>NC_057852.1:53939424-55189424 GCF_015237465.2 Chelonia mydas
AAAACTATTCTCCACTAGTCAACACATTTGAAGTGCATTTTATTTCCACCACCACCACCCCCAGCTAAAAACAAGCTATTTACTCATCACAAGGGAAAAAATCATTGTGAATATGAATTATGAAAAAACAAACCTTGGCCACAGAGATCGAGCATTTTCTCTGAGCACAGCAAAACCAGATGTTCTAGCATGCATGTCTCATAATTCATATTATTTTGTTTATTTATAATCTACCAGTATCCAGCAAACTTCAAATTAGAGTCCAATTCTTGTCTCATAAAGAACACATTCAAATTGTTAATATATGGTGAGCACGATGAAAATACTGAGACACCCCTCTCCTGTACAAACACAGCTGAATCTATCACAAGGTTGACCTGACAAAAGTCTCTTAATCACTGGAAAGCTGAATTTTTATAAAAGGAAGGAAGTCCTGTTTCTTATATATGGAAATCTTTCTGTAGCCAACTGATCACATTTCAGTTTTAACCCTGAAAAGCCCTGCAAGATGAGGCAGCCATCAGACTCTCACAAGGTCAGGTCCTAAGATAGAACTTAAATAGAAGTCTATTTTTCACTCTCCTGCATATCTGGAGGATAGCCATAAAATCAAAGATTATGTTGGCAGAAAGGTTCTCTCTGCTAATTTGTAAATGGTATTGTGTTCCCTGCTGCTTTGGGGGTGGTGGGAAGTTTTTGTAAACAAGTTGTTTGGTTTCTCTTCCCCTACCTTTATGATGACACCAACATGAATCTCTTATTAAAGCAACCCCTGCTAAAGAAGATAAAGAATGGAACAGCTGCAGATTCTTCATAATTATGCGTAAATCTGCTTGACAAACAGTACTGCTGCATCCCATAATCCCAGCACCAATGAAATCAAATTATCTGATGATGCTATGACAGGAGGACTCTTCGCTCAGGTGCTGTGCTGCAGTGATACCCACAACACACTTAGTGGAACTAGAATTAAATTCCATCTATTCTCTATAGAGTTGATACATTAACAGCAGCGAATTAAACCACAGCACTGCTAACTACAATTATTTTTTTATTGTATCTTATGCTGTCTCACAGGAATAACTTCTGAACTGTTCTTATACTGGCAGGGCTCTTTTTAAAAAAAAAAAAAAAAAGAGCAATACACAGCTATCAGTGTCTGATTCACTCTCCTTTGTGTTTCTTATCTAGTCCATTCTTCATAAGCATTTCTCTTCACATAATAGAGTGGTCACTGACAACAGTTGCAGACATATTTAGGTTAATAGAGTGTAAACATTCAAACAGTAAAGACCAAACCAAGAAAACCATAGGAAACAGAACAAACAGAGACCAGATGTGCATGATAAAAAAATTATTCTGGATGGAAGTCTTATAATGGATTGAAGCCCAAAAATTAAGGAGTGTACCATACATCTGACATTAAGTTTCATTTCTTTTAAAAAAGAAATAAGGCATATGTTGTCTCAACTGAAGATATGTTTTCACCCACTCTCTTATGCCTCCACTAGGGTAGGGGAAGGTAACTCTGATAGAAACTCAGCGCACTATGAATTGCTAATTATTGGAATTGTTCTGGATGATGGTTTAGTTTTTAAATAAATGTGTATTACCACCTAAATATAGTTAGGGCAAAATCCTGGCCTGTTCTGCACAGGGAGAAGAGAGAAGGTTTAAACGTGCTCTCTCAAACCGTGCATCCAAGTAGCAGGACAAAATTTCTCCCTAGAGATAGAGAGAGACAACTAGAAAGGAGAAGCAGCTACCGAAGCAGGTAGAATATGACTCAGAGGGAAACAGGATGGCCACCTGGTGGATGTCCAGCCCTCTTAGCTAGCTACTGAAAGTAGTGGGGGAGGAGGGGAATAAGAGAGCTAGTGCATACTAACCAAGAGAGCACAGGAATGAAGTCCCTGATAGCAAGTTACCTAATACTAGTCCAGCTTTGCAACTGCAGAATTGCCATAGCACCAGAAGAACAGCCTACTACTCTCTTGCTTCCCCTTTCCACATCATCCTGCTCACTAAAGGCCTGATCCAAAGCTAACTGTAGTCAACATGTGTCTTTGACTTCAATGAACTCTGGATCAGGCCTAACATAAAAGCAGAATTCATCCTTAGTGACTTACTTTCTAATAAAATCTCGTACTAGTTTAATTTTAGTTCACATCAGTATAACATGTCTTAATATTTTTCCTGTAATCTGTAATGAACTACAAGCTCTCAACTGAGGAGATTACCGCTGCCATCTAGTGGCAACCTCCATTATAAACCGGTTATTAAAGCCAAATAACCATACAGCAATGAACAGAGCTCACATATTCTAAAATGAGGCAGACAGCCCAGTGAAAAAATGGAGCACTGTCCACCTGACAGCAATCATTCCAGGAGGGATTTTGGTGGCCTTATCCATCCAAGTGACTGCACCAAAAATAATCTTTAAGGCAGTTACAGAAACCTCTCAATGAATAAACTTAGCAATAGCCACCTGGCAAACTATTCTTATGTACTCAGCTGCCAGAGCTACCCAGCGGAGACTAACTACTTTAACACAACTCATTACTTCATCACAAGATAGAATGTGATAACATTACGAGGACTCAAAACACTACAAAGAAAGGGCCATCCCATTTCAAAATCTGTCCCTTTAATCTAAATGTTCTCAGAATATTTTCTCTTGGAAGAAATATTCCAGTTAGGAACCAGCATGGTTAAAGTGCCAGTTTAGGATTAGGGTTTGCATTTTCTTGCTGCACTTTGTTTCCTCACAGGGTTTTCTGATTTGAAAACTGAAGTAAAGCAATTTCTAGAGCACACTCTTACAACTGTGGTCAGTGCTGGCAGTGTGATCATGTTTACATGGAGTTCCTCGCAAGTGTGTATAGCAGCATGAGAAAAAGCACAAAAGTGCTTATTTGAAAATTTAACAAGTGGGTGATGGATTCTGGCATCACTGGCTGATCAGAGGTGGGAGTCGACATTTCAACAGTGAATGAGGTAAGTAGGATGGGGATAAGTCATGAAGGGCCTTGGAAATGAGGACAAGTAGCTTACATTTGACATGACAGAAAAGGGGGAGCCAGATGAGAGAGGCAAAGAGACGGTGACACAGTCAAAGTGATAGGGTAGCAGAATAATCTTTGCAGCAATGGATATGAGCAAGGCAGGGCAAAGAAACAAGGTGATGAGAGTCTGGACAAGAGTTTTAACTGGAAGCCAAGGACACAGCCCAGAGGAACCCCCACAGAAAGTTGGAGTGTGGATGAGGAGGATCCTCTGAAGGACAAGCTGACAGAGTAATTAGAGATGCAGAAAGAGAACCAGGAGGGGACAGACTCACAGAACCCAAAAGGAGGGCAATATTTTTTAAGAAATGTTTATAGTTGACTGCATCAAAGGCAGCTGACAGGTCAAGGAAGATGAGGATGGAGTACTGGTTCAGAGCTTTGGGTAAGAAGAGAAGAGCTCATTAGAGACTTTGATTAGAGCAATTTTAATGGAGTACAAGAGATGAAAGCTGGATCGAAGAGGGTCTAGAATGGAACTGGAAAAGAGGAACTCCAGACCATGGCCGTTGACAGTGCATTCAATGAGCTTAGAGATAAAAGGGAAAGGGTGATGGGGCAGTAGTGGGAGAGACAAAGGGGTGGGGACCCAAGCATGAATTTTAAGATGGGAGAGATTAAGTATGTTTGTACTCTGAGGGAAAGAGCCTGATGACAGGGAGGGGATGAGAGTGGGTCCGAGGAAGATAGGATGGGATGGAACAGAGAGTTACTGACGCAAGTGGAGGAATTAAAGGAGAAGAGCAGCCAAGAAACTTCTGCACCCATGACAGGGGAGATGGAGGAGAGAGTTTCAGGAAGGGAAAGTGAGCCAAAGGGAGAGGGAAGGTCATGTCATATTTAGTCAATCTTCTCTTGGAAGAAACCAAATAAGATCCTGTACAGAGAAAGAAGTGGAGGAAAGGGAGAGGCAGGAGTCACGGATGGCAAAACACAGCTGGGATTGAGAGCACGGGATTCAATTAAGTTGGAGAGGCAGAGTTGAAACCTTTCACTCTGCAGCAAATATAGGCACAAATTATTCTCAAAACTTTATTGGTTGTAAAAAATTACAAGGGAGCCTGCAATAACAATCAGCATAGACACTTTGGCAATGCTGCACCGCTTCTCAGAAGTGAATGTTTGGAGTGGCCTCGCCATACCAGCACGATTTAGAATCCTGATAGCACTGAACAGGCAACGTTCTGCAGGGCTACAGAAGTATACAGTTCTGACTGAATGCCAGCTCGTTTTCAACACTGAGGAAACTGAGGACTGCAATTTTTTCACGTTGTGTCCCAACAGCTAAAAAGTATTTCATGCTTCCTGCATTATTTCTTGGTGGGCAGTCTGACAGCTTATTCTTTATTTTCTGTTTTTATTTTGTTCTGTAGACACAGTATGGGTTTTATTTAGGAATTGTTCGGTAGTGCTTTGAGTGGCAACTCTGGCGTCACAACAACTAGCATATGAGCTAAAAAGGATAGAGCACTTAGCATGAGACCATCGTACAAGCATTTGCCTAATCTTCATCTGATTGAGTATCACCAAGAACCAAGAGGAGTTTAGTGTTGTTGTTTTCATCCATATAGCTGATAGAGCAACGGAGAAACAGGCTTGGTATGCATCAATTTCTCTTAATTCTTCAAACAGCTTTAGCAGAACAGTTCCAGTCTCAATATTCTATTGGAAAAAGTCAGTGATGTGACAGTACATTTCCTGGCACATGTATACACTCACCTGCTATAGTCACTTAGATATTTCAACACATAAAAACCTGAGCTACATCTACTGACATCTTGTATTAACTGGCGACTGAGCAGGCTACCTACATGCTGGCTAGTAGTAATAATGTTTAATGCCAAAAGCTAGCTAAATAAAGCATGGTAATCATGAATGCAAAGTTACAAGAAGCGGGCAAAACAGCTGAGGCTATAAACATTGGTGGGATTAGAAATTTTTTTTTATAATGGTGCAACAGTATTGCCTGTCTCCCTTTTATTCTAGCTTCTACTTTCCCAGAACTTTCTGAAAAGCTTTACCAACTGCTGTATCTGTCTCTCTTCTGTGGACAACCTCACAGTGCAGGACTACGGAATTTGTATTAACACTCTTTCACTGATGACAAGAATAACTGTTGATGTGAAAAACTTTTGTAATGAATTTCTCCAATTTGATTCAAGAACACATGGCAGCCTAACCAACCTTGTAAATGTTGTATATCCAGTGCAGGCTCCTCTGTGCAAGAGCATTTTGTATTGTGGAATGCCCACTCCTGTGCTTCTGAAGTTTATAGCATAATTTTTCAAATTTTCTAGAATAATGAAGATTTCTGTGGTTCTATTTCAAATCAAATATGACTGGGGTTTGTTTTTTTTTTACTGACTTCTTATTTTATCTCTCATATTTCAGCACTTCTGACTCACATGTGAGTCACACATGTTAATATTTTATTAATAATGTGTAATGTTTTAAGACTACAAGTATTTCCCAAAAATCACTTTTTCATTTTCAAGATTTCAAGTTATTTCAAATTGTATCTTCCCCCGAAGAAAACCATTAAAATTACAGAAATAATTGTTGGAAACAGTCATATATAACAGTCAGAGGAAGGGTTTTTTTGTTGTTGTGTTGTTTTGTTGTTGTTGTTTTAAATAAACCAAACAACTATCTGAGAGAAGATATACAAAAGGAGAAGAGAAACATTTGGGAGCTGATTGAGGAACAATATAACACACAATACCTGGTTTAAAAATGGAGGCCCGATTCGGTAAAGTACTTAAGCACATGCTTAACTTTAAAATATGCAAGTAGTCTCATTGTGCTGAATAGGACAACTCACATGCTTAAAGTGAGGCATGTGCTTAAATACCTTGATAAACCAGGGCCAGAAAGCCTCGGTAGGCATTAACATCCCTTCTTTTAGCAGAAATTATTTGTTCTTATATTTTATGCCAATGCATAACCAATTCTTTACTAGACATTGTCTGACACATGCCATCATTTTATCCTGAAAGTTCTTATCTATGTGCTTAACTTTATGCATGTTACTAATTCCAACTTCAAAGGGGCAACTCAAACGTGTAAAGTTAAGTATTTGCATAAATGATGGCCAGATTGGGGCCTTAGTGTGGTCAGAACTGCTCAGGCCCAAGCACTTAAGCAAACACTGAGCATGCTCCTGGAAACTGAAATCACGGCTTAAAAATAATTTACAAAAACTATATCCTTAGCCAAAAGAGAGGCTTTTACTTCTAAATGATCCCCAATAGAGTTCATTGGCATACAATACAAAGACCTTTCACAATTCAGAAAAGAAAAGCTTCATCACCTTAATATGAATAATAAAATGTCACTATATAACCATATTAAAAATACTGAAACTAAATAATAAATTGCATATGAAAATAAAATATGTTGAAATGCTGAAAGGCATGTTTATTTTTGGCTTGAATGCATACAGGATTCATTGACAGTCTCCCATTTCAGAACACGCACCCACCACGCCATGAAAACCTAAATAACATTTTCACAGTTGCATCAGATATGCAAGTCACATCAGAACCATAAGAAATATGTCATTATTCTATTATTTCAACCTTGCACCAAGGCTGTGGTCATTGATTTATGAGTCAATCTGCAATTTTACTTTGATGTTTTTCTGTCAACTGTCAGTAACACATTAGACTTGTGATAAATACTATAGCAATGTAATTTATGTTAAGCTTTTACAAAGATTGCAAGAAGTCTTGGGATTATTGACAGCATGAGCATTTAGACTTGCTTATTTATCCTGTCTACAAACCCTCCTAGACTCAGCTACGCATTCAGTTTAAGGAAGGTAATTCATCACAGACCCAGTTTCAAAACAATACTTTCACCCCTTTTACTTAACACTCCCAGGCAATCGGTGCATCATAGCATTCTCATTCACCCTAGTACAGTTTAGTCTGTCATTGTTTCAGTATAAATCCCTTGTTTTCAGAGTGTTAGGAAACTACCACATAAATTCACTACAGCCTGAACTTGTCAATACTTTTAGCACTGAAAATAGCTTGGATTTAAAAACTGAGAACAGCAGTCCATGTAACTTAATTTCTTTTGGCATACTGTAACTTTTTAAAACATAAGAATATAATGTAAGAAGGTGTAAACATTGGCTAACACTGCTCCTAAGAGCATGCACATGCGTGTGCGCGCGCACACACCTGAAACATCTAAGCAACATAAATTTAATGTGCATGAATGTGGACAAATTTACCTAATATACCATAATGGTTCTTTCTGTTGGATCGTTAAATTCCAAACTAAGAAGGATTTACACAATAGACACTAATGACTTCTAAAAAAGTCATTACAGACTATCAATCACAAATCCACTTTTAAATAAATGCCTAAACACACATTTTAAAATAAATATGCATGTCAAAATACACATTTACTCAGTACAGCACAATGGGGTCCTTGGAACCATACTGTACAGCAAAAACGTAATTGTACTTAGAACTTACAGTCTTTCATCAAAGGATTGCTTAGAAATTTACAAATCTGGCCAAGTATTGGTATTACCATTTCAAATATGAAGAAACATGTGGCATAGGCTGAGGTGACTTTACTTAAATGGAATTATTCCAGAGTCATACATGGATAACCGAAAGCAATTTTTGGATGCAGGTGTGAGAAAGAAAGTGAAGAAAAATCAGTAGGGTGTGACAAAAATGACTTGGAGAAAAAGACGAGAGAGAGGTTTTAAAGTAGAGAAATCAGTTTAAATGAGGAAACGGTACACTATGATTTCTGGAAGAAAAGAAATGGAATGATTAAGGAAAAGAAAGGATAACAAAAAACAAGGGAGACTGGCCCCATTAAGGTCTGTGATCAGACATAAAAAAGACAATGCTCTGTTCCCAAATGGACTGCAAGCTATAACTCAAAGCTCTATTCTTACATCAATAAAAAGGATACTTACTTATTTATTCCTAGTAGCATTAAAGGGTATTTACCCAGTGGTAAATGTTTCCCTGGCTCACACCAGAATTATGAAGACAGGATTTCCCAGGGTGTAAAAGATTCACATTAATCTGTGGGATTTTCAAAAATGCCTATGAGAATTAGGAGCACATGTGTCATTGACTTTCAACAGCATTTGTGCTTCTAACTCATTTAGGCACTATTGAAAATCCCATCTGTTTTCTCCTCCCCAGAAAGACGACTGGCAGTGATAGGTTCACGAGCAGGAGGCTCATGCTGACAAACCTCCTGAGGCTCATTGGAGCTACTCCCCTGCATGGTGAGCCATAGAAGGTAAGTCAGATCAAGAGACATCAAAGAAGTGGAATGTGGGTTCATCAGCACAGATGACGTACAACTCTCTCACACACTCCATACTAATTTTTTTTTTAAAGATAGGAATTAGAGAGGAAACTAACAGCAATGCCCATAGTTAAACTTGCCTAACACCTACCATTAGAAGACCCAGTTTTCAGTAGCTCATAACATTCCCCAACTTTACCATTCATGCTAGAACTTTCCATGCCAAGTATCTGCCTCAAGTTGATGATTTTTTTTTCCTCTCACATTTAAGAAGAAAAAAAGTTCCTCCTTTTCTAAAAACAAGGTTAGGGAAAAATACATTGTAAGAATCTTTTTAATGTTGGCAACAATCATTTCACTAAGAAGCTCTAGCAACTCCAAGCTTTGGAGCAGGGGCTTGAAATTTTGCAAGGTGCCACCCTGGGGTTAGAGTTGCCTTTGGCTGTCCCTGTGAAAGTCCACCCAAATCTGGCCAATTTACAGGCCTCTAAAAATCCTTGTTTCATAGATGCAAAGAGTTTAAGGCTAGAAAGGGCCATTAGCTCATCTAGTCTGATCTCAGGCCATTAAATGACACAGGGCATTCAATTTTACCCAGTTGCCCCTGTATTGAGCCCAATAATTCTGTTTGGTTAAAAGCATATCTTCCACACAGGCATCCTGTCTTGATTTGAACACATTGAGGAGATGGAGAATCCACCACTTCCCTTGCTAGTTTGCTTCAACAGTTAATCACACTCACCGTTAAAAATGTGCACTATATTTCAAATTTGAATTTGTCTGGCATCAGCTTCCAACCATTGGTTCTTGCTCTGCCTTTAGCTGCTAGATTAAAGAGCCCTGTAAGGACCTTGGTATTTTCTCCCCTTTAAGGTACTTATACAATGTAATCAAGTCACCTCGTTCAGTATTCTTTCCAGAATACAGTCCCCATTCTGTAGGGCCTGCATTCCCAGATGTAGGACTTTGCATTTGGCTGTATTAAATGCATTTTGTTTGAATGGGCCCCATCATCATTCTTTGCTATTCTTCCAATCTTTGAGTTATCCACAAATAGCTAATTTTAATCACCAATGATTTTATATTTACTTCCAGATCACTGGTGAAAAAGGGTTGAATGTCAGGCCTAGCACTGATCCCTGCCCAGGGAGAGCCATTCAACAGCAAGGTGGCTTCCGTCCTCCTTCTTGCAGTCCTGGCTGAGCATCTCTGCTCTGCCCCACCAGGACCATAGACTTCTCTTTCACCTGCAGGGGTTAGGTGTAGGGAGCCCTATGCAGCCCAGCTGTCACAGGAGTGAGCCCATGATAGCAGGGCTGCAGAGGGTTCACTGACCTACAGCAGGGCCAGTGACACCTGATTCCTGCAGATGCAAAGGGAAGAGGCTGCACTCCTGCCCACCGTTACCAATCAGTATTCCCATGCCCCACACTCCAGTTTCAGTGTGTCAGCTGCAATTGACATCTATCCATTAAATTCAAATCCTGCCACGCTAGGCAAAATCTATGCCGATTTCACTGATCAGGAGTAGCGCAGTCACACAAAAAACTCACACCAATAAAACCTTTATGCCATGCTACATCACCTTGTCTGTATGCACAAACACACAAATCTATCATATTCATGCTCTTGTGTAGTGCTTCACAAGTATACTATATTGGCACATTACTATACTAACGTAAGCTGCTACATCATGTTGATATTCTTTCAAACAGAATACACAATCTATCAAACATCACTATCATTTCTATGCAGGCAGTGGCCCATACAGTACCAAGATATTCCAGGAACAGAATATAAAATACCTATAATTAATGACAGGTGATGTCAAGTTTCATTTTCATTGCCTCAATTCTTTAGGATTGCATGAAAGTTTTCAGCCAGCTACAAAACCATGTATATAATAGGCTAGGAAAGGAGCCACTCCACACTTATTGCCTGGTCTTTCCAGATACCAACCACTCTCAACTCCCATTAAAGTCATTCAGAAGTGAGGGCATTCAGTGCTTCTGAGATGCTTATTACGTGGCAGGGGTAATTTAGGGAGTCCTTCATTCTGGGAACATAACTATTCTTTACATTAAAAGCAACTGTTTGTGCACACAGAAGGGAGAAAGTAACCCCTAACTTCATAGCAAGTTCAGCTACAAACAAGCACTAATGATTGTTATAAGGGGCTGAAATCTTGTGCATTACCTGTGTATTGCATTTAAGGGTGAAATTCTAATTCCATTTACACCAATGAAGTCAATGGAGTTACTCTGGATTTACACCAGTATACAGTGAATGCAGAATCAGGCCCTAAATCATATGCAATGCAACTAAAATACTGTTGATGTCACTGGAGAATACCTTATGTTGTCACTGAGTTGTTGTTTTTAAAATTGCTCTAATAATAGTCAAATCTTCCTATCCCTAAAAACACAATGCCAATAACTATCGTGTAAAAAGGATTAGTCAAGTTCAGGAAGATTAGAATAAAATGTGAGGAAAATCAGTAAGAAAATGAATTACCTTGGTCTTATTTTTCATTAGAAATAGCAGATTTCCTTTCAGCCGACACCATCTCTCTCTTGGTTCTATGTGCAAAGAAGTAAGAGATTAATAAAAACAACCTTTTGTCTCCACACATTAAATGCTTCTTAAAGAATATGCATTAATAATAAAGGTCAGAAGAAAATCATTAACAAACAAAAAAAATCAGCTTTACTCAGCAGCTCCTATGTACAACATGCTGTTAAATGCCAGATAACTTCCCAGAAGGTTTCTTCTACCCTGCTGCTGAGCGAATTGGTGACTGCGGCATATACTCAACTGTGTTTTCTTTGCTTCTCTCCCTTTTCTCACACAAGAGCAGAGACTGAGACTTTAGTAGCAAACTGTTCAATGCTAAACTGCTCAGAAGCTAAAATGACAGATATTAGACACTGATATATTAGATCACCTTCCTTCAATGGAATAATGATTATAAAATAGAAAAGTGAGCTATTTAGATCAACTGCATCCACATTTATATGAGAAATGGGAATATCCACAGCAACACTACAGAAGATTTTTAAAAAAAAGTTTGGAAGGGCATAAGCCATGCTCTAATTGCTGCACGGTATGAAGAAACATTTCCTATGGGCAGATTCTTCCCTAGCTGCCCACTATGGAATTCTTCCACCTTTCCTGAAGCATCTGGTACTGACCACTGTTAGAGACAGGATATTGACAAGATAGATCACTCATCCACTCTAATATGTCCATTTCTTTGCTCTTGGTGTTATCATCATTGATGTCAATGAAGCTACATAGGCAAGTCTTGAAAAATCCACTTGGTAATGCACCACTAGAAAACGGGAAGCTTGCCCTTGCAAGCAATGGGACCTAGAGGATCAATTTCAGCACACCGTTTTCCCTTAAAGACATTAAATTTCTAGTATGTATGGATGTGAGGATATTCTACCGAAGTATAAGAACCTATACAGAAAAGAATGTGACCCAATCGCAGTGATACCAATCGCAGTATCCTCAGATACTCACAGCTTTCGAGAGAGACAAACAAGATTTCTGGTCAGTTTAAGTACAACTCTTCAGAACCCAGTGGACAGCAGTGAAGCAGACAAGAACCATATCCATTTTTATTGCTTCTGCTGCTAGGGAAAAGTTTTCAGCAGCAACAGAAAAGTCACTGGAGTTATTCATGGAGAGATAGAACCTTAAAAAAAAAAACCACTTCAGAATAGGGGATGGGTATAAAAATGTTAGACACCTTTCTCCAACTTGCAGCAGGAGGTTCTGGAACTGAGGGCAAAAGAGAAGAGGAGAGCATCTTCTTCCTACCAGTAGCCAGTATGGGATGGAATAGGGTTCCTGCAAATGTATCAAGCCAGGGTCTGATACAACAGATAATACCTATGAGCAGAATTCAGGGACAGCACTCTGGTAAAAATCCTAGCACCCTCCAAGAGCTGGGGATAGATGCTGTATTATTTCTCACCAGCAACAATACCCAGAAAGCTTGTTGGGGAGCCCCATTCCTCAAACCATGGCAATTAGATTCAGCTCCCTGGCTAGTAAGTATCTGGAACACTTTTAAAGATTAAAGATTAATTTGACCCAATGAGCTTACCCAACTATTCAGGGAGCAAGACCAGACAATCAAAGATGGGGATTAGTATGAGAATTGAAAGGTGCATAAAGAACTGGTTAAAGGGGAGACTACAACGGGTTACACTGAGAGGTGAACTGTCAGGCTGGAGGGAAGTTACTAATAGAGTTCCTCAGGGATCAGTCTTGGGACCAATCTTATTTAAGATTTTTATTCAGGACCTTGGCACAAAAAGTAGGTGTGCGCTAATAAAATTTGTGGGTGACACAAAGTTGGGAGGTATTGCCAGTACGGAAGAGGACCAGAATATCATACAAGAAGATCTGGATGACCTTGTAAATTGGAGTAATAGAAATGGGATGAAATTTAATAGTGCTAAGTGCCAGGTCATTCACTTAGGTACTCACAAAAAGAATTTTTGCAATAAGATGGAGACACATCAGTTGGAAACAACAAAGGAGTAGAAAGACCAGGGGAGTATTGTTTCATCACAGGATGACTGCGAACCACCAGTGTGATGCAGCTGTGAAAAAGGCTAATGCAATCCTAAGATGCATCAGGCTAGCTATTTCCAGTACAGATACGGAAGTGTTAGTACTGTGACAGGTTGGGTCACAGAGACCCCCTTGGGACTGTCACCGGATGTGCTGAGACTAGTTCTGAGCCCGTTTTCCTGGGCAGCTTGGGACTTCAGAACCCCACCTTGTTGAGCCAGACATGCCAGTCTGCTCCCACACAGACCCAGGCTCTGAACCACATCCCCCACAAACTGCAGACTTAACTGAAAACGGCTTAGAAAGTGCTCCTGTCTCCAGCACCCAGACACCCAGTTCCCAAGGGGTCCAAACCCCAAATAAATCCATTTTACTCTGTATAAAGCTTATACAGGGTAAACTCATAAATTGTCCACCCTCTAGAACACTGACAGAGAGACATGCACATCTGTTTTCTCCCCCAGGAATTAATTACTTACTCTGATTCAATAACAAGCAAAAAGTGATTTTATTAAATATAAAAAGTAGGATTTAAGTGGTTCCAAGTAATAACAGACAGAACAAAATAAATTACCAAGCAAAATGAAACAAAAACACGCAAGTCTAATCCTAATACAGTGGGAAACTAAATGCAAATAAATCTCACCCTCAAAGATGTTCCAATAAGCTTCTTTCACAGACTACAGAGTAACAGCCGTGATAGTCTGTATTTGCAAAAAGAAAAAGGAGTACTTGTGGCACCTTAGAGACTAACCAATTTATTTGAGCATAAGCTTTTGTGAGCTACAGCTCACTTCATCGGATGCATACTGTGGAAAGTTTAGACGATCTTATTATATACACACAAAGCATGAAAAAATACCTCCTCCCACCCCACCCTCCTGCTGGTAATAGCTTATCTAAAGTGATCACTCTCCTTACAATGTGTATGATAATCAAGTTGGGCCATTTCCAGCACAAATCCAGGGTTTAACAAGAACGTCTGAGGGAGAGGGGGGAGGGTAGGAAAAAACAAGGAAAAAACAAGGGGAAATAGGCTTGAATAGAGACTGGGAGTGGCTTAGTCATTATGCAA
Source organism: Chelonia mydas (assembly GCF_015237465.2). Lineage (NCBI taxonomy): Eukaryota > Metazoa > Chordata > Testudines > Cheloniidae > Chelonia > Chelonia mydas. The sequence continues at coordinate 53,953,444 of NC_057852.1, forward strand.
GGTAGCCTAAGTTAATTGTATCCAATTTGCAAATGAATTCCAATTCAGCAGTTTCTCGCTGGAGTCTGGATTTGAAGGTTTTTTTTGTTGTAAAATAGCGACTTTCATGTCTGTAATCGCATGACCAGAGAGATTGAAGTGTTCTCTGACTGGTTTATGAATGTTATAATTCTTGACATCTGATTTGTGTCCATTTACTCTTTTACGTAGAGACTGTCCAGTTTGACTAATGTACATGGCAGAGGGGCATTGCTGGCACATGATGGCATATATCACATTGGTGGACATGCAGGTGAACGAGCCTCTGATAGTGTGGCTGATGTTATTAGGCCCTGTGATGGTGTCCCCTGAATAGATATGTGGGCACAGTTGGCAACGGGCTTTGTTGCAAGGATAGGTTCCTGGGTTAGTGGTTCTGTTGTGTGGTATGTGGTTGCTGGTGAGTATTTGCTTCAGGTTGGGGGGCTGTCTGTAGGCAAGGACTGGCCTGTCTCCCAAGATGTGTGAGAGCGTTGGGTCATCCTTCAGGATAGGTTGTAGATCCTTAATAATGCGTTGGAGGGGTTTTAGTTGGGGGCTGAAGGTGACGGCTAGTGGCGTTCTGTTATTTTCTTTGTTAGGCCTGTCCTGTAGTAGGTGACTTCTGGGAACTCTTCTGGCTCTATCAATCTGTTTCTTCACTTCCGCAGGTGAGTATTGTAGTTGTAAGAATGCTTGATAGAGATCTTGTAGGTGTCTGTCTCTGTCTGAGGGGTTGGAGCAATTGTGGTTGTATCACAGAGCTTGGCAGTAGACGATGGATCATGTGGTGTGGTCAGGGTGAAAGCTGGAGGCATGTAGGTAGATATTCTATCTACTACCCAAGATCCATAAACCTGGAAATCCTGGGCGCCCCATCATCTCAGGCATTGGCACCCTGACAGCAGGATTGTCTGGCTATGTAGACTCCCTCCTCAGGCCCTACGCTACCAGCACTCCCAGCTACCTTCGAGACACCACTGACTTCCTGAGGAAACTACAATCCATCGGTGATCTTCCTGATAACACCATCCTTGCCAGTATGGATGTAGAAGCTCTCTACACCAACATTCCACACAAAGATGGACTACAAGCCATCAAGAACACTATCCCCAATAATGTCACGGCTAACCTGGTGGCTGAACTTTGTGACTTTGTCCTTACCCATAACTATTTTACATTTGGGGACAATGTATACCTTCAGATCAGCGGCACTGCTATGGGTACCCGCATGGCCCCACAGTATGCCAACATTTTTATGGCTGATTTAGAACAACGCTTCCTCAGCTCTCGTCCCCTAACGCCCCTACTCTACTTGCGCTATATTGATGACATTTTCATCATCTGGACCCATGGAAAAGAAGCCCTTGAGGAATTCCACCATGATTTCAACAATTTCCATCCCATCATCAACCTCAGCCTGGTCCAGTCCACACAAGAGATCCACTTCCTGGACACTACAGTGCTAATAAACGATGGTCACATAAACACCACCCTATACCGGAAACCTACTGACCGCTATTCCTACCTACATGCCTCCAGCTTTCACCCTGACCACACCACACCACACGATCCATCGTCTACAGCCAAGCTCTGCGATACAACCGCATTTGCTCCAACCCCTCAGACAGAGACAAACACCTACAAGATCTCTATCAAGCATTCTTACAACTACAATACCCACCTGCGGAAGTGAAGAAACAGATTGATAGAGCCAGAAGAGTTCCCAGAAGTCACCTACTACAGGACAGGCCTAACAAAGAAAATAACAGAACGCCACTAGCCGTCACCTTCAGCCCCCAACTAAAACCCCTCCAACGCATTATTAAGGATCTACAACCTATCCTGAAGGATGACCCAACGCTCTCACAAATCTTGGGAGAAAGGCCAGTCCTTGCCTACAGACAGCCCCCCAACCTGAAGCAAATACTCACCAGCAACCACATACCACACAACAGAACCACTAACCCAGGAACCTATCCTTGAAACAAAGCCCGTTGCCAACTGTGCCCACATATCTATTCAGGGGACACCATCACAGGGCCTAATAATATCAGCCACACTATCAGAGGCTCATTCACCTGCACGTCCACCAATGTGATATATGCCATCATGTGCCAGCAATGCCCCTCTGCCATGTACGTTGGTCAAACTGGACAGTCTCTACGTAAAAGAGTAAATGGACACAAATCAGATGTCAAGAATTATAACATTCATAAACCAGTCAGAGAACACTTCAATCTCTCTGGTCACGCGATTACAGACATGAAAGTCACTATTTTACAACAAAAAAACTTCAAATCCAGACTCCAGCGAGAAACTGCTGAATTGGAATTCATTTGCAAATTGGATACAATTAACTTAGGCTTGAATAGAGACTGGGAGTGGCTTAGTCATTATGCAAGGTAGCCTATTTCCCCTTGTTTTTTCCTACCCTCCCCCCGCCCCCAGACATTCTAGTTAAACCCTGGATTTGTGCTGGAAATTGCCCACCTTGTTTATCATACACAATGTAACGAGAGTAGTCACTTTGGATAAGCTATTACCAGCAGGAGAGTGAGTGTGTGGGGGGGGCGGGGGAGGGTGAGAAAACCTGGATTTGTGCTGGAAATGGCCCAACTTGATTATCATACACATTGTAAGGAGAGTGATCACTTTAGATAAGCTATTACCAGCAGGAGAGTGGGGTGGGAGGAGGTATTTTTTCATGCTTTGTGTGTATATAATAAGATCTTCTAAACTTTCCACAGTATGCATCCGATGAAGTGAGCTGTAGCTCACGAAAGCTTATGCTCAAATAAATTGGTTAGTCTCTAAGGTGCCACAAGTACTCCTTTTCTTTTCACAGACTAGACTCCTTTCTAGTCTGGGCCCAATCCTTTCCCCAGTACAGTTCTTGTTAGAGCTCAGGTGATAGCTAGGGGATTTCTCATGACTGCAGCCTCCTTTGTTCTGTTCCACACCTTTATATAGTTTTGGTACATGGCAGGAATCTTTTGTCTCTCTGGGTCCCAACCCCTCCTTCTAAATGGAAAAGCACCAGGTTTAAGATGGATTCCAGTCCCAGGTGACATGGTCACATGTCCTGTGAGACCCCAAGCCTTCATTCTTCCGGGTCTCACTCACAGGAAGGCTTGCAAGTAAACAGAGCCATCTACAGTCAATTGTCCTGGTTGATGGGAGCCATCAAGATTCCAAACCACCATAAATGGCCCACACTTTGCATAATTACAAGAGGACCTCAGAATTATATTTCATATTTCTAGTTTCAGATACAAGAAAGATACATTTCTATAAACTGGATGACCACCCTCAGTAGATATTAAGCTTTGTAATATTTTACAAGAGACCTTTTTCATGAAGCATATTCCAGTTACATTATATTCACACTCATTAGCGTATTTTCATAAAATCATATGGAGTGCAACATCACAAGCACCATCATACAAGGCACTAGTGAGGCCTCCTCTGGAATACTGTGTGCAATTCTGGTCCCCCCACGTTTAAGAAAGTTATCTTTAGTCTGGAACAGGTGCAGAGTAGGGCTATTAGGCTGATCAAAGGAATCGAAATCCATCTTATGAGAGGAGACTCAAGGAGCTTGGCTTGTTTAGCCTAACCAAAAAAAGTCTGAGGGGAGATATGATTGCTCTCTATAAATACATCAGAAGTATAAATACCAGGGAGGGAGAGGAGTTACATACATTAAGTGCCAATGTGGACACAAGAACAAATGGCTATCAACTGGCCATTAACAAGTTTAGGCTTGAAATTTAGATGGTTTCTAACCATCAGAGGAGTAAAGTTCTGGAATAGCCTTCCAAGGGAGCAGTGAGGGCAAAAAACCTAACTGGCTTAAGGGCTGAGCCTGATACATTTATGGAGGGGATGGTATGATGAGATTGCCTGCGACAGCACATAGCCAATCTGCGACTGCTAGCAGCCAATATCCCCAATGGCTGGTGATGGGATACTAGATGGGGAGAGCTCTAGTTCAGAGGTGTGCAAACTATGGCCCGCAGACCACATCTGGCCTGCAGGACCCTCCTGCCTGGCCCCTGAGCTCCTGGCCTGGGAGGCTAGCCCCTGGCCCCTCCCCTGCTGTTCCCCCTCCCCCACAGCCTCAGCTCACTGCGCTGCCGGTGCAATGCTCCGGGCGGCAGGGCAGCGAGCTCCTGCCGGGCAGCACAGCTGCAGAACCGTGGCCTGACCCGGTGCTTTGTGCTGCACAGTGGCATAGGTGGCTCCAGCTGGGCGGCACGGCTTCCTGTCCTGGTGCTCTGGGCAGCGTGGCTGTAGCGCCGCCAGCCAGCGGTGCTCCAGGCAGCACGGTAAGGGGGTAGGGAGCGGGGGAAGGTTGGATAGAGGGCAGGGGAGTTTGACGTGGTGGTAAGGGGGCAGGGGTGTGGATAGGGGTTGGGGCGTGGATAGGGGTTGGGGCAGTTAGAGGGCAGTTGAATGGATGGAAGCAGGGGTTCCACGGGAGCAGTCAGGAAAGAGAGGGGGAGTTGGATGGAGTGGCGGGAGGCAGTCAGGGTCAGGGAGAAGGGGTGGCTGGATGGGGCAGGGGTCTGGTGGGGCAGTCAGAAATGAGAGGAGGGGTTGGATGGGGCAGGAGTCCCGGGGAGGCCGTCAGCGGGCAAGAATCAGGGGGGAATCAGATAGGGGGCAGGGGCTGGGCCACGCCTGGCTGTTTGGGGAGGCACAGCCTCCCCTAACCAGCCCTCCATACAATTTCGGAAACCCGATATGGCCCTCATGCCAAAAAAGTTTGCCCGCCCCTGCTCTAGTTACTACAGAGAATTCTTTCCCACATGTCTGGCTGGTGGGTCTTGCCCCACATGCTCAGGGTACAACCCATCACCATATTTGGGATTGGGGAGGAATTTTGCCCCAGGTCAGATTGGCAGAGACCCTGAGTGTTTTTTGCCTTCCTTTGCAGCATGGGGCACGGGTCATTTGAAGGTTTAAAGTAATGCAAATGGCAGATTCTTTGTAACTTGAAGTCTTTAAATCATGATTAGTGGACTTCAGTAACTCACCAGAAGCTATGGGTCCATTACAGGAGCAGTGGGTGAGGTATTTGTGGCCTGCAACATGCAGGAGGTTGGACTAGATGACAATGATGTTCCCTTCTGGCCTTAAAATCTATAATCTAACCCATAGGCTCTCTCAAACAATCACAAGTTGAGATCCTATAGGCCAAGTAAAAATAAAGCCTATTCTCTGTTGCTGAAATTATTATATTAGGGATGATTTTACAGCTAACCAGGAGTGATTTCCTAACACAGTCCAGGGAACAAATATTTATTCAAGCTCACTGGAAATTGAACGACATATTAAGTATATTACCATAAAAGCCAGGAGACACCTGTGCAGGAGATGGGAACCAAGCTATGAAAGTTGGATAAAGCAGGAAATGATTGGGTTTTTTTGTGAGAAACCAGAAATCGAAAAATTGCAGCTACTACTGACTGATGACTAGCAGTCAGTACAATGCAAATCAACATGTTGCACAGATCATTGCAATCCTAAATTCCATTTCTTGGAATAGTACAGAATGGAGGCCACGTATACAGTAATGCTGGATTTTATAGGAATGACTACACTGTTCACAAAAAGAAAAGGAATACTTGTGGCACCTTAGAGACTAACAAATTTATTTGAGCATAAGGTCAACATAGACACAAAAATTTTAGGTGAAAGAAGGCATGTATTTTTATTTATAGCGTCAGTGTGCATGTACCTCAGTACATAGCCCCTAAATCTGAATAAATCTAACAGCTTGCTTTATGTTTTTCTCAGCACCATTTTACAGACATCTTGAAATACAAGCACATCATGAGTAACATCCACTTGACAACAAGTCAGATTATTTTTAAGGTCCCCAACAGTTATTTCAGGTTGTTGTTTTTTTATTTTCCTGTTCTGGACAGTTGGAAAGGAAGGGTTGCACAATACCTTCTACTGTGTTCCATGTAAAATATATATTGAGGACACCTCGCTATCCAACCTATTTAAAAAACCATAAAACGAGGATAATAAACTACTCTTTCCCGAATGTACATTAATCTAGTTAGCAGCCAGAGGACTATTAATTTCATCTCTGTTTGCATATGCCAGTGAGATCCTAATCCACAGCTAAAGCATAAAAGCAATTATTTAGAAAAGTGTTTAGCACCACTCAAGCATCAATGAAAAAAACAGAAAACACTAACAAATATGTAATTACTGACACTGTAAGTGGACAGTAGCAGCAAAACGTGCCTCAGCAACAAATAATTTTCACTACAAATTGATACCTATTCATTTTCCATCCTTGACCACTCTGCAGATCTTCAGTTTTTCTTCCTTGTCAAAACAAGCTGATGGCCTTTTGGCCAGTGAAGCCAGATCTTTGGTATTGAACCTCATTAGATAGTCAGTGAAGAGGAGAAGGAAGAGTAAGATATGGAGGAGGAGGATAATGATGCTATTGAGTTTTTTGAAGGTAAGTAAGATCTAAATAGCAGACAAGGTCAATTGAAATATTAAAAAAGATGCTGCAATGTATCGTGATTTCATACAGAATTTCTTGTGCATTCCATGCATTGTACAGTCATTCAAAATATGAAAGATATGATTGATGGACAAACCAAGGTTAAAATAGGTACCACTGTCAAATCTGATTAAAAGAAAAAAAGCATTTTAGCTTTTCCCTGTTTTTACTAGTTAATGCAGGATCAAGTAAAATGTATTTTATACAGTACTTTCTGCACACACAGTTTTAACAACGTAACTAGTAACATGCATATGCCATGCTCACCTGTAGAATGAAGGCAACAAAAGAGCTAGAGTACACAAGTACACATTCATGTAGAAAAAATACACAATCTTTTCATCTCTCAAATTGGAATTATAACTCAACAAAATATACCAAATATGTGACAGGGAGTCCACCCACTTAAGCGTAATGGTGCCTAGTGGTCATTCCACCCCATCAAGTAAGCGGCCCTTTAAGATTTTGAAAGGTCCAATATACATACACAATGACCTAGGAGGTAATGAGAAAGAGGAAGTGGTGCCAGGACTAGGTGGTGCTTGGGAGGAAATCCTGTCACTTTGTCTTGTAAGGGACAGGAGCCTTGCAGAGTGGGCAGGGAAAGGCTCCCCTCTTAACCAGCCAAATGGTGATAAGCTGGGAGAAGGCGATCAGCATAAATGCTGCCGGCCACAGAGCAGGGCAGACACCAGCAGAAAGCGGCTGCCTGCTGGATCCTCTGAGCCTGAAGATTAACTGGGGGGAAAGGACCAGCTGAGGGAGAAGCCTGGCTAAGGTCCTACAGTGGCTAACTTACAACCCAGCTCCAAGAAGGAGAGCTTGGGATTCCTGCTTTGAGGAAGTGACCATTAAACATAAGTGCAGCTCCAGGAAAGGAGCCTCGGGGCGGGGCGTTTCCTGAACCAGGACTCAAAAGCTGTATCTACACAGCACACCACTTGTGTCAAGTGTGTAGGGGTCCGCATAGCTACACACTGCAGTGAAATGCAGGCTGCCTCAACACTACACTGTGTGGCTACACGTCAGTGGAAGGCTCTGGCAGAGGGGGGGCAGTGGGGAAAGTCAAAGCACTGGGAGCTGCCAAGTCGTTCCCCGCTGTTTCCCCACTGCCAAAGCTTTTCCCCACTGTTAGGCTCTGGCAGCTCAAAGACTCCTTCTCCAGCACAAAGAAAGATGCCAGCAGCAGGGAAAGGTGATGGCAAGGAAAGGCTCTAGCAGCAGGGAGAGAGCTGTGAAACATCACACTGCAAAAAATACTAGTGTAGACAGAGAGGCACAGCTTGAGTGAGTAGAGGACCCTGTAGGGTACACAGCCACAGCATTCAGGCATGTCTTATCTATTCACCTAAGCAGTACATCACCATCTATGCTGCTATTTATAGCCATGCTATAGGGGCATGCAGTGTACATACTCTACACCTCCTGAAAGAAGTGTGCAGTGTAGACTTACTTTTATATCGCCCCAGAGCGGGCTGACCTGTGGCAAGTAAAAAAAAGAGTTATAATTTGTAGAAAGTCTTAATCAGATCCCATGAAGGGGGTGCATGTTTTGAACCAACCTAACTGGATAATGACTGATAGACCAGTCAGGGGTACTGGGTGCAATGCAGCATACAAGGGTGAGTGTTGGAGGGAGGCATCCCATGACACTAAGTATCAGTAGGCTGGGAAGGATTCAGTTTTTATTTGTAAATATTGGTAAAAGCAGATTTAACCAAATACACACAAACTGATGAACAAATATTTTTCATTATTAATAACTGAAATGTACAGATAGGCAAAGTAAGAAAAATGCTGCTTGAGAATTAATTTGTTTGATTTAAGGATATTTGCTTTGATATTTTGACATGTAACGCTGACAATTGGTATTTTAACCGTTAGAGTCATAGAGTTAAATGCCAGAAGGAACCAGATCATCTAGTCTGATTTCCTGTATATATCAGCCCATCAACCCCACACAGCATCCACATACTAAACCCAACAACATTTATAAAGCTTTAACTTTTTGAATCTCAACATGTACCATTGTTAATTGTCTGACTCGCATAACTTCCTGCAAATGTGAAAACAAAAACAAACAAAAAATCAAGCATTTTTAAACTTTATTCAAACCCAGTCTTCTGCAAGTGAAAATTTAAATCAATAAAAATCAAAAATTCTTAAGAATAACAAATTATGTTTTAAAAAAAATCAAATTCTGCAAAGCCTAAGGGTAAGCAATTTAAATCATTTTTAAATGCGCAAAAGTGTCTCTTTGAAACTCCCTTTGAAAAATGGCGAAGTTTCTGAGCTATTGTTCTTGAGCACTTCTTGCAGTGTTTTCAGAAAAATATTAAGTACTAAGGAGGGCTATCAGGTGATTAAAAAATTAATCGCGATTAATCGCACTGTTAAACAGAAATAGAATAACATTTATTTAAGTATTTTTGGATGTTTTCTACATTTTCAAATATACTATTTCAATTACAACACAGAATACAAAGCATACTGTGCTCACTTTATATTTATTTTGATTACAGATATTTGTGCTGTAAAACAAAACAAAGAGTATTATTCAATTCACCTCACAGAAGTACTGTAGTGCAGTCTCTATCATGAAAGTTGAACTTACACATGTAGAATTACGTACAAAAAAACCAGCATTCAAAAAATAAAATAATGTAAAACTTTAGGCCCTACTTCTTGTTCAGCCAGTTGCTCAGACAAACAAGTTTGTTTACATTTGCAGGAGATAATGCCGCCTGCTTCTTGCTTACAATGTCACCTGAAAGTGAGAACAGGCATTCATTCGCATGGCACTGTAGTAGCCAGCATCGCAAGATATTTGTGTGTCAGATGCACTAAAAATTCACATGTCCCTTCATGCTTCAACCACCATTCCAGAGGACATGCATCCATGCTGACGACAGGTTCTGCTAGCTAGATAATAATCCAAAGCAGTGCAGACCAAAATATGTTCACTTTCATCATCTGAGTCAAATGCCACCAGCAGAAGGTTGATTTTTTTTTTTTTTGGGTGGTTCGAGGTCTGTAGTTTCCGCATCAGAGTGTTGCTCTTTTAAAAGACTTCTGAAAGCATGTTCCACACCTCATCCATCTCAGACTTTGGAAGGCACTTCAGATTCTTAAACCTTGGGTTGAGTGCTGTAGCTATCTTTAGAAATCTCACACTGGTACCTTCTTTGCGTTTTGTCAAATCTGCAGTGAAAGTATTTTTAAAATGAACAACATGCGGAGTCATCATCCGAGACTGCTATAACATGAAATACATGGCAGAATGCAGGTAAAACAGAGCAGTAGACATACTATTCTGCCCCAAGAAGTTCAGTCAAAATTTAATTAACGCGTTGTTGTTTTTTTAAACGAGTGTCATCAGCATGGAAGCATGTCTTTTGGAATAGTGGCCGAAGCATAAAGGGGCATATGAATGTTTAGCATAGCTGGCATGTAAATACCTTGTTATGCCGGCTATAAAAGTGCCACATGAACGCCTATTCTCAATTTCAGGTGACATTATAAATAAGAAGCCAGCAGCATTATCTCCTGTAAACGTAAACAAACTTTTTTGTCTGAGCGATTAGCTGAATAAGAAGTAGGACTGAGTGGACTTGTAGGCTCTAAAGTATTACATTGTTTCGTTTTTGAGTGCAGTCATGTAACCAAAAAAAAAAAATCTACATTTGTAAATTGCACTTTCACAATAAAGAGATTGCACTACAGAGCTTGTATGAGGTGAACTGAAAAATACTATTTATCATTTTTACAGTGCAAATATTTGTAATCAAAAATAATATGTGAGCACTATACACTTTGTATTCTGTGTTGTAATAGAAATCAATATATTTGAAAATGTAGAAAAGCATCCAAAAATATTTAATAAATTTAAATTGGTATTCTACTGTTTAACAGTGCGATTAATCGTGATTAATTTTTTTTAATCGCAATTAATTTTTTTGAGTTAATCACATGAGTTAACTGCAATTAATCGACAGCCCTAGTCCTAATCCTAGTCCTAATAAATGGAAACAAATTTTTAGTCTGAATTATATATTTTGAACTACTTTAATTCCATATCTTTTTTTAAAAAATAGTGGGAGAGGGCGCTATGATGGAGGCTACACATGCCATTCATGCTGGGTATAATCTGCATAAGATGTAACTTTAATTGTAATTGTTATGAGACAGTCACAACAGAAAGAGGGGTGTGAAAAGTCACAGAAATAAAGTTTTCAACATTTCAATCCTCAAAACAACTTTTTCCCCCCCACACACAAACTCTTCCCCCCCTCCCCCAAATTCAAGCAATAAAAGCATACAACAGCTAAAATCTTACCATTCAACAAAGAAAGATTTTTCTTTGTAACAGATCTTGATATTGCCCATATACATCCAGGGAAGTTAATCGCAGATGGGTTTTAGTGCTTCTATCTGTTCAAAAGGCCATACGGTGACTTCTCTGCACAGTTCTGCCACTAATCACAAGCCTCCACAATCTGCTCTTTTCTTCAACAAAACAGCAGTGGCATCTTCTTCTACAGAAAAGCTACTACTACCAACAACTCCAGATCAAGATCCACTCAAGCTGTTGTGCCCAAGGACAAGAAATGTTCTATTTTGTACTTTCCTCCGTTCCTTTTATTCCCAATTTCTCCTGTTTGTACCAACTCTTTATCATCAGATTTCTTCAATCCATGCTTTTTGCATTTTTTCTGTTCTCCTACTTCCCAAACCACAACCTACTCCCATTGGACCATGAATGGGATGCAGACTCTGTACAGGAGTAGTACTTTGTGTATTTTGAAATGTGTACCAGTCACGAACCTGGTATTCAAAATAAGAATCAATGTAATATTTTATTTTTCCCAGTAATGTTCTACATTTTCATTGATTATTGTAAAATTGCAGAAATGTTAGTTTGTCTTCTGCTATACAAGTTCCTAACTCTGCAAACACACATTTGAGAAACTTTACATAAGTAATCCCCTAGATATACCTAGGATTAAATGTTTTTCATACAGTCGTGCCATTTCTTTTCCTGTATTTCAAAAGCAATGTTCTTTTTACCCTTATCACAGCAGCACTCCTTATCCATTCCTATCCTTTCAATCTAATCCATTTCCCCAGTCCTTACCTCATCTCATAATTTTGTTAATCACCATACATTCCTCATATAGGCCCTGATCTTGCACTTTACAACAAACAACCATGCCCACATGGAACCCCACTGACTTCAACGTGCAAGTGCAGCAGTTTGTCCACATATTGTACATTGAAGGACTGGTACTGCAGAGAGATTTGTGCGGTAGTGACTGTCACACAGCATAGACAGAAGGAGGCATTAAGCCCTAAAATAGTCCAACAGTACAGAGTTAAGTGCTGAAGAAATCTATAGGCCCAATCCAGAAGAAAATATTCAGATACTTTCTGGGCTGCACAGCTTACTTGGCCCATAGCATATGCCTACAAGGGGAGTTTTGGTATGCTAAGATGTTTTCCAAGTGGCTTAGTATGCTAAGCAGGATTTGCTGCTGGTTTTGTTTTATCGTTACAGACTGTATTTTGGGGGCAGACTTTTTTTTTTTAAAACACCAGAGAAAAATAAAAATAGAAACTCTGCAGCAGGATCCTGTGTTGCAACCATGAAAGGATCACATAACTGAGCTCCCTGCCTGTTTGCTTTGCAGCTCTTCAAATCAAGGCCAGGTCCTTCCCAAACACCCTCACTGGGATCACACAGCAGGTGAGGAAGTGGCAGTTTAAATCGCCTCTACATAGCTTGAGCCAGCTCTCATCTTTCTCAGGGCACATTTTTAAAGATATACTTGTGACTGTTTTGGGAATTTCTCTGAGAGAGTTAATATGCAGTGTTGTGTAGCCATGTCAGTCCCAGATTAGAGACAGTGGGTGAGGGCAATATTTTTTTATTGGACCAACTTCTGTTGGTAAGAGATACAAGCTTTTGAGCTTACACAGACCTGAAGAAGAGCGCTCTGTGGCTCAAAAACTTGTTTCCCTCACCAACAGAAGTTGGTTCAATAAAAAATATTACCTTACCCACCTTGCCTCTCTACATGAACTTATGAATTCATGGATTTTATGATTGTATCTTTACTGAGGCCATGTCTACACTAGCAAGCTTACAGTGGCACAGCTGTACTGATACAGCTGTACCGCTCTAAGATCGCTTGTATGGTTGCTTTATACCAATGGGAGAGAGCTCTCCCATCAACATAATAAAACCACATAAATGAACAGCAGTACCTATGTTGGTGGGACAGCATCTCCTGCCAACATAGTACTATGCACACAAGAGTTTAGGCTGGAAAAACGTACGTTGCTTGGGGGATAAGGGGGGATGGGTAATTTTTTTCCACACCCCTGAGCAACATAAGTTTTGCCGACATAAGTGCTAGTATAGACATGGCCGGATGTCTTTCACTGTATATTGTCACTTGAGATTGCATCATCCCTTTCTTTTACCACAAGAAGTGTCTGGCACCTGGGTGTCTGCCCCAAATAGGAGAGTCATTATAGACCATCAACAGTTGAATAACCTTCTCCTAGTAGGACAATGGGCACTAGCAGCCAAAGACTATTGACTTGTTAATAACTCTTATCCATTGTAAGGAACACATAGAATATTGTTGGCCCCAACATATAGAGGACTGGAGAACGGAAAAACCCCAGAGGAAGGCCAGGAAGAGACAAGGTGTTCGAAACTGTTGTTAACAAGAGGCTCTTCGGCAAGAGAAGACTGAGCAGAAGGAGAAGGGGCACAGAAGGATCTTGGACCTTTAAACAGGTACTGACTGGGATCCAAAGTGCTCTTAGGAGTGGTGACAAAACACAGTGATGTTGCATGCAGGTATTTGTTAGTTTTCCATACATCTGTGCATCTCTTGTGCTTATTCTATCAGTAAAGTGGGACTGGTTGAGAAGTGCCTCTGCAAAGTCTGTACATCCCTTGTTTCAATGGTCACAAGGCCCATGAAGATTTAAAGAGTAAACTGGAGTGCCCATTCAGGTGGAGATCTAGAGAGCAAGTGTGCTTAAGCTATGGATGAGACATGCGGGAAAAGGAAGATGTTACTTAAGTTAAGTGCCAATGTGGACACAAGAACAATGGCTATCCACTGGCCATCAACAAGTTTAGGCTCAAAATTAGGCAAAGGTTTCTAACCATTCGAGAAGTGAAGTTCTGGAATAGCCTTCCAAGGGCAGCAGTGGGGGAAAAAAACTAAATGACTTCAAGACTGAGCTTGATAAGTTTATGGAGGGGCTGGTATGATGAGATTGCCTACAATTGCACATGGCCCATTGGCAACTGCCAGCAGCAAAAATCCCCAACTGCTGGTCATAGGACACTAGATGGGGAGGAGCCTGAGTTACTACAGACAATCTCTCTCAGGTATCTGCCCAGCAGGTCTTGCCCAAATGCTCAGGGTCAAACTGACCACCGTATTTGGTATCAGGAAGGAATTTTCCCTCAGGTCAGACTGACAGAGACCCTGGGGTTTTTCGCCTTCCTCTGCAGCAAATGTAAATGGTGAATTCTCTATAACTTAAAATCTTTAAATCATGATTTGAGGACTTCAGTAACTCGGACAGAGGTTACGGGTCTATTACGGGAGTGGGTGGTTGAGGTTCTGTCGCCTGCAATGCGCAGGAGGTCAAATTAGATTATCACAATGGCCCCTTCTGACCTTAAAGTATACAAGTCAGCAATGGTCTGGGGCAGCTGGCCTGGAGGGTCCCACATCCCAAAACAGGAGTACTAGACAGACGGTCTGTTCCCCAGGAGTATTCCAGAGAGGCCAGACTAAGACACTAATCTGGAAGCATCTCAGACCCAGTAGGATTAAAAGCACGAGAGCCAATGTTTCGGTATAATATAGAAGCCTGGTGACAGTCCACGGGGGGAGCTCAGACAGGGCTGTAACACTAAAAAAAATAAAAATTAAAAAAAAAAATCCTTATAGAAGATTACATTTCCTATTGCTGTATTGTTTCTTCTACTGGGACAGGGAGGGAGAATTTTTGGCTTCATGATTTCCCCTCTCCTCTTCTCCACACTTCAGAATGGATACACCAATCAGGGGGACTGCTTATAGCCCAGTAACTCCTTTAAAATTCTGCCCTGGTTGACTAAAATTAAGTCAGCTCAGGAAGAATGCATCTTCCATAGTACAGGGTCAGTGGTGAGGGGAGACAGCAGGGACAATAAAAATGATTTTTTTTTAAATCTGATTTTTTTGATAAAATGCTTTTTGAGGAAAAAACCTATCTAAAGATAGTTTTAATGAACATACATTATAGCTCAATGATATCTCATCATGGAATAGGGATTATAAATTCTAATTCTATAGTATGAGACAATATATTCATGTAATGTTTAAGAAAAGTTTTAAATGAGTTCCATTAGTTCATGGATTAGGGACCCAATCTTATGGAGTTCCAGGGGCTTCTGTATAGATTATTTAGGTTAATCTTTCTATCTACCCAAATGAGTCTTCCTGACTAGTGATTTAAATCAAATCCACCCTGGGAGACAGACACTATGGGTACCCCCATGGCCCCACAGTATGCCAACATTTTTATGGCTGACTTAAAACAATGCTTCCTCAGCTCTCGTCCCCTAATGCCCCTACTCTACTTATGCTACATTGATGACATCATCATCTGGACCCATGGAAAAGAAGCCCTTGAGGAATTCCACCATGATTTCAACAATTTCCAACCCACCATCAACCTCTGCCTTGACCAGTCCACACAAGAGATCCACTTCCTGGACGCTACAGTGCTAATAAGCGATGGCCACATAAACACCACCCTATACGGGAAACCTACTGACCTCTATACTTACCTACATGCCTCCAGCTTTCATCCAGACCACATCACACAATCCATTGTCTACAGCCAAACTCTAAGATACAACTGCATTTGCGCCAATCCCTCAGACAGAGACAAACACCTACAAAATCTCTATCAAGCATTCTTAAACCTACAATACCCACCTGCTGAAGTGAAGAAACAGATTGACAGAGCCAGAAGAATACCCAGAAGTCACCTACTCCAAGACAGGCCCAACAAAGAAAGTAACAGAATGCCACTAGCCATGACCTTCAGCCCTCAACTAAAACCTCTGCAGTGCATCATCAAGGATCTACAACCAGTCCTGAAGGACAATCCCTCACTCTCACAGATCTGGAGACAGGCCACTCCTTGCTTACAGACAGCCCCCGCAACCTGAAGCAAATACTCACCAGCAACCACACACCAAAAACATTAACCCGGGAACCTATCCTTGCAACAAAGCCCGTTGCCAACTCTGTCCACATATCTATTCAAGGGATACCATCATAGGACTTAATCATATCAGCCACACCATAAGAGGCTTGTTCACCTGCACCTCTACCAATGTGATATACGCCATCATGTGCCAACAATGCCCCTCTGCCATGTACATTGGCCAAACCGGACAATCTCTGCAGAGAAGAATAAATGGACACAAATCAGACATCAAGAATTGTAACATTCAAAAACCAGTCGGAGAACTTCAACCTCCCTAATCACTCAATTTCAGACTTCAAAGTCACAATTCTCCAACAAAAAAAAAAACTTCAAAAACAGACTCCAACGAGAAACTGTAGAACTGGAATTAATTTGCAAACTGCACATTAAATTAGGCTTGAATAGAGACTGGGAGTGGATGGGTCATTACACAAAGTAAAAACTATTTCCCCCTGCTATTTTTTTCCCGTACTGTTACTCACACCTTCTCGTCAACGGTTTGAAATGAGCCATCCTGATTATCACTACAAACATTTTTTTTTCTCTCCTGCTGATAATAGCCCACCTTAATTGACTGATCTCGTTACAGTTGGTATGGCAACACCCATTTTTTCATGTTCTCTGTGTATATATATCTTCCTGCTGTATTTTCCACTGCATGCCTCCGATGAAGTGGGTTTTAGCCCACAAAAGCTTATGCCCAGATAAATTTGTTAGTTTCTAAGGTGCCACAAGTTCTCCTCATTTTTTTTAATTAATCCCTTAACATTTTTCA
The DNA here is from genome assembly GCF_015237465.2 of Chelonia mydas. Lineage (NCBI taxonomy): Eukaryota > Metazoa > Chordata > Testudines > Cheloniidae > Chelonia > Chelonia mydas. The sequence continues at coordinate 53,970,069 of NC_057852.1, forward strand.
CCATCACTGCAATTATCATGGATATAGAAATCAGATTGGTCAGTTACTCCATAAGCGAGCAAAAAAAAGGTGAGCTGTCTTTCAGTACTGGATGCCAAATACCTCCACCAGAGAAGTAATTCCTTCAAAAAGGGAACAGTGTCCTCAGCTGCTAGCCCTTGGAAGCTTGTAGAAGTTTTCCTTTCCAGTTCATTCACTGTTTTATGTCTTACAATTGTTTTCTGTGGACATGCAATTGTTTAAATACATACACTGATTCAAATACAGTTGAATAAGAACTGTAAACTAAATACAGTTGAATAAGAACTGTAAACTATCAAAACTTAACTGCTAACAATGTAGATGCATGCACCACAATGTTAAATAGAACTGAAAGGGGACAGAGAAACAGGCATTTTTAGCAGCTAATAAGATATGAATGTAACTACCAAACCAAAAAATGTCTTGGATTAACCGAATTCAAAGGATCAGAAACCATGCCTCGATCCTGTTCATAAATTTACAATCAGCAATCAAAACTCACAGTAAAGGGAACCAATTTTAACTTACCAAAATAGTTTTAGGTCATCACCATTTAGCCCTCTCCAAACAGGACTCTACAAGACTCCCACATAAACTAACTACCCATCAAAATAATTTGCATCTGATCAGTGATTTATACTGCCATAAAAGAATCAGAATAACTAATGAACAAGTATTTTGTTAGATTAGGATGATTGCCAAGCAGTAATAGTTTAAAAGCAAGCATTCAAAGCAGTGGCTGCAGGGAGGTCAAGCAGTGCCACTATCAAACACTGCTACTGCCTTCATGGCGATTTGCATAGCTATATGCATAGCATTAAAGCAACACTTTGAACATTTCTCAAAGTTGAGTTTTTAAACACAACTGACTATTGAGGAAATTAGATCTTAATATCTTGCAGCTTTTACCTGTATTGCATTTAATTCCAAATATTTAGATAATATCCACATCACTGCAAATCTGTTTTGAGAATTTAAGTCTCCTAAACTATGCAGACTCCTAAGCCTCTAACAAGATAATAAAATTCATTGTTGTCATCCTAATTCACACTACTATTCTGGTAAAAATATTAGCTTTTTCATGAAACCCTTGGAGACCTTATCAAAATATAGTTGTACTTTCATTTACCTTCATTTCTTTTGCTCTGCTTTGAAAGGGTACAATACTTTCAGTTCACTTCATGCAGTATTTAAGAAGTTCTAAAAACGTAAGTCTTTTGGGCACATGGAGGAGGAAAATATCCTTCAAAAGGAAGAAAAGCCTCAGGTATTTCGAAATTGTATTTTCAAGAACTGTTCTATTAAAGCAAATATTGGTTTTATTGAAATGTGTTTCTCAAAAAAAAAAATATAGGACATACCTTTTTCCTAAATGAATTCAGCTCTGTAGTCAAAATATAGGAAATGGATAGTGAGGGCCTTATTATGACACTGATTACAAACCTGAATTCTATAAATAAAAGGGTCATATCTGATCTTCATCATACGGGTGTAAATCAGAAGTATTTCCATGAAGTAACTTCCAATTTACACTAGTGTAAGTAAGATCAGAATATGGCTCAAAATCAGGTAGATAATTAAAACTGCTTCTCTTTCCTCCATGGGATGCTGCAGAATTGAATTTTACATTTCTGATTCTTTATTAAACTGTAAAAACAATTAAAACTTATTCCTTTAGCAAGAAGCTTATTTGGAAGCCTCCATTACTCCTACAAGTCCAAATCACGAGAGATGGGCAATAACTAACAAACAGTTTGGGGGAAATGGTCCTATGTTTTGCATAAGTCCCAAAAAGTGAAAAAAATTCCATGCTGTAAGTGGTCTCTCTCCCTTCTTGCCCTGAAGATGGAGTGACTAGCATGGAGAAAAATAATCATGCCCTACATATGTGAGGATACTGCAGGGGCCCCCCCAAACACTCATGTGTTTATTCTTGTTCTCAATTAAAACAGGCCCAGACAGTCAGAAAACTGTTTGCACTCAGGATTTCCAACCAGTTACTTTACTAAATAAAAAAGATAAACAAGTTAATTAAAATATCACTTTTTTCTGTGGAACAAAATTTCTCTTTACAATGCATAGTGCATAATTAGTAGTAATAGTAATAGGTAGCTCAAATGGTAACTTAGCATTTTTAAATTAATATATGTGGGAGGGAAGTGATTTTGTTTATTTAAGGAAAGCTCTTGCTGCTTCCAGGTAGTTCCCCTTTATTTTTTCCCCTTCTACAAAAAGGGATGACACATACTGTTTACCAGCTATACCAAAAGAAGGTCAGGAGACATTTATAGACTCAAAGACTAAGGTCAGAAAGGACCATTGCTTAACTTAAACAACATCCTCCCCCCATTCCACTCCTTTAACAAACACCACCTCCATCCTTTACCAAGCCATATATCTGGTCACTGTATCCTTTCCCGATGGAGTACCTGCCTTGAACATACACCCCACACGTACACAAGGAGTTGCAACATCATAGCCTAAGTCCCTTCCCTACTCACCATAACAAAGCCCTCCCTGAACCCGCTGTGGGGAAGGCAAAAAAACCCCACTCCACCTAGGCCACTCTGGTGACAAGGGAAAAATTCCTTCCCAGCCCTGCTACAAAGGAGAGCCTAGCGCCATGCCCACAGCAAGTCCTGCCCAAACCTGGCATTTTGCCACCTCCAAGTGGCGAGTTGGAGTTCCTGCTCCATCTGTTCTGGGGGAAATAGGCTTCTCCAGCTGGGCTTACACCTTTTCAACTGACCAGCCCTTCCACTTCCTGGGGATGAATTGGCATCACCATGGTGACCCACTCCCCCTTTTGCAGCTGCCTCTGAGCCTCTTTCTTCCTCCCCCGTCAAGTTCTATTCCCTCTCCCCCCAGCAAGCCAGACAACATCCCCTCTTTCCCCTTCTTCCCCCCACTTTAAAGATGCAGTGAGGCCATTAGGGTAGCATATACTTTGTTTTAAATCTTTCCCCCTTTTATTGGATAAGTAAATACATCATGCTCTTCTCTAGATAGGATGTCTTTTACTAATGAGCTCCTGTTTCGGATGCAGCAACAGTGACCTGGACCTTTTGAAAAGAAGTCAAAGCAAACTCTAGGGCAATGTTGCCAACTCTCATGAATTTGTCATCAGTCTTATGATAATTGTTGTTTTCCTTAAAGCTCCAGCTCCTGGAGTCAAGTGGATGTGTCATGATTTCAGCCTTCATTCTTAAAAAAAAAGTAAGTTTCTAGCCTTTATGGCTGTGAATAAAAGTTCAAAATGTGACACAGACACACCCCAGTGCACCTTAAAGGCTCAAAAAAGCAGAAGGCAAATAAACACCAAATCCATTATTTTTACGTTGGCTTTAAAATTATGAGACTCTCTCATGATTTTTGAACATTTGGGGTTGACAACACTGCAACAGTTCTGAAGGAAAAATTGTGTGTGTGGAAAAAGTAATAGCAGAACAGAATATATTTTTGTGGTGATCAATTCCCCCATCCCTTAAATGTCATCCATAGTGCTCACCCACCAACAATATTGCTTTTCACAGCCCGGCTGTACCAAATCCAAGAAGTTACTGTAATACTACTAAAAATTGAGTTTTATTCCACTCAGCAAGATACATTCCTTTTTCCACAAAATATATTCTGGCGCTACCGTTTGACCGCACTCCTGTCCCTGTTGTTCATTAGTTGTCCCCCGTAATTAATTGGTTTCCTTAGGCTGGGGGGGGATCCTTTAGCAGTGGGCGGGCTTCGCCTGGATCCCAATAAGGCTACCGTATTTAGGTCTATATTTAGGTCACTACCGCCTGTCTCCTCCAATACTTATCTAAACACAAACAGGTACACTTAACATTCAAAATCACTGGCAACACTAATTTCACTGGCCATTTTTACTTTACACAACACATCATTGTGTTTAGGGACTGCAGCATATACTTCACAACATGCGAGATTTTTCATTATCTGAAGATGCCTGTATTCCCTGAACAAATTTTGAATTATTTAGCTTTTGATGGTTTGTTTCACTACCTTACAAGTACAGAGAGACTACTATCCCCTCTCAAAAGGGTCTACAAGCATAACAGAGGGGTATGTATTTTACACATGCACACACCTTTTGCATTACCCTAAAGGTCACCATATGGATATGTGAGTTGCTCTACCCCTATTATTCCTGAGTTTGTCGCACGTATTATAGCCCCTACTACCCTGGGTTTGAAGAATTGGGTATTAGTCCCAAACTCAGGTCTCTCCCAATGGTAGTGTGTTGCATTAATTGTTAGTTCCATCACAAAGTCTTGGGTACAGGGGGAAGGTATCTGATTTTAAATAGAAACTTAGCAAAATTTGGCAGTTTTATTGGAGTATTGAGCTGAGATTTTGGATTTACTCAAACCCATACTCAAAGGTTTAAACTCTGGATGGGGTAACTCTCAGAACTGCAACAAAAAAAAAGGCACAAAATCTCTTCAACTTGAAACAGTTGCGTTTCACACAGCTCTAAACTCAGCTGCTGTGTTTGCACTGGGATTGATGGGAAGCCTCACAATATTGTTTGTGCAAACTTCAGTTAAATCTGGGAAGGAGTTCCCTCCAAAAGGCACCCAAACTATTGCTGAAAGTATTCCTTCCAGGTGTCCTCTCAGACCTGGATAAGCCTAATGGGGATCCCAAACATGATCCTCCACTTTAAAACCCTATACTTAGGTGACCATCCTTGTAATGTAAGAGGACAGGACTGGCCTTCATTCAGAGCATCTCCATGCTGCTCCATAAACACATAAGAGTCACTAATGAGCAATAAGAGGCACTCACAAGTGAGCAAACTAATAACATTCCAAGCCTCCACAATCCACTGAGCTCAAGGAACAAGGACTAGGAATCCAACGTGATTCCCTCACTGAGCACTACAAATAGGTTACTAAACCTTCCTCACCAGCTTCTGACTTCAGAAGAAGGAAAAAAGAAAAATCTTTACATCAGATTCCTGGATGATATTTTACTTGGATAATTAAAACTCAGCCAAAGTACGTGAAAAAAAGATCCTTAGTCAGTACACTTATTAAATATACAACTGTTGAAAGTTCACAAATATCTGGATACCTATATTTCTAATTAAAAAGATAATATCACAGTTGAGAACACAACTGTTGAACCAATAAATCTGAAAATGGTGTTTCAATGCCATTATATTAAGGAAGAGTAATAAATTATTCTAACTGTACCTTGCAATAATGATACAATGTTAACAAGCAATGAAAGTCTCAATTTCAAAAATGAAGTTATGCCATCTTTGGGAGGGACCTACTTGGGGAAAAGGTGAACCAGAGCAAGCTGATATTAAAAATACAACAAAAATCAAGCATAAAGAAATATAAAATCACCTCAAAAAAGTTATTTTATATTTTAAACCAGCAGTTACTGCAAAATAGCCAACCCTATATTTCCATTTTACTTCAAGACCACTAAAACATTACCTGGCACTATAGAGCAAAGCATGAGATATAATCAAGGCGCTTTTTAAAAAGAAATTAATTGCTTTAAAAATATACAGCCTATATATTTTACTTCAAAAATAAGAAAAGGGCTAGCAGATCTTATCCTGATTCTTAGACTGTCAAGCACATACAGAGTGACAGGGGCAGGATTTAAGGGAGTATGAAAGGTGAGATCTCAACATTTACCCAGGCCAGGACATGAGGCTGTTACTCCAGACAACATTAGGGAATAAAGACCAGCATCTCTCCCTCCTCATGTGCCACTTGCCAAATGTGTTAGGCGTACTGGGTCAGCATTTTTGGCCTACCCAGCACCGCCCTGTGTACCAGGCTATTTGAACCTGCATGGAACCCCCTCCTGTGGTGTGCAGGGAGTATTGAGAGCTTCCTTGTGTGGCTGCTCCATACTGCCACTTTGCCATACACAGGGGACATACAAGGATTGGAGTACAATGGCAAACTTACTTTACCTGCACAGTGAACTCAAGCTTGCTGCTCTTCAACGATTACTCATCACAGACATTACTCTATACCGTATAAACTTTCATTAACTGCAAATAATGGAGAAATACCGGAAATGCTGGGAAATCCATTACAATAACTACGTTGGTAATAAATATGGAACGTAAATGCTAGCTAGATTTCTGCTTACAATACTTCAGTTTGTAATGGATGGGTTCCTGTTCTGCTTAGTCACTATAATAAGCAGGAGCCAATTATTTTGCAGGCTTTTTGTGCTTTTTACTGGTCCCTCCCATGAACTACTGCTAGATGAGCTCAATAAAACACATACAAACATATTAATTATTCCCAAACAAAAGGTAGATTCAGATGGAGTCTAGTCTGAGAATACGTATCAGTAAGGCTAAGATTGTGTCATGGTTATTTTTAGTAAAAGTCACAGACGGGTCACAAGCAATAAACAAAAATTCACGGAATCCGTGACCCGTCTGTGACTTTTGCTGCTGCGGCTCCATGGTTTCTCGCGCCACCGTGGTGACTGGGAGCTGTGAGGTCCCCCTCTGCCTGTGGCAGCTAGAAGCTGCGGGGGGGGGGGGGGGGGCAATCCATCCACAGCCGCTGGGAGCTGCAGGATCACCAGATTTCCCAAAGAGAAAATAGGGCACCCCCAGCCACGCGCCTAAGGCATCCTCCTTCCCCCCCACTCCCCTCCACACGAGTGTGTCACTTATCTCTGAAACCCTGTCACTTGTGCCACCTGTTGCTGGAACCCTGCCAAGGCCCCGCTGGCTGCCAGCTCCAGAGTCCCGCAGCCTCTGAGGCTGAAGCAGAGAATGTCACAGAGGTCTCTGGAAGTCATGGATTCCGTGACTTCCATGACCTTGTGACATAAACGTAGCCTTACATATCAGAAATTTTGGGCAAAACACATTACAGGGACATTGTAAGTAAGTATTATTAACCCAGAAAATTCAAAGATAAAAGTTAAACCGAAAAGAAATCCAAACATGTTGAAGTATGGAAACGCACAGTTAGGGAACCCAAAAATCTTTAACACTCCCCTGTAGTTAACGTCATGTGGGACATGTCTATCAAATTATTACTATTTTGGAGTATGTATTAAAGAGGAGTCTGATCTTGCTTAGGGACAGCCTGTTATGGTGCATTCCACACAGCTGAAAGAGATGTTTGACATCTCATTGAAGGACTATCACTGAGCTCTATCTGGGGCTATTAACTTTGGAGGATTCCTAACTACTGGCCCATTCTCAAGGAAAAACTGACCTTCTATTCAGGGGCCCAAATGGGGGCAGGACAAGCCTCACTGTGGAGACTGGAACTTCCCAAGTGGCACAGCAACAAAAGTCTACTTAAGCGCAGCATCCTACTCTGTGTAGGAAAGTGGGTTGATCTTGCCAAGAAAGGCAAGAGGGCAGGAGGAACTGCACCTAGCTTGGGACGCTAACAAACCTTGGACATACGGCAGGGGTGAGATCAGACCAGGGGACAGTGCATCTCAGGACTTCTGTTGATTTCGAATACTTATAACTCGAGTGTTTTAAGAGTAAAGTTTCTGTGGTTCAAAAATTCTTCTGCCAGGCCTGTGTTCCTTGCTTTCCTGTCACATTGTCCCTGAAGGGGTTAAAACTAGAAGCCTAGTGAGCCCACCAACTAGGTAGAGATTTAGGGGAGTATGTTTAAGGTTGCTATGGCACTAGCTGAGTAAAAGTAGTATTTAAAAAAACATGACTTTCCTTTGCTACTAGCAAAACAAAGATTTTTTTCAATTACTTTTTACCATTTACTGTTTATTTGCTCTTTTGCACTTCACCAGTGTCCACAGACTAGTAATTTTCTAGTTCTCATGCACTAGCAAAATACAGACAAGTTGAGAAGATTTAAATCCAAACAAAAGGTTCCCATTTGTCTTAATTTAATAAAAATATTTCCATTAAATTTTGTAAATAAACGAACACACACGTTAGGACTAGATTACCTCAAGATATATCAGCTACTCTTGTCTCTCTCTGTACGGTTTCGTGCTAGCTCAGTAGGAGAACTTCGTTCCTGCTTTGCCATTTGAAATGCCTTTTGTCACTGAACATCCCACGTGTCCAGGCATCTTTGATTTCCAAGAAATTTTGTACCATCAGCAAAATTGGGGAGAAGTTTCCTACATAGTACACCATTCCCATAAGCCTACAAGCTTCAGCACCTCCAACAGGGCTTTATTTTACCTGGATCAGCTTCTGTTCCTGGAAACTAATGTCAAAATCTGACTTGTTACACTACAAACTGTTAATTGTGAGTACCAACCCTGATTCCTGAAATCCCTTCACCACAGCATGTAACTTAATACCTAGCTCTTTGCTACTGGATTCATACTCTAGATTATCAGCATGACAAATGGTGCCTTCCAATCCAGTAACCAGTTGGGAAATTCTCTTTTGGAACTGGTCAGATGCTGACAGTCTGCCAAAAAGACAACTGATGGTAACAATATCTGCCAAAACATGCAATGAAGGTAGCAAGACATACCTACTGTGTGTGTCCAGGTAACTTGGCCAGCTTCAGAACACGATGTAATAAAAAAATACTTGATTTGATTTGGGCTTTGTAAAAGATGCTTTGTTAACAAGAAGCAACATTCTGTTGTCTCTGATCTGCAATAGATTTTTTTAAATTGACATAAGGCATTCCAGTACCTCTCTGATAGGCATCAATATATATTTCTGAACAATTAAGTAATGCAGTCTGCTACCTGGCTTATATGCTCCAGCAGGGAGATGGTGCAGAATGCAGTGCATGAGCACAATGCTATGAGCTCTCTTCCTGCCTCCTTCTCTCCTCCCCTGCAACTCCCAAGCACTGCATCTCTGGGCCAATCCTTCTTCTGAGTCTCTAAGATTGCAAATCCAGCTCCCAACATCAATACTTCACCAAACCTCCAAGCACTAGCGCTCTGTCAAAAATATTCTCACTTGATTTCAACAACAGTCCAAATGAGTCCTTTATGCACACAGAACCACACAATTTCAAATGGCACACTCAGTGATACACGTCTTTCCTCTCATATGAGTTAAATCCCTTTAAGCAAACAGGTTTCATTGGTCTAAAATGGGTGTAACTGAGAGGAGAATTAGTGCCCTGATTTGCTCATCACCTTTGGCAGGCATGACTGTATGAATAAAAACTCGTTCACTCTGGGTGCATAGTCAGATGGCCTGCTCACATTAGGTCTCTATTGTTCGCAGTGAACAGTTTGTGGGGGTTTTTTTGTTTTGTTTTTTTTTTTAATTAAATGATAATCTTTTAGAGAGGGGAAAACATCAGGGAAGGGATTAGAAGGACTCAATTAAACCTTCGGTGGTTTTAAAAGTATGTTAATTTTTGAGCCTGTCAATTTTGACAGAGCCCATTTTAAAGGCTCTAAATCCTATAAAACATTTTTCTCTTGAAATGAAATGACGAGTTTAAAGCAATTCTTCTAAGTAGTATTTTAATGGTATTTCAATTTAATTGGATTTAAACCTCAATGGAAAGCCACAGATCTTAAACAAGTTGTTGCTTATAAAGCACACAAAGACAATACAAAGGTCAGACTAACTCCAAGAGTTGCACTAGACAGATAGCAACAATGGACTGAACTGATGAGTAAACACTGAAAAACACAAGGTAATTAACTCAAATGTACAAGCTTAACTCAAACCACATTAATTTGACACTCTTTACAGATGTGTGCACACTGGAGAGGTCTATACAGCGTTATTTGCATGTGATAGTAGCATTGAGGTTGTATATATGAGTGTGGTGTTGAAGAATTTGGTGTGCGCTTTGTGATTGGCTTTATAGGTACATTTGTGTATCAACTTTAAAAAGTGAATGTGGTAGAGGAGTAGAGGGCATCTCCATTTCTCCCCTATATTCTTCCTAGAAGAACCCACACTTCCCCCTAAAGCCTCACTTCATCCATCAAGGCATCCCAGAGCCTCATTCAACACCCTCACACCTCTGCTCACCACGCTTGTGCCCTGCTATTGCTCCTCACCTCCATTTGGCTCCCCACAGTGCTGCTGCCTGGCACAGCAGTGAACAGAAGGAGCGACACCAAGCCCCACTTCAACCAGTTCTCCCCTGCACTCACTGTTTTTCTTCTGCCTCCTCACATCACCCCTTTCCTCCTGTTCCTTCCCAATACCCCTTCCTATATCATCTCAGAGCCCCGTCGGCCCCATAGCCTTGCCTTCCAGGGTGTGTGTCTCTCTCTCTCTCTGTCTGCAGAACAAAGCTGAGGACTCAACAAAGCAGGCTAGCAGCTTTGGAAAACAGAAGTAGCTGGCAGAACTTGACAGTTCTGTCAGCTTTTCCTTACAGAGATAAAATATGTTAGCACAAGTAAGGAAAATAACTTCTTTTTATATTTAAAGATAAAGAATTGCCTTTGTCTGTTATGGGAGGAGTATCTTTGTGCGAAGTTTGGAGCTTCTAGTGACTGATTATAGTTTTTTCCAAGCACCAGTGGTTAAATAATCTCTGGGGGGGCCGTTCTCTTCTAAAATTAGAAAATATTCAAATCATAAGTCTAGTAAATTCAACTGACCTATTAAAAGTTAGTGTGTTCAGTTGAGACCCCTTTCTACCATTAAAGAATAAGAGAAATTTTAGTCCTATCTTGTTGTGACAGGGTGCTGGGCTGGGACTCCTGAGCCAGCCCTCTATCATGCCAGCTCCAATTAAGGGAGATAAATTGGAGCTGGCTAGAGAAACCTGTGCCTGATTGGTGAAGGAGAAACAGCTGCCAGCCTAATTAGTGTGGGGCTGCATAAAAGCCTCAGAGGAAGGAAGCGAAGGGGGCAGACAGAATGGGGGAAGCCAGAGAGTGGAAGGAGAGGGGTAGCTCATCTGTCCTGGTTGCAGAGACTGAGAAGCCCTTAAGGCTGAAAACCATGAACTGTAGATAGTGAGAAGGTGGTGGGATTGCACACTGTAAATAAACTGCACTGGTGACTGCTGAGCCAGAAGGTCTCTGAGTGGGTTTTGGAGCAGAGCAGAGGCAGGAGCAAAAGGGGCCCTGCTATGCCCTGTTACACTTGTGCAAAACACAAACTTACTTAAGGAACCACAAGAGCACTTCCATAATGTAAGCCTGGCTTGACAAGAGTTGTTAAACATGTGGGAGGCCACATTTTTTGGAAGACAAGATTAGGGAGGTAAATAGATCAGCAGGCTGAAAACAGAACATTTTTGCTAAAATGGGTAAATTGGTCAGTGAGCTAAAGACAGAATGTCTAAACTACCTAAGATGAGAGGAGGGAACACCCACAAAGAACAAGACAACAATGTATAGGTCAGGAATGTAAAGACGAAATAAAGAGTAGGTCGAACATGGACAGTGTGTGGATGGAGCATGCTGTACAGGGACTGGTTGCTACAAAGTAACCACGCCAATCCCAAAATGTGCAATGCAATGTATAATAAAATGTTAACATACACAAAGGGAAGAAGGTTTCTGTGTAACTTTGGACATGTGATGAATTCTGCATCCACCCCCTACATTTCAGTCTGATCAACTCAGAATAGCGTTGCCAGATGCCAAATAAAGATACTTTAGCAACGAAGTCTGAGGTCAAACTGAGTTCTTGGGAAGCCAAGCGGAAAGAGATCTCAGAGGGAATCCCAACATGTAGTAACAAAGTTCTGAATTACTAAAATGTGGCTTGTCACTTTTCTTAAGTAATGATAAAGAAAATCATGACAAAGGGTGAAACCAGCAACCACGAATCAATGCGTCAGCAATTCCCCACATACAAAGTGAAGTCAAAACCAATTTACAATAGGAGACAATAGCTATTGCTGGCTCTCTCTGTTTACTAAAAGGGAATATGAAATGAGCACTCTCACAGAGAAGCAACGTGGGTACCAAAAAGGCAGAAATAAATACATTTTAGTTTCTTATAGCACAGGGGGAGGAAGGAGCAAACAAGCAAAAACTGCATACTTAAAGATACATCTGACAGCTTTCTAACAGACCTTTGTGCCATTTAAAATTATCTGAGATCATCCTGTTTTCAAGAGGTTTTGCTTCAGTTTCATAAAGTTACAACAAAATGCTAATTTTATAACTATAATTTATGAGATCATAAAATTGTATTCTATAAAAAGGAACAGCAAATCTTATTAGCATGTATTTTCTAAATATATTTGCTATTCATGTTTTATATGAGAAAGAACAAATGTTACTCACACATACTCAACAAGTAAATATGCATATTTTGTCCCCACTTTAAATGAACTTCCCATAATCTCAATTTAGTGTAAAATCCTGTGCTGTTAAAAGGAGAAATAAAATCACTCCTTGGAATTTTCTTCTTACACTATTTATTGAGATATTACCACAGATAAAACAGACAAATACAGCAGTCTTCAGAGTATAATTGCTGATATTATACCATTATGAGAAACATGAAAGAAAAAATGAAGGCAGAAATTTTCACAGCACAGATTTGGCTTCAATAACAACTCGCCTAATTCTGAGAGGTGCTGAGGTCCACTACCATTAAATTCAATGCGAGTTCTCAGCATCTCTCAGGATCAACCCCCATATTCCTGAAGGAAAGCAAAGCAATGGATGGGAAAGGCACACATCTTTATAATCAATAAATCCAAAACTATACTACTAGAGGTCTGATCTACTCCTTCAGTTGGGTTCCAATTATACCAAGACTCCCAAATGGGGTTAGCCCCAAGCCTGCAACACCTCAGTCATTTTTCCACTGTAGTGTTATAATGGCTTATACCATTTCAGAGGATATCATCATCTATATCAGCTTAAACTGCAGCTATAAGTCACAGCCCTCAGAAGTTAGCAATGAGGAGCTGCACCATGCCAGCAGGTGCTCCTGAAGGCATAAGAGGGAACTCAGCTCCATGATACATCTTTTGAAAAGAGCATAACATGAACTCTCTACCGGAGGGGAGCACGACCATGGCCTTACCTCCATTAAGGACACTGGTGATATTGTAGGCACTAGCCTAACCCAGTTCTTGTGCTCCTAAGCAAGAACACAAGGGGAGAAAAGGAAGGAAAGTTTATTGCACCCTCAACCCTTCCCCCCTTCTTCCTTACACAACTATGAAAGTTTAGGCACAGTATATCCTACAGGGTTCATTTTGGATTTTGATACAAAAACATGCATCACTTGTGTGTAGTGTAAAAATCAGATACATGTCCAGAAAAAACAAAATGTAGTTTAACCCTTACTAAAATGAAGTGGTTAATGAAGCAAAAATTATACTACATTACATCTCAATTTCAATAATTAGAATTTTATTTAATAATTACTTGCCAACAAGTGATGTACAGCACCCAATTTGTTCCCTGATTTATGAATTATATGCTCAAATGCACCATTGCTCTTATTCCCAACTTCTGTCTTGATGGCATCCTTTATTTAAATACACTTGGCCATCTCACGCATTGGTTATATTTCTGTTCTGAGAAGAAGTGAAATACCATGCATACACAATTTTTATTGACTTGACTTTTTCAGTTTTCAGTTTCATTTTACTAGTCCCCAGTGGATTTTTGTTTTGTTTAGAACTCTGTGTTTGCTACATCAGGATTCTGATTAAGAGAAATTTAAAATCCTGCATATATTCAGCAAAATATTAAAATGACAAAATATGCATTAAAAAAGTTGTGCAGTAATGTTCCATCCTGCACATTATACTAAGTCAACCCCTGCCATCACAAAAGTTTTAAAAGCAGACAGACATTGCATCTTAATGTACTCAGATATGGGTGGCACTTTTGACTGCCATATACCTACATCAATGTAAAATATATATGAATGGAATGACAGCCAAGTTAAGGATGAACTCTAAAATACATACAGGATTGTATAAGTTTAGAAGGCTATCTAAAATATGTGATCAAGTGGTTGACGCAGCAGACCAGCAGCAAGGACTTCCGTGGGCTACTCTCAGAATCCCATTCCTCAACTGGATTTCTGCATGATACTGTGTGATGTAATAACAGATCCTGCCTGGAACTGGGCAGGTATCTCTCATGATAAGAAAGATTCCAGTGGGGGCATGGTTCCTCATCAAAAAAATTTGCAGAAACCTAGGATCTCTCAGTGAAGAAGATTAAATTAGAGAGTATGTACTGAAATCTTTGAGAGCAGAACAAAAACCCAAGCCTTGATTCAGAGTTGCCCAGAGCAAAAGGCCCATACAGCTCCCTGGGAATTCCCTGGCACCAAAAGTGGCAAATGGCTAACACACCAGCCCATGCACCGTATCCCCTGGATGTAGTCTGCTAGCCAGTGAGCATGTCTAGCCAAGCTAGCCAACACAGACTATATTGAATAGGAAGGGCTAGATATCAGCAGGTAGGAGTACACCATATTCCTTCTCAGAGATGCTCAGGAATGTGTCCTTATCTCTGGTCGGAATAGCAGAAGATGCATAGGACACTGTGCTGCTTCTTGCCATTGACCAAAGCAGGATTTGGCATTTAATATGGCCTGAAAACTTCATTAACAAAAGTTGTGCATCATAATTTTAAGTTCTTAAAGAAAATGTTAACTAAAATCAGATCTACCATAGGATAGGATCCTTGCAGCACCCTATCAGACATTTGCCCCTCCTCACCCTCAGCTCAACACATTGTAATTTAGCATTACTTCTGGTGGGTGGGAGGAGGTTTAAACCAGTTTTCAGTCTAGATGTAAATGCTTAGTGGCAATTTTGTGAATTTATTAATTCATTTGATTTTATGGACTCTGTATGCTTATCCCCTTACAGATGTCTTTCACTATAGACTGTCAGGTTAAATTGCATAATCTGTCTCATGTTAAACTGAGGCAGTCCAGTGCCCAGGTGTCTGTCCCTGAATGGAAGAATCATTAAGCATTACAGACTACAGGCCAAAGACTACTGCTTTGCTAATGACTTTTAGCTGCTGTTAGAAACAGAGTATGTTGGCAACCACAGAAGACTGGAGCCAAGCCAATTAATTTCTTGTATAAGATTTTGTAGGACTTGTATTATCTTGATTTCAGTAAAACATCTACCACATTCAGTTCCCTTCACCTTTATAATTCTGACCAAAAAAGCAAATCAAGTTTATCTGGCATAGTTTATTCTAAAATTCTACTTATTACTCATTTTGTCATGCCCTAGATGTTAACAGATTTCTCTTAATATTTGTTCCATTATTATATGCAAAATGGAAGTTACTTATTAACTATTATTATAAATCATGTATCATTTGCAATACCTTAAGTAACCATCAGACAGCATTCTTCATGGCTGCAGAGAGACATGGGTTGGCAGGTTGTGGCCATCACAGAGAAGAGGACCAGGAGGTATTCCACACAGCTAACATTTTCCAATCAATCCCAGGTCCTCAATATGGGAGCTGTGGATGGCCTCTCTCAAGAACCAGCTGGTCTATGCTGGAATACCCTCCAAGACCTCTTTCCACTCAGCCATTCATGTCAAGGCAGGCCTCAACTACATCCACACCTGTGGATGGCAGCTTGGCCCAACATATAAAAATCAAGCTTGCCCACAAAGAATTCTTCAACCATCCAAGGAAGATAGACTAATGTTATTGGGGATTCAATACTCAGAAGAATCGAAAGAAGAATGTGAAAGGGATAGGAGGGCAACACAACTGTCTGCTGCCTTCCTAAAACCAAGACACAAGACAAAGCATCGCTATAAGATTGTATAGGCTTTTGAATTCAACAGGAAAGGATCCACTGGCCATGGTTCATATTGGCATGAACAACACTGCATCGTGGGATATCTCTCAGATAGCAGATGACTTCAGGGATACCAGAAGCTTGCTGAAGAAGAACATCTAACTGATCTTCTCCAAGATTCTTCCTGTTCCAGAAGCAAATGAAGACAGAAGACTCTGGAAGTGAACCACTGGCTATGTGTTGGAGGTGTTTTAGAAAAACATTGGTCCACCATCTATGGGGACAGGAGGCTGTGTAGTTTGGATGTCCTCCACCTCAGCAGAAGGGGAACCAACTTTCTTGGAGAGAAGCTGGCTACAGTAGTCAGGAGGATCTTAAAGTAACTACAAAAGGGGAGAGTAAAAAGAGGAAAGATATGAGCACTCAGCACAAAATTGAGATGTTGAGAACAAAATTAATCAAGGAACAGAAGGTCACAAGAGAAGAAATTCTTTAATTTCCTATATGCCAATGCTAAGAGCCTGTATAACAAACAATATGAATTGGAATTGCTCATTTATGAGCATAAATTTGATCTTGTTGTTATTACTGAAACCCCTGGTGATATGATTACCATGAAGGGAATGTTAAAAATCAATGGTTATAACCTATTTAGGAAGGACTGAGTGGGCAAAAGAGGGGGAGGGTGGAACTCTGCCAAATGGCATTACCTGTTTCCGAGTCACTGATAACTCAGACAAAAATTATGAGTAATGCTTATGGATCAATATCTAACAGAAAGCACAAGACAGGGTATAAGTTGGTGTCTACTACAGGCCACCAAATCACACTAGGGACCAGAGTGACCCACTCCTTACATACAAATCTATAATGCCTGGGTGGGTGGGCGGGGAGGAAGCTGCATGGTCGTGGGGGACTTAAATTTGAATGACATATACTGGAGGTCTTATGCTGCCAGTACCAGGACATCCTTGGAACGTCTAAATATTATAAATGACAATTTCCTAACTCAAAAAGCATTGCCTAAAACATGGGGTAATTCTATATTAGACCTCATCTTGACAGATAAAGAGGAACTGATCACAGAACTAAAAATTAATGGTATCTTAGGTACAAGTGATCATGACTTGTTCAATTTTGTAACGTGCAAACAGAATAAAGTCCAGACCAGTCATATAGTCTCTGCTTTCAAAGAGCCAATTTCACAAAGCTGAAAACAATTACAAATCATATCAGATGGGAGGAAGAGTTTAATCAGAAAAATGTGAATGATACTTGGGAATCTTTCAACATCTTTCTACTAGATGCACAAAAAGTCACAATACCATGACTGAGGAAGGTGGCCATACAGGGTAAAAACATTGATCAGATGGGAACTGAAGGCAGCTAAAAAAAAGTTTTAATATATTTTTATTTTGATAGATAGATAAGAAAGGGGAAGGTGACAGTAATTAATATAAATCAAAGGCTAGAAAATTGTAGAAAATTTATCAGGGAAGCTGTCATAAAAATAAAGGGAAGGGTAACCACCTTTCTATATACAGTGCTATAAGATCCCTCCTGGCCAAATGCAAAACCCTTTCACCTGTAAAGGGTTAAGAAGCTAAGATAACCTCTCTGGCATCTGACCAAAATGACCAATGAGGCAACAAGATCCTCCCAGCTTGGAAAGTGGGGGGAAACAAAAGGGTCTGTCTGTCTGTGTGATGCTTTTGCTGGGAACAGATCAGGAATGCAGTCTCAGAAACTGTATTAAGTTAGTATGTAATCTAGCTAGAAATGCGTTAGATTTCCTTTTGTTAAATAGCTGGTAAAATAAGCTGTGCTGAATGGAATGTATATTCCTGTTTTTGTGTCTTTTTGTAACCTAAGGTTTTGCCTAGAGGGATTCTCTATGTTTTGAATCTGATTACCCTGTAAGGTATTTACCATCCTGATTTTACAGAGGTGATTCTCTTACCTTTTCTTTAATTAAAATTCTTCTTTTAAGAACCTGATTGATTTTTCATTGTTCTTAAGATCCAAGGGTTTGGGTCTGTGTTCACCTGTACAAATTGATGAGGATTTTTATCAAGCCTTCTCCAGGAAAGGGGTGTAGGGCTTGGGGGGATATTTTGGGGGAAGACGTCTCCAAGTGGACTCTTTCCCTGTTGTCTGTTTAACACGCTTGGTGGTGGCAGCATAGGGTTCAAGGACAAGGCAAAGTTTGTACCTTGGGGAAGTTTTTAACTTAAGCTGGTAAGAAAAAGCTTAGGGGGGTCTTTCACGCAGGTCCCCACAGCTGTATCCTAGAGTTCAAAATGGGGAAGGAACCTTGAGAGAAGCAAAGGAACACAAGGAGAAATATACAGCTGCAGAGATAAGGAAAATAAGGAGTTTAAGTATATTACAAACAAAAAGAATACTAAAAATAGTGTTGCTCCTTTCCTAGACTGAAATGATAGAATTAATAATGATGCAAAAAAGGCAGAAGTGATCAATAAATATTTCTGCTCTTTATTTGGGAAGAAACAGATGATGTAGTCATATCATATAATAATACTCTTTCTAGTTCACTAGTCTCTCAGCAGGATGTTAAACAGCAGCTACTAAAGTTAGACATTTTTAAATCAGAAGCTCTGGATAACTTACACCAAGAGTTTTAAAAGAGATGGCTAAGGAGCTCCATGGACGATTAACGTTGATTTTTCAATAAGGCCTGGAACTCTGTGGAAGTTCCAGAAGACTGGAAGAAAGCTAATATTTTGCCAATATTTGAAAAAGGTAAATGGGATGACCCAGGTAATTATAGGCTTGTCAGTCTGACATTAATCCCAGGCAAGATAATGGAGCAGCTGATCTGGGACTCAACAATGAAGAACAAAAGGAGGGTAATACAATTCAACATGGGTTTATGAAAACAGAGCCTGTCAAACTAACTTGATTTTTCTTTTGATGATATTACAAGTTGTTGTTAAAGATAATAGTGCTGATGTAATATACTTCTGCAAGGCATTTCACATGGTACTGCATGACATTTTGATTAAAAATTAGAAAGATATACAATTCACATGCAGACATTCAATGATTTAAAAACTAGCTAACTGAAAGGTCTTAAAGTACCATGGTAAATGGGAATAATCATCAAATGGATGTGTTTCTAGTGGGACCTGCAGGGATAGTTCTTGGCCCTAAGTTATTTAACATTTTTTATTAGTGACCCAGAAGAAAACAAAATAACCACTGATAAAGATTGCAGATGACACAAAAACTGGGTGAATGGTAAATAATGAAGAAGACTGACACAGAGCAATCTGGATCGTTTAGTAAACTGGCCACAAGCAAACAATGTGTGTTTAGATATGGCTAAAGGTAAACATATATATCTAGGAACTGAGAACACAGGCCATACATGCAGGATGTGGGACTCTATCCTGGGAAGCAGTGACTGAGAATGATGTGGAGGTCCTGGTGGATAGTCAGCTCAACACGAACTGTGACACAGTGGCTAAAAGCGCTAATGCTATCCTTGGAGGCATAAACAGGGAGATCTCTAGCAGGAGTAGAGAGATTATTTCACCTCTGTATTTGACACTGGTACAACCATTTGCTGAAATACTGTGTCCAGTCCTGGCATTCACAACACAAGAAGGATGTTGATAAACCAGAGAGGGTTCAGAGAAAAGCCACAAGAATAAATGAAGGATTAGAAAATGCCTTCTGGTGATAGATTGAGCTCCTGTAGTAGTCTATTTAGCTTACCAAAGAGGACGTTAAGGGGTGACTGAACTACAGTCTATATAAGTACCTACATGCAGTGTTCCCTCTAATTTTTCCCACCCATGTGCGGAATGAATTTTGTTATGTGCACCAACGTGGAGGTGGTGTGTGACACATCTTCATATTGGTGCTCATAACAAAATTGATGTGGTGAGGGGTGGGGCCTGAGGAATTCTTGTGGAAGGGGGCTCAGGGCTGGGGTGTGAGGGCTCCGGCTGGCGATGCAGGCTCTGGGGTGGGGCCAGAGATGAGGTGCTCAAAGCTAGGACAGAGGGTTGGGGTGCAGGGGTTTGAACACTCCAGCTGGGGGTACAGGCCTTCGGATGGGGCCAGGAATGAGGGGCTCAGGGCTGGGGCAGAGGGTTGGGTGCAGGCTCTTGGGTGGGGCCAGGGATGAGGGCTTTGGGGTGCAGGAGGGTGCTCTGGGACTATGGCGGGGAGAGAGGACTCCCCTCAGTGCTCTCTCCCCTCAGCAGCACCCAGGCTATGAGGGAGAGGTGCCTGTCCCAGCCACGGGAGCTCTGGGGCTGGGGCTGCAGGATAGGCGCCCCTCCCCCAGCCACACAGGCCAGGGGAGGGCTGCCCCAGGCCATACCTGGGTCCGGGCCACTCTGTGCCACCTCGGCCACGCCTGGGCCCGATCCGGCTGTGGCTGGGTCCAGGCCGCTCCAGGACAGAGGGTGAGTTGGGGATGGGGGAGGGGAGCCCATCCCGCAGCAGGTTGGGGGCCAGGCACCCCTCCCCCAGCTGTGTCAGGTCCCCAGGCAGGTTCCCTAAGCCCCTGCACAGGGCTAAATAGGCTGCTGTGTGGCCACGCAGCTTACAGGGAACTTAGCCTACATGGGGAAAAAATATTTAATAATAAGCTCTTCAGTCAAGCAAGGAAGGTATAACACAATTCAATGGCTAGAAGCTGAAGCTAGAAAAATTCAGACTGAAAATAAGATGTAACTTTTTTAACAGTGATAGCAATTAACCATCAGAACAACATATCAAAGGCTATGGTAGATTCTCCATCACTGACAAATTTTAAATCAAGATTTAGGGTGACCAGATGTCCCAATTTTATAGGGACAGTCCCAATTTTGGGGTCTTTTTCTTATATAGGCTCCTATTCCCCACCCCATCCCGATTTTTCACACTTGCAGTCTGGTCACCCTATCAAGATTGGTTGTTTGTTTGTTTTTTTAAAGGTATGTTCTAGGAATTATATTGGCAAAGCTCTATGGACTGTGTTGCACAAGAGGTCAGACTAGATAATCACAATGGTTCCTGCTGACCTTGGAATCTATTAAAAGTTCTCTTAAAGTTACTGCTTTTATTATTTATTTCTAATATATAAATTATAAAACCATATCAAACAGGAAGATCTGCTATGAAATAACCAAACTGATAGGGAACTAGTGAGCTTCTAAAGTCAGAGACAGTTTTATTGGTTCCTCCTTAAAAATATACCAACACATTATTAGTGGAAACACAATTATTACTGTTTCTAACAAAACAGAGAAAAATACTAGGTCTATGACAAGAAATTTCTCTAATGTGCGTCAGATCACGCAATGAGTATGGTATCACGACTGCACCAAAATTAACACATGATGCTATTTTAGAAGTCTGACAAGAAAAAGTATTCGTGTTTTCACTAGCAATACAGAAATAAAATTTGTCACATATTTTATGTATATGGAAGAAAGTATAAACAATTCAGATAGACTGAAAGAAACAAAAAAGAGAAAAACTGAAACCTGAAGAATTAGATGATAGGGAGCAGAACTAAAAGTCAAGTAATTTATCTCAAAATAATTATCTGGTGGAGAACTTCCTTTGGATTCTTAAATCTAGTTTTTTAACTCAAATCTACAGTTTGGTCAGGCAGAACTTACACATAAAAGGCCATTGTTTAAATGAGACCTAAATAAAAACAAGCTATTGTGTTTCCTCCACTGCTGCAATTAAGAAACTATTTTCAGAGTGTACTCATCTCTTCAATGACGAGTGTGCACAAACATACATACATAACTTGTTAATTACAAGATCTGAGAGATTCTCTGAGGGGAAATAATGGTTAACAAATGGGAAAGATTGTATCATCATGCTTTTGTATATGGAGATATAAAAAAATTAAATCATACTTTTGATGTACTTGATAGTACTTTTTCATATCCTGGAGAAGAATGTGTCATGGGCCATTTACAATACTAAATCTTAGATGGCAGAACAATAATCTGCTCATAAAAGTGCTAGAGATCTAAAAGTAGTGACCCTTTGACATTCGGAAACAAACGTTTTCTCTTCAGCTCCTGAGCCTGAAAATAATTAATGGGGGCTTCAAAATTGACACTACACCCACATCATTTTATTGTAAGTGGAAGGAATTTCACTGCTTTCAACCTTCTTTACTGGTCCTAGCAGCAGCGAAAAAGGCAGCAAACAGTGCAGGAAACCATCAGTTGCTATAGTAAAACAAAGTAGCAAGAACAACTCTGCAAACATGACTCCCTCAGCTGGCTACAACACAAAGGTTAAGTAAATAAATGAGAGTCCAAGATATATTTATTTTTCTTTGTTACCGTGGATTACCAAATAGCACATAGCAAAAAAATTTGATTTCCTGCTACAATGTCGGAATCCTTAACTGTAGTGGCTGGGCTCCACCATAAATATCAATCACTCCCAGACTTCTGATTGATTGAGCTGTAGTCCTTTCTGCTGCAGATATGTATGGGACTCCACCTCCACAAGCGACTGCAGCTAGGTCAAGAGTAGCATTCTTCCATGAACCTAACTGCATCTACACTGCATAAACTACAATGCTCGGGGTGCGAATTTTTCACACCCCTGAGAGCCACAGCTTGTTAGCCTAACTTTTACATATCGTCCAGGCCTCGGTCTCCCATCTGGATTTCCCCTCCTCTGTACCAAACCCATGGTGTTTAACTCAGCATTGCCTGAGGAAAACCTCAAAAGGGATCAATACCTGTTTTGTCCTTTTAAGTACTGGGGAATGCTACTATCTGAAGTATATAGCCTCCTTTCCTATGTACATGCAAGGCAGCTCTTGATTAAATTAACGCTTGATAATCACATAAACAACACAATAATGGTCAAACAGAATCACATAACATTTCATAAAATAATCCAGGCATCTTCCATGTCCTTCACAGAGAACATGGGCAAGACAGTTCTATACTCCAGTAATCCTTGGCTGACGAAACAACCACCTGGGGCCTTAGGCAGCTGGGTATGAAGTACAGCAGTCCTGCAGATGATGTTCTTTACACCAGGTACAGTTCTGTGGCCTTAAAGCAACCTCACCCCGGTCCTGCACTCACCATATTTTGGGTAAATCAAACAATCTAGCCCGCCCATAGCCTTCAATTTAGCCATTCAGTGCACAGTACATTTGTGAAGCAAACACCTATGATACATTATGAACACCTATGTGATGCCTTACGAATGTGAACTGGTCACATCTGCTTACTCCCACATCTTCCATTTTAAGGGTCTGAGTTTAGACTGCACAGTTTGGGGCTTTAAAGACTCAGAGCTTTTGGACAAAAAAAATACTGGCTGAACTGACAGCTTCATTTTATTTATTTTCTTGAAAGAGTTGTAGAAGCATCGGATGTTTCCAAATGTTACTTCCTTCCAGACAGTGCCATTTTCATCCTTCATGAAATGGAAAATTACTTTATCAGTGATATTTTCTCTCCTGTTGATGAAGAACCATGTCTTCATGCAGTACTGTATCTGAAAGTATATAAGAAAGGAATGGCTAACCACAAGTCTTGGTAAGAGGAAAAAAAGTGCCCCAATTATTTATTTTGCTCATCCTCACATTCCACTACTATTACCAACTCAGTCAAGCTGGGTTGAACGGATAATGGAACTTCCAAGAGTAACGTATCAACCTGCTCGAGTTTACACTTCAAAGAAGCTGCTGCAACTATGGAGCTAGTGGTAACAAGGAACACAAGGACAATGGAGGACTGGTCAGAAGGATGGGTTTTTAAAGAGATTCTAATCAAAGCAAAGATTATCAGAAAATTTCTCCTAATAATGAAATTCAATACTCAACTCTTGCTGAAATGAGGTGCCAGGGAAAGATGCAATTTCATTTATTTTTCAAAAAGTATTTTACTTCAGAACCTGGGAGTTCAATAATCTTTTGCGTCAGCAGCAAAATTTTGGGAGCATATAAAAAAAATCAATTTTTTATGTGTTAACAGCAAAGACATCAAAAGGGCTCTCCCTGACACAATGAGGACAGCCAAAAAGCCTCAATTAGATTATGCATTATGCCAAGATGGACAGGGTTTTTTGTGACCATCTAAAAGTAGAAAATAGAGTGTTTGGTGATTCAGTAAGTGGCATGATGCCCTCTGAACAAATACACCAGAACTGTTAAGAGACAGTGTTTGATTATTAAAGATTGCTTGGCATTCTTCAACAGAATAAGGCATTAATTCTAGTGTCCTGGTCAAAATCCAATCTAATTACATGATGCCTGCCTAAAGTTTCCCATGCAGTTTCAGATGGATATGTTATTCTACACTTCCTGTCCTATGATACGTTCGCCTTCCTGTGTTCTGTGAAAAGGGCGAAAAAAAAATCAATGAGAGATGAATTTATGCCTATGGATATAGTTTTAATATCAATTTGTACAGTGCTTGGAGGCACTGAGTTGAAAGGTTCAAAACAGATTAGAGGTATTGGTCCTTAATCAGAGTTCTGCTGCAGCCCCTCAAAAGGAAGCTCATATACCAGTAAGGGGCTGTAAAGATGACAGCCCCTGGGCAATGCACCCAATAGCATAATGGCCCTTTGCCATCCCTGCCTCACAAGGATATGGCTGGAATCTGGTTTGAGGACAAGAAAGGATATATGGCCAGATCTCATTACACTCTGGACATTCTGGGCACCTCTAGGCACCTTGTCAAACCTAACGTAAATTAGAATAACCCCAGCCATGCCCAGAAAGAGACACTTTTGCCTCCTTCTCTCCTCAATTTCAGAACTGTGGTTCAGAATTGCAACCCAAGATTGGGACAATTATTTAGTTAACAGAAAAAGAGCCTTAACAAGACCATACACATCACGACTCTGTATAACCTTGCTGTCTATAGCAGCACTGAACCACCTTTTCACAAACAGCTTGTCATCAGCCTCCATAGATCAAACAAAGATGGAAAAAAGTAATTCTAGGACACTTCATTCTGTTAATTGGGGGTAAACAGAATTATTGGTGTTTATCCACTGTAAAACAAATCATTATTAGCACAAAATAAGACAACTGCTTTGGGCTTCATTCAGGAAGAATGTATTAACTGCTTTCTTTATAAGTTTATTCTGTATGACAACAGGCTAAATGAAAGACTAAACAGATTTAAGCAAATAGTCCACACACATTTAAATGTATGTCAT
This sequence comes from Chelonia mydas, assembly GCF_015237465.2. Classification (NCBI taxonomy): domain Eukaryota; kingdom Metazoa; phylum Chordata; order Testudines; family Cheloniidae; genus Chelonia; species Chelonia mydas. The sequence continues at coordinate 53,994,934 of NC_057852.1, forward strand.
AATACTGAAATGTTACCACACCAAAATGCCTGTCACCATGTGTCTTACGCATATAAAAAAATTAAAGGAACGCTTGCTTCGGGCCACATTCTGCAGCCTTTAATTGAGCAAAGCTCCCACAGACAGCTGCATTCTCTCCCATTTAATTTCATTTCCATGGATGATGAAGTGATTACTAGTTTTGACTGGTAGTTCTGCACATTGATTTAAAAAAAAAAAAAAAAGATAAACCATCGATCTGGGAACAAGCTTCTTAAATGAGATTGAATTACTACTGCCCCAAAATCCATAGGCTAGCATAGTCACAGATGGCAGGCCAAATCCTCTGCTGGTGTAAGTTTGGGTGCTCCACTGAAGTCAATAATTGATGTGCACTTCCTAAGGGTCTGGCCCAATACCCATAAAGGAGGGGTTTCCTCTATGTTGTTTTAGGTATCACAATAAAACACACAGTAGTTAGAAGACATTTTTTAAAAGTGGTACACTAGCATTCTTAAATGAAACACATAGATTAACATTCAGCTATTACAACTTCTGAAAAAAAAATCACAACACAAAGAGGTTGGCAAATACAGCACTAAGTCTTGGTTCATTCCCCACTGGCCCGGTGAGGTACAATTTTACACTTTCCTGAGCCAGCCTCAGAATTCATTTCCATGGTACTAGTTCCACTGCCTTCCCTGGATAGTTCTTCTAAGTTACGATTACAGGTGGCAATCAATCAGAGCCCCACCAGCAGCTGCCTGGCACATGCACATGAGTTCCAGCTCAGCACTGTACTTAAGCAGAAGCTTAATGTGAATAGTCCCACGGAAGTCAAATTAAATACATGCTTAATAAGTACTTTGCTGGATCTGGGCCATAGGACTGAGCCCCGACTCAAAATATCCACCAACCACCACAACTATATTCCCTCCCTCATTATTGCTTCAAACTGAGGGGTGGGCTGGCTCACTGCAAGGCCCCAGGTGAAGCAAGCATTGCATTTCTGCAACAACCCTCTTGACAGACGCAGTCCTGAATTATGCTTCTAAAAGTTGGAGTAATTACGGGCTGAATCTAGTCCCGCATAATAAACTGGATATTAAAAGTAATGCAAAATTAAATACTTAGTTAATAAAAAAAATATAGCATTCATTTATTTATTTATTTATATATACACACACACTAAATATATATAACACTTCTCTTCCAAAGTTCTCAAAGCAGTTTTTAGACAATAATTAAACCTCACAACACCCTCATGAGGTAGGTAACAAACACAAATTTAAATTCAAATTCAAATTATTTGAAACTGAGTAAGGTTTTGAATTCTTTCCACAGACTCTCCCAGTTGTTCTCCCTTTTAGGGGTGCTTGCCCTGATATTAATTGTACAATTTAACCCCATTCTGACTTTATTCTTTCTCGAGTCTCAATGAATCTTCAAATGGTTGGATAGTCATAGCTCCTTGGGAAGACAGAATAAGATACCATACTTCAAATGTACTGGTGATGCTAAGTAGGTAAGAAAAAGTACTGATAATAGTATGTCATTCATAATTTAACTATTCAACAGATGCTTGAATTTACACAACATTTCTATTTTGCAGTGCTCTAGTTGACAATGTTTTTGCTTGATATGTTTGTCTGATTTTTTTTTTGTTCCAGACTGTGATTCCCCCCAAACCCCACCCCCCACCATTCAACATAAAGGATGTGGATCCATTTGACAACACTGGTTAATGGTGCACTTTTCTGGCTCAGGAAACTGCACAGTTGCAGTTTTCAGAGAACAAGTTATTTTCTTCTTAAACAATGAACACAAAAATGTAATTCACAAAATCTCCAGTCGCTGACTTTTTGTACAGACGACAGCTTGGATCCAGATTAACAGACGTCTGGATACCAATGAAATGTTACACTAACCTGGGTTTTCAATATCTATAAAATATTTTCATCCATCTTTATCTATGTTTATCTGATAGATTTTAGATGTAGAAAGGTAGCAATCTGATCATTAAAAACATCCTGCAGCTGTTATAACAATTCACTCATGGGGAATTTTCACCGGTGCCTTCTGTTATCCAACAAATGCATTCTTAACACTGAAGCTGGTTGGGAAACTTCGAGAAAATTTTTATTTTTGGAGGTGGGGGTGTATGGTTGGGGGGGAGCAGGAGACTATGCCAATTCATCAAAACCAAAACATTTTGTGGGAACATACCAGTTTCAAAGAAACTTTCGTCAGGAAAGGTTTCTCAGGTTCACGATGGAGAAACCAATCCACACCAGAAGAGCAAATAGCCTGGTAGTCATCTGGGATGTTGGAAGACCCAACTTCAAGGCCCTGGTCTGACTCTGGAAGAGCAATGACTAGAGCAGATTGGAGAAAGGTGGTCAGGCCCTGCCCCTGAGGTGGGTCAGAAGGCCCCGGGAGGGGAAGGACGCCCTGCAGGTGGTGAGGGAGGAGATCAGGTCATGGCCCTTCAGGTTGGCAGGGCTGTAGAGTGAGCCTGCTCTGCACTCATCCTACAGTGGCAGTTCCTGTCCTGTGGGGCTGGGCCCAGCTCCCAGCATTGCGACCTGACGCTGCAACCCCATGTTCCACTCAGGTTTAGCCCAGCTTTTCCCTCCACCAGAGGGGTGGCCAAGCTAAATCTTAGGGGTGCTACAACCCAGTGCACAAGATTGCAACACCCAGAGTGTGAAGCTGGGCCCAGCAACAGAGGACAGGAGCCACCACAGCAAGGTGACGTTTTTTTTTGTTTTGTTACATGCTATTTTGCATTTTCAAAAAACATGGGGCTCTAGCTATAGTCAGCCAGTCTCTCTCACTGGCCCAATCAATATTTAATTATTTATACTTATTAGAACAGATTCAACAAGAGACTCTATAGCCTAGTAGTCAAGGCGCTCACATACGAGGTAAGAGACACAGGTTCAAGTCCCTGATCCAACTCAGGCAGAGCAGATGCTGGATTTTCCACATCCCAGGAGAGTGCTCTAACCACTAGGCCACTGGCTATTCTGGGGTGGTTGGTGTTGAATTGGAAAATTTTCATGGGACAGGAAAACCATTTCCTGCCCGACCCTATTAAACACACACCAAAAAGCAACAACAACACAGTCGTCTTAACTTGTGCCCTAATTGTAAAGCAAACATTCATATGTTCTAGGCTACTTTCTGTTCTTAAGTTTTAGGAGGTGTTAAACACACTTAAAATAGTGCTCCACATTTATAAAATTTTCCTCGACTTATTAGAAAGTAATCAAAAATCTAGTATTGGATCCTTATGCAAAAGCATCAGCGTAAGTTTCTATTTGAGTTAAAAAGGTTTTTTGTTTGTTTGTTTTTGTAGCTTACAGATTTTGTTTAAGGCACGTGGGACAGATTTTTGGGCAGAAACCCAGTGCCATAATTAGGCATTTTAGCACCCAGGGCGAGAAAGCATATTTGCGCCCCCTACCATTTTTTCTCCATCCCATTCTTCCGCCCCTGCAGCTTTGCATCCTGGGCAGCTACCCTGCTCATCTTGCCTTGGTTACAGCCCTGCAGAAAAGCATTTCAGCACAGTAAAAGTAAGGAACACTCAGCTCCCCCTCTTATCTCAGCTGATTTAGATAACCAAAAATACAGGCGAGGTTGTTATGACATAATGGAGCTTGGAACTATCTGGACGAGCTGTGTGCTGTACTTTTGCTCTTCTCCTTGACACTGATACTAAAATAAAAAAATAAAATAATCATAAATAAAGACTCTTGGTATGGCTTTCTCCTGACACCAAATTACCAAATCCAGACTAGCAACAAGCTTGGTCGAGGAAAACCATAGTAAAAGAAATGAGTGCTGAGTTTGAGATTTGTATTATATTGGTTGTTTTGTAACACTACATAGCAATAAAGAAACTGAAGCATTCCACTGCTTATTATCTGTCTTCTTGTTTCTTCTTTTTTATTATTTCATCAGTAGCAACTACATATATTGTATATATCCTAATTTAAGTTTTCTGATATCCTACAGAATTGGTAAATATTAAAGATGATAATTACTGGAAAAGCAGCCTGCCTGATCCAGAGACTAATGTCATAAATGTGTTGTGCTGATCTTCATCTGTCTAGATACTTACTCAGCCTTCATCATTGTTGTATCTGAGCACCTTGCAATCATTAATTGATTTTAACCTCCTGACCTCACAGAGGTTTTATGAAGCACTACCCTCATTTTACAGATGGGTAACTGAGGCACAGAATAGATTAAGTGACCTGCAGAATAAGGCTGTAGCAGAACAGAAACTCAATCCTACCATCCATCCAGTCTCCTCAGGGGAAAAAGTGTCATTAGATAAAAAAATCTGGCAGCATGCTCAAATTATGATTTGTAGGAGGTTTTGTTTAATCACCAAGAATTAGTTTGGGGTATATACAGAAAAATTAGATTTGGTAGTATCAGTACTTTAAACTGGATTTATCTAACTTACACACAAGTACAGAAATGTATTTCAAAAAATAATTAATACTTTTTAAATGTACTTAAAATACTACTTTTAGGGAGACTTTGGGATTGGAGAAGAGATTTTAAATATCTCATACTTAGAAAAGCTTTTGCTTTCAAAGGCTCTTCATAGTTGTCTTTGCAAATACTCCTTAATTAGTTTGGTGCAATGCTCTTTGCTGATAGTATTCTGGTTCCATATTATCCTGCATAGCACATCTTGTCCACCTGGTGTATTCCGCAATGAAGTCATAGTCCTAATGCTGATTTAGTGACATCACATCAATTCCACATGGCAACAGACTCAGGTCATATACAGGATCCGGCAGCGAATTCTTAATCAAGCAAAAGGAAACTAGGCAAGGGGTAGAAACTCTCATTTGAAAACATTCCTATTTCTTTTGCAAATGTACTTTTTCCTTGTTTTAGATCTCTCTTTAGAGAGCTGCTTTGATTTTTTTTAAATTAAACTAATAAATAAGAGGTTCAGTAGAACTTTATACAGTGCCAAATTCTGCCCTCAGTACACCCAACTTACATTTAAATCAATACAAACTGTTCATGAGTGTGTCTGAGGCCCAGACTTTGCTGGCAGCAGATGTCTGACCATTTTTATTTTCCAGGAAGGTGAAATGATGATAATTTTAAATATTTAGTCATTATCTCGTGAACATTCTCTCCCTTGCTTTTCTTGTCCTATGTCCAATCTTCTCTTTCCTGAAGAACATTTTGGAAAACGTTCTCCTCTCTCATTGTCTAAACAATCTCACTGGTCATTTCAAGCCTATTTGCTACTTTCCTGGTACTAGAACATTTGGTCAATGATCTTCCCATCTGTCCTGCTCTCCTCATCCTGCTGCTTCATATCACTATATTTGACACTATCAACCCTAACATGCTTTTAGATCATCTGGGCTCTCTGGCATCTCATCTAACCACTACAGTTTTGTAATGAACAACAGTCACTTCTGTGTCACGAGATCCTCTTCTGTTACATTACTCCCTAAAGCTTTTCCCTTCTCCTCCTTTTCTACAATTCTTTTCCACCATTCTTTCCCTTGGCCGTGTATTTTCAGAAGTCAATCTTGGGAATTATTTCTATGCCACAGATGTCAATCTTGGGAATTATTTCTATGCCACAGATGTCAAAAGATATAATCCCTGCCTCATTTCAACTCATTTTCCTCCTCTTCAGTTCCTGACTCTAGTTTTTTCCTGTGTATTTACAGGAAATTGTGGCAATTTCCTACTACAGGTGGTCCCCAGTATACATCTCCCCCTTATGTGTTGTTTTGCGTATCTGTCACTCATCAACAGGGGAATGTGTTCTGATTCACGCCAGTCCCGATCTGCCTATCTGTTGTCATCAGCCAGCACCCTCCCTCCCCTCCCCAGGTCCTCCTGCCTACCAAAATCAGCTGTTCTGAGGCATGCAGGAGGCTGGGGGGAAGGGGAGGAGTAGAGGACAGGGAGCACACGGAGGACGGGGCAAAACTTGGCAGGAAGAGGTCGGGCAGGGGTGGAAGGGGAGTGGGAAGAGGCAGGGTAGGGTGGGCATTTCTTTATCCATCGCCCTTTTCAAATACGCAACCCCAACATATACCAGGGACCCACTATACTAATTGGTGAGCATCTTCACCTCTCTCCCCCATCCACTCCAATCATTCCCGTCATGTCTGTTTATTCAACGTGGCTGCTATCTTTTTTCCTTCTGTATATTTCACCAATGTCTGCCAGCAGTGAGGTCTGAAACAGTGCTCTCGTCAGCCACTTCTTCAACCAATCCTTTGACATTCATACTTTTGGGTTCTCTCAACTATTTTAATACCATTTTATAATCCCCTAAATCCCAACTTTAATAATTCTGTTATGTCCAAAATAAAATGCTTCATCTCTTCAGTTGGGAGAAACAGATATTCACAATCCTCAGAAATCTTCACTAGCTTCCTGACCACTTCAGAATCCAGTTCAAAATCCCCCATCTTCTTCTTCAAGATCCTACATGGAATTTCCTCCATGAGCTCTGACCTTATTTTTCCCTATTTTCTAGCCTCATGATGGTTGGGAGACTGTTTTAAGATGATGGCACAAGAACAACAGACTTCCTGCACTGAATAAGATTACTGTCAGCCCCCAAACTCAAAACCTATCCATTCATCATCATAGCTTCCACTATCTGAACCTCCCACTTTTCCGGTGTTCCACAATTCCTTCAGAAACTTGGCATATATGCACTCTTTTTCATCTCTGTCCCACTACACATACAGTTGCAATCTACAGCAAGTATTGTAACCTATGTAGGTTTACTTGTATATGCTTTTACAGACTTTAAAAGTAAGTATTCTATACAATATAGACTAAGCCTAATCCTGCATGCCTCCCTGCTCCATCTGGCCATTTTTCCTGACTAATTCAATCTCATTGGACTTAAATGAACAGCAGATGCCCTCAGCTCCTTATCGGGTCAGGGCAGGGTACAGCTGTCTAGGCTCTCAAAGTATCTCCTTCCCATTCTCACTAAGGCCACCTCACCTTAAGATTCACCAATCCTCCTTCAAATCACTCCTTACCCTCCATTCAATTATCCACTCCCGCGCTCCCATACAAAACTCTCCAATATTTCTTCACTCCCACGGAGGATGCTCTTTCTCCAAGATGAACCTACTGGGGTAAAGTCACCCAACCCTTTAGAGCAGCTCCTAAGTTTTGTCTTTCCCCCTCCCAACTATCATAGAGGTTATACTATTTACATAAAGCCACCAGAATTTCTCCCAAATTCTGTATCTAAATATTCCTGGACCAGCTTTCAATTACTCCACTTCAAAGAACAGAACATTTTTCCCCTGGAAACCTTATTTTTAACTGAACTAATTAAACTCAAATGTATTGTATTTAGCGTGAAATATAAATTCTATTTCTGAATAAAAGACATAAAAAGTACTCTTTTCTCTACTTTATTTAGTGTCTTTAAAAAAATAAAGACTGGAAGAGCAGAATTCAAAGCAATCCTTGATTTGGGGATGTCACAGTTTATAGCTCTCCACAGAGCATAAAAAGCAGTCTCCATCATGCTATTGCACAGCCAAGCCAACAAACAGCAAGGGGTGGTAACAAACAGCTGAAAGTCTGCAACCAAGGAAGCAAGAGACACCAGCAAATTTGATATTTATGTCTTAAGCCAACCAGAAGAAAATAGACAAAGGTAGGGTTGCCAACCCTCCCAGATTGGCTGGGAGTCTACCAGAATCGGCATCGATCTTCAGGTAACTACTGAAAGCAATCTGGAAGATTTTAATAGGTACAGCACAATTAACGACGTTACATCATGTTGGGGGGAAAAAATCTCCCAGAATAGATTCAGTCAGAGTTGGCAACCCTAGACAAAGGGAATCCACTTGGGGAAGAAATCTTTATAAATTTCTTTAAACAATGATTTAGAAGTAGGGCTTGGTTTGTTTACGAAACAGAAAACAGGATATTAACAAGAACACATATTTAAGTGTGACGAAATCCAAACCCTTTCCAGTACAGGCTCTTGGGGCCCAGTTCACAGGTGCAATCTGGTCCCTTTATACTACTACTTAGACTATGCAATGCAGCTGGGTGCTGGCCACTGATAGCCAGCAAAGAATCCCCCTTGCAGAGGGGAACCCACAGTGACAAATCTAGGAGAGACAGGTCACACACCAGGGATCCCATGTGCCCCTACGTTAGCATATGGATATGCAACGGACAGGATAGAGGCAGTGCTCTACTACATTAATCTTCTGCTGGTGCCAGGGACAGACTGGCACATAATTTGGCAACTATAATCCGCTCCCTGATGCCTCTCACCACGTGCTCAGTTTTCCTCTGTGTGAGCTCTACTGAGCCCTTGTACTTTAGGGAATCCTAATAAATAAATCCTCTGAATCAGAATGATACAATAGCATAAGTGATGGGACCACCTATAAAGTTTAGATGTGAAAGATTTCCAAACTTTGGGAGTGTTTGGATACAGAGTTTCAGCGTGCGCTCATCTCTGGCAGACACAATACAGAGGACTGGAGAACCCCATCCCCCTCAGAGAGTGAGGCCCAAATCCTCAGATGTATTTAGGTGCCTAAATACCTTCGAGGAGCTGAGACTGAGTGCTCACTGATCTCTGAAATTCTGAATGGCTCCTGATAATTAGAGGCCATACACATAGCCTGCAGAAGTTACTATAAATGGCAGAGTATATTTGCTTACGTCAATGAATTACTGTACATAGTGCTGTTTCTAAAGGTTAATCAAACAAAAAACCTGTTAAGTATTACATATATCCAATTCTCAGTAGAGTTGGAGAATGTTAAATGACTACTACAGTGATGGCAGATTATTTATATGGCAGTTTGCCTGTGTGCTTCAGAGATCAAAGCCCCACTGTGCTAGGCACTATACACTGTGCCCCACCCCAGCCCCCCAAAATAAAAGACAGTCCTGCCCCCGAAAAGCTTACAGTCTAAGTATATGACCATAGACAATGGCCGGATGCATCAAACCAGATCTAAAAAGCACAAAGGAACAATGAAACAACTATGCACTAACACAAAAAGCAGGGGTCACAGCATGCCAGTTGTCTAATTATTGTCAGGTTTGTTTGTTTTTTTAGGCATAATGGCAGATGAGTGTTTTAATGAAGGAGTTGTAGGAGGAAAATAAGGTGGCTTTAAAGATATCTAAAAGGAACTCATTTAATGAATAGCGGACAGCATGGGAAAAGCATAAAGGTGCTTCAATGTTTAATGCTTACCAGTGAACTCCTTAAATTTACATTTCAATGCTTCAAACTTTTACATTTTAATGTAGCTTGTGAAGAGCTATAAGTGTCTAATGGATTTACATCCTTTGAATTACTGTTAATTTATAAAAGTGATATTAATATTTGAAAATGTTATCTCATGTTATATTAAAACAGAATTTTTATTTACTAGTGATATTAGGAAAGCAAGTACACGCAAGAATGTTCCAAGGAGGTGTGTTGTGGAAAACAAGTCACACCATCTGTTTGGTTCAAACAGTCTGAGGCCTTTTATTGAATACAAGCATGCAGGGAGAGGGAGACAGAGATGGTCACACGCAGGTGCCACCCTGGTCTCCAGTCTTATATAGGTCCAAATCCAAGCCACATGATACATTTCCTTATCAGTTGTTTTTTCTCCACTGCTCAAGCATTATTAATAAAGCCTTATAAGGAATAATGGAGAGACAGTTTCATAATTAGCACAGTGCTGACGCACCTTGTTATTATCAAGATCTGCGGTTTGCTATGGCAGCATTTTGACTCGAGACTTTTGCAGGGTGGAGGGTGCATATAATGGACAGCTAGGGACTTTTCCGGAGGCCCTTTGGTTCTTTTCTAGTTAGAGATTGGCCTAGTCCATTATTTGGGTCAAGTGCCACAGCCTAGCTTAAGCCTGGCAAATGCTTTTAGCTTAAGCCAAGTCTTACAGTATACAGGCCTGTAGGCCTCTAGTGTTACAGCTCTTGCATATGTTGCATTTAGTGCATAGACTGTGCTGCAGAATGGGAAGGAGTCAGCAATTTCCCCCACAGGTCTTTAAAGTAAAATGTGGAGTGTTTTTTAATTTAGGTCATAGCAATAAGATAAAATAGGTTTTAAAGTTCAGCATCTTTAGACAGACACCAGTATGTGAGTGAGCAGTCAAATTGACTGGCCTGCAGAAACACTCATTCTGGCTGTGCTCTTTGGCCGGTGCCAAACACAGTTGAGGTTGCATCAGTTGGGCAAGTGGGAGATGTGTGTGTGTGTCTGTCTTGCTCTTGTCACAGGTGTCTGGGTAGACTTTCTGCAGAATGGGCTGCTATGCCCTGGTCTATGCCACTAGAAAGTGGCACAACCTGGACCGAACCAAACCTGCTCTCTACTACCTTTTGCTTGAACTCAGATGAAGATGACGTAGCAGCAGCTCCAAAAGACAGGGATTTTAAAAGATTTTTGGTTGAATTTCTTCGGTTATGCTGAAAATTGCAGGATTCCAGGTTTAGGACTCATCCGCTGAAGCTATATTTAAAACGTGCTTTGGAATTCTAGGTGCTTTTCCTTCCCCATCCCTTCCATTCAGCTGAATAAGAGGTAGAGCTAAATTTCCTAATTAATTCTCTCCCCCCACCCCATCCCTTTTATCCTGTAATAACTGCCTTAATCTCTTTTACTTATTCTGAATGTTAGGAGCACAGATGGACAGCGAAGTCTGGCTCTGCAGCATTACCCCACCCAGCACCAACGGAAGTCTCTCTCCCTGAGCTCTACAGCGATCAGGATACTCAAGTGGGTACGGGTGGAGCTGGGAGAATGATCACTGAGTGATCCTGATTCTGGGCTGACACTGAACTCACTGATGCTTAGGAAGGGAGGGAGATGTTAACCATTTTGCATCCTCCAGATCCTGATTCCAGCCAGGTGCCGGGCCCAGGGCCGTCCCTAGCTATTCTGGGGCCCTACTCAGCTCCCCCACAGGGGGAAGGGGGGCGCCAGGCCTTCATGGGGGAGAGGAGGCTGACCCCCAGCCTCTGTGAGGGGGTCGGGGGAACCACGCCCCAGCACTCACTGGCAGTGCGGCTGGGGCCAGGCTGCTGCACTTCCCGCCGCCAGTGAGCACTGGCCCGGCCCTGCCGGAGTCCTCAGGGGACTAGGGGTGGGGGTGGGACGGAGCAGGGGCAGGAAGAGGCAGGGCTGGGGTGGAGCAAGTGTGGGGGCTTTGGGGAAGGGGTGGAGCTAGGGTGACCAGACGTCCCAATTTTATAGGGACATCCTCGATATTTGGGGCTATATCTTATATAGGTGCCTATTACCCCCCACCCCCGTCCCGATTTTTCACACTTGCTGTCTGGTCATCCTAGGCGGAGCTGGGGCAGAGCAGGAGTGGGAAGAGGCGGGGCTGGAGCAGCATGCAGCTGCGCAAGGCACCAGGAAACATGGTGCCCCAAATTTCCTAGTGCCCTAGGCAGCTGCATATTTTGCGTATGGGTAAGGACGGCCCTGGCCAGGTCAGACCCCAGTGTAAGCTAGAGTACCCCTTAAGACACTCTAACTTATGCTCAGTTGCCTATGATCCCAAGGCCTGTTCAGGCAGCCAAGACTAACCTAGGCATAGGACACTCCTGCCATGACCTCTTCCCCTAGATATGCATTCCTACATTGAGATAACTTCCAAGTAGACAGTAAAGATAGCGTTTGTCCTGCTTTTGTATTGCCAGATCACCGTACAACAGTAAAAAGCGGGGGCCAGCATCAAGGCCAGTACATACAGTGCATCAAGCTTTGAAAAATTTACCAGACTCCTACTAGTCCAGATGAAAGATACCTGTGACACCACATTTGTCCCCTGACTCAGAGCCATGCTGTAACAAGCTAGCAGCATTTGCCTTACATGCCCCCATCTTGATAATGGGGGTTGTCCCACATTAGTGGGATCTGCTAAGTCAATAAGGCAACCAGCTCATTATCCTTCCCAAATATAAGAGATGGGAGTTTCTGTCGGGATCAAGCAGATATAGGAAGCGTAGGCAGAATAGTATTGAGCTAAGACCAGTAGAAGCAGCCAAGCATGAGAAGATTTGAGCTCAGCTTATGCAATCTTGTCAATTTCTGCACTATTAAAAATCAAAACCTGTGAAAGGTGCAAATTTAAGTTCTAAATAGGGTTTGAGCTACTTCTGAGAGCAGAAAACTGCACCTGTGTGCGCACATGCTTGCTCTCTCGTTCATTCTTTTAATTTACTTTGGCATGTATTCACATTGGCACCTTCTCTCAGCTCAATTCTAGGTGAACAGGAGGCTCTCTGCTTCCCAGCCCCTCCTCCACAGCTAGGCCTAGTGTTCCTTGCTTCCCATTCCTGTCTAGTGAAGAAGCAGTGGCTCCAGGTTCTCTGCCATTTGGGTCCTCTCTTACGTACCATTAAAACAATAGCTTTCACTGAGATCTGAATCTGGCCCATAGACTTCAAATATGGCTAAGTATCATTATCTCCTCTCCCTTTTACAGATGGGGAAACAGAGAGAAGTTGAGTGATGCACTCACGGTCTTGCAATGAGCCAGCAACAGCACTGAGAACAGAACCCGCATCTGAGTGCTATCCTATCTATTCATTGGACCATGCTGCCTCCTCTATGCACTTTTTAGGAGTGACAGAATATGACCTCTGTTTAATTAAAATAGTTTAAATAAAAATTACTTTTAGCAGTAGATAAATGACCAGATTCGGACCTTAAGTTAAACCAGTGTAAATCCAGAGTGTCTCCACTGGTTTCAACAAACTTACTCCACTATAAACAGGGTAAGAATCTGGGCCCAGGCATATTAGGAGAGGAGATATATAAGCAGCATTGCTGATGGCACAACAAAGGCTCTGTTGAATTATTTAGTATAACAGAACTGGCAATTCATCTGGATTAAAAAGTGTTCTAAAAATGTAAATTGGAAACTAGAGTCATGACTACTAGTGTTGTCCCTTGTTGCCTTTAACCATAGCAGATAATGCATTTGTTTTAAATCAGTTTGAATTCCACATTAGAAAAACACTTCTGCTTTGAACAATAGTGGGAGATACTGCTCTTTTAGATCACAGAAATAGAATCCTGAAGCCTATCAACTGATCTTACAGAACCAAAACAGCTTCTGACAAAAAGAGTAAAGGATTTCCCCCAGGTCTGTGGTGGATGTTCATTATTATTTCAAACAGTCAAAAAAAAGCCTACACATACATGAATTAGAGTAGTTCAGGAGCAGCAAGTTATTAACTGTCTATACATTTATAAAAAAAGTGAACCACAAACCTGTGGTGAATTTCCATTTTATTTTTACCTGCACTATCTTGTTTTGATTAACTGAATGAGACAGAGGAGAAACAAAATAGATCGTAGCTTCAGGCGAGATGCCCAACTCTGTCAATCTATTATAATGTGCCAAAACTGATTAAGTTGGAGGTAATTTAATCAAGTTTAAAATGAGTAAGCATAATTTTGCTGTTTTCAAAACAGGCCAGTTCTGTATTCTTTTGTTTATATAAAACTTAATAAATATTCACGGATAGCTCTGACACACCTTATTCATTAGTGAGTCGTTCAATAAACTGAACCAGTGCTGGTTTAGGTATTTTAAATATTTATAATGAATGTATCTTCCTAGGCTAGTATAGAAACAATTTTTTTTCGTGTAAATACAAAAAAAAGTGTATAAATACAAAAAACTATTAGCATTTTGGTTGCAATGGGACATTCCTCCTTTAGCTCCAAACTCCCTTTAGGCATGATCCTCTTCTCATTCAAGCCATTGGCAAACTCCCATTAACTTCAATAAGAGTAGAAATAGACCCAATGTGTGCTGCAAAGATCAGTATACAGTTGTGCCAGTTCTTTTGCCCAAGAAAACCAAAGGCTGCCACTCAAGCAAGAGTACTGAAATAAGCTGCACACGCTACATAAATGGTGCAGAATGGTGATTTGTTAGCTCTATTTAAAGTTTAAGTCCAAACAACAATCAAGCAGCATTTAGTCTCCTACGCTGGCATGGAGAATTAAAGATTTATTTGCTGAAGATAATAGATTATCAAACATTAAGGCTGAATTTTCAAAAGACTGCATCAATGGTTCACCTGCAAGAGTGTCTACTCACCTATTGTGCCTTCAAAAAACCATTACATATGCGCAAGTATTTATTTGCAAGAGAAATATTTGTCTCTATAAAAATTTATTTTCTGCAAATGCATCCTTTGCATCATCTTGAGAATCTGGATATAAAAGTTATCAAGGATTACCAAAGTTTGAAGCTGTAAAATGTATTAGAGTACTAGCAGTAAAGTCAGGGAACCATGGCATTTTGATCACTAAACATTTCTACATGTATCTGTTTTCTTCCAATGGTGGTGCATTTTTTTTTTTTTTTTTTTTAATACTGTGGTTGAAAAATCCAGTTGCTTTCTACTTTAAAGAGAATTTTTTCAGTTAACAGATTTAGCATTTCATGTGCTCCGAAACATGTCCATTTCCCACCCCGCCCGCCCAATTGTCCAATGTTAAGTGAAAAGCACCACATATGTATATATTTGGACAGCCAGTGAAGAGTTAATCCCAATGTGTGAACAGTTTTGCTTCTTATAAATTCTAAAAGAAAATCTAAGTCAGAGAACTAAAATCCACAGAACCACAGGGTTCGATTAAGCTGCTATTACATACAAGTTTACTTGCAAATATACATAATATAATGCTGCTCAGAGATTGCGCATAGAACTCCTACAGTTAAGATCATCTACTCAGTCTTCCTTGCTTTTATGTTGTTAGACAGGACTAAGATTTCTAGGCCATTGCCCACTTGATGACACACACATTGACTTGTGGATTTCTAGTCAATTTGATTCCCTCACGTTCTGTAGTTATCTTGCTACTTATTTGTTTTTTAAATGGTTGTTTAAATTTAAATCCAGATGTATTACTAATGACAAAAAATTATCACCTTCATAGCACCCATTTGTGTGCTTCTAAAGTACATAATCATACCCCCCTCCCTCTAGTAGCCTCAGTCTTCAAGGCTGTACATACAGAATTCGCCCAAATTTTTCTCATGCACAATTCTCTCCAAACATTTCTTCATCCTAGTTGGCCTTCTCTTCCCTACCTATCGTGTCCAAACCTGTACACAGCATTGTGCTTATTTCATCTTCCTTTCAGATTATCCATGTAATCAGACATTGCAAGCACTTTAAGCCATATTAATAAGAATGTATTACCATCTCACAAACAATGAGCTTGATTTTCATTTACACTAAGCCCCCTTTACACCCACTTTAAGACTCTTTACACTTCCAGATTAGTGTGAAGGGGGCCTGTCAACACACAAAAGTTATACCACGTTAAGTATAAGAACGGCCATACTGGGTCAGACCAAAGGTCCATCCAGCCCAGTATCCTGTCTGCCGACAGTGGCCAATGCCAGGTGCCCCAGAGGAAGTGAACCTAACAGGTAATGATCAAGTGATCTCTCTCCTGCCATCCATCTCCACCCTCTGACAAATAAAGGCTAGGAGCCGTTCCTTACCCATCCTGGCTAATAGCCATTAATGCACTTAACCTCCATGAATTTATCTAGTTCTCTTTTAAACCCTGTTACAGTCCTAGCCTTCACAACCTCCTCAGGCAAGGAGTTCCACAGGTTGACTGTGTGCTGTGTGAAGAATGTCCTTTTATTTGTTTTAAACCTGCTGTCCATTAATTTCATTTGGTGGCCCCTAGTTCTTATATTATGAGAACAAGTAAATAACTTTTCCTTATTCACTTTCTCCACACCACTCAAGATTTTATATACCTCTATCATATCCCCCCTTAGTCTCTTCTTTTCCAAGCTGAAAAGTCCTCGCCTCTTTAATCTCTCCTCATATGGGACCCGTTCCAAACCCCTAATTATTTTATTTGTCCTTCTCTGAACCTTTTCTAATGCCAGTATCTCTTTTTTGAGATGAGGAGACCACATCTGTACGCAGTATTCAAGATGTACCATGGATTTATACAAGGGTAATAAGATATTCTCCATCTTATTCTCTCTCCCTTTTTTAATGATTCCTGACATCCTGTTCACTTTTTTGACTGCTGCTGCACACTGCGTGGATGTCTTCAGAGAACTATCCACGATGACTCTAAGATCTCTTTCCTGATTAGTTGTAGCTAAACTAGCCCCCACTATATACTATATTGTATGTATAGTTGGGGTTATATTTTCCAATGTGCATTACTTTACATTTATCCACATTAAATTTCATTTGCCATTTTGCTGCCCAATCTCTTAGTTTTGTGAGATCTTTTTGAAGTTCTTCACAGTCTCCTTTGGTCTTAACTATCTTGAGCAGTTTAGTATCGTCTGCAAACTTGGCCACCGCACTGTTTACCCCTTTCTCCAGATCATTTATGAATAAGTTGAATAGGATTGGTCCTAGGACTGACCCTTGGGGAACACCACTAGTTACCCTCTCCATTCTGAAAATTTATCATTTATTCCTACCCTTTGTTCCCTGTCTTTTAACCAGTTATCAATCCATGAAAGGATCTTCCCTCTTATCCCATGACAACTTAATTTACATATGAGCCTTTGGTGAAGGACCTGGTCAAAGGCTTTCTGGAAATCTAAATACACTGTGTCCACTGGCTCCCCCTTGTCCACATGTTTGTTGACCCCTTCAAAGAACTCTAATAGATTAGTAAGACATGATTTCCCTTTACAGAAACCATATGGACTGTTGCACAAGAATTTATGTTCTTTTATGTGTCTGACAATTTTATTCTTTACTATTGTTTCAACTAATTTGCCCGGTACTGATGTTAGAAGTACACGTACAAAGGTGCCTTAGCAGTACAGCTTATTTTCCTTCCATTATGGGAATAAACTACACTGGTATCTGCCACCTTTCTACCAGTATAACTGCATTACCAACACTTTAGTAGAACAATCACAACCCTAATAGAAATAGTTAAATGAGTACAAAAAGAGTTTGTGTATAAACCAGGCCTTACAGTGTAAATTAGAATCCGGCCCAATACATCTACTAAACATATTAGTCAGGTCTCATCTGATTATTGGTTTTAATTTTATTGACTGATAAAAATTCAAGTCTACAGTTTTAAAATAAATAATTACATTTTCAAAAGCACCTAAGTGACTTAGAAACCTAAGAGATAAGGTGGGTTGGCAAAATCTTTTATTGGACCAACTTGTTGAAAGAGACATGCTTTTGAGCTTACCCAGAGCTTTTCTTCTTGTTTCTCTAATATCCAGGCACCAACACAGCTACAACTACACTGCAAACAATTAGAAATCTAAGAGACTTTCAGACTTTTGAGCCTCATTGAAAATGAGGTGAAAGTCTCACTGAAAGTGAACAGGATTTAGACATTTAGATTAAGTCACTTCTGAAAATCTTAGGCTCCTAGGTTAGTTAGTTGCTTTTGAAAATGTTACCTATAGTTTCTAATGGATTTGTTACAGTTAAAATGACCTACGGCTTCTTAGTGTTGTATACTGCCATCTAGTGTAGAATGTATTTATGTTCCAAGTATCTGACAGATTTAGAACATGAAAATTCTATCTTTTTTAAAACAAAATGTTTTCATACAAATAGCAGTCAACATGTTTCTACATTGTTTGAAAAAGAGGGGAAAACAAGACTATATTCACCTGAACAAAATCATTCCAGTCTCAGAAATTTAAAACCAGAGGGCACCTACAAACATGAAAGTTGCAGAAGACCTGAATTGCATGTGCACAAGTAAAAATCCAACCTGGATTTTTTTATTCTATTTATTAAATATTCAGTATACGTTATTTATTATGAAGATTTTAATAGATATACCAATTGGAACGTTACAAGTTTAGCAGCTCTCCATGTTAAAACGCTATAAAATAACCACCAAAAACTATTGTTAGTGATTAAGAAGCATAGCTTTGATCTCCCTAATTTCTCTTTTTAGAGCTTATTTCAAATTTAAAGATTTCATTGTTTTATCCCAATTTGCTACCTCTACATTTGTACCATATTCCTTTTTTTAGTGTTCAATCACTGGAGCCTATCATCTTTGAATGATAACCCCTAACCCCTCTAAAACTGAAATACAAGCTGTTGTACACGT
This sequence comes from Chelonia mydas, assembly GCF_015237465.2. Classification (NCBI taxonomy): domain Eukaryota; kingdom Metazoa; phylum Chordata; order Testudines; family Cheloniidae; genus Chelonia; species Chelonia mydas. The sequence continues at coordinate 54,013,064 of NC_057852.1, forward strand.
CTTAAAGAAAGCTTGCTCAATGATCAGTGTGAATGACAACTTTTCCCACACAGGGAATGTTCTTATCATTATCGCTACCAATTTGCACAACTAGGCTGTGTCATGTGACAATCCTACAGCAGCCTCACTAGTTGTCTGTCATGACAGTTCGTGACAAAGAAGTTCCATAAATAGTATATCTGAAATAATAATAATAATAAAATCAGTTTATCTTTACAAGGCAATCAAGTTACTTTGATTATAGACAAAAAGATTCTCTTTCCACACAATCCCCACTGTTTATAATTTCTATTTGACAATCTAAGACATTCCCTTGAACTGATACCTAAAAAGGATCACTAACTGTATTGGATTGCAATGATCATAAACATCAAGTGTCACAGTTCAATTTTGGAGGCCAGATGCTGTTCCCTTTTCCAATAGTGTATACTGGTCTGACTCCATTAAAATTAGTGGAGAATTATTCCATATTTACACCATTATAGTGGTGAAAATTTCACTCTCTGGGCCTGATTCCCCAATTCGAGATACTTTGTGTAGCCATTTACACATGTCCTAAGTGAGAATAAAAACACTACCAAACCAGAGTGAAAGTGCCTTTATGTCCACATTGCACAACACTAAAATTCTGATTTGTTAGTGTTTTACTTCTGTGCAAACTGAGTGTAAATAACTATACATGGTGCAAGCCAAAAATCAGGCCCTACATATTTATCCCCCTCCCCTGACTTAATGTGGATTGAGCTTTTCAAAGTCATTTTTATAAAGAAAACACACACCTTACCTATAAGCTTAGAACATGCTTTAGGTACCACTATACAGCTAGAACTGTTGTTTATAACCACAGAAAAGTTACATGAAACCCTAGCATAAGCTGTATACAATGAAAGCTTATTTATATGTAGCATAATCGGTATACAGTAAAATCTCATTTCCTACAAGAGTTTCTCCCTATTAATCATACTGTATCATATGACCACCTCTTACCACGACCAGAAAAACTGAAGTTAAGCAACTGTTATTAACAAATTCCACTACACTTGTCAAATTAGCATCTTCACTGTGACAGATTTACTGCAATGGCAGATACACACAGGAGCAATGGGATAAGAAGACTGGTGAAATTATGATAGTATGTACAAACATATAGGAACACTTTCTTTTTCAAGAGAAAAACCTGTTAAATTAGTTCTGCTCCCCATTCAGACAAGACATGAGATCATTTTACTATTTTGATTTCTTCACCTTTAAATATCTGCAGGATGCTTTCTAGATTCTATAGGATTCTCAGTGAGCACATCCACCTCTGTGCATGCATTATATAGGTCTAATAATATGGGAAATGCCTTAAAAGTATGATGTTTAAAGGGTAAAAATTATCCACCAAGGATACAAAATGATGTTTTTTAAGAAGTGTGACTGCACAACAGCATATGATCATGCAATACTGATTCAGCCGGTCACAGAAATGAACCTCATAAATTATATCATGCATTTAATATTATAGTATGCCAGTTATACAACTATAGTTAATGCTGTCTGTGAGTTCTCATTAAAAAAATCCTTTCCAGTGGTAAAAATATGTGAAACTTAGAAATGTCTATGGGCAATAGTCACTAGAGGGTAAGGGGGAAAAGGTTTAGTACTGAGACTGATTCATGAGGCCTATTTAAAATTTTAGGCTTGATTGTCTTTTCACTTTCACCTGTGTAAATCAGGATTAACTCAATTTAACAACGGAGTTACACCAGCGTAAGTGAGAGGACCTTCTGGACTTTTCTCTTTACATGTAAAGGCACATGTCTAACTAAATTTGGCTTATAAAGCAATTTTTGTAGAAACAGTTTTTATGAAAACTAAGACAAATAGAAGTAATTCTACTTTTAAAAAAAAATCTGTGCAACTAGTTGCATTGTATATGGGTATTTAACTTCTTGTTTGTGAATACATACCAATTTCTAGCTACTGTAGTTATAAAAGTTCAAGTGAAGTAACGGAACCCCCCCATCACTGGAATAATTTAAAACTGGACTGGACAAACCATTTGAGAATATACTAGCAGGAGAGGGACAAGAGAAGACTTATACAAGTTCTCCATCTCTAATTTATATGACAAAATAGTTTCTCATAACCTCTGCTCAACAGTCAGCTGAGAAGTGAAGTTCCCAAGTGCACTGAGTGGAGTTCACAGTTCTCTGCTCTCTCAATATTGCCATCTTGGATTTTGTGTCAGAACAAAATAAATTAAAATCTCTTATCAATGTGAAGATATTTCTGAGCTAAATTCTGACCAGACTTAAACACTGTACAACCTCCTCTAACACTGATAGGACTGCCTGGCTGACCAGGGCCAATTCCTGCTCACCTTACTCTTGTGACTAGTACCTTAATTTCAGTGGGACTGTTTGTGTGAATAAGGCAAGCACGATTTGGTCCTGCATAGGTAACTCCAAACAATACTATAAGGAATTGTGTGCATAAAATCCCATACAATTTCCTGAATTATAGGATAGAACACAAAGTCTCAAGTAGAACCTGTCGGATTTAAGACAAATCAGTAGGAGACATGAACTGCCCTTCCAAACAAACATTAACAACAATTTAAGATTTTTTATGCTTCTGTATTTCAGCCAACACTTCATTTTTAAAAAAAAATTGGCTACTAATTAATCTATAAAATGGATTAGTGTTTTGATATTAAAGTGATATTGCCAATATTTGTCATTTAGACTTAAGTACGTATCACATCAATTTTTGAAACAAGGACCTCAGAAACACAGATGTGGTGTGCACTATAAATATTAGCCTAGATTTTAATATGGTTTGTACCAACCTGATTTGCCAGCATAAATATTTTCCAGACAAGAAAGATGGAAGGATAAATACGTGTTAGATGAAAACATGATTTAATAAACTTTCATGAAAATGTTTTCAATTTCTTTAACTTTAAAGTCACTATACTTAAATTAATATTTAATATAAATCAGTAAGCTGAGAAGTTCATACATAACAAAGGTATCTTACATTCACATTATTTTATAATTTGTGCCTCAGTTTGTGGGAGGAGAAGCGGTATAAGGACTAAGTCTCACCATTATCTTCTCTTCCTGGCTGATACCATTGTAGGTCACAGCTGTCTTTAACTTACTTATATATAGTGTTTTAGCTTTTGATGTCTACTGCACCAGAACATATGCTAATTAACACCTAACTGTTTGTAACATGGAGCTGGGATCCTCTGTTACCCGTCTAAAAAAAATTAAACCACTAGGAGGAGGTCTCTATTCCCAACATAACCAGTTAGGTATCAAACTTTCAAATGTCAGGAACAAAATATTTTAAATCACTCATTTAAATCCACTAATCATGGCATTTTTTTTAATAACTGCCACAATTCAAAGGAGCACGTTTTGCAACTGCTGAAGAGATGGTAAGAAAAATGTGTAACCTGAAATTAGCTGATGAAATGCATCCGGTACCACAACAGAGATTAGAACGCTCAAAACCCGCATTAAAAGTGAGAGGAACCCCCCAGCGGCTTTTGCTAATAAGTTATACGTAGCAGCAGCATCCTGCAAACTAGGCTCATCCTCAGCACTAAATCGGTCTCCCTTTCCCCGGCAACCGCCTTGTTTGGTACCCAGCCGCAAATCTCCTCAGCAGCCGGGGACAGAAAGGAGAAGCACCCACCGATCGCCACCCATTCACCCCCTGGCTCTAGCCCCAACGGGGAGAGAAAGAAAGGGTGACAATAAAGAAGAGGGGGGCAGATCCCCCAGCATTAACCGCACCTCGTGAGTGGGCAAGAGCAGGCACGAGTGGGCAGAAAGGAGCAGCAACCTCCACCTAGGCGGGGGGAAGGGGAAGCGCAGCAGCTGCCCAGAGCCCCGTGCTTGCTCTCTCTGACCCAAGCAGTTGCAAGCCCCTAACTAAGGAACTCCCCAGAGCCGAGCCAGCGCCGGCTCTGGGGCTTTGGTGAGCGGGGGAAGGTGAAATGCCCAGCCCGGAAGGAAGGCTCTGCAAAGCTCCTGGCTGGGGCACCTTCCAGGCTCTGCTTGTCGGTTAGGACCGGAACACTGAGAAACTTGATTGGGGCGGGAGACGGAGGCTTCACCTGAAGTGCGCCCCTACAGCCCCTGCTTCCTTCCCTACGCAGCCAGAGACCCCGAGCCCCGGCCAGTCTGCGCGGTCATTACCTGGCTCGGAGCAGGGAGCCGGCCGCGCAGAGAGACTCGAGCCGCCTGTCACTCAGCAGCTGGGTAACCTGCTATTTATAGTCCGGAGCCTCTGGCCCAGACGGCGAGAGGAAGCCAGGAGCTGTGGCGCTGCTGGGCAGCGAGACCCGGCCACCCTCTGCCCGCAGCCGCGGCGAGAAGTTGCAGCGCCCGCCTTCCTCCGGGCGCGTCTGCTCCCAATGTCCGCGCAGCCCGTCGGCAGCGGCAGCGGCCCCGGAGTTCGCGCCCCTGGCGCCCGCCCGCCCGCGGGGAGGAGAGGAGCCGCGAGCTGCCGCCGCCGCCCCTGCCTGTCACTGCGCAAAGCAGCCCCGGCAAGCCGCGCTCACAGCGAGGTGACCTGCCGCGGCTGGAGGAGGGGAAAGCGAGCCGGGCGTGTGGGAGGGAGAAGCTGCCGCTTGCCACTCCCCTCCCGCCGTCCAGAGGAGCCGGGCGTCCGTTGCAGCCTCTCCTGGGGCCACAGCCCGGCAGCTCAGGCAGAGCTCCCCGAGCCCGCCCCGCCCAGCAGCCCTCGGGGCACTCCGCCGAGGGGCTGGACGCCAGGGCTCCTCCCCCCACACCTCTAGGAAAGGGTCAAGCCCTGACCTAGCCCCCAGCTCCCCCTCCTGTGGAGAGGCCGGGGCACAGCCAACCAAGTAGATGCACCCTCCTGGCCCAGGGGGAAGTATTAGTCACGCCTCCCCCGAGCTAAAAATGGGGCATTTTAGGAAAAACAACTCCATTAACTACACTGGACTGGAAAAGTATTTGGGGAGGGGATAGGGGTGTCAACACCTTGCTAATGGAGAAGGGATTTTACAAAGAAAACAGGCCTGATGACATACCTGCTGCCCCACATCTAGCATGAATACTTTGCCCGTCAGCATCTCGCAGGCCTGTCATAACATTATCCAATGCTCGGCAAAGATTAATATACTATTATGCTGGAAAGTGATAATGGCTGTCATCATGCACACCATCACCATGTGTGTTAGGCTAAATGGAATGACGAATTCAATGCCATTCATGTACTGGTAGCTGATGGCAAGAGGAAGCCACCCCCCACGGCAATGGGTTGCATGGCAAGGCCAATGAGAAGCTAAGCTATGTAGGAAAACCCCGCAGCCTGTCACTAGTTGCAAATACTGGGGTGAGGGGATTGATTGGCTGCACAGGAGTGTGAGAGAGAGCCCTCAGTCAGACAAAGAAGCAGTCGAGCACATGGCCATGAGAGGGAGATACAGATGCTGGTGGCACAGAACCCTCTGGAAAGGCAGGCCTGGAATTTGTGAGTAAGGAAACTGCCTCCTGTTTGTTTCTACTGTGTTTGGGGAAACAGGACCTTATGCGTATTCTTGGTAAACAAACACTATTACACCAAAGAAAGACAATACCTGATTTGTAGGCTGCTGGTGTGCCGAGAACACCGTTTGCCATGCAGACCAGTATTGTCTCCTTGTACTTTTCCACTGAAGTGTCAATATCCCATTGTCTGATCTTATACTCATGAGGGGGTGGGAAGGGAAGAGGAGAGAGACAGGGATCATCTTTTCTGTTTGTACAGGTCCTAGTCCATGGCTAGGTCTTCTGAGCACTACAATAATACAAATAATTAATTTCTCCTGCCAGAAATAACCTTGCAAGACCCCAAATATTGGCTAGCCATTTAGGCCAAAGAGGGCAACAGTGTTCAGTCCATTTTAACGATATAGTTGTCTCTTACTGTAACAGACAAGACAACTGAAAGAAGCTAGGGGAAGGAGGCTAATCTGTTTAAAATTCTTTTTACACATTTGACAGCAATTTGTCTATACTATATTTTCACATTAGTAGGACCCAAATGTTTCAAAGTGTTATTGGGATAATGGAACTACAGGTGCATAAATCACTGCAGGATTGGGGCCTTACTTAGGTGTGTGTAATCAGATGTGCACAAGCAGACTCCTGCGCCATCACAAAGTCCCACGGGAGATAGAGCTTTGCTGGATGTTTGGGATCCATTCAAGCAGAGCTGATTGCAGGATCAGGCCTTATTTTTCAGCATAGCAAAACCTACATTTATAGCCATCCATTGGAGAGCAGAAAAACCTGGTTATTTTTTAAAATGAATGGTTTTGAAAAAGTACATACTATTTAAAGAGTGTTTTGTCAAGAAGTAAGGCACCAGGAGGGGAGTCTGCTTTTTAGACTCCGCTATGTTGATGATCTATCATTTTGCATGGATAATGATGATCAGATCAGAAGTCCCCAAAGTGTGGGGCATACCTCCCTAGGGGAGCACAGCAGGTCTAGGCCAGCCCCTCTCCCCCAGCCCCACCCCAGCCACAGCTCCCAGCCTCGCACCTGGCTCCATCCCCAGCATGGCTCAGCACCCAGCTGGAGGCCCTGCTGCAGCGCTGCTACCACCCAGGGCCGAGGCTGGGGGAGGAGCTGAGCCACAGCTGGCTGCCAGCCCCCACACTGCATCCCAGTTGCAACTTCACTCCTGCCCCCAGCCTCAGTTCCCAGCCACAACCTCAGCTCCTTTACCCCTGTCTGCCTCCCCCAAGCCATGCCCCATTCTGGAGGAGGGGGAGGGACGGGACAGCTGTGCTAGAGGAACATGCACCCACTATAAATATTAGTACATAGATTTTTAAGTTCAGAAGGAACCATTGTGATCTAGTATGACCTCCTGCATACCACAGGACTTCATTCTATTATTTCTTGTTTCAAGTTCAACAGCACCCCATTCATAATTTCCTAGAATTCATGTCAACATGGAAACAAAACAAAGCAAAAATACATTTCAGAAAAATCCCAAGCCAACAAAAATAAGCTTTTTTTTTTTTATTATGGAGACAACACAAAGACTTATATTATAGCACCAAAACTTTCAGAGTTGGGAACCATATTTAGGCATCAAAATAAATAGCCTGATTTTCAGGGGTGTGGCATTCGCATTGAGTTCAATTGGAGGGGGGTGGAATGCTGAGCACCATTGAAAATAAGGTCATTTATTTAAGTGCCTTAATATGGATTTAGGTGGCTGGACCAAACACCTAAACCACCATGTCATGAGATCCACTCACCACAAGTGATGCCTCCTCCTGGCCACTCTGGGGATTAGCTCTTTCCAGGTCTTGAGGCCCTTTTCAACTGCTTGCTACACACACAGTTGCCACTGTCTCACTCTTTATGAATCAGCATGCTCCCTCTTCCTGAGCTTGTCCTCCAGCCAGGTCACAGGGCATATTTCCCCCTTCAAGTGTTACTAAAGTATTTCCTTAGCCCCCAGCTTTCCCATTCACTGCTCCTATGGTGCCAATTCCCTAGTAACTGGTAGGGGAGCCCATGCCCATCCTCTACTTGGGGGTTTAGCTCAGGAACCCTCTCATCAGCAGCTACCATCTGTTCCATTGTGAACCTTACTATCTTTTCCCTGAGGCTTTCCAAACTTTCTAGCTCCTCTCTTTCTCTAGGTTTGGGAGCTACAGCACTCCCTCCTCTCAGAAAGTAACTGTAGACTACTTGTCTCTCTAGCCCCCCACAATACTACCCTTCTCCCAGGAAGGGATTTCTGTCTCCTTCCCCTTAGTCTTTATCAGCTCCCTGGCTTTATAGAAGCCCTGCCTGTTCCTACACAGGTGAGCTTCCCTTAATTAGGGCTTTCCTAACAGCCTTAATTCTCCCAGCTTGCAGCTTAATAAGTTAATTGCCCCCCTTGGCCTACATTAACCTTTTCAGGGTGAGTATGGGGAAACACACCCTATCACACAGCAAAACAAATCTCTGGGGAAGAATAAATGCTAAATAACAATAAGCTAGATTGGTACTGCTCTCTGCACAGAACTGTCACTGCAGAACAGCTCACTAAAACAGAATCAGACTGTTAATAAAACTGTAGATGAACAGGACCCTTGTGCATCAAGGGACCATCTTAACATGATTCATTCAATGCAAGTGTAACCCACACACTTCCTGGGTGTGGTGTTCTGTCCCATCTACTGGCCCCAAGACCACTTAGAGAGAGAGAGAGAGAAAATGAGTCTGCTCTAAAGCCTTAGCTAAGAGCCAGTTGGCTTTTAGCTCATGCGGTAGAGGCTCATGCACTAAGCTCCAGATGTCCCCAGTTTGAGCGGGGTCTGTCAGCCTTACACGAGGGTCTTGGATCAGTTGGTGATTACACACTACTCTTTATTATTGCACTCCAGTCCTTGTTGAGCCTCTCCATGGCGACCAAGCTGCAAACAGTAGGGAACTGACTACACCAACACAAGGGGTCCAGTACACTATTTTCATTCACCACCTTTCACCAGGAGCACATTCTTACCCACAACAATACTTGATTAGCAATGCTAAACAGTCCCTCCAGAGTTGACAAAATTTGCCCTAACTAGCTGATATTTTTGCTCAAACCCTCTGATTCTACAGAGGCTTTACCCTTTGACAAACTTTCCATCATAGTTTAATGCAGGTTAATTCATGTAGGCACCAAATACCCATTACTGGGTTATAAAAAGATTTTCCCTTTATCTCCTACCTATCATGCAGATCACATCCATACTCCCACTCCCTGACCTTCTTATACTGGTCACAGCAGGACTTTAAAAAAGAACCTGCTTTACTACACAGATGTGCAATCATTTTTGAAATCCATATGGAATGTTCTTACTCTGTGTGTTTCATTTCCCAATCTGATGCCATTCAAAAATAGCAGTCTTCCTTCTGTGCATCATGCTGCACTAATGTCTTAAGGTAAATGCTTAATCTAAAATCATCCATTCCCGATGTAGCTCTTACAAGGAGAGGAGGTGCTTTGCCAAGCACTGATACGTAACAGTTCCCTTTGCAAGGGACAGAGACAATAGCAGGCCCTGCACTCAGGGGAGCATGGGAGTGAGCTGCTTCCTTCATGTGCACCAGGGATATGCATTGTCCCAAGGGGGTTGGGAGGAGGTGGGACCCCAGGAGCAGGCTGAATAATCCTAAAAGATGTTGAAGATCTCAGGAAGGGATTGCACTTCCCCTGGGGCACACACCCTATTCAGATATGTGCCTTTCTGCGACAATCTAGCCCTTAATTAATGCTCTTAATGCAATTTGAAATCCCAGTTGAAAGGCTTTGTATCAGAGCAAAGTATTATTCATTATCATTGTTGTTACTGTATATTTTACAAATAATTTCAAATATACTTCTCAGATTAGATGCCTGAAATCACACTCAATTTTATCAGTGATGACCATCTCTCAGCTTCTCTTCTCTAGGACAAGATGGGCCCATTTCCCCCTCCGTCTGGCTGGGTTCTCTCCTTCCCTTTTTTTATTCTTGGGATCAGCAGGAGCGCAAGATTTGATCCTGAAACCTTCACTCTGCAATGAGTCCTTACTCATACATTTAATCCCATTGAACACATGAAGTTTGCAGGATCTGTCCCTAGCTCGTGCTATAGCTCAGCAGTTTAGAGTTTTGGAGCAGCACTGTATTTGTGTTGATTTGTCTGCAAACATTTTTATGTTTTACTGCTGTCATGACAAATAAAGGACAATTCTATGTTCTACCATATAGTCTGAAAGGTTTCAGAGTAACAGCCGTGTTAGTCTGTATTCGCAAAAAGAAAAGGAGTACTTGTGGCACCTTAGAGACTAACCAATTTATTTGAGCATAAGCTTTCGTGAGCTACAGCTCACTTCATCGGATGCATACTGTGGAAAGTGTAGAAGATCTTTTTATACACACAAAGCATGAAAAAATACCTCCCCCCACCCCACTCCAGGAGAGTGATCACTTTAGATAAGCTATTACCAGCAGGAGAGTGGGGTGGGGGGAGGTATTTTTTCATGCTTTGTGTGTATAAAAAGATCTTCTACACTTTCCACAGTATGCATCCGATGAAGTGAGCTGTAGCTCACGAAAGCTTATGCTCAAATAAATTGGTTAGTCTCTAAGGTGCCACAAGTACTTCTTTTCTTTTTGCATATAGTCTTTGTATCCTGAAGTAAAATCACATATGGCAGACTTCTGCTGGCTATATATACCACATGTAGTGAGAGATAAAGCATGTTTTCTTGCCGATTCTGAGACAGACATTACAGATGTGTAATATTGTTAAAGCTAGAATATATGGGTTTTGCACAGGAGGAATTTCCCTACAAATTAATTCCCAATAAAGATAATTTCTTCAGAATAAGCACTTGAATCAACTGCTGCAATACTGAATAGCCTAATCAATCAAATTATTATTTTTGTAAAGACTGTTTAATAGCAGACAATGTATGTCCAAGTCCAAAATTTATACCCCTTATGCCATGGTTTTTGCGCTTGTTTATATATTTTTATAATTGCTTTTTTATTTTTAAATAACATAGAAGTTGCTAAGTAGTTGTTAAGTTATACAATTATAAACTAAGTTGCTAAGTTATACCAATATAAAAATATGGGTTCTTGGAAAACTATTTTAGTAAGTGTCTACCTTTAGTGCTGAGCAGCTTTTGTAACCACTTCCTCTCCCCCCCGATAGTTCGTTACAGATAAGGACAAAGTGATGCCAACCACTTATAACATGTAAACCTTTCCATTGCTACAGTATTAAAGTTCTGAATTCAAACAAGAAAAAAAAATCAGGTTATATAAAATGCAAGTTGCTCATAGGAATGTTAACCAACCCACAGTGTGCAAATAGGGCCAGATTCTGTTTCCCTTTATATTGGGATAAATTCAGAGGAATCCCACTGACTTCAGTTGAATTATTCTGAACTAACCGTGGGTCTAACTGAGAACAGACTTGCACCAACTGTTATCAAGAGGTGTATTTAACAACCTACCAAATAATCACAGAGGAACGACCCTTGCACAGATCTCCTCCCTCTGAGCAGAAGTGGACACTCAGCCTCCCATATGCTACTGATCCCCACTTCTAGACTCTGCAGTGAGCTCTTGGATCCAGGGTCTGTTTTGTGGGAGGAGTTGGAGATAGGGTATGAGAGGGAGAGGCTACGGCTAAGGGCAGGGGGTGGCACATTATTGCCCTTCCATCCCCATGAATCGTAGGCAGCGCTCCCTCCCAGGGCTCCTATTGGCAGTGACAATCAGGAAGTATGTTGTCAGGAAGCTGTAGGATGTGAAAGGGAGTTGGGAACCTGAGCTGGTACAAAGGCACAAGAGCTTCTTATGGACACACCTGGCTGCACAGATCCCTGGAACTCTTCCATGATTGTAGGCCAGTCTAATGGCATATTATGTAGATCAGTGGTTCTCAACCAGGGGTACGCGTACCCCTGGGGGTACGCAGAGGTCTTCCAGAGGGTACATCAACTCATCTAGATATTTGCCCAGTTTTACAACAGGTTACATAAGAAGCATTAGCGAAGTCAGTACAAACTAAAATTTCATACAGATAATGACTTGGTTATACTGCTCTATATACTATACACTGAAATGTAAGTACAATATTTATATTTCAATCTATTTATTTTATATTATATGGTAAACAGGAGAAAGTAAGAAATTTTTCAGTAATAGTGTGCTGTGACACTTTTGTATTTTTATGTCTGATTTTGTATGTAAGTATTTTTTCAGTAAGGTGAAACTTGGGGTATGCAAGACAAATCAGACTCCTGAAAGGGGTACAGTGGTCTGGAAAGGTTGAGAGCCACTGACGTAGAGAGTACAGAGCGGGCAACCACTGTCTCCCAAGTGGGACAAGATTGAGGAATTGTTGTAAAGAGGCCCGTGGAACATAGTCTTCCCTTATAGTTGAGAATGATCTTGCCCAAAAATTAGGTACTGAGTTTGCATTTCCTGCCTTTCGTGTTTAAATATTTAGCCCTTGTAGGCCTATCATAGGAGGTTGCATTTAATTTATTTTAAAGAAAAATGGAACCAAAAAAAAAAAACACACAAAAGGGAGAGAAAATTTAAAGTGTGGATCTACAGAGTTGGGCATTCGTGTGTGAAAATTACAGTGGCTCCTTCTCCCCTGTGTGGGAATAACTTCTGTAGAAGTTGCCTTCAGATTCTTCTGGCTCACAGCAATCCCATCACTTAAATTGTAGATCCTTTGTAAGGACCTGCACATGTTTGTCCTTTGCTGCCTACCCAGAGTTGCATCTCCTCCTGCCCGCCCAGTATTTTCAGGAGCTCCCTCTACCACAGCTGCCCCAAGATCCTTCTGAAGATTCCACAGCATGAAGGGGAAACAGCAGAAGTTAATACAGCTTTGGTCTGTGTTCCCATTCAAATTAAGGGGCTGAAGTATCAGGTGGAACTCAGCCAGCTTCCCTCTCCCAAGTCCTCTAACCCTCCAGAGCCAATATCTGCAGAGTCCACATGGAGGGGCCTCCGGGGGTTGGGGGGGAAAGAGGAAAGCATATATAAAGGAAAAAGTTCCCCTTTCAAAGGCACAGGCTCCCCTCTGCAAGACCTGGGTAGGATCATTTTTGAAGCAGGAAATGGAAGTTTGAATGTACCAGGCTACCCGTGAAGTTGCACTGAAATGGGCAGGCCAGGCTAAAGCAAGGGACAAGGCACTAAGATTGGAATCATTAAGAGTGTCACAAGCTTAAGGAGAAAAAATGAATCTGGATGGGGAACTGGATGGGCCAGTGGATGGCTCTGTGTGTTCTTTTCAAATCTGACTCAAGCTGGCAGTAACAGAAAGTTTCTACATTATTGGGACATGTATGTGAAATGGGCGGGTGGTGTTCATCTAGTTCCTATTGGATAAATGTATGCACCACAAAACTGATACTAATTGGAACTCTTTATTTCAGACTCAATAGAAAGGCCAGGGGTTGAAGTGGCATATACTAGAGGTGGGCCTTTGAGAGCAGGATTATGGTACGTAGGGAGAGAAAGCTTGCATGGCCACTGCCTGCAAACAGAAGACTTGAATCTTCATGGCTGTCAATCCAGCACTTTTCATGAGTACTTTAATTTTTAAGAAAACCTCTTATTTCTATCCTTGTGGAGTGAATACACAGTAGTATACTTAGTTATTCTTGTATTAGTCTTGGAATGCAACATGTGTGAAGGGATCTGAAATGAGAGATACAGTACATAGTAACGACTTAGGAGAGCTAAGGGCAGATTTCATGAACTGAAGATCAAAATTGTTAATGCTTTTGTGTCAATTATCACTCAGCTGCACTCTCTCATTGTACACTGAAACTTTCTTAATGTAGCTGGCACTATTAAAATTAAAATGACCAAATTCAGCATTTGTGAGACGGATGTGGTAACAGAGATGATCAAACCAAACTCTGAATAAGTACCAAGAAGCCCAATAAGATCAGCTGATCTTTGAACTGTTGCAGTCCTTCACTTATCATTGACATTTATTACCTCAATAGCCACTGGCAATAGTAGCTTCACGTTCTTGCCAGATACTTTAACCCGCAATGGTCTGTTATCATTCCTCATGAAAAATAACCTAACAGCAGAAATGCACACAAAAGAGATGTCAGATCACACTAATGAACAAAATGCAGTGAAGAAATTTCCCATCTTATTGTGAACTAATAGCTTCCATTACATCATACTGTGTAATGTGTGTATGTGATTTTTTTTTAAATAATTGATTGTGTACAATTTATGTAAAGATGTGATGGAAAACAGGACAAGAAATGCCTGAATTTGGGAATTTCATAATACACGTATCATAACGCGTTGGTTTTGGCATGATTGTCATTAACTCCTCTCAGCACAGATGCATCTGTTACCCCTAAAAAAAAAAAAAAAAGTGTTTCTGGAGTAGTTGCTCCACATCACAATAGTAAACAAGTCTGCCAGCCAGGAATGTTTCTCAGATAAAGCAAAATGCCAATATATTATACTTCAAAGTGGTAACATATAGTATAAAGGATAAAATGTCAGGGAGCATTTCCAAAGAAAATGTTTCTCTAAAACTGGATCTTTATGTGAAGTATAGATGCTGACGAGAGAGGGAGAATCCAGTATGTTTTAATCTAAAGCACATGCAATTTCTAGGACTTAAGATCAAATAGTAACAGTATGAAAAGGATTTATTGCCTTACATAGTATCAAACATACAATCAAATGTTTAAGAATAAAATAAGGAAGTGTCTTTATTTGCTGATAGCACCCCCCCAACCCCCCAAAAATCCAAAACCCAACTAGAGTAGCGGTTTGAGGTCTCCACTCTGCAGGCTAGGATAAAGCCAGCTTGTTAAAATAGAGACAAAAAGGATAGAAAGAACTGAGACCTTCTGAATCTGTGACATACAAGCTTCTGCAGCTAATCTTTTCACCAGTCTTTGAAAGTAGGTTTGTATAGGGAACAAGTAAATTTGTCCTACTCCTTCTGTCCCTTACCATCCAACCACTTTCTATAGATACTAAAAAAAACCCTTTTTGATACTTTCATTTATGTGAGCATATACACCCCATCCCTCCCCTCCATGTTTTTCCTTTCCTTTCTTTTACATGGCTTGAGTGAAATACCTGCATATTTCCAAAAATCTGTGTATGTAAAGACATAAGTATTTTAAGCACTCATAACTGATCAGAAATATTAACTTTGATCATGGGGAAATACTCATTTTCATGGCCGTATTAGGTGGGAGCATAAAGTCTGAAGGCACTATTTACACTTTGTTTTGCAGACCCCGAAACCACAAAAATCTTGCCCTGGCTCCATGTTTCATTATTTCCATAACTCAGATCAAGTTTGTCAAAAGGTTCACTGTCATTCTTTAATCTTTGACATAAATGTGGGCCTGTTTGTGGCCTTGCATCAAAATCACACAGACCTGGTAGTTGGAATGTGAAATGAGATTATTATGTATGTCAGTTTCCACTGAATTTCAGTTTGTGCTTTTGAGTTTTGCAAACCTGAAATTCAGAGACGCTCAGGAGGGGATGCAAACCCAAACAGACAGCAACTGAGAGAAGGTGAACTGGGCCTGCTGCATTTAGTAGAGCTCTACCGAGAGGTGCATTTAGAATGCCATTTCCATTTTGTTTTCACTATATTCTTTCCGTTCCAGAAGTTGCACAGAAGAACATTTTAATTATATTCAGTTGTAACCAAGCTAATCATAATGTCACATGTTTGGATTAGAACCTAAGCAATCTCCAAGGAGGGATAACTACAGTTTCAGTTCAAGAACAGAGAGGGAGTAAGAATAGAGACTGAAGAAAATAAGGGCCTGATGCAATGGGAGCCTTTTACAGACTTCAATGGGCTTTTTCAGTCAACACCTATGAAGCTATTCTTCTCATTGCAACGAATCTTTCCCACCCTCATCACCTTCCCACATCAGATATCTCCCTAGGGTGACCATACTTCCCAAAGAGAAAATGGGACACTACATGGGGTTGGCCAGAGCCCTCCCATCCCCTGCTGAGAGGCTGGGGTCGCTGGAACTCTGCCTCTCCCCGACTCCCGCAAGTCTGGGGTCACTTGTCAGTGGAAACCTACTTCTCTCCCTCTCCCCCAACCCCCCCCCCCCCCCCCCAAGAGGCTGTTGACACTGGAACCCTGTTGTCACTGCCTGCCTCCCCCCCCTCCCCCGCCCACAAGCCCTGCCTCCCTTGAGTATGGGGTGGTATGTCGATGCATTGCCATGGGAGGAGCCTAGGAAGGAATTGTGTCTCTGAGAGTAACACTTTCTTTCCTATTTCCCCCTTGCTTTAGGGTGCAGTTTATGTCCCACCCCCCTTTGTTCCAGCTTAGTTCTGCTGAGTGGAATGTTGCATACTTGTACATTTCGGGGACACAGTCTCCCCACCCAACATGTTTGCGAGGTAGTAGTGCTCCTGCAGAACCTGTTCTCCCCTCTTGTTCTCACCCAAGCCCGAACTCCTGATCCACGTAAGCCTTGTGTGGCCTCCCAGGGCATGGGGCCTTATACCTCTTACTGCTCTGCAAGGCTCAGTAGGAACTACATTATAATCCAGTCCTGAATTGGCAGGTGCAGTTGGAGAAATCTAGTAACGTGTTAATAAAAAGCCTGATTAAGACCAACAAACCTACCAGAACTTCATAAGAAATGGTGCCTTCAGTCAAATCATGCCATGGTATAAGTAGCAAATGCCTGCTTACATGCATAAATGGGAATTTAATGTGTAATCTGTCATGCATAATAATGAAATTTTTACTCCAATGTTTTATGTATTAGAATAATTTTCTGATTAGGCTCTGCAGAACAAAAGCATTGCATGTTATTACACGCCATACTATGACAAAGATATTGACATAAGATCTCCATTTTTATGTTGCTAGGCTATTGCAGTTAAAGGTAAATTCTTGTTCTTCTTTTACAAAGATAAAAAATAAACAAACCAAACCAAACCAATAAAGCAGTACTGCATTCATTGGAGAACTAGGCAGCAATCAAACAGAGCTCATATTTTTCACGTAACAGACATCTTTTAAAGACATGCAGCAGAAAGTTGCTAAAAACCACAGAGGGATATAGCTTTTATGGTAGATACAAATCTACCTATTATCTCTATGATGGTGGTGTGACATATATATATGTTGTGACAAAGCTCCTCCTCTACCTTGGTGGGTCTTGCACTTATTGGCAGATTTGCTCGCCTTGGAGCTTCACAGCATCCCTCAGTTTGGCCATTTTTCTGAACCCACCGTCCAGGTCAACTCCTCCTGTGTCTGACCAGGAGTTGGGAGGTTTGGGGGGGAACCCAGGCCCACCCTTTACTCCGGGTTCCAGCCCAGGGCCCTGTGGAATGCAGCTGTCTAGAGTGCCTCCTGGAACAGCTGTGCAACAGCTACAACTCCCTGGGTTATTTCCCCATGGCCTCCTCCCCACACCTTCCTTATCCTCACCATAGGACCTTCCTCCTGGTGTCTGAGAATGCTTGTACTCTTCAGTCCTCCAACAGTCCACATTCTCACTCTCAGCTCCTAGTGCCTCTTGCTCCCAGTTCCTCACATGCACACCACAAACTGAAGTGAGCTCCTTTTTAAACCTAAGTGACCCAATTAGCCTGCCTTAATTGATTCTAACAGCTTCTTGATTGGCTTCAGGTGTTCTAATCAGCCTGTCTGTCTTAATTGTCTCCAGAAGGTTCCTGATTGTTCTAAAACTTTCCCTGTTACCTTATCCAGGGAAAAGGGACCTACTTAGCCTGCTCTCTTACTGCTACCCTCTGGCCTGGGCTTTTCTTGCTTTTTGCCCCTGCTTTTGG
Source organism: Chelonia mydas (assembly GCF_015237465.2). Taxonomy (NCBI): domain Eukaryota; kingdom Metazoa; phylum Chordata; order Testudines; family Cheloniidae; genus Chelonia; species Chelonia mydas. The sequence goes on from NC_057852.1 coordinate 54,030,428, forward strand.
TTTCCCACACCCGACCGGGCCAGACGCTCTCCCCCTTTCTTTTCTTTTTGTTTTTTTTTTCTTTCTCTGCTGTTGCTAGAGTGCTGGCCGGCTGCCGGCCGGCTGTTAGGCCCCCCCCCCCATCCGCCCTTGGATGCTGCTGCCACTCCAGCTGAAACCCCTCCCCTGAGAGACGGGGGGCCTGCTAACCTGCTCCCCGGAGCGGGGGAGTGGAAGGACCCAGCCCCCAGACCCAGCCGCTTGCTGTTTGTCTGTGGACCTGTCTCCGGCTGAGAGAATTTCTTATCATCCGCTCCAGCATCCGTGGAATGTTTGCAGCTGCGACCCGGAACAGACAGAGAAAAAGCCGTCTACCAGAGGAACACCGCCCGGGGAATCTACAAATCGCAGTGGAGGGGGCCTAAGACTGAGTAACTTTCGAACTGTGCTCTCGTGTGGGGGGAGGCCTTGACTGTGTCTTAACTGTGTTTGTAGGGACACAGGGGGTGTGACACGGAGCTGCCCCCCGATCCATTTGTGTCCTCCCAACCCCCACGCTACCATCTTCACAACTGCCTCCTCCACCATCTTTGCTGGCTGTCTAACATCTGCCTCTGGACTTAGCTGCTCGCCCTGATTCCACCGCGTGGGCCAGAAGCACCAGCCAACCAAACAGGACTCTCTGGACAAGCGTACAGTGGTTCATGTGCCCCCCCCCCGAATTGTCCACCCCACAGCTTGTCCCTTTGTACCTGACCCCAACTCCTGTAAATCACCTGCCACCGCCCCCTCTGGGGCACCGGCGTGACCTCCATCGCTGCCATGCCCATCGCCTCCCCAGACTCTAGGGAAGCCCCCCCAGCCGGTGGGAAAGGCCAGGGCAAGAAGAAGGGGAAGGGCCCCACTAAAACCACCAGGCCCTCCATGGCAGGGGCCACCCCCACTGCTACAGCCCTGCCACTGACCACGGCATCCTCCCCCGCTGCCCCCTCCACCAGCTCTGCAGATGTCCCTCCCTCAGCCCCCAGGATGTATGCCCGGGCGGCGGCAGCCCCCTCCCGCCTGCCACCTCGTCATCTCTCCCGCCCACCGCCTCCGCCACCATCAATAGCGGCCGGGGCCCCTTTCCCACCATGACAAGGAAGCATGGAGTCCGATGCCTCCTGGTGCCCGCCTCGCCCCACGTGGAGACCTACGTGCGGGCATTGGCGAGGGTGGTGGGGCCCTTGGCCATTGTGGCGGCCTCCAAAATGTACGGGAAGGTCGTCTTCTTCTTAGCATCAGAGGCTGCCGCCCAGGAAGCGGTGGAGAGGGGCCTGGGGGTGGGGGGGGGTGTTTGTCCCCCTAGAGCCGCTAGAGGACCTGGGCGTCCGCCTGGTCCTGACCTCTGTCCCTCCTTTTCTCCCCAATGCTGCCCTGTTACCCGCCCTTTCCACCCTGGGGAAACCTGTTTCTGTCATCAGCCCTCTCCCGTTGGGCTGCAAGGACCCCACCCTCCGTCACATCTTTTCCCTCCGCCGGCAAGTGCAGCTTCTACTGCCGTCAGCGGCACGTGACGGAGAGGCGCTCAAGGGGTCCTTCCTAGTGCCCCACCAAGGGGCCCATTACCGGGTGTATTTCTCCACGGGAGAAGCCCGGTGCTACCTCTGCCGGGTGTCAGGGCTTGTCCGGAGGGACTGCCCCTTAGCCCGGCAAGGAGGGGCACCTGGGATAGAATCATCATAGAATCATAGAATATCAGGGTTGGAAGGGACCTCAGGAGGTCATCTAGTCCAACCCCCTGCTCAAAGCAGGACCAATCCCCAATCAAATCATCCCAGCCAGGGCTTTGTCAAGCCTGACCTTAAAAAACTTCCAAGGAAGGAGATTCTACCACCTCCCTAGGTAACGCATTCCAGTGTTTCACCACCCTCCTAGTGAAAAAGTCTTTCCTAATATCCAACCTAAACCTCCCCCACTGCAACTTGAGACCATTACTCCTTGTCCTGTCCTCTTCTACCACTGAGAATAGTCTAGAACCATCCTCTCTGGAACCACCTCTCAGGTAGTTGAAAGCAGCTATCAAATCCCCCCTCATTCTTCTCTTCTGCAGACTAAACAATCCCAGTTCCCTCAGCCTCTCCTCATAAGTCATGTGTTCCAGACCCCTAATCATTTTTGTTGCCCTTCGCTGGACTCTCTCCAATTTATCCACGTCCTTCTTGTAGTGTGGGGCCCAAAACTGGACACAGTACTCCAGATGAGGCCTCACCAATGTCGAATAGAGGGGAACGATCACGTCCCTCGATCTGCTGGCTATGCCCCTACTTATACATCCCAAAATGCCATTGGCCTTCTTGGCAACAAGGGCACACTGTTGACTCATATCCAGCTTCTCGTCCACTGTCACCCCTAGGTCCTTTTCCGCAGAACTGCTGCCTAACCATTCGGTCCCTAGTCTGTAGCTGTGCATTGGGTTCTTCCGTCCTAAGCGCAGGACCCTGCACTTATCCTTATTGAACCTCATCAGGTTTCTTTTGGCCCAATCCTCCAATTTGTCTAGGTCCCTCTGTATCCTATCCCTGCCCTCCAGCGTATCTACCACTCCTCCCAGTTTAGTATCATCCGCAAATTTGCTGAGAGTGCAATCCACACCATCCTCCAGATCATTTATGAAGATATTGAACAAAACCGGCCCCAGGACCGACCCCTGGGGCACTCCACTTGACACCGGCTGCCAACTAGACATGGAGCCGAGACCCGGCAGGACATCGGCCCCGTCATTGCCAACGCCCCTGGCCGCCCGATACCTGAACCCGCCCCCCCTCCTATTCGGACCACCACTTCTCCCACTCAGGCCCAAGGGGCACCTCCCCTACAACGCCCAGACAAGCGGGAGAGCCCCGCCCTCGATGCTGACAATCTGGCGGGGCCTATGGAGGAGGGTGTGGCAGAGATACCACCAAGCATGGGAGAGAGCCTGCCCCAGGGAGAATCTTCCCTCCCTTATGCCGCCCCACCATCCCCCCTCCCAAGCCCCTGAGCCATCGCCTTTACCCCCTGATACGACCCCTGCTAACCAGCCCCCAGATGATGCCATGGAGGACTGGGCCCTAGTCCAGGGGAAGCGAGGCAAGCGGAACGCTCGAGCAGCGCCTCATCTACCCGAGGCGGAGGCCCCCCGGAAGACCAGGAAGGGGGGCACCGATGCCAAACCTACCGCTTTACCCACAAGTGACATCCACCAGTGTCAGCCGGGAAAGACGTGGTAGCACCGGAAGGTAGTGTCTCCCCTCCACGGGAGACCCTCCCCTCCGAGACCCTCGAGGAAGCCCTTTCTGTCCTGACACTGCCCGAAGCCCCCGTGAACCCTGAGGCAACCGTCGTGGCGGGTGGCAGCGGGGAGAACCCCAGGGTGACGGAAAGTGTCCTCTCCTCCATGTTTGAGGAGGTCGAGGCCCTAGATCTGACCCCGGTCGCCCAGGGGGAGGACGACCTTTTGCCAGCAAACCTCGATTTGGGCAACCTCACTCCACCCCTCTTTTCCCCATGCTCCCTCCCCCTAACTGCTGCTTCTACTCCCACCTCCGAGGAGCCCCTGGACTCCTCCATCGACCCGGCCGCTGATGGCACCCCGCTGACGACCACCGAGCCTGCTCAGGTGACAGCCGGCGCCACGCAACCGGGACACAAGCCGCCAGGGGCACCCCCTGTTGGTGTGGAGCAATTGATTTCCTTCCCGGGCAGGGGCCCAACAGAAGATAATCCACCTCCTGATGCTGTAGCCACTAAATCCATCATGGAGCCCGCGCCCGGTATCGCAGAGAGCTCTCTCCCCACCCCCTTAACCCTCGAGCCTGATCGGGAGGCGCCACCATCCAGCTGCTTTCCTCCCGAAACCCAGAACCTCGCCTCTGCCCCTGCCCCTGCCCCTACCCCTATCCAGTCTACCTCCTACGATGTTATCGCCGCCCCCGGGGCTGTCTCCTTCCCTTTTCCAATCGATGACCCCCAGGGAGCGGCCTTTGCGTTCTCCTGCCCCGACCCATTAGGGGCTGCTATTTTCCCTCCACCGCCCCCTATCACCCCAGGGCTTGAGGCGGGCCTAGAAGCTCCAGCCCATCAGGCACCCCGTCGGGGGTCCACACCCTGCTTGCCCGTTTTAGTGGGCCACGGGGCTGCACCAAGGGCCCCGCCAGGGAACAACTGGGAAATCGTAACCCCACCCCCCCATGAGCTGCGAGGAGAGCTGCGGAAGTTTTTAGAGGATGTCCATGGCTCCCGCAACAAGGTACAGCTTGCTCTCCAGCGATGGGGTGATTTTTTTCAAATCCTCCGGGCCACAAGGGCCCTCATGGGGGAGGGTAAAGGGACGGGGAAGCAGGGTGGCCTACTGGCGGGTCTGCATCTTCTGTGACCAATTACTCACCTACGGGATGGGTCAAGGACTGTTGCGCAGCCCGCTGGGGGATGCGAGCGTCCCTGCCAGTGAGGATCCCCCCCGGCCCTCCCCATGATACCTCTCACCATCGCAACGTTGAACACCCGGGGTTGTAGGATGGCTCTCCACAGGTCCCAGGTGCTCTCCTTTCTTCAGGAGGGAGGGTACTCTGTGATTTTCCTGCAGGAGACCCATACGGATCCGACCTCCGAAGATAGTTGGCAGCTGGAGTGGGGGAACAGGGTCTACTTTAGCCATTCCACGATTCGGCAGGCTGGAGTGGCGACCCTGTTCTCCCCCGACCTACGGCCCAAGGTGCTAGGTGTCGCCAAGGCAATGCAGGGTTGCCTGCTGCATCTCCAGGTCTGTATAGAGGGGCTCAAGGTTAACCCTTGTTAACGTCTATGCCCCGACATCGGTCCCGGAGCGGCTGCAATTCTATCAGCAGGCGTCCACCTTCCTCGGCACCTTAGATTCTCACGAGTGCCTGGTCCTGGGAGCGAGTGCCTGGTCCTCAAGGAGCGAGACCACTCCCGGCCGCCGCGGACACACTCCGGGAGATAGTTGAACATCACTCCCTAGTGGACATCTGGCATGACCACCACCTGGATGACACTTCCACGTTCACCTTTGTCCGGGTGGAAGCCCATCTGTCGAGCCACTCCTGGTTGGACCGCATTTATCTATCACGCTTCCATCTCTCACAAGCCCACTCCTCCAGCATTCGGCTGGCCCCATTTTCTGACCATCACCTAGCCACCGTGACAGCCTCCCTCTGTGCGGAGAGGCCGGGGCCGGCCTATTGGCATTTTAACAACAACCTGTTGGAGGATGAGGGCTTCGAGACGTCCTTCTGGGAATTCTGGCTGGCCTGGCGAGGGCAGCGGTGTGCCTTTCCCTCAGCGCGGCGATGGTGGGATCTGGGGAAGGTGCGCGCCCGACTTTTCTGCCGCGACTACACCCGGGGCACCAGCCGACGGAGAAATGCGGCGATAGAGCAGTTGGAACGGGAGGTCTTAGAGCTGGAGAGGTGTCTGGCCGCCGGCCCCGAAGACCCGCTCCTCTGCGGAGCATGCCGGGAGAAGTGGGAGGAGCTCCGGGCCCTCGAGGACCATCGGGCCCGGGGCGCCTTTGTTCGATCCCGCATCCGCCTCCTTCGGGAGATGGATCGTGGCTCCCGCTTCTTCTGTGCCCTGGAGAAAACGAGGGGGGCCAAGAAACACGTCACCTGCCTCCTGGCAGAAGACGGCACCTCCCTCACGGAACCGGCGGAGATATACGGGAGGGCCCAAGCCTTCTACGCAAGTCTTTTCTCCCTGGATCCGACCGACCCTAGCGCTTGCAGAGTGCTTTGGGAGGAGCTCCCTACGGTCAGCGCGAGCGACCGAGACCGGCTAGAGTTGCTTCTCACTCTGGCCGAGTTCTCGGAAGCCCTCCGTCGTATGCCCACCAATAAGTCTCCAGGCATGGACGGGCTGACCATGGAGTTCTACCGCGTTTTGGGACGTCCTCGGCCCAGACCTAGTCACCGTCTGGGCCAAGTCTCTGCAGAGCGGGGTCCTCCCTCTCTCGTGCAGGCGAGCTGTGCTTGCCTTATTGCCGAAGAAGGGGGACCTCCGCGATTTACAAAATTAGCATCCCGTCTCGCTCCTCAGCACGGACTACAAAATCGTAGCGAAAGCAATCTCGCTGCGGCTAGGATGTGATCCACCCAGACCAGACCTACACCGTCCTGGACCGCAGTATCTTTGATAACCTATTTATGGTTCGGGACCTTTTGGAACTCGGGCGTAGAGATGGTCTGTCGTTCGCCCTCCTGTCCCTAGATCAGGAGAAGGCGTTCGATAGGGTGGACCACGGGTACCTCCTAAGCACTCTGCAGGCGTTTGGCTTAGGACCCCAGTTTGTGGGTTTTCTCTGGGTGCTGTACGCTTCCACAGAGTTTCTGGTTAAGCTCAACTGGACCCTGACCGAACCGGTCAGCTTTGCGTGAGGAGTACGGCAGGGGTGCCCCCTCTCGGGCCAGCTGTACGCTCTGGCGATCGAGCCCTTCCTCTGTTCCCTCCGCAGGAGGTTGACAGGGTTGGTGCTGCGGGAGCCGGAGCTGTGGCTGGTCCTGTCGGCATACGCTGATGACGTACTCCTCGTGATCCAGGACCTCAGCGACTTGGCGTAGGTGGAGGCTTGCCAGGCCATCTATTCGGCAGCCTCCTCCGCCCGGGTCAACTGGGTCAAGAGCTCTGGCTTGGCGGTAGGAGACTGGCGGCAGGCGAGCTCCCTCCCACCCGCGCTTCAGACCATCCGGTGGAGCGCGGGTCCGCTGCTCTACCTCGGCGTTTACCTTTCTGCCACGCATGCCTCTCCGCCGGAGAACTAGGAAAATTTAGAGGGCGGGGTGATAGAGCGGCTCCGGAAATGGACGGGACTACTCCGATGTCTCTCCTTCCGAGGGAGAGCGCTGGTGCTTAATCAACTAGTCCTGTCCACGCTCTGGTACCGGCTCAACACCCTGGTCCCGACCCCGGGTTTCCTGACAAACCTCCAGACATCGATTCTGGGGTTCTTTTGGTCAGGAACGCACTGGGCCCCTGTAGGGGTTCTTCATCTACCCCTGAAGGAAGGAGGACAGGGCCTGAAGTGTCTACACACTCAGGTCCATGTCTTCTGCCTCCACGCCTATAGAGGTTCCTCTATGGTGCAGGCAGTTCAGCGTGGAGCACACTGGCGCACGCCATCCCGCGCCACATCCGAGGGCTCCGATATGACCGGCAGCTCTTTTACCTCCATCCGGGAGGTCTTCCGCGAGACCTCTTGGGGCTGCCGGGCTTCTACCAGGACCTCCTCCGGACTTGGAAACTGTTTTTAACGACCAGGTCCGTGGCGGCCACCGAGGGGGTAGATCTCCTCGCGGAGCCCCTGCTACACAACCCCCAGCTCTGTATGCAGGTGGCAAAGTCCCGCTCGGTGCGCCAGAGCTTGATCCTGGCAGAAGTCACGAGAGTCGGAGACCTCCTGGACTACGACCGGGGAGACTGACTGGATCCCCTAACGCTCGCCCGGCGCATGGGGCTCTCCAGACCTCGTACCCCCCCGGCACGTACTTCAGGAGGCGAAGGCCGCTTTGCCGCCCGCTGCTCAAGCTTACCTCGACCGGGTCCTGCTCGAGGGCATGCCCCGCCCACCCTCTACCCCAGGCCTGCCAGACTTTTTAATTGGACCCCTGCCCCGCAGATCCAATCGACCCCCACCCCCACCCCTTCACTGCGAGTCGGCTGCATGAACTGCAGCCGGTACGCTTCCAAACCGCACCAAGGAAACATCTATACACACTCGCGCTCCACACCCTTCACGCCCTCACCCTAGTGTCCTGCCCCAACACAAAGTGGCGAGACCTTCTGCCACCTTTGGAGGGTGAGCAGCCCCGGTGGGCCAGCCTATATTCCTCCTTGGTTCCGAGGCCCGTCGGGGACATCAGTTGGCGGCTCCTTCATGGAGCTGTGAGCATGGGCACGTACTTGGCGCGGTTCACCCCCCTCCCAGATACTTGTCCCTTTTGTGGTGTGAGGGAAACCCTGGCGCACGTATATTTGGAGTGCGCCAGGCTGCAGCCCCTGTTCCAGCTCCTCACAAATCTCCTATTACGTTTTTGGTTGCATTTTTCCCCTCACCTTTTTATTTATGCACTCCCCATCCATGGCCTCACAAAGTCGCGGGATCTCCTAGTTAACCTCCTCCTGGCCCTGGCTAAAACGGCCATCTATAAAACTAGAGAGAGGAGGTTGGCCGATGGAGTTTCCTGTGACTGTGGGGCCGTTTTCCGATCCTCTGTCCATTCACATATCCGGGCGGAGTTCCTCTGGGCGGCGTCCACCGACTCCCTTGATGCTTTTGAGGAGCGGTGGGCGCTGTCCGAGGTTCTCTGCTCGGTGTCCCCGTCCGGGTCCCTTTGTCTGACCCTTTGATTGCGGGAGAGAGTAAGGGACCCCAGCCCCAGCCATTGCTGCTGCGGACACCACCACCTTAGAGGGGTCCTTTCACACATGGGTGCACATGCCCCCCCCCGGATTGTCCACCCCACAGCCTGCCCCTCTTGTTGGGTGCTTTCAGAGGAGGGAATGGTTGGTGACACTCAGGCGTGGCGCCAGGTAACTTGAGGGGGTGGAAGACCACGAGAGTCGATGAAGCCCCCTCGCTCTGGGCCACCAGGTAACTCGGAAGGGTGGAAGACCACTAGAGTCAAGGAAGCCCCCCGCTCTGGGCCCAGGCAAGCTTGAACACTTCCCTCCCCTGAAGCTAATGAGAAAACAATTGTGATTGGTTGCTGTGTTACACATTGCATATGCTGCTGTTTTTACTTTGTAAGTGTGTTATGCAAATAAAAACATCTTTTGCTTAAAAAAAAAATTTACTCTCCTGTAGCCCACCCACTTCCCGGATCCCAATAGGATTACTCTCCTGTAGCCATCCAGCCTGACCCTGTCACAATATATATATATATATATATATATATATATATATATGATATGGTACAGCAGAGGAATCAGCATTGTCCAGTCTGCCATTAAATTCAAAATCCATGATGATTCTTGCAGTACTGCCTTCCTTTTTCTATATACATTTAGAAGGGCAAGGTGAGAAATGAAGGTACTGAGCAATAGTCAGCTCTCCTTATAAAAAAAACAATACTGACAGGAATAACCTCCTGAATTATAAAAGTCATCACTGCATAGCTCTGGAGAAGGGATTACTAGTGAGTCAGTTTATTAGGGCTTCCAGAGTTTGTAACTTACTCCAGAGACATTTTAGTTACAGGCTAATTAACTGGAAAAGATATTTGAAGGAAAAGGATATCCTAGTTGATATAGTTCACGAAGCATTAGCTAAGCCTCAGGAGTCTGATGGACAATAAATTATTGTTGAAACAGCTCAAATCCAGAAAGCATTTTTCTGTGTCATTTGTTCTTATTTGTCACCTAATATAGTTCTGCAGCATGCATTTATAGTCTGTATTTATAAAGGACAAACTTATTCTCCCACCATTTTGCTTTATGTATTTTTATTTTTTGCTTGCTTTTTTTTTTCTGAGATGAGAGACAGGAACCTGCAATTTCTCTGACAACAGCCATATTTAAAACTGTAATAGCCTGATTCTCATTTTCTCTAAGGCTGCTTTACATCTCTCTGGCAGAACAAAAGGGATTTAAGTGAATGTAAAAGTGTAATTTACATCTCCTTTAAGACCCCATTATCCAGTCGGGATGGTGGAACCAGCATTGGAGTACATGAGGATCTAGCCCTAAGCATTTACTGTGAATATTGTACTAAATGTGCCACTTTGCTACAAACTTATAGCTTGAGACATTCAAACTTGTGACCAAACAATAAAAGAATGGCTAGGAAAGGATCTTTTGCAAATAAGAGGGTGGATTATACAGTACCATATATATGGGCTATGTGGGTTTAGAGTATATGTATAACAGTGGTATCTGGCAAGTAGCTAAGCATTTTTATTCAGTACCATCCCTCAGGGTACTGGTTAAAATATCATGTGTTTATTTTGTTTGTTAGAATAAGATTTCTGTGTGAACTGTTTGGATACACAATTTGGCGAGGGGATTCTTCGCAAGGATTCAGAACCTGAACTTGCTTTTGTTGAATGCAAGGACCTTGCTTTGACTTCAATTACACGACATTGGGGACTTAAATTAGAACTGGGTGCTTCTGCCTATATGAAAGTGAAATGTTGTTGTCGGTGGTTCGGGTGATTGTTTTATCACAATGGTCTATATTTATAATTAACTTTTTATTCCTATTATGAGTACAAGGGAACAAATATATTAGAAATTATTTGTATTTTAATATATTTTTCTCCTGGTGAGTCTATTTTCACCCTAAAGGAGAGGATTTTCAAGGCTGCCTAGGGGATTTGGATGCTTTGAAAATGCCACCCTAAGAATTCTCATTGGTCCTGATCCTGCACTATTGAAGTTAATGTCTTGAGTGGGAGCAAGACCAAGCCCATTTTTGCACTGCTTTATCACCGGGGTTGAATGCTATTTACTACCATATTTCTCAGGAAAAATTTTTTACAGATGATTTGTATAGCTTCTGTGTTACTGCTAGTGGAGTCACTGTATTTGAGATTTAAAATAATTAAATCTTGTGATCTGACACTCGCTTCCCCTTCTTATATTACCAGTTTGCATGATATTTATCTAGAATGGAGCCATCCTGCAAGTGAGTGTAATCTTATTGTTTTCTCCATTAGCCTTGCTCACTTGAAGCCAGATGCTGCCACCGCCCTTACTTACATCAGCCCATTTACTTCAGCTGCACTACTCAAATTAGTAAGTGCTGCAGGTTCAGGCTGTTTGTTATGTCTTGTAAGTCTCTGGAGACTTCTGAAATTCCTCTCGTTCAGGAGTTTAAATATATTGGCCATAGAAAAACAAAGCAAGTGTTTCATGGGCTAGCTTTGATATCAACAGATACCACTGGGGATGCAGCCTATGACTCAACCCCCTAACCCAGTTTAGAATCCCCTTTGTTGCCTGAATCTCATCACTGCCATGGATAACCTAGGTTTTAAGAGATTTGCATGAACACTCCACTGCCTCCTTCTGGTGGGCTAGGGAGCTTGTAGATGTGGAAGTGTTTGTTGATGTGTTGTCATAGGAACATTTTCCAATTAGGTAAGTTGCCTGCCGAGCCAGGATTTGTGAATTTCAGGGGCATGTAGAACCTAATATGGACAGAGCCTAATGATGCTATTTCTCTCATTTTTAATATGTACATTTCTTTCTCTTTTATTTTCTTAAAGTGACATGTACCCACTTCAGCAAATTGATATTCCTTCAGAAAGATAGTTGAGTACTTATGCATTTTAATTAACAGGTAAGGAAATATAGGTATTTACATAGGATCTGATTGTGTCCGTCAGCTGAATATGAAGAACACTCTTCATGCAGAGATTGCACAGTGTGGAAGCCAGGGTAAGCTACCTATGCAGCAATGTTGTTCCCTCCTTGTGAGCTCTACAATGGGGTCTCTCAAGGCAGTGGCACCAATTCAGATATGTCGTGGAAGGGGCAAATTCTGGACCCCACCCTCCCCTCAGCCGGGACCCTGTTCAGGTCCCCGTTTGTAGCCCCACTCTGTCCACAGGGATCCTGGATCTCCTTCAGCCAGGAAGTCTCCCATGTCTCTTACCCACACACTACATGAGCTGGAGCCACCAGCAGTTGAGTTCTCAGCAGACTCCCCTGTGCTGTGCCATACAGGAACAGACTCCCCTGGTGTGAGGTTGCAACACCATCTGGCCCAGCTGCTTCTCCTTCTTGCATGGAGGGGTGGCTGGGTCAAAATTCAGTTGTGTTGCAACCATGCAACAAGAGCAATATTCTGGACTGCTCCAGCAGCAGCTGTATGGATTTAGTACAGGGCCACTGCTTAAAAAAGGTCAGGCCATGGCCCTACCAGCTCTGTGGCCTATTGAACTTTGAGCAAGTGAAAAAACCTTGCGGGGAGATTGTTCCCCACCCCCCGAGCACCATTGTCTAAAAGTCAAGGAATCTATGTGCAAAGGAGTGGACCAGAGCAGAAATGCCATAATATAGTTAGAACAGTCTAATCCTGTTCACCTATTCCCTGGGGCCCCTTCGAAGGTGCAGAACTTCCTTTAAGGAGGGTCCTAAGGTCAGCTGTGCTTCCAGGAATTGGCATCCCTGGAGCCTGAGCTGGTGCAGGGGCACAGGGCCCATCTGACAATGGTTTTGGTCTTCTGTGTATCTGTAGGATTTGTGGGCGAGGCATAGAGACTTAGGCTAGGATTTTCAAAAACATGCACCATTGGCCTACCTCTGCTCCTACTGAAGTCAATGGGAGCAGAGTTAGGCTACTGATGAGTACCCTAAATGGTTTGCCCAAGGCCACACAGTGAGTCGATAGCCGAGTTGAGAATAGAACTCCCATCCCCATGTTGAATACAGTACACCACAGAGGGTCTTAATATATCCTGATGGACAGCTCACTTGCCTTTATCTAATTATCATACCCTGATTAGAATTCAGAGTAAAGCTTGGCTGGTAATAGAACTAGTTCTGGTTGGACTTTTTCAAGGCACTAATATGCTGTTATGTAATCAGCTGATTTAATCTTTTCCTAAAGATGCATTTCTTTATTGTAAATAGATACAGAAGTTTGCTACCAGAGGTAATTGTTATTCTTTAATAATAGAAACCTGGGCTGTTTATTCAGAGCCAAGATTTTTATGACTACTGAGCCAGCACTGCCCAGTAATTAGATCTGAAGCTCATGGCTCAGTACTGCTTTATTAGAAGGATTTCATATATGTCTATCTATATTGGTAAGCCCAAGAAGATTTTCCTCTTTTTAATATTGAACTTCTGAGAGGATTTTAAATTAATAACAGCGCAATTGGTGTTTGTAGGATGCTTTTAGTGAAATAGTGATATACAGTAGACACTATACAGTGTAGCTGGTCAAAAAATGGAATTTCTGTCCCATGGGAAATGCCAAGATTTCAGAAGTTGGTTTAATTTTGAATTAGAACAAAAAGTTAAAATCTTAACATTTTTCATGAAACAAAATATTCCAAAAATATTTCACTTTGATAAGATTGAAACATTTTGTCATTTTGACTGTTTTGTGGCATACATACTAAAAAGTGTAACTGATAAAGCTGAAACAAAATGTTTCAAACTCCTTGAAATGTTTCATTTCAATCATTTTTCATTGCAAATGATGAAATTTGGTATGTTTCTATTTCTTTGAATCAGCATTTTCTGATGGAGATCTGTTCCGCTGGAAAATTTTCAACCGGCTCTAGTATACAGTGATATTAGGAAGGAACTATGACTTTATCTTCATACTAAAAGCATGTTAAATTCAGTGCTTTCCCTAGAAAGGTTTTGTACTCAGCTATTAATTATGACAACGTCTAGATTTGCCCAGTCAGGGACTGGGCCCTCCTGATGCTAAGCACTGTACACACACACAACAAAAAAGACAGGTCCTCCCCAAAGGGGTTTACAGTCTGATTATTCTCAGTCCATTGTATAAATGGGGAATGTAGTCACAGATATCAGATCTCTTGTCCAAGGTCACACAGGAAGTGTGTTGTTGAGCAAGAATTTAACCCAGATGTCCTTGGTCTTAGTTATGTGCCTAAACCAGAAGACCATCCTGCCTCCTATTTGTTTTCAAACCCTGTGGGTTCGCACCTTCAGGTGTCTGAGTTTCAAGTTTGAACAAAAATCCCAAAATTTCTAAATGAAACTTGATCAAAGCTACTGAGTTTTTCTGAGGTTCCTTGATATCCAGACCATGAGAAACTGCCTCATCCTTGTGAGTTCAGTGAAGAACCATAAATAAGTCCAGATTCACTTGAAACCAGATCCAGGTTCACTAGAAAGGTTTCTGAATCTTTCTACAAATCTGAGCTGGGTCTTCAGTTTGTATTGAAGCGCCAAACCAGGGGAGGTTAATGTGTTTAATACAGGATTGAAATACTGGACTGTTGTCTTTATAATGAATCCACACTTCTTTGAAAGTTTTTAGCTATTTTATGTAGCAACAAAGATTTCATCATCTGACTGGACAATGTGGGTAGGTGGCCCTTTGGGTCAGCATTTTTAATGGTGACTTTACAAATATTTCTTTGTTTCATAAATGTTGCTATGGTTCTTCCATTTTGGAGGTGATTTTATGATACTGTTTGTTGCAGGGAATGTGCGTTCTTGGGCGAGAGAGATTTCCCCAGAAGCAGCGTAACAACAAATTGGAATTAAAATGCAAGGGTTGCATTAAGATACATACAAGACTATAAATATTTTGTTTAAATGACACAAAATTCTACAGCATGAGGTATGTAAGGGCAGAGTAGGTCCCTATCCTGTGGTGGTTCCCTCAGAGTCCCTCAGACCTTAATCACAGACCAGGCTATTTCAGGTCTCATATGCTACATTTTTTTGCCCTGTTCAAGCAGGCCACCACCTATAATGCTATTTACATATATTTTCAGTCCCTCAGCCAGCTAGGGTGACCAGGTGTCCAGTTTTTGGCCAGAACACCAGGTCATAAAGGGATCTTGGTGGTTCCAGTCAGCACTGCTGACTGGGCTGTTGACTGTCTAGCTTGCAGTGCCGCACAGCGGGGCTGGCAGGCTCCTTGCTGGCCTCCATGCCACTCAGTTCCCAGGAAGCAGCCGGCATGTCCCCGCTCTGGCTCCTACATGTAGGGGCAGCCAGGGGACTCCACACACTGCTCCCACCCCAAGTGCTGGCCAATGCGAGCTGCAGGGGTGGCACCTGTGGATGGGGCAGTGCCCAGAGCCATCTGGCTGTGCCTCTGCATAGAAGCCGGAGCGGGGACATGTTGCTGCTTCCAGGAGCTGCTTGAGGTAAGCGCCACCTGGATCCTGCACCCTTGTCTCGCCCAGGCCCCAACTCCCTGTCCCAGCCCTGATCCCCCTCCTGCCTTCCAAACCCCTCCAGCCCAGCTCAGAACACCCTCCTATACCCCTCATTCCCAGCCCCACCCCAGAGCCCTCACCCCCTCTCACATCCCCACCCACTACCTCAGCCTGGAGCCCCCTCACAAATTCTGAGCTCCTCATTTCTGGCACCACCCCAGAGCCTGCCCCCCGCCCAGCCAGAGCTCTCACCCCCTCCTGCACCCTAGCCCCCGAGCCAGCTTGGTGAAAATGAGCGAGTGTGGGGGAGAGCAAGCAATCGAGGTAGAGGCGATGGAGTGAGTGGAGGGTAGGGCCTCAGAGAAGTGGAAGGGGAGAGGCAGGGCAAGAAAGTTGGCAACCCTACAGCCAGCTCACCCCTTGTTTCTGAGGAAGGTGGCGGACACTACCATTACCAGTCCTGCCTACCTTTGCCTTCCTGCAGGTTCTAAGCTCTGAGTCCCCATGCTACTACTTTCCTCTCAATGTATATGCTCCCAGCTGCTGGGCTTGCTTTCCCCTCAGCTGTAGCTCCACTCAATTATTGATCTTCCAGTTAGGTCCCAATTAATCTATATTGGTGGGACTTTGAGTGACAGGTTGCTGAATTAGCTCCTGACTCAGCACACCCTGTTACAGCTCCAGATTTACACTAACTTCTATTCCAAAATCATGCAATTTCTGCAGCTAATCAGCATCCATTTCTAATGAGTGCTCATTTATGTTTGAAGGATTGGTAATGTGTATATGACAAGATCCCTGGGGTGCAACCTGGGACTGCTGTGCCCCTTTTACTCACTATTCTGGGTTGTCTCTCAGAATGTCTTACTGATGAAAAGCAGCAAACCTCTGCAGGTGCTGTTACCACTTAGTACAACTGCATGTGGAGCCCCACACCCTGCTAGATTGCATGAGTGCGCCCAGATCCACTCATGAGTCACACAGAGAAAGGCACCAGCCAGTTCCCCCTAGCTTTCTACTTTAGGAATATACCATCTCACACTGCTGAAGTCCCTTTCTTGGGCAATGTAAGTTTATTAATTGGTTCACCTGAGCAGATTTACCAAACACTTCAGACAAACTTGCTGGTAAAGATAAACAGTAAAACAAGTTTATTGATTATAAAAGATAGGCAAAAAGTCAGAGTAGTTACCAAAAGAAAATAAAAGATAAGCATGCATCTAAATTCTCAATCTTATTAGACTAGGCAATATCTAGACTGAGCAGTTTTTCTCACCCCAGTGGATACTAGAGGTTGGATACAGTCTTTCATATGCAGGCTCTCCCTGTTAGTCTGGGGACCTATCTCCTCCACTCAAGCATTCTTGTTCCCTTCAGGGTAGGTGGGGGAAGAGACAGGACCATGCATGTGGCCACTATCTTGTATTTTATATCCTCATTCCATGTGCTTGGAGAACACAAATCCAGGCATGTCTGGATGACATTGCTGAGTCACCAGGCAAGATTGAGCAATTCCCCTGATGTGGCCATGTGCAAGTAAGTCACTGAATTGTAACTCCCTTGCTGGACAATGGCTGCTGATGGGTGTTTGACACCCACCCAGGCGTTGGTTAGCTCCCTCTTTTGGGCAATTCCTCAACTCACAGCACATTTTAGTGACAACCATATAATAATTTCATATGCACTAATGATATACATATTTAGATAGAACAATGGCTTTCAGCAGATCATAACCTTTCCCATGAAACCTTACATGGTATGCTTTACATGAAATATCATAAGTATATATAAATGATGAATATGGAGGTTATAAAGTGTCACAAGGTACATCACAACAGTTGATATAGTCCTTTAACAACTACCATTCCACTTCAGTGCACATACACACTGAAAACTGTAATGTTAATAAAACTTCAATAACATGGCAAATGCAGAACTTTCTTCATAATGTTCTAAATGCAGCAGTAAACAAGCTCTGTTACCTCCTAATAATTAGTCTTGACATCCAATGCAGACCCTCTATTTCAGTGTAGGACATACAGTTCATAATTCTTGTCTCCGCCTAACAAGAACCTTCAATTGAAAAGAATGGAAAGGGAGCCTAGGTTCTGAGTAGTCAGTACGCTGTGGAGTGTCACTGGTTCTGGTATGAAAAGCAGAGTCAGATGCATGTATTCAATAAGTCTGAGTTCACTGCGGTGGAAGTGGTTAAGAGTCTGATTTTTTCAGAGGTGTTTAGCACATTCACTTCACCTGGAGTTATGTGTTCTCAGTACTGATGACAATGATTTGACTATGAGAGGGAGGTAGTGTTTTCTAATTTAGAGGGCTAATCAAGAAAAAGCATGAGGAAATAATGAAGCTACTGTAGATCTGTTGTTTTTCTTTCAGATCCATTATTTTTTATGGTTAATGTGGTATAATCATGAGATCCCTATCACCTCATCACACACACAAACACCTGTTTGTATGCATTCCTGCCAACACAATGCTGTGCGCCTGCATGCTGTCTAGGGCAAATCCTGTGGTCCTGTCTCAGGTAAAATTCCCACTGACTTCAATAAGAGCTTTTCTTAAGTTGGCACTCTAGAATTCAGTCCTTTCTGTGCAGCCCCACTTACAGCTCCTTAAAATGTACTGTGACCAAGCATGAGGATACTTTGTAAGAAAAGTGTACTTAGAAGACTGTCCCTGGTCAAGGAGCTTATATATTTATGCAGGCCTTGCCCCTGAACCCATTGGCCATGCAACGTGTGTTTTTCCTTAGCTCCTGTTGAGGGAGACTTGCCTTTCTACAATGATTTGATAGAATAGGGACTGCTAACTTCCGCTCCCTTGCTTTCTTCTGACCTCTGGTTTTCTGGCCTACTGACTTTGTAAGAATATGTTCCTGTATATCCATTAATGTGCTCCAGACTGATATTCCAATGTCCCACAGCAACCCCCTACATTTCTTTAGCTTTCCTCCCTGTGTAAATTTTCATCCTTAAAATGCTGATTTTATTCTGCTGGCTTTTCATGTATTTCCAAAACCTGATTTTTTTTTTTTTAAAAAGAGCCATAGATAGAAGTTCTTTTTTAATCCAGTAGCACAAATAATCCAGAACAGCCCAGTTTGTCATGATTTCCAGGGTTAAAGGCTTCTTTTTATAACTGCTTAAGCTCTGCTTCTGATTTACATAAGAGACTTATACATTGGCAGCTAATTCCACTAAAATTTATTTTCCTTCTCCCTAGGAGTAAAGTAGCAGTCATATATATATATATATATATATATAGTAAAATGAAACTAAAGGAGCTCTAGTTCTCTAGAAGAATCTGGCTGGTGAAAGGAGGATTAAACTGATTAGTTATTCTGTATCCTTATAAAAAACAACGCTATGCCTTGGTCCAAAGAATGTCAGGTCACAGTGCTGATACTGCAGTGTTTGGGGACATTGCCTACAATAGGATAGTATATTGTTTCTGAGAGGTAGCTCTGTAGGGCAATACTCAGAACTTTTTTGTTTTTTATAAAAGCAATAACACCCTTCAGGAAGAGTAGTGATATGAGATAGCTCCAATTCCTGAGGGTCACTTTGACCTTGTACCTTAAAGCACATTAAGTAAAATTCACTTTATCCACTGTAAGCCTGAATAGGTGGGCTCTGTGCAGACAGAGTACAAGAAGTACTGGGGAGATGAAATCCAACACAGCATCTGCCTGCACCCCATCCAACCCCTTCCAACACAGCCCTCCCTTTCCCCTGTGGCTGCTACAGTCTATGGGCTGAAATAGCAACTGCATCCCCCTCCATGGTTAATGCATGGAGGCCCTATCGCAACTCTCTCCTCCTATTCACAGAGTCCTATCTCCATGGACCAACCAGGGAAGAGGTGCTGAAGGGACAGAGGGAAGGAGAAAGCATACTGCAGAGTCGGCATTCCCTTCCCTTGCCCATCTCTGCCTAGATCCACCACCTTGCACTCCCCTTTGCTCGTGGCAACAAAGAACAGCCTCTTGTTCTATGATTTTAGGGTTCTTCAGTTTCCTCACCATATTAAATGGAAACGAATTACTACAGATGGGACTTTGAATGGAAAATATGCATTTTTTACTATCTGACAAAGGAAAAGGAAAGGGAGGAGCCCTTGAGCTCTTGTATTGTAGCATGTATTTCTGTTCTAAAAGCTTGGAAATTGTATTTAGGGAGAGCACAGCACCACACCCTTGTCCAGCAACAATACCCCTCCTTAACTTTATGTCTTCAGATTTCTTCCCTCTGTGCTGCTGTTTATAGTAAAACAAACCAAAATAAATAATGGATGGTCTGGGGATGAATAAATTATGGGAGTCACTCTGACTTTCAAGAGTAAGAGATGTTACAGTTTATGCTTGACAGATGCTGGAATAGGTTCTCTTCATTGGAACCTCTGGTGCTTTAGAGAACATCACTGTGTTGTATGCACCATTGCAGCAGTGGCCTGTGATAAAGGAGCTAACTAGAACACAGCTGCTTATTTCACGACTAATAGCGTCACCATATAGGGCTATATCTTTATGGTACTGATATGACCCAATCATCACTGGACCCCTCACAGTCTTTAATGTATTTATCCTCACAACACCAATCCGAGAAATGGAAGTATTGTCCCTATTGTACAGATGGGAAACTGAGGCCCAAGCGTGTAAGCACTTAAATACCTTGAGTTGAATGGAAATTAAGCAGCTAAATACCATTGCAGATCTCAATTTAAGTGACTTGCCCAAGGTCACACAGATATATGGTAGAGCAAAGAATTTAACTCAGTTCTTTCATGTCCTAGATTAGTGCCCTAACCAAGATCTGCCTCTCTTTTAGAGCGAACTTCTGCTCTCACTTACACCACTATAAGTCCAGAGTAACTCCATTGATTTCAACAGAGTTATTCTGGATGAAGTGCTGATCCTACAGACCCTTACTGGGGTAGAGAAGACTTTATCCCTGTAGGTAGTCCTCCTGACTTCATTGGGATGATGTGTGTAAGAGCAATCCCTTACCTTTGTATAACTGAGCACACACTTTTGCCCTTTTCTCTTTGTAGCTAAAGGAAAAAGACAATTGCCAAGCTTCTCAGCTGAGGACCTGGCCTTTAATATTCATCAAATGTTGATAAAGAGACAACAGACAAATTGGAACAGATTTATCCCAGCGTCTGGGCTGATAGGAGCTGGCATAGACTCTGACACAAGGCGCCTGGAGTAGAAAGTCCAGTGAGGAGGTTTGTGTCAGGCAGGGATCTGCAGCCAGTCAGCACATCCCTGGTGCAGCCTTCATCAGCAGGACTCCTGTGGAGCCTCTGGCAAAATAAAAAGCTGCTGCCCTAAATAGAACCCCTGCGGGAGCGTGGCAGTGACTTCACCTCCCTATACCAGCAGGAGGTGAGTCTGGCACATTGTCTAATTAAGATGAAAGACATGACCTCGTCCATGTGAACTTTGCATCTGAAAAATAGAGACAATTAATCCAGTAGCCAGGATTTTCCATCAAGGAAGACTGAATTCATGAATGGGCTTCTCAGCTGTCACTGAACCCCTGTTTAACTCAGTTAATGATGTTTTTGAGGGTGCAAGGAATGCAGGATTGGGTCCCACATGTGCCCCCCCCCCCCAATGCCCCTTTTGACAATCCTTTTATCACAGCCCATAAGTCAGAAGAGTGTCTGTAAATCCTTATTTGGAGCTTTGAAGCACGTACCAGATAAACATTCCCATTTTACAGTTCCTTTGGTGGTCAGCTGTTAGCTGAAGTCCACCTTAAGAATCTGATAGGAGATCTTAGCTCTAACTATCCAGAATATTTTACATTATTTTTATTTTTCATTAATTGTTTATTGAGAACTTAAATAACAGCCTAGATCAAACTTTTCCATCTATCTGTACTTGGTAGGAAGAATGCCACTCCACTTCCATCAGAAATGGCAGTAATGTGCGTATCACATCAATGCAGATGTCCTATCTTGAAAAAAAATTGCACATTTTCCAGTCTGTTTTATTTGTAGTTAACAGATTGCTTTTTAAAATACATTTAAAAACTTTTATGCAATTTGTATATAAAATTCCATACCAAGATGATTCACCATCTTAATCAACATTTTCATCATTTGGCAATAGATAAATGTAAGTCTTTTGTGTTTTCCTAAAAATAATAAAACAATTATTGATCTTTCAGGGAAAACATAGCCTAAATGTTCATAGAAATCTCTCAAAAGGGTGAGATGCAAAATGAAATAAACTAAACTGAACCTGTGAAGTTGAAACACTAAATAAATACACAATTTTATTTATAAATACACAAAAAACCTGTCCTGCAAAATATTGAGAGCCTTGCTATCTTGAAAGAGATCATCAATCACAGTCAAATAATAACTAAGACAATAATGCACAGCGTATCAACTCTGTGAGCAAATGTTTTTTCCCTTTAATTTGGGTCTTTCTTTTGTAGTGGATTTCAACATCAGTTGTCCATAATAGCTAGATGTTACTTTGTCTTATTACTGCTTTATTACAAACATTGCATTTTCCTTTATATGGTAGAGCTGGTAACAATCTCAGTACTACCTGCTCCAGATATGCAAATTGAATTAATCTTCCTAAACTCAGACAGCAAAGCAACTAGCTTTTTTACATTGTAAAGCAGTTAAAAAAATTAAAGAGAAAATGTTAATTTAGAGAAATTATTTTTTGCAAAGTTAGAGTAAACAGAATTCTCAAGTAGCCAACAAGTGTTACAGTTCAATGTGAAATTGATCCAGTTTGTAGGCAAGCAACGTTCACTGTACCTTAGACACAGTTGCAATAAGTTTCACATCCATGGTTGCATGTTGTATTTCCCTGTGTATGTTCCATCACTAAGGGCCATATGTCAAAGGTGTATCAATAGAGTCAGCAATTTGTGCATCAATTACAATTTGTGCCAGGATTTCATCTATCTCCTGTTCAACTACACAATTCTGGAGGTTAGCTCCTTGTGTCTTCTCATACCTTTGCGTGCCCATTTATGAGGAGCCAAAATCTGCCCTATCTATTGTAGCTCATCGCACATCACTGGTATGTTTATTGTGAGACTCTCAAGAAGTTGAACCTGAGCTTTTATTTATGTTTTTGAGTAGAGTATCACCATGGATCCACTTCTTCCTTCTTCTCCCCCTAACACTCCTTCTAATAAAATTACAGGAAGATAAGAATTCCAGATAGGAACAGTTGTTCAGGTAGATTAGGTGTACCAGCCAGTGCCTTACAATCCTGAATAGTAATAGGATGCTTTACTGGAGTAATACAGTGATATTATACTTTACAAGGTAATTAGGCATTTACTAAATAGTTACATTTGTTATTCCATAAAGACTCCTTCTGTTATGTTTTCTGTACATGAAGAGCAAAACTGATCGTTTCAGTCTGGATAATTTTTTTTTTCAGATTAAGAAAAAAACAAAGAAAGAACAATATAAGCATTCATGAGAGAGAGAGGAAAGCTTATTGGATTAACTCAGAGCACTGGCCCCTAGCAGACACACAGAGTGATGATGCAGTACACAGAAAATAGAATGATAACATTTCCCCTATATATAAGACAACATATTACTTTTTCAAGGAAGTTTTCTCCAATCATTCATTCCATCACGCACACTTTCATAGATATGTAAGGCTAGATTGTGATTTGGACTATATATTTATGCAAGTGAGTGAGACCCCTATGGGAGCAAAAAGAAAAGGAGTACTTGTGGCACCTTAGAGACTAACCAATTTATTTGAGCATGAGCTTTCGTGAGCTACAGCTCACTTCATCGGATGCATACTGTGGAAATTGCAGAATATCATTATTATATACACAGACACCATGAAACAATACCTCCTCCCACCCCACTCTCCTGCTGGTAATAGCTTATCTAAAGTGATCATCAAGATGGGCCATTTCCAGCACAAATCCAGGTTTTCTCACCCTCCGCCCCCCCACAGACAAACTCACTCTCTTGCTGGTAATAGCCCATCCAAAGTGACCACTCTCTTCACAATGTGTATGATAATCAAGGTGGGCCATTTCCTGCAGAAATCCAGGTTCTCTCACCCTCTCACCCCCCTCCAAAAACCACACACACAAACTCACTCTCCTGCTGGTAATAGCCTATCCAAAGTGACCACTCTCCTTAAGGGAGCCTTATGGGAGCAAGTTGCACCTTCAGTATGGTGCACAGGAGTAAACAAACTACATGCCCACTTACTATTCCCCAGAGAAGGGTGGGAAGGAGGTTGAATGGATGGAGACTTGGCTCCACCTCCTTTTACTCACTGGCCAGAGCAGTTGAGGCAGTGTGGGAAGGAGTGCGGTAGTAATTTCCTGCTGGTATTGAGTAGCAATAACTTACTACCAACCTGGAGCAAGGAAGAAGCAGGTCTACTCCTGAGATGTGGCAGTCTATGTAATTACTTAATGATCACAAAACTCCAGCTAATTCTTTCTCTCTTTCCCCATTTGGAAAACTTTCTAACTGCACCCCAGCCCCAAACCTCTCTGGTCTCTTCCTCCTTTTAGCAGATGACACTTCCTTCTCCAAATCCCACTCAGAATCCTTTGTGGGTGAAAGCAGTGTGCACATGCAAGACAAGACTTAAAGAGCAGAACATAATGTATAAAATGAGCAGTAAGACCACAAACAAAACCTCAACACTAAAATCATCTAATGTATTTATAAACATTTCCTTATATGTTAGATGTAGGCTTTTAGCCAGAATATCTATTGCTTTAAAAATAAAGAAAACCAATTAAAGCAGCCTGATTATCATACAGTGAATATAATAGTTATGGGTCTGAACCAGAACCATTGGTCTGACTGCCCATAACTGTTGCAAAGTTAATGTCTGGATCCTGTTCCAAACTTTGCAACTTGAATACAGATATATACAGAACAGTAGTAACAAACTATTTCTTCTACTATGTAGCAGAAGTCTCCAGATTCTTGCTAGTCACTAAGCTTAAATTCATGAGCTTTGACATTTGTCTGATGATAGTTTACCTCTTAGCTGCTTGTAACCTCCTGGCTGAAGCATGGAAATAGCTTTGTCTTAAGAAAAACCGAAAGGATTTTATTCTAGTCAACTTATTCCGAGCAGCTTGCTCAGTTTGCCCTAGGAGTTGCTTTGACAACAAGACAGTGAATTTCAAAAAGGCAAAGCATCATAAAACCTCTGGTCTTTTTGGCCAGAGCTGAGACTGCACGATCATGAGGTTATGTTCAGTCTTATCTCTTCAAAGGCCATGTCCTTAATTTCACAGAAGTCCCTCAACTAAATTACTGTAAGATTTTCCGAGGCTCCATTTTTATAGTCCAGCCAAGACAGATTTAGCCTTAATATAGCTTTTCTGCATTTCATGCACTCAACATATTTATTTTCAAATCAAATGTGGCTTCTCTCAATCTGGGTGAGTCTGGTTAGAAATATATTATTAAAATGAAATAATAATGATTAATTATACATCAAATTCTATTTAACAGATGTTCTTTAATTACCTGAATAATTTACAAACATCCCAGTAGGAGGCCTTAGCACTCACAAATACTTTATATCAGATTTGGGGCCAAAGTCATCTCTCATCTAATCTGATGGCTTCAGTAGAATTACACCAGGGAAGAAATGGCTCATTGTATCTTACAACTTCTAACACATTAAATCTGAAAAAAATTGGAAAGAATTATAAATAAATTATGTGCCTGGTACTTCCGCAACGCGGAAGTTAGGTTTTTTAAAAGAGAACAATGTACAGATTATTTATAAATGTTATTCAGTAATATACAACTCAGGTCTCAGGATATGTAGCTTTCATTATACTCTCTAGAAATGTTCATGGGTGTCTGGCAGAGGCCAGTAGCTTTAAAAAATTTTTTTTAAAAAAACACATAAAAAGGTGGTTCCTAAGTAGGAGGTATGCTGACTTCATAACCTGATACCTTTGCAGCATTAGATTTTAAATAGTAAAAGAATTCTCCTACAGGGGATTGGATGGTTCAGGCATTGTTAATGAAATACTGTGGAGAGACAGCTGGTTATAACAAGGTTAAGGCTTATTTTATCTGCTTCCCTTCAAAAAAAATCTTCAAAGCTTATCCTGTGCATTTCAAATTTTATTTGATTTTGAGCTGCATGGTTTGGCCCGAAGAGAAGTTTTAGACAAAATTTGAGGTGAATTGAACAGGCCATTTCTGTGATACCGGCATGGGTCTTAGGGAGGGAAAAAGTGTAATTCACTTTTTGGAAAGTGTTCTAAAGGCCTTATGTCACACCATTTCTCAAAGTCAACTTGACCTAGAAATTTCTCATTTGTTTCATTCAATAGCATTCAGTGAAATCTAGGGCAAAGGACTATATTTTGTTTAATTTTGAATGCATTTTTATGTCATAGATTCATAGAATCCAGTGCCAGAAGGGACGATTGTGATAATCTAATCTGACCGCCTTTGGGCCAGAGAACTTCCCCAAAATAATTCCTAGAGCAGATCTTTTAGAAAAAAATCCAGTCTTGATTTTAAAACTGTCAGTATGGAGAAGCCAGCACAACCCTTTGCAACTTATTTCAATGATTTTTTACTCTCACTGTTAAAAACTTACTCCTTATTTCCAATCTGAATTTGTCTAGCTTCAATTTCCAGCCATTGGATTATGTTATACCTCTCTCTGCTGGAGAAATGTTTGTTCCCTATGTAGATGCTAACGGACTGTAATCAAAGCACCCATTAATCTTCTCTTTGTTAAACTAAACAAATTGACTACTTGATTCTATCGCTATAAAGCACACTTTCTAATCCTAATTATGATTCTCGTGGCTCTTCTCTGAACCCCCTCCAATTAATCAACATTCTTCTTAAATTGTGGGCACCAGAAATGGACATGGTATTCCAGCAGTGATCACACCAGTGCCAAAATGGAGAAGTCAAATAACCTCTCTACTCCTACTTGAGTGTCCCCTGTTTATGTGAGCCCATCCTGGCCCATACCCCAGAAGACAGATAGGAGCCAGCAGGTGATTGGAGAGGGCAGTATTCAACAGCAGTGTGCTTCACTGATCTCTAACTGATGGAATGGTCCAGGAGGGGCTGTTCTAACCAGTGCTATGGTTGCTCTAACTTCCTATAGGCACCAATCCAGGTTTTACGCAGCTAAGGATCAGGGAAGGCATTCTGGTTCTAGGGTGACCAGACAGCAAGTGTGAAAAATCGGGACGGGGTTGGGGGTAATAGGAGCCTATATAAGAAAAAGACTCCAAAATTGGTATTCTATATTCTATGTCTTATAGAATATCTTCTATAAAAAGACTCTATAAAATCGGAACATCTGGTCACCCTAACTGGTTGCTTAGAGCCACCTTTGCCTCCTCTCTCCCACATCCTATTTCTAGAAGGGCAGAGTACCATTTTCATTTAAACTACATGACAGAAATGTATTATGTATCTCATAAGTGAATGATAGTAAATCCTGTGATATGAGGCACAAATAATGGTTGTTTATCCATACATGCCATTTTCAGGTTCTTTGCAATTTCCAAAGTATAGAAAGGCAAGAGATTGGCTACATGAAGACCTGCACCCCATATTCCTTCCACTGAATACTGACATAAGTTGATAGCTCACATGTGAGAGGTGCTAAATGATGAATCAAGGGCTTTTAAAAACAGGTGCAAGATTGGCAGTGAAGTGCACTGTTGATTCTGAGTTGAGGTGCATACAGACTCTAACAAGTTCATTTATCTTGTATGGCACCAGTCTTCTTCTTCAGGCATATACGAATTTCTGCTTGGCATGGCTTTGAGCTAAAACATCTCTAATGTGTCCATTTGCATCCTACATCATAGTGGTTGTTATCTTCACCTGCCATCATATTTTCTGGAGTCCACGTAGACTGAGGACACGTTTTAGCTAAAACAGTCATTACTGCACATGGAGAAGAACTTCAGCAGTATCTAGTATGTTGGAAAGTGGACTCTGTGATAATGCATCTAGCACTTTAGATTCCTCTGGGAGAACTGTAAAATCTTTGAGTGATCATAGCATCATCAAGTTGCAGATCATAGGTTAATTGGAAAATTTGCTAATGTGATCATCCTATTGGGAATATGAAGAATAACGTTGACTCTTTGCACTAAACCTTATTTTAGACTCAATGACCCCTATTTCCACAGAAATAGGGTTTGAAAGTTGACTAGTAGCCAGCAGCTAAAATAAAAACTCTTACTTGTTATTTTCATCTGCTGAGATCGGCAAGTATTGGTTTCCCAAACAAGCTACAGATTTTAAGAATCTTTGGTTCCTAAAGTCAGCGGCCCAAAGCCTGCAAAGTTTACTGAAATTCTTTACTTAGGCAAAATCCCCATTAATCTCAGCAGGGAACACAAGATTGTTCTGTGTAAAGAATGAACAGGACCACAAGATTTAGCTCAATGGTATTTCAAATAAAAAGGGAAAAACTAAGATATTGCCCTTTCTTGTTTGGAGGGCAAATTGTCTAACAAGTCTTGACATGTATGTTTGTGCCAGATACCTGCACAACTGGATCACTCACCAAACAATCAAATGCCTTCCTTTCACAGTGCTCATTTTATAAAAATGATATGATGGGGTCTTCTTCTTGGAGGTGCTAAGGGTCCTCAGCTTCTAATGGTATGTTTCCAGGAGGTGTTCAGCACCTTGCAGGTGGCTATGCCACCTGCACTCTCAGGGTTCAATTACAGGGTGCTACAGTCGCACCGCCCAGCTGGAGCCAGCCACACCACCGTGCAGCACAGAGCACAGGGTCAGGCCGGGCTTTGCAGCTGCGCTGCCCCAGAAGCTCGCAGCCCCGCTGCCCAGAGCATTGCGCTAGCGACAAAGTGAGCTGAGGCTGCGGGGGAGGGGCCGGAGGTGAGCCTCCCAGGCCAGGAGCACAGGGGCAGGGCAGGAGGGTCCCGCGGGCCAGATGTGGCCCTCGGGCTGTAGTTTACCCACATCTGCAGTAGAGGCTCATGCACTAAGCTCTGGAGGTCCCAGGTTCAATCCTGACGACCAGGGTCTGTCGGTGTTACACTATCAGTACATGGCTGGTAAGATGGCCTGCTGTCATATATTAATGCTACCTGGGTTTGCTGTATTCTGGAGGTGGTGCAGGCGCTAGTGTAACACTAATCTCAGGATCTGGAGCTCCTGTGGAAAGCAGAGAATTAGGGTTAGAGATAAAGTTACTATAGGATGTTTAAAGTGAATTTTCTCATGTCATTATTGTTGTTAACTGAAGATATTTGATCTGTAAGTGTAACAGAATATTTATGCAAATTACCCTAACTGGTGATTTCCAGTCTTCTTAATACTTAAAGGGTTTTTTAATGGTAATTACGAAGTAATGTTGTTTGAGTATGGGTTATATTAATTACTTCTGCAACCTTCACTCTAAGTTAATAAGTTAGTGAAGGTTTTGGATGGGAAAAATTGTATATTATCCACACATATGCAAACAGATTATTTCATCAGCCATATAACTATATTATCATTTATTTTCTGCTCTGCTTGTAAAATCATGCTGAAAATTTATTACAGGAATCCGTATGAAAGCAATAAAATAAAGGAAAATGATCATAAAGCTAATCACATATTTTATAGAAAATAGGAGTATAAAATCACTTTGTGCAAGGTTTCTCTGCTGCAAAGCAATTTATCATTTAAGAAAAGACAACTTTCTGCTGTGTTTAAGCAGCTAATCTGTTCAACTTCTTGTGACCCATGCAGGAATGGGAATAGGTTTTATTATTTTCAATTTCAAAAAGCTTTACTCATCACTGGTCATGCTAACACAATCCTTCAGTGCCGAAGGAAGAGCAATTTGCCAATTCAGATAACTCTGCAAAAGTTTTTATTCCCCATTCTTAAGAGTTGGACATTTTGCATACACTCTTAGCTTAGCTATACAATATCTCAATTTCCTAGTATTCTAGGCCTACTTGCTTGGCTAAACCTTTCAGATCTGTTCATATTCAGTATACACAATCTAGAATTTAGAAAAGTAACAAAACCCAAAAATGAATGTTAAACTTGCTTTAAAGACACTTTGGGTTAATTAAATTGAGGTAAAATTTTAAATATCTTTTAAAACTCAATTCTGAAGTGACATACTCTGTACAAAACATTAAAATGTGGTTGGTGTTAGTCTCACTGATGTTAATCACATTGCATACTGTAATATCATGTACCTACATGGGTGTGACAGAGGGCAAAATTTGGTTCCCACATACAGCTAAAATTCTCTTTCGTAATCTCTTGTCAATTATTTGTCATAATTTATTGTCTTAATTACGGTAACCTCCACCTGTGGACCCCCCAACACCCGCATCAATCCTTCCAAACCTTTTGAAACACACTCTACTCCAGCCAATGATGCCAGCTTTGAATTCCCGTTTGCCTCCTTCCCCCACAAACATCTCCAAGCATTTTCTTCATGTTGTTCTTTATGTATGGAACTCCCTCCCTGAACTAATCTTTAAAGTTACTACTCTGTCCTCTTTCAAAAGCCTCCAGATACACTTCTGCTCTGATGCCTATCAGAGCTGTAACTAGGCATTTTGGCACCCAGAGCGAGCAAGCATATTTGCACCCCCTACCAGAGGCGATGCATGGAGGAGAGCATGTGGGGTCGCGTGGCCTCCTAGATTTTTTGGTTGCATCACCCTCAAGCCAGACAGGTTGGGTGCCCCGCTGAGGTGAGATCAGAGGGTGGAGGTGATGCTCCCTCCCCGAGCCCCGCCGCATGGGGCTGGCCCCATAGGTGGAGTTTGACTTCTGTATTTGAGGGGCATAGGTCTTAATAAAAATGTTTGTGGATAGAGAATACGGAAGTTTGTGGATAGAAGTGTGTGTATGTGAAGAGGTTGCATGTTCACCCAATCACAGAACAGAGATAATGTGGTGTGATTTATCTGACCATTCATTATTAAATAACACATCTTGAGTTTTGAATTTTGGGCAATCCAGGATGTAAACATTATGATAAGGGACCTGTTGAATGAATTTGAGGAAATTATGATCTGCCTGTCTGTATCCCACAAACAGAAAAATGTGGCTCTGCTTGCTGAATGATTTATTCACGCAACTCTATTTAAAATCAGAAGTAGAAGTGGAGTAGACATATCGAGTTATTGTGTTTATCTCCTACAAATCCAGGAACACAACCTTGTTCCAATGCATTCTTGTGTACTTTATCTAGTCCAATTTCATGAGGGATGGGGGATGCGCAGCAGCCGAGTCCTTTCAATGCTCAGCAGGATGAGAAGGCATCTGGGTCTCCAGGTGCTCCCTCCTGCTCCTCTGCATCCCCAAGCACCGCTTGGATTGTAGCTGGGCAAACTCCTAGAGGGCCAGGGCGCAGCGGGGAAAGGAGGTATCCAAAGATGGATGAAACTTCCTCACAAGAGCCAGGCATCCAGAGCCTCCCTGGGAACTCCAGGCAGGACCCCAGGGGTTCACAGGGAGCAGCTGCTGCAGCCCAGGGCCAGGCACGAGGGGAAAGCTCGGCTGCAGGCTGAGGTGGGCAGATCCCGAGCACATCACTGCCGAGGGGGGAGTGATTCTGGCAAGCTCTGGAGAGCCAGGACTGGTATACAGTTTGTGGGGACAATGCCCCTGCATGCCCCCCCAATCTCCACCTGAGGCTGGCCCCACTGACCTCTGCTGTGCTCCATTTTTCCGCCCCTGCAGTGTTGTGCCCTGGGCAACTGCCCTGCTTGCCCCATCTTGGTTACTGCCCTGGTGCCTATAAGAAATCAGCCAACCAATTACAGTTACACTTGAGTGGCAGCTGGGGCTAGCTGATTTTGGATATAAATACTAAAAGTTTAATAACTGTGATTATTTACAAAAGAAGACAACAGCATCTTTCAAATGATTTGAAACCATCAAGCTGTGCCATAGCTAACCTGTGTAACCATGTGCTCTTACTACTATTGTACCAGTCCTCCCCCCTTTTCTTATATTTCTTAGTTACACTCAATTTTTGTGTCTTGTTTCAGATTGGGAGCTCCTTGGGGCATACGTATTTGTAGAACACCTAGGGCAAAAGGGCTCTGAGCCTGATTAGGGCTTTTGGGCACAACCACAATACACATAATAAATAAATAATAATATAGAAACTCGTATTCTTGCCTCCTTTACCTACTTCTTACAGTCCTGTTATTTATAGTATTTTTTGATTTACATTAGTTGCTGACACACCAGAGAAATGGCCTTTGTGCAATAAAATTCAAAGTAGATATTTTATAAGCTTTTATAACATATATTTTATCAGCAAAGACGTTATTCCGTGTGTATTTCCTGTATTTTATTGTAAAAAACTGAACAATGCAAGCATTATATTTTAGCAATGTTACACTTTGTCCAACAGTTCTGTTCCTCAGAACACATTTATTTTCTGAGGTAGAATTTTCCTATGACCACCAGTATCAGATCCTTGAAATATGAAGTTCCTTGTGGTGAGGCCACTATACCCTTCTGACTCATTTTTATCCAGTATCGTCTAGCTTATTTCCTTTATATGTTTCCAACCAAGTTTTATACCTTGTAATTACATGCGTTGTTATATCAAAAGTTTATGTAATACGCATTTTGACAGGCTAATGAGATGTGGACTACAAACTCTAGAAATTTAGAATTTTATATAACACTTTGCAACTGGGTTAATAATAAACAGAATTGTGGGCTACTATGTACCATATCTTTGTAAAATTGCTCCCAGTGACAAAATAGAAGAAACATTGCAACTTTTAATAGTAATTCGGTGATCCTAACTTCTGCTGTAAAACAATTGCTGTAAAGATCCAGGGGAGAGACAGGAACTGCAAAATCTTTCACTTAAAGCAACAATTACTCACACAGAAGAACAGTGCTTTAAGGATATGAATATTAATCTCAAGGAAGTTGTAAAAAGTCAGTTTGAAGCTCAACATCTACAGTACATATTTTCTCCCTTCACTAATTTTCTTGGCTTTTGGCTCTTTTCCTAGCCAGTAGTTTCTCTGGCTAGCATGTTCTGAGCAAGCACTAGGCTGTACTTAGATGTTAAGTTAAAAAAATAAAACATTAAGGTCAGACACTTCCTTGGTATTTTTTGCCCTAATCTATATAGGTTTATATGTATCCTAATTCCCTGTAAAAGTATTCCCTTCATGTCCTGAAGAAGGACAGCTGGGGGTGTGGGCTCTGGGGTGGGGCTGAGGATGAGAGTTTTGGGGTGCAGGAGGGGGCTCAAGGATGGGAGTTTGGGTGCAGGAGGGTGTGCGGATATCAGGAGGCAATTTGGGTGTGGGAGGGGGCTCAGGGCTGGGGCAGGGGGTTGGGCTGCAGGAGGGTGGGCAGGGTATGGGCTCCAGGCAGCGCTTACTTCAAGCAGCTCCCAGGAAGGCCAACACATCCCTCTGTTTCTGCATGCTGCCCCACCCACAGGCAGCTCCCATTGGCCACAGGTCCCAGCCAATCGGACCTGCAGAGCCAGTGTTCGGGGTAGGGGCAGCGTGCAGAGCTCCCATGGCCGCCCCTACGCCTAGGAGTCGGAGGGACATGTCACTGCTTCCGGGAGCTGTGCGGAGCCTGCCAGCACCGCCAACCAGACTTCTAAAGGCCCGGTCAGTGATGCTGACCAGAGCTGCCCGGGTCCCTTTTCGACTGGGTGTTCTGGTCAAAAACCAGACATCTGGCAACCCTACCATCCTGGGGTGGCCCAATCTAAATGGGAGGACACGTGACCTCCCCAAGTGTCTCCTTCCCCACCCTGGCCCCAGCCCAGGTCCACGGCACTCTCCCCACCCCCTTCCCGCCCCATGTTACCTGGAGGGGGAGAAGCTCTTCCTTCTCCTGCTGTGCTGGCTCCCCACCAGCACATTCGGCCACTCTCCCTCCCAGCCAGGCCCGGGCGGGAAGCAGGACAGAGCTGCTCCCAGTCACTGCTCTGTGCAGTGTAGTAGCTGCCTCAGAGAGAGCCTGGCTGGGGAGAGCCTGCTCCCTGTCTGGGCTCAGCTTCCAGGGATGGGGCTGAACATGCCAAGGGGAAGGGGGGCTCTGGCTCACTTGGCCCCTGTTCCTGGAAGCCTGAGTTGGGGCAGCCTGATACAGCCAGGCTCTCTAGCAGGCAGCTGCAGCAGCTCCATAGAGCAGCATCCCAGCGGCCCCATGTGAGAAGAGGCTCTGGTCCTGTTCCTTCCGCTCCCCTCCTGGGCCGGCTGCTGGGGGCGGGGGACTTGACCCCACATGAACCCCCACACGTGTCGCCTCTGGTCTCCTTTTTTATGAAACCCACCTGTTACATAATGTATTTCAGTTAAAATTACCCCTTGCCATTCCATTTTTGAATTGTACTTTTCTGTATTGTCCTACATCCTAAGTTCTTCCCTTTGGGAGAGGGAACCGATTACTTGCTTGGCACATCTCTCTCCAACTGTATAATGCTATGTGTACAGCTAAAGGTTATATCAATCATTAATACAAATCAGGTAAGAAAAGAAATATTTTGCTCTATGGCTGCCTAGCCCCAAAGTCTCTGACTCTGTGAGCCAGATGTTTAACCCTATCACAGGGGGCCATCCACTGAAAGTTCAGTTTGGCCAGTTAAGATGTTCCAGCGGATAAATTAGTCTGCAGTGCTGAACAGTTTTTCTGTACAATCTCTTTCTCAGTAAGAATAATCATTGTTCAGATACAGATCTTATTTAGTGGGAGTTAAAAAAGAAAAGAAAAGAGAGCACTTGGCTACTGCTCCCAAATAGTGATGCATACTGGAGAGCCAAATGGAAATAAATTGACATGTTAAATATACAGATAATTTTGACAGCTTCATATTTATTTTCCTTCTGAGTATGAATTGCTAAGGGTTAGAATTAGTCAAAAGGACATAGTCCATTTTAAGGGGTGACATGTTGCTGTGCCACCTCAGGAGCAGCAAAGGGAAGAAACTGTGACTCAGGGAAGCTCATACAACCCACCCTATAGGCTGGCTGAGCTGTATGGGCTGGCATGTTGTAGGGTGGAGCTTGGGGTGGTAAGCAAGTAGAAGCACAGCATCCTTTGTCCCCGTGCAAGCAGTACTGGTCCCAAGGTCAGCTCAGAATCTAGCCTTAAAGAAACAAACTAGGTATGTTAGTGAAGATAATTTGGTCATGCTGGCCTACTACAGTGTTTTTGTGTAATAGAGCAATTAAAATAACTATTAACAATTAACAATTTTACTTTTAAAATGAGAATATTTGGCCTTTCCCAGACCTGAAGAGCTCTGTGTAAGCTCAGAGCTTCACTCTTTTACCAATAGAAGTTGGTCCAGTAAAAGATACAATCTCTCCCACCTTATAGTCTTAATTATGTTTTTCAGCCCATATTTTCATTTTGTTTCTTCCTTGTCAGCAATGTTGCAAAGTGATACATTTGTTACATAATATATTTATGTACCATGATCCAGGTCCTCAGAATGTGTATGCAAAAGTAGCTTTAACCACATTTCTTCTCCTTTATTCTTGGGCCAGCTATGCACTATTCCGTTACCCAAGCATAACTTAGAGCAGCCTTCAGGAACCTTTAATTTGCACTTGCTGCCAACAACTCCAGCAGAAGCAAGGAATCAGTGGAGAGTAAGGATGCTCTGGCCATGCTTCCTCTTGCCCCCCAGCCACAACCTTACCTTAGCCCCAGAGAGAGGGGTGTCATTGGAGCCACTGAACTAGCACAAAACCACTAGAGGATCCCCCAATATAGGGGTGACCCTTCTGTGACCAGTTGCACTGATGATGTGGCACATATAAGCAGTAGCACAGCCCAGATCGCGGGCAAATATATCTAATGTTGACTATTGATTTAATTTCAATAACGTGAACTATTGCTGTGCAGGTTTGCTTTTCACTTTGCCCAGCTCTCCCCATATGTTAATTTAAGGTAAAAGAACCCAACATGTCAACACCCACAAGTTTACCCACATTCAACAGACAAAAGGCATAAAAATCACAGGGCTGGAGAGCAAAAAAACTGGCAATATTTATTTGGAAGTACCCTGCGATCTCATGTCCCATTCCTTAAAAAATAGTGAAAGCAACATGGTTGGTTTCTTCACATAAAGACTGCAACTGTATATTCATAGAGCACACTCTGCTGGTTGATTGACAGAACTGTATTGTGTGCTTCAGAGGAGGCAACTGATGTGCATTCCTGATTCATACAAAGAGAAGGGTAAGCAGATGTGGTAATGAAAGAAAGAAGATCCACAATGCAAGGGCAGGTAGAAACCTGTGAAGTTTAGCTCCTTCAGCCTTGACTCACTTCCATAAGAAACTACTAATGTAAGGAATATTTTAACTTCTTGTTCAAACAAAGAGATATGGTTCAAGGATTACCTGGGGGAACGAGAAGAGGAAGACAGTGCAGAAGTTGTGTGGGCCATTGACTGGGTTTCTGTTACAATTCATAGGTTTTCCAAACAAGTCCTGTAATGACAAAAAGTTTGATTTTATGAGTCAAACTCATCCCAGATGTAACTCCATGGCAATCAGTGGGGTTGTACTAGGGATGAATTTGACTTTAAATGTCTATTCAGATACCACTGCAATCCAGTTCTTTCCTGTTTAGAGATGGCAGGCTATATAAATGAGCATGCCAGTACAACATGGGTAAAGCAAGCTTGACCTATGCTGTTATGAATAAGATACAAGATAATCACCCATTAAGCACACTTTCGAAAGCGTACTACCCATTTTCAAATGTTGTAGGCTTCCACTGGGAAGTGCCAATATAACCTTGGTTTTGCTGCTTCTTTTTTATCTTTTTCATTCACAAAAAGTATTTATGGTCCGTGGAAATAGTTTGTATTTTCTTCTATTTTTTTAAAAGTAAAAGACAGTTGCAATGCAAAATTCCCTCCTCCCAACTTGCCAATGTCTCTTTTCTCTAGGGGAATGGGAATACTTTAGTTTTGATGCCCATTCAATCCTAGGCCTTATTGAGATTACCAGGAAGGTTAGCAACTATTTCCAAATATGTTGGTGATTTTTGTGATGTGACTGACTGTCTGTTAACAACTGGATTGAGCCCACCAACTCATTTAATTTAGGCCAGTTGTCAGCTGCCAGATATTAATCTTTTGCCAGACTCCAGTGACTTAGTCAGATTGAA
Organism: Chelonia mydas; assembly: GCF_015237465.2. Lineage (NCBI taxonomy): Eukaryota > Metazoa > Chordata > Testudines > Cheloniidae > Chelonia > Chelonia mydas. The sequence continues at coordinate 54,066,430 of NC_057852.1, forward strand.
ATGGCTTTGTAGCTCAAATCCTAAGCCAACCAGTCCTCCAAACCCAGAGAGGATTTTGAATCCGATATATGTTATCCAGCTACTAGTTATCTGGTTATCCAGCTACTGGTGCAGCTTCAGTTAGCCTGCCTCATACTCTATCCAGTTGTATAAGAGCTCCAAAACTTTAACTATAGCAGGTGGAGAAAATTGTTAGTGTCTTCCTGAGTCAGGTTAGTTTCCAGTGTTAAAGCAGTTGAAAAGTACAATACTAAGGGTGCCTAAAAATTTTTCAAAGTTTTTTTTTAGTTTGCACTAAATAACTACAGTGCCCATAGTACTATTACCTTGTGTTCTGATTCTATCTAATTTCACAAGCAAGAACTGGAGGGGAAATCTTGAAGTAATATGTAGGTGCTGCAGGAAGTGGAACTTGTATCTGTTATGACTTGTTTCTTTTTATAAGAAATCTATAACTTTCAGCTATAACGTGGGGGGTTTTTTGGTACATAAAGTATAAGTACCTCTGTTAAGTACCATGATATTTTGCCCCCAGTTCTGGTGGAAAACATGCATTTTTATAAGCACTGCAAATGTCACATTCCCTACCAATTGCAGAAAAACTGGTTAGAAAGAATTTTAAAATGGAAAAATGGCTTGTTATAGAAATGTGGAAGATTTCTTGGTTAATGAAAGATGAACTATTTAGACCATATCTTCAGAGAACTGGGCAATGTTTTCTTTAGGTATGCATAAGAACATTGCCCAGTTCTCTGAAGATATAAGTGTTTCCTCTTTCATTAAACTAGAAACCTTTTATATTTCTATAACTAGCCATTTTTCCATTTTAAAATTCGAACCATTTTCAACTCCTACATATTCTTGTGACTAGGGTATGTCTACACTATGAAATTAGGTCAATTTTATAGAAGTCAATTTTTAGAAATCGATTTTATACAGTCGATTGCATATGTCCACACTAAGCGCATTAAGTCAGCGGAGTGCATCCTCACTACCGTGGTTAACATTGACTTACGGAGCGGTGCACTGTGGGTAGCTATCCCACAGTTCCCGCAGTCTCTGCCGCCCATTGGAATTCTGGGTTAAGCTCCCAATGCCTGATGGGGCAAAAACATTGTCACAGATGGTTTTGAGTACGTGTCGTCAGTCGCCCCTCCCTCAGTGAAAGCAACAGCAGACAATCGTTTCGCGCCTTTTTTCCGTGCAGACACCATACCATGGCAAGCATGCAGCCCGTTCAGCTCAGCTCACCGACACCGCCGCTGTTGTGTCCTGGGTGCTGCTGGCAGCAGATGGTGCAGTAGGACTGCTAACTGTCATCATCCCCCGATTCCACTGCAACTCTGCTCTGATGCTATTGTCTCAATAGCGAATTTCTCCATGTTGTCTGTCATGGGCTCCCGGGTACGTGTGTTCTTTCTCAGGAAATGTGCGCAGTGCTAACCATTGTCCTCCACTGCTTCCACTGCAACTCTGCTCTCCTGCTCTCATGAATCCCCCTCACAAGTCCTCTTGTCGATCTCTATAAATATCTATTCTCGTGGCATCCGTCGTCAGCCACCGCTTCCACTGCAACTCTGCTCTCCTGCAGACACCATACCACGGCAAGCATGGAGCCCGCTCAGATCACTGCAGCAGTTATGAGAACTGTAAACACCTCACGCATTATCCTGCAGTATCTGCAGAACCAGAACCTGCAAAAGCAGGCAAGGCGACGATGGCAGCACAGTCACGAGAGTGATGAGGACATGGACACAGACTTCTCTCAAAGCACGGGCCCCGGCAATTTGGCCCTCCTGGTGGCAATGAGACAAGCTCATGCAGTGAAACGCCGATTCTGGGCTCGGGAAACAAGCACAGACTGGTGGGACCTCATAGTGTTGCAGGTCTGGGACGATTCCCAGTGGCTGCGAAACTTGCACATGTGTAAGGGCACTTTCATGGAACTTTGTGACTTGCTTTCCCCTGCCCTGAAGCGCAAGAATACCAAGATGAGAGCAGCCCTCACAGTTGAGAAGCGAGTGGCGATAGCCCTGTGGAAGTTTGCAACACCAGACAGCTACCGGTCAGTTGGGAATCAATTTGGAGTGGGCAAATCTACTGTGGGGGCTGCTGTGATCCAAGTAGCCAACGCAAACACTGACGTACTGCTATCAAGGGTAGTGACCCTGGGAAATGTGCAGGTCATAGTGGATGGCTTTGCTGCAATGGGATTCCCTAACTGTGATGGGGCGATAGACGGAACGCATATCCCTATCTTGGGACCGGACCACCTTGGCAGCCAGTATGTAAACCACAACGGGCACTTTTCAATGGTGCTGCAAGAACTGGTGGATCACAAGGGACGTTTCACCAACATCAACGTGGGACGGCCGGGAAAGGTACATGACGCTCGCATCTTCAGGAACTCTGGTCTGTTTGAACAGCTGCAGGAAAGGACTTACTTCCCAGACCAGAAAATAACTGTTGGGGATGTTGAAATGCCCATAGTTATCCTTGGGGACCCAGTCTACCCTTAATGCCATGGCTCATGAAGCCATACACAGGCAGCCTGGACAGTAGTCAGGAGCTGTTCAACTATAGGCTGAGCAAGTGAAGAATGGTGGTAGAATGTGCATTTGGACATTTAAAAGTGCGCTGGTGCACTTTACTGACTCGGTTAGACCTCAGCGAAACCAATATTCCCATTGTTATTGCTGCTTGCTGTGTGCTCCACCATATCTATGAGAGTAAGGGGGAGACATTTATGGTGGGGTGGGAGGTTGAGGCAAATCGTCTTGCCACTGATTACGTGCAGCCAGACACCAGGGCAGTTAAAAGAGCACAGGAGGGTGCGCTGCGTATCAGAGAAGCTTTGAAAACCAGTTTCATGACTGGCCAGGCTACGGTGTGACAGTTTTGTTTGTTTCTCCTTGATAAAAACCTGCCCCCTTGGTTCACTCTACTTCCCTGTAAACCAACCGACCTCCCCCCTTCGATCACTGCTTGCAGAGGCAATAAAGTCCTTGTTGTTTCAAAATCATGCATTCTTTATTAATTCATCACACAAATAGGGGGATAACTGCCAAGGTAGCCCGGGACGGGTGGGGGAGGAGGGAAGCACCGGGTGGGGTGGTGGATGAGGGGAGGAGGGAAGGACAAGGCCACACTGTACTTCAAAACTTATTGAATGCCAGCCTTCTGCTGCTTGGGCAGTCCTCTGGGGTGGAGTAGTAGGGTGCCCCAAGGGCCCCCCTCCCCGTGTTCTTGGGTGTCTGGGTGAGGAGGCTATGGAACTTGGGGAGGAGGGCGGGCGGTTACACAGTGGCTGCAGCGGCGGTCTGTGCTCCTGCTGCCTTTCCTGCAGCTCCACCAGATGCCAGAGCATATCAGTTTGATCCCCAGTAGCCTCAGCATTGCATTCTGCCTCCTCTCATTGTGCTGCCGCCACCTCTCATCTTGCTCCTGCCACCTCTCATCTCGCTCATCCCTCCTGTCCTCGCATTCATTTTCTGCTTTCCTGGACTCTGACATTGTTTGCCTCCAAGCATTCTGCTTTCAGTGCAGGAGGACTGCATGAGCTCAGAGAACATTTCATCGCAAGTGTGTTTTTTTCACCTTCTTATCTGCACTAGCCTCTGGGATGGAGATGATAGGGGGAGCGATGAAACATTTGCAGCTGCGGGAGGAAAAAAAGGGAGAGTAGTATTTAAAAAGACACATTTTAGAGAACAATGGGTAGACTCTTTCACGGTGAACCAAGCTATTAACGTTACATAGCACATGTGCTTTCGGTACAAGGTTGCATTTTGCCTCTTATATTGAGGGCCTGCCAGTTTGGTGTGAGAGATCACACACGCAGGGCCGGGCAACAGAATTTGGCTTGCAGGCAGCCATTGTAAGCCACAGTCTTTCGGCTTCTTCAACCTTCATAACATGTGGGAATGGTTTCAAACAGCAGTGCCCTCCTTTCCCATACCAAGCACCCGTTGGGTTGGCCATTTAAAAGGAGGGGCTGCGGTTTTTGGGTTAATGTGTAGCACAAACCCAACTAAACCACCCCCCACCCAATTTTCTGGTATGATCGCTCTCTTGAAGATAACACAGGGAGATAAAGAACAGATGTTGCTTGAATGCCAGCAAACACCGGGACCATACGCTGCCATGCTTTGTTATGCAATGATTCCAGACTACGTGCTACTGGCTTGGTGTGGTAAAGTGTCCTACCATGGAGGATGGAATAAGGCTGCACTCCCCAGAAATCTTTTGCAAAGGCTTTGGGAGTACCTCCAGGAGAGCTTCATGGAGATGTCCCTGGAGGATTTCCGCTCCATCCCCAGACACGTTAACAGGTTTTTCCAGTAGCTGTACTGGCAGTGAATGCATCCCAAGTCTTCAGGGCAAATTAATCATTAAGCACGCTTGCTTTTAAACCCTGTATTATATTTACAAAGGTACACTCACCAGAGGTGTCTTCTCCGGCTTCATGGTCCGGGAGCCCGCCTTGGGAGGATATTGTCTCCAGGGTGATAATCAGTTCCTGGTTGTCGGGGAGAACGGTTTCTCTGCTTGCCTGCTGTGTGCTATCCTCATCCTCCTTCTCCTCCTCCTCTTTCTCGTCCCCAAAATCCTCATCCCTGTTGCATGATACTCCCCCCTTGCAGCTGTCCACAGACAGGGGTGGGGTAGTGGTAGGGGCCCCACCTAGAATTGCATGCAGCTCATCATAGAAGCGGCATGTCTGGGGCTCTGACCCGGAGCAGCCGTTTGCCGCTTTGGTTTTTTGGTAGGCTTGCCTGAGCTCCTTAAGTTTCATGCAGCACTGCTGCGTGTCCCTGTTATAACCTCTGTCCATCATGCCCTTGGAGATTTTTGCAAATATTTTGGCATTTCCTCTTTTGGAACAGAGTTCTGATACATACAGCGATCAGATCCAGTACCTCCCATTCGGTCCATGCTGGAGCTCTTTTGCGATTCTGGGACTGCATGGTCACCTGTGCCGAAGAGCTCGGCACGCTGGCCAAACAGGAAATGAAATTCAAAAGTTCCCGGGGCTTTTCCTGTGTACCTGGCTAGTGCATCTGAGTTGAAAGTGCTGTCCAGAGCAGTCACAATGGCGCACTCTGGGATAGCTCCCAGAGGCCAATACCATTGAATTGCGTCCACACTACCCCAAATCGACCCAGCGATGTTGATTTCAGCGCTAATCCCCTCGTTGGGGAGGAGTACAGAAATCAATTTTAAAAGCCCTTTAAGTCGACAAAAATGGCTTCGTCGTGTGGATGGCTGCAGGGTTAAATTGATCTAACGCTGCTAAATTCGACCTAAACTCGTAGTATAGACCAGGGCTTATTGTTTTCGATTCCATTGTCACCAGAATTCTTGTCATGTTTTTCCAGAATGATCTTTATGTTATATTAAGAGCAAATGAGAACAAGAGAGAAAATAATTTAAGGCCTCCTGTAAAGAGCCCAGAGTTTGCATGTCTCCTCTGTAGCAGGCTGCATCTGAACACAAAATAGACATCGCCTCTGTAAGAAGGAAGGGAAATTTCTCTTTATTTGAAAGAACAGCATATAGAAATCAAGTCATAACCAATACCAGTTACTCACACTCCTCCTTCTTTCAGTCAGTAATGAATCACTTTCCCTGCATAGGGGAACATGGGGTCACTGGAAGCTCCTTCTTTCAAATGAGGCCTAGAGGAGGTCTGATTCTGTGTTGTGCTTCCAGGAAATACAGCCCAGTGGGATGGGGGCATAGGGATTTCTATGGCTTTATGCAACCTTTGTGCTCTCCAGAGTCTGGGCTGCTTTGGGGGCCAAAACCACCCAGGGCATAAGTTAGAGTGAACCCCCAACAACTCCAGTTTACAGCAGGCCATCCTGGGCTGCCCATGGACTGTACTGCAATTCAGAATCCCTCTAGTGCTACGCACAAGGGACCTATTGCTTCTGCCCCAATCCATCCCCTTCTGACCCCAGCTCTATCCTGGGGGACAATATCTATCCCAAGGTCTTGACCCACAGTGACCATTAACAATTCTATGGCAATTTTCACAAGTATAAGTATAGCTCTAATATGCTGGCAAAAGTATGTTCTGTCTGGGTAAACTTCCTCAGCAGCTTTAATTGGTTGAAGTATTCCTTGCCTCTGTCCTTAAACACTGCTGCCATGCACTATTAAGTTTTACCATGTTTCAGACAGGTGGAGGCTGCATTTCAGTGGAAGATTAACTGAGCCCTGTGTATGGTTTGTATATTGGTTTTGTAAGGGGCCTGATCCTGTTTCAGCTGAAGTGATTTCAATGAGAGCTGGATCAGGCCCTACATTGACAAAGTGTCTTAGATCCTGCAGGGTGAAAGAAGCAATATGAAGGCAGCGTTGTCAGCTCTCAATGTATTGGAAGGAATGCAGTTTTGGCCCCTGCTATAGGCTGTCTCACAATGATATGGAAAGCTGCAGCGTCCACACAATTTTGGGGAAGGAAAATGAGACTGAGCAGCTGACTCCCCTACATAATGCCCTGTAGCTTAGTGGCAAGGGACTAAACTGCAGGCCTAGAGGTTAGGTACTCAAATCCCATGCTCACTAACTGCTGTTAATACTTCTGGGCCCTTCACAACCCAAAAAGTTTCTTATGTTGGGTGATTGCCAATTTTACAGACAGAGTAACTGGGCACTTGCATAAGGCCACTGCAGCCAAAGCTGAATACTACTCAGTTCTCGAATAGCACAGAGTCAAGTCTCTTGTACTTGGCCCCAGCCCGACAGAAGGAATGTGTCTAATGAGGTGCTTGTGGAACCTTCACTAAGGCTGTGGCTCTGTATCACTCTCTGCCAGCTACCTCACCTATACAGGTTTATGACTCTGCTACTGTTTGCATGCATACTATGGATCTGAAGATTGTTCAAACCCTGCTGATGACCCACATAGGCTAAAGAAATATATACCCATATGTATAAAAGTTAGTGGAAGGACCCTGCATTCATTGTTGGAATTATTTTATGTGGCAAAACTTACATTTACCAATGAATTTGGAAGTTGTGCTAATATTTGTTTTATTGTTGCATTTTTATTGTTTGTTACTTTGATTGACAGCTGAACCTTTGAGCATAGGATGTGACAGTATGTGTTTGGGATTGAGAAAATCAATTGGGGCCAGACGCGTTGCATCTGAGAGTGCTAAAGGAATTGGTGGCTGTGATTGCAGAGCCATTGGCCATTATCTTTGAAAACTCATGGCGAATGGGGGAAGTCCCGGATGACTGGAAAAAGGCTAATGTAGTGCCAATCTTTAAAAAAGGGAAGAAGGAGGATCCTGGGAACTACAGGCCAGTCAGTCTCACCTCAGTCCCCGGAAAAATCATGGAGCAGGTCCTCAAGGAATCAATCCTGAAGCACTTACACGAGAGGAAAGTGATCAGGAACAGTCAGCATGGATTCACCAAGGGAAGGTCATGCCTGACTAATCTAATCGCCTTCTATGATGAGATTACTGGTTCTGTGGATGAAGAGAAAGCAGTGGATGTATTGTTTCTTGACTTTAGCAAAGTTTTTGACACGGTCTCCCACAATATTCTTGTCAGCAAGTTAAAGAAGTATGGGCTGGATGAATGCACTATAAGGTGGGTAGAAAGTTGGCTAGATTGTCGGGCTCAACGGGTAGTGATCAATGGCTCCATATCTAGTTGGAAGTCGGTATCAAGTGGAGTGCCCCAAGGGTCGGTCCTGGGGCCGGTTTTGTTCAATATCTTCATAAATGATCTGGAGGATGGTGTGGATTGCACTCTCAGCAAATTTGCAGATGATACTAAACTAGGAGGAGTGGTAGATACGCTGGAGGGCAGGGATAGGATACAGAGGGACCTAGACAAATTGGAGGATTGGGCCAAAAGAAATCTGATGAGGTTCAACAAGGATAAGCGCAGGGTCCTGCACTTAGGACAGAAGAACCCAATGCACCGCTACAGACTAGGGACCGAATGGCTAGGCAGCAGTTCTGCGGAAAAGGACCTAGGGGTGACAGTGGACGAGAAGCTGGATATGAGTCAGCAGTGTGCCCTTGTTGCCAAGAAGGCCAATGGCATTTTGGGATGTATAAGTCGGGGCATGCCAGCAGATCGAGGGACGTGATTGTTCCCCTCTATTCGACATTGGTGAGGCCTCACCTTGAGTACTGTGTCCGGTTTTGGGCCCCGCACTACAAGAAGGATGTGGATAAATTGGAGAGAGTCCAGCGAAGGGCAACAAAAATGATTAGGGGTCTGGAACACATGACTTATGAGGAGAGGCTGAGGGAACTGGGATTGTTTAGTCTGCAGAAGAGAAGAATGAGGGGGGATTTGATAGCTGCTTTCAACTACCTGAGAGGTAGTTCCAAAGAGGATGGTTCTAGACTATTCTCAGTGGTAGAAGAGGACAGGACAAGGAGTAATGGTCTCAAGTTGCAGTGGGGGAGGTTTAGGTTGGATATTAGGAAAAACTTTTTCACTAGGAGGGTGGTGAAACACTGGAATGCGTTACCTACGGAGGTGGTAGAATCTCCTTCCTTAGAGGTTTTTAAGGTCAGGCTTGACAGAGCCCTGGCTGGGATAATTTAGTTGGGGATTGGTCCTGCTTTGAGCAGGGGGTTGGACTAGATGACCTCCTGAGGTCCCTTCCAACCCTGATATTCTATGATTCTATGAAAAATGTGTGGAAGAATTTATCTGTGGGTCCAGAAAGGGGAAGACCCTCTCTATGTAAGCTCAGAAAAGTTAGTACTTGATTTAATACACTTATTTTCCCAGAATGCATGCCTCATTCTCAAAGGTGAAACATTAGTACTTATGGAGGACTGGATATCTCAGGGCATTGCTAATGAGCTATAAAGCCTTTTAACTGTAGATAACCAATTTAAATCCTGCCTGACTCAGCAGGGATTAAAAAAATGTTCCCATCTAATTGATGTTTGGTAGTTCCTATATGAGATTAGTTTGGTCAGTCTCAATTCCAGCTCGTACTTCACACACTCACCACTATGCTTTGCACTAGATTGTAAACTCATCAGGGCAGGCTCTCTCTCTCACTAAGGCCAGGTCTACACTACCACTTATATTGGCAAAATTTATGTCACTCACAGATATGAAAAAACACACCCCTGAGTGACATAAGTTTTCCCAGCATAAGTGGTAATGTGCACAGCGCTATGTTGGCAGGAGAGCTTCTCCCTCCAACATAGCTACCGCCGCTCGTGGAAGTGGGTTTATTATGTCGACGGGAGAGCTCTCTCTCGTGTCAGGACAGAGCAGCTACACGAGCGATCTTACAGCGGTGCAGCTGCAGTGGTATAGCTGTGCTGCTGTAAACTCACTAGTGTAGACGTGGCCTCAGTGTTTGTACTGTGCCTAGCACAATGGGGCCCTGATTTTGGTTGGGTCCTCTAGGGAGAGATTCTGTCAGAGGGGCCAAAACCACCTTCGCCCCTATAAATTTGTGAAGAGTGGGAGTTCACAGACCAGTAGACAGATGAAAAAACATGGTTTAATTTAGAAAAAATCCCATTAGATTTTTTATCTAATGATTTTTTAAATGATCTCATGATTTTTGCCCCAGTCTCACAATATTTGAACTTTTGGGGCCTTCAATACCGTAAAAGTAAAACACGAAGCTAGCATTATTATTAGGTATGCCCTTCTGCCCCAAATTGTGAACCAAACTAAAAATGATCAGCATTGACTTGTGCAGAATTAACAAAATAAAATGAAATAAAATGGTGCCTGAGTCAGGATTTCACTAAGTGTCATGTGGGCCCACACTGTCTTCCAGTGACGTTTCCTGAATAGAATGAGACACTATGTGCTTCTTGAAGGTTCAGTGGGAAGACAGCTGGAAGGAGGGAAGACTGGGGGTTTTTATTCTAATGTTATTGCTCAGTTAAAGCAGGACAACTAGCAACTCTTTCTGATTGAGGACTATGGTCTGCTAATAGCATTTCTTCCCTTTGGAGATTGTTTGCCCTCCACTACTATAACACTGTCCTGGTTTATGAGAAATTCAGTGTGAGCTACTGTAACGAACGGCCAATGGCAATACAGCTGGGATTTTATCCTGCCTCTAAAAACAGCCCTCATAAAACTTTTACACTAGAAAATACATCCACAGTTACTGTACTTTGGAATTTTATATTATTTCAGCTATTTCTCTGGTTACCAATCCTCAGCCCACTGGTTACAGCTTGAGCAGCCTATAAACAACAAAGCAGGTCTCTACAGAGCATCTTTGGAAGACACAACAAGTGCTTTCAGTGCTGAATTAAGGGATACTGGGCCCTATGCACAATCCACATGGTGTTCCTCCCAGCACACACACCCCTTATGCCAGGGCCCCATCCCAACATCATGGCCTGTCCTCCCTGGTGTGGCAGGATTCAGTTAAGATGAATGGAGCAGTTCATAACTTGTAGAGCTATCATTACAGCCTGCCAGCAGAAAGACATATATCAGTTGCATTTGCGTCATGTTTTCAAGCTTTTCTTTGTATCCATGAGAGGGCTATAAATGTTTTTTTTTTTTTAAATGAAAGCTGAGAGTCTGATCTCATTGTGTGATTCCAGAAGATGAGGCCCAAGGCACAGGCCTGTAGTGCTTGAGCCTTGGTCTAGCCCTGAATCCTTTTGTTGATGAATACAAACAAAGTGACATCTGCTCTTTAAAGCAGCTTTCAGTATATTGGGGCAGATCCACTCCACTGGTGTACAAAGATGTAAATTGCATCTTCTTATCCCAGCAAGACCTGCTGCACCCCAATGCGGATTTATCCCTTGAAAAGGCAGGCAGTAATTCTGACACCACAATCCTTTGGAAGTTCTACTGATGGAAAAAGAGCTTTAAAATCCATCAGGAATTCTGTAAGAGTCACGCTGGTGGAGTCTGAAATGATGTGCAGAATCAGCTTCTTCCCCACAGCCCTAACTATGCACATTCCCAGCCAGTTCTGCCCATTTGATAGACTGTGTTGGCTATCTGCCTCGGTAAGGGGGATTTGGCAGCTACTGTCTGCCTCTGTAGACTCTGCCACCAGTGGACTTTCTGCTCTCTGGGCAAGTGGATGCTGACACAAACCCTGAGTGAATATAGCCCTTTCTCTTTATCATTGTGTTAGGTAAATCACATGCATTTACCGTGTTATACCCAGAATAGCCTTTACATGATCTACTGGGGAACTCTGCAGAGGTCCTCAAACTGTTTTCATAGTGTGGCCCACACCTTAATAGAGTGTCTGATTCTCATTCACGATCACATAGACCCCCCTCTCCCTTCATTCACAATCACACTGAGTGCCTCTCCTCCCATTCATGCACTTTGTGGCAGCAACCGCAATTGCTTATGTGGAAAATAATATTAGAAAAACATTTAATGTATTTTAGCTGTCTTTAATAAAGTGTAGAAGCTGGAAACAAGGAGTAGGATGTGACCAGTGAGCTGTGTTCTTTGGGCCACCAGTGGTCCTTGGTTTGAGAACCACTGATACAATCTAAAAATAACAGACTAGATCCAATAATATTCAGAGCTGTGCCAGCTGTCTTGAAAATCAAGATACACTTTGATTTCCTAAACTGGTTACCTTCACTACCATAACTATAATGAGATGCCCAGCATGCATGTTCTCTGCATGAGAGCGTTTACATGTTTCTGCATTGGCCCATACAAGGGAAGGCTATTATTTCTTTCCATGATGGTACTATACTGTCATTCCAAGCTCTGTTGTCATAATACTTTTAATGTATAATACAAATGATATCCTGACATGATGTTTGAATATTTTCTACCCCACTGGTTAGGAAAACATGTCAATTTTTCAGGCTCTCTGAAAGCAGGAGCTACTGTGATTAAAGTTGCATCCTTGATGCTTTTGCGGTGTATACTAGAGCTAATTCTCTTCAGCCAGTAGCTCTTGCAATGGGCATTTCCTTTGGAGTACTTCTAAACAAACAAACACTACTTTAAATAGACAAGGATTACAGAGATTTGGGAAAGGAGAAATAAAATGAAGTTTAAAAAAAAAAAAAAAAAAAGAGAGAAGCAATTTCTTATGTATGTATTTTCCTGCTGGGGTTTTCACTTCTGGTTAGCAGAAACATACATGGAAATATGGGGAACATGTGCTTTTTTGATTAATTGACTTGTGCCTGCAGGCTGGTAAACTAAGCTTATTTTCTCCATCTACTGGACTATTATTATTATTGCAGCTACTTTCAATGTGATTTAAAGAGGCTCTGAAGTATATTTACTTAATTATGAACTATATCCTTCTGTTTTACATCTTACCAATAAAATAGCTTTGTGGGAAAGTACTTAATTAATAAATGATGTATAGTCTTCATATAGTCAAAATCACTTTCTTAGTGTTGGCTTTTAGAGGACTAATATATGGGGGAGACAAGACAATATTCAGCTTTATAACAAAAGAATCCAAATTGAGCATACAATTTAAAAAAGGGTTCTTTTAGTCCTAATATAATACACAGTGCTCATATATTAAGAAAAATGAAATTAGTACCATTTGAAGTTCAAAATCCAAGAGTCCTTTCAGCAAATATCTACATGCATATACCAAGAGTTAACTATATCCCACGATTCAAAACTAAAGAGGTGAATCTATGTTAAAGTAATATAAGAATGCATACTGGAAGATTCATTCAGTTTGCCACATGGTCTCTGTTGCTAGCTAAGGTTATTTATTTCTTATTATTGCAATATTGCTGAAGACCCCCTATCATGGACCAGGGCCCCCATTGTGATAGGTGCTGTACAAACACAGAACAAAAAGATGCTCCCTGCCTGAAGAACTTACCATTTTGTCCTTTGGCTAAGCAGTAGCCGGTTTGAGGTCTTCAGTGTGGGTCAGTTTCTCATTGGAAAAGAAATTAGTGAGACAAAGATTTGGAATATTTTCTAGTCTTATTTGTTTATTATATGCAAACTTGTTTACCTTCAACAGAGATGGTAAGCACAACAGAAGGGCTTAAAAAAAATCCACTTGCAGAAACCCTAGCCGAGCTACTGCTACTTCAAGCTCTGCAGTCAGAAATGCAACTCCCTTTCTGATACATTGTCTTTCTGTCTTGCTCTGCACTCTCATTGGGAAACCCCTTAGCTCAAAGTCATGCCACAACCTCATGGGCCCACTGTTTCTGATACCAAGCATAGGTTAGTTTGGATGAGTCTTGGGCATTAACTCCTTGTTTGTCCAGTTTGTCCACAAAGGACCGCTCAGACAGGTTCAACCAACCTGACCCAGAGAGTGTCAAGCAACTTCAACTTCTGTCTTCAGTGTTCAGTGAGGTTTCATGTTTGTTGTCTCTCAGTTATTTCATATCAAATATGCTAGTTTACAAGTAAAAAGATATTTTTTTTCTAACTAGCAGCCCTTCAGACTCAAACTGGGTTCTGAGAGTCAAGCTGGCTTATTTCCTTCTTATGCACCATCACCGGCCATAATAAATGTCCTGCAGGCCTAATTCCTTCATTGGAAATTGACTTCAGCGTGAGTTGCAGGTGCTTAGTACATCTCAGATGGTACATCTACCCTTGGAGTCGGGGGTATGAGTCTCAGCTCAAGGAAACATTTTTGCACTAGCTCTGATTAAACGAGCGTGCTAAATTGAGAATGTAGCCATTGCAGCACAAGCGGCAGGCAGGGCTAACCACCCAAGTATGTACCTATCATCTCTGAGAGGCTTGCACTCAGGGCAACTAGCCCCTCCACTGCTTGTGTTGCCATGGCTACATTCTACTTTTAGCACACTAGTTCCAACAGAGGTAGCCTGAGTATGTCTTCTCTAGCTGGGAATCATATCCCCAGCTTGAAGTGTAGACATACCCAGTCAGAGATAGTCTCCAAATTGGCTAGCTGTTCTAATGGACACAGATGAAGCCATGAGCTGCACCTGATTTATTTCCTTCTAATAAAATATACAGTACCAGCTGACCCATATATCAAAATATATGCATTCTCTTGTGACTATATTCTGCACTTACTTGCAGGGATATAATAAAGGGACTTCAACTTTAATATCAAATACTTATGCAACAAGAAACATCCTTGGGCTTGTTTGGGCCAGAGACGTAGGACCAGCAGTATTTTTCCACTATAGAAATACACTATATTTTGACAATGATAAGTAATGTCAAGAATGGACCTTCTCTTGAAAAATAACTATATAAGAATCTTAATCAACAGATCTATTCCCTAGGTGTAACCAGAGCCATATATGCTGAATTTCGTGACAAAAATAAGTTTTACTCCTGTTAGCCTGTAGAGCCATCCCAGCCTTGAGAGAGTGAGCTGGAGTCTAACAGAAGGAATATAATTTCTTTTTCTCTGAGGTCATTGAAGAAATGTTTATGAAAAGCCTGATCCTGCACGATGCTGCATGTTCTGAACTGCCATTTAAATCAATGGAAGCTGAGGATGCTCTGTAGCTCACAAGAGTTGCTCAGCACCTTGTAAACTCATGCCCTGAACTCCAATCATTACCATAGTGTCAAGCTGATCTGCATGCAGTGGAGGTTTTGCAATGAGGTGTATGGACTACTGCTCCACATAGGAAAATGAATAAGTGAAATCACAGTTAAATAAAATTGCTTTCGACCCAGTTCTATGTGACAGTCAGAGCTGTTAATTTAACAGAGCAACTTTTGCAATGCGCTGAAATGGAGTTAGTGCCCCAGGGTGTACAGAGCATATGTGCAGATGTTAGTAGTGGTCTCTGAAAAAGCTGCATCACCACTTCAGTGAACAAGCCAATAAAATGAGAGCACTGAACTGAAGGGCCCTTTTAAAAATGACCTTAAGCACTGAGCAAATGTGCAGATTCCAGTAGGGGGCTCCAAAGTAGCAGCAGTCACCACAGCTCTACTCATTTAACAGCCTAAGAAACGCAAGATGGTGTTTTTTTAAATGCCACCTATTAATGAGCTCATGAAACACTAAGGCAAGTTACAGTGCCCCACCTCATATTTTGACTTGGCACTATCACGCGTTACTCAGACTGGGCACTGGGAAAAAGATCTGCAAGTATGAGCTAAAGCTTAGCCGCCCCTCTCCGCACTCCAAAAAACCCCAAAAAGCAAAACACACACCT
Source organism: Chelonia mydas (assembly GCF_015237465.2). Taxonomy (NCBI): domain Eukaryota; kingdom Metazoa; phylum Chordata; order Testudines; family Cheloniidae; genus Chelonia; species Chelonia mydas. The sequence goes on from NC_057852.1 coordinate 54,081,540, forward strand.
CACATACCATATTATTTGCATGATCAAAAGCTGATCAAATAAAAATATTATTTTTATTATTTTATATCACATAAATAACTATTTGCTTATTCACAATGGGCCAGATTCTGATTACCTTTATTCCCACTGGAGTAGTACGTAGCCCCTTGAGCTGACCTTCTGAAATCAGTAGGACTGCTTGAGGAGTAAGGTACTAATCCTGAGTGAGTGAAGGTAATCAGAATCTGGCCCAAAGAAAGGACAAGATGTGAAACCTACAGGAAGAATCATTTAGATGTTGAAGGAAAATACTTTGATCAGTGACATAGTGATATTATCAGTGATACAATCATATAGTGATATCTGATAATATCAATCTGCATATTAGCAAACATTTCTTTTGACAATTTAAATGACAAACACCCTCCGCTTCCACTGATCTCAGCAAGAGACAAGGGCACTCAGCACCTTGCAGGATCAGTCCCATAAACATTTGCTAAAGAAATTACATTGGAATTTGTTTTTTGTAATCACTGTTTGGTGTTATTATTCAACTAAGTAGATAAAAATTACTTTCCAGGTGTCATTTCCCTGTTGCTATGATCAGAGTGCACTTGGTTACAAGGATCAAATAAGAAGTAATGTATCTGAACTTGTTGTTGGTGGTAGTTTTGATGGTATTTCAAAGCTAGTAAAATTGGGAGCATTTACACAAAGGAAAAAGAGGAATTACACCTGAATGAAGATAAGAGCATAAAAAAATGAAAAGGGGAAAAAAGCATTTAGCAGAACACTTCAAATATACTCAGATAAATCATACATTTACACTGAAATGTCATCAGAATGAATTCACCTTGCCCTGCCAGCCAAATGCCAATCTAATCTTTGTGTTTGTATATGTCGAGGGCTCTGTGGTGCTGCTAGGCTTGCCCAGAGTTTCTGAAAAATGTTGACTGCAGTGAAAACAATTTTTAGTTTTATTGTTAATTGAAAGGCTTCTTAACTTGTGCTAAACGAAAAGGGTAGCCAGGAGTGCACAACAGTATTTCAGAGAGGAAAACACTATTTTGTAAAGGTACAATGTAAAATGGGGAAATAGTTCACTGGCTATCCAAAAACATCAGCACATAATCCAGAAAAAACTCTCATTCCTATAGCATCTAAAATGGAAACATCTTTATGCTCTACTGATTTCTTTAATGCAGCAGCTCCTGGAGAACAGATCTATCAAGACATCCCACAGAGAGTGAGATGGAGAGAAATGCTTTCTGAGTGGGAGAACCAGACAATTGATATATTACTAATGTCAGTCTTCAAGCTGTGTTTGCATGTTGTCATTTGTATTTCTTGGTTACTAGCAGTGTAATGCCAGGGTAGCCCAAGGACTCTGCATGCTGCTGTTCTCAGAATCTGATACACTATAGCAATCAGGACAAAGTGGAGCCACCATCAACATAATATTTGTTAGTCTTCTGTTCTGCTTGACTTCTGCTTTAATTTGTGTCAGAACTGCACCTTTCCAATTTCTCCTACTTTGTTATCTCATCCCAGAAGCTGTAGGGATTGTTGTGGAGTATTAAGTGAAAAACGATTGTCAGTCACTGTTCCAGGAATAGAGATCAATAAATGAATGAATGCAAGATATAGTTGTACCGAATAAAGAGGCTAACTCTGACATTGGAAGCCCAGGCTACTTGTTGTTACTCTGTAAAGATGTAGTAGATTCTGCGACAGGCAGACATTAGGCATTTCAATATGTCTGATTAATTTCTCCTCTCTTTGAAAGATTAATATAGTTTCAAAAACGGAGCCTTTGCATGCACCTATAGAACTTGAATATACCCTTGTTACAGCATTAGTTCTTGGTTATCCTGGGATACTAAACTCAGCAAGATTCAGGAAAGACCTATCTATTAGAAAATAGCAAAAACTAAAAATTCTTGCTTTGACATATATTCCACCAGTGCTAACAAAAGCATGCAGTGGAGTGAACCAGCATGACTCTGAGCATAGCACCTTTGCACCACCTGCTTAAACTCCTATAGATGCCCGAAGAATGAATTCTAAATGAAAAAAGTGCTGACAGTAGAAAGAACAAACAGTCCCCTCCTGTTACCAACCCAATTCATCAAAAAGATAAACCTGCCTAGTAATGACCAAGAATCAAACCAATGACTCTCCTAAAGCCCTAACTAAATCCATCTCACCACATCCCCTCCTGGACATTTTCCTTCCAGTCTCCTACTCCTCAATCCATGCCATCCTTGTCTTCTGATTCAGCCTTGCAGCTGCTGCAGCAAAGCCTGATGTCAGCACAAGATCAGTCTATGGTTAAAAAAAAAAAAGAAAGTTATAAAAGGTTGTTTCACCCAAATGCCATAAATTGCCAAAGCATCAGCTACTGTTGCACCTTAAGTGATCACTCTGGTTACATGGTATGGTAACACCCATTGTTTCATGTTCTCTATGTATATAAATCTCCCCACTGTATTTTCCACTGAACACATCCAATGAAGTGAGGTGTAGCTCACAAAAGCTTATGCTCAAATAAATTTGTTAGTCTCTAAGGTGCCACAAGTACTCCTTTTCTTTTTGCCCTGCAGTGTCTCATGAATGTTCTTTATCCAAAATATTTTCAATAAAGTAGATGTGCTAAGGGCTTAATTCACTTGAGACTCTCTTAACATACAAATTTCATGAGTGTGTATCCATCTCCTTTCACATTCTACCACTGGTTACATATCTGATCATGGGGAAAACAACTACTTTTCACCTTTTAAGGTCACTACATAAATCCACATGCTTAAACCTTTTTTATTCACTTGGTAAACTGTTGTGGAGAGGAGACTCAATGAGACATTTTTATCTGTTGGAAGTCCTCCTAAAAGAGACTTGTGAAATAAGAGAGGCTACTGCCAGTGTCCAAAATTAGAGGGGGCAGGAGGGAAGCTACTGGTTGAGAGGATATTAAATTTGTTGCCTTGGTTCTGAGCCTTATAATCTAGGGTAAAGGAAGGGAATTGATGGTAGCAACAGAGTTGTTCCTTAAGGGGAATGTGACTGAAATGGAATTTTATATAACTCAGTTTACAGCAGAGACTAAAGAACTATAGATCTTCTGGAATGTAACTGTGGCAAAGAAGCACCTAAATAATGTGAAGGAAAAAGACGGTAGAGAAACTCATGGCGTGGAGGTGTGAGACACTGACTATGGCAATTCATTAATCTTTGTTTTTTGTTACCTGATTTAATATGGCTTGTGCTCCAGGTTAACTGTATGTTAACATTCTTTATTCTTATTGAATGTTTGGTTTGCTGTCTCTGTAGAGGAAAAACAGGCTATGAATAGTGACAATGGTATATAACAGTTTATATTTGCCAATGCACTTTGTAAAATAATTAGTCTGAAAGCAAAGAATCAAGCTAGACAATATGTGCTAAGTAGAAAAATCATCCAGCACAGTGAACAGGAAAAAGTTTTGGCAGTTATTGTGGAAAAAATCATTCAAACCGCCAGTCTAGTGCCCAGCAGCAGTAAGGGGGGGGAAGGGGGAGGCAAATGAGATACTATATTTCTATGTACTAGGCCGTACAAAACAAGAAAGGTAATATGATTTACTGCATAAGCAATAGGCCCCATTCCGTGCAGTACTAGTCACCATATCACATGAAGGGTGTTAAAGCAACAAAGATACCAGGTCTCAACCGTGTAAATTATGAGGCAATTTTATCAGAGCCGGGAATATACTTATAGGACAAGAAAAGACTTCACTATGACCTAATAGAAACTGAAAATTGTAAAAGGGATTGACAAAGCTGATAGAGGTTAACACTGGCAAGGCATTTATAAACTAGTGGTTGTGTTACAAGTAAGTTAGCAGCAACTAAGGCTGGTCTACACTATGCGATAAGTCGGCCTAAGTAACGCTACTTCAGCTATGTGAATAACGTAACTGAAGTTGACGTAGCTTAGGTCAAGTTACCCTGGTGTCTACACTGCGCTGGGTCGACGGGAGATGCTCTTCCGCTGACTTACCGTACATTTCTCATGGAGCTGGAGTACTGGAGAGCACTCTGCCATCAACTTAGCAGGACTTCACCGGACCCGCTAAATCAACACCGCTGCATCAATTGCAGCAGTGCCGATCTACCGGTAAGTGTAGACATTGCCTGAATTCCTTAATTAGGCTGAGCTATTCCATTCAAATACTAATACATTAGATCTATTTCTGGGGAGATGGGGAACTAAAGAGTTTGGTGAAAATGCATACAGGTAAGAAAAGATATTGGGGTAAGAATGGGGGGTGGGGAGGTTTCGGTTCCTGACATTTCTTATGTTCACCCATTTTCAATGGGTACAGGCTGCTGTTTTGGTTTTCCTTTTGTCTATGATACTGACATGAACAGCCATAACTAAAGGACCAGTTTTGCATTCTGAGTACAAGCATAACTCTTGAGTTCAGTGGAAGTTTTGGTAGCATAAGAAATGTAGGTTCAGGACCATAGGGTCTTATTAAATTATGGCCTGATTTTCAGAAGTGCTAAGCATCTACAGCTCAGACTTACATGAACAGCCAATGTGGGTGCTCTGCACCTCTGACAATTATGCCCTTGATTTCTGAACTTCCCAATCATAGTACCAAATTCATTCATTATATTTCCACTGAAGTCATATGAGGGATGAATTCTGGAAGGGACCATGATCATCTAGCCCAACCTCCTGTATGACACAAGGCCATGGAACTTCCCCAAAATAATTCCTAGAGCACATATATAAGAAAAACATCAAATCTTGATTTAAAAATTGACAGTGGTGGAGACTCCACTACGACCCTTAGTAAATTGTTCCAATGGTTAATTAGTCTCATCATTAAAAATGTACATCTTATTTCCAGTCTGAAGTTGTCTAGCTTCCATTGGACTATATTGTACCTTTCTCTGCTAGATTGAGGAGCCCATTATTAAATATTTGTTCCCCATGTAGGTACTTATACGCTATTATCAAGTCATCCCTTAACCTTCTCTTTGTTAAACTAAATAGATTGAGCACTTTGAATCTATCACTATAAGGTTTTCTAATCCTTTAATCATTCTTGTGGCTCTCCTCTGAACCCTCTCCGGTTGATCAACATCCTTCTTGAATTGTGGACACAAGAACTGGACACAGTATTCCAGAAGCAGTTATACCACTGCCAAATACAGACGTGAAATAACCTCTCTACTACTACTTGACTTTCCCCTGTTTATGCCTCACAGGTTCACATTAGCTCTTTTGGCCATAGCATTGCATTGGAAGTTCAAGTTCAGCTGATTATCCACCACAACCCCCAAACCTTTTTCAGAATCACTGCTTCCCAGGATAGAGTCCCCCATCCCATAAGTAAGGCCTATATTCTTTGTTCCTAGATGTATACATTTACATATAGCCATACTAAAATGCATATTGTTTGCTTGTGCCCCATTTACCTAGTGATCCAGATCACTCTCTATCAGTGACCTGTCCTCTTCATTGTTTACCTCTCCTCCCATTTTTGTGTCACCTGCAAACTTTATCAGGTGATTTTGTTTTCTTCCAAGTCATTGATAAAAATGTAAAATAGCATATGGCTAAGAACTGATCCCTGTGGGACCCCACTGGAAACACACCCACTTGATGATGATTTCCCATTTACAATTACATTCTGAGACCTATCAGTGAGCCAGTTTTTAATTTATATAATACGTTCCATGTTAATTATATATAACATAAGGACAACCTCCTGGGAAAGGAAGTTGAGAGATCCCACATTAAAGAAGTTTCCTCTGAAGTGGTTTGGTGTTGGTTTCTATTACTTTGCTATTATACAGTCAAACTGACAGACATTGGGTGAGCAGTGAAAATAGTTATCACCACACTGAGCTGGACAGGGCCTTAGACTCTGCTGCTGCTGCAGTTACCACATTTGGAAGGACTTCTACATGACACCAATCTGTTAGGTGCTAGTTGAAGAAAGTAATCTATAGCGAGTGGGAAATTCTCTTATTAGGGAGAAGTGAATTCAAACTTTTCTTCAAGGTATCTTTTGACTCTCACCTGATGGCTCTTAAATATACAGATGAAAAAAGAAATATCTGTTCTTTAAATGAAAGGTGATCTGCTTGTAGAGGCATATTTTGACTGTAAAGGGTGTGGCACTTGGGAGGGTTACATTTTTCAAGAACCACACAACAATCAAAATGCTCAAAGCAGAGACAAATACAAATTAAGGGTGGAGTCATGGATCTGATCTGTGAGTCCAGCCCCGCGGGTGAATCGGGGGTCATGGACTCATATGATTGGCATCCATGGAGGGGTCTGACCATGAAGGAAATGTGAGGCCAGGAAAGTAGAAGAATGAAGACAGGATGAGGCAAGGTCATATAGTACACCTGATTGTTGGCCCTGCCTGCCTCTTCTGTCTTCTCTTGTTCTAACTGAGTGCACTACCATGCTATGCATTATGAAGTGAGACTGGAGAAGCCCAAGTTCTAACAAGAGGAGACTGCAAAGACAAACATGAGATGTGTACAGCTGGCCAAACACAAAGGCAGCTGGGCCCATTGTATTCATATGCACCGGTGTTCATCTCTCCCACCCACCTACCCCATGTCCTCCAGCAGAGAAGATTGTAATTATGTGGGAGAAGATAGCTTCACAGTGTGTACATGTACTATGGGAGAAGAGGTATCCTCTATGTGTGCATACATATCTAATGTGTGTGGGCACTCTCTGTATGACGACATGGGGGGAGCACCATGTATGACTGGAATGGAGAGTGACTAGCAAAGGGGGTAGGGGATGGCAGGGGAATGAAGAGATGAGGTTAGGAGCACAAACAGGTGTACGGCGAAAAAGAATATGTGACTAGAATCATAGACTCGTAGGACTGGAAGGGACCTCGAGAGCTCATCTAGTCCAGTTCTCTGCACTCATGGCAGAACTAAGTGTTATCTAGACTATCCCTGGCAGGTGTTTGTCTAACCTGCTCTTAAAAATCTCCGATGATGGAGATTCCACAACCTCCCTAGGCAATTTATTCCAGTGCTTAACAACCCTGACAGTTAGGAATTTTTTTCCTGATGACCAACCTAAACCGCCCTTGCTGCAATTTAAACCCATTGCTTCTTGTCCTATTCTCAGAGGTTAACAAGAACAATTTTTCTCCCTTCTCCTTGTGACAACCTTATGTACCTGAAAACTGTTTATCATGTCCCTTCTCAGTCTTCTCTTCTCCAGACTAAACAAACCCAATTTTTTCAATCTTCCCTCATAGGTCATGTTTTCTAGACCGTTAATCATTTTTGTTACTCTTCTCTGGACTTTTTCCAATTCGTCCACATCATTCCTGAAATGTGGTGCCCAGAACAGGACACACTATCCTAGTTGAAGCCTAATCAGAGTGGAGTAGAGCAGAAGAATAACTTCTTGTGTCTTGTTTACACACACCTGCTAATTCATCCCAGAATGATGTTTGGTTTTTTTGCAATAGTGTTACACTGTTGACTCATATTTAGCTTGTGATCCACTATGACCCCAGATCCCTTTCTGCAGTACTCTTTCCTAGGCAGTCATTTCCCATTTTGTATGTGTGCAACTGATTGTTCCTTCTTAAGTGGAGTACTTTGCATTTGTCCTTATTGAATTTCATCCTGTTTACTTCATACCATTTCTCCAGTTTGTCCAGATCATTTTGAATGTTAATCCTATCCTCCAAAGCACTTGCAACCCCTCCCAGCTTGGTATTGTCCGTAAACTTCATAAGTGTACCCTCTCTGCCATTATCTAAATCATTGATGAATATATCAAACAGAACTGGACCCAGAACTGATCCCTGCAAGACCCCACTTCATATGCCCTTCCAGCTTGGCTGTGAACTACTGATAACTATTCTCTGGGAATAGTTTTCCAACCAGTTATGTAGCCACCTTATAGTAGCTCCTTCTAGTTTGTATTTCCTTACCTTGTTTATCAGACAGTCATGCAAGACAGTATCAAAAGCTTCACTAAAGTCAAGATATATCACATCTACTGCTTCCCCCAATCCACAAGGCTTGTTACCCTGTCAAAGAAAGCTATCAGGTTGGTTTGACATGATTTGTTCTTGACAAATCCATGCTGACTGTTACTTATCACCTTATTATCTTCTAGATGTTTGCAAATTGATTGCTTAATTTTTTGCTCCATTATCTTTCCAGGTACTGGAGTTAAGATTACTGGTCTGTAATTCCCCAGGTTGTCCTTATATCCCTTTTTCTAGTTTGACACTACATTTGCCCATTTTCCAGTATAAGCACGTGAGAAATAGGGAACTACTAGGGATAATAGGGGAAAGGAGAGAGAAAAGAGCCAGAGGAAGTGAGAAAAGGGTGAGGGATAAGGGGACAGGGAAGGAAGAAAGGGATAAGACTAGGGATAAAAAAAAATAAAGAAGTCAGCCAGGAAGAACCCCTAAAACTTTCTAGGCAGGCTCCCACTCACCGGTCTGCAGCCTAGGAGGAAGCCATGCTGAAAAGAATAAAGGTGTTTTGTTTTGTTTTTTGTTTTTTAAATGGCTCCATTATCCAGGTTCTGGAGAGTTGGAGGGATGCACTTGCCAGGTAAGAATGAAGACTGGGTGGTGTGTGGGGTCAGCTGGCTGAAGGCAGATTTGTTTTTGGTTTGTTTGTTGCGGTAATGGTAGAAGTGGGAGGGAGCAAAATGTCAAGGAATCCTGACCTTGGGTAGCTTTCATTCTCCCCTGGTTCCAAGCTGCCACATGCAGAATGTCTTTCATAGATTCATATATTATAAGGCCAGAAGGGACGACTGTAGGCATGTAGTCAGATCTCCTGTGTAACACAGGCCATAGGACTTATAGGAATTATTTCCTATTTGAATTAGAGCATACCTTTTAGAAAAACACCCAACCTTGATTTTAAAATGGCCAGTGATAGAGAATCTATCTTAAACTATTGAAGGGTGAAATGTTCTAAATAGACTCAGTAAAATTGTCTATGACCTAAATGAATTGCCAAGTAATGCGAATCAACAAGTCTAGCAACAAAACATACATGGTTAAGCAAAACAAAATAGGATTCCTAGGACAGTTGTCGTCTTTTGCCTAAAGTAAAGTTCTTGCTGTCATTGAAAAATAGGAAAACTAATTGACTGCTATCCACAGCTAGTCCTAAAGAAACACGTGTCTTTAGATCAAATCCCCTGGTAATGAATTGCTGCAACTGTCAGTTCAGATGTGAAATGAACTGATCCATGCCCAGTGAACCAGACAATTTTTTAACTTTCAGAAATACACTCCTTAGTAGATATTATCTTGAAGGAGAAATAAGGAGTCATTGTGTATGGTTTGTACTGCAGTAGTTCTTAGAGGCCCCATGAAGTGAACAGACTCCTGTTGTGCTAGGCACTGTACATAATATAACAGAAAGCTGGTCCCTGCCCCAAAGAACTTACAGCTGAGATATATGACAAGAGGTAGATACAACAAATAGAGGGAGGGAGCACAAGGCAACAGTGCAACAAGTTACAATTAGCGTAAATGCAACAGTCACAGTACACCAGCTGCCTAGCCTTTGTTCTGTAGGCATTATAACATAGGTGCATTTTAAGAAGGGATCTGAAGGAGGATAATGTAGTGGCTGTGTGGATTCTTATGAGGAATTCCCTCTATGCACAAGAGGTAGCATAGGAGAAAACATGACAGTGTTTAAGAGAATATTGAACAGCAGGATGATGAAAGATGACATTCTTGGCAGAGTGAAAGCAGGGTTTGATGGTTTGATACCATATGAAAATTATAGGTAGGGTAGGGATAAGCTTTGAAGGGTCATAAAAGTGGAGACAAGTAGTTTTTGAAAGAAAGGGGAACAAATGGAGGGATGCAAAGAGGATGGTGATGTGGTCAGAGTAGTGACACTTGATGGTGACCTTTGCAGCAGCATGTTGACTGGACTTAAGTGGGGGGCACAACAGCATTTGCCAAGGCCAGAATGGAGTTTGCAATGGACAAGCTATGAGAAGATGAGTGTTTTAGCTTTTGGGAAGAGAGGAAAGGCTGGATCTTTGAAATGTTGTGTAGGAAGAAGTGGTAAAATTTAGACATGGTTTGGATGTGCAGGTCTAGAGACAGAGCTGAGTCAAAGATGACACCCAGAATTATGTGCCTGAGTGACAGAGGATGGTGGTGGTATCAGTTGTGATTGAGAAGAGGAAGGGAGAGGCTTGGAAGGGAAAGATTACAATCTCAGTTTGGGCTATGTTGGGCTTAATTGATGACAGGATATCCATGAGGGGATATTAGAGAGACAGACCAAGATTTTAGTTTGGATGGAAGGGCATGAGCCTGGAGTGAAGAGGAAGATTTGTAAGCAGTCAGCATAAAGATGAATAATGGGATGAAATTACAAAAAGGAAAATTTAGGCTGAAGATCAGGAAATACACTTTTTTCCCTCACAGGTGAGATCTATTAGATTGTAGAGCAGTCTTCCAAGGTAAGCAGTGGAAGCCTTGTCTGGGACAGCATTCCTCAAACTTGTGGGTTTTGAGAACTTGCTAGTGATTTATGGACAGCTGGCAAATCACATGGTGCTGGATCCCTCTCTTTGTTTTCAGCTGCTAAACTACATTAAAAGACGCTAAAATAGATGAACTTCTTTCCTAATGTTATTTTCATCCTCAGCGATATCACTGAAAAGGTGAAAAACTATGTTCCTTGAGGAAGGCACTGTTTCCGCTTTGGTCTCTGCTTCAGACCCCATAACTTTTCAAATCATGTCTATTATACAGGGAAGACTATGGTTTTCTGCACTAATATGTACCTTGCAATTGTTGTGTGATTGGTAGATATACCAAGTCAGTTCCCTGAAGGACATTCATGTTGATGCTCCCAGTCTGAGTAATCAAGTAGTTGATTTTTCAAGGCTCCAAGTTTTCTCTGGAAAAAAAAAAATCTTTAGGTTCATCTTTCAGTGACGGATATTTGATTTCTAAATGTCACAGCAATTACGAAGGCTTCATACTCTTCGCATTTTTGAACGTGTTACACATTGTGGTTTGAAATCAATCAATGCAAAGTCATCCATCATATATTTGCCATTATATTTCCACGTTTTATTTTTCCTTTCTTAGTCATCATTGGAATAACCTGCCACTGTCTTTTTCATGAAACAATCCATCTTTCTGAATCATCCCTCAGCTAGAACTATGCTCCAACAAAGACGGAATGACATATGCAATGTGAATGAGTGAATTTCAGCAATGCCCTCAGATCCTAGTCATTACAGCCAATACGTCCCATGTTTCAGTTCAGTGACATATTTTGTGATGGTCTATGTGCAGGGGTCTCAATCCCCTCCTCTCCACGAAGGTCCCGGAAGGTGAAAAGAGTGCCAAGAATGACCTCCCTTTCTACATAGTGGAAAACAAAGTATGGCATGTTCTCTCAGCATGCAGAATAGGGATGGGGGAATGGTCCTACCAAATAGGATGTAGTGTCATCAGTATTCCAAATGAGCACATATATCAATCAATAAAGGCATGGGTTTGACACCTACCAGTATGATAGAACTCTGGGAAATTGAAATGGGAACTGAAGAGCCATACTTGAAGAAGTAATGTTCTTCTTACAGTTTGGAAGTATCAGCATGAAGACTTTTGGCCACAGGACCCATTCAGATTACAAATGGTCACACCACAGGTACTTGTCAGTTAGCAATTTCAAAATGCATAGATCAGCTTACTGTTGGTATTCTGGCCTATATATTACTTTTCCTACTAAAGCACAGCAGCAGTAGAAAATCATGAAAGAGTTTTATGACCTGACTCACTTTCCATCTGTCCTGGGTGCAATCAATTACACCTGGGTTCCACATCAGAATGAAAGAAGCCTTAGAAATAGAAAAAGTTTTCAGCTCCATTAATATGCAGGTGGTGTGTGATGGCCAATATATCATTGATGGATTGACAAAAAATATTGGTGTGATGGGGTGTATACACCCCTCGCTGATGAGGAAGGCACCAAAGAGATTCTGTGTATGGGGGTAGCCCTTCCACTCCAGCCCTGTATAATATGGAGGAGGCTTTTGAAAAGGAGGAATCTGCAGTCAGCTGAGGGAAGAAATCTCACATTACGAACAGGGAAAATATCAGAAAAAATAAAAATTATCATGTCAAGGGCAGCAGAAAAGTACTTGTATGTTAGTAATCTGCCAATGGACAACATTCATGCAATTTTGAATGAGGTTAATAATGGTGAAATATGATTAGTGTGGGGATCACAATTTTTTGTTGTAATGTCCACAGTTTGATAATACATGGTCAAGAACAAAATGATTATATCCTGGAAATTAAAACAAAATTGGATGGCATACGTATCCAGCACCGATGTTGGTTAAAAAGCTTTCTTTTAAAATTCCAGGGCACATTGGCTTTAGGTAAGACAGAAAACTAGGAAGAGGAGGAGGCATTTGTACTTTCATAAGGGGAAAGATTAAACTACAAAGCTACAGAGAACAAAGAAGGAGGTGTAGGATACAACCTGTTGAGATCCCAATACAAAAGAGAAATGTTTCTTTAAGGATTTACAATATCTATAGCAAATTTGAATGCTCAGAGTTACAAGATATAGTGAAGAATACTAAAAGATCATATATTATATGCAGTCACCTAAACAGTCAAAAAATTGTGGGGCAATAAGACAGATAATAATGGTGCATGCTTAGAAAAGTTCGTTGATGAAAACAATTTAGTGGCTTTAAATGAGGGGACCCCAACTAGATTTAATGCAGCAGCTGATAGTTTTTCTTGCTTAGACCAGGGAGTTATAACAGCAGATATTGCAAGTATATGCAACTGGGAAATATGTGTAAGCAGAGTCAGGATGAACTCTACCCTGACATCTGGTGGCAAGTTGTGGTGGGTTGTGGAAAAGAACTTCAGAGGCTGATCTCATTTGCATAGGCACACCCACCCCACCTAGATGGTCACTTTGGCTGCCGTAGGAGCCCCAATTTCTCTGTTATTGGAGAAGGAAGAATAAACTGTTGTTATCCTGATTATTTGAATCAAGGACAGTGGAACTGTACTTAGCCTTTTGTTATGATGGAGGGACTTGCCATCAACTAAGCAGCATTCACTAGGCAAGGGTTATGGGTTCCAAAACCCAGTGAACTGAGAGAGGCTAGGGACAGGTATTAATGCCCGGTGGCATGGGCCCCACATGCTAATTGCAGCTTCTCCTCTCTCCACTGTGAAATATCAGAGCTAGTTTTGAGTCTATTAGAAGTCTAGTTACAAGCTGCTAGCTGAGTTCACTTTGGGCCAATGGTGCACCAGCACTGAGGCTCCCCTACTACAAGCTGAAATCACCGAGTGCTGTGTTAAGTAGTGGGGGGGGCCTGAAGATATATTGTGGAGCAGTTTGTGGGATGGCTGGGGCTGCTCACAGGACAGCTGGCAGAGCAGTTTGCAGGATGGCTGGTGGAGCGGAGCCCCATGGAGAGGTGGGGCAGTCAGCTTTGGACCACGTAAGGTGCCCCTTAACCCTCCCCCCCCCATTTCCACCCAGGCTGGGAGGTAAAACTCTGCAGATAAACTTTTGAACTCTGGGGCTGCACTGACCAGGGACAGAGACTTCTGGGTTGTTGGACTTTTGAGACTTTGGATGACTTTTGGGTTGCTTGACTCAAGAACCAAAGGGAAAGGACATGGCCCAATTTGCTTGGGGTGGGTTTTTGCTCATGGGTTTTGTCAAGGTTCCTTCCCCACTCTGAACTCTAGGGTACAGATTTGGGGATCTGCATGAAAACCTCCTAAGCTTATTTTTACCAGCATAGGTTAAAACTTCCCCAAGGTACAAACGATTTTCCTTTTTCCCTTGGACTTTATTGCTGCCACCACCAAACGTCTAACAGATAAATAACCGGGAAAGAGCCCACTTGGAAATGTCTTTCCCCCCAAAATCCTCCCCAAAACCTACACCCCCTTTCCTGGGGCAGGCTTGATAAAAATCCTCACCAATTTGCACAGGTGAACACAGACCCAAGCCCTTGGATTTTAAGAACAATGAAAAAGCAATCAGCTTCTTAAAAGAAGAATTTTAACAGAAGAAAAAGTAAAAGAATCACCTCTGTAAAATCAGGATGGTAAATACCTTACAGGGTAATTAGATTCAAAACATAGAGAATCCCTCTAGGCAAAACCTTAAGTTACAAAAAGACACAAAAACAGGAATATCCATTCCATTCAGCACAGCTTATTTTCTCAGCCATTTAAACAAACAGAATCTACCGCATATCTAGCTAGATTACTTACTAAGTTCTAAGACTCCATTCCTTTCTGTTCCCGGCAAAAGCATCACACAGACACAGAGAGCCTTTGTTTCTCCCCCCCTCCAGCTTTGAAAGTATCTTGTCTCCTCATTGGTCATTTTGGTCAGGTGCCAGCGAGGTTATCCTAGCTTCTTAACCCTTTACAGGTGAAAGGGTTTTTCCTCTGGCCAGGAGGGATTTTAAAGGTGTTTACCCTTCCCTTTATATTTATGACAGGTTGTGTTATGAATCCTATTGGTGGAGTTTCCCCAACATAATGCCACACTATTTCTCTCTGTTATTAAAAGGCTTTTGCTACACTCAGACTCTGTGCTTGTGAGGGGGTAAGTATTGACTCTTAGAGGCACCCGGACTGGAGTGGGGGGTGGTAGATATTTGTCCCAGGTCACTGGGTGGGGGCTCAAGCTGGTTTTGCATTGTGTTATTGGAATGGAACCCCTAGATACTGAACTCGGCCCTTGTTGCTGCCAATTCTGACGGGCAGAAGGGTTACATATATAAGGAAAAAGGAATGGGGAGTGATCATTTCCCTTTAACTATTACTTTTTCAAGAGCAAGGTAAGGATGAAGGTAATGGAAAATTACCCCCCTAGAATTTTTAAGGAAGTTAACTGGAGTTCTTTATAAGTAAGTGTACTGAATTTGTGAATGCTTATTGCGTGAGTAATGACAGAGAATTTCAATGACAATGCAATAAAGGGATTAGTAACAGCAGTTACAGTAGCCATACCTAAGATATTAAAGTATCCCAAAACTAAAAACTCACTTCCATGGTGGAATGAGGAATGCAAAAGGGCAATTAAAGAAAGGAGCAAAGCCTATAAAAAGCAAAAAATACAATGAGTAATACAATTCTAATGAAATATAAAAGTAGTAATGCAGTAGCACAACGAATTATTAAAAAATCCAAGAAAGAGTTGGAGGATGTACTACAGATAAAGATACGAAGACATCAGAAATATACAGGCAAATTAGAAGAATGAATGGAATTCAGACTGAGTAGTCACATCCCAGGTCTTACTGGGACTGACAAAATAGTAGAACTTTCTGAGGGGTGAGTAATGATAAAATCAAAGTGCAATTTTCTGCCAGATTAAAAGACAGTTCTTTGAAGAGAATCAAGAACTTTTATGTAGGTGGAGTAAACAAGAAAATATTATACTGAATGAGTGGTTTTGTATGCGAGAACATGAGAAAGCTATTCGTAGCAGCAAGAATATGTCCTCAGGTAAAGATAAGATATGCAACATAACATTTAAATATTTCTCTGAAACAGTTTGAGGGCTCTCTTGGAATTATATATTATATGGGAAAAAACAGTGATAACAGTAGGGTGGAAACATGCAGTAGTAATACCAAAACCACGCAAACTATCCACGCAAGAGGACGCTTATGGACTTATTGTCCTTATGTGCTGTCTGGGTAAAATTGCAGAGAATGGTGAATGAAAGATGCCTTGCCTGTTTGGAAAACACTTGATGTTACAGATAAGGTGTAGAGTGGTTTTAGGAGAAGAAGATGCCCCATTGATCACATTGTTAAATGAGAAACTGAAATACCAAAAAGTATGAGGCATAAAAGTTTCATGATAGCAATCTGTCTAGATATTGAAAAGGCATATGGCGTGCTGTGAAGGGAAGGCTTGTTGTACAAATTCATTGTAGTAGGGATTGTTTCCCTAAATTGGGCCAGCTAGTAAGCTTAGGGAGGACTAATGACCCACCAGAGTTTGGCAGAAAGCAGCACATTTATTATACTGATAGCTAAGCTCAAAACAAGTGTGTGTGTGCGGGGTGTCACACTCACACTCGCATAGTCACACTCCCAGGACAGGCACAGCACTGGCAATGTCAGGATCCTTCAAGGTAAGTGTTCCACAGCACAGCAATGGATGGTGTGATGAAGGTAAGTCTTCCCAAGGCACAATGGAATG
Organism: Chelonia mydas; assembly: GCF_015237465.2. NCBI lineage: Eukaryota > Metazoa > Chordata > Testudines > Cheloniidae > Chelonia > Chelonia mydas. The sequence continues at coordinate 54,097,796 of NC_057852.1, forward strand.
CAACACAACAAACCACTGGCCAGGCAGGCCGGGGAAGGGCCTTCACAGGAGGTACAAGCTTGTGAGTGCACTCCTGAGCACATGGCCCCTTCCCCTTTTAAGGATCTGCTCCTCATGGCCTGCGACTAGAGATGACTTGGCTGCCTCTGGGTCACACTCCACCTCATGCAGTGTCCATGCACTGGGTGTGTGATTGCTGCCTAATTAGAGTCCCAGATACCTTGTCTACCTTGGAGCTCTTCTGATCTTCCATTCATCCCACAAGCATTCCAGGAGGGAGAGGGAGAGGGAAGCCACTTCACAGGTATTCAAAGAGGGAGAGGAGACAAAACAGGGTGGGGGAAGGTGAAACAGACCTTTTGAACATACAGGTTGTACGGAGCATACAGATCACTGCTGCTCCTACAACAGGGATAAGGGGAAGAAGCTATGGGGTTCAATATAGATTTTTTGAGTAACAATGAAGGTCAGAGTTGGGAAAGTTATGTCAACTATATATGTTAAAAATGATAACCCACAGGGAAGTGTTAACAGCCTGATCTTATTTAATATTATGATAAATGAGCTCACAAAATTAATAAGTATCAGGGCAGGTGTCACTCTGTTCACAGATGACTGTGTTCTGTGGGTTAGCAGCAGAAATACTGAGGTGGCAGAAAAGAGAATTAATAAAGCATTACAAGAGACCTCTGATTGGAGAAATGTATGGGGTTTCAAGTTTTCCATTGCCAGAACCAAAGGACTAATCTTTACACAAAGGAAAGTTACAAAGGAATGTAAACAGTATCTGTAGGGAGAACAAATGTATAATAGTTAAAAGGTTTAAATTCCAAGGGGTAATATTTGATAGCAAATTACTTTGGAGAGCTCATATACACTATGAATTACGTGTGGTGCATTTATTACACCACCTACATGAGCATTACAGATGGCCTCTAGTGAAATGCCAGTTATACTATAACAAAACTACTGGAGCTAACTCTCTGAGCCAAAGTTAGTGGGAGCTGTAATAGTGAAAATCACATCTCCAAACATGGATTTAGATTTATTTTATAAACTACACAGACACTGTCACCCTAACTACACTGACATAAGCCCCACACCTCTCATGGAGGTGGAGTTATTAGGTTAGTGTAGTAGGGCACTTACATTGGCAGGACAAGGCTGTGGTGTTACACTGACTTAATTAGGTTGAGATAACCTGTCTTACATCAATCTAACTGTGTAGTGTAGACCAGGCTTAATATTTCCCCATTTCCCCAATAGTTTTACTAATTAAAATTATGTAACTTTTGTTACAGTAAGACATTTGAATATGTCGACATAAGTCTGTAGTGTAGACATACCCTTAGAACAGGGGTGAAAATGTTGGTGATTTTATATAATAAGTGATTTTAAATGTTTAGAATAAGGTTTTTATATGGTTTCCCCCCTCATCAATATAGACTTTGGTACTTTTCAAAATGGAGTCAAATCTCCATTTTGTCCCCAGAGGTGGGAAAATTAAGGTGCCAAAGCTGTGGCGCGAACAGCTGGTTCAAACCAGTAGGAACAGGCTTGTAACTACCATCCTCTCAGAACTTTCTCGCCACTCACTCTTTATAAGGAACTGTGCCACGTCATCACAGCGCTGTCCGTTCAGGAGGCAACCGTGCGTGGTTGGGGCTTTGCGCAGGTCTCCGGATCAAGAGCTGTGAAGGATCCTGTGACACCAACAACTTACCTGCCATCCAGGATCCTTTGGTCCATCAGCAGCTTCAGTCAAGCAGCTTGTCACCATCCAGCAGCTGAGATCCAGCATTCCACCCCAAAGGCCAGCATTTGGCCCAAGGGTAGAAGGTCTTGGACCCACCACTCACTACCATCTGACCTGTCCATAGATGACATCAGATTAGCAGTAGGCTACACAGGGGGTTTGATTTGTTTTGTTCTTATTGCCAAGGGAGGGGTATATTGGGCCTGAGCTTCAAGCTCCTTTGTTGCAGTCCGCTGTTTGTTGAGTGTTTATGTGTTTGCTTATGGTTTTCCCCTTGCCCCCTTTTATGTAACCAATCCTTAATACAATACTTACCTGTTTCAAACATAACCTTTGTCTCTCCTCTTCTTTCTTACACCACACTTGTGAGGGAGGGTGGGACACAGGATCTGCTTCCTCGGTGATAGACCCTGATACCAAGTCCAAGAACCTGTGCCTGTAAAAGGGAAACAGAGAGGCACATTGAGGTTTATTTAGATTTGATTTTTCCCTGGTTATAAAAGTCAGGCGGTACGGGCCGGTACGGCGTACTGGTAAAAAGTGGCTGCCGGTACCAGCCTGTACAGCTGACTTTAAAGTGCTGCTGGGGCAGCGCTTTTACGTCACTGCCCCTTTTGCAGCCCCCATTGGCGCCCCCTGCCGGGTCCCTACTGGCAGGACTGCCGACGGGGGCGGAGGGCGCAAAAGGGGCAGCGACATTAAAGCACTGCCACAGCAGCACTTTAAGCAGGGCCCTTAAAGTGCTGCCGTGGCAAAGTACCCTGCGTAAAGCGCTGCCATGGCTTTAACTTTGTTGCCCCTTTTGCCCCCCCAGGCTGCCGACGTGGGGGGCAAAAGGAACAGCTGCCCGGGGGCTGACCATTTAAAAGGGCCCGGGACTCCGGCGGCTGCTGCTGCTACTGTTGCAGGGGCTGGAGCCCCAGGTCCTTTAAATCGCTGCTGGAGCCCCGAGCGGCGCAGGCCAGGCAGCGCGGATGGCTGGCCGGAGGACGCTGACCCCAGCCCTGCCCCTTCCACCCAAGGCCCCCTGCCCCTTCCGGGGATGAGCGGCCGGAGTTGGCCCCCGTACTGGTAAGAGCTCAATTTTACTTTTACCCCTACCTTAGAAAGGCATTGTTACATTACCTGAAGTACACAGGGCAGAGTGAGAGAATATAAGCTATTGAGTATTTAGGAATTATAGTTGGTCGTATCTATAAACTAATCAGTTAAGTCTGTTTCACCATTTAAGAAAAAGAAAAAGAAAATGAAAAAGAAAAGTTCAATGGCTGCTCAAAGTATTTACCTACAGCTGCAATAACATCTGCTTGTTCCTAGCCCTCTTCCAGCCTTGATCCTGCTTTGGACCCAGTTGTCTTGCTTCACTCCAGGTAACCCAATCCTTAACCTCGGCTCTGATTTCTGACTTTGGCTCTGGCATCTGGCCTCTGACTCCAACTCTGACCCTGGGCTCTAGCTCCTGACTACCAACTCCTGCTCCAACCAGGAGGGAGGACCGCCCACATCCTGATCACTGAATTATTACAGAAATGCCTAGGGAATCCTAATGAGATCAAGACCCATTGTGATAATCACTGTAAACTCTTGGGACAAGGACTATTTCTTTCTACTTAGATAAACACGACACACAAAGCAGAGAGAAAAAAGAAGAATTATCCCTATTTTAGTGATGAGGAACTGAGCCACAGGTAGATTAAGTAATTTGCTGAAGGTCACATAAGAAATCTGGGCAGAACCAAAAAAACCGGAACTCAGATCTACTGAATCCCAGTCCAGTGCCTTGCCCACCAAACCTTTCTTTCTTTCTCAGAGGATGATATCAAATCCACAATTGGCTATGAGCATTTTGTATATGCAGTCCTCTATTTACAACAAAAAGGACTTTGCAATTTAAAAAAACCCTCTCCTGATAGGTTCCACCACCACAGCTCACATATATGTTGGTGAAGAGCATACAGGGGATGTTTTGTATGCTGGATGAGAGTGGGGGAAGGTACTGTGCTGATATACTGTATGTCCTAAATTTTGTCTTATCTCAGTTTTGATTAATTCCACTCACAGGTGCTGCACCTGGAAAGTAATATCTTCTCTTTCTTTGAATCACTGCTTGCTCTCTTTTGAATCTGCGAAACTCGTCAATATTCCTGCATTGCTTTTTAATATATGACTTTCATAATTTCTTAAACCTGTATCAATCTTGTCAATTACCATTTTTTTTTTTTTTACATCTGGTAACACTTCTCTCTCTTTCACCAATGGGAGTGGAAACTAATCTCATTTTCTGTAAAATCTCATTAAATCTTAATTCTGATTCATTTTCATTGTGGCAACAGCTGTGTCATTGGCATTATAATTGTTAACTGCCTCCTGGTTTACCTGTTCACATTCAAGAAAATCCAGTTCTGTTTCAGCCTTTGCAGATGAATCCCAAGTGTCCTGACTGCATTTGCAGAGAGTTGAGCTGGAGCCCTTATAGGAGTTCAGGAAGTGTGTATGAGTCATTTTGCCATGTTGCAGTGCTGAGTAAAAAATTATTTGTTGTTTAAGCTCTTATATTCATGCTTATTTCCAATGTTTGGTTTGGTAGAACCATGTTTTGATTCATTTGCCTCTGCACTGTCATCATAAGTATCCAATCCTGTATTGCTTACTCAGTCAAAACTCCTACTTGAGATGCAATGGGAGTCTTGTTTAAGTACTGCTGCTGATTTGCACCCAACTGTCCTGAAGTTCTCTCAGTGTATTGCATGGAAAACAATGCCATAGTCACATGGGTTTCCTTACTGACATGTTGATCCAAACACACATGTGCATGGAATATTACTTACCCTTTGCCTGCTGCAGAATGTTTCAGGAAAGTCAATGCAACTACAACTGTCCGTTTGTTTGTTATTTGTAATGTGGTTGTACCAAGGGACCTCAGTCATGGGTTAGGTACCCTCGTACTAGGGTACTGTATAAACACATAATCAAAGAGATGACAACTTAAATATAAGACACGAGACAACGACTGAGGCTGGCATCACTGACAGTGTGGAGGCAGGAGCTGATGTCTCAGTAGCATATACGAGCATACTAGAAGGGCAGGCAAGGATAGGCCTTGAGGGCTTTAGAAGTGAAGACAAGTAGTTTGTGTTTGCTGTGTTGAAGAAAGGGGAATCAGTGGAGAGAGGGAAAAAGAGGGGTGACATGGCTGAAGAGATGAGCTGGGAAAATGATCAATTTGGGCCATGCTGAACTTAAACTGACACCTGGATATCCATGAGGAGATGTCAGAGAGACAGGCCTGGATTTTAGTTTGGTCAGAAAGAAACAGGTCAGGAATGGGGACATAGGTCTGTGGGTCATCAGCATAATTGAAGCTGTACGTGAATGAGACTGCCCAGACACAGGATGTAGAGATAGAAGAAGAGAGGTATATCAATTGTCTAACTTGTTGAAAACTATGGTTATCAATGGTTAGGTAAGTTTATCCAAGATCTGCTCCTCAGCTCACAAGCATATATTTGGTTTTATTATCACTGATCGTAAATCTTTTTCTTGCCTCTTCCTTCAAGACTTCAGTCAACTTTTGTACCATGTTTTCTGTCTCTCCTACAATAGTCAGATCATCAGCATACCCAAAAAGTCAGTGTGGGCTATTCCAGAGGCAGCAGAAACAAACTGTGAAGGGGGATGTGTGGAAGTCCCTTCACCAGATGCAGTTCCAGAACAGATGGATAAGAGGCAGCACCTGGCTATGTCCTGACACCATCCAGCTGACCTCAGATTCTACACCTACATGATGACTCATGCCACAGACATTGGGAGCCTGCCCTACCCCTTCCACTCACATATACTTCTGCACTACTATCCACATGAAAGCATACTGGGGATAATGCATCTCCCACTGAAGGGGACGCTACAATCTGCCCCTAAGTGCAAAGGTGAATAGAAGTGTGGGAATTAATGGATTAAATTATTTAAAATATCATCAAGGAATTCAGAGTCCCAGCTGGGAATGACTCCTTTCCTGCAATGATGCATTCAGATGCAGCTAAATCTATTTGGATTCAGACTCTTAAAAATGGGTCAGCTACTCTTACAATAGCAATGAAGATGAGAGGAAGAAATGGAGATTTGCTATCAAGAAGACGAGATAAGGAGCCCTAAAGACATCAGACCTTCCCTGTTTGTTGTCTGAAGTTCAGACAGGTAAACTGCATGAACGGAATATGGCCAGAGATTTTGCTGGCTTGTGTTTTGAGTTGTACAAGATCCTTAGACATTTGCTGAAGAACCCAACCCAAAGAAGTGAACCAGGAGGGATATCAGCCAAATGTTAGTTGAAAGTCTGAGGTTTTGAATTTTTAACAAAGAGGCTTTTCTCTCAACTGTTTTTTAAATGTCTGAGTTAGATAGGGGTTAACAAAAGCAAAAATAATTTGCAAACATTCTGAATAAAAATAACTTTTCATTGAATTGGGTTTTGATTCTTTGGTAGCTGTGACATTATAAACAGTGCTTGAGTCCTTAAAAAAGTGCCAGAACACATGTATTTGCAGTACTATCACTAATGTATTTTCTTTTAAAAAAAAACTTCCTTTCATGGGCACCGACTCCCTGAGTGCTCTGGGGCTGGAGTACCCATGGGGAAAAAAATAGTGGGTGCTCAGCTCCCACCAGCCACAGCTGTTTGGGAACGCAGCCAAATAGCTGATACGCAGCACCACCAAGCAGCTGTTTGGCAGCTCGGAATGGGGCTTGCAAGAAGGCAGCCAGCAGCAGGCAGGCGGGGCCTTAGTGAGGGGGTAGAGAATGGGCAGGAAGAGGCGGAGCGAGGCTGGAGCCTGGGGGAAGGAGGCGGAGGGGGGGTAGGAAGAGGCAGAGTGAAGGTGGAGTCTTGGAGGAAGGGGCGGAATGAGAGCGGGGCTTTCGGGCAGAGTGGGGGTGGGCACCCCTTGGGAAAAGTAAAAGTCAGCACCTATGTGTCCTTTCATGCCTTTTTAAATTATACAGAAGCAAAAAATGGAAAAATCTGTATAAATATTTTTAACATATTTTGTGGATTACCTGAACAGTTTTAGTCTTCTCAAAACTGGATACATATCGCAGCTAATATGCACTGGGTGGGTTGTTTTTTTTCAATGAAATAAGTCATTACTTGTTTGCTGTGAATCTATGCTATGCTGATTTACTCTAAATAGGTCCTTTCCCTGAAAAATGCAGTCATCAAAATAAGGGCATAAAAGTGCATAGTTCATCTTGACACACAATTCAGCTCTAATAAGCTCTATCTTTGTCTGATCACAAGTTATTTACAATGCTGAGCATTTGTTTCCATGGGATCATTGAATTGATTACAGTACAGAAATTACAGTACATATGGAGCATACAAAAAGAAAAAGCAAGAAAAGGAAAAGATTGTACTCATCTCTGATTAAGAGAAATCTGATATTGAAGCTGAAGCTGCTTGAGAGTGTGCCCAACTGGTTCAAAGAACCAGTTATCATCCACATTAACCTAAGCTTCTCCTATAAGCGGCTGTAAGTGCAGAACATGGTTTAAGATGAAGACAAAATTTTCTCTCTCCTGAATTATCACAGTTTCCATCTGTGCTGAGATTTGAAATGGCATTCAAATAAAAAAGGTGCTAACACAGCTTCAGATTTCAACATGGACAGAGCTATAACTGCAGCACCTTTCTGTACGCACCGTACATGTCAACGGCAGACATTCAATGAACTCTTTTCAAATGTTGTCTTCAAGGATATATTAAGCAACTTTGAGTTACAGAAAAGTTTCTTAATGAGTCAGATTTTCAGTACAGAATTCAGCTATGCCATCACACCACAAAATGATTATAGCTCTTTGAGTTATCAGCTTTTCACTTTAACAAGTGCATACAATTCTGCCCAAACGGTTAAATTAAAAGTAGGCTGGCGTACTTTTGGAATTCCCAGATTCCAGGTCAAAAACCCTGAGATGGGTGAACTATTTTGTGATAAAAACTCTTTGTATAATTCTAAAATTCGAGCAGACTTCAAAAGGCAGAAAAGAGAGCTCTAATAGGAAAATGCAATAGAGCTGAGAACTCTCCACAATATCATTAAAAGGCATTGACGTTCCTGGCAGAAGAAAGAAACTAGTTACGTACTCTGATTATCAGGGTGACTACAGTATGTCTTAGGGCCAAATTCCACCCTTTTTGTGATCTGTGCACTTAAGTGTGAAAATCTTTGAGGATGTCTGCACAGTACAAGAGCAGTATAATGCACTTGGTGTGCTGTCCTTGCTTTTTGGAAGATTTATGCTCGTGGATCTGGCTCTGACTTCTATTTCCATAAAGTACTCCTTTCTTCTTGTCCTACACTATTGCACGGGGCTGTCATCCTTCATCTCATAGTATTTTGTTTTTGGGGAAAATGATTCCTTTATACACGATGCATAGTCTGTAAAGTGTTGTAGATCTCTTGAGCTGAAAGGTATAAATATATATGAAAGACTTTTTATTAGTTGTCCACAACAGGCTTTTTAGTCCCTTCCCTGCCTGTACCAACAATTATTTGGATTTTCTTATTCTGAATAATATTCTTATGAGGTGACATTCACCTGCACAAACTCTGATAAAAGGGTTTTGTGCAGGTAAAGGGAGTTAGGGGACTAGCATTTATCCTCATCATGTGGGCAGGACAGGGCTGCTGTGTCATTCCCCACTCCTATCACTGGTCCATTGGATCTGCAGAAGTGTGGGTTCAGTGGCCTCTCCTTTAGCCTGGCCCCTCTCTGCCATTCTGTTCAAATCCAGTGCAGAGATCTTCTATGCAGCATGAAAAAGAGTGCAGAAGCCATCTTGACAGTGCTGCCTTGTCCCACTCCCAGCCTTACTATGGGACATAAGTGATGCATAGGTTTTTCTATGGACCTTCTGCTCTTGGCTGAATTTCACCCACTGTGAATTTAGTATCATTTGACAGTATTTAACAATTGTCTGAAACATCAAGCTAACCCTTTAGTTTACATAATGCAAAAGACTGGAAAATAGTTAAAGGTACAGAATTGTAACTTGGATAAATATCTTGCAAATCCTGGATTTTCGGCCAAACATTGATATTTTTAGTAGATTGTGATTCAAGGTGCACATAAATATCTGTCTGCTCTGAAAATATATCCGCTCTGAAAAAAGTATCTGAAAATACTGGATTGGCAACACATACATGTTTTGTAGACAGACAAATTACACAATTTAATCTTTGGCAAGCAACAAGGAAACATAAAGATTAATAGGATTGACATTGTCTCAACAACAAAATACAATGCAGCTGTACTTTAGACAGTCTGTAACACATATTGCAATCCCATGAATTATCTTTGGGACCATTATATTAAATTTATGAATGGCTTTATGCAGTGGTGCTGGAACAATTTGTATAGTGGGGAAGCTGAGAGCCATTGAATCAAACTGTAAGCCCAGTATATGAGGGAAACCAGTTCAAGCCAGGAGGCGCTGCTGCATACCCAGCATCCCTAGTTCCAGTACCTATGGATCTATATATGATTGTGTTCTACTCCATGGGGGAGGGTTATCACGGCTCCTATAGGAGCTAAAACAATAGGGGTGATTACCCCTGAGATTGTAAACAACTCCAGGGAAGACCCACCATGGGGTGGTTTGCATATACTGGTTCAGGCTCAGATTTCCAGAGACTAGAAAACAGAGAAAAAGCTTTGATGTAAAAGGATGAGCTTGAACTGACTCCTGGCCTTCATTTTGATTCAGCAAACAAACATGATTTTGTTCAAGGGGACACCCCGACCCTTGCTGAAGCGTTGGAACGGATGTTGGTCTACCAGATGCCCCATGTGGAAGTTGGGTGATTTCTGGTATGTTTAGTGTGGGTTTAAATCTGTTTATTTTTATATGTTCTCTCTGTAATGGTTCTGCCATAGGAATAAATGTGCTTGCTTGGAAGAGCTGTGTGGTCTCTGGTAAAAACACTGTCTTTGTCTTCTGAGAGAAAGCAATGCACAGGGGCTGGCCTTTAAGCAAACTGGCTTTCTGGGGATATCACAGTGGATGGCAGGAAGCTGTGCAGCCTTAAAATCCCAGGTCAGGAAAGAGAGAGACACAGGTCTCTACTCAACGGAGGTGATGGCTGGGAGCCTGAAAATGTAAACGGGTGCCTGCCCTCGAGGGACCACAGAGTGGGTATAGAAGTGGAGTTACCCTGAAACTGTGACTGTGTCTTTCATTAAAGTCTGTTCCAGAGAATAGTTTTCAGAAAATAGTTACAGGATTTAGTTCACACCTGACACAGTCTAAGTGGTGCGGTCAGTTGGCCCCCCAACTGCACCAGCAAAGACACTGGTGCCCTGTCAGGCGAAGGCAACTTTGGAGGGTTGTGGAGGCTTCGTCAGCTGGTGAAGACTGCCTGGGAGATGTGCTGAATCAGCAAGTACCGCGTCTGTCGCGGCCATTTACCTCCGTGGATAATGTTTCTGGGTGTATGTTGACCAGCTATGGGCCTCTTGGGAGAGCAGGGGTCAAAGGTGTCTTTTACTGCTGTAATCCCCTCCTGGGCATTCTTTTCTATCATGGAGGTCCTTGTGCCCTAGTTTATGTCAGTGGAATTGAACCCTCAGATTCTGACAGAGGGAGAGAGTGATAAACAAGGGAGAAGAGATTACATGAAAAGAGATGGAGGAAATGCAAAATACAGAATGTGTCCTGATTTCTCGTATACTATTCAGCTCTGCTTGGAAGGTAAATGGAAAATGCTCCAACCATGCCAGGAACCTGATATACTATACTTTCATGGCTGCATTCTCTAGAAGTAATTTCCACTGAGATGTGATTCCTTCATGGATTGGGTTGTGAAAAGTTATGGAAAATGGAGATTAGAGAGCTGAGATCAGATCTTTCACGGATGAAACTACGAAATTAATGAAGCAGTGTAATCCATTTAGAGATGTAAGGTAATATTCCACAAGCTGTACACCTATTATTCAGAGAGGTATCAATAGACATTGACAAATTTCCATAGCGTTACACAATGAAAATCCATCAGTGCTCCATAGAGATTGGGCTACATCAAAACTAGTGAGAATAGGACTGTAGGGAGGAGCTGCTTTCCATGCCATTCTCCCCACCCCTGCCTTACTCTAAGGAAGCAGGCTGATCTGTAAGCAGATATCCACCTAAGTGAATGCTGCTTGAACCAGCATTAACATTGGCTTTGTACCTGCACCTCCTTAAGGCCCTCATTCAGGAAGGTACTTATAGCATATGGTTAACGTTAAGAAGGAGAATAATCCCACTGAAGTCACTAGGACTACTCGTGCTAAATACATAAAGTAATTGGCTGAGTTGAGACCTCTAAGAGGTGGATTTTGTGCAGGCATGGAGTGCTTGGCTAATGGAAGCAGAGTTTCTACAAGAAGACACGCTATAATTGGGAGAGGGTGACCAGAGAAGTTACACAGAGGTGCTGATTCCCCAGAGGACTTGGTTCCTTTCTTATTTGCAAATCCTCAGGATCCATGGAGTTAAGGCATTAGCCTTCCCCCCTGCCCCCAACTCTTCCATGGCATACTCTCTCACAGGGAAGATTTGATCCCTGTGAGGCCGGGGGCGCCTAAAATCTCCTTTTCAGCAAGAGGGTGCATTTGACCCTTGTTTATTATGTCAAAAGTCAGCAGTAACATGTCCACAACTCTGCTTGTGAGACATGATAACACAAAGACCTTTGGCATTTTGCTAACTCTGCCTATTCTTGGTCCAAAGACATGCCTTTGTGGATATCAGTTACCAGAAACATGGACAGTGTATGTAGCTGGAGATGACAGAGTTAGAGAAGATTGGAAAATAGACAAGGAAGGTGATTTCTACTCCTTATGTGGGGAAATTACACTAAGAACTGGAAGATAGGCAGTGCAGATCCAAGATACTATTTACTCCTTAGTTAAATAGCCTGGCACTATATGTTTCAGTAACTGTCAGACACACTTTCAATATCAAATCTGTCTGGTGTCTCATGAGAAACTGATAAAGGGAAGAGTGCTCTTCTGCTTAACTAAACCTAGTTAATGCAGTATGCTCTGTCATATTTGCATGATCTCACATGTATATAATACATCCATCCATCCATGGTCAGCACAAATTTCAACCAAACTTTTATAAAGATATCTAATACTAATCAACCTTTTAAGTCCATTGTGCATAAAACTCAGCAATAGATAAGCTTTATCTTTTCTTCATTTGATGAATCATTTCCTTTAGAGATAGGTGGGACACCTGACCCATCTTTCAGTACAAATTCAATGGAACATGCAAATAATGTATTCTCAGCAGTAGCCTCTCAGCTGGCTCTTCCACAGTCTGCATTCTGTTTAATTTCTGAGTCACAGATGACTTTGCAGCCAATCTATTTTTACTATTTTCTGACAGATAGCTATGCTGAGGTATAACTCCATTTATATAAAGAGGCTATTTCCACAGCCGGTACCTGAGCTCAGTCAAATGTATCATTCATCAAGAGAAGTACTTCATATAAGTATTGCTTTTCTTTGCATTTAAAGCAATGTGCTCTTGAAAGAGTTTATATCAGCATTACAATTTTTTCTGGAAAAGTATATATGTACCACTGAATATAAGATCCGATATAAGCCACATTTTTACTGTATAAAAAGTATATATGTACCACTGAATATAAGATCCGATATAAGCCACATTTTAGCCGGCACTGAAATTATGCATAAATTGCAAACATATGTGTGCAAAACAGACATTTGCATGTGCAAAGTGTGTAATTGAGCGCCCAAATGCAAGTTTTCTGGCATAACTTACTTTGGTTCTCCATATTTAAACATCTGGCCCCACATATCCTGAATATAATACAATTTATGCTCACTTTCCAAACAGATATTTAAAATATGGCTTTTGTCCAAAAGACATTTGGATTGAAACTTCCGAGTGGTGTGGGACAAGAAAGAGACATGGTGCCACAAGTTCAATTGTGTTTGCCAGATTGACATGTCAGGGCTTTTTAAACATTTTCTAGAATAGTATGAATTTGTTGTAAATGTACATGACCATGTAAATGACTCCCGGTGGTGTTGCTGTGAGTCTCTTGGTACACCAAAACCTTTAGTTTCAGTAGGACTTAAGCACAAGTGCTGTCCTGAATCTGACATGCTGCCATAGTAGTATAGTAAGCTCCCACTTGTCCAATTCCACATGCCTCTTCTGTTCCTGCATAGAAGACATAATAGATGCAGAAATGTTAGCACAGCAGTATCTCATCTGGATTTTGTTAAAGTAATGTGGTAATGGAAAAAGATGCTTTTTCCCAATGGGGTGGTGTACTGTACGTCAGCTACAAATGTATTGTATATGCTGCCACGAAATCACAAGAAAAATCAGATTCATTAATACTTTATTTTTTTTAAAAACTTACAGCCAAGTTTGTTTACTCAGGTAACAATTTTGAAAACATATGTGGAAGAAACACAACTCCTGATATTATGCCAGCCATACAGCTTTTATCAATACTGATTAGGGCCTGATACTCCTCTCACACCAGTTTTACACCAGAGTAACTCCAGTGATTTTCTGGAGTAACTATGAATTTCAGGTGGTGTAAATGAGAGGAGAATGTAGTCCATAACGTTCACTGAGGAGTAGGTAATCTTTGCAGATAATCCAGTAGACCAAATACAAATTTAACATTTGCCACTATTGTCTAGCTATAGCTGGCGTATTAATCTTCTTCACAGTGTGTGATGAGACAAATATCCATGTGACATATGTTAACAGGCAATTTTACTCACTCATATATTCCACACTCTACAGAAATAAATTATAACATAGTTTTATTAGTCATAATTTTCACAGAGAGGTAAAAACTCACTACTTTAGTCTGGTGCTACACCTCTTAGGCAAAACACACATTAAAGTCAAGTTTTGGCTAGGTAAGCAGAGTCAGATCAGATCAGAACATGGTATTTGTTCCATTTTGAATCAACATACTGTGGAGATGTCTTTTACTATTTGGACCACTTTAATTTCTTGCTATTATGACAGAAGGAAATTAATACAGAAGCTATGGCATGTTCAACCTGATGTTGGTGCCTGACTCAATGGACATTTTCCCCCAGGTATATGCAAGTCTTAAAGAGCGATACCACTGGTAAATAACTGAATCATGATGCATCACACCCACATAAGGGAAAAATAGTTTTCACGGTGGAATAAAGCTCCCCTCTTCAAAAATCAGTATGTACATTGTGATGACAGGTTTCATCACTATAGGAAGAGGTGGGGCAATGTGTTTTGGGTGATCAAGCTTGAGGGACACGTGATAACATGCTATAAATGCCAAAACATGATGACTCAATGTTTAAGCATATTTGATCACTTATGAAGTTAATAATTATGTGTTACACTTTGCAAGCATTAATTATTCTTCTCAATGTTCTTGTGAAGTAACTAAGTATTATTATCTTCATTTTACAGATGGAGATATTTTTAACTCAAGATTGGATATTTTTCTAAAAGATAGGCTCTAGGAATTATTTTGGGGAAGTTCTATGGCCTGTAATACAGCAGGTCAGCCTAGATTAGGGGTGGCCAGCCTGAGAAGGAGCCAGAATTTACCAATGTACATTGCCAAAGAGCCACAGTAATATATCAGCAGCGCCCCATCAGTTCCCCACCAGCGCCTCCCATGCACCGGCAGCCCCACCGATCAGTGCCACTGTTGGGGACACTGGGGTATGGCCACGAGGTAACTCGAGGGGATGGAAGACCACGAGTGTCGATGAAGCCCCCTCGCACTAGGCCCAAGTGTCCTTGGCCCCCCGCCCTCCCGCCTGGAGGCACTTGCAGCAGCTCTGCGTACTAGACCCAAGTGTCCTTGGCCCCCCTCCCCCCCGCCTGGAGGCACTCACAGCAGTTATGCTGAGGGTCTGCAACAATATGTTGCAGAGGCAGACTGCCTGAAACTAAACAAGGCCAAACAGGGCAGATATGGAAGAAAAATGTTGACTAAAGCAGCTTTATGTATAGTTTAACAAATGATACAAAAACAAGGGAACTAGCTGGTAACTGGATTGGCTGGCTATATGGATACTTAGGGCAGCTTGCTATTGGATAAGTATGCTGAAGAAAGGATGTATAAAAGCCTGTGTAACTTCTTGCTCTGTGTACAGGATTTGAGATTCTATTCTCCCTGTACCTTTTTGAAGCTTCAAATAAACTTTTCTGCTTCTCCACCCCGTTGTGATTATTGGGTGAAGCATACCGGGTAGCGAACCAACCCCTGCTGTTGTTATGCCTCTAGGCACTGGGTGCCGGCAACACCTCCCTCTCCTTCCCCCACCTCCCAGTCAGCTGTTTCATGGCATGCAGGAGGCTCTGGTGGGGGGTGAGGAGTGAGGGCATGGCAAACTCAGGGGAGGGGATGGGAAGAGGTGGAGTCGGGGCAGGGCCTGTGGCAGAGCCAGGGGTTGAGCAGTGAACGCCCCCCAGACACTGGAAAGTTGGCGCCTGTAGCTCCAGCCCCGGAGTCGGTGCCTATACAAGGAGCCGCATATTAACTTCTGAAGAGCCGCACGTGGCTCCGGAGCCTCAGGTTGGCCACCCCTGGACTAGATGATCACAATGGTCCCTTCTGGCCTCTCAACCATTGAGAATTTATGCCTTATTTCCAGATTGAAGTTGTCTAGCTTCAACTTCCAGCCACTGGATCATGTTATACCATTCTCTACTAGTTTGAAGCGCCCATTATCAAATATTTATTCCCCATTCAGGTACTTAGTCACTATAATCAAGTCACCCCTTAATCGTTCCTTTGTTAAGCTAAATAGAACGAGCTCTTTGAGTCTATCACTATAAGGCATATTTTTTAAATCATTCTCATGGCTCTTCTCTGAACCGTCTTCAATTTATCAACATCCTTCTTGAATTGTGGACACCAGAACTAGACACAGTATCCCAGCAGCAGTTGCACCAGTGCCAAATACAGAGGCAAGATAACTTCTCTGTTCCTACTTGTGAATCCCCTATTTATGTGTACCAGGATCGCATTACATCTTTTAGCCAGAGTGTCACACTGGGACAAGGCCATCCTTACCCATATGCAAAGTACGCAGCTGTGTAGGGCACCAGGAAATTTGGGGCACCAAATTTCCTGGTGCCCTACGCAGCAGCGTACTGCTCCAGCCCCTGCTTCGCTTCTTCCCCATGGCCCCCGCCCCTGCTCCGCCTCAGCTCCGCCTCTTCCCACCCCTGCTCTGCCCCAGCCCCACCCCCACCCCCACTTCACCCGAGCTAGGCCTCTGAGAACTGCAGCAGGGATCGGGCCTGTCCTGCACTCACCAGGCGGTGGGAAGTGGAGTGACCCAGCCCTAGCCCACTCCACTCTGCTGGCTCCCAGCTGTGCCGCCGGTGAGTGCTGGGGGGTGGTTTCCCCCTGCCCCCCAAGGCTGGGAGCCAGGGGAGCAGAGCAGGCTGGGGCCAGGTCACTCACTTCCTGCTGCCCCATGAGTGCGGGGTCGGGCCTGCCCTGCACTCACCGGGCGGCAGGAAGTGGAGCAACCTGGCCCCAATCCGCTGCACTCCACTGGCTCGTGCTGGGGGGCGATTTCCCCCCTGCCCTCCAAGACTGCTCCTGCCCCCCCACGGAGACCTAGGGCCAGCCCCCCTGTGGTGGCCTGGCACCACCACCACCTCCCCCCACCCCTGCGGGGGGAGGGGGTTGCTGCATTGGGCACCAAAATATCTAGGGATGGCCCTGCACTGGGAGGTCACGTTCAGCTGATTATCCACTATGACCTAATGTCTAATTGTATGTGTATAATCAGGCCCATCCCAAAAGCTTAGGTGATTCTTACATCTGATGTCATAATGACACTAATTGACTCAACCAATCATCACCCTTCCTTTCCAGTTTATTTGAATGCTTCAGTTCTATTGGATGAAATGAGTCAAAGGAATAAAGAGTAGGTTCCCTTGGATACAAACAGAAAAACATTCTCTCCATGTTCCTATGACTGAGCCACCAGGTGTCACTCTCCTACAGATCTGCCAACTCCATGGGTTTCCGGAAGATTACATGTTTCCACATACATCTACGGCTCTGTGGAGAAAACCCCTTATCCACAGGGAAATCAATGTCACTGGCTGGCTGCCCTTTCCCCAATTCTTCACCTCCTGGGGAAGAGAAGCCAGGCAGAGCTCCTATATAGGCTGATGAACAGTCTGGTTCCTCAGCCTATTTTGCAGGAAGAGCTCTGAATTTCCTCCCATGCCCACATATGCAAATAGAGGCCTGAGTGCTAATTAATTGCTCAGCCCCTTGATCTCAGTGCCCACTGAGCAGATGTCCCCTGCCTCAACAGCGTATAACCCACTAACACCCCCCACCCCCCAGCTGCTTCCCCCTCTCTTCCTTTCTTCCCTATGGTTGGAGAGGTGTTAATGGGCCACTTCACCTTCAATGGTCCCTTGAAATATGTGTTAACTACTTATAGGAAACAATCTGTTCTATCTTGTTTTTTGCTGTGACACAATTTCCCAGACCTGAAGAAGAGCGCTGTAACCTTGAACGTTTGTCTCTCTCACCAACAGAAGTTGGTCCAATAGAAGATATTATCTTACCTGCACTGGGAGCAGTGACATGCACCTGTAATCCCAGCTACTTGGGAGTCTGAGACTGGTGGATTGCTCAGGGGTTCTGGGCTGCGGTGCACTATGCCAATCAGGTGTCTGATGCCACTGACAGCCTGACCAGAGGGTGGCTGAAGGACTGCCCAGAACAACACAAATGATGGGTTGTGATCGGCACACTCTCTGTGAGGACTGATCATAGAATATCAGGGTTGGAAGGGACCTCAGGAGGTCATCTAGTCCAACCTGCTGCTCAAAGCAGGACCAATCCCCAATTTTTGCCCGAGATCCCTAAATGGCTCCCTCAAGGATTGAACTCACAACCCTGGGTTTAGCAGGCCAATACTCAAACCACTGAGCTATCGATCAAGGTGATCTTACACACCTTGTTGCTTTGCAGCTGCTTGTGTATCCTCTGCCCACCCATGTTTTTCCTGTGCCCTTGACCTGTACCTCATCCTCCCATGTGCTTATAACCCCCCATTTGCCTCTGACCTCCCCTGCAGTGTCCTCATGGGTCTATAAACCACATTTTCCTCCATGACCCCCATTCTCTTATGTGCCTCTGACCTCTCCCATCCCTCATTTTCCTCTCCCCTTAACTCCATGTACCTCTGACTCCCCCATCATCACATATCTCTTCCCCCATGTGCCTCTGCCCCCAATATATCTTTGACACCCTGATTCCTTGACACCAAAACCCCAGACCCTGGCTCCCCCTCTTACTGTAGGCCCTGATGTCTCCATCTCCTCCTAGTGTGCCATGAATAGTTCTAAATGTAAATACAGAACAAGTGTATTATAGAATACAAAATTCCTAGTTCCACATCATGAAATTATGGCATTTACATAAGCAGCTTTAGCATAGAACCAAAGTATCACACTTGCAACTGTCATGGTTTGTACTTTCTATATAGCTGTACAATACAGTATCTTCTTCAAATTTAAGATTTCTACAGGCATAGACTACAAACTTCTCAATGTCCCTTTGAAAAGAGGATGACAAAGGGATAGCAGTGGGTGGTATGGTCACTGTTCCAGTACAGTGTATTTTACAAATGTAAGATATTTTAGGAATTCACTGCCATCGTCTGTGAACTTCATAAAGTCCTCCAAAAAAAGGCCTTGATCTAAAACCCATACATTTTGTAATGGAACGGAATGATGCTGCAAACTCTCATTTGTGTGTAGAATGGTTTATAGAATTTGGCTCCAGGTATGAAAGGAACCAAAAAGGGAAGTTTGGAGGCTGGAAGGGCAGAGTTTAGGTTGTTTCAGCTCCTTAACTGTGCATATCCATATTTCTATAAATGTTAGACCTCCTTTAAAGGTTAACCTTAACTCTGAATTTCATGGGTCCATAATGCTTGTTTTTTGATAGCTACAGCATTATTGTAAGTTTCCTTTACCCTTAAGTTACTGATATCCACTCTCAGACTTAACTCCAGTTTACATTCTGCACCGGTTGCACTGCAGATATTGCCAACAGATTGATTAGGGAAATGTAGGCATGATTCAGCTACACAGTGGAATGTATCTGTTCATACTGAATAGTACACAGCCAAATAGAAGTCCTCCTGCCGGTGTATGCAGACCGAGTGACTAATAAATCAGCCTGAGTTAGTTTCTTCTAATTAGGAGGTGGGGTATAATTTTTAGGATGTTTAACACTGGAGATATCTTTAATCAGTGGGTTTATGAACTTCGTTAAGTGATTCTCTGGAGATGACATTCTCAGTACTTTCAGGCTGTACAGCCTTTTCTTTTCCACTGCTGCCAAGGATATATTCTGGTTTGAAAATACAAGCCGTCTAAACAAAAAGTTGAAGCTGAAAATTTGATATAAGCCAGACGAGAGAGTGAAGAATTGGCTGCAATGGGAATTGGAATACTTTCACGGTAGGTTCCGGTATCATTTCCACATATATTATAAGCTGTGAATGAAGGAAAGAGTTGGCCAGGGAAGAGGCGAAAACAATAGAAGGGGATTGTATGCTTAGTGAAAAGAACTAGTGATAAAAGGTATAAATTACCCATCATGAAAGAAGTGACAGGACAGGATGAAGAAGCAAAACTGGAGGGGAGGGGGGAATGCCTGAGACCCAGGAGACAGCTGCTAGGCAAACAACATGGATGTCATAGTCAATGGTCTTAAATGCAGTGTGAGGTCAAGACAGACATGTAGAGATTACGAGCAAGATTCAGATGAAAGAAGGTTATTCAGAGAACAGTTTCAGATCTAAGATGACTAGATTGTTTTGGAAGAGTAGGTTTTGAAGATATTAAGGTGGTCATTATACTATCATGGTGATGGTCTTTTAAAAGGACAGTGATATTCTTTTAAAAAGCAAAGTTTTCAAGAGCAGATGAGATAAAAGACCAATGAGAGAAAAATACTAGTGAAGGAAACCTTGACTGAGAATGTTTTTCTAATAATTGGACAAGGTTCTTGTGTTTGAAGGTTTAGTGGATGGACATCCTACATCTGGAGACTGACGATATAACATTGACTAGGAAGGGTGTCACAGGTGATGGAAAGTTGATAAACTTAGTATAGCAGCTAGTGCACCTCATGGTTGCCTAACACTTGTCATTATAAGACTCTTTTTTCAGTTTATAACTTTAGCAAATTTTAGCTGTTTGGGCTGAAATTTTCCATGCTGGGTGTCTGCCTCAGGCTAAATTTTATTGGGAAGTTTCAGATAAAATAGTCCAGCTGTTTCTAAGAACAAGTTTAGGGAGAAATATGTTGTTTTATCAATTTAAAATATTCTTTCAACTGTTTCATTGAGAAGTTCTTGTGCTACTTGCTTTGGAGCAAGGTCTTGAAATAAAACATAGAAGTCGCTTTGGTGTCAGGGTTGTGCCTTTTGCTGTCCTCATGAACAATTCACTCCCATTTGGCCACGTTATAGGCCTCTGGAAAAAAAATCTCAGTTCACACATGCTCAGTAGAGACTTGCTATAGTTTTGCAACTAAATTCTCTGCAGATTTTGTCTGCACTGATCATGCCTCATTTTGGGGGTGGGCAGGACTTTCTCTGCAATTACTCCTCGCAGCTGCTGTAGTGCCAGACACAGGAACTGAGATCAG
The DNA here is from genome assembly GCF_015237465.2 of Chelonia mydas. Lineage (NCBI taxonomy): Eukaryota > Metazoa > Chordata > Testudines > Cheloniidae > Chelonia > Chelonia mydas. The sequence goes on from NC_057852.1 coordinate 54,118,292, forward strand.
GAAACCCATTTCTCCTGTACTCTCAATATTTCTCCCCTGTTGGTACTTAGGCACCCTGGAGGAGGAGAAAGCAGCCACACTGGAATGCAGAGGAGGAAGTGGGGATTGCAGGAGCCAGGGAGTGTGGGGAAAAAGAGGAATAAGAGAGGGACAGGAGCCAGACAGAAGAGGGGAGCCTCAAGGGTGGGAAAGTAGAAGCGGAGGGTGGGAAAGAGCAGAGATGAGAGGGTTTCGATAGGAACACAATAGGAGGTGGGGCTGAAGCCAAGGTGAGTTAGGTTGGATAGGAGAAGAAGGAGAAGGGATGTGGGAACCAGGATGGGGTTGTTTTGATAGGAGCTGAGCTGTGATGGATAGGCGCATACAAGTACAGAGACAGGGTAGGGGCATGAAGTGAGAAAGAGCTATAACCACTAAGGTGTCAAGTATCAGGGGCTAGCTGTGTTAGTCTGTATCCACAAAAACAACAAGGAGTCTGGTCGCACCTTAAAGACTAACAAATTTATTTGGGCATAATCTTTCGTGGGTAAAAAACCACTTCTTCAGACTTAATCTCCATGAATTTATCTAGTTCTCTTTTAAACCCTGTTGGTCCTAGCCTTCACAACCTCCTCAGGCAAGGAGTTCCACAGGTTGACTGTGCGCTGTGTGAAGAAGAACTTCCTTTTGTTTGTTTTAAACCTGCTGCCCATTAATTTCATTTGGTGGCCCCTAGTTCTTATATTATGGGAACAAGTAAATAAGTTTACTTATTCACTTTCTCCACACCACTCATGATTTTATGTACCTCTATCATATCCCCCCTTAGTCTCCTCTTTTCCAAGCTGAAAAGTCCTCGCCTCTTTAACCTCTCCTCATATGGGACCCATTCCAAACCCCTAATTATTTTATTTGTCCTTCTCTGAACCTTTTCTAATGCCAGTATCTCTTTTTTGAGATGAGGAGACCACATCTGTACGCAGTATTCAAGATGTGGGCGTACCATGGATTTATATGAGGGCAATAAGATATCTCTGTCTTATTCTCTATCCCTTTTTAAATGATTCCTAACATCCTGTTTGATTTTTTGACTGCTGCTGCGCACTGCGTGGACGTCTTCAGAGAACTATCCACGATGACTCCAAGATCTCTTTCCTGATTAGTTGTAGCTAAACTAGCCTCCATCATATTGTATGTATAGTTGGGGTTATTTTTTCCAATGTGCATTACTTTACATTTATCCACTTTAAATTTCATTTGCCATTTTGTTGCCCAATCACTTAGTTTTGTGAGATCTTTTTGAAGTTCTTCACAGTCTGCTTTGGTCTTAACTATCTTGAGCAGTTTAGTATCGTCTGCAAACTTTGCCACCTCACTGTTTACCCCTTTCTCCAGATCATTTATGAATAAATTGAATAGGATTGGTCCTAGAACTGACCCTCGAGGAACACCACTAGTCACCCCTCTCCATTCTGAAAATTTACCATTTATTCCTACCCTTTGTTCCCTGTCTTTTAACCAGTTCTCAAACCACAAAAGGATCTTTCTTCTTATCCCATGACAGTGTAAATGGGTAAATTTAAATCTGGCATTTCCTAATTTGTGAGTGCTTGACTTTGCAACTGTTATGTTCTTTTAACACATATATATACACACACACACACTACATATTGATATACAGCACTTCACCCACATCACAGGTTTCTGAAGACACTACAATAATCAAAGAATGAAGCTGAAAAGGTTAGTAACATCATTGAAACTTGGAGTCATGTAGAACATTAGTCACATTGGTTTCCTGTATTATATTATTAATAACATATATGTTCAAAGTGCTCTGCAGTCAGTTAATTAATCCTCATATTTCCCTATTATTACCATTCTACAGAACAGGAAAAACAGACACTGGGACATTTTGTGAGTTACTGGAAGCCACAGAGTTTTAGTGGATGAGACAGGATTAAAAAATGCAGCTATTTGTGGCTCCATCCTGTGCTCTAACAAACCAGACCTCAGTGCTGTGCATTGTTGAAAAATATCAAGATTTTAACAAGAAAAATTGTTTATTTACATTCAATTCACATAAAAAATAATTTGTCCTCCTTGTTTGTTTTTTGGGATAAGAATGGCGTTTAATGGAGTTTTGTGCTTTCTAGAGTAACACTGCCACAAGTACTCCTTTTCTTTTTGCAAATGCAGACTAACATGGCTGTTACTCTGAAAACTGTTTAGATTGTTTTAACACTTGGCAGCTTGAATTAAGCAGTTATGGAACAGCTTATCATTTAGTGGTGGGCTTAGCATAAATGGTGATTCAGCCAACTGGCATAAAATATTGGTTTAAACATTGTAAAAAATCATTTGTGTTTTTTTATGCTTATTGGGCCCATAAACTCTACACTACTTTGTGCAGAGTTCTTGTAGGATCAAATTCTCGCTATCTCATTGAGGAGGTGGGTTGGTGCTCTAAAATAATAGTAATGGGCCATCTTGATTATAACTACAAAAGTTTTTTTCTCCTGCTGATAATAGCTCATCTTAATTAATTAGCCTCTTACCGTTGGTATGGCTATTTCTACCTTTTCACGTTCTCTGTATGTGTGTGTATATATATCTATATCTATATCTATCTTCTTACTATATGTTCCATTCTATGCATCCAATGAAGTGGGCTGTAGCCCACGAAAGCTTATGCTCAAATAAATTTATTAGTCTCTAAGCTGCCACAAATACTCCTGTTCTTTTTGCGGATACAGACTAACAAGGCTGCTACTCTGAAACAAGTAATGTCACTGTCACCATCATTTATTTTTACATTCCTATTGATGTTATGGGCTTAATGCTTTACAGACCAAAAACAACAACAACAACAACTAAATCAGATAGTCCTTAAAAATTCAAGTATCAAAGGGGTAGCTGTGTTACTCTGGATCTGTAAAAGCAGCAAAGAATCCTGTGGTACCTTATAGACTAACAGACGTATTGGAGCATAAGCTTTCGTGGGTGAATCCGACGAAGTGGGTATTCACCCACGAAAGTTTACGCTCCAATACGTCTGTTAGTCTATAAGGTACCACAGGACTCTTTGCCTCCTTAAAAATTGTAAGTTCTTTTAGTGATGTAGCATCCAGAGTTGTGCAACAGTTGGCAGGATTATTTCCCACTGTTGAACAAACATTTTCTTAGATTTTGTTCTGCCTGGGTTCACTCCTGGCTGTGTCTGACAGTGGAGCTTCGTCCACACCAATGCCTTTCACCACTCTTTGCCGGAAAATTAAAGGGAGGCGTGAATGTTGCAGTTTTACAAAATCATACATTGGCCTCAGTTGGCTCGAGCGATTTGTGAACCCGGGCAGAGAGCCCAGGCTGGGTGAGGCTGGGCACCTTTGCCGTGACCTCATTGCACAACTGTTCCAGCACCACCTGAGTGCTGGCTCCGCCCCAACCAATGGACTAGGGCACGTCCGACTTCCCCCAACAGCCCCAGCCCCGCCTACACGCTCTTCCCACCTCCCCACTCTCGCTTCTACCCCGCCCAACCTCTCTCCCCTGTGATTGGGCAGCGCAGCGGCAATGACGCCGCACGCATAGGCAAGATGGCGCGTGCGCGTTGCTAGGCCCCTGTGGCCTTTTCACTCTTACTTCCTGCCTGCGCCGCTCTGCTTCCGGGTCAGGGCCTCCGAGCCGGGGAGCCCGATGCCGAGCAGCCGCCGGGCGCGGGGGGCAGGAGGGAGCGGCTGCCCCGGGGCTTAGGGAGGGATCCGGGGGGCGGGCGGGCGGGCGGCCGGCCCCGGGTGCGGTCTGGGCCCGGTCGATGCGGCCCCGGCGCCCGTCATGGACAAGATCCTGGAGGGGCTGGTGAGCTCGTCGCACCCGCTGCCGGTGAAGCGGGTGATCGTGCGGCGGGTGGTGGAGTCGGCGGAGACGCCGTTGAGCCAGGCCCAGTGCCGGGCCATGTTCGCGCTCAGCACCCGGCTCATCCTGCAGGGGCCCGACCCCTTCCAGCGGCAGGTAGGGCGGCAGGTGCTGGAGGCCTACGCCCGCTTCCACCGGGACGAGTTCGAGGCCTTCTTCAACCGCGGCCTGGTGCTGGGGCTGCTTCAGCGCGGCTACGGGGGGCTGGGCAGCCGCGACCCCGCCATCCTGGACTACGTCCAGGCCGGGCTGCGCCTCATCATCAGCTGCCCCTCGGTGCTGGAGCTCTTCGCGTTGCTGCAGGTAGAGGCGCTGCGGATGGTGTGTGAGCGGCCTGCGCCCCCGCTCTGCGCCCGCCTGTGCCAGCTGCTGGGCGACTTCCCGCAGTGCCTGCCCCGCGGCAGGAAGCTCTCGCTCGCCTTTTGCCAGCAGCTGGTGCGCAGCATGGCCCACTTCCAGAGCCAGGGCAGCCGGGAGCCCGAGCTGCGCCTTTACGTTTCCCAAGTCACCCAGGTCAGCAGCCTCCTGCGCAGTATCTGGAAGGCCGAGCCCGACACCCTGTTGTCTTCCCTGCAGGAGCTCTTTGCTGTCATCTCCTCCACAGGTGAGAGCTGAGCTGTGGAAGAGGATTGGGGCACGGGCACATTACGAAACTGGAATGGTTATTGCAAGTCCTCACTCACAATCTGTTTGCTCAGCGCTGGCACCACAGGGAGGCTGGGTTTTCCCTGGTGCTGCCACGGCAGTCCTCGGATACCTGGTATTGCCAGACCTAAATGTTCAGAAATCATGAGTCAGGCTCACCAAAATCATGAGTGGCTTTAAAATCATAAGATTATGTAAAAATAATAGATTTGGTGTTTATTTGCCTTCTGCTTTTTGAGTCTTTAAGGTGTACTGGGGTCACATTTTTAAGCTTTCTCCAAAGCAATGAGGACTAGAAGCTTACTTTTCCTTTAAGAACAAAGGAAGAAGTCCTCACACATCCCTTTGACTCCAGGAGTGGAGACTTTAAGGAAAACAGTAATTATCATGATTCGTGACAAAATCATGCATTGCCAGCTCTGGGTACCACAGTAATGGACCCACTTATCAAAATGAAGAGACTGCCTATGGAAAGTGGCCTGCCTTAGAATAATGGGGTCTGCGGCGTGGGTGGTCATAGCAGAGGTGGGGGAGAAATAAGAGGATCTCTTATGAAGTGACCAGCAGAATGAATGTGGAGAAACAGTCATGGGCCCACATGTGCCTGTGTTTGGGATTTGGTCACTTACTGACACTGAGCTTACGCTTACCCTCTTGTGTCCAAGTGACAACCTCTAATGTAAAAAGCTTGTGCTCATCCTCTGCCCAAAAATTTAAAAGGAAACTCCTTTTCCCTAGCACACATACACCCTCTTAGAAATGTAACATTACTATGGTCAATATGGCTTGGTACATTGTGGTGTCTTTTTTTAAATACTATGGGTAATTGCTGGAAAACAGTTTACAAACAACAACTAAGTGACTTAACTTTTAACAATTTGTTACCTCTCCCAGGTCAGTTTAGGATGAAAAGTGTTAATACTCATCTCAAGATATGTCTTCAATCCTAGTTTATCTGAAGGTTTCTGTTAGCTAAGGTCATAAAGCTGTTCAAAGCATTTTGCAAATGCTCATCAAAGAAAGCTTGACATGCACAAAGTATTATACATACACAGAGTCATATATTAGTGGGTGAAGTTCAATGACTTGTGTTATGCAGGGTATCAGACTAGATGATCATAATGGTCTCCTCTGGCCTTAAAATCTATAAACTTAATGCAGTACTTTTTTAATGAGCCTGCATATTGGCTCACATGCAGAGGTTGTGTTTGCAATTTAAAGTTCTAGAACATTGCAAAAACCAGACTCTTAAAATATCAGAAACTGGTGTGGCCACCAGAGAAGTGCTGATGCAACATATTGCAGAGTACCAGTTAAACGTGACTCTTAACTATTAACACCTGGTGCAACAAATCCTCATTTAAACTAGTTCTGTGGCTTATTCTTGGACTGAAGAGCATGATTCAATTGTCTTAGCCTGTCAAAATATAGTAGGCCTGTAATGATGTATTGAGCAACATGTCAATTTTCTGCACATATCTATCAGGCAAATGAATAAATATTCTCACAGGGTCAGTGTTTCCTCCACTCAAACATTAGTTTCAGTTTGATTTTCATCTTGATACATGCTGAAGTAACTTGTGCAGGGCATGGCAGCAATTTTAACAGTTTACAGAAACACTTACCTAGGATAAGAGTAAAATATAGCTGTGTCCATGTTTTTGTTTCTTACAAGATGTCATGTTCAACTATTATAGATACTTCATTTGAGCCTTCTGTTGCACTGGCAAGCCTTGTGCAGCATATCCCTTTACAGATGATTACAGTACTCATCAGGAGCCTTACCACAGATCCAAATGTAAAAGATGCAAGTATGACTCAAGCTCTCTGCAGGTACTGTTTCTCATTGAAAAGGGGGATACCCCTTTTCCTAATTCATGCATTTTGTAAAGTTATTTGCCACTTAAATTCCATAAAAATCTAAACTGAGAATCTATGAATCCTATGTTGCACTACCTGGAACTTTAAATGAATTTGTATTTCTAATGCCACAGATATGTCACTATCAAATTTTCAGTGAAATGTTGTTGCCTTATTCACTAATGTGGCCTGATCATACTTCGCCATGGCAAAATCAAGAGGAGGGTGAAATGTCAGCTAGAAATTATGAGAGGAAGCTTGCTGCGTTCCTTTTAGATTTGGGGGCAAGAAGCTAAACCTGGAAACCTCACGGGGCATAGGCTTCATTTTCTTGGATTCAGCCTCTTGTGTAGTAGCAGATTGGCTCTTTTAGATGCATTGCTGCTTTCTCTTTCCCATTCCCATCTGTGGCCTGTCCCCTTTTGAGAAGGACAGACAGTTTGGAGGATGAGTTAATTGACTTCCAATGTGAAATCCTGTTTGAAAATTCTTGAAGATTTTAAGTGGGCTGCTCCTGGCCTCCTCCTCTTAAAGTCTCCAAATACTGTGCAGCTGGGGTTAACTGGGTATTGTAGCAATGGAGGGAGGAAGGAAGGATGTCATGAATCATTTGCCCACCAGGTTTCTTGTCACCAGTTTAAGCAGTGGGGATCCTCAGGACTATAAATGTCAACCTGCCATGTTACTGAATTGCAGACTTGGTTAGTAGTTACAGAAATGTAAATTGTGATCTTGATAACTGCCAGAACTACAGAAGGGCTTCTTCAGCTCTTGTAAGAAAATAGTCCTCTGAATGTGTTCTTTCACGAGGTCTAACCCGGCAGCTCTTGTTATGGAGAGTGAATAGAATAGAAAGACACTGAATTATGGGCATGTCTAAAATCCTTCTTATTTTAGCTGTGAGAGTTAATGTGAAGGGCTGTATTTCTGAAAACACTTGAATTTGATACTTATCTTCATTTTAATTATTTTCAGTCCTTCTGGTTTCTTTGGCTATATCTTTAACCATAAATTTAATTGGGTGCTTTTGGAGGAATCAGATTAATATTGGCTTAATTGGCTTCATTATGAGGAAATTAGGTTTCAGGGATTGATTTACTTTTTTTTGGGAACTTAGATTTCATGTGATATATATCGTATATACTCGATCATAAGCTGATTCATTTATAAGCCGACCCCCACCCCTCAAGATGGATAAGTAAAAATGGAAAATTTTTATGACCAATTCATAAGCCAACCTATAATTCAGGGGTCAGTGAACTTTGGCTCCTGGGCCATCATGATAAGCTGCTGGTGGGCCGAGATTGTTTGTTTACCTCAAGTGTCCGCAGGCATGGAGATAAACCTAAGTAAACAAAGTGTCCCGGTGCACCACCTGCTTACCCTGATGGGCCGGGACAGCAACTGGTGGGGAAATTTTGGGGGGGGGGGGGGGGAGAAGCTGGGGGTCAGGGGAGTAACCCCTGTGACCCACCCCCCACATGACCCCACCTTAGCTGGGGAGGGCCAGGGGAGGATGTCTCTGGCTTGGCTGCAGCCTGCTGGGGTGGGGCGGCCAGAAGAGGAGAGACTCTGGCCCTGCCTCTTCTCTTCTGGCTGTGCTGCCTCTCCTTGCTCCCTCTGTTTGGGGGAGGGGCTGTGTCCCACCTCTCCCTTTCTATATCCGTTCATAAGCTAACTCCCTTCTCTGGTGCTTCCTTTTTTTAACTAAAAAAATTCTGCTTATGAACGAGTATATACGGTATATTAAACTTTTACTCCTTGGGAGCCAGTGTGCTGATTTCAGGTTTTTAAAAGAACCTGGCTGCACTTCTGCTGTGCTTGCAAACAGCAAGTAACTTTCAAATAAAAAGAATGTGTCCAGTCTAAAACTGAAAGCTAGGAAATAAGTTAAAATAAGCTTCTTTAGGAGTACTAATAGTTTTCCAACAATGTGCTAGGTGATTATAACTTGCATATCATGCCTAGGTATTACATCTGTTAGGGTCACCTGTTTCAGCAATGCTTGCAATGTTTGAACACAATGTGATGGTGTAGTAATACCTTGAGAATTGTCTTTGTATATTCTGACTTGTGGAATAGGCACTACTAAGCTCTGGTAAGCTAAGAAGCAGTACCTTACAGGGTTGCACAGCACACTTGTAAAGTACCAAATGTTCATGCTGCTAAAGGGCTGCCTCAGTTCATTCCTTTAGGTGATTAGCTATGTATCTAGACACTTTTTCAAGAGAACTTCTAACCCTGCTGCTCTTCCCCCTTCTGCCTCTTCTTTTTCTATAGTCTCCTTTCTGTTTCTCTCCCTTGTTACCCCCAACCAGCACTGGCTTCTCTTCCTCTTCCACACCTTTAGCCAGCATTTGATATCTTCTCTGACTTTAAAGGGGGAAGAGGTGTAGTGACTGATCTAGAGAAATCTTCTTCTGAATATCAGAACGCTATTGAAAAGTACTCCGTGTCTAAGGACATGTTGCTGCCTCATTTTTATCACCACCAGATAATGCAGAGTTCTGTGAACGTTTGGGACGCATGGCAGAATCTTTGGAGCTGGAGATTAGCAATGTAGGAGAAGTCTCGTTGCTTCTTTGACACCATAGAAATCAATAATAAAGGGGAAATTACTCTCCTGTAGAGGATTACTAGACCTATCCCAGGACATGTAGCTGTTCCCTGCATCAGCTCCAGTGTGCTCAAAGAAGGCTGAGTGCCTGTATCAGCAAGGCGTACCTCAGCAAGGGGTCTAGCATTGTTTTGACCTCCCTACGTATGGATCCTTGGCTAGAGAGAAGGTCAAGGGCTGTAAACATGACAGTATCTTCCCTGTAGGAAAGGATGTGGAAAAAGTTGAATTTTGCAGAATTCTGCTACTATGGGGACTTGTCACCAACTTCTAAGCCTTGATGGTTTGGTATCAGTTTGGGGGCTGAATGCCTCCCATTTTTATGCTGTCATCCTGGTGTGAATAAAAAAAAAATGTGAACGGTACTGTTGCAGAGGGAAATATGGTGTCCAAATCTGCTTTCTGTGCATGCTATGATACTTATGACACCCCTGCTTGGGCAGTGTTGTTCTTGGCTGAAGCCTTCTGGCTTCACAGTTGAGGCCATAGAGCTGGATTGAAGGATTTCTCCTCTGAAGCAGGGTGTATATGTGTGGGGAGATCTGTTCATCTTAAAAACAAGACAAGATCCTTAGAGTCTCGAAAATGAGACACCAGATGCACTGAGGAGCTGCTGAGGCTCACTTATCTTGGTCATAGGAAGAGTAACATTACGTCATCCTTGTTTCTCATACCAGACATACCTATCATCTCCCACCTTCTACTTCTTTAGGTGGGTACGGGTGTGAACCTTAACAACAGAACAGGTTAAATAGCTTAAAATTGGTCCTAACATCGGTCTTTGTCTACCAGGCCTCAGCTTTGACGTTTGCCTGGGAGCCTATTAGGGCAAGTCTGAAATGCCTACTTTCAAGCAGGCTTTTTTATTTAAGTAGCATGGAGGAAGCCTGTCAGAAAAAATGTGACTATACAGAGACGTCTCTGAACTATATGTACTGATGAGCAATATTGTTAATGTGGTAATACTGATGGAATTCTTTATTTTAAAGGAAACTTAAGTCTGGTCTACGCTAGAAAATTAGGTCAGTTTAACTACATCACTCATGGTTGTTAAAAATTCATCCCAAGTGATGTAATTAATTCAACCTAACCCCTAGCATAGATCACACTAGGTCAATGGAAGAGTTCTTTGCTGCTGTAGCATTTCTAGCATAGAGAAGCTCTTAGAGTGCTGTAGAGTAGGGTGTGTAGGTAATAAGTTGGACCCCATACAAATAGCCTCAATATTGTCTTTGTCCTCAACTGCAGGCTGGGAGAGCTGAAGCTCAGGTTTCAGGCTCTGTCATTTCTGTTCCCCACAGATAGCAAGCCCTCCAGAAAAGAGGGAAGTAAAAGAGCTGGGCGATACATGCTTAAATCATCCTTTTTATCTGTAGTGCCTAAGAGCATACACTTTGCCCTTTCAGTGCATGTTTATAAACTTTATGAACAGCATACTGTGAGTGCTGCAGCCAGTTTTCAGGTGTTAAGGTATCTGAACTAACTTCTGATGCCTTGGACACTAAACTTCAGCCAGATGTGACTTTTTATAATTACTGTGTAAACCCTTGGAAATGGCTTATAAATTAAATGGTAGGTGGTGTTAGTTAAGGTCTGTTTATAATTTGTGTAATATAATTGTATAATTTCATTTTTCTTTCTACAATTATAGTGCAGGATCTAGTTTTAGTTTATTATAGCTGATCTAATATAGAATGATAGAATAGTAGGACTGGAAGGGACATCAAAGGGTCATCTAGTCCAGTCCCCTGCATGCATGGCAGGACTAAATATTGGCTAGACCAGGGGTCTCAAACACGCGGCCGGCCCGCGGGATTATTTTCTGCAGCCTGCCAAGCTCCCCCCCCACCCCCCTTGCCCCTCCCCGGAGTTATTTTCTGCAGGCCGCCAAAGCTCCGCTCCCCTCCCCCTCTCCCCAGCGCGTTGCATCCCTGCTCCTCTGCCTACCTCCAGGCTGTTTGGCAGCATTTAGCACTTTCCAGGGGGGAGGAGCGGGGAGCCATGTGCTCGGGGGAGGATGCAGGGCAGGGGCAGGGATTTGGGGAAGGGGTTGGAATAGGGGCAGGGAGGAGGTGGAGTTGGAGTGGGGACTTTGGGGAAGAGCTTGGATTGGGGGCGGGGAAGGGGTGGAAAGGGCGGGGCCTCATGGAAGGGGTGGAGTGTGGGCGGGTGTCAGTGATGCGGCCCTCGGGCCAATGTGCTAGTCCTCATGCCCTCATGGTGATTCGACTTTGAGATCCCTGGGCTACATCGTTCTGACAAGTGTGTGTTTGGTCCTCTGTTGTAAAAAGTACTATGTCACTGGCTGTACTATTGTTGAAAGTATGGGATACCTATTCTAAAATTATTGCTTTACTGTATGACTCCATGTTCTTGTGCACTAACAACTCTGCAGTGTTTGGTTGGCAAACTGGGAGAATATCTGTAAATATTAAAATTACATTTTGAACCATACGTGATTTGTTTCTTAGTATTTGAAAGCTCATAGTATCTAGAGCAGGGCTAGCGTAAAGCCTTAAGCACTGTACAGCACCCTATGTAAAATACATTCTGACTGGTTTGGAATATGTTGTCAAATGTAGATCTAATACAGAGGAAGCCTATGAAGTTAACCTGCTTGTTGACAATGAATTGCAACAGCAAAATTGCTTTTCATTAGGGGGCCAAATCCATATTACATCTAAGCCATCTAAAAAAAAATTAGGAGAGAAATGAGGAAGTGTGCCTTTAACATTCTCCTCTGCTCTTCCCACCACAAAAACTGCCCCCATGTTGCAGCAATCTTCCATCTGGCCAGAGGGAAGGGTGCTTAAGAGCAGTAGAAAAATCTATTTTCCTTCTAGTGACCATAGAGTAAGGTTCCTCAGAGTGTAAGATTTGAATTTTAATCTTTCAGGAGGCAGTGCATTGTAATGAACCTAGACCATAGTTATTTTAATCGGTGTAGCTGTCCTCGCCATGTTTTGTATCCTTAATTTCCAGTGAAAATAACATAATTTGCAATTCCTTTATAGAAAAGACCTTGATTTAGAAAAACATGTTACTTACGTACTTTTTCATTACTCCATTAATCTTTATCTCACTACCTAGATGCTGCAAAACTCCTTTGCATGTCTTCTCTCAGTTTTGTTCAATATCTTCATTAATGATCTGGGGGATGGTGTGGATTGCACCCTCAGCAAGTTTGCAGATGACACTAAACTGGGAGGAGAGGTAGATCCACTGGAGGTAGGGATAGGATACAGAGGGACCTAGACAAATTAGAGGATTGGGCCAAAAGAAATCTGAGGTTCAACAAGGACAAGTGCAGAGTCCTGCACTTAGGACGGAAGAATCCGATGCACCGCTACAGACTAGGGACTGAATGGCTAGGCAGCAGTTCTGCAGAAAAGAACCTAGGGATTACAGTGGACGAGAAGCTGAATATGAGTCAACAGCGTGCCCTTGTTGCCAAGAAGGCCAAAGGCATTTTGGGATGTATAAGTAGGGGCATTGCCAGCAGATCAAGGGACGTGATCGTTCCCCTCTATTCGACATTGGTGAGGCTTCATCTGGAGTACTGTGTCCGGTTTTGGGCCCCACACTACAAGAAGGATGTGGGAAAATTGGAAAACGTCCAGCGGAGGGCAACAAAAATGATGAGGGGACTGAAACATATGACTTATGAGGAGAGGCTAAGGGAACTGGGCTTGTTTAGTCTACGTAAGAGAAGAATGAGGGGGGATTTGATAGCTGCTTTCAACTACCTGAAAGGGGGTTCCGAAGAGGATGGATCTAGACTGTTCTCGGTGGTAGCAGATGACAGAACGAGGAGTAATGGTCTTAAGTTGCAGTGGGGGAGGTTTAGGTTGGATATTAGGAAAAACTTCTTCGCTAGGAGGGTGGTGAAACACTGGAGTGCGTTACCTAGGGAGATGATGGAATCTCCTTCCTTAGAATTTTTTAAGATCAGGCTTGAGAAAGCCCTGGCTGGGATGATTTAGTTGGGGATTGGCCCTGCTTTGAGCAGGGGGTTGGACTAGACCTCCTGAGGTCCCTTCCAACCCTGATATTCTGTGATTCTCCACCATTTATGTGACTGAACCTGGTAAGACATATTAGCACACAGGCAGCATATAGCTGATGTAAGGCTGCAAAGAACACTGTTTTTATGACATTTATTTTACTTTCTGTCGTAGGAGTGTGCAGCCATCCTCAGTTTTCCCATTCTTTTCCTACTTAGAGGGAGTCTCGTTTCCTGTAATTCAGAAGCACATGAGGTCACAAGAGCTACCTATTAATTTAGAAACTTACTTCAACATGGGTGCAATTCTGGTGTGGTTTTAGGGTACATCTACACTCGTGGCAGTGTGTAGAGTACAGATGCCACACGCCCAGCTTGCGTGGGTATAAATAACAGTGTAGACAGTGAGCTTTGGCAAGTGGAGTGTCCCACACACCTAAATCCCCAGAGTATATACTCTACTTGGGCTCTCTGTGTGCCCAAGCTGTGCCTGCCATGTCTACACTGCCATTTTTAGCAGTGTAATATCCTGCTGCTCCCCCTGCCTCCCCCGCCGGAGTCTTTCCCTGCAGTATGTAGCTACCCAGTACAGTGGCAAGTATGGCACAGCCTGTTTTCCATTGCACCATGTAGCTACATGTATAGTGCCTGAACTCTTTTTGTGTAGTAAGTGTCTCATAAGTGTAGACATAGCCTCAGTAATAAGTTGGAAGAGAATGGTTTCCCCCCGTATAATCAGTTTGCTTTCTTTTAGCTCTTAAAGTGAACTTCAGCCACAAACTGACTGAGATCATTATGCTAACAGGAATGTTTTTTGCAAAAACTATATTCATAATTAGATGTCAAATTACAATTTAATGTGCCTATTTTAACAATGCTTAGTTCCTTATGTAGCTAAATAGGGAGTTCTGTTTCAATTGATCTGGGCTTTTTTTTTAACCCCCACCCCCTGCCCCAGCTTGCTTCATTTAGACCCCTGTGTAACTGGTATGATTAAATAAGTAATATAAATGTATGTAGAATACCTGAGATCAGAAAAACAGTTGAAATATTCTTTAATGTGTGTTTGTCCTTTTGCTTCACCCTTCAGAATGATAGACTGGCTGTCCTGGCCCCTGGCTCAGCATGTGGAGACATGGGTGATTGCATTGCTGAAAGGACTAGCTGCAGTCCAGAAATTCACTATTCTCATCGATGTTACTCTACTTAAGATAGAACTGGTATGTGGGATGATAATGTGATGGGGATTTGTTTAAATTTCTGTGCAGCTGCAGAGCATTCTTTGTGCCACAATATATTATGTCTTTATACCCAGTGTAGTAGAGTATAAATGTATTTTGTAGACGTTGGTTGTAGCATAGCAAACCTGTTTTATTCAAAATATTCTTTGTAAATCCTGGAAGTTATTTCTGCTTATTGAGTCGTCGTCTTCTTTTTTAGACTTGCTCAACTAAATGTCTGACTTGTTTTATTTAAGGTTTTTAATCGACTTTGGTTTCCTCTTGTGAGGCCTGGTGCTCTGGCTGTCCTTTCTCACATGTTGCTTAGTTTTCAGCATTCTCCAGAGGCTTTTCACGTGGTAAGTTGTTAAATTGTGTGAGTCTTTTGTTAAAGTGGGCCACCTGTAATATTTATGGTGTGGTTCTATGTGGAAATGACTGTAAAATTCGTGATTAGGGTTTCATGTTTATTTCAGTGCTTCTGGACCAAATTTATTCTGTTCACAAGTAAACAGGTTTTATAACTTCTGGCCCTGAAAACTCAATCTGTGATTCATGTAAGGTTTTTACTGGCATGTGCATAAAGAATCTGCAGGCCAAACTCTGTTTTTAGCTGCTCCTTTGTCACCTTTTTTTTTAAGTAGTATGACCGATTAAACTTGGGGCAGAATTTGGACTCAAGTGATTGGCAAACAGTGATGTTGAAGGAAGAAGGGGGGGGAGTCCAGACTTTACTTCCAGTTATATCATCCTTGACTGACCATGGATAGCAGCACCAGACTAAAAAAGTAGTAAAAACTCCCATTACTAAAATGATTGAGATGTAGGATACATATAGGTGGAAAACCTGAATAAGAATGACCATGTAAAAAAATAATACCCTTAAGATCATTAGATAAAGTATTCATCATTCAAGAAATAACATTTTAAAATATAGCCTAAAGATGTATCTTTTTTTATTGCTAAAATGATTACCTACAGTGTGGAGATGCTCCAGAACGCCTGCTTTTAAAGCTTCAAAACTTGAAACAATGTGCTTAAGAGGAGACTGAAGAATAAACAATACTGTTTTAAAATGTTGAGTGGGTTGGGATAGAATACTTTATATTTTTTCTGGTCAATATTTTCCAGCTGTCTAATGCATTAAATAGTAAAAGTTCTTTTCTTGAAGATCCAAAATAGGAGCTGCAATTGTTGTAACTCATTTTCTTTTCTTTTGTGTATGTAGCTTGTTCCACATGTGGTCAACTTGGTTCACTCCTTTAAAAGCAATGGCTTGCCTTCCAGTACAACTTTCTTAGTGCAGCTGACTGAGTTGATACACTGTATGATGTATCATTATTCGGGATTTCCAGAACTCTATGAACCTATTCTGGAAGCTGTTAAGGTATCGTAATGGGAATGCTTTCTCTGAGATATGAAACCTTTTGATCTAATAGAGTTAAGTATTGATTGTAGAGCACTAGTAAATATGAAAGTAATTAATTAATCATTAGTATATGACCTGCAGATGCGCTTGTACAAGGAAAATTCTATCTTGAGCATTTTGTGATAATTTTTTAAAATAAAAATGGCCGCAGTGGTTAGTAAGATGTGAAGTAATTAAGACAAAGGTGTAAAACTTCAGGTTATTTTTTAACTCCAATTTTTGAAAATCTTTATCTGCTTATTTAATTCCTTCTGTTTCACTTAACCACCTCTAGACACTCTTGTTCCAGTGTCGAGCATCTCATTGCAAGCTCATATGGAAAAGCCCCAAAACTAGGAGTCTTAAGTCTACAGTGCTGCTCTTTATCATACCGCTCTAATACAACCCCATCTCCAGCACACACAGACAGTTTTCCTTCAAAACAGAATGGATAGGGGTTTTGGTGGTTATTGTTGTTCTTGTTTTGTTTTGTTTTTAAATCAGGTATCTGATATGTTGTCTCTTATGGGGACTGCATCCTGCACTCGCAGGGGATAGGAAACGCCAATTAGATATGCCTATTTCTAATTTATTTTATTAGAAGGAAATCTAGGTTGAGCCTATGATTCCATTGAATCCTTTCTCTTTCGTAGTGCAAACGCTTTTCCCATGGTGTTGATGATGCATGTTTAAATGGATTATCCTGCAGGTGGGAGAGAGGAACTGCTCTGTCTCCAGAGCTCACTTAGCACCATTCACAGTTACCATTAAGGTGTTTAAGTTCAGCAACACTGCTCAAAGAGCTGAGTGTGCCATCTCCATGCCATTCTCAAACTTTTCTTTACAGAAACAGTGACTTTAAATTTAAACAAAAGTCAGCAAGCTGGTTCTAAATCAACAGATTGCCCAACTTTAAATTATCAGATGGAATCTCCAGTGTCTAATTTGAGCAATTTTTGCTATTAAGATTGGCTGAAAGTACTTAGTGGGATGAGGTGTTGGGGGAGGGTGAAGCCTGTTCATCTGGAGGCTGAAGAGACTAGAGTAATTAAAATATGCAAGAAATGATAACTTTTTAAATTCTCATTTGTATTGCCTAATCTCTGGACATGGGGGTTAGCTTCCCTTTTGACTATAATTCATTTATTTTCTTTTATATGCATTGTGTGCTATTTTACTTTAGACTTCACTCTTTCATAGTCATGCCTCAGTTTGTATTCACTTCTGATATGTTAGATGGTGAAACATACTGCTGGCTGATTGTTTTTTCCCTGAGGGACAGACATGCCCAAGTAAGGTTTTTTGTGTTGCCCAACCAGATGAAATGCCATTGTTGCGATCCAGTTTAACCCAGTTACTCAATTTGGATTGCTCATGGTACTGAAAAGAAGCATTGCAATCTGCCAGTGTCCTCAGGAAGATACAGAATGCGAATTGTCTCTTGAATATGGGGAATTGAGTTGAAATACTAAGTAGGCCCTAAAGAGATCAGGAAAGCAGTGACTGTTGGTGGAAGAAAAAGGGAACTACTTAATATGGAGGAAGAATGAGTGTGAAAGGAGAGGAAGTTCCTCACTGGCATGTGGGTTTCTTTGCTGATCTGAGGGAAGTGTCTTTCTCAGCTTTGAGGTTAATTGTAGGACAAAGGAGGAATATATCCGAACTAATCTCTGGCTAGCAAAAAAAAAAAATGGGGGGGGGGGGGGAGGAATACAGTGGACATTTGTCTAAGACACTTCAATTTGGATGCTTCTGTGGGTAGATTGTTGTGTTATGCAGTCTTTACTGAAAATTCTGTATGCTTTCATGTTTTTGATGTAAAGTGTATAATATAAATTATGTATTTTAAGTATGTTGGTAGAAACCACTTTCAGATATAATTTGTATTGACAGCTCTGCAATTAATAAATAAGTATGTATGGACGTATTCCTTCCTGTTTTGAGATAAACATTGAAGTGTAAGACTGCTGTTTTGTTTTGTTGTTTTTTTTTAAGTTTCGTTTGAGTCTGGGATTCTAACTTATGCTATTAACATGACACTTAAGAGGCAGTCTTTGGTGGCAAAGAGAGAGCAGGAACATACAGATCAAAGGTGACCTCCAAAGCTATGGGCCTGCAGTATCATTAGAGTTGACAGAATGCTCCTTCAGGAAGAGTTTATGTTGGCCATGCCACTCAGTATGAGCCTTTGATTGGGCAAACAATTGTATTGTCAGTAGTTTCAAAGGAAACTGCATGACATGTTCTAGGCTACCAAGGGACCAGAGCCAGAGGAGGAAGTGCAAAATGGCAGGTAATGGGAATATATAGAAGACTGTTGCTGGATGAAGTATGTGTTGTGAAAACAAATAAACATACTGCCAATGGTGTTTAAATATGTTTCTCCCTTGTAGGAATTGCCCAAACCCAGTGAAGAGAAGATTAAGTTGATTCTCAATCAGAGTGCTTGGACTTCTCAATCCAGTTCGTTGCCATCTTGTTTGTCCAGACTTTCTGGAAAATCTGAAACTGGGAAAACGGGTCTAGTTAACCTAGGAAATACATGTTATATGAACAGTGTTATTCAGGCACTTTTTATGGCCACAGAGTAAGTGTAAAACCTTTTAATCCTTGATATTCCATCGGCCTTTTAAAAAACTGTATCTGTTACAAATTAATCCACATTACACTTTGTGAAAGGCAAAATGATTAAAACTGTCCTGTGCTACATGTTTCCTAATAAAGCCTTATAGGAGTTCCCTGCATTTAAATGCTAATAGTGTACTGAGTGAGAACATCTAGGAAAGAGTGTTAAAATACAGTTCTGCCAGTCTAAAATTTTGGTGGTCATAAAAGTAAGTTACATATTTTATGTTCATTTGAGAGAAGTGTTACTATCAAACTGTAGTGACGTACCCTGTTTAGTAGCAATTTAGTTGGTACTTGTCAGTTTCCTCAGTATCTAAAATTGGGTTAGGGCTGCAATATTGCGTTCAAGCTCCAGGCCCAAGAGAAGTCTTTTTTTTTTTTTTCACCTGCAGGGTTGAAGTTAATTGTGGTACTCTATTAAATGTTGAGACGAACTATAATACTTTGTCTGCTTTAATGTTTTTGGTGTGCTCCTCCATTCTTAAACTTTTTTTATTTAAAGAGTTTTGCAAGAGGTCAGCTCTTGTTCTAGAGTTGTCTTTTTTTCTGTTTATAAAACAAAATTCTTAGAGAAACAACCACTGAGCATTAAACCAGATGGTATACATTTTGCCCTTTTTTGTCAAATTAACTCCATCCTCCTTGCATGCATGAGACTTTGTTGCTGTCATTTTTAAAAAGTCTAATATGGAAACCAATTCTTGTCTTTGTCCATGCAGTTTCAGGAGACATGTATTATCTTTGAATCTAAATGGGTGCAATTCACTAATGAGAAAATTACAGCATCTCTTTGCATTTTTGGCTCATACTCAGGTATGTGGTGGTCAACTTCATCTGCTTTTTTAAGACTAGCTGTAATACTCAAGACTGACAAGGCTTGATGGCGCAGAGGTGGCAATTGGATTGGGAGAGATCAGGGTTGTCTTGAAATATAGATGTGATGCTGAGACCTGGGAGGAGAATGAGTGTAAATTACCTCGATCTCTTAGTACCCAGTGCCACCAAATGAACAAATATTATTGATATGCTCAAAGAAGCCCATATGTTCTTTTCCTCAGTCAGGGAAATTTCATTGTGGCAATCTTTTTGAGGTGAGATGAGGCTTAAGAAGGTATATCTTAAGAAACTGTAACCTTAAAAATAGACCCTAAATAATGTTAAACATTCAAAATGGATAATGTAAGTTGCATAGGTAAAATTTGGTGCAATGCAAATTTGTGGTTATCTTCTTTAAATTTTCTTGCAGGTGAATTTTTAAATTTTTTATTTTTATTTTTTTTTTTTTACAGGAAATGACTTTTCTAATAGAGTAACGACATATGAGAGAAGAAAATAGCTATTTTCTTTCTGCCACTTATATAGTTAAAGTAATGCGCTTTTTAAATTAAATTTAAGCAATATTAAGATAAATAGCAAAAGAAAGGAAGAACATGTCTTTTTGTCCTGAAGCATGGATGAAATGTACTGCAAACTTATTAATGGGGAAAAGCTTAAAATATAGGGCTCATAGGTATGCTCTCTTTGGTCTTATTCAATAGTTTTTTCACGAAAAGTGCAAACAGTAGAACGTTAAATAAGTAGCTGTAACTTTTTTGGACCTATAAAGAGCCTATTGAACTTTGATTTTTATACTAAAGGCAGTTCTGCAGTATTCATGAACTATTTGCCTCTTTCCCTACTATACAAAATTAGTTCTTTTTAGGTTGTCAATTAATCGCAGTTAACTCACAATTATCTTTTAAAAAAATTAAAAATAATCATGATAAAAAAATTGCGATTAATTGCAGTTTGATTCGCACTGTTAAACAGTAGAATACCAATTGAAACTTATTAAATATTTTGGATGTTTTTCTACATTTTCAAATGTATTGATTTCAATTACAACAGTATACAAAGTTGACAGTGCTCATTTTATATTTTTTATTACAAATATTTGCACTGTAAAAATGGCAAACAAAAGAAATAGTATTTTTCAATTCACCTCATAAAAGTACTATAGTGCAGTGGTTTTCAAAACTTTTTTCTGGGGACCCAATTGAAGATAATTGTTGATGCCGGTGACCCAATCGAGCTGGGGATGAGGGGTTTGGGGTATGGGAGGGGTCAGGGCTGGGGTGCGGGGCGGGGGGGGGGGCAGGAATGAGGGATTCAGAGTGTGGGAGGAGGCTCTGGTCTGTGGGGAGGGGGTCAGGGCAGGGGGTGCGGGCCCTGGGGTGGAGCTGGGGATGAGGGGGTTGGGTTGCAGGAGGGGCTCTGGGTTTGGAGGGGGCTCAGGGCTGGGGCAGTGGGTTGGGGTGCGGCAGGGCATCATGGCTCTAGGGTGGGGCTTGAGATGAGATGTTTGAGGTGCAGGAAGAGGTTCTGGGTTGGGGGGGCTCAGGGCAGGGGATTGGGGCGCAGACTTACCTTCGGTGGCTCCCAGGCAGTGGCGCAGGCAGGCTCCAGAGGCAGGCTTCCTGCCTGTCCTGGCACCGCAGACCGTGCTGCACCCCAGAAGTGGCCAGCAGCAAGTCTGGCTCCTAGGCTGAGGTACGCAAGTGGCTCTGCATGGCTCTCGCCCGCAGGCACTCCCATTACCCCTCCCCCAGCTCCCATTGTCCTGGGATCCAGCCAGTGGGCATGTGGAGCCAGTGCTCATGGTGGGGGCAGCACGTGGAGCCCCGTGGGCCCCCTGCCTAGAAGTTGGACCCGCTGCTGGCCGCTTCCGGGGTGCAGTGCAGTGTTGGAGCAGGTAGACACTAGCCTGCCTTAGCTGGGCAGCACCGCCAACGGGACTTTTAACGTCCCGGTTGGCAGTGCTGACCAGAGCCACTGGGTCACTGAGCAAGGCGACCCAGTGTCTTACATGCCGTGACCCAGCACTAGGTCGCAACCCAAACTTTGAAAAACACTGCTGTAGTGCAACTACATTATCATGTAGCCTCTTTTATCTTTATCGTGTAAGTGCAACTTACAAATGTTTTCCATAGCTGCACTCAAACAAAACAATGTAAAACTTTAGAGCCTACAAGTCCACTCAGTCCTACCTATTGTTCAGCCAATTGCTAAGACAAACAAGCTTGTTTACGTTTACGGAGCTGCCCGCTTCTTATTTACAATGTCACCTGAAAGTGAGAAGAGGCGTTTGCTGGCTACAAAAGTGCTATGCGTTGCAAGGTATTTACATGCCAATTATGCTAAACATTCATATGCCCGTTTATGCTTTCGCCACGATTCCAGAGAACATGCTTCCATGCTGATGACGCTCGTTAAAAAAATGATGCGTTCATTAAATTTGTGATTGAACTTGTTGGGGGAGAATTATGTCTCCTACTCTGTTTTACCCTCATTCTGCCATATATTTCATGTTATAGCTGTCTCGGATGATGACCCAGCACATGTTTGTTTTAAGAACACTTTCACTGCAGATTTCACTAAACGCAAAGAAGGTACCAATGTGAGATTTCTAAAGATAGCTACAGCACTCGACCCAAGATTTAAGAATCTGAAGTGTAGAGCATGTTTTCAGAAGTCTTAAAAGAGAACATTGATGTGGAAACTACAGAACCCGAATCACCACAAGAAAATCAACCTTCTACTGGTGGCATCTGACTTAGGTGATGAAAATGAACATGCAGCAGCTTGCATTGCTTTGGATGGTTATTGAGCAGAACCCGTTATCAGCATGGATGCATGTCCTTGGGAATGGTGGTTAAAGCATAAAGGAACATATGCATCTTTAGTGCATTTCGCACATAAATATCTTGCGACGCCGGCTACAACAGTACCGTGTGAACGCTTGTTCTCACATTCAACTGATACTGTAAACAAGAAGTGGGCGACGTTATCTCCTGCACATGTAAACAAACTTGGTTGTCTTAGCAACTGGCTGAACAAAAAGTAGGACTGAATGGACTTGTAGGCTCTGAAGTTTTACGTTGTTTTATTTTTGAATGCAGTTTTTGTACATAATTCTACATTTGTAAGTTCAACTTTCATGATAGAGATTGCAGTACAGTCCTTGTATGAAGTGAATTGAAGAGAATTTTTTACAATGCAAATATTTGTAATCAGTAATATAAAATGAGCACTGTACACTCTGTATTCTGTGTTGCAATTGAAATAAATATATTCGAAAATATAGAAAATATCCCAAACTGTTTTAAATAAATGGCATTCTATTATTGACAGTGTGATTAATCGTGCAATTTTTTTAGTCACTTGACAGTTCTAGTTCTTTTTCAAAGAAATGTTGTGTTCCATATGTTAAATATTCTTCAAGTCCTTTAAAATGAGTCGAAGTTCAGATGTCAAAAAGGTGATGAGACAATTTAGCCAAGTTATTTAGTAAGACTTGTATATATCGGTTTATTGTTTTATTATTACTGCCGACAGAGGGAGGCATATGCGCCTCGGATTTTCTTTGAGGCTTCCAGGCCACCATGGTTTACTCCTAGATCCCAGCAAGACTGCTCAGAATATCTCAGGTTTCTGCTAGACAGGTACAGTAATGATTAAGTTAATGATAATCTTTAGGCTTGTAGAATGCTTAATTTTAATTGAGTGGTCATCTGATTGTTACAGTGCAAGACTGGGAGTCAAGATTTCTGGGTCCTATTCCTGACTCCGCTACTTAAGTGATGCATGATGTGTGTACCGCTTAACTTTTATGCCTCAGTGTATCCATTGTAAATCTGGATACCTACC
This sequence comes from Chelonia mydas, assembly GCF_015237465.2. Classification (NCBI taxonomy): domain Eukaryota; kingdom Metazoa; phylum Chordata; order Testudines; family Cheloniidae; genus Chelonia; species Chelonia mydas. The sequence continues at coordinate 54,141,253 of NC_057852.1, forward strand.
TACCTCATAGATGTTGTGACTAGAGGTGGGTGAAATTTTTCAGACAGATTTCCCCCCTCCCCCTCAAAAAAAAAATACAGTTATGGTTGACTCAGAACTATTTGTGAATTTGGCCTAATAGTTTTGGCCCAGGGAAAGTTTTTCAGGGCCAGCAAACGTGTACATTTCCATCCATTCCCTCTTTTAGACCAGTAGTTGGGACACTCATTTGGTATGTGGGAGATCCAGGTTTGAGTCCCCACTCTGGAAAAGAGATTTGAACTCTGATCTCCTCACTGCCAGGTGAGCACCCTGACCTCAAGGATAAGACTATTCTTGGGTGGGCCTCTGTTTCCCTGTGGAAGCTTACACTTTATATAAACACTTGAATGCTCATTGGGCCAAAAAGAGAGAGAGAACAGATCTATGCACTGGTGATTAAGTACTCATCTGAGAGGTAGGTGTTGTGGATTCAGATCTCTCCTCTGAATCAAGCAGAGATACTTAAGCTATGATAAAACCAGCTCTTGCCTCTCACTTTGTGGGAAACTGTTCCAGATGTGCAGTAGTGTCCCCAAAGGACCACCTGTGGCCCTCCATGTGTCTCCTCTTTTTTTTTTTTTTTTTTTTTTTTTCTTATTTGCATTTTCATTCTAACTTTAAGTTCCTTGGGAATAGGATAAATTTTATAGCCATGAAAATGCTATGCATGCCATATGGCACTATAAATAATACATTTTTTAGCTTGCTTACTGAATCAGAAGTCATTCAATGAGGGTCATTCAATCAGAAATGCTATTTGTTATTTATTTTAATATATATCAAAGAATGGCCCTACTGGGTCAGACCAGTATCCTGTCTTCCGACGGTGGCCAGTGTCAGGTGCCCCAGAGGGAATGAACAGAACAGGTTATCATCAAGTGATCCATCCCCTGTCGCTCATTCCCAGCTTCTGGCAAACAGTGGCTAGGGACACCATTCCTGCCCATCCTGGCTAATAGCCATTGATGGACCTATCCTTCATAAATTTATCTAGTTCTTTTTTGAACCATGTTATGGTCTTAGCCTTCACAACATCCCCTGTCTTTTGATTAGCATGTCTCTTGATTAGTATTTGGTGACATGACTACATTCATTAATATTCTAATTCTCATCCAAAACTGCGTACACAGTTGTGCTGTAATAGGCATAATCTGTTTGCTTTTCTGGTGGCATTGACATTTGAGTTTTAAGTTAATATGTAAAATATTGACACAAATGTTCATAATTTAAGCAACATCTAACCAAGCTTTTTATTCTACTGTACGTTGTTTAGTATAGATGGAAAAAAAAACTTGAGCTGTATAAAATGACGTTCAGAAATATATTTGGAAACAGTGCATCTGTTGGATTTTTGTTTTCCAGACTGCATGAAGAAGAGAGAACCTTGAAAGCTTTGTCTTCAGCAAAGCCATCTGAGACTATGATGAGTGACGAGTCCTTGGCACAGGAAACTGCCAACAAGGCACAAGTGTTTACTGAGGCACCTTGCACAGGAGGTGAAGAAAGAACATTGATAGAGAGAATGTTTGGAGGGAAACTACAGACCAATATATGCTGTTTGAACTGCAAAAGTACTTCTCAAAAAGAAGAACCCTTCACGGATCTATCGCTGGCATTTTGTCCTCCCACTTCATTGGAAAGTGTTGACATGCAAACCATAACACATTCTTCTGAAGTGAAAGATGACTGCATGGTGCAAACTAGTATTGTAGCATCCAGTCCTGTTGAAGAATCAGCACTTGATACATCTCTGGCACTAAGTGATGGCTGTGAAACAGTTATGAATGAGGGAATTCTGAAAGACCTTCTTCCTGCTGAGTTGAGCTCTGAGAATATTACAGATTCTGATCTGTACAAAGTTCAGGATAGTAAGAATGTGTCTCAGAAGCCAGTAAGTGAAAATACTCCCTCAGTTACTGACTTACTGAATTATTTTCTGGCACCTGAGATTCTAAATGGAGACAACAAGTATTATTGTGAAAAATGTGCCTCTCTACAGAACGCAGAGAAAATTATGCAGATCATGGAGGAACCTGAATACCTCATTCTCACTCTCCTCAGATTTTCATATGATCCAAAGTGTCATATAAGGCGGAAAATCCTGGACAATGTGTCTCTACCACTTATTTTGGAATTACCGGTCAAAAGAACTGCATCCTCTTTAGGTGTAGTATCAAGGGGCTGGTCTGTGGATGTTGAATTCTCTGACACTGGAGAGAATCTTGCTAAAAAACTGAAGCCTTCGGGTGCTGAAGAAGTGTGCTGCCCAGAATTGGTACCCTATGTATTAAGTTCTGTTGTGGTGCACTCTGGTATATCCTCTGAAAGTGGGCATTATTATTCTTATGCCAGAAATATCACTGGTTCAGGGCCTTCCTTAGGGCTGTGCCATCAATCAAAAACTATGGCTTTAGCTTCCCACAGCAGCTTGTTGGCAGGGGAGATTTCCCATGCAGTTATAGAAAATGACCTGGACGCTAATGAGATGTCAAAAGAGTGGTTTCTATTTAATGACAGCAGAGTGACGTTTACCTCATTTCAGTCTGTCCAGAAAATTACCAGTAGGTTTCCAAAGGACACTGCTTATGTGCTGTTATACAAAAAACAGAATTGTAGTAGTGGTTTCAATGCCAATTCAGCAAATGGACTCTGGGTGAACGGAGACCCTCCTCTGCAGAAAGAGCTTATGGATGCTATTACAAAAGATAATAAACTGTATTTACAGGTAAGATGAAAACATAACTAATGTGAAGAGTGACAGTCCCCTGAGGACTGGAAAACGTGGATCAACTTGCTTGCGGTTTCTAAAATGGTTACTTCTAAACATTCTGGGAATTAATCTCAAAATCTTGTAGCTCATAAATCCTGCTGCCCTTACGCTAGTAACCGTTGGACTACATAGTAAAATTTTAATCAAATTTACCAGTACACAGCATTATGTGAAATATGTTTATAGGAAGAACTCGCATGTTTTAACCTCCTTCTGTATTTCTAGGGCAGAGATTCTCAAACTGTCCTTTGACCACGAGTAATCAATCCAGGATTGGATGATCAAACAGTACTGGGGTTTTTTTATTGCTACCTGCTAAATTGCATTAAAAGAAGCTAAAAATATATTATGTAGAAAAGTTAGGGAAATATTTGTGATACCATAAATATGGTCCATGCTATGAGCATTTCAGAACCCCTGCGTTTTGGGGTTCACTGATTATTTGTATAGTACAGTAAGGTTTTATTATTTATAACCTTTTTACAGTGGGTTAAATTATTTTAGTATAATCCTGTTTACTAAATCTAAACTGAAATTAGAAAAGTCCCACTAGCCCTCACTGTGAAGAACTATTATGGTACCTCCAGGTGCTGAAGAGAATTATGGGCTTATGTTGTAACCTATTCTTGGCTCGCTATTTTTAAAACTTTGTGTGGTAAAGCATTACCACAAATTGACAGTCTGTGTTTACATGCTGATTGTTGTCTGCTCAGTAAGCACAGAGGAGTAGAATATAGCTTCTAAATGTCTTACCAACTATATCTCAGGCAGCTGTGACACTTTTGACTCAAGATTGTCCTGTCTTCCATCAATCTGTTTACCTTTCTCTCTCCTTTAATTTGTTTCACAGCAGTGAGGAAAAAATAAAATTTCACTGACTGTAAATCTATAACGGGTACTTATTGAATATTAAGTTAATCTGCATAGTAACAATATGTAGGTAAAATGGAAATCTTGATATTTTCTTGTATGACTTGCATAGACATATTTTAAAAGCTTCTGGCAATACAGGCCCACTGTTCTAGTCTGGGTTCCTAGCTGTACCAGACAAACAATTACATTTGGAAGAAAGAAAATTAGTAGGAGGCTAACGGCAAGTATTTATCCATTTTGAATTATAATTCCATGTCCTTTCTTCTCTAGCCCATCAGAAAAAAGGGAAAAAAGCCCTTAACCATAGCAGGTTACGAATAGAGCCCCATAAAATAATGGGAGCAAAGGTGGGTCCCAAAACTAAATACTAGCCACAGTAGATGGACAAGGCCTTTGCCCGCTCCCGTTCATGTATTTTTCGTATTCGATCCAATTCAACCGCCAGCCCCAGAAGCAGGATGACAAAATTAAGCAGTTTGCTTTATTAATGTTTATAACATTAAGGATAGGCAATAGTTTTAACTCCGACAAAACAGACCAACCATGTGGGTATAGTCTACCTTAGCACATTTTGTTCCAAGATTTTTTATTGACATGTAACTATGAATCTTACCATTTTTAGTACAGATATAGTTTGATAACAAATATTGTTTCTTTTGAGTGTGCAGAAGTGTGCTAGTTGCTTCAGAGACCCAAATCTGTCCTTGCTCTGTAGAGTTCACAATATAAAATAAAATATCTTACAAGTAAGATCATAATTAGGCAACCTCTACAAGATTATTTATAGATGTTGACATAAAATTCCTGGACAAACTGCAACTGAATTAAGTCCCAGGTCTCCAGACTTCTCCTTTATTGGAGCAAAGCAGTGCTGCAGCAATAAGTGCAAGGATGTAATATAGTAAAACTCAGGCCTTAGCACTTGCAAATTCCAGACTTTTAAGATACTGTAGCCATAACATTTTTATGTAACTGGAGATTTCCATGTGAAAGTAAAACTGCTCATGGTGGAGTCAGACTGCTATGGCAATCTTAGCTGGAAGCTTTCTTGCAGTCTCAAGCAACTGAATCTTGCATTAAACAAGTCTGAAAGTATTCTGTCACTGAGATGGAAGCTATCTAATCTGTGTCCTATGTATTCTGTTGCACAGTGGTCCCAAACTCTGGCACTCCAATGAGACATACTGGAAACTCTGTTGTAGCTTCTTTAGAGAATCTTTAATTATGAAAATGAATACATTGAGTACTGTAGCCTGCTGTTCATTTGGTATTAAATTCATGGGTTTTTGACGTTGTCCACACTTTCATTTTTGCTATGTCGTAGATTTTTTTGTTTTGTTTTTTGTATTATCTACACAACTGCATCATAAAATTTTGGGGGAAGGGGAAGCAGGTGATTTGGGCAGCTGGATGAGGGCAGTTTTCTTACCTGCAGAGGTCTGAGAGGCAGTATAGGATTGTGGGATAAACCCAATAGCTGGATGTTCTTGCTAAAATGATTAGCAGTTGAATAATCTCATTACATTTACACTTATTTTTGTTTCAGAATTAACATGAGATCCTTGCTATTAAATTCTATAGAATTTAATAGGGTTGAAATTTTATAGAACCCTACAGGTTACTCTAAAAATGAATAGAATTTAATACGGTGTTATCCTTTCTGTGGGGATTTTGAACCATGCTACAGAATTTCAGGCACTGAAAGCTCTTTGTAAACCTACTGCTATAAACTGATGGCTAGATTGTCAAAATAGGATTTCCATATACATTCACAATCACCCAAATGATGACTCTGAGCAGTGTTTGTGTGCAAAGGAGTTTGGTGCATGTAAACTATCAATTTTGCACACGGTTGGTAGTGTACAGATGGAAGCCATGTTAATGGTTCTTTTGAAAACTTACCCTTTGGAATAAAAAGAGCAAATTATTCTTTTCATATCTTTATCATTTTTAGAGGTTATTTTACTCTCTCTTATATCCTTCCCTCAAACTCCAACCTCTCAATATTCAGTTGTGCTTTTTCATAAAGTTGTATCCTGTTAAGGACAAGATCGTGTCCTTTCCTTGACAAAAACACATGTTCTTCAATGTTGAGTTTCCATCCATCTCAAACTAATGCCTAGGCTTCTAAATTCAATGTAAGAGGACAGTGTGCAGAAGGATTGAAGGATAACACTTTGCTATCCTCTAAACTGTGAATGTTCAAACTTGTCCATTTAAATCCAGTTCATGTTTTGAGTATGTTAGCAAGAGCGATCTTACTTCAAAATTAAAAAGTTTGCTTAGGAATTTAGCTTCTGATTATCTGAAAGAGGAATGAAAGCAGTTATTTGTACTTAACTCTATATAGGATGTTAATATGTTACTTGCTTTCCTATTTAAAATTGAGTATGTTTCACTAAAATCTGATGGATTATTAAAATCTGGGAACAACTGCATTAATGAGACTTGTTTCTCTGTATTGTCTATCTCATATTGGAAGCAGGAGGAATATGTATTGATGACTTGCTCAACATAGAGCTCTATTCTCAAGTTGTAACATTGTTACATTTAGAATTTTGTGCCAATAGATTTTCTTCTTTCAGGCAAACGCTTAAAATTGCCAAGACATAGTGAAGTGTTTTGTTGGAACATAAACCACACAGTTCTTTTGGGGGCATTTTTTAGCATTGAAGACACTAGAAAGGATTTTTTTTTTTTAAATAGGTGTACTCTATCTAGAAGTGTTCAAATACTTTTGTGCCTCTATAGAAGGGTAATTTTATCGTATGTACATTTAACTTACATATATTGTACCAAAGGTTTTTTAGCACATGCTGTAGTAACTGAGCTATGATCATGAATGGAACTAGGTTGCCCTGTTGTAGTTGCTGCTAAACAATATCTCCCACGATCACTGATGGGAGTCTTTTAACTCTTCTATACTCTTTTTATTGCAAATCGGTGCACTGTTCTGGGGTTCCAGTTTAGTATGAGAGTCCCCTATACACAATTCACTTCATGGTCCTGAAGGAGATCACTGTACCTCTGCTGCTGCCAGTAGTGTTTCCCAAGAAACACCACAGTAAAAACACTTTGTTGATGGTACGGAGCATTAGTGGTAAAGGCACAATTTTACTGTTACTGATGGCATAGGAATGGCAAACCGCTAATTTCTCTTCTTTTTATCCCCTCTCCTGCCACAGAGGGAAGGGAGCAAAATACCAGCAATACAGTGTTATGGATGAGATTTTTAAAAGTCAGTCATTTATGGTTCTCATGACTCTAACTTACTTTGTACATGTACTAAAGGCTTTAAAGTTAATGCGACACTTGGCATAGTGTTAACCTGCTTGCGCAAGCAGTTTAAATTAAGCAGATGCTTTGGGGTTTTTTGTGGGAGGGGGAAAAAAATTTGTCCCATCTGGACCAGTTTAACTACTAGCTATATTATATACATGTCAAACTCAAATTCTATAGGAACTTCTGCAGTAGGACAGCTTAACATATATTCATGCTTCTAGTTGACTGCCATAATGCTGTAATAAAAATCCTTAGTTATAAATCTATATAATGAACTTCTAGTTTAAAGCTTGAAAACACAATAAATTTATTCAATTCAGAGCACATGACTACCCTAGATGTTTTGCAATCTAAATTAGAGTTGCACATTTACTTTTCAATGTTTGGATAGCTAATCTATAGTAAATTTACAGCTCATAATGAGAAACTCCAATTACATTTGAATTGTATTAAAACAAAGGCTCTAGCAACAGCATATTGGAACCATTCCTTTAGTATCTCTCAGTAACACTTGAGCTAGAAGTTATGTGGAATTTAATATTTCCTGTTAACTTTGGATTCCATTCTTGTCCTTCTGTGACTGGAGACAGTTTACTGTTGTCACTCAGATGTAGCCAGCATAAGCTCTGCCTATTCGTATTAAGTGTCTGGCTTCAAATTCCAAAAGCAAAGTAAATCTGAATTAAGGCCATTCTGTCCATGTTTAATGATGAGGGAGTGAGTTAAATAGCTTCAAATTTAAGGCTGCATTTTTTGGCCGTACGAGTAACTTAAATATGCACAGGCTATTGCATCACAGAAATTACACATACACTATCATATGAGTGTTAGGTGCTGTAACACAAGGGTTTTTTAATCATTGGCTCTGTCCCATGCTCTTGCATTGTAAGGGTCTAGGTGATGCGCAAAAGAAATTGTCTGAATTCCCTCAGCTTTAGCAAGATATGCTTAGTGGTCCCAATAGCTGGGTAGAAGGAAGTTCCCTGGAACCTAGATATTTTATTTCTTTTTAGCAATGTCCATCCTTACTCTGATTCTGTATCTCAGCCTGCATGAGACTTGTAATATCCTATAACTGACAGAGCTACCATGCAACAGCTCTTTAAGAAAAAGTTGGATAAACCATATTGAATGAATAGACACTAATACATCATCCATGTTTTTTGCCTTTTGTGCCAGTGCAATTCCAATATCCTGCAACAGTTTAGTGTCAGAGGTGTCAGTTGCAGCTAAAAAAAATGGGTTTCATTTAGCTTTTGAACATGAGGTTCTGTGAAAAGATAGGCTCTGTACCGTACTTCTAAACTCAAATCCTGGTGAGACTGTCTCTGTCTTCAGTCATGTTTGTTAGTTACTTAGGGCCAGATTCTGATATCCTTGCTCGCCTTCAGTAATGCTTCGCTTTCTGAAATAGACCCTGGATACTGTCCCACTGCAAGTTGAAAACAAAAAAGTAAAACAATTTAATAGAGAATCCGTTGTATGGTTTGTAGTTTTCTTATTTTTCCTAGTTTGTAATGTACCTGGTTCTTACTGAAGTAGCTCTTAAAACAAGTTTAGATATAAATGAAATAAGTTTCAATTTTGGAGTTTTTAACTGCCTGTATTCTTTAATTTCAGGAGCAAGAACTTAGTGCTCGAACACAAGCACTACAAGCAGCCTCGGCCTCATGCTCTTTTCGACCCAATGGATTTGATGACAATGATCCCCCAGGAAGCTGTGGACCCACAGGTGGCGGGGGTGGAGGAGGATTCAGTACTATTGGTAGACTAGTGTTTTGAGGAAGACCTAGAATACATTGGTTCCAAAACAGTTCCCCCTGCTGTTTAAGACTGTTAAACCACTGAACTGCTTCAAATATCATACCAAGCTTTTGTTTTTGAGACCTAATCCTTGTTCAGAAAACAAATGTTAATTTTGTTTTGTTTTGGTTTTATTTGAAATAAATAAGTACATCATGGCGAAAACTACCTCTTAAATCCTATTGTTTTAATAGCAAGATGTGCTTGGCGAAAAAAGAGAAGACTGGGGAAGAAAAGATTTGTATGTAATCCCTAATGGCACTGCATCACATTTAATAAATGCAATTCAATCAGTTTGTACCATCCCAATCCACTGAATAAAGGAAGAGGAGAGAGTTCATTCATATTCTTCTAAAAGAGAGATGGTTATTCAATAGTGGAATGCTTTCAGGTGGGCATAATTGCATACACATTTTTTCCTTCATAAGTCTGGAAATCTTAATGGTGGCAGAGGATACACCCTTATAATGAAGGCAATAACTTAAATTTTAAAACATGACCACCTACAGTACTTTCCAGGGTAGGAGTTATTCAGATTCAGTATATTTGCATTTTGAGTACAAATGTAAAGAGTCATTTATACACGTTTGCTAAATCATTTTCAAGAAATGTGCATGGTCTTGTAGGAACAAAATTTTTAACTGAACTAAATTTGTAGTATTTCTAATTGTTTTGGGGATTTCTAAATTATTTCAAGAAGTATATCTGCTCTGTATTTGAAAGGAGGAGGTTCTGTATGTGCCTTGCAGTACTGTAACTTAAATACAAAACTTTGAGGCTATGGAAGAGTTAAAGAACAATGTTAGAAATTGTTTTGTGTTAATATTAGAAATTAATACATTTTTGGAAAGTTATTAGATTTTCCAGAAGTAAAATCTGATGGTTCTAAAACTCTCATGTTGTCATTATTTACAGTTCAGTAGGGGCGGTTTTTGAATTGCAACTTCTCTGGCCTACATTATTAAGAAGTTGATCGTAAACACTGATTCATAGTTGTAAATTGTTTTGTCTAAAAAGCTGCTGAGTTGATTCTTACCAAGTGGGTTAAGGTGTCTCAGACTGCCTTGACTTCCCAGTATCCAGATTCTTTTCTTTTATGATTGTCTAACAATAGGAACTTTATGCCTTGGAAGAGAATCACTAATAATGTTACTTATGGTTTGTCCTTCTTCGGCACTTCCAGCCTCTCCGAGGAACATCTGAAGACTTCCTTTATTCCAGTGACATACTGACTCCTTGGCTGTGCTGATCCGTGTGGTAATCCGTTTTACGGGCCATCTTCCAGAAGGTACCATTGTGATTATCTAGTCTGACCTTTTGGAGCCTCTCTGTATTAAGTCTCCTCGCTCTCTGATAAAACGGATGCAGATTAAGATGTTCGAGAGAGACCAGCACCAACATTCTATTGACAATCTGAGGCATCTTGTCCTGAACCTGGGGACCTAAACTGTTCTTGGAAACTTCTTGAAGGTTTCTGCCCCATTGTCTCTCACCAATAAAAAAGTACCCTTTTTATTCCCCCTTCCCTTGTGTTGGTATCCAAAGGAAGATTTGGCTCAGGGGAAGTACCTCAGTCTGTGCCTTGAGACGATGGGGCAGAATGATCAGTCCTCTTGTGGGTCATGCTAGCAATGTGCCTCTGGTTTCACTGCTCTGTTTAAAGAGAACTTGATAGGAGGGTTTTAGTTTTAATACTGAAATCTGTTGCAGTTCAGGAATCTTTTTTTTAAATGAAGACCGCTCTGTCTTGGTGTCTTAGGCCCAGATCCTAAAAGTGTTTAATCCCCCATTTTGCATTGAAATCAGTGGAAGTTAGGAGCCTAAAATACCTTTGTGGATCTGGGCCTTAATCTCTACCCCTGGTTATACTTATACGTGACATCCTTTAAAATTATGCATAGATCAGTGGCGCACATACCTCTAAGATTGCTAAAGAGCATACACAGAATAATCCAAATTCAGGTGCACAGTGTAGAAAGCTCTGTAGGATCAATTTCAGTAATATCTGCATAATTAATTAGTTTGATATTAATAACAAATAAGTTGATATCATGTGAGAATATAAACAAGTACCAAACTTCTGCCAGAGAAATATAAATATGAGTGTACAGTGAAGAGGAGCAGAGCGGTAAAGCAGTTGTACAATTGAATCAAGGGTCCGTTTGTCTTTTAAAATATACACTTTACCTAGAAGTGTAAGTTCCAGTTTATTTACACCATCTGTAAAATGAGGATATTCATACTAACCTTTGTAAAGTGCTTGGACAGCTCCTGCTACAAAGCACGATGTAAGAACTAGGATATTTATTATTTATTTATTTGTTTGTTGTTTAGTTAATGTTTCTTTACATTTTTGCTTGGTTTTAACAAAATGCTCCTTTGAAAGTGCCAGGTCCTTGAAATGTGCACCTTTCAGGTGTTTATGTGAACAACAGCAAAGACTTGAAATAAATACTAAAAGCAGCAAATGTGGATCAGGAAAACTTCTTTGCTCCCATGACAAATCAAACTTTTTTTATACCTTTTTGGTTTTTAAATTTAAAGAAAATGTATATTTTGAAGGACTTATTTTATTTTGACTAATTGAACAGACAATCAAATTATATATAATGAACAGTATAACTTTAAAAAAAATTTTTTTTAAAATGACTAGTGCTCATGAAAGTCAGACCAACCTATCTTGATCCTTGAAAAGTGGAAGTAGATGCCATTCAAGCTTCCAAACAGTTTTTTGACAACTTATAATATCTTGGCTTGTCTGCAGTACCTCTGCTATTCCCATCCTAGGCCTCTGCATCAGGTTCTCAGTCATGGAGACTTGAGATGCTTCATGGAGCACAGAGCATGCTATGCCTTCTGCAGTCTCAAGAATGCACCTTATTAGTGATAGGCCCTGGACTTCTATGTGGCACAAGGAGTCCTCCTACCACTCGTAGGCTGCGTCCCTAGGCTTCAACACCTCTGTTTTCTCACTATGGCTTCTTTAGCAGGGCTAGTTTTGGTTTGGCTCCCTTGCAAGAACCTTCTCTTTTGGGGGATTTCTCTTTTGGAGCCAGGTCTTTCCCATTCAATATCTCTGTAGTTCTGTTGAGGATCCTTAGTATTCTCTCTGGAGGTGTCTTACATCTGTCAGTGTTTAGTGTCCTTTTTGTAAACCCGTAAACTCCTTTCCCTTAACTCCATGCAGTTATGCAGAATAATATCAAGCAGGTAAACAGAGATAATATTAATAGAAATACAGAAAAAGTCCACACTCTCCAAAGGATGTGAACAAATTAGAATGATCAAACAAAATAATTTCACTTGTGATCTGGTTGAGGTTTGGCAATAGGTTTTCTAAAGATTAAATGACTAGTTCACTTTGCCACTGACATCTCTCAAAAACTTAGTCTAGTTACCTTCAGAAAATGGGTTAAAAGAAACTACACCCACCTTTAGGTCTCCTTGGCAATTTTTCTTTGTTTTACAGTTGCATTTATCTGGTGAATATTTTTAGATGGCTTTTCTCTCTCCCATTGATGTGTGGAAAAACCTACACAAACAGGAAATTGACTGACTGCCTGTGGGATTGGCTGATTACATGTAATGCGGTCTAATGCACAAAGTAAACAAAAAGAGCAATGTTTTGTTTCTCTGGATGAGTTTATCGTGATCTTGGATAACTCAAAACACTTTAGGTAGAAAAAAAAATTGAAGATGTTATTTTTAAAGTGGCTGTTTAAAAATATTTTTGGAAGGGTCAGTTGTGTTTTTCTGTTCTGTAAAAATATAAATCTTGACTTTCTAAAAATTTGATGTCTGTATATGGCTGCTCTACAATATCTGTTTTGTCTGTTTTTGAAAGGCTTACACATTGTTGTTTACTTACTCTGAATTGGATGCCAACACCTTGGAGTTTTAAACAACATAACAGAAATGGGAATGGATCTGGTTAAGTATAAAATGAAGTTACACCTCACGTTGAATAAGACTCAGTTACTTGTCCCTGATTACCTTTTGTTAACCCAGGTGGAGATTCATTTTTAAAAAACTACTTAAGACCAACATTTCAAGTTAACATCTGAATACGTGGGACTAAAACGCCTTATCTTTAAAACTAAAGACTACAGAGTAGAACTGCCTTTTAAGAGCGAAGTATCTAACTTTGTCAAAATGAGTGAAGTGATGGTAATATTACTGTCTGCTACACTATTCTAGACCTGCCGTGTGGAGCAGTATACATATAGTACTTCAGCTTCTTCCTTCCATGAATAAACATTCAGAAGTCTGCACAGCTCTGTTCCTGTGCTTTTTTTCCATGTTTATTAAAGTCAGCCTTATCGAAAAGATACAAAACTTTGGACACTTCTCCTGAGGCCTGCAACCTGTTTGATTCAGTGCAGTATGCACAGTTGTACTAAGTCTTCAAGATTATCCTTCCCATTTAAAAAAAAAAAAAATCCATTTTTTAATGCAGGGGGCAATTAGTCTTTTTGTTAATGGATTGTGTTGCTATCACCTTGACTTATTTTTTCTATGCATCTAGTCCTGTGCATTTCTCACCAAGGGAGTATAATACTGGACTGTTACGTATATCACCTGACTAATAAATAGTGGCACTGGATACTGAGTTTATTCTTACTATAAGATGAGGGAGTGGGTGCTTGGAATAGATAACTGAACAAAGCCAAGCCACTTATCTCTTCTGGCTTGCTCTTCTTTCCCCCTCTCTTTCCCTGTCCTCTTGCACAGGCTACTCCATGAAATTAAACAGGAATCTCATCTGAACAGTTATTTCTGTTTCAGTTCCAGGGATGAGCCATTTTATACCGTCTGCACCCATTAAACAACTCCTCTACAGTGGCAGAATCCTGTTTTCTGCAGTAATAAGACCTCATTTAGCATTCTTTGCTACTCTCCCCCTTTGGCACAGGAGTCTCTTGTTTTAAAGGTTCATTATGATTTGGATTCTCCTCATGTCTCCTTGCTTCCCCAGAGCAGAGCATACTAAAATATATAGATTTAAGAGCATACAACAATGATACACTGAAAATAGTAGGTACTAAGGAGCTCTTTAGTGGAGCAGGGTGAAGCAAAAATCAATGGCTGGAAGCAGAAGGTAAACAAGTTCAAATGAGGCACACATTTTTAAGCATGAGGGTGATAAACTAAGGGTAACAGTGTATTCTCCATCTCTTGACGTTGTCAAACCAAGAATGGTTACCTTTCAGGAAGATAAACCTTAACCAAACAAGTTATTGGGCTCAGTACATTTAATGATCTGTGATATACAGGAGATCAGATTAGATGACCTAATGAACCAATGAGACACTTCTGATGTTATTTGTAAGGAAACCTTGAGAGCTAAAAAGTAAACACAAAGTACACAAACCAGAGTATGTAAGGGACAAAAACCTACACAAACTTGAAACAGTCCTGCTCCAGCAAAATTGTTATAGTAATGTCAGTTTGACTTGGCCCTTGAGCACATGCACAGGCTCAGACTGTGGTCTCCTGAGTGCCATCTGGAATCTGTGCAGCATAGTGTCAGCTTGTGTGGTTTAAATATTTTTCAACAGCAGTCTCCTTTGGGCTTGAGTGGAAGATGTGGTGGTCTGTGGGGCAACAAGAAATGAAAAATGAAGAACAGCAGGAAGGAAGGGGAGAGTGAAGGAGATGATAAAAGGAAACCTACAGCTGGGAGCAAGGAAAATTTTTTAAAAGAGAAAATACCAGCTTCTCTCCTAACTAAAGCAGGTTACGCTTGGGTTTCTAGACAAACTTAGGCTATGTCTACACTGTGAACTAAGGGATATGATTCCCAGCTCCCATAGACCTACTTGGTCTAGCTGTCATTGTAGTAGGATAGCCATGGTAGCATGGCTGAGGCAAGTGGTAGTGTGGGCTAGCTGCCCTCAGTACAAAATCCACCTGAAATCAAGGGGTATGAACTTCGCACAGCTAGTCTGTACTGCTGCTTGCTACTGTCTTCGCAAGATGGGGATTGCTCCCCCATCTTAGAGCCTGTGGGTACAGGACATCACAATTTCCTGTTTACATCCCAGTCCTGAACAAAAGTAATGTGATCTAGTCCATTCTAGCTGGAAAAGCACTGAAGTAGGCATGTCCAAAGTACAACCTGCAGCTGCCTCTTGAGCCCTGCTGCAGCTCATGAAGAGGATGTGTCCTGACATGTATGTCTCCATCTTGATCAGAGCCGGCTTTCTTAGTGTCAAGAGCATGCACTAGCCTGCCAATAGACAAAACAGCTCTGACCAAGGAGTAGTGCATGTTGAGGCACCGTGCTGCTTGTGTACCACTGCACTGTATGAAAGATTATCCCGTTGGGCAGTATCACGTTGATTAGACCTCTTGGTGATAGCACTATTAACTTTTTTACAGCTTGTTTTCCCCAAATGCATTTTATATTAGCTGGTTTGATAATATAAAGAAAAATGTCAGTCTGATTTGTATTATGGCAAATTGCACCACCCTACAGTTCTGTGGCAAGAGCTGATTTAATATCCCACTTCTTTAAAAGCCACACTGTGTGTCCTCATTTCACTTATTCCCTGCACACACAAAAAACCCAACTGTTCTTGCTCAAGAAACCAGTATGATGGCTAGAAATTAATATTCAAGGTTGGATTTTCCAAAAGAATGATACATTATTTTCAATTTTTTATTAATACCTTCTATTTGGTACAGTGGCTTAGACAAGAGATTCTGTAAGTCCTGTTTTATAATGTACTGATGGATTCAATATGCATTCTTATAAGTAAGCACTAAGCATTACATACACAAAATATTTTTATCATATTCCTGATAGAAAAATAAAGAACAGGGTAAGAAGCAGTCAATTAATGAATTACAGAAATGTTGAAAGGCACAAGTAGGTAGAGGTCAGAATTTTTCCTTTGTTCCTGGTTCAATAGTTATTTCCAAGACTATTTTTAAAGGAATGTTATGTTAAATAATTTGAGCTGTGAACAAGTTATTCTAGAAAAGCAAGAGGGAACTGGGAGTGGTGCATTCGGTACCATGTTCAAGGATACACATTCAGATAAAGGAGTTCAAGGATAGACATTCAGATAGAGGAAAGTACTGACAGTTTTTCCTCAGCTGTTTTTTTCATCCAGTTTTAAAAGTATATATGTGGTGGTGATCTCAAAGCTCTCGTTGTGCATTAGCACATCTAAATTTACAGAAAATAAATAGCAGCTTCGAACTAAATAACCTACAGGTCTATTGAATCAAAATGGTGTTGCATTAGCTGTATTATCTTGCTGCATCTTACCTATGGCACAGTGAATAATAGAATAACATTTAAAAGTAGTTTTGGTGTTTCTTAATTTAAATGCTTTCCCTGTTTATGTTGGCAACTTTACTGTACATTTCTTTTCATGGGGGAGAAAAAAAAAACCCATATAAATCTTAAAACTATATTCTGTGAAAATATAAATAACATCCTTGGTGTGAGAAACAATTCCTTGCATCTACAGCTGCACACACAAAAACTAACGTTCTCTTGAGAGGTCATGAAATTGCTACAGAAAAAAATTGTCACCAGTGAAAATGCAGCAGTCCAAATGAAAATGGAACTAAACCAGTGTAAATATTATGCACAGGAACATTCTGGCCTCCTATAAATAATGAGGTTCTCAAAGTCTCCAGCTTCCTTTTTACAGACCAATCTGGATTGTTTAGTAAACTGGGCGCAAGCAAACAAATATGCATTTAATATGGCTAAATGTAAATGTATAGTTGCAGGATGGGGGAATACTATCCTAGGAAGCAGTGACTCTGAAAAAGATTTGGGGGTCACAGTGGATAACCAGATGAACGTGGGCTCCCAGTGCAATGCTGCTGCCAAAATGGCTAATGCAATCCTTGGATGCGTACACGAGAATCTCAAGTAGGAGTAGAGAGGATATTTTACATCTGCATTTGGCACTGGCTGAAATACTGTGTCCAGTTCGGGTGTCTTGTTCATTCAAGTGGGTTGTTGATAAACTGGAGAGGGTTCAAAGAGCCACGAGATAGTTAAAGGATTAGAAAACGTGCCTTAGGATATGTTTTCACTAGCAATGTTAAAGCGCTGCCACTCAAGGTTAAAGTGCTCTCTCCCAGCGCTATAAAAATGCACCTCCACAAGGGGAATAGCTACCAGCGCTGGCAGTGCGGCTACACTGGCGCTTTTCAGCGCTGAAACTTGCAGTGCTCAGGGGTGTGTTTTTCACACCCCTAAGCAAGAAAGTTGAAGTGCTGTAAAGTGCCAGTATAGACGAGGCCTTAGTGATAGACTCAAGGAGCTCGATCTGTTTAGCTTAACAAAGAGAAGGTTAAGTGGTGACTTGATTACAGTCTATAAGAACCTACATGGGGAAAAAATGGGCTCTTCAGTCTAGCAGACAAAGGCATAATACGATCCAATGGCTGGAAGCTGAAGCTAGACAAATTCAGACTGAAAATAAGGCATACTTTTTTAACAATGCAAGTAATTAACCATTGGAGCAACTTGCCAAGAGTTACGGTGAATTCTTCATCACCGACAAGTTTTTTAACTCAAGATTGGATGTTTTTATTTCTGTCCAAGTTGCCTTTAATTTCAGGTTGAATGCAGGAAACCTATTAGAGAAACAAGCATGTAGGAAATTCAAACAATTAACAGATCTTGAACTGTCAACCGTTAATATGTTAAATTGCTTTTGAGTGAAGGAGTACATGATAGAAAAAGGAAGTGGCGAACCTCCAATTACAAATAGGGATTATGAAGCCTAACCTCCTACTGCAGTCTACTAATGTCTCCTTCTGGCATTGGTAACAATCATTGGAACAGTTTACCAAGGGTCATGGTGGATTCTTCATCACTAACAATTTTTAAATCAAGACTGGATGCTCTAGGAGTTATTTTGGGGAGGTTCGATGGTATGTGGTATATAGGAGGTCACACTAGATTATCACAATGGACCTTTCTGGCCTTTGAATCTCTGAACAGATAGCTGCCTTTAGGTGGCCCTGTATTAACAGTTTGGTACTGTGTATTTGAATAATCTATGGAGGCTCGACAGCCCCGATCCAAAATCCAGTCACATAAATGGAAAGACTCATGTTGATATGAATGGGAGTTGGAGGCGCCACTTTCTGTATACTCCAGTCTACAAATAGCTGTGCCTCTGTCTGTGTACCACAGCATCAGCCCCGCTGGAGAAGAGGGCGGGGGAGAGGGGGGACTGGGAGTTCTGCTCCTTTCCCTGCTGGGAGAGGCAGCAGCCGGGAAAGGAGCAGAACTCCAGCAGCTCCTCTGGTGGCTGTACCACCCACCCCCGCCTCATCCCCTCCAAGCCCTGTCTCCAGCCCAGCAGGAGTAGGACAGAGCCCCCGCCCTCCTCCTCAGGTAACGTGGGATGGATGTGGGGATGGGCTGGGGCGAGTGTGGGGGCCCCGGGCTGGGGCGGTGAGGAGTCACATGGAGGATCACATGGGAAGTTCACATGCCCTCCCCCCCCCCCGGTAAGACATGGATTTTACTTGCACCACTGACTGTATAATATATCTTGAGACCTCCACCTCACTCTAAGTGTCGACAAGCCAGCAGATCCCATTGGCTTCAGTAGAAGCTGCTGGATAGTCATCTCATTGCACAATCTCAGAGCTGACAGTTGTTGTATCAGTGGGATCATGAGCAGAGCAGCCACCCAAAATTCAGCAGGGAAAAGGGCTCTGCAGTAGTCAAGAATGAAAACCATCTGAATGGCTTCACCAGGCGCAGTTGGGTGTCTCTACCATAGTTGCAGCTGGGACTGAGGAGGAGAACAGAAAGATCTGCTGGGAAAGTCGTCAGGGTGGATCTGGGGAATTGGAGCTGGATGCACAGGGCACAAATGAGCAGGAAGGTTGCAGCAGGTGCAGCTGTAAAGAGAGCAATGTAACAGAATGGTGAGCAGGAGACCTGCCAGGGAAATGAGAGCCATGCTTTGGGGCGAGGGGCTACAAGAACCCTCAAGGTAACCTTGTGTGAGCACTTCAACTTGAGCGTATGAAAGTCTGGGAAGAGCAAGCAGCGCATTAGAGGCAGCATGCAACGAGGTAGTCTGGCTCTTTTAGGAAGGAAGGGGGGTTGGGGCCAGCCCACCTTGTTCCATGATTTGGCTTCTTAAAGAAACAGATGTTTAAGGGAGCACCAGACAAGCTGGTGAATGGTAATCAGGGAGCTCCCTTCCGAGCAGGGTAAAAACCCAGCTGTGAGATGAGTCTGGGGAGAGAGGGTAGCTAGCTTGGAAAGGAGAATGTTTGTGTGAGAAGGAGGCCGGGGGGGGGTGCCCTGAATCAAAGGGCAGGTGAGAAGAGAGGCTATGTGAAGCAGGCCTGGAACCTGGCGACTTGTAGGCTGTGGAAGCTGGCCTTAACCATTGCATGGCCTCAGAAGGGAGGAATGTGGAGTTTCTTAACCTGCTCAAAGGATTTGGGGCTGAGGGAATCAAGGGAAGCTGTGTATTTATCAATACTTAATAAATTGGCCCCCAGTAAGAAGGAATGTTATGTTAAATTATTTGGGCTGTGAACAAGTTATTCTGGAAAAGCAAGAGGGAACTGGGAGTGGTGCATTAAGTACCATGTTGTGCCACGAGGGCGCGTGATCCAGAGACCACACAGTGTCAATGTAAAATGAAGATGGAAAGTCTGCAACAGGAACGGCTGGATGGGTTGGTAGGTTACAACTGAAATGCCTTCTCTACTAGTGCTCCATAAACACAGATGCAGTGTAAGGGGACTGTTGTCCCCTTACCCAAACTCAGTGGAGGTGTTTTGGTTGGCTAGCTCCCTATACCAAAAGAAAGGGGAAGGGTTGATGGGAAATCAGGACCCTGAGACTGACAGCCCCCAGGAACAATGGGGAGAGGCCAATGCTCCAAGTCAGCCTGATTGATGGGGGGCAGGCTAATTAGAGAGTCAGGAGGCCGGGGGGGGGGGCTGTCCTCCGTGTGAGCTGGAATTGCTTAGGTTGGACAGAGTGGGGCCGAGCTAAGGAGAGAGCAGGGTCCCAAGCTGAGCTGGGGAGCAGAGGTGTACCAGATCCAGAGGGGCCAGAAAAGCAGCCCTGGGAGCAGAGTCACAGAAGCAGCCCACAGAGCAGACCTGTCCTGGGAGGAGAGTTGCAGCAACCGGAGCCAGAGAAGAAGCCCAGGGAGCTGGAGGCAGAGCAGCAGCTGTGCCGAGGCAGAGTGGAGCTGGAGCAGTCCGAAGCCGGGTGTGGTGAGCAGCTGGGGAGAGCGAGGGGGATGCTGGGCAGTGGGCCCAGCGCAGGGAGACGCCCCCAGCCAAGAGGCCCTGCAGGCCAGACTTGGAGGAGGATCTTAACCACGACAGGGCGGGGGTGACGCTGGGAAGAAGGGTCTTGCCACCTAGAGCCTGAGGGCATGTGGCCACCACCAGAGCAAGTATCTGATGCGCAGCATCCCTGCAGGACAGCCAGGGTCTGAGAAGGGGTCTGGGACGTGTGAGGATGAGACTAAACTTCCCTGACATTCCAGAGATGCTGGTTGTGATGTCCCTGTACCACAGAGCGGGGTGACGTGTTTTCCTTTAACCTTTCCCATTTTTTTCTTATTTTTTTTTAAATTGATTGCTGTTTAATAAATTGTATTTGCTTTGAACTATATGTAATGATCAGTGGGTCAGGGAAGCATCCAGGGCAGAGAGAGCACTCTGGAGTGGGGACACCCTAGCACCTGCCCTAAGTGACCACAACAGGGTTGGGGGTTGAGCCCCCCAGGAATCCTGGGCCCAATCTTGTCGGAGTTACGAGGACTCTGCCACACAGAAGAGTAGAAGGGGAGCCCTTGAGGTCAGGGAGGCCTCTGGGTAAAGGAAATGGGAGCGAGGACTCAGATCCTTTCGCTAGCCCACTTCACCAGGGTAGTGTATAAGACAGGAAAGTTCCCCACAATAGCAGGACCATTCCCCTCCTTACACAGTTAGTGGGAAGACAGGGAATGTCTTCCCCCAGCCAACTTTCAACCTGGGGGTGCTGTTCCCTCCCCCAGCTTGGAAGGGAGGCAGACAATAGTGTTGAGAAGAGAGCCTGGGTTTTCTTGGAGCTGAACTGATCAGCACATGCTTTCTCTTCCTGCCCCGATGAACTGTTTAGATAATAAACTTGAAGTGCAGGAATCAGAGACTAATGCAGTCTCCTGTCAGCAGGGGCATCTGTGACTTTCTGGTGGGGAGGCAGGAGATCTGTGGGGTTAGCTCACATTCACCTTGCATAGTCCCTCCCACCCCAGCTTTAAAGGTTTGCTGAGCTGGAAGGACCTGGGTGGGACATGAGGAAACAATAGTGGCTGAGGCAGCGGCATCTTTTCCTCCCTCCCCCTCCTGCACACACTTAGGGGTCAGCAATGCGGGAGGAGGGCATGAGGTCAGTATGAAGGGGAACTGGGGAAGGGGAAGAGAAACTGGCAGGACTTCACAGAGAAGGAAGCAAGATTGGGAGCTCGGACTGAGAGGAAATGGGGTTGGAGAGGGTGTGTGTAGGAGACGGTATTGCAAGAGTTGGTGGGGGGGAGGGGAGGCAGGGGAAAGGGGAAAGTGAGTCTGGTAAGACTTTCATGTGGAGAGAAGCCTGAAGGGCAAAGAGGAAAGATGTGGGGGGTTAACAGCAAGGGGAGGGCTGCTGCAGCGCAGGAAGAGAGCTACTTGGACTGTAGCATAGGGAGAAAGGCAGGAGACTATCTGAGTGAGTGAGTGCTGGTGATCTTGGTATTTTTAAAACATTTTTGTGGTTGCAGTGGAATATCTCTGGCCTTCCCAGAATGACTCCATGGATTTATGGAGTGGGACACTTTGACTCTGGGGATGTCTGCTATGCTCTTCTTAAGTATGTGTGTGGTGGGGTTTGCAAAGCTTCACTTTTGTGACTAAAGAATAGAATATTTAAACTGAAATATCACCAAACTAAAAGGTTTTGTATGCTTAAAAACCCCCTCAATAATTGGTCAAGCTAAACAAGGCACAACCTGTTTGTGCTCCTATTATCGTTGGAGCTAACCTAACTCCTTCCCTCCCTAAATTTCATAAACCTGTGTGTGGGAGCACTGAATTTAGGCAAGTGTGTGTGGACCAAAGTAAACCTTAGCTCTGATTAGTATAACTTGCTTGTTTAAACAGCTAGCTATCTTCTAATGAGGTTCACTTTTCTTTTGTGTGTGTGTGTGGCTTTCCTTTTTTCAGATGGTGAAATGTTTTTGGGGGAAAACACTGCATTCACAATCAAAGCAAGTAAAGAGTAATAGACATTTTAATTAAAAAACAAATCATGACAGGATTTCAACTTTGAATTATAAAGCAGCACACACTTGATGCAAGTAGTCATTGGCTAGCATCATTAGGTATTTTACAGGAGGGCTCCTATGGTTTCTAACTGAAATATATTGAAAATTACAATTAAGACACATTAAAAGAGGTGTAAACTTTATACAGTTCAAATATGGCCTGCTCTTAAATCAGACTGTAATTGACGAGTATGTAACATTTCAGGCAAATCATTCTTGGTGTAATCTACTATGCTTTGTTTCCACCACATCCTCAGATCCTGCTATTAGATGTAGATGTATATAGATGTAGCTGTATGTGGGGTCAGAAGGAAGTGGAGCAGTGACAGTTGTGTAATTTTGCTGGTGCAGGGTTGGATGGTTCAAAGTTGGCTGGAGTGAAATGTTTTAATGGGTTCAATTTACTGTTCCTTTTTAAAAAGGAACCATGGGCTCCGGTAATAAGAATTTGCCAACTATAACAGGAGTGCTGGCTAGCTGGAGGGCAAGTCCACATCTTCTCACCAGGTGAGGCAGGGGCTAGCCATTTGCATGGTGAGCTGAATGCCAAGTAGAAATCTTGCTCTGCTGCTGCCTGAAGGAAATGGGGGTGGAGAGAAGTAAAAGAATTCTTATGCCCTCTAATCTAGGTAGCACACTAGCATATTTCAGGGCAGCATTTGGCCCAAATAGAGAGGGAAAAACTGAATGAGAGATTTCTTACATCTTAGCTGTAAATGTGCAGAGGCGGCATAACAGCAAGGACTGTGGAGAAGGAGAAGGGAATGCATCAGATTAAAATCTCACTCAATTAAATGGTTGTCTTGTGCAGCTTTTTAATTATTTTCCATATCTTGATTGACTTACTAAGCTTCCCAATTTGTAGATCTCAAAGTTGCTGTGTTAAGTGGGTTCTGTTTTCAAACATGTGAATCTACCCTGTGTTTTTTTTACTTCAGCCACTCACTCCACATCCAGTTGCACGAGCTTTAAATCTAGGCTCAGTCCCCAGCGAGATATCTTTACTAATTTAGATTTTTTATTTCTTTAGTTTTTATATTGATTGAGGCCCCTCTAAAACTTTTGAAAGTAAATATTGATTCTGTAGTAATAACATGTGTCTCCAGTAGAGAGCACTACTGGCATTGCCTTATCTTAAAGCTTACCTATTTAATTAACATGGGAAGCCACATTCCTTAACTATTTTGTGTTGCCTTCCTGACAGCTTGTATTTCTAAAGTTTATAATACTAGGATGTGGAACACTGGGCTGGGTCTTGGATTGAAGTTGTCTAGCCTGTCCAAATCAATGCATTTCTGAGACTTTATTAAGTAGAGTTTGAAACAAAAATAATTGAACACAAAACAGCAGGATTAATTGTTATATTAATATTTGCATGCAATATGGGGCAGCAGCAGGAGATCAAGTAGCTCGTCTGTGGTGGATACTCAATGGTCAGTTGAAGGTCTTTTATTTAGAAGCTGACTGACAGCCTGCAGTCTGAATGGCTAGATACTTATCTACATGCCTCCAGCTTTCATCCAGACCACACCACACGATCCATTGTCTACAGCCAAGCTCTACGATACAACCACATTTGCTCCAACCCCTCAGACAAACACCTACAAGATCTCTATCAAGCATTCTTACAACTACAATACCCACCTGCTGAAGTGAAGAAAGAGATTGACAGAGCCAGAAGAGTACCCAGAAGTCACCTACTCCAGGACAGGCCCAACAAAGAAAATAACAGAACGCCACTCGCTGTCACCTTCAGCTCCCAACTAAAACCTCTCCAACGCATCATCAAGGATCTACATCCTATCCTGAAGGACGACCCATCACTCTCACAAATCTTGGGAGACAGGCCAGTCCTTGCTTACAGATAGCCCCCCAACCTGAAGCAAATACTCACCAGCAACCACACAACAAAAACACTAACCCAGGAACCTATCCTTGCAACAAAGCCCATTGCCAACTCTGTCCACATATCTATTCAGGGGGCATCACCACACTGTCAGAGGCTCATTCACCTGCACATCTACCAATGTGATGTATGACATCATGTGCCAGCAATGCCCCTCTGCCATGTACATTGGCCAAACCGGACAGTCTCTACGTAAAAGAATAAATGGACACAAATCAGACATTAAGAATTATAACATTCAAAAACCAGTCAGAGAACACTTCTATCTCTCTGGTCACTCGATTACAGAACTAAAAGTGGCTATTCTTCAACCAAAAAAACTTCAAAAACAGACTTCAACTAGAGAATTGGAATTAATTTGGAAACTGGGCACCATTAATTTAGGCTTGAATAAAGACTGGGAGTGGATGTGGCATTACACAAAGTAAAATTATTTCCCCATGTTTATTCCTCCCCCCCCCACTCCCCTCCCCCACTCTTCCTCACACATTCTTGTCAACTGCTGGAAATGGCCCACCTTGATTATCACTACAAAAGGTTTTTTTTCTCTCCTGCTGGTAATAGCTCACCATACCTGATCACTCTCATTACAGTGTGTATGGTAACACCCATTGTTTCATGTTCTCTGTGTATATAAAATCTCCCCACTGTATTTTCCACTGCATGCATCAGATGAAGTGAGCTGTAGCTCACGAAAGCTTATGCTCAAATAAATTGGTTAGTCTCTAAGGTGCCACAAGTACTCCTTTTCTTGTTTGCGAATACAGACTAACACAGCTGCTACTCTGAATCCTATTATGAAGATCTGCGCAATGTACTGCGAGTGGCATTTTGTTTTGAGGTGTCAAGTGGGTGGGGTTTGATTGAGGGTGGTGCTTGAGAGTATTATCTTCCTTCACAACTCCCCATATTTATTCTTTCTGCTTTCCTATTAATTAAAAATATTCCTAGTGTCAATATCTAGATACTGTGACAGGGTCAGGCCAGATGGCTATTGGAGAGTAATAGAAGGCAGATATATTAGCCCCAGGCTAAGTAGGTCCCTTTTCCCTGGGTAAGGTAACAGGGAAGGTTCCAGAACAATCAGGAACCTTCTGGAGACAATTAAGACAGGCTGATTAGAACACCTGCAGCCAATCAAGAAGCTGCTAGAATCAATTAAGGCAGGCTAATCAGGGTACCTGGGTTTTAAAAAGGAGCTCACTTCAGTTTGTGGTGTGTGTGAGGAGCTGGGAGCAAGAGGTACTCAGAGCTAAGAGTGAGAACGCAGACTGTTGGAGGACTGAGGTGTACAAGCATTATCAGACACTAGGAGCAAGTGGTGCAGCCTTTATGTGGTGAGGATAAAGAAGGTGTTGGGAGGAGGCCATGGGGAAGTAGCCCAGGGAGTTGTAGCTGTCGCACAGCTGTTCCAGGAGGCGCTCTAGACAGCTGCATTCCACAGGGCCCTGGGCTGGAACCCGGAGTAGAGGATGGGCCCGGGTTCCCCCAAATCCTCCCAACTCCTGGTCAGACACAGGAGGAGTCTACCTGGACTGTGAATTCAGAAAAACGGCCAAGCTGAGGGCTGCCATGAAGCTCCAAGGGAGCAAATCCGCCAATAAGCGCAAGACCCACCAACGTAGCGCAGGAACTTTGTCACAATATGGAAAAAGAGTGTATTTCATGCAAGTCTAAATCAATAGGTAATGTGTATCTTTCACTGCTAAGGTAGACAAATCCGTCAGTTTAAAAAAATCTAAAAGTTCATTTAAAAATAATAGCAATAACAAAGAAAACATTCCAAGTTAAATTTGGTGTATTGCTTTAGGGAAGTCATCAACCACAATGTTTCATTCAGACTTAAGCTTGCACATTAACTGCCAAGTTAAACAGTTCAACAATATCTCCAACCTAGTGACTGAGTTCTTTAAAGCCAAATCTTTAATATTTACATTAAAACTTGTATACTAAAAAAAAAAATCCACTTCTCACTCAGCAAGAACATTTTTCTTGGAGAGAGGAATCACAAATTTATTTTTGCCAGTACAAACAGTCTTTGTATTTCTAGGGGACCAGTTATAGGTGTTGAGGAGATAGTTGTATGTTGATTGGTGCTTTGTAAATTTTAATAATACAAATTCAGTTTTATATCAGACTTGCCCATAGAGTCCTAAAAATCTATCCTGTGGTAACAATCTGAGGTGAAATCCTGGCCCTGATGAAGTCAGTGGGAGTCTTGCTATTAACTTCTGTGGAGGCAGTATTTCACCCCTGGGTTGCTTCTCGTAGGGAAGACCATTGTTATTCAGTGCGTGGCAAAGAGATAGTGTGTTTGTATAAACTTATGTACTGAATATGAATGAATATTAGCATGTATTCATGTTAAGAAAAAAATGGGGCCAAATAAATCCCAGGTGTAACTCCACTGACATCAGTGGAGTTGCTCCAGGGATGTGTTTGACCAGTTACGTTTCTGAGGAGTCAGTCCATTAAAAAATTAGTAATATACAGCTATAAACTAGAGTTTATTATTCTCACTTCTAGTTGATATCTGAGAAAGCCGGTATTATAGCTATGTAAACATCTAGAAAGAAAGTGGTGCAGCTCTTCTGACAGACCAATGTATGAATTAGAGCAAAGGGCTAGAGCCAGCACTGCTGTGTTCTGTTTCCTGCTCTGATGCTGGCTTGCTAGGTGGCCTTGGGCAAGTCACTTTACTTCTCTGTGCCTCATCTTCCCCATCTGTGAAATGACGGTGTTAGTTGTAAAGCATTTGAGCTCCCTGGGTAAAGTGTGCTCTAGAAGGACAAAATATTAATTCTTTGTTATTAAAAAATCTCTACTCCTGTACCAGTGCCACATTCAAAAAAATGTAGTTAACAAATATCTTCTAAATGTCTTCAATTCAATAACCTTTTATGGGGAGAAACAAAGGAGAATCCCAATTTTCAGTAAAGGTAAGATGAGAACACAAACTGATATATCCCAAATAGAACCCATGGTAGAAGATAATTCCTATAGTTATCGCTGGTGCTATCAGCTCCTACTAAGTCTGGTATTTTCCCACTGCATGACTTTCAGTGATAACTGGCATTATCTTGGCAATAGCAAAAGAGATTCACATTAGCACTGTTTTTGTAATGGATTGAAGAGGCAATAGGTAATTTTCACAGCTGGCAAAGAACCTGTGCAGTGTGATATAGGAACCTTTGTGGATATCTGCCAAAGGTAAAATTACCAATCCTCTAATCATATTTTTAACTGGTAGCTCTTCTGATCCTGGGATAGCGAGACAGAATAAAATCTTATTTTTAAAACAATTGTTTGAATTTGCTCTGTGTAAGTGTGAAGGATTGATTGAAACAACTGTAAAGGTGGACACTTTACCCTATATCTGTAATCAAGTTTTAACACACACATTGGAATGTATGGAACTTAGTGACGTGCAAAAGGGCAGATACAATTCTGTGGACTGCAGTTCACTTCATGCTTTGTAAAATAAAGCAAAGTTTTCTTAATAGGTTTTTATGGGCTTATTCTCTCCTAACAAAGCATGGTGTGTTTAAAATATTAGTGATTCTTATTTGAGAACATCTAAATTAAGAGCAGCTGGCAAAAGTTGGACACAGACAAGACTGAGGTGATACTAGTAAGAAGAGGGGAGGAAATGTGTCTTGTGTAACATTCCCCACTCTCCAGGGTGTATGCCTTCGGATTAAGTCAGTCTACAGCACTGAGGTCCCTTTGGATTTCTCAATGCTATGGATGCCAAATAGCCAGGCAGCAGGAAGACTGAATCTCATCCTATCCCAGACTGATCTGGTCACAGATCCATGCACTTGGGACTCCAGTCTTGAGTATTTAAGTTAATCAGAATGAAGGAACACATCCTTAAAAAGCTCCAACTGCTATAAAAATCCCATAGCCAGTCTGCTTAGCAATACTGGTCACTGTGAGCACATCACCCTGATGCTCCATCCTCTGCACTGGCTCCTGATATTCAAAGCGCCCTCCAGGATTAGCCCGAACTACCTAAGGGATTGCCTCTACTCCCATAGCAGCTGTGTTCCACTGCAACTATCAAACTCCCAATTAATAGAAGTCTAGTGAGTATAGGAGACAGAATTTTTGTGGGAGCTGGACCTAGACTATGGAACTCACTATCAGAAGAGATGATGATCACAGGGCTCACAGCATTCAGAACTAAACGCAAAACTCATTTCTTCTACCTGGCTTTTCTGCAGTAAATTCCTCAGTCCCTCTACTTCTCTCCCTGCCTTCCCCCAATTATCTAACCAAAGTAATTTACTCCTACCTGCTAGAAGGGAGAGGGGGAGAGAGAGATCATTATTGTTTTTTTGTTTAAACTCTTGCCAGGCATTCAGATGCTGTGATGATGGGTGCCAGACAAGAGCCTAACTAGATAAACCACCTGCAGAGCTTACTCATGTCTCAACCACCCCTGAGTACTCCAGTAACATTAAAAATGTGTGAATGAAACTTTATACTGCATTACATTTTATATGCATTTTTAATTCATTCAGTGTGTGTAGCATGATTAACACAGAGATTAGAAGTTTGTGCATGTTATGTTTGACTAATGTGTGGCTTAAATGATTTCATATGAATATTATAATCTTGGTTCTTTCTTCCTTTAGTTTGTAAATTCCATGGGTCAGGGACCAAGTCCTACTTCATGTACAGTGGTGATCATCATATAATAGTTTTTAGTAGACTTCCATTCTCTGTGCATAGAATCTGTTGTGCTGGCAAAACAACCACAAATTCAGTATTTTAGCTATAAAAGAATAATTTGTAACCCAGCAGCAGACATTGAAGCCTTAACAGGCTACTACTTTTTAAGTCTAAATCATGGTTTAGTTTCTATAAGAACATTTTTAGGAACAGAAGAAAGCTACTCCGCATAATATGCAGTCCTTATTATTACCCTAAGTCCTTATTATTATCATTCACCGCAGTACTCTGTCTCCTCCATTTTCCAAATTAGCCTTAGGAGACTGTTGGATTCATTCATTCAAATGTTGGATTCATTTAGTTCAGTCATTCTTTCCCAATAACTTTTGGACAAATTTATGAGGTGAAGTCAATGGGAGCTGCTTATGGTCCAGCAACACCCTAAGGTTCCTACCCTAAAATGAGGTAGGAAGCCTAACACATCAAGAAAAATACTTACTTCTTAATTGTCATCTTAACAAAGTTGCTAGGATATTTTACTATTTTGATGTTTTGAAATTTCTATACATTGTTTATTGGTATCAAAATTGATACAAAATTGGGTTATTTTTCTAGTTAAGTGTTGTACAGGACAGTGAAAGCATCTTGGAAATAAGTGACTTGTGGGATCTGTTCTTACTGACTAAAAATTAGATGGTGCTGTAAATCATCTTTGTGAACTAAAGAACAATTAGCTCTAAAGTCTTATTTATAGGAAACTATTAATCTTCTTGGATCAGAGTAGTTTTGTCTGAGAGGGTAAAATTACACCCATAAAAGAGGGGTGCAAAATCCTACTACATAGTGAGTGGCAGACATGCCAAACCTGTGGGGAAAAAGCAGAAATTAGGCTTGTTTTTGGCTTGTGAGTTACTTGTTGGCTAGTTTTTTTGGCTTGTCCTTGCTGCTGTTGCTGCTTTTTTTTTTTTTTTAAATTGCTTCTGGCAATCAGGGGCAAGGGGGAGAGAGTCAGGGGTGCATAGTGGGCCCACCACAGTCCCAGACTGCATGCCGGGGGGGGCGGGGGGATCTAGTCACCTAGAGTGTTGGGGTTCTTAGGGATTGGCTGGTTTTGGCCTTGTTTTGAAATAGGATTAGCTTGATTTTGGCTTATTGTGAAAGTTGGGGTGCTTATTTACCGTGTGAAAGTTGGCAACTGTGCTAAGGAGGTGGACATATCCCTGTCACATAGTGAAGTGATGAGGGGGCAACAAGATGTGAAAACTTGCATTAGTTGATAAGGCACCATAATAAAAAATCTTTAATAACAAAATGGGTCTCCTCTCACTCCAGCTGATGTCAATAATAAAACTCTCAGTGATTTATCAAGATAAGATGATGCATGGTGCTGATACACAAAAATCCCATAAATCCATTCATCAGTTATATATTGAAGGTCATGAACGTACGTTTGTTTTTTCTCTGAGCTGCAGTATGGGAGATAAAAATTGCTTTGCTTGGTGTTTCTTATGCAATAAAACTGGTTTCTTTTCTCGTGCTGTATTTTTGTAGAATTGTTCCTTTTTAAAAGGTGTTGGATTTACCAGAACTGTAGGTTAGATGGGGTTTGTTAGAACTGGGCTAGCACTGCTCATATCACAATTAAGAGACTGAACTTGAATCGCTTTAGGAAAGTTGGCAGCTCCAATCACTTGATTGCAGGCATTTTTGAGTTATCTGATGATAGTGAGGTTGGGCTGCAGGCTTCAGGTATAGAGCACTAGGGCTTAATAGATGAGATGGGGTTGTTCTGGGTGTACTGACTTCCTTCTTCTGTTTCATATGCTTTGACTGCCTTCCTTATTGCAGCCTACCAATTGTCAATGCTCACCTCATTTTAACAGTAGGCTATAACACACTCTTGCTATGGGAGCAGCCACAGCAGAAGGTCTCTTCAGTGCATCTACCCACAGGCCTTGATTAATGCAGCTACTTCCTCCTAATATCTATATAAATGATTTAGTCTGCAGAAAGCAGGGTGAGCAGATAGCAAGTGTGAAAAATTGGGACACTTTTTTTTTTTTTTAGGGAGGAGGTGGGGGAGATACACTTGCGTATATAAGACAAAGCCCCTAATATCAGGATATTTGGTCACCCTAGCAGAAAGCTACAACTCTGATGATTGACTCTGACTCAAAGGATATGAATTCCAGCAGCACACACAGTCACCTCTTCACTTAGCAGCTGTCCTCATTTATCAGGACCTGCTCTACTGGAAGGGTGGGTGTTGGAGAGGTCAATGGGTTTATTCCTTCCTCTTTTCAAAAGGGACCACAGCATCATCAATGTCCTTTTGGCCAGTTACCAGAGACCAGCAGAGGGGACCTCAATGTAATGTTTCATTCAAGCGGACAGTCATTCTAGCTCTCCTGCAGTATTGTGGGACGGTGTCAATTAAGAAACCCAGGCCTTATAGGGCATTTGACAGAGGCAGTGACAGTTTATCTTAGAGGCCAAGAGTGCTCCCTTTACCAAATGACCTATACCCTAGAAGAAGTGGAGGGTAGTGTTAGAACAGGGAGTAAAAATAGATCTAGCTAATGGAACACATCAAGACTATTTTTCTGAATATAGGAAGAATTTTGTCTTCACTTGATGGTACTATATAGAAATGGTGAAAACAAAAGGAAACTCCATATCAGGAATGACTGACACATGGGGAAGGGAAGAGAATGGAAAGAATATGCAAAACATTTTGATGGAGTTAAAACAAGCAAAAAAAAGTTGACAGCAACAGTAAAAGAAGCAGAAAAACCTTTTGCGAAAGAGCGGTGGGAGGAATATGAATATTTACAGCCCAGCAACAACATGCGTAAATACTCTAATCAAAGCAAAGCTCGGCAACAGCCTGGCAAATAGCAGAGGACATCACATCAGACTAAAATGAACTATGAAAAATACAAGCAGGCAGCACCAGGACACAAAGACTGCCCAGAGCCGTTTGATGTTGTAACTTCTTCCACATGAGAGTGGTGGATTGGCAGCACTTGCTCTCAAATATTATTTTTGGGCTGCTCACCTCCAGTTGCTGGTGACGTGGCTTCAGGGAAAAAGTCTCTGCATTTTTAATATGCCATGTAAATTGCACAACCCATATGAGCCCAAGAGGATTCTTTCTGTGATAACTAGAAATGAGCTAATGCTGCTGACAAAGGACAGTGCTCACTGTGCAGCGTTTGTTACTTGGCAAAAAAAATCCTTAAACATTGGCTGTCTGCTCTAAGGTGTTTCCATTCTTTAGACTTTAGCATTAGGAACTTTGGGTGCTGGGGGTGTGTGCTGCTGCACACCCCACCCCCCCTCGGCTTGAAGCAGTTTCCATTATATCCAGGGTTTACAGTTTGGTTCAATGGCTCTCAGCACCCCCACTATACAAATTGTTCCAGCACCCCTGGACTCTAGTCTGTCTGTCAGCCTATCTAGATATTTATAGGATGCTTGGCATTGTAGTATCGATGTATCTTACAACATTTGAATCAAGACAAATTGTTAGATTTTGCTGGCTTATGTTCTTATCCTCTTATTCCAGAGATCCTTCAGCATTATCTACTGGTGTAGGATTTTATTTCCCCCTCTTCCACAGGCCACATATTCTGTCACTTTTTAGAAACAAACTGAACAAGGTGAGTGTGTCTTTCCAGGATCATGTTTTCCACTCCTACTTCTAGCACTCTGTGGGTACAGAGAATAAATAACATCAATATTGTTGTTAGAAAAATGACATACTAATTCTTTAATAGAATCGGAGTTTAATCTGTTTGAGTATCAAATTAATACAGAGCATCTGAAAAAGATGATCTTACTTATACCACCTTCTTATATTGGACAAATATACTGGTCTGGAGGGGGGCGTGAAAGCCAAGTTAGGGAAAGAGCTAATTCTGAGTACCCAGAAGATAAATGAAGGGATATTTGCAAGCAAACAAAGAGCAAACTCCTGAGGTCCTTACTACGGGCATGATCACCTGCTTCTGTGGGAAAGCTTACAAGAGGTGCTAGAGGGGAGGAAATCTCCACAAGATTTCTTCATGGAGTCCCCCCGCCCCCCCCAGTTGTTCCACTGAGGAAGGTGGTGTGTGTGTTCATTCCCGCAGTGGAACAGGACATGGGATGTACTGCAACCCCCAGAAAGCCTCTGGGATCCACAAGATATTGGTAGGTGGCCACGGTCACCTGCACTGAGCAATATACCAAAGGAACCACGTTGCCATGTTATTTCTGCAGCTCAGGATCAGCTACAGCCTCAGGCTGTTACATTTCTTCTATGAGCTCCTTTGCGCAGGGAGGGAGCAAAGGCATGTTGCACGCTTATGAGGCTGTTCATACCTCTGTCTTCCTTCTGGTATCTCTGAGGGCATCCTCTCATGTTAGGCCGCGTCCTCTCACCTGTCTCAAGATGGAATTTTGTACTTCCTACCACTCTTCCACTGGGAACAGCACCCCGTTTGTGCCAGTCATTTTACTCTGCAGATCTGACTGGATTCAGGCACCTGCAATTCTTCCCTTTGAGAGTCTCTGACCACTAACGTATAGTGACCAAACAGCCATCTTAAAACAAAAGTATTTTTATTTAGCAATAGGAACAAATGTTTAGAGAAAAATGATCTTAAAACAACAAGCAATCTACAAGTGTGGCTATCTTACCTAAAGTCATACTACCCCCTGATGGTGACCTAGATAGGCTTAGCTTCTCCAGACACATCCAGTGGGTTGCAATGTCTCAGCCTGCTTCCACTTTGCTCTCCCTCCCACTGGGAGACTGTATCTCTTAAAACCTGCCCTCATTCTTTGTTCTCTTCTGTTTGCCTTGGTCATTCCTGGTTAAACCAGTTTCCTAGGCTGGCCAATCGGAAACAGTCATCAAAGCTAATAATTCTGGCATTGCCCTTGACAGAGTTGTTAAGTGTTTGCTGGTAGGTGACTATCTTGAGCCATTCTTCTCCTTACTGCCTTGCTGTATCCAAACAAACCCCAGCTGAGTTCAGCCAATATTATAGTGTTAGGACTTCTGTTTAAAGGTGATCTTGCTGAGTCCCCTAAAGTTGATGTGCTTAGTCGGATTTCTTTGAAATTTAGCATGCCTCTGAAGAGTGCAGAGTAGGGTTAGTGACCAAGTTTGGGATCGTTTGGGATAGGGGTATAATATAAAAGCCCTGAAAAAATATCAATTTTTCAAAATGATTCTAGGTGCACAGTTGTGGTTTTTGTTTTTTGTTTGTTTTGTTTTAGTTTTTGGTTTTTTTGCTCAGAGCTAGAGATCAGACTATGAATGTGATGCAGGTAAAAAAGATATCAATCTCAGGGTAATGCATGGCACCCACTAAATCATTGGGGGACCCAAACTGAGACTGGTATTTAAGAAAATGTACATTTTTGCTGTGCGCATGTGCCAGTATAGAAAAATGGCTAGAGGCCAGAGGGTTTCCATTCCTGCCATTTTATACGCTTTAAAAGCTCAACTCTTGTGGTTTAAAATCCAAATGGTGACTTGGAGTGCTTTGAAATTTGGTGTGCCTCCTGGGGGAAAAGGGGCTTGTATTAGTAATCCAAATTTGGAGTCATTTGACTGTGGGGTTCCCAAAATAGTTTTTCTGCTGCCTTCTACTGTTAAACAGAGATAGTTGCCAACTCTGACTGAAGCTATTCCAGGAGAGATTTTCCCCCAACATGACTTAATGTCATTTTCTTAAAATATCCTATTAAAATCTCCTGGATTGATTTCAATAGTCACTGGGAGATCAATGCCAATTCCAGGAGATTCCAGGCAAATCCTGGAGGGTTGGCAACCCTAAACTGAGAGGTACTAATGACTGGATTCAGAGTAGCAGCCATGTTAGTCTGTATCCGCAAAAAGAGAAGGAGTACTGCATGCATCCGATGAATTGAGCTGTAGCTCACGAAAGCTTATGCTCAGATAAATTTGTTAGTCTCTAAGGTGCCACAAGTACTCCTTTTCTTTTAATGACTGGATGAATCACAAACCTCATTGAGACTGATGAGTGTGAAGTCACCCTTTAATTAACATAACTATGGATAAATTGATCAGAAGCCCCCACCTAAAACAAATGGGGAGTTTTGGACTGAGTCCCCTGAGGTTGCTACAATTGGTGAGTCATGGGTGGCAATTTTATTTGGGGGGGGGGGGGTGGCAGGTAATCAAAATATTTTTGAGGGGGGAATTAGACCTATTAATGCTTCCTGGGAAGGATATGAAGGGGTGGAGAAATTGGTGTGGGGAGAGGGGTTTGGGGCTGCAGCATTGGGGGGGGGGGGATAGGGGAAGGATGAGAGGTTGGGGGCTCAGTGAGGGAGAGTTAGGGGGTGTGGAGAGATGGGACAGTGGTAAGGAGGATGGGGGATGAGTGGCAGGGGGACTGGGAGGAGATAGGAGCAGGGACATATTGAGGCATTGATCTAAGAAAACAGAGGCAAAGTGGCATAGGCCACTACTCCTCCCCCCCCCATTTTTTGTCCTTTGGTAGTGTTAGAAGGAATCCTGTGGGTGAGAATGAGTGGGTTGTAAAAGGAGGTGAAGAGCTTGTACGTTTCAGAAAATATGGGGTTGGCGGAGTAAAGGTATGTGTGCTAATAGGGCATGTTGGGGCATTGCTGAAAGAGGACAGAGTTAAGGTTGCATGGACTTTTCCTGGTTTTTAGAAACTTGAGTTTTGCTCAACTCAGCATTCTGCATGGGATGACATACCACCAAGCAACCTTACCTCTGTGTTAATGTGGTTTTTGCTGTCGAATAGTCATACAGTACACACAACCCTGCTAACCAGTCACCAAAATTTCTATAAATTATCACAGGGCAGTTCCATTTCTGTCACAGCATGTCAGCTTAGCCCCTCCCCCCATGTAGTTCCCAACCCTATACTAGGCTGCCACAAAGGTAGCTAAGCCCCTTTCTGACAGGAAGGAGAGATCTGCATATG
Source organism: Chelonia mydas (assembly GCF_015237465.2). NCBI lineage: Eukaryota > Metazoa > Chordata > Testudines > Cheloniidae > Chelonia > Chelonia mydas. The sequence continues at coordinate 54,176,872 of NC_057852.1, forward strand.
AAGGGCCTCTGAATAGACCCTTAATTTTCACTCATTCACTCATCCAAAAATTCCATTGAATTCAATGGGAGTTTACCTAAGCAATTACAGTATTGGGTGACACGTGAAGAAATGGCTAGTTTGGCCAGGGCTGGAGCCAGTGTAGCAATGATGTGAGAAGCTCCAGTCCTTTTGGGAATTTTAGCTCTGCCTAGGAGAAAACCCCTCAGGTTGGCTAACTTCTCTACTACCCCAAAGAGGAAGAGCTGCCACCGGGTGTACAAACCCTATGCTGTCTCAGCTGTGAAATGGTTAATATGGAAACCAACTGCCTTCTCAGCTGGAGCTGATTGTGGGCTCACAACAGCTGGGAGACAAAAGGCTGCAGGGCAAAAGAGTGAGGTGACTGCCAGAGAGGCTGAGAGCAGGACTCTTTAGTTGCACATTGAGAAGAAGTCAGACTGCCACTAAGAGAGGACCACAGGGTGTGACTCTGAGGAAAAACCTCCAGAAGGCACAGTAGGAAGCAGGCCATGGAAACAGTAAGTGGTTGGGAAAAACTGGTGCTAACCGCTTCATACAGGGTCCCTGGCCTGGAGCCTGGCTGAGTGGTGGGGCTAGATTCCCATACCCAGCAAAGCGGGTTTATGGAGCCTTGAACAAGCGAGCTAAACTTGAAGAGGCCAGAGACTGTACATCCTTCACCTAGAGCCATTAACCTCCTGATACACTGGACTCTATACCACCTTGAGATGGGGGAAGGACTACCAGCGACTCAGCCAGAGGGTCATGATAAAAAAAAATCAACAAGCAAGCGAGATAGTGTCCTTTCAGGAGCTAACCCCATCCCCACAGAAGGCAAAGAGGGCAGATGGAGCAAAAAGAGCCCAGTAGTTTAGAACTTAGCCAGTGAAGAGTGGGACTACTCGATTACAGACCTAAAAGTGGCAATTCTTCAACAACAAAAACTTCAAAAACAGACTCCAAGGAGAGACTGCTGAATTGGAATTAATTTGCAAACTGAATACAATTAATTTAGGCTTGAATAAAGACTGGGAGTAGATGTGTCATTACACAAAGTAAAAGTATTTCCCCTTGTTTATTTCCCCCTCTACTGTTCTTGTCAACTGCTGGAAATGGCCCACCTTGATTATCACTACAAAAGGTTGTTTGTTTTTTTTCTCCTTCTGGTAATAGCTCACCTTACCTGATCACTCTTGTTACAGTCTGTATGGTAACACCCATTGTTTCATGTTCTCTGTGTATATAAATCTCCCCACTGTATGCATCCGATGAAGTGAGCTGTAGCTCACGAAAGCTTATGCTCAAATAAATTGGTTAGTCTCTAAGGTGCCACAAGTCCTCCTTTTCTTTTTGCGAATTCTCTCTCTCTCTCTCTCTCTCTCCAGTAACAAAAGGCAACACCAGAAAGTTTGAAGAATGTAGTGCTGCCTGAGGCTCAAATCTTGGTATAGTTAATAGTGCCTCATGAAGCTGCCTTGTTACCATAGCAATTTATCATACCCAGGAGTCACTTCATAGGGGTGTTGCTGCAGGAATTATGGCTTGGTGAGGTCACAGCAGGATTGTAGCAATTAAGCCTGGGCTGCAGGGGGCTTGCAGGGGCTGGAGCTGTTGTGTGATGGGCCCTGTGTGTGAGGAGCCAATGGTGGCGGCTTGAGCTCAAGCTCCAGCTGCTTCACTATAAACTAAGGTAAGCTTTTAATAGTTATTAAATTATACATTGGCTGGGGGTGGAAATAACTATTCTGTGATTTGTGCCTCAGCTGTCAAAAAAGTCACCTGCCGCCCCCGGACAGAGGTGAGGCTCAGTCAAGGGAAGATGTGGGTTCTGAGGAACAGGCAGAAATGATGTGGCAAGCAGATTTAGAGGCAGAACTGATGTGGGAAATGGGGGGATAGCATTGATGGGGGTGCAAAATTAATTGCTGAAGAGGGGGATGGGCAGACAGGGCAAGCCCTACACCAAATGGCACAACTTGTGAGGAGTGTCTTCAGAGCCCCCCCTCCATTTATTAAACTTGTGAATACCTTATTTTTTATTGCATTTGTAGCCCATTTCACAACTTTGCACGATTTGCATGCATGATTTATCCCTGTCCTATAAGATGATAAATTTGCACGCTAGGATTCTCTTTTCCCTTTTTGTCACTAACAACAAAAATAGCACCCTGAGCCCAGGGGTGCCCTCTAAGCCTGGGTTGCCTGCCCCTAAATCCACCCCTGCGGGCAGATGTGGGACTGAGCACTCTTGTTAAAATCACCATACTCAAGTTTGTGAGAGTGGGCAGCACCAAGGGTCACATAAACACAGGAATGGATGGGGCCAGTTCAAAAATCAGAAGGCAGAAAAATATATATATTTTAAAATCTCATGATTTTGGCAGGGTACTGTCTCAAGATTTTGGAACCTTTTGGGGTTGGTGATACTAAGAAAAGAACCTTCAATTAATAAAAGACACTGATTTGTTCTATTTAATTTTATTCAGTTTCTATAGCAACAGTTAGCTATGTAAAAGGAATGTTAATTATGATATATGGTAAGACAGAAATTGGGAACTGTTTTTCTGAGAGAAAGTTTCAAGGTTCTTGGAAGATTTACTGGAAGTACAGAGTCAGAGGCGGATTACCACCCCCCCAGCGCTCCTGACAGGGAAATGGGGTCAGGGTGTGGGATTTGCCCCCCTCGCCCCACCTGGACTCCTGCTAGGGAGTGGGGTTGGGTGTGGAGGCTTTCCCAGCTCCCCAGCAGGAGTGCCAGGTGGATGGAGCAGGTCAGGGTGTGGTGGTGCCCATGTTTCCAGGGCCTCCCCAATTGGCAGGGGCCCCTGGGTGCAGGCCTGTTGGCCCAGTGGCTAATCCGCCACTGTACAGAGTATGTTACACCTACAGCTTTGTTTCTAAGCAGCCTGTTTTCACATGACCTGAGTAAATACGAGAAAATGTTCTTCACCATTGTTCTCGCAGTAGCTAGAATTTTCATCATGTACTACTGGTGCAAAGGTTTCAGTGGTAGCCATGTTAGTCTGTATCAGCAAAAAAAAAAACCGAGGAGTCTTTGTGGCACCTTGGAGACTAACAAATTTTAGCAAAGATTTCTTCCATAGGGCTAACGGAATCAACACTTGTCTGACTCTAGAAAAGATCATTAATAACATTAGAGATTGTTCCTCGCCTTTTGAGAAGAATCTGAAGCTCACCAAACTGAAATGGTTAAGATGAACTTCTAGGCTTGGCCTGAAAAGGGAAACTAGTAGAATTATTTTTTTAGAGCCCATGTTGTATGCCACTGAGTAAAATGTTGACTGTCATCTGTTGTTCATAAAGCGTAAGCCCTGATTTAAATACTTAACTTTGACTCTTAATTGTCTGTGTGTGTGGCCTTTGGCTCTGTTGTTACTGTTAGGGTGGATTGTAAAGTGCTGAATAAAAATATTTTACAAATCAAAACCCATCAATAAATTAATAGTTGGACAATGTAACCCTCTGACTCTGCCACAGTGGGCTCCTGAGAGACTTGTAATTGATCACTTACTACTCAGTACTAGAGGAAATTGTCTCAGCTGCCCTGCCCATCACAAGTGGGTAATGAGTGAACAGTAGAACTACTCATTTTTTGGTAAGGATAATGATAATATGGTTATCTTCTCATAGTATTTGTCTTTTGTACGAATAACTTCATTGTAGGTGGCCTCTCTAAATTTTGCTTAATCTTTGTAATAGTTTTGTTTAAAATGAGAATTAGAATTAAAAAAAAAAAACAAAAATACCCACCCAAAAAACCAGAAATACCTCAAACAGCACTATCTGACAAATCTGTTGTCTGACTGGAGCAATGCATACCCTAAAGTACAGCACCAGAAAAGTCTAATTTAAAACCAATTTACAGTGAAATGAAAAACAGATCAAGTGAAGGTTAGAAACCTGAGGAATCCTAGGCTGGCAGCTGCACTGGAACTAGCCCTGCTGCTAAAAACAAGAAGAAAGGAGACTCCAGCAGAGTACTAATAAAACAACAAAGAGCAGACTTTCAGTCTAAGGTACATGTACAAATATAAATGCACTTGCATCCAAAGTCCTTAGTAGGGATAAGTAGTGACACAAAACCATTAAACTAGGTTAGAGTTAGTATTATTTCACTAGTGATGATACAGATTCTATACAAAATTCCTGTTTTCAAGCTGTTATTGCTTTAGTAAAAATAATAATTTCAGACTAACACTTTCCATGCTTGGTCTGAGTATGAAAACCGTTTATTTGGCAGAGTTGCTCAATTAATAATACTAAGCACTTATATCGTTTCATCTTTGAAGTATTATATGAACATTACAAGTGAGTGCAGGGGACTGGACTAGATGACCTCTAGAGGTCCCTTCCAGTCATATGATTGATTTGATTTTAATCTTCAAAACACCCTGAAGCAGGAGAGAGGTAAATATTTAGCTGTCTTCTGATTGGGGAAAACGGAGATACAGTGATTTGACCAAAGCCACGTAGCAGGTCAGTGACAAAGTTAGGTTTTGAGCTCAGGAGTTCCTGGCTCCCAGTCCTATGCTTATATCATAGCTTCTCTTAGAAATGATAGGGGAAGGTATTTAGTAATTGCTCCTTAACTAAAACCTGATTAGGCAGTTTGGACATAGAAAACAGCTGCAACATATGCAAAGTGTGAATGATACGTCTTTGAAGTCTGACTCCGTTTGCAAGTATGTCTTTAAAGGTGTTAGGCACATTTTGTGATCTATAGAATCTTTCTATGTAAAACATTCCAAGAATTCCATTCTCAGCAGGACATATTCCATAATAAAAGGCTTTTTAAAAGGCAACTTTTTCTGACTGCCTAAGGAAATGTGTCACTACTGTAACTCAATACTGGATATTAAAGTAAGATTCAATGGAGGAGTCAGGTTGGATTGTTATTTTCCAGATGAGCCTATGGACGTTCAAAACAAGTAATCACAAGGGCAACCATGCTAGAACAGGCTGGGGCACTTATGTTCTGAGTTTGGGTTTCTGGGTTAGTCAGTTGCCCATAAAAAATTTGCTACTCACTTTCCTCATCTTAAATCCAGAAGAGCTAATTTAAGCTGGTTCACATGTATGTTTTTAAATAGCATGTAGGTAGAGCTCTCTGACTTGCTCTATGCATATTATTGATATTATTATCATCTTTGCCTCCAGTTGGGACATAGAGAAAGTGCACTGGGCCTCTTTTCTTTGTATTGTTGTGAAATCTCTAAAGCTCCTATTTAAGTAGTGCACATCCCTCCTAAAAACCTCAACCTCTGTCACCATATACGGGGGCCCTTCTAACCTAGTTTCAGGTAGGGCAGCAGAAACTCAGGGCTGCTTCTGTCCAATTTGGAGCATGGTTGCTAAGTGCATCAGGACTCCTTTCCTTCTCCAGGCAGTCTGTAACGTTTACCTTTCAGGCCCTGTGCTCACAGTCTGATGAAGCACTGACTTGCTGGATTTCATTGAACATATCATCCCAAGTCCTTGTCTTTCTCCTCCTTAGCTGGCTCAGGCATTTCATGGGGTTAGAGGGGGAGGCCATAAAAAGCAGCCGCAGCAGATAAAACACACAGAGGTGTACCACTGTCCGTATAGTCATAATGGAAAGCGAATTTAGATTCCGAACTCCCCTTCCTTGCTCTCCTAAAATTTTAAACAAGACCTGTTCATTGACACTTCTGCTTGGGAGTGCCTGTAAACGACACCACGCACTGCACCAGCCATGGTGAGCATGGCCTACCAGAGGTGAGGGAAATGCGGAGGGAATTGCTCAGTTGCATGAACTATGAATAGAGGGCAGTGGCACTGGATACTGACACTTTTCCACAGGTCGTGGTGGTTTTAGCTGATCTCACTCCTGAAAGTAACAAAGGCAGAGAGATCACAGCAGCTGCTGGCGTCCCGAAGCCACCTGGGCCCATATGCTACTAGCCTGTCTATTACAATGGTGCCTGCCAAAGTGATCACTGACTGGTGGGGGAAAGTGTCCTACCCTCAAGAAATAAATAAGGCTGCCATCCCTAGAAACCTCTGGGACAAGATTGCAGAGTACCTCCATGAAAGTATCATTGAGATCGCTCAGGAGGATTCCAGGGACATCCCTGTGGACATAAACTAACTGCTCTGCCTGGTCCCCCTTGCCTAACTCTGCAGGGCAATGAAAAGCAGATAACAAGCCTACCTCTGTTGGTTGTACTGCTACTTCTGCTAGTACAAGTAAATTAATGAAAAGTTGATTGCTGTGTACTGTTTAGCTGGGGATGCCATCAATATAATGGACAATAAATTTTCACGCTTACACACAGATACTTCCCTGACATCAAGCTCATCAGTACTCAACTGCCAGGACTGAGTGGACTGCAGTCAAGTCTGAAACAGGTCCTGGCTTCTTGAACAACTGGACCACTCCATCGCCTGTGCATCTTCTTCCTCAACATCTTCCTCGTTGTTCGCACCAGGGGCCTTTGGCTTAGGCTCCTCAGAGGCATTGACAGTGGTCTGGAGGGTGGTGGGGTCTCCACCAAGTATCGCATGCAGTTGTTTGTAAAAGCACAGGTCTGCGGCTCAGCACTGGATCGACTGTTGGCCTTCCTGGCCTTCTGGTACGCCTAGCTGCAGTTCCTTGACTTTCACGTGGCATTGCTGCTGGTCCCTATGACACCCCTTCTGCATCCCGCGTGCAATCTCTTTGTAGATGTCAACATCTCTTCAGATGGTCCGTAGCTGTGTTTGCACAGCCTCTTCTCCCCACAGGCCCAGGACATCCAATATCTCCTGTCTACTTCAAGCTGGAGCATCTTTGGAGCGTGTGGCCAGTATGGTTAGCTAGGCAGTTATACACAACAATGAAGAGCTGCAAGGTGTGCTCACCCTACTGGGCAATCAGGAAAAAGCATTTCAAAAATTCAAGGGTCTTTACGGGGGACCAGGCGGGACCTTCTGGACTACAGGACCCCTGGGCAGTGGCGTTCACAATTGCGAGCAGAGCAGTCAATGTTAGGCAGCTGCTGGAGGACTGTTAGAGTCGAGATAGGTCATGCAGTGTCTACAGTTGCTCTGCAACAACCTCAGTACATTGACCATGGCTCCACACCACTTGGGGAGGTGGTGTTACTATGTTGGTGTAATGGGGTATTTACATAGGAGGGAGACAGATTTTAGTGTAGACACATGCACAACTAGATCGACACAAGGTCAACCTAACTTTGTAATGTGGGCCAGGCCTCAGTCTGCCAGGCTTTCAAACTAAGCCATAAAATGTCACAATTCTTAGTTTGGGGAGGTAGGAATTAAAGGCCTGAGCACAGGTGCCGACTTTGTTGGGTGCTCCGGGGCTGGAGCACCCATGGGAAAAATTAGTGGGTGCTCTGCACCCACCAGCAGCCAAGCTCCCCTCACCCCCCGCCCCACCTCCTCCCCGGAGCGTGCTGTGTCCCCGCTCCTCCACCTACCTCCCAGCGCTTCCCGCCCAGCCGCCGCCAAACAGCTGTTTGGCAGTGTTAACACACTCCAGGAGGGAGGGGGAAGAGCGGGAATGTGGTGCGCTCAGGGGAGGAGTCAGGGCCGGGGCAGAGATTTGGGGAAGAAGTTGGGATGGGGACTTTGGGGAAGGGGTTGGAATTGGGGCGGGACAGGGTAAGGGCCTCATGGAAGAGGTGGAGTGGGGGCAGGGCTGGGGGGAAGATGGGGGTCGAGCACCCACAGGAAAGAGGGGAAGTCAGTGCCTATGGGCCTGAGTAAAGGTGGCAGGATTAGGCCCTATATAAGTGGGCCTAAGAGAGAATGAAAGAAGAAAGGAACACTGAACTGAGTCATGAGGCTGCAGTAATGGCCAGAAACGGTAAGGTTTTCCTGCTGTGAGGCAGGCTGGAGCAATGCTGGCATATGCTGTTATGAATTATCAGCACTATACACTGGGAGTGAAAACTAGAACAGCCATGAGAATAGTTACAAAAGTGAGCTTATTTGTGGTAGAACAGAAATGATAGGCATTAATATAACATGGACATGTGCTTGCTTAGTGCTTGGGAATGGTGCAGCAGCCTCAAAGTGCTCACTCTGTTAAGAAGAGACATTGGACAGAGTGGCTTTTCTATGACAGGAGAGTGTTGAGTTAGATGCAATCACTAATGAGATCTGTGCTGGAAGGTAAAGGTGTGTCTGCACTGACAAAATAGATATTTCTTTCCCAGGTGTTAGCTCACACAAGGTAGAATCCTAGTATGGCTAAAACAGATTGTTGTTTTCACACGTTAGCAGGTTGTGGTGGACCCTAGGCTCTCCTCACATATTTTCCTATTGAGGATGCATGTAACGTGCACCTCGAAGGAAGAAAGCTGTTAAGGACTTTGATGATGGGAATAGGGGGCTAAAATTTAGTTCATGTGGGAGGATTAGGGAAATAAACATGCACACAACAATTGAGTAATGTAAGCAATAGGTCAGAACTATAGCACCTACACTGCATAAGTGAAACAACAGAGGAAGGTTGATCTTGTGGTTTTTATATCACTGGATAGGGACTCACTTAGGTGATTGGTATTCAGTTCCTAGCTCTGCTGGACTCCCTGTGTGATCTTGGAGAGTTACTTTATCTCTCTCTACCTCAGTTTCTCCATTTGTAAAATGGGGATAATACTTCCCTATATCAGAGGGTTGTGTAAGGATAAATTCATTAATGTCAGAGGCGCTCTGATACTATGGCAGTAGAGACCATATAAATATATGGGAAACACAAAGAGCTACCTTACTGCAAAGCATTATTATTTACCTATTTATTTTTATGATCAAAAATATGTTCGGAAATCTCTAAGTTATAATTCTTCTTGTTGCCAAACTAGGATCTTTTAGTTTATAGAAGGTAGGCCAGGGTAACTGGTTACTTCAACACGTCCTCTGTACAGAAGAAGAAAATGTTTTAGAACATCATATTACATTGGCTTATAATACTTTGTATCTCACAATACAGAGTAAAGGAATGCAAAGAGTTGGCTGAGAGGTAAAAAAGATTCCTCTTGTTGAGGGTAAAATGAGGTCACAATGCTATCAACTAAAACATCTTGGATCCCCATAATGTGGTTTGCAGAGCTCGTGATGTGAGTTTACTTTAGAAGCTTCTAAAGCAGCTGTTGCAGAACCTACCTGGGGATAATTCCAGAGATGAGAAATCAGAATAGTTCTGCACTAATTCCTGTCCTGACTAGAGGTCCAATCCTGCAAAGCCCTCGGTGCCATTTATTCTCTTTTAGTGAGTGTAATTGATTATTTAGTAAATTTTTGATTCAGTGGTAATAGAAGGTGTCAAGTGTAAAACTATTGAATCTTATTTTCTTTTCTCTGTAGAATCCGTAAAGCCAAAGAAAACACAAAAAAATGAGTATTTCTTGCAAGCATAGAATTTAAGGACAGTCTGTTCCTATAAGTAAGCAACATGTTTGCAATTAAACATTTCAAGCTGTACAAATGTGCTTGCTGGTCCTTATAGCACTAATTTTCAGCTAGTTTTTTGGATAATAATAAGATTAATGATAAAATAACATTAAAAATCATTAAAAAGAACATTAGAGGGTTAACATAAATCCACAAAAGCAAGGAAATTCTGAGTTAAGACAGCCAGAGTATATTTAACTTGTTGTGCTTACCAACTGCAGCCCATATGATCTTTTATTAGGGAGTCTAAAAACAGTCAGTTACAGTACAAACTATATGTGTTATTTAAAAAGTACTGTAAGACAGCAGTGCTCTGTTACAGACAGTATGTCTACCTTAATTATAATTTGCTTTGTAAGTTTAGAACAGCAAAAGTTTTAAAACAAATGTTTTGTATTTTGTTTTATCTTTTTGTTAACGTGCATTAATACTGTCCCATTTAGTTTGTCATCAGCATTTTTCGTTGTTCCAACTCAGAGTTTAATAGGTTTGTAAATAACTGGCTGTAATCTCACGCCAAATAGTAACAGGCGACTACTGCATAATGCTTCACAATGGAATGTTTCTTCACATCTTCAAAACATCAGTATCTTCACAGCTCTATCATGTCTTTGTTTAAAAAACGATATAAAGTTACTATTGTGCAATCAGTGATTATTTTTCAAACTTAAATATAGCAGTCACTTTTTCCTTGTTTTTGTTCATTAAAATATCAGAAAGGAAAGACCATAGAAAAGACTATATTGCTAGCCAAACTATTTTACTACGAAATGTTTACCTACACTGCCCAAATACTTGTTTAAAACCCTGAAAAAAGTTAATTTACACCATATAAAATTATCTCTAGGCTGACAATTCTATATGAATGTTACACAGAAAAAAAAACTATGTTTCAAAGAAAACTACTAGCACTGCAAAGGGAAGCACTCAAAACTTCAAAGATGCCAAAATTAAGTTTGTCCGTGTCACGAAACTCTGTTCAGGTTTGGCTGAGATTTAAACTTTTTAAAATCATCACTTCCCTTCTGCTGCTTGCGTTGTGAACAAAATTTTGGCAGCATCTAAGGCCAGGCCCCAGCAGCAGCATACACCGCATTAGGAACTCCAGAAACAAGTAACCTCTCCAGTGTGAGGGAGGGAGAAAGCCAGGCGGGGCTCTTCCTGACACTCTCCTACCCTTCCAGACCCCACATATGTCTCCAGTGACCTTTTTTCCCATGAGATAAGTCTTATCCTGTTGCTAACTAATTTAGTTTGGTAGTTCAAGATATGTTGCAGTGCTGAAAAATCAGGGTTCATGTGATGGGGTTGGAGGCAGCTGTGATGGGAATTTGGTTTTACATTTTTTTTGTAAGAAGACTGTAGGAAAAGCAGCATTTTTTAAAAAACTTCTTTGAAAGAATGTTTTGCAAAGTCAAGCCCTGGGATGTTAGGAAATAATAGAATCAATGTTGCACAGTGCACCCTTAATTTGGCCCCCTTATGTGAATTCATTATGGTACAGTCTTCAGTTACATGATCGCATACTAGTCTATTTTTTCCACAGGCCCTCTGCTTCATTCAGTGCAGATGATTGACGGTGCTCAGGGAATGCTTTAAGATTTCCTAAATAGTGAGGCTCTTTGTACAATCCCTGCTACATTTGCTCTAGAAATTGGAAGGTGTATGGAGAATAAGTAGGGAACTGAGGAAGAATTAGAGGATGGGGATGGTCTTGTAATAAATGCAAGTAAATGCCACCTAGGAGAACTCAGTTCTATAACTGCCTCAACAATAGTCTTCCTATATGATGCTCAGTGAATCATTTAAGCTAAACTTCTCACATGTTCCTGTGTATGTTCCTCATTTTCTGGGTGCCTACCTTGAAACTCTCTGGTTTGATTTGCACTTGCAGCTGCAAATGATGCCAATGAGAGCTGTTGATGCTCATGTCACAGTTCAGTGCAATTGCACCTACATTCCCTTCCTCATGATCCACAAGGGTACTGACCTAAGCTCCTGCCACCTCCTCTGTCAGCTCTCATGGAGGGAGACCCACAACTCTGTCCCTCCTGACTGGAGTTTTTGCAGGCTGCACAGTTCCCTGCCTACACTGAATTTCCCCAATAAGTGACTGCTTAAGCAGGCTTGCTTTGCTTTCTCCTCAGAGGCTAGAAACAACATAGATTCATAGATTCATAGATATTTAGGTCAGAAGGGACCATTATGATCATCTAGTCTGACCTCCTGCACAACGCAGGCCACAGAATTTCACCCACCACTCCCACAAAAAAACCTCACACCTATATCTGTGCTATTGAAGTCCTCCCTTCTGCTGGAAGATGATTTTCTGGTGTGTTTAATATATTTTCAAGGCAAGAGGAGAAGATGAACATGAGATACAGACAAAAATTATCATTAGGATGTTTCTTCATATTTTACATACACGACTGATAACATCTCCATTGCATGATATAAATGATTATGTTTGAGGCTTGAGAAACTAATAATGCCGAATTAATTCATGTTTCCAAGTTTCTCTCTGGACTGAAAGCCTGCAGCAATTTGCTTACCAACACATTCAAAGTCATGTTGTTCTGTTTGTTTGGTTTTTTTTCCAGAAAGCCTCACATTTCATAATTGCCCATCGGTATAAGTTACCACATAGCTCTTTCTAAGCAACCATATTTATTCTTAAAATGAAAGCATTACAGAGAAAACATATTAAAACAATAAAAGAAGCTACACACACACTAGTAAGCTTAACAGAAATCACTCCACCACCGCCCCCTCCAGCAAGGGCTGCGGAAGCAGTCAGTCCTTCAAACCCCAGGAAGGTTTTTTTCTGGGGTCACAGGTTCACAACAGCTTCAGCTCCGAATAAGAACACCAATGAATCTGTGAGTCACTCCTTTATACAGTTTGGGCCTTTGATCTTGGGACCTTGGGAATGGGTAATCAGCAGACCATCACCCTCTCCTCAGGGCATAATTTCAAAAGCCTGAGTTTTTGCATAATCAGAGGCTGGGGATGGGGATGGGAATTTGCATTCACTTCCCCCTAGATTTTTCTCAGGAAATCTACTTCTCACACACATTCCCAAAAATTCATTTTTGTATGCCACATTGTTCACTACAGTCCTTTGATCATCCACAATAATACTTACGCTTTGCATTTAATACAATGGACTCCAAAGCTATTTAAACTTAATTCAATAATATTTGCCAAAGATATTCGAGGAAACTGCCATATCTGTCACAGCTCAGTACTTAAGGCAGTATCGTCTGGGGCATAAATACAGAGTTGGGAGTCAGGCGGTCCTGAGTTCAAATTCTGATTCTGTGTGGCCTCAGAGAAGTCTCTTTATCTAAGGCCAAGTCTACACTACCCGCCGGATTAGCAGGTAGTGATAAATCTATTGGGGATCGATTTATTGCATCTAGTGTAGACGCGATAAATCGATCCCCGATCGCTCTGCTGTCGACTCCAGAACTCCACCAGGGCGAGAGGTGGAAGCGGAGTCGACGGGGGAGCGGTGGCTGTTGATCCCGTGCCGCGAGGACGCGAAGTAAGTGATTCTAAGTCCACCTAAGATACGTCAACTTCAGCTATGCTATTCTCGTAGCTGAAGTTGCGTATCTTAGATCAATCCCCCCACCTAGTGTAGACCAGGCCTCAGTCTCCTCATCTGTAAAGTGGGGACAGTGCTCTCATGCTATAGTGGAGATAACTTTTTAAAATTTTTGGGATGCACTCAGATACTGCAATGATGAGCACCCTAGAAAAGACTGCCAGGAAATTAATATTTGTTTTATTCACTGCAGGCTTTGGATAGTGTGCAGTAAATAATGCAAGGGGCACTCATTGAATGCTGAAAATAAAAAATATATCTCATTCCCTGAGCACAGTCTATCCTGTGGGTAGAGGTAGAGGTTCTGTAGAAAAAATAACATGGGATCATGCAATTAAAATTGTATATGCATAACACACAAGGAGGCAGAATTAAGGTTCCGCAGGCAACCTTTATGTAGTGATAAATTCCCACCAGTGCACCTCTGGGAGTTGTGGTCTGCTTGACATTAAAAAGATGCAGTCACCAAATTTGATCATGGCTTTGGGCAATTAATGACCCCAGCCTGGCTTTAATACAGTGTATTATAGTATTGCACAGTAAGAATACCTTGAGTCAATTTCTGTATTCTTGTATGTGTACCCTTGTGAATCCAAAGTAACTACTCCTGATTTAGAGGGATGTAAATGAGATCAGAAATTGGCCCATTGTACGTAACCGCTTAATGGAGCTGTGATGCTTCTTGAGTCACCTTGTTGCCACTTGCCTCCAGCACTAGGGAGGCTTGCCTATGCCAGCTGGTTGTTAGCTCCCTGGCACAACCAGCCCATCAGTCACCCAAGCACTCTCCTCTGGGCTATACCAGCCCCGCCTTTGCCCTACAGTTTGACAATAGTTACACCCCAGCCCACAAGTCCCTTCAGAGTATTCCCCGTGGTATCCAGCCCCTGATCATTGGATACTCACAGAAAGCCCAGATCTTCCATTCCCAAAGGAGCAGTCTATCCCAGTTTACCAGTCTGACCTTAGCCCATTGCTGTATCACACAGACTCTCTGTCAACTGGTCCATTGTATATAACCGCTTAATGGAGCTATTAACATGTGTAATGCCAGTGAGCTGCAGCTTTTATTGGCAATGCATAATACCACTACAGAGTTACTAAAGAGATCTGATGCATTAGAAAAATGTAATGAAAAAGTTACTGAACAATATGGTGGGCATTGCTGTTTTGAAGAAAATTAGAAAAAAATGCAGTGAGTGCAGAGAACCCATGTGAGTTGGCCCAAGCAAATAAATCATAATAAAGTGAAAACTAAAGTAATAAGGAATGAAACTCTTGAATGGTGCAATCATAAGACACTCCAGAGTCCTTGAAATTGGTACTCTCCAGATAATGTTTAAAGCATGGAGGTAGGAAGTCTCCTTGCTCACAATAATCACTCAGAATAATTCACTCACATCATCTAAAGAAAACAGGAAACATCTGAGGATGTTTTGCCAAGAATTTCATGAAAGGCCCACTTATTTTTCTTAACAAAATCCTCACCTTAAATTTGTCCCAAGTAGGGTAAGTCTTGGGGCCAAATTATGCCTGGCCCTGCATGAGTGTATTAGATGGAGAAAGTATAGAAGGATCTCTTTCTTCTCTAGTACACCCAACCAAAGTGCAGCAATCCTTTGGCTGCAGAGTGAGGGAATGCAGGAAAAGATGTCATCCAGCACAGACAGGCCCAAAGGGACTGAGTTAAGGGACTGAGTTTAGGGCCATGGCTCTGACTTCTCTGCTTCAACAGAGCTACCCTAGAAGGGATGCTGGAGGTACTGTCTCAAGAGTGTAGCAAGAGCAGATTCCCAATCTGTTTTCTCCAATGACCCTGGAGGAGTTAAACCATTCACAGGCATAATGAGCCAAACTATTTGCTGGTGTAAATAGGCATTCTGTTGATGTTAATGGCGCTTTATCCATTTACACATAGAATTTGGCCCAAAGGCCTTAGACACAGCTGCTCAGGCAGTGCACCTGACCCTATCTGTGGTGCATCAATAACTCAGGCATAATTTTGTTCATGGAGTGCAGAAATGTAATTTTTTGGGAAGGGAAATATCCTCTCTGACAAAGAAACAGCAAGCCTGACTACAAGAGTGGCTGAAAATCTTTTGTTCAGAAGACAGGAACAGGATGTGGAGCCTTTCAAATCTATTACTGAAAGGTGAATTTTAACTTGTGGCCAAAAGTTTGCACTGTGGTAATGACTGAAAACCCCAACCAGGATTGGGGGAGCCATTGTGCTCAGCTTTGTACATATACAAAGGAAGACAAAATCTCTGTCCCAGAAAAGTTTACAGTCTATGGAAAAAGAGGCTGATGGTGGGAGAAGGGGATATAAACTAAAAGCAAATTGTCAGGATAATAATAGCCTCATATTTTTGAAATTGAGTTGGGCCAGCATGCACCACAAAGTTCAGTTCCAGATCTGATATTTCCTGAATTCAGGGCTGTTTTGCAGCTGGGGTTTTGGTTCAGGGCCACTTCGAATACGGAAATTAATTTCATTTTGCTTCAATTTATTGTCAAGTATCTTACTTTATTAAACTAAAATGAAGCTCTCTAGCTCTCCCAACACTCTATCACCACTGGTATTTCCATGAACAATTTCTAACCTACACAAAGTAAAATATAATAAATTCACCCTTTCTTTCTCCCATTGTGCAGTCCACGCCCTTACACTGAGTTCAGCTTTCAGCTTCACCACAGAGCAGCCCAGACCACCCACATTATTAGTGAGTACTCTGATCTTGAACTCCATCCACCAGAGAATTGGATAATTAGCTTTTAAAAGAGAGTACTTCTCCTAGTATTTGCCCCCCACCCCCCATGCTCCATGTATCAGGTATATTCTACAGAACTCAAATAGTTTTCAAATAGGAATAAGAGCAGGTCTGCTGCTGCCATTATAGCTAAAAAATCTGACAGGTAAGAGCAATATATATATATATATATATATATATATATATATATATATATATATTTTGGAGGGCCTTTCCTAGGTCTAAATAGGAATATATCTAAAATTTTGGTGCTACCACCCAACAAATAAACAAATATCAGGCCTGAATTCCAATTTGAATCCAATTAGAAATCAAATATGAATATGGAACCTGGAAAACCCATGGGTGAGCCAGGGCCTATTGGGTTCTCAAGACTTCACAACCTCTGGCCCAAAAGATGGTATGTGGAGCTTACCTTTTTAGTGCAACGTAGCAAGCAGGAGCTCTCTAGAATCTGTAAAGTTCCCTGGTGATTTGGGCCTCCCAAACCTAGCCCCAAATTTTAACAGAAATATTCTGGGGTATCTGCATTTCTTTGGGTGACCTCTTCACTCTCCTCACCACTAGGCAGTCAAAGTGGAGCTTAATGATGAGGGGAGCTCCTCTGACTAGGACCCCCAGTCTTAGGTCAGCACCAAAGGAAAGAATAGTGAGGAACCCCAGGCTTGAAGGCCTAGTCATAGGGAAGGGAAAAGAGAGGAAACTCTGCATTGGGCATTCTGAGTCATACAAGGTCATGCTGCATGTGGTCCTCTATCCCTCTATCCCTAGGCTGGTAGGGGAAGAGACATCTCTTTACAGCATGACACTTGCTTATGTATCAATCAGGGATTATGATGTTTGTTTGTATTCCCCACTGCCTAGAAGCCCTAGGGTATGTCTATACTACAGCTGCTACAAGCGGCATAGTACTGCAGCTCTGCTATTGTAATGTAGACACTTCCTACATAGATGGAACGGCTTTTTCGATTGATACAGGTTATCCATCTCCCTGAGAGGGGGTAGCTAGGTTGACATTTTTTGCAGCCCTGAATGACATAACAAGGTCAACCTACCGGTAAATCTTGTGTGTAGACCAGGCCCTAGTCATAGACCAGGACCCCATTGTGGTAGGTGCTGTACAAATACAGAACAAAGGCAGTCTCTGCCCCGAAAAGCTTACAGTCAAGTATAAGACAAGAGACAACAGACTGATACAGATGGGGGAATACAAGGAAACAGTGAAACAATGCTGATTAGCATGATAGGCAGTGGTCTCAGCACATCAGCAGCCTAATTGTTGTCAAGAGATGAGTTTGCCAATTTAGTAATGATACACAATTTTCTGTCCTAATAGCTAGGAACTGATTAGCTAGGCCAGTCCCTCATATTCACATCCAGATATGCTATTTTTAAGTTGGTTGTATTATTTCTGTATTACTCAAACCATCTTTAAGTATCCTTGTTCCACACGTTGTGTGATCTCCACACATACAAAGTGTTACCAGCTTAAACTTCATGCATAAACGTTGTTGTTATGTTTTAATTTTTGCTGTCCCCAAGCACAAGTTAACACAATCATACGTTTGTAGGTTATCATGGAAAAGGAGACTGAAAATCCTGAACTCTGTAAACCAAACGACAGACAAGTTGAACTTTACTTTTCTATGCTGCACCAAAGGAAACTATTAAAATACTCTAAGAAGAAAAGAGAAAATGTGAAGCTGCAGTCCTGATTGTCCTGTGAAATGCATAAAAAATGTCAATGAGCAGGAGAGGGAAAGTGATATTTTTTTCTCCATGGGAAATGGAATTCTCTAATGTAGCTCCAGCTATACAGACTTATGGCTTTTCCTGTCCTTGGGAGTATTGGAGTGATCAAAATGTAGGAATTTTTCTGTCTTTGGAGGCACCATTCTTGGCACTAATCTGCTTATGTAAGTAGCATTCAGAGAATATTTTCAAGTCTGATTACAGGTCTGTGATGTGACCAGATGCCTGAAATTTAGGAGCATGAAGATAACTGGGAGGGGAAAAAAATCACGTAAGAGCCTCCATTCACATGCATGCTCAATAACAGAACCTGTCAGCAGGCCTGTGAACCCTAGAACCCAGGAACAGGAAAGTGGCATCAATGTAAGAATGAACAATATTAAGAGCCAATGGTATTTTTGCCAAGGAGATGCTCGTAGGCTCAGGTTTGCTTTGTACTTCCCAGGTTGTGATTTCAGGGAAAGGAGAATATATCCAGTATTTCTGCATCTTTTTCTTTAAACCTGTTAGATTTTTCTGATATGACTGTACTTTTTGACAACCAGATGTAGGGACTGAATCCCATTTGATGGCAGTTCTGAAAGAAGAGCAATGTTCTCCACTTATGAAAAGTCATATAGCTTCCTGTAAAACACAAACTCACCTGTAAAGAATTAATTTCTGATATAAAATTCTATTAAATGCCACAGGTTTATAGAGTAATTTCTATAGAACACAATTGACTTCCTTCCTATTAAACTCTATGTGACTTTACCACAGGAGGTAACAAGTCTGATTTTCAATGTTATAGTCAAGCTTTTGTGACCTTTGAATAGTTTTCAGTTAATCACTGTTGTTTTAAAATCTCTGATGGAGCTAGTCTATTTCTGACCATACAGGCTTGAGTCAAATTGGATAATTGAGTCTTAGAAGAGAGAGAATAATTGAGATGAAAATTTTAATATTATTATGACCCAATTTGGATCTTCTAGTGATTAGTCAAATCCGTGAAAGGGCATGTATGTCCATTAGCAATGAGAACTTACAGAGATGAAGCCTGATTTCTAACCATTAATGCGGATCCTTCTATAGTAATAGGCAGAGGAAGATGGCTTTGAAGCTGAGCCTATAGAAGGAGCTTTGGAGCACAACATAATTAACCATAATAAGTAATGAAGCCAATTGGGTGTGGGATTCTTTAGTAGCCCAGTGCTTCTAACTGAATTTTGTTTGCTGGTTATCCTTTCTTGGGACGAAGCCATATTTCTTGATGATATATACAGTGAGAAATATGAAGATATCTTTTTTTGCAGATTATCAATCCTAGATGGTGGAGAATAAAAAATGATTCCTGTATCACTGAATGAGTCTGTGGGGGAAGAATTTGACTTTCACTATCCAGTCATCCAAGTAAGAAACTACCTAGATCTTGTCTTATCTTAGCGCTTCTATGATGTATTAGTACTTCTGAGCAAAGCTACTGTGAATGGGGAAAGATAAAGACAGCCCATGTGCTTAATAAAGGGAGCCTACCAGCCTTGAACAGGATGCTCTCCCCAGCTGCTACAGTGCTTGTGAAATATTTGTTCTTATCAGTTCTGGGCAGAGGAGGGATCAGAGCACTGATTAGAACAAGGCCATTAATTCTGCTCCCAATATTACAAGTGGAAGAGCTCCCAAAACCTGGGTTCCTTGCTACTAGCCTGAGGTGCCAGTTCAATGTTCTTAATTGTGGTGAGAGGGCAAAGGCCAGGAATGTCAGGGTGAGGAGACACACATGGCAGAATGGGAGGCACGCAGCTGGTGGAGAGAATAAGGGGGGTGTAGGAAAGGGGGAGGAGATATAAGAACATAAGAATGGCCCTACTGGGTCAGACCAAAGGTCCATCTAGCCCAGAATCCTGTCTTCTGACAGTGGCCAGTGCCACGTGCCCCAGAGGGAAAGAACAGAACAGGTAATCATCAAGTGATCCATCCCCTGTCGCTCATTCCCAGCTTCTGGCAAACAGAGGCTAGGGACACCATTCCTGCCCATCCTAGCTAATAGCCACTGATGGACCTATCCTCCATGAATTTATCTAGTTCTTTTTTGAACACTGTTATGGTCTTGGCCTTCACAACATCCTCTGGCAAGGAGTTCCACAGGTTGACCATGCACTGTGTGAAGAAGAACTTCCTTTTATTTGTTTTAAACCTGCTGCCTATTAATTTCATTGAGTGATCCCTAGTTCTTGTGTTAAGAGAAGTAGTAAACAACACTTCCTTATCTACTTTCTCTACACCAGACATGATTTTATAGACCTCATCATATCTCCCCTTAGCCAACTCCTTTCCAAGCTGAAAAGTCCCAGTCTTATTAATCTCTCCTCATACAGAAGCCACTCCATACACTCAATCATTTTTGTTGCCCTTTCTGAACCTTTTCCAGTTCCAAAATATCTTTTTTGAGATGGGGCGACCACATCTGCACACAGTATTCAAGATGTGGGAGTACCATGGATTTATACAGAGGCAACATGATATTTTCTGTCCTCTTATCTGTCCCTTTCTTAATTATTCCCAGCATTCTGTTTGCTCTTTTGACTGCTGTTGTACATCAAGTGGATGTTTTCAGAGAAGACATATAGAAGAGGATGAGCTACAAAAGAGTATTAGGGAATGTGAATGAGGGACAGAATGGAGGGAGGAAGACTGTGCTGGGCAGAGAGAACAGGAAAGACAGAGAAAGGGCTAAGAAAGACTTCACTAGGAGGAAAGGTAGCACACAGAGTGTAAAAGAGAGATGTATCCCCTGGCTCAGAAATCTCTTCATAGCTCTGCCTATAAAAAAGCTAGATGAAGCAATGTAATGTGAGAGCAGTGAGTTGAAACTGATCATCATAAGTAAATGTAAAGTAAAAGTAAATAATGATGATCTGTTAGATAGTTGAGAGTATCTTTTATACCTGGATGTATTTGAAATGGCTTGATTGCATGTTGATAATGCTGTGATGACAAAGGGCATGTTAAATGCGAGCCATTCTGAGCACATGGGCAGAAGTTCAATTTTTTTCCCTCTGGGACTGCTGCATTTTAGGAAATAAGCCCCAAATGGCTGCTTATCATTTGAAGGATGTGTATGATTTATTGTGGTGGGAAGATTTTACTACCAACATTGTCCCATGTCACAGAGACACATTTTGGATTAAGGAGAACTTCATGTTTTATAGAAGGACATGTAACGGGTTGAGTCACAGAAACCCCCTTGGGACTGCCACCTAATGTGCTGAGACTACCCGTTTTCCCTGGCAGCTTGGGACTTCAGTACCCTGTCTTGCTGAGCCAGACACGCAAGCCTGCTACAAACACAGACCCAGGTCTGAACCACATCCCCCAAAAGCTGCAGGCTTAACTGAAAACGGCTTGAGAAGTGCTCTTGTCTCCAGCACCCACATACCCAGTTCCCAATGGGGTCCAAACCCCAAATAAATCCATTTTAGTCTGTATAAAGCTTATACAGGGTAAACTCATAAATTGTTCGCCCTCTATAACACTGATAGAGAGATATACACAGCTGTTTGCTCCCCCAGGAATTAATTACTTGCTCTGGATTAATTAATGAGTAAAAAGTGATTTTATTAAATATAAAAAGTAGGATTTAAGTGGTTCCAAGTAATAACAGACAGAACAAAATAAATTACCAAGCAAAATAAAACACAAACATGCAAGGCTATGCCTAATACAGTAGGAAACTAAATGGAGGTAAATCTCACCCTCAGAGATGTTCCAATAAGCTTCTTTCACAGTCTAGACTCCTTCCTAGTCTGAGTCCAGCAATCACTCACACCCCAGTAGTTACTGTCCTTTGTTCCAGTTTCTTTCAGGCTTCTCTTTGGGGTGGAGAGGCCATCTTCTGAGCCAGCTGAAGACAACATGGAGCGGTTTCCAGGGCCTTATATAGTCTTTCTCTTGTGGATGGAAACCCCTTTGTTCTTCTGTGTAAAATCCCCTCAACAAGATGGAGTTTGCAGTCACCTGGGCAAGTCACATGTCTATGAATGATTCAGCTTTTTGCAGGCCGACGCCATTGTTTACATGTTAATTTGAGTGTTCCCAGGAAAGCTCAGATGTGGATTGGCGTCTCCCAAAGTCCATTGTCAGTTAAGTGTTTCTTGATTGGGCACTTACTGAGAATAATTCTTTCTCAAGAAGCTGACCAAATGCTTCACTGAGGCTACTTAGAATTAAACAAATACATAGCCAATATTCATAACTTCAAGAACAAAAATGATACACACATACAGACAGCATAATCATAACCAGCAAACTACAACCTTCAAATAGACACCCCACTTGGCCTCCTCTGTATAAGAACTGGTGCCACCATCAGACCCTGGTTGCAACAGTGATCTATACAGTCACAGTTTATGTCAGTAACATCACAGGACAAATCTTAATTTTAAGTTGAGGTATATTTGGAAGAATCTGATGCCCCTGAGACGAGCCGAAAGAATTAATGTAATCAGAGTTGAAGCTCCTAAACGGAATCACACACTTCCTCTTCAAACACAAAATGAAAGAAGGAAAGAGAAACATGTTTACTTCTTTTGGGGGTTTTTTGCCTTTTGTGTAACTGGGACAGAGAAGATGGGAACTGTCTGCAACTTCCCTGGTGCAATGCTGACTCTGCAATTTTACCAAAGAGATAGCACAATGCTGACCTTTTCCCTCTAAGGAAAGAGTTTGTACTAAGGCTGAGGGAGACACAGCTACTGAAAAAAAATCTTATTTAATAAAGAAATAAGCAGTGGGTTTGGCACTGCAGATCAGGAAAGGCCTGACACAGGAGCAGTAATAATGTTAACCTCGGGCTCTGTGTGTGGTCCACAGCAGTTGTGTTTTGAAAAGCATGGTTTGAAGAGGGAGAGAGAGAGAGAAAGAGGACTGATTCCATTGCTGACTGTAAAGTAGCAGTCTGTTCTTCTTTGTTACAGGAAAAGCAAAGGAAACCAGAACAACAACTACTCCTCTGTTTGTGACAGATTCACCTATTTTGTAGGCATGGGAGAATTTAGTGTTGGCTTGGGCTTTACAACACCCCTTTCCCCCCAAATTTTAGGTTTCATAAAACCTCTTTGAATTTAGTAAACCACTTTATGCCTTTAAACACTGGGTTTTTTAAAGGGAAATTTAATTTAAAAGATTTATGTATAACTAAGTGGAAGACTATGCTGTGCAAACAAAAGAGATTATTGTTTGAAAATAATTCTAGCCCTGTTGGGACCATGTCCAGAACTCATATTTTGTCAGAGCCAAATGGAAATTGAACCTCAGAAGTTTCCAGTTCTGTTACAAATCTACAATCCATATCTGTAGTAGAGGGTGTTCACAGGCCAAATCCTACTGTCAGCTCTGCCAGTGTAAACCCAAAGAGACTTCTCTGACTTCACATCTGGGCCTACATTTGGAAAACAATTTCACATCTCTATATTTTTTTGCTCACTTTCTTCTTGGGTTTTTGTTCATTTCTCTGTCATTGTTTTTAAAAATTCCAACTGAGCCATTAGAATAACTCATAGTACAGTAAGAAAACGAGGTGTACTTGTGGCACCTTAGGCCTAGTCTACACTATGAGTTTAGGTCGAATTTAGCAGCGTTATCTCGATTTAACCCTGCACCCGTCCACACAACGAAGCCCTTTTTTTCGACTTAAAGGGCTCTTAAAATCGATTTCTTTACTCCACCCACAACAAGGGGATTAGCGCTGAAATCAGCCTTGCCCGGTCGAATTTGGGGTACTGTCGACACAATTCGATGGTATTGGCCTCCAGGAGCTATCCCAGAGTGCTCCATTGTGACTGCTCTGGACAGCGCTCTCAACTCAGATGCACTGGCCAGCTATACAGGAAAAGGCCCGCTCTCATTTCCTGTTTGGCCAGCGTGGTGAGCTCATCTGCACAGGTCACCATGCAGAGCTAATCATCACAGGAGACCATGCAGTCCCAGAATCGCTGAAGAGCTCCAGCATGTACTGAATGGGAGGTACAGGATCTGATCGCTGTATGGGGAGACGAATCCGTGCTGGCAGAACTCGGTTCGAAAAGACGAAGTGCCAAAATATTTGAAAAAATCTCCAATGGCATGAAGGACAGAGGCTATAATAGGGACGCACAGCAGTGCCATGTGAAAATTAAGGAGCTCAGGCAAGCCTACCAAAAAACCAGAGAGGCAAACGGCCACTCCAGTTCAGAGTCCCAGACATGCCACTTCTATGATGAGCTGCATGCCATTTTAGGGGGTGCATCCACCTCTACCCCAACCCTATGCTTTGACTCCGTCCAAGGAGTGGGAGGCAACACGGAAGCGGGTTTTGGGGGTGAGGAAGATGATGATGAGGAGGAGGTTGTAGATAGCTCACAGCAAGGAAGCGGAGAAACCGGTTTCCCCAACAGCCAGGATCTGTTTATCACCCTGGACCTGGAGCCAGTACCCCCCGAACCCACCGAAGGCGGGCTCCCAGACCCTGAAGGCGGAGAAGGGACCTCTGGTGAGTGTACTTTTGTAAATATTATACATGGTTTAAAAGCAAGCGTGTTTAATGATTAATTTGTCCTGGCATTCGCGGCCAGTACAGCTACTGGAAAAGTCTGTTAATGTGTCTGAGGTTGGAGTGGAAATCCTCCAGGGACATCTCCATAAAGCTCTCCTGGATGTACTCCCAAAGCCTTTGCAAAAGGTTTCTGGGGAGGGCAGCCTTATTTCGTCCTCCATGGTAGGACACTTTACCATGCCAGGCCAGTAGCACATAGTCGGGAATCATTGCAGAACAAAGCATTGCAGCATATGGTCCCGGTGTTTGCTGGCATTCAAACAACATCCGTTCTTTATCTCTCTGTGTTACCCTCAGGAGAGTGATATCATTCATGGTCACCTGGTTGAAATGGGGTGGTTTTAGTAAGCGGACATTCAGAGGTGCCCGATCCTGCTGGGCTGTTTGCCTGTGGCTGAACAGAAATCTTCCTCGCTGTTAGCCACGCAGTGGGGGGAGGGGTGAAGCCATCATCCCAGAGAATTGGGGCGGGGGGGCGGCGGGGGTTAGTTGGGTTTCTGCTGCACGTGAACCCGGAAACCGCAGCCCCTCCTTTTAAATTGCCAGCCCATTTTTAATGGCCAACCCAACAGCTACTTCGTATGGGAAATGAGGTCGCTGCTGTTTGAAACCATTGCCACATCTTATGAGGGTTAAAGAAGCCAAAAGACTGTGGCTGATCATGGCTGCCTGCAAGCCGAATTCTGCTGCCCGGCCCTGCATGAGTGATCTCTCACACCAAACCGGCATACCCTCAATAAGAGGCAAAACACGACCTTGTAATGAAAGCACGTGTGCTTCATAATGTTAACAGCAAGGTTTACCATGAAATAGTGTACCCATTGTTCTATAAAATATGTCTTTTTAACTACCACTCTCCCTTTTTTCCCCTCCACCAGCTGCATATGTTTCTCCTTCCCAGAGGCTAGCAAAGATTAGAAGGCGAAAAAAACGCACTCGTGATGAAGTGTTCTCTGACCTCATGCTGTCCTCCCACACTGACAGAGCACAGCAAAATACGTGGAGGCAGACAATCTCAGAGTGCAGGAAAACACAATATGACAGCGAGGAGAGGTGGCGAGCTGAAGATGGTAGGTGGTGTCAGCTTGCTGAAAGAAGGCAGGAGTCAATGCTCAGGCTGCTGGAGGATCAAACTCATATGCTCCAGAATATGGTTGAGCTGCAGGAAAGGAAGCAGGAGCACAGACTGCTCCTATAGCCCCTGTGTAACCAACCACCCTCCTCCCCAAGTGCCACAGTCTCCTCACCCAGACGCCCAAGAATTCGGTGGGGAGCCTCCAGCCACCCAGCCACTCCACCCCAGAGGATTGCCCAAGCAATAGAAGGCTGGCATTCAATAAGTTTTAAAGTTTTAAAGTGCTATGTGGCCTTGTTTTTCCCTCCTCCACCACCCCTCCTGGGCTACCTTGGCAGTTATCCCCCTATTTGTGTGATGAATAAATAAAGAATGCATGAATGTGAAGCAACAATGACTTTATTGCCTCTGGAAGTGGTGATCGAAGGGGGGAGGGGAGGCTGCTTAGCTTACAGGAAAGTAGAGTGAAACCAGAGGTGGAGGGAGGTTCCATCAAGGAGAAACAAACAGAACTTTCACACCATAGCCTGGCCATTCCTGAAACTGGTTTTCCAAGCTTCTCTCAAGCACACTGCGCCCTCCTGTACTCTTCTAACCACTCTGGCTAACTGGTGTCTGGCTGCGCGTAATCAGCTGCCAGGCGATTTCCCTCAACCTCCCACCCTGCCATAAACGGCTCCCCCTTACTCTCACAGATATTGTGGAGCGCACAGCAAGCTGTAATAACAATGGGAATATTGGTTTCACTGAGGTCTAACCGAGTCAGTAAACTGCGCCAGCGTGCTTTTAAATGCCCAAATGCACATTCTACCACCATTCTGCACTTGCTCAGCCTATAGTTGAACAGCTCCTGACTACTGTCCAGGGTGCCTGTGTATGGCTTCATGAGCCATGGCATTAAGGGGTAGGCTGGGTCCCCAAGGATAATTATGGGCATTTCAACATCCCCAACGGTTATTTTCTGGTCTGGAAAGTAAGTCCCTTGCTGCAGCTGTTGAAACAGACCAGAGTTTGTGAAGATGCGAGCGTCATGTACCTTTCCTGGCCATCCCACTTTGATGTTGGTGAAACGTCCCTTGTGATCCACCAGTGCTTGCAGCACCATTGAAAAGTACCCCTTTCGGTTTATGTACTTGCTGCCTTGGTTCTCCGGTGCCAAGATAGGGATATACGTTCCGTCTGTCGCCCCACCACAGTTAGGGAATCCCACTGCAGCAAAGCCATCCACTATGACCTGCACATTTCCCAGACTCACTATCCTTGATATCAGCAGCTCAGTGATAGCGTTGGCTACTTGCATCACAGCAGCCCCCACAGTAGATTTGTCCACTCCAAATTGATTCCCGACCTACCAGTAGCTATCTGGCGTTGCAAGCTATCACCACTCGCTTCTCAGCTGTGAGGGCTGCTCTAATATTGGTATTCTTGCACTTCAGGGCAGGGGAAAGCAAGTCACAAAGTTCCATGAAAGTGCCCTTATGCGTGCGAAAGTTTCACAGCCACTGGGAATCATCCTAGACCTGCAACACTATGTGGTCCCACCACTCTGTGCTTGTTTCCCGGGCCCAGAATTGGCTTTCCACACCATGAACCTGCTCAATTGACACCATGATGTGCACATTGCAGGGGCCCGTACTTTGTGAGAAGTCTATGTCCATGTCCTCATTGCTCTCGTCACCATACTGCAGTCACCTCCTCCTCGCCTGGTTTTGCTTTTCTTGCAGGTTATGGTTCTGCATATCCTGCTGGATAACGCGCACAGTGTTTATAGTGCTCATAATTGCTGCGGAGATCTGAGCTGGCTCCATGTTCCCAGTGCTATGCCGTCTGCACTGAAAAAAGACGCGAAACGATTGTCTGCTGTTGCTCTGATGGAGGGAGGGGCGATTGACAACATGGCTTACAGGGTTGGCTTACAGGGAATTAAAATCAAAGGGGGTGGCTTTGCATCAAGGAGAAACAGAATGGCCCCCTCAAGGATAGAACTCAAAACCCTGGGTTTAGCAGGCCATTGATTTCATGAAGGGAGGAGGAAATGAATACAAAACAAATCTGGTCTATTTCTTGTTTTGATCCACTTCATCTATCTTTATACATCTTGCTGGCAGCAGATGGTGCAGTACAACTGCTGGCCATTGTCATCTTCTGGGTGCTTGGCAGAAGACGGTGCAGTAGAACTGCCGGCAGGACTGAATCTCCATGAGACGAAACTTAAAAGGGAAATGACCTGGCTGAGTCAC
Organism: Chelonia mydas; assembly: GCF_015237465.2. Taxonomy (NCBI): domain Eukaryota; kingdom Metazoa; phylum Chordata; order Testudines; family Cheloniidae; genus Chelonia; species Chelonia mydas. The sequence goes on from NC_057852.1 coordinate 54,204,332, forward strand.
TCCCATGTTTGCCCAGGCACCCCTAACTGACCTCACCGAGGTCGGCTAAAAGAGCACTCTGGAGTACGGTGACGATGGCTACCAGTCATACTGCACTGTTTGCTGCCAAAAGACAATGAGCTGCTGCTGTGTAGCAATGCAGTACCGCGTCTGCCAGCACCCAGGAGACATACAGTGATGGGGGTAACCCAGGAAAAAAGGCACAAAATGATTGTCTGCTGTTGCTTTCATGGAGGGAGGGTGCCAGACGATATGTACCCAGAACCACCCGCGACAATGTTTTTGCCCCACCAGGCATTGGGATTTCTACCCAGAATTCAAATGGGTGGCGGAGACTGCAGGAACTGTGGGATAGTGACCCACAGTGCAACGGTCCGGAAGTCGACGGTTGCCTCGGTACTGTGGACGCACTCCGCTGACTAAATGCACTAAGAACATTTGTGTGGGGACACACACAATCGACTGTATAAAAATGCTTTCTACAAAACCGACTTCTATAAATTCGACCTAATTTCATAGTGTAGACATAGCCTTAGAGATTAACAAATTTATTTGGGCACAAGCTTTTGTGGGCTAAAACCCACTTCATCGGATGCATGCGGTGAAAAATACGGTAGGCAGATATATATACACAGAGAACATGAAAAAATGGGTGTTGCCATATCAACTGTAATGAGACCAATCAATTAAGGTGGGCTATTTTCAGCAGGAGAAAAAAAAAACAGATTTGTAGTGATAATCAGGATGGCCCATTTCAACAGCTGACAAGAAGTTGTGAGTAACAGTAGGGGAAATATTAGCATGGGGAAATAGTTTTTACTTTGTGTAATGACCCATCCACTTTCAGTCTTTAATCAAGCCTAATTTAATGGTGTCCGGTTTGCAAATTAATTCCAATTCTGCAGTCTCTCGTTGGAGTCCGTTTTTGAATTTTTTTTCTTGAAGAATTGCCACTTTTAGTTCTGAAATTGAGTGACCAGGGAGGTTGAAGTGTTCTCTGACTGGTTTTTTAATGTTATAATTCTTGATGTCTGATTTGTGTCCATTTATTCTTTTGTGCAGAGATTGTCCGGTTTGGCCAATGTACATGGCAGAGGGGCATTGTTGGCACATGATGGCATATATCATATTGGTAGATGTGCAGGTGAACGAGCCTCTTATGGTGTGGCTGATGTGATTAGGTCCTATGATGGTGTCCCTTGAATAGATATGTGGACAGAGTTGGCAACGGGCTTTGTTGCAAGGATAGGTTCCTGGGTTAGTGTTTTTGTTGTGTGGTTGCTGGTGAGTATTTGCTTCAGGTTGCGGGGGCTGTCTGTAAGCGAGGACTGGCCTGTCTCCCAAGATCTGTGAGAGTGAGGGATCATCCTTCGGGATAGGTTGTAGATCCTTGATGGTGCGCTGGAGAGGTTTTAGTTGGGGGCTGAAGGTGACGGCTAGTGGCGATCTGTTACTTTTTTTGTTGGGCATGTCCTGGAGTAGGTGACTTCTGGGTATTCTTCTGGCTCTGTCAATCTGTTTCTTCACTTCAGCGGGTGGGTATTGTAGTTTTATGAATACTTGATAGAGATCCTGTAGGTGTTTGTCTCTGTCGGAGGGATTGGAGCAAATGCGGTTGTATCTTAGAGCTTGGTTGTAGACAATGGATCGTGTGATGTGGTCTGGATAAAAGCTGGAGACATGTAGGTAAGTATAGCGGTCAGTAGGTTTCCGGTATAGGGTGGTGTTTATGTGACCATTGCTTATTAGCACTGTAGTGTCCAGGAAGTGGATCTCTTATGTGGACTAGTCCAAGCTGAGGTTAATGGTGGGATGGAAATTGTTGAAATCATGGTGGAATTCCTCAAGGGCTTCTTTTCCATGGGTCAAGATGATGAAGATGTCGTCAATGTAGCGAAAGTAGAGTAGGGGCGTTAGGGGACGAGAGCTGAGGAAGCGTTGTTCTAAGTCATCCATAAAAATGTTGGCATACTGTGGGGCCATGTGGGTATTCATAGCAGTGCCACTGACTTGAAGGTATACATTGTCCCCAAATGTGAAATAGTTGTGGGTGAGGACAAAGTCACAAAGTTCAGCCACCAGGTTTGCCGTGACATTGTCGGGGATACTGTTCCTGACGGCTTGTAGTACATCTTTCTGTGGAATGTTGGTGTAGAGGGCTTCTGCATCCATAGTGGTCACAATGGTATTTTCTGGAAGATCACCAATGGATTGTAGTTTCCCCAGGAAGTCAGTGGTGTCTCGAAGATAGCTAGGAGTCATGGTAGCATAGGGCCTGAGGAGAAAGTCTACATAGCCAGACAATCCTGCTATCAGGGTGCCAATGCTTGAGATGATGGGGCGTCCAGGATTTCCAGGTATAGGATCTTGGGTAGCAGATAGAATACCCCTGGTCGTGGTTCCAGGGGTGTGTCTGTGCAGATTTGTTCCTGTGCTTTTTCAGGGAGTTTCTTGAGCAAATAGTGTAGTTTCTTTTGGTAACCCTCAGTGGGATCAGAGGATAATGGGCTGTAGAATGTGGTGTTAGAGAGCTGCCTAGCAGCCTCTCTTTCATATTCCGACCTATTCATGATGACGACAGCACCTCCTTTGTCAGCCTTTTTGATTATGATGTCAGAGTTGTTCCTGTACTACTGTGCTACTGTGATTGGTACAGTGTCTCTGAGGAAGGGAAACCCCATGAGTTCATATTGCTGGAGCTGCCTGCGTTAAAATATAGTGGTGAGCAGGGCCCTACCAAAATCACGACCATGAAAAACACGTCACATACGATGAAATCTGATCTCCCCCATGAAATCTGGTGTCACCCATGACATCTAGCTAGGGTAGGGGAGGAGCAGGGCTGGAAGCTCTTACTGTGCACCAGTCTCCAGATGCTAGTCCCAGACAGGCTAGGGAAGGACAGAACTTCCTCTTTCCCTGCAGAGGCCACTTCCGAGGCCAGGTCAGATCCATTTCCAGGCAAGTCCCCTGGGCACAGGTAGCTCCATGGCTGCTGGCTGGAAGCCCCACTCTGAAGGCAGCACCACCACCAGCAGCAGCACAGAAGTAAGGGTGGCAATACCACAACCAACCTACGATAATCTTATCATCCCTCTTACAGCCCCCTTTTGGGTGAGGAGTCGGTACCCCCATGGTTACAACACCGTGAAATTTCACATGTAAATATCTGAAATTATAAAAATTTTTATTTTAAAAATCCTATGACTAGGGCCCTACCAAATTCATGGTCCATTTTGGTGAATTTCAGTCATAGGATTTTAAACATAATAAATTTCATGATTTCACTATTTAAATCTGAATTTGCACGGTGTTGTAAGGTAGGGGTCCTGACAGAAAAAGGAGTTGTGGGGGTCACAAGGTTATTGTAGTGGGGGCTTGCAGTATTGCTACCTTTACTTCTGCGCTGCTGCTGGCGGTGGCTCTGTCTTCAGAGCTGGGCAGCTAGAGAGTGGTGGCTGCTGGCCAGGAGCCCAGCTCTGAAGGCAGAGCCACCGCCAGCAGCAGCGCAGAAGTAAGGAGGGCATGGTATGGTATTGCCACCCTTACTTCTGCACTGCTGCCTGCAGAGCTGGGCCCTGAGTCAGCAGCCGCCACTCTCCAGCCACCCAGCTCTGAAGGCAGCAGCGCAGAAGTAAGGGTGGCAGGGTATGGTATTGCCACCCTTATTTCTGTGCTGCTGCTGCAGAGCACTGCCTTCAGAGCTGGGCGCTCAGCCAACAGTTGCTGCTCTCCAGTTGCCCAGCTCTGAAGGCAGCACAGAAGTAAGGGTGGCAATACTACGAGTCCCCTAAAGTAACCTTATGACTCCCCTGCAACACCCTTTAGGGTCAGGACTCACGATTTGAGAAACGCTGGTCTCCCCCATGAAATCTGTATAGTATAGGGTAAAAGCACCAGATTTCATGGGGGTAAACCAGATTTCATGGTCCGTGACGTGTTTTTCATGGCTGTGAATTTGGTAGGGTCCTACCTATGACTATGAAATTGACCAAAATGGACCATGAATTTGGTAGGGTCCTAGTGATGAGTTCTGGGATTCAAGAGGCTGTTCACTGTAAAGATTTTTATTTCAGAACCTCTCTTAATAACTTATAAATAAATACTACTGTGTTTGGTTCCTCCTTATGGGTCAGATTATACTTGACCCCTATACTGGTGAGTGCAGTAAGCAGAGAGATGGCATAAGCAGCAATCCCTACCCCTTGCACAGTGCATATAAGGGCTAGACAAAGTTGCAGCTTGTCATAGGTTGTACCTCTGTGGCACCCCCGGTGGGGTGAGGGTGGGCACCTCTCTCATCACAGGTGTACTTTGTTAGCTGTAGGTGTTGTATCAAGCCACTTCAGAGTGTGGTCCTACATCTCTTAGTCTTGGGGAGGTGGCAAAACCCCTTCTAGGTGTAAAGCAGTCAAAAAATGGAAAGGGCAAATGAAATAACTCTGCAGCTCACAAAACAGCCCTGGTTCCCCCAGCAGTTCCCTGCAAGTTCAGAGATCAATATTCTCTGTGAAGGGGATTTTGCCCTCTAACATCCTTGTGTCCAAATGACCCTGCTGAGCAACCAGGGTTCTAAAACAAAGGGAAAACAAAGTAAAGAAGGTTCCCCCTACTTCTTCACAGGATCCAGGCCACAGGCTGCTCAGCCATTCTTCTGGTATGCAGCTGCTGCTCTGTGCAGATTACAATTATCAAGTAATTCATCACTTAAAACTCTTGCAGAAAACAAGAGTATGGAATTGTGAAGGATTTTAGCAGTCCCTGTATTTGGCTTTTGAGAAACACCCAGGCAAAATGTATTTTGGTATAAAAGTGTTGCCTTACGGTTGGAACTGTAACTTTGATTTGTGCATGAAAATGATTTTAATGTCAGAAATGAAGATATATTCTAGATAGATTTTATCAAGGCTGCCTTCCCATATTCTAGCTCCATGATTTTAGTCCATGACATAGCTTCCCCTCTGCATTTTATTATGTTGCTGATCAAATTATTTTTGACTTGCTTCATTTTGCTTGGTTGATATAATTTTGCTCCTCTAGTTCTACCTGAGAGAGAGAGAGGGATAGAGAGATTGTGTGTGTGAGAATGAGTGTGAGAGAGTTTGTTTTAAGATATCTGACTACACTGTGCCACTTATAAGGAAGCTACTGAAGCATGACCAAATGTCTTTTAAATCTATAGTTCATCCAGAGATCTAACTAGAAAAATGCCTATATTTTCTTCAATTCAACACTCATGTTTCGTTCCTATTCTGTTATATTCCATCTCTAGCTCTTCTCATAAGAAAACCAAACAGTGAAAGAGGGGAAGCACAGGACAATATATTTTCTCTTTGCAACTATTTCTAGAGCAGAATCTGTACTGTCTCTTCCCAATTCTTGTCAAGAAGTGTATGATTCAGAAAGTTTATGATACCCCGAGGAGTTGTCACATGTTACACATGGATGCAGACTACTGATCTAGGTTTTGTCTACCACACAATTCACTGAATAGTACTATTTTCCCTCTGTGACTTCCTATGCAAAGCATTATTTATATAAATTGCTGACTAAGCCAGTGGGAAAACTTGGGGGCAAGAAAATTGCAGATGCCACAGTTTTATGATCTTTCTACAGTGTCTGAGACTTCAGAATGTAAAACATTTTTTTTAAGCGTTTGCACTGAGGAGATATTCTTTGCAGTGTAAGTGATTGCATCTATTATCCCAAGCTCTGGCACACAAAAGAGCCTGGGTGCAACAAATTCTATTCTCATGTGATTTCCCTAAGAATCTATCGTCCACTCGAACACGCAATAGTCTAGTGGAGAGGGAGGACATTTTGGACCTAGCACAAATGCAAGTTGGCACGGCAGCCTTTTCATGTGTGGGTGGGGAATGCAGCCACCTAAATACTACATTGATGGTGCCTTCTATGTACATATGTCATTTGTCCTTTAAGTCATTTCATCTGCAAAGCCCAGAAACACCACAGGACAAACAAACTTTGTCTCTGTGCATCAGTTTCCCCACTTGTAAAATGAGGGTATTAATACTTACCCACTTTTGTGAAGTGTTTTGAGATCTATGAATGAAAAGGGTTTTATATAAGAGTTATGTATTTATGTAGTGTAGCCCAGATGACGAGGGCAGCATTCATGCCGGGGGAATCAGCGGTACCACACACTGTAGTCTAGTATTGTGCACTTTTAGGAATGGGTGGGGAGAGCAAAGAAAAACGTAGTCAGAGGGACTTAGGGCTAGATCCACAAAAAGACTTGGGCACCTAACTGCCACTTCAGTTCCCTAAGTCCAACATTCAGGTGCCAGTGAGAGGCTCAAAACCCCTGCTCAGCTGCTGTCTCACCCTAGAGAAACTTAAGTTTCTCCTGATGAGCATGCATATAGCTGCCTTAGTCTAGGTGCTTGGTTGCCTGTCTCATGCCTAAGCCCCAGTGGGATCCTCATACTAGGTGTTCCCTTGCCTAGCTTGCCTGTGGTGCCCAATCCAATGGGTGTGCTCAGAGCTCACCTAACTTGGCACAAAACAGCTGTGGGAGGAAGGAGGGGAAGAAAGGAGGTGGCAGCAGCAGCCCGCATTATAATCTTTAGCCCAGTGGTTACAGCACTCAGTCATCCATGGTGTGGAACATGCTCATTCAGTTTTCCCCCTTTGCCTAACGTGGAGAGGTGATCTGAACTTGGGTCTCCCATCTCTCAGATGAGTGCCCTAACCACTAGTTATCAGGGGCATTCTGAAGTGGGTCTCTCTCAATCTTTCCTGCTGAAAATGTTCCACTGTATAAAAATAATTTACTGTATTTTGGGCCAGAGAGAGACTTTTTAAAAACACTTTTAATCAAATCAGTACAGAAACACAGTTAAAAACAAGGAATTACAAATTCAAAACTAATTGCCTGTCCCAAACAGTACAAAGTACATTTTCAATAGCCCACTGCTGAATAAATTGATCCAAATTGCTTATGAGTATATCTACACAAAAGAAGGCATAAAACCACTAAAAATCTAAAAAACCCAAAGAATATCGGCAACCCCTATACCAAATAATTTACATCGTCTACTGTTTAAAATAGCCCGCTTTGCTTGACCCAAAATAAAGTTTGCAAGGCATACCACAGGTCTATTTGTGAACCTATACTTAGCAGTAAAAATAAATACAGTGGGAGAAAAATCAAGGGGCAGTAACCAAAAAATACCCTGAAATAAAACAAATAATGACTTTAACCTGGAACAAGTAAGAAACATATGAAACACAGTCTCCTCTGTGTCACAAAAAGGACATGACACAGACACCTCTGGAGTCAAATGATGCACAAACACATTCATGGCAATAGCCCCGTGAAGAATTCTCTACTGGAGATCACTCATCCTCTTTGTAATTAGAAGCTTGCATACAGTTCACCAGGCTGGCTGGCTGGAGTCCATCACCATCTTCTTCATATCGTATCGGGATAATCAACAAGTCTTTGAAAATGACAAATTTTTACCACAAGCATATACAATGACTTATGACTTAAGCTATTAAAAGTAAATTTAGAAGGCCCATTGAAGGCAAGCAAGCTGCCAGGCTTGTTAACATTCCACTCGATAGCAGGAAAAACAGGCAAGAAAATAGAAACATGGGTGTAATCAGGAATGACTCACTCAAGGAGGCAACTGTCTGTCCTGGCAAGGGCTGATACTGCCCCTAGGAAGGGCTGAGTCAATCTCTGATAAAAACTGAGAAACCCAGCGAATAGCATGAAAACCAAGCTTGACAGCTTAGATACCCAGGGAAAATTAGTAAAATCAATGAACCAGTTTTGCTACACTTGCTGCAGTAAGGGAAGAGAGAAGACACCTAGAAACAAGATTAGGAACCCTTACAGCAGGGTTATAAACAAAGGGTTCAGCACGCAGCCCTGGGAACTCCAGCCACCTTTCTTGTGACCTCAGGTTAAAAAATCTTCAAGTGTTAAAAAGGCTTTGATAAAAACAGGGTAACACCTCAAAACTGAGTCACCCAGGGTCCAACAAAAAAAGGTTCCTAATTAAAACCCAAACCCCTTACCAGCTGTAAAAAAAGCAAAGGCGAGTTGATTCCAAGCAAAGGGAGCTGGAACAATTTGTATAGTGGGGGAGCTGAGACCCATTGAACCAAACTGTAAACCCTGTATATGATGGAAACCACTTCAAGCCAGGGGGTGCAAGCAGCACCCCCAGCACCTCTAGTTCCAGCACCAGTGCTTCCAAGGAACAGGCTCATCCACAAATAGCTGCTGCAGAGACTATAACTGAAAAGTAGTTACTCTGCTCAAAAGGTCAATGAGACCTTGACCACCTTCCACATGGGCAAATACAAAATACTCTGCCTTAGCCCATGATGGCTAGCCCAGAAAAAGTCCAAAATAAACTTCTGAACCTTTTCAAAAAAGAGTGTAGGAGAATCCAACACAATACACTTTTATGCCACAACATAGAGGCTATTAAATCATTAATGACTCACACCTGTCCTTGGAAGGAGAGTCGAGGCAAAGACCACTTCCACCTTTGCAACATCCCCATCATGACTCCCTCCCAATTCCATCCCAAAATATCATCCAATCCCAGAATAATTCCCAGTGCCTTAAAGCAAGTTTCTCTCCACAATAGCCCCACCATCCCCAGCAAAGTCAGGGGGTGGGAGATCATTCAAGCCCCCAGCAGGACTGTATCACTCTTCCCACAATTTATGTAATTTGAGGAAGCCTGCTCAAAAGAGTGCTGACATTCAGTCAAAACCTGGACATCACAGTCATGAATAATAAACACAGTCATATAGTCAGCATATGTGGAGTACAACTGGAACAGGAAGCGAAAGGTCAGAAAGGCACTTTCGCAACATGCACAATAGTAGCTAGATAGAAAGAGCATCAATAACCCAGACAGGGAACAACCCTGTCTGATTCGCTGAAAACTGGAAAGGGGGCACTGAAAACAACATTCACCTTAAGTAAACTACTGTATATATATATATAATTATACAGTAACTGAATTTAGGAGATAAACCTGAGCCCAAAACCAAAAAAGGGTGCAAAACAAATATCCGTGATCTACATGTTCAGAAGCCTTCTCTTGATCCAGGGAAATCAACCCAGCATGCAAATCAAACATTTTCAAGGCGGAAATTACATCCCACAATAGGGAAAGGTTATCAAAAATGAACGTATTTGGGACGCAATAGGTCTGATCAGGGTGCATGACCAACCCATCACAGTTTTCAGTTTATTTGCCAAGACCTTTGAAAAAAGTTTATAGTCAGAGCAAAGCAGGGACACAGGTCTCCAGTTCTTCACCACTCTAAGGTCCCCCTTCTTAGGCAACAGGTAAGAACCACTTGATGACAACTGAGTGGCAATATCATCTATCCTGAAAAACCTGGAGCAAGTCAGGCCAAAGGAGGATCCAAAAGGCCTTATAAAACTCAACAGTCAAACCATCAATACCAGGTGCCTTCCCTGGAGCAACACCATTTAGAGCAGTAGTCAATTCTGAGTGTCAGGTCCTGTTCAAGTCTGTCCACATCCAACATTGAGTTCCTAGGAAGATCCTCCAGGAGAACCGGGTCTCAGATGGACACACAGACTTGTGGCATACAGGTCTAAGAAAAAATTCACAGAAAAATTCCTTATCCCCCCAGGATGTGAAAGCACTTGGCCCCACAATGTCTTGAAATGGCCAATCACCTTTTGCTTTGCATGTTTCTTTTCCAGGCTGAAGAAAACTGAGTAGGCACATGGCCATGGGTTAAACCGTCAGAATCAACAACAAACTGAGGTCCCTGTCCTCTGGGCTGGCCATGAGGGCAGACAGAAGCCTGCTCAAACAAAAGAAATCTGGAAATTAAACCCACAACAACCACAAAACTAAACAAACACACAAAAAACCCCTTGTTTCCCCAAGAGAAAGAAACAAAGAAAATAGCAAGGCACACCCACTCTCTGCCTCATTCCCAAACACTCCCACAAGCCTCAAAGAGAGAGAGACAGATTCTGTAGTCCAGTAGTTTAGGGGTGCTTACCTGAGAGAGAGGAGACCCAAGTTCAAATCCTTTTTCCAGAGTGTGGAACCTGGTGCTCCCATATTCTACATTGATGCCCCAAGCATTGGGCTAAAGGATATGAAGACAGCAACAGCTCAGGTGCCTAACTCTAGGAGAGGATTCATGTCTGTGAATCCCAAGTGGAGAAAGGCACCTTCCTCCGGGCCAAAGCTAGGCCCCTGTGTCCCTTTGAGGGGTAGAGCTTAGGACCCACCCTATCTCCCATTGGCTAGCTCACTGCTCAGCACGCTGTCTTTTGTGGATTTCATTCTTAGGTGCCTCTCTCTGCCCATTCATTGTAGGCGTCTAACTCAGAGCTGTGGATTCCACTGGGTGGCATGGCATGGCACCTAAAAGTTGGGTGTTGCAACACTGAGTGGTACAATGCCTAAGCCTTTGTGCATCTAGCCTCTATCTTTCTAAAATGGTAGAAGTGGTACAAATCCATAGGGCATGTTTAAGGCTAGGAGGCAGATTTTGTACTGGAACAGGAAATAGGAAGACAATGAAAGTGCTTGAAGATGAGGCTGATGTGTTCCTATTTCTAGGGATGGATGAAGAGATGAGCCACTGCATTTTGAGCTAATTAACATATGGAGAATTAGGGGTTAGGAAGCCCATACAGGAAGGAATTACTCTGCAACAGGTGAAACAAGAGGAGAGAAGAGCATGAATAAGAGCTTCAGTAAGGAAGTGTTGGATGCGGGTGAGGTCCTGGAGGGGATGCATATCCATTCACCACTTTGCTTATTCTGTGTTTTTGGCATATCTAATTAATTGAATTCCTTCATTTACTGTTATGGGTAAGGTCCCATTAAAAGAGAAGAATGGGTTATTCCATCAAGCTCTTCCTGCAGGGATATCCACTGGTAAAGCTGCATTATAACATTCCGCAGCAGGTTTCTTATTGGAGGTGCTTAGGATCCCTTCCCCCTCGCCCTTGTTGACAAGAAACATAGCTATTACAATGTATTGACTACTAGTTGCAATAGAAAAAACAAACAAAACCAAAAAATCCCAAAGGGACAGAAAGGCATCAGTGTTGTCATTCTACCCATCAGAACTGACAGATTAGCTCACCGGAGTTAGCATGCAAAAGTAAGAGACACAAGAGTCATAAGCTTATTTTTCTATTGAGCAACAATGGAGACACATTCTGCAATAGCTGCTTCTTTGTCCGTCTCCATCTGCTAGGCATCGCAGGCCAGATTTTCAAATGCAGCCTTTTTAATTGCAGTGCTCCTACTGCATGGGCAGATGGTCTTACTTGATTTGTGCACATAAATGCAAACTTAATTTTGCACCTGTAATGGCTGCATATGCACTTTTTGCAATAACAAGTTAGGTATCCACATTTGAACTCGATTGAACTTCAAGACAGAATGATATTCAAATGTACGGCAACTTCTTTGTAAAATGTAAGACATTTCCACCTTCCACAACAAACAGTTTAGAAAGAGTTTAGAAATGAGCTACATGAATGATCTGAGGTCTGGAAAACATGGCATATAGTGAGAGACTACAGAAATTTAATCTGTTTAGTTTAACCAAGAGAAGTTCAAGAGGTGATTTGATCACAGTCTTCAAGTACCTACATGGGGAAAAGACTTTAAACTAACAGAAGAAAGCATAATGAGATTGGAAGCTGAATCTACACAAATTCATACTAGAAGTAAGGTGCAAAATTGGAATAGTGAGGGTAATTCACCACTGGAACAAATTTACCTGGGCATATGATGAATTTTCTATCATTTGCTGTCTCTAAGTCAAGATTGGATATCTTCCTAGAAGATATGCTATAGCTCAAACCGAAGATATGGGTTTGATGCAGAAATTATTGGGCAAAGTTCTTTGGCCAGTGTGATACAGGGCAAACTAAGTGATCATAATGGCCCCTTCTGGCCTTAAAATCTATGACTCAGTGAATATATAATGTTGCATGATAAATAAAATACTGTATATTATTTATTAATAATATATATACCTCCTCAGAAAAAATAGAAAATGTGTGTTCTGAGATAAGTATTAATAATTATTATCATTTATTATCTTTACCACTATTTTGACAGCTAGGAAACGAAATACACCATCTCTTTCAAATGTAAGGCTATGAAAACACTTTGACTTTTGTGAAACTAAATATAAGTGAATTCTGCAGGACCAGATATTGCTTAGCATATTTCAAAAGCAAGCAAGACCATTAATTTCTCATTGAAAGTACAGAATTTATGCTCTAAAATAAAAATGTACAGTTGAAATGTACACTAAATAGACTACTCAAGTTAGGTTTTCATTCAGTTAGAGGACCCAGCCCAGAAATTGTTATGCTCCTTCTGAAAAGAAATAATCATGATGGTGTAGACAAAATAATTGCCTCTGACCTTTCCTTTTCTTATAGCACACTATTTCTTCTCCTGAAAAATATCTGACTTCCTAATTGTGGCAGCTCTCCAAACTGGGGTAGCTGTATTCATTCATTAGAAGACCCGATGTCAGAAGCTTTGGAAGATTCACATTAGGTTGGACATTTACCATTTAAAGTAAAACACAAAGAGCCAGATTCTGCCCTGTTTCACTTCAAAGGGAGTTACGTCACTGACTTTAATGAGAAAAGAATCAGGCTGAAACTAGATCCATCATAGAGGAGTGATTGTTGGAAATGTAATAATTTCGTAACCACTGCAATCTGTGCATGCATTAGCAAACTGAATATGATAGATATAAAAGCCAGCACTTAACAACACCATACTAACCAATATTGCTGCGTTGTTGTTTTATGTTTGTTTGTTTTTTGTTCTTTCCTAGCTGGGATATAAATGTTTTATGTTCAATAAAATTTATTTTAAGAAACTGTCATGCTTTTTCAGCCGATAGGTGAACTTTGCATTGTATGAGAAGTGTTCGTTCAGCAAAATTTAAGAGCTACAGAAAACTAACAGAGAAGAATAAGGGTACATAAAACCATAACAGTTGCTCTGAATTGGACCGATGGTATGCCTTATGTTCTAGTCTGTGATAGGGCTTATGTACCCTTTACCTAGCTGGAGAGTAAAGGTGTTAAGAGCCAGATCCTAAAGGGTATTTCACTCGGGTGAAAGACGAAATCCTGTCATGGCCATTAAGACTGCATTAGCTGTCAGGCTTGGAAGGAAGGGGCTTCAGCTGTGGCTTATTAACAGGTAGCTATAAAGAGGGTGGAGATTTGTTAGATGGCCACTTTCAGAAGAAGGAGCTGAGTTTTTCTCCACACCAAGAAAAGAGATCTGTGCTAAAGAGCCTGATTAATCCCTCTTTCAGTGCTCAGCTGCCAGGCCACAGAAGTGGGTTTGTAGTTCCCTTTTTATGGAAGTTGTGATGCCTTGATTGCAGTTGTGGATCATAGTCTCTGTGTATAACTGCATGACCAAAGAGGTGTTGCAAACCCATAGTAATTTTTTGAACGTATAAGAAAAGTATTCAATAAACCGTACTGTAAATTCCAGTCCTCTAAGCTCCTTATGCCTATGGCTGCTGAAAATGCTTTTAAGCATATAAGATTATATAGGATGGAGTTATTTCTGTAATGCATTAGATTACAGGAATCCATTATTGATTCCCCCATGCATACCCCCAAATGGTGTTCGCTACAGTTTGATGGCTTACAAATCAAAACTGCCTTCATCTAAAATGGTCATTTAAAAAGTTACTGACATTATGGTGTTTTGCCATTTCCCATTACATATGGATATTTTCAGTCTGGAAGTTATGCTGTGGGTCATGGCGATGTATGGAAATAACTTTGTATGGTATATATGATGGTGTATTCTCACATGAATATGTGCCCATAACCCATCAAAATTAGTGGGAGTTACACTGTAATATATTTATAGTGTTCACGTGTACTCCTGCACTCTGTTAAATGGAATATCAAAACTACTCAAGTGTTGATCAGTTCCCAATCTACAGAGCTGCTTTTTTTTTTTTTATCTTACTGGGTCCATGTTTCTGGAGATGAAGGTCACAAGTTCCATGCAGTTAGAGTACAACTTGGGTGTGGATATACTTATGTGTTTGTGGGTTCTTACAGGTTGGCATCCTTATGTTTGCACTGAATTCTTGTCAATCCTAGATAGTCTGCCTTATGCTCGGTGGCAATTTTTCTCCTACTTATGGAAAGTATGTGGCTGTTTGCTGCTCACTGGTTGTTACTTTACCTACTATCCATTACAGTAACAGTGCAGTGAATGAGAAAGGACTGTTTATCATTTGCCACACTGGAAATCTGTTGCTCTTGACAGTTATTCAAAAGGGGTGAAATTCAGAGTGTTAGTGCAAAGCCTGTGCAAAAATTGTAGAAATAAGTTGTACCTAAACCCTCAAAATAGGGCTGCAGGTGACTAAGCTGTACGCAGGCATCTAACTGGTGTCTGCACGTGAGTGAGTTATGCGTATGTTTATATAATATTTTTGCCATGTAAACTAGGTTCCCCTTCTGGAAGCTGTCTAGACAAATTGACTAGGAAGTAGGAAAGGTAGGGTGGGGTTTTTTGTTTGTTTGTTTTCCTTCAAAGACCCTTGGGAAAAATTACATTATTAAAAAGCTGTGTTACAAGTGAAGCACACAAACACTAACTCTGCCCCTCTGTATTATGATTTGGTCTTTTATTTAAACCTGCACTTCTGTTTTTTTTTAAGTTGCTTAAAAAAATGTTGCACACCTTCCTCATTCAGTGCTCAAGCCTGGTTGGTGCTAAGTGGCCTCAATGCCCACTGATTCTAGCAATTTGTAGGATCAAGCACTCACCTGCTACTGCCCATCCTGCACACTGAATGAGGCAGAGGTCCTGTGGAAATATTCGTGTATGGTCATATCATATGATTGTATCATAATGCATACACTCAGAGGTTGCACATGCATTTCCTAAATTTTTAGTGCTTTTAACTATGCAACCTTAATATTATCTTAATGTGTTTTTCATGGTGGGTGTGTAATACACACATACATGC
The DNA here is from genome assembly GCF_015237465.2 of Chelonia mydas. Lineage (NCBI taxonomy): Eukaryota > Metazoa > Chordata > Testudines > Cheloniidae > Chelonia > Chelonia mydas. The sequence continues at coordinate 54,219,377 of NC_057852.1, forward strand.
GTGTAAAATGTGTGCTCCCTTGTGTGTGTGATCAAACATCTGTGTCCACTGGTGTTAGCATCGATTAGGTGCACCCCCAGTTATTATACACAGTATTGTGTATGCTTTGTTTGTTATACACATATTCATGGACCCAATCCTGCAAGTTTCTCATTGCAGGTCATTGCTGTTTGTTGTGCCCCCACAGAACACCTTAGAATCTAATGGGGCTCCATGTGGAAACAGGTGATCTGCCTGTGCAGAAAAGCTTGCAGGATGAGATGTGTGTGTGTGAGTGTATATATATATGTACAATATTGTTACTTTAACTTTTAAATAGTATTTGAAAGGCTCTATAACATTTTTTCAACTATTATTATTAAAAACCAACAAAGTCCATCTGATAACACCAGTTATTACTTGTACAGTATGCTTGTAACACTTTGAGCATGATGCATGCAAAAATACTAAAAATATATGTGGGTACAATATATCTCAAGAACAAACAGGGTACAGTATATATATGTTAAATGAATCAATTGCATTGGAACTTTTATTACTGTATCCATAGAAAATGGATCAATTTAGGAAATATTAATATGATTTTTTTCCTGTTATTGATATAGTGATAGAAAACATAGATTTCATTAACATTTATTTGGATAAATTGAAAGATGTTGGTGGAGCGGGTTATTTGGCATAATAAATAAAGCTCTTAACTCCTCCCAGAAGATGTGATTTGCCCCATCTACGTCACCTTTGTTTTTTGTGTGTAGGGTTGTTGTTTGTTTGGTAGTGCTTTTTTCATTCTCTTGCTAATAATGACAGGGTACATCTTCCCAGAATGTGCAGACAGATCTTCCTCATTTGAAAACAATACTGCTTTCAATTAACTTGTCTGTCTAGAGTGCTGGACAATCAAGTTGTAAGCAGACGAGATAATCTCCATTATTAAGACAGACCCTTATACTTTCTCAGGTTGACTTCTTTCATGTTTTGAGAGTGCCTGTTGTTTTTAATAGATATTCTAACCACTTATGATCTCATCAGAACTTTCCAGATAGGATAGAAGGCATGGTATTAGCTTCTAGGAGCTCAGTCTTACAAACAAGTGGCTGTGCAAGGGAATGAAAGGAGCAGAAAATAGACTCACCTCTCCACTCTCAGGTAGATGTTTAGGCTTTTGAGTGTATGTCACATCATGCCTATTGACCCCTTCCTCTCTGTGATCCTAACTATGCCAGTAGATGCAGTGGTGTGGAGCTTTATACCTGCAAGGAATCCCACTGATTCAACAGTATCCACACCAATGTAAAAGTTTGCACAAGTACATATATTTGCAGCACTGAGGTCAGACTTTATGCAATTAGGGCTCTACAGATTTTATGGGGACATGGATGAGCAGCCAGGCAAGCCTGTAGGCAAAGACCTGCGGGGAATCAATGATGACTTCAGTGGGCTCTTGCCCATTGGCCAATGGGCCACTATGCACGTCCTCAGAGAAGGGATTTTGAGCAAGGGATTATGACCAGGGATACAAAGACAGCATGACTCCTGGAGGAGTCGAAGAGTCATACTAAGGCATATAATGGATGATCTCACCCTCCACCTGAAGGCTCATGGGATTTTCCTGTGGATCTTTGGTTATTCCACAGGGTCGGAGGGCAATACTCCTCCATGGCTGCCAAAACCCTTGCCTTAGAGGGCAGGGTCTGACCTCATAGACCTGTGGAGTCAACACTTTGTTCCTCCTACAGCATTGTATGTGAGAGGCCATGAACTGGCCCACAGTAATTAGTGCAATCTAAATTCTGTTAATTGTGTTGAATTTCACTGTGATCTTACAGCATTTACTGTTCTCTGCTCATTTGTGTATGAAGAGCTGTGGTGTCTAAGAGAGAGATAATCACATTCAATGAAATATGAGTGGCAAACAACAACTTTAAAAGATTCACATTTGAAAATTAATGGTACAAATCTTTAGGAACAACAAATAAAATAGTACATTTTGTTATCCACAATGCACCCTCTGAAAGTAAAATTGTATAAATAGGGATATTTCTCATTGATTTCAGTGGGAGGGTTGCCTCCATGTAGACTGCAGTACCTGATCTTAAGTTCATGGGAAGTTTTCAGGGTTCCTAACTGGAAGCAGGATCAAGTGCTACATTTCACAGACAACATTGTACTTGAACCAGTCTCCTTTAATACTAAAGATATGAAGTTTGAAGAACAAAGGGGTCAGTAAGAATTCACCTTGCTCTACGAGGACATGTTCACAAACTGTTTGGTAGCAGAGAGAGCTGGAAGGAAATGTTTTGTGTTCAAACCAAAAGTATGTTTCAGTAATTCTGTTAACATTATTTGCTGTTATTTGCTGATCACACATAACAGTTGTGTTAAGAGTTGGCACTGGAAGTGTTCTGCTTGCTGTCAGAGTCTGGCTGAAAACAGAGTCCAAAGCAGAGGTGGGCAAACTATGGCCCGTGGGCCACATTCAGCCTGCGGGACCCTCTTGCCCTGCCCCTGAACTCCTGGCCTGGGATGCTCGCCCCCGGCCCCTCCCGGCAGCCTCAGCTCACTGTGCTGCTGGCGCAACACTCTGGGCAGTGGGGCTGCGAGCTCCTGGGGCAGTGCAGCTGCAGAGCCATGGCCTGATCCGGTGCTCTGTGCTGCGTGGCTGGCTCTAGCCGGGTGGTGGGGCTGTAGCACCACCAGCCACCAGTGCTCCAGGCAGCGCGGTAAGGGGGCAGGGAGCAGCTTGGGTTGGATAGAAGGAAGGGGAGTTCAGGGGGTAGTCAGGGGCCGGAGGTGTGGATAGGGGTTGCGGCGGTCAGAGGGCGGGGAACAGGGGGGGTTGAATGGGGGCAGGGGTCCCGGGGAGCAGTCAGGAATGAGAGGAGGGGTTGGATGGGGCGGCAGAGGGCAGTCAGGGGTGGGAGTCCGGGGGCGGTCTGGGAGATGGGGTGGTTGGATGGGGCAGGGTTCCCAGGGGGGCAGTCAGGAAGGAGAGGGGAGTTTGGAAGGGGCAGTGGGGGCAGTTAGGGGCGGGGAGTCTGGGGGCGGTCAGGGAACAGAGAGTGGGGGGAGTGGATGGGGAGAGGTCCCGGGGGGCCATCAGGGAAAAGGTGGGGTTGGATGGGACAGGAGTCCTGGGGGGGCCATCAGCGGGTAAGAAGGGGGGTGGGGGCCTTGCCATGCCTGGATGTTTGGGGAGGCACAGCCTCCCCTAACTGGCCCTCCATACAATTTCGGAAGCCTGATGCGTCCCTCAGGCCAAAAAGTTTGCCCACCCCTGGTCCAAAGGCACATTCTAAGTAGATAGTTTGTGCCTTTTTGATGGTATCACAGCCGTTCACCATCTCCCAACATTGTGTAGTTGGGACCTCATCACTGAAATGCACTCAAAATTCCTGCATAGGTGGAGGGCAAACTTTACTAGGGGAACAATGAAGATAATAAGAAACACTATGTCTATGAGGTTAAGAATGGCAAGTGAGGTGGTCAAAATCAGGAGCTGGGGGAAAAGTGTGCGGGGAGATTTTTCAAAAGCACCTGTTGGCTTTCAGTTGGACTTGTGCCCCTAAATCTTTTAGGTGCTTTAGAAACTTTCTCCAGATATTTTTAAATGGCCCTTTTCCTTCCACCACTCCAAATGCCACTTAAGCAGCAGTTTATGACTCTTTTAGCCACTCTTAACTCACGTTCTAGTGCAGAATCTAAACTGGGAGCTATTCAATATTTCAAATTTAATTTCTATAAAAGCAAATAAGTTAAACTGGCCATTAGGCCACCATCTGTTCCTAACAAGACATCCATTCTTCTAGGGACATGGGAGTGTGTGGGGGAGAAGGGGTCCAAATAGTCCAGAGAACACTGTGGGGAGGAGGAGTTAGAGAACAAAAAGGAACAAACAAATATATCAAAACAGTAGAAAAAAGTTATTGATGTTTTTCCTAGTATTTTCTCTTAACCTTTTACTAGGAACTGTCTTTCAGAGTGGAAGGATCATTGCATAAATCCTCACAAAACTATGTTTTTAGATTCATTTTTTTTAAGGATTCAGAGAAGTAGGTTTCTCCAGGGTATAATGTATTAGAGCACTTTGTGAGAGGTTGAAAGCATGAGGCAAAAGGCCTTGTGCCTTGCAACACATCCAGGCATACACCAATAGCCTACTATGCGCCCCCTGGCCTGGCTTGTTGCTATAAAAGGTGTATAACAGATACGAATGGCATGAGACAACTGCCTGTTGTATTGTCTGAAAGAAATTTCAGCACTGTCATAGTTAACAAAGCAATCATTTTCAGTTCAAAATTATGTTGTGATAATTATAGTAAACCTGTAGAAACAAAAAATAAAATGGCTAAAATGGGAAAGCCCAGATCTTCAAAGGTCCATTGAGCAGTTCCCCCCTCCTTTTTTGTCACCTCACTAATTAGAGCATCACTCCCAGAAACTTTCTTTACTCACCATGTGACATATATATTTCAGTAGGAGTTAAGGGCACTCAACAAATCACAGGATTAGCTTTTACACACAAAGTATTGGACCGTTTGGCATCAGCGTACATCCAGGTCTGAGCTCTGCAAGGTAGTGAGTCCTCTGCACACAAGAAGTTTGTAATCATAGACCTGTTCTGTCTGGTCCAAAGCTTTCTCTGTATCCATGGAGAAAACTGACATAGGGATATAGATGATTTTGCTTTTTGAATTGTTTAGACTTTTTTTTTCTATTTTTAGGCAGCAGACATTCCACTCAATGACACCTCCTTGGACTGGATTTCCTAGCTTTTTTGGATTGTGACAGTTAGAATGTTGGCTAATAATTGGCAGTCAGGGTTAATAAGTGACACTTGCCTATAGCGCCTATGGATGTAGCCCCCTTTCTCCTCTACCATCCTGCCTTTCCTAAAGAAAATTGCCTTTGCATTATGTACAGTCTCAGGCAGGCTGCTATGGATAGTTAAAATGTTTCTGTAAAATATAAGAAAAGTATGTTCTAAACTGAAAGTAGAACTCATAAGGAAATCCATCTTACTCTGGGGTTTTCTCTTTTTACCCCCTTCTTTGACTACTTCCCCAATATCTTCCCTGGTGTTTTGGGTGGGTTACATTTAATTTGCTCTCAGCTTTCAGCTTCAGCATTATAATCAATAGTAGAAATATTCTCATTCTGCCAATGCCCCCATCAGAGGGTGACTGATGGCCCCCTGGTGGCCTTGTAAGTGACCCCCTGCCTCGATTTCCCTGTTCTGAACACGAACAGTTACCGTCTTCTCAGGGGCTGATCACCTGCCTGCATTCTCCAACATATGTTAGAAGATGGTCCCTTCCTGGGGTGCCTCCTGAAACGCTGCAACATGCCCACCTCAGTTTCCCCTTCAACGGTTCCCAGTATCTCCAATACAGAATATAAATAGTCCTTGATGAGGTTAATGTATTAAAAAAATTCCACAATCTGGAATTTCCCAGCACAATTCAAAGCATACATTCCATCTATCAAGTCCCAACAGTCCATCAACACGACAGCTCCAGCTCCAGCACCTCTCCCGCACTCCAGCTTTCTGGTATTGCTCTGCCTCTCACCACGCTCCAGCTCTCCCACACCTCACCCTTGCCCACCTCCATATGGGGTGCTTCTCTGCCCTGCTGTTTCCTTTCCAGATATCATTCCAGCTCTTGCCCAGAGACATCAGCAGACTCATTTCTTCATCATTCCCCAGCCTTCAGCCCTCTCCAACACTTCCTGGCCTGGGAAAGATTACAAGGGACTCCCTTTCTTCCCACCACCTGCCGTTCTGCCTTTCGCTTTCACGAGCCTGGTCTGACTCTGCTGCTTGACCAGGGAACTCTCACTACTCTTCTTCAGGGGCATCCCTTCCCTGAACCTCTCAACCCAGCTGTGCTCGTCTTCTGAGCTGTCCCTCCAGATTCCACGCTAAATGTGTGTTGGCAACCACTGTACACTACACTGAACGCACATTACCAGCACCACACAGCCATCTGTGGCTACAATACATACTGGATTCAATTTTCTGCTCAATTTACATTTTAAACTGCACTTCATGTTGTAGTAATGTTAATTTCTATGTTAACAAAGCCAAGCTCCACGAATTGCTGAGCGTGGATTCTAGTGTGTGAAGTTTTAGTTTAAGACCATGTTGGAAAGGGCATTTGCTCACATGTTCTCACTGTCTCTTGCTGGTAGAATCTCTGATGAATTTTCAGTCCTGTTTGGGGTCATTATATAGATATTTGCCAACCAACATCTTTCTACTGGTTTCTTTCTTTGTGGAGTTTGACTGCTGATTCGTATTGCATTGCCAATAAGTCACTGCAGATTTTTTGAACAAATTCGTTTAATTCGTCGTTGTTCCCTATTTACATGATTTTATGTGAGTTGCATAGCTTTTGTAGCTTAGTTTTTTGGGTTAATCTGTTAGTGAGACCTTCAGATAAATGACCTTCAGATAAATGCATCTTATCCCATCCTGGCATTCTAACACCTTCTCCCCTTCCTTCAAACATTTTAAGTTAATTTTTCAATTCCTCATTTTATTTTCAAAATATCAGTTACACAAAGCATTGCTTAAGCATGGAGGTGTATAAGGTAGGGGGAAAAATAGCAACAAAAATTCTAGTTGGCAAAGCACATGAGTATAATTACATTATAAACTCAATTATCCAAATTGCTCTATTATATGAAAAGGTTCTGTGACCAATCTTCTCTGACACACACACGATTTTCATACTGAAATAGAAAAACCGCAAGCTGTTTGTTTTCATATTGCTAACTCTTGGCCTTTTTACTTCTCACCCAGTGCCCCATGTTGCAGTAACCTTCTGTTTGGTGAAGGAGAGCTGGACATGGCTTTCTCTGGAGCATTGTTTACCTGCCAGCTGGTGTCTCTAGGGAGCAGTGCATCCATGTACCACACAAAATGGCTGAGGGTGGAGTGGGAGAAGGATTCCCTTACAGCTTTTATGCCACTAGTTAGGGCCCTCATCTGGAATGTGGGAGATCCTGATTCAATTTACCCCCCCCCCTTGGTTGATCAGAAGAAAGGATTTGAACAGGGGTTCTCAACCTCTCAGGTGAGAGCCCTAACTGTTGGATTATAGAGTGATTCTCATTCTTTCTCTGGCCCAATTAATACTGAATGATTTAATGAAAGTGGAGCGACTTCAAGCCATGGAGAAAGCCCCACATCAGAATGTCCCATAGCCCAGTGGTTAGGACGCTCCCTTGAGCAGCGAGGAACCCCTGTTCAAATGCCTTCTTATAAGGCAGAGGAGGAAACTTAACCAGGGTCTCCCACCTCCTGAGTGAATACCTTAAATGGTGGGCTAAAGGGAGGACTCCTCTCTCCTGGCCATTTTGTGAGGAGTGAGACATGCTCAGAGCACACCTGGCAGAGGAATGCCTATCTTCTCCTGCACTGGATTGCACTGGAGCTTCAGTGTGAGACGGGCATATGGATGCCTAGAGAAAGGCAGCATTGTGCATGCTCAGTAGCGGAAACGTAGGTACCTAGGGAACTTTTACAGCAAAAATGTAGGCACCAAGTGAATTTAGGCACCTACAGGGTTAGGCAGCAGCCGAGCAGGGTTTTGTGGATCACAGTGATGCCCACAACTGGGACTTAGGTGCCTAAATCTGAGCTGTAGACACCTAATCCTTTTGTGGATCTGGCCCTAAATACTGATCTCTTACATGACTGTGCATTGCACTGCCACTAGAACATAAGGTTATCCCTATAATACTTTTAATTTCAATCAGTTACATGACCAAGTCAAGCAATACAACACACATTTCAGTTTGGTTTGGATCATTGATTTTCCACTGTGCCTGACTTATAAAATGCTTACAGTGCGAGAAAAAGAAAAATCTGCCCAATTTCATTTGTCTTCAACAGGTGCAAAGCTATTGTCTTTGGAGAGGGTGGGGGGACATCCTGCTGATTTATTTCTGCATATGTTAATGACTGTAGAGTCTGGAGGGAGTTTCTACAAGACTGGCTAGGAAACTTGCTGCTTCTTCTTCATTGCTTTATCTGGAAGAGAAGGGGAATTTCCTTGCATGAAATCAGGGTGTAAACCAAATCCTGCTGGCATAAATCAGAGGGCTGAGCAAGTATTTACCTGTAAATTTCAGCTTCATACCTGAGGAGAACCTCCTACAAAAATCACAAAACGATGTATTAAACATTTCACCAATACTGGAATGAAAATTGCGCCTGTTTATATAAGTGCTACATTATACCCTTCTCTTTATTTGCCCATAACACCAACACAAAATAAAAAGGATGATATAAAAGGACAGAATTTAAATGAACAACCAGTAAACAATCCTGAAGTCCATGAACATGAAGTCATGTCTCATTTAAATGTCTGTTTTGTATTACTTCTTACTCAATCTTTTTGTCAGACAATCTAAATTATTTGGAATCTGAAAAACACTGGGTTGTTTAAGTCACCAAAACTAACCAAGGAACTTTTTCAATTGTACATGAAATTCACCTGGGAAGATTTCTGAACTTAGATTAAAAATATCTAAGGTGAGAACATACCTACCTGTAGCATTTTTTTTCATGTCTAAAATAATCTGGTTTTTTGCACTGTTTCATTGGAGAAATATAAATACCTAAACATGGGGTTTGGCGTATAATCTGACACAATGTATTTGACTTTCATTAATTTTGCAAGCCTCTTTCTCCATATTTATGTACAAGTTATTTTCTAAAATATAATGTAAGACATACAAATGTTTTAAAGATTCGCATCAAGAATTTCAGCAACATTACAGCTCGCAATGTGAAACTGTAAAGATACAGTCAAGCTTTTCACGTGATAAGGGATACGACGATGACCTCAAGGTCTGTGGTAACGTTATGCAACAGGAGAATTGCTAAACCATTTGAATGGAAAATTAATGGAGAAAAATAAAAAAATCAAACCGATCTTGAACTCATGGGCAGTGGGTGAACTGGCCGTTGGGGGAGGCTAGCTCCTGGACCCTTCCCTTCCCTTCCCTTCTCTTCTCTCCCAGGCCCTTCCCCTGCCGGAGCCCAGAGCACAGTCACCACAGCTGCTGGCCCTGCCCCCCCTCCAGCCCTGGGCTGCCCCAACGCCCCCAACCCAGCTCCAGAACGTGGGGCGGACACCAGCCAGCCCCAGCCTCCCTGAGTCCCAGGCGGCAGGCTGTCCAGCCCTAGCACCAGCCCCAGCCTAGACCACAAAGAGCAGGAACTCAGGCACTTCCGGGGGTGGAGTGTGGATGGGACCACACAAGGCTGTTTGGGGAGGCTCAGCCTCCCCCGGCCTATGATGCCTGCCACCCATGCTTGAACTTAATCTCCTCTTCTGCCCAATAGTTCCCACTTGGAAAACTAAATTAGCTATAGTTGGATTTTGGCTTTATATACTTCATATGGTGACACCTGCAAGTATTCTGTCCCAAATTTTGGAAAACATTTCTAACACAACTTAGATTGCACCCACAAATGAACAGAAAAGTCAGTGAAGAGATCGGCGCATCATGTTATGTGCTCATAGTAGCCTGCTCCATTCAAGAGGAGAGCAAATGCACTCTGCACCAACTGGGGGTCTAGGAAGTGATCATCAGGGTAGCCCTAGGTTTGAGCACAATACAGTCAACTAGCTGGAAGGTGACAAAAGCACTATGTCCATATGGTCATCACATCTACAGCAAAGAGTAGTGCTGGCTGGTCAGTCACAGATGTTAAATTCTATTCATGTTTCTATACTGCATTCATCTCCATGATATCTGAGTGCCAAATAAAAAATACTGTGGGCCACCACAGCTAGCTGAGAATCTTGAAGCAGTGATGGATGCAGCTGAGAGCCAACATTATAAATCATTTTAGCAAAATCTTCAGTTAGTGGAGATTCCATCTTAATTGCTTCATTATCCACATCCCTATATCAGCTAGACATAGGTCGAGAATCTCTCCATTAGCATTAACCTTCCATGAAACAAATAGTTATATAAGAACATAAGAACCGCCATACTGGCTCAGCCCCTGGTCCATCTTGCCCAGTATCCTGTCTCTGACAGTGGCCCATACCAGAGCTTCAGGGGGACTGTACAGAACAGGCCATTTATGGAGTGGTCCACCCGTCTTCCACTCCTGGCTTCTGGTACTCAGATGTTTAGGGTTGCCGCGAGCATGGGGTTGCATCCGTGGCCATCTTGGCTAATAGCCGTTGATGGAACTATCCTCTGTGAACTTATCCAGTTCTATTTTGAACCTAGTTGTACTTTTGGATATCACAACATCCCAGTGCACTGAGTTCCACAGGTTAGTTGTGCAAAGTGAAGAAAAGTACTTCCTCTTGTTTTTATGAGACCTGTTGCATATTAATTTCATCAGGTGACCCTTGGGTTTTGTATTGTGTGAAAGGGTAAATAACACTTCACTTTTTTCATGCCATTCATGATTCATAGATTCATAGATATTTAGGTCAGAAGGGACCATTATGATCATCTAGTCTGACCTCCTGCACAACGCAGGCCACAGAATTTCACCCACCACTCCCACAAAAAAACCTCACACCTATATCTGTGCTATTGAAGTCCTCAAATTGTAGTTTAAAGACCTCAAGGAGCAGAGAATCCTCCAGCAAGTGATCCGTGCCCCATGCTACAGAGGAAGGCGAAAAACCTCCAGGGCCTTCCAATCTGCCCTGGAGGAAAATTCCTTCCCGACCCCAAATATGGCGATCAGCTAAACCCTGAGCATATGGGCAAGATTCATCAGCCAGATACTACAGAAAATTCTTTCCCGGGTAACTTGGATCTTACCCCATCTAAAACCCATCACAGGCCATTTTATAGGCCTCTCTGATATCCCCCCTTAGTCATCTCTTTTCTAAGCTGAACAGCCCTAACCTTTTTTGCCTCTCCTTGCATGGAAGTCTTTCCATAACCTTGATCATTTTTGTTGCCCTTCTCTGAATCTTTTCCAGTTTCACTATATCCTTTTTGTAATGGGGCAACCAGAACTAGACAGAATATTCAAGGTGTGAGTGCACTACAGATTTAAATAGTGGCATTATGGTATTTTCTCTCTCTTTCCTAATAACATGTTGTTAGCCTTTTTGACTGCTGTACCGCATTGAGTGGAAGTTTTCAGAGAACTATCCATGGTGTCTTCAAGATCTCTTTTTTGGATAGTAAGACCTCATTCAGAACCCATCATTGTATATGTACAGTTGAGATTATTTTTTCCATTTTGCATTACTTTGCCATTATCAACACTGAATTTCATCTGCCCTTTGTTGCCCAGTCACCCAATTTTGTGAGATCCTTCTGTAACTCCTCACTGTCTGCTTTGGACTTAACTATCTTGAGTAATTTTGTATTGCCTACAAACTTTGCCACTTCACTGTTCACCCCCTTTGCAGATCATTAAGTAATATGTTGAACAGCACAGGTCCCAGTACAGAACCTTGGGGGACATTGCTGTTCACCTCTTTCCATTGTCAAAACTGACCATTTATTTCTTCCCTTTTCCCTTGTCTTTCAGCTAGTTACTGATCCATGATAGGACCTTCCCTCTTATCCTATGGCTTCTTAGTTTCCTGAAGAGCTTTTGGTGAAGGACTTCAGAACTCTTGGGTAAATACCATCTGGTTCTGGTGACTTATTACTGTTTAGTTTATCAATTTGTTCTAAAAGCTCTCCTATGGACACATCAATTTGGGGCAATACTTTAGATTTGTCACCCAAAAAGAAAAGCTCTGATGTGGGTGTCTCCCCCACATCCTGTGCAATGAAGACTGACCCAAGAATTAATTTAGTTTCTCTGCAATGGCCTTGTCTACCTTGAGTGCTCCTTTAACATGTTTGTCATCTAGTACCCCAATTTCCTGCTTCTGATGTACTTTAAAAAATTCTTACCGTTAGTTTTTGAGTCTTTAGCAAGTTGCTTCTCAACTTCTCTCTTGGCCTGCCTAATTATACTTTTACATTTTACTGGCCCAAGTCTCTGGCCGCCCAGCTCTGAAGGCAGCAGTGCAGAAGTAAGGGTGGCAGGGTGTGGTATTGCCAACCTTATTTCTGTGCTGCTTCTAGCGGGGTGCTGCCATCAGAGCTCGGCACCTGGCCACCAGCCACTGCTCTCCTGCCATCCAGCTCTGAAGGCAGCGCAGAAGTAAGAGTGACCACACCGCAGCCCCTCTAAAATAACCCTGCAATCCCCCTGGAACTCAATTTTGGGTCAGAACCCCAAATCTGAGAAACGCTGGTCTCCCCCATGAAATCTGTATAGTATAGGGTACAAGCAGACAAAAGACCAGATTTCATGGTCTGTTACGCGTTTTTCATGACTGTGAATTTGGTAGTGCCCTATACAAAGGTGTTGGTCTAATCCTCTGTACAGAGGTGAATAAATTTCACCCTTAGGGAGTATATACTGTTATACCTAAGGGTATTTTTTGATTAACTCAGTTAAACACATCTGGTCTTTACACACTGGCTATCTCACAATACCGAGTTCACTTTCAAGATATTTAAAGAAGCCTGAATATCTTATGATCTTTTCAATTTTCACTAGGAAATTATTTTAGAATTTTGGGATTCTTGGACAACACCTTTATAATGGGTTGAACCAAAATAGCAATCTTAAACCCAATCCCAATATTGGGATTTAAGATAATCTCTACAAATGATACATAAAAAGCTACTTGCTCACTTTATTCTCTCATGTAGTCCCACTGAGGTGGATGAAAGGGCTATTTGTGCATACCAGGTGAGGAGGATTTGAGCTCTACAGGAGACTGGTAAAAACAAGTATTCACTGATTTTCTTTTTAAAAATATTGTTAAAATCCTCTGGATCTTGATGATTTTTCATTGCATAATATTTGTTAATGTTTCATCTATCTTAAAAGCAAAACTGCAAGCATTTTAGAAAAGGGCTAGACGTAAAAATTTAGGGTGAAATCCTGGCCCTATTGAGGTCAAAGATAAAACTCCCATTGACTTAAATGAGGAAAGAATTTCACCCTTCCTCTTTCTGCTACTTCTGTAAGCAGCTCTGTGGAAATCCTTCATATGCTATTTTGTAACTTAAATATAATATGCCTCAGTGAATCACAACAAATATCACAATTGCTTTCTACAGCAATGGCACACTAGGGGGACTATTTCTCTGTTGTGGAAGCACACTAATGTTAAAAAATAGCAACACATTGTACTGACCCTTTCCTACACTGCAACTAATTGGTCCTACAAACAGATTTAAGCAAGCCATCTAAAAAGCAGTAAATATTTTTTTGTGTGCACAAACCTTGGTACTACCAACAGAGATGACCAAGTATATCTGTTTATTCACTTATTTAAAAAAATTATTTAGAGTTGCCCCTAAAATACATATTGTGGGATATTTCAGTTTTAAAAAAACAAATTTAAAGTCATCATGAGAAATATTATGCATAAGTAAAACAGCAAATCTTGAAAACTTACTCTTTTGGAGAATACTTTCTCATGTAGAAGGTGTTTTGTTTTTAGAAAGTCTCTCTCCCTCTTGGGATGAAGGAGTTTGTTTGTATATATTTCTCTCAGAGTTTGTATATATTTATCACACTTAAAATCCTTCTGATACTCTTCCACCTAATTTTAATTCATACCACTGTCACATGCTAACTCATATTTACGTCTTTCTCAACCCAAAGATACATCACTCCTCATCCACAAAGGGAAAAGGAGTACTTGTGGCACCTTAGAGACTAACAAATTTATTTAAGCATAAGCTTTCATGAGCTACAGCTCACTGCTTACTCTTGAAAGAGGTGAACTTTATCTTTAACTTTTCCAAGCTAGTCACTAAAACTTTAAATTATTTTTTATTTATTTTGTCAGGACAGTTTCAGACTTGCAAGGAGGATCCTCCCGTTGGGTTAAATTCAATGCAGTTTTTATAATTTCTTGTTATAGCAGTGAATGATTTTTCTGTGTGTTTAAAAGAGACAGGCAAAATTTCATTTTTTTATAGCTTTTATTCAAATAGCCATAATTTGACAAGCCTGCACATAGTATTGAAAGGAAAGCTGTCCCCTCCAAACCAGCAGAGACAACTCTATTTCCTTCAACTTCCAGCTGCTGTTCTGCGCCTGCAAAATCAAACTTCTAAAATCCATGTTTGCAAAAAAATAACCAACCGACCAGAAACCCCCACAACAACACACACTTTCCACAAAACTTCTTGTTGGGTTTTGCTTTAAATGGACAATGTTCACGCAGAAGACTTTTCCAAGAAGAAAGTTTCTTACCCTCTCTGGTTCCTCTCTAGGGCCTCCTCCAACTTCACCTCCTTTGGCAGCTATGCATCCACCCCTGTAGTTCCCCTTAGACAGGCTGCCTGTAAAGCAGACATAGGCTGTACCATCCTCCGAACTACAGATCCCAGGATCCCTCTCCAAAGCCCAACAACCTTCCTCCCCCCTCCCTGCCCTTGTTGTTGGAGGAAAAGGCTCTGGCTGAGTTTCAGAGAAAGTCTCAGCTCCTCCACTGTGGACGGGGAGGGCGAGGCAGGCGGGCCGCAGAGGCCACCGGTGGGGAGGCAGGGAAAAGGGTAAGGGGTGGGGACACTGTGCTCAACTGACAGCAGCAAAAGCCGATGATGAGGGTAGAAGAGGCAGGACACTTGAATACCAGGGCAGATCCCTCCCACCCGGGCTAAGAGGGAGGGACCCCTCCTCCCACCCGTGCCCAGTAGTCGCTGGGGCCGGGGTTCCTCCTCCCCTCCAAGTCTCTGCGTTCGCTCGGTCGAACTCTGCTGGGAGCAAGATTCCAACCCTCCCGCCCCTCTCAAGTCCCAGCGCTGCCGGGGTGGAACTTTGCCGGGCTCCACGTTCCAGCCCAGCCGGGAGGGGGAAGCGAGGGACACAAGCGCTGCCCGGCCGATTCCCGCCCCCCTCCCAGCGCAGCAGCTGAGAAGGAGGAAGGAGGCGCGCTAGGCAGCGGCGCTGAGATTTGCCAGGCAGGCAGCAGAGGAAGAGCAGCAAGGGAAGCCCCCGTGGTCCGTCCTCGCGAGCCGGCTCTTGCGGCAGCCCGCAGGAGCGAGCCTGGCAGCGCTGCGGCGGGGTTGTTCCCCGGGACGCGGGCGCTGAAGTTGCGGTGGCCCAGGCGGGGCGGCGGCCCCTGCTGCTCCTCTGCCTGCTGTTTGTGTGCCTCGGTGGCCGGAGGGGGAGAGCCGCCCACCTCCGTCCAGCTTCCCACTCCGCTCCCCCGGCTCGGGCTGTTTGTGTGGGAGACACCCACTCCTCCTTCGTTCCCTCCCCCCGGCCGCCTCCTCCCCTTTCCCCAGAGCCGGAGGAGGCCGGAGCGGGCGAGGTGCGGTTGCTGTTGTGGCTCTGGGCTCTCTCGGCCCGGCACGGCCGCGCCGCTGCTACGGACAGAGGAATCCCCCCAGCGGGAAGGCGGCGCAGCCATGAGCGGCGGGGAGGTGGTTTGCTCGGGCTGGCTCCGAAAGTCCCCGCCGGAGAAGAAGTTGAAGCGATACGTGAGTGCATTCACCGTACGGCTTATCCCCTGGCGGGCTGGCGTCCCTCCCCCTCCTCGCCCTGCCTCGCTCTCCTACGCCCCGCGCCTCTCTCCAGTCCCGGCTGCCTTCGCCCCTCTCTGCCTGGTTCTCCTTCCTCCCCGCCCGGCACCTCTCCCCGCTGCCCTCCTCCCTCTGCCCTTGCTCTCTCCCGAGCTGTAGCATGGTGGAGTTGCTGTGTTGACAACAGAGACTTTCTGTCGACTGGCACCGCACAGCCTCTTTGGCTTTCACACCACTTTTTTTTTTTTTTACTGCCAAGTACGCAGTTCAGTTTGCTGTCAGTTAGGAAAGGACCCTGAGCGGCCAGATCTTTTATCTTGATTTTATTGCCTTGCTAAGGGAGCGTGGGGCGGAGTTGTTCCCTTTAGATCCTCTAACTTACGTCTTTTAAATGTAAACACTGGCCAGCCTTTTCCAAGAGCCACTGTACAGCTCACTCACTGGGGCTGGAGGAAGATAAAACCCTAGTTCATCGGTTGATATTACAAATAGAAAGTTGTTCCTTGCAGGGCAATTGCCCCAGTTTGTGCAACTGTGATCTTTCCTACAGGTATCTGAGAAACACTTTTCCTCCCCTCCCGAGTACAGCTCACATGAGGGAAACTTTCCCCTTCAGAAACCCCTGGCTTACAAATTGAAAAGAAAAGAAAAACAATGTTTTTTTTTATAGAATTCTGCCATTGCTCATAAGTAAATATTCTAACAGACTATAGGAGAGATGACATTTAAGTTGCATGAAAATGGTGCTTGTTTGCTGAGAGGGCGAATTTCTTGACACAGGAACAGCAATGCTGTCCCAGCTCCATAGGCTTTCGGAGACGCTGTCAAGTCACGTAGGAGGGATGGATGGTGCCAGAAGTGATCTTTCTTGAAGTCCTTACCATGGCACCAAAGTGGCTTGCATGGTATCTGCATAATTGGTACAAGACGCCATTTCTTCACTTAGCCATTTTTAGGTTCCATTTAAATAGAAAATGGACTTTGAAGGTGCCACTTCTATGGAAGCAGACAAACTACTTGAGAATCAGCAAACACAGGTTGTCATGTCAGAATATTTATTTTATTTATTGATGTCTTCATGACCACTTTCCAAAGAGGAAAGAGAGAAGCGAAGTTTAGTTGCTGTCATTGAGTTTTTAAATGACAAGGAGTTGATTAAACAAGACTTTCCTGTGTTTTAAAATAAAAGCTATTTCAGGCCCCAGTCCTGTCCTAGTGGAGTGAATGGCAAAAACCCCTTTGACTATAGTATTGCAGGATCAGATTTTCAATGAGAATATTGTTGTGATGTATAAAACCTTTATCTCTTTCCTACAGAATTGGGCACTGGGTCTATACAGGTATTCATTTTTTTGAATGTGTGCATATTTGTATGTACTGTTAGGGCACTGGTAAAAGTATAGTATCATAATTAGTTCAGTGGCAGTGATTGAGGCATCAAGTGATCTAATAAATCTTTTAAGTTTGACTAGTTTTCTGCAGGAACAGTAAAATCGCACACACTAATGCTGTCTCCTGATGGAAGAGGTTATTAACAGTTAAGAGCTTGGTAAAATAAATCATAGTTAATCCTACTCAAGAGGTTGTACTTTTCCATATTATTGAGGTTTTTTTGAATGCACTAGTGGCTGCACTGCTAAATTAAAATAATGCACAGTGCATTAGAAGAAAACTCCAGTGAATAATAAATACTTAGCTGTCTAAGGTATTATAACTGTATATACATACATGTCAGACTCTCCAGTCAGTGGGACTGTTGTCCTTCTCGGGGATCTGCCATCTCAATCCTACTGTCCAACAGAAACTCTGTTTGATCTAAAGTAGGCTTGAAACAGTTTCCATTGGCATTAAAAAAAAACGTAAATCTCACTTTAAGACTTGATGTAAGTTACATATCGTTGTAAAAAATGCTGGTTAATTTAACTATTTAGAAAATTAAGCTTAATGAAAGATCACTTGAGATAGTTTTAGTGATTATACTCTTCTTTTTAATTAAATATAGCAATAGGATAATATGTTACACTGTAGTGTTCCTTTAATTGGTTGTTCCTGAAAAGTAGTCATCCCTGTGTTTTCAGTTAATATCACTTAAAAATTTAAGATCAGCTTTTTGAGGCTATACAGAGCGAAGATGGCATGTAGGGGGTAAAGGCAAGTTTCCATTAACTTTACTGTAGCTCAGTTGGTACCACTCTTGTCTGGACTGTAGGACAGAAAGCCATAAGTTTAGATCCTACAACCATATTCACTGACATGACAGCGACAGAAGAGGAGGTACTGTCTAGGGGATAGGTTAAAATAAGTTTCCTTCTGCTTGTCTCTGGTGCATGGTGAATTGTAGATTAAAGATTCTCAAGTCCATGTTTGTAACCTTGATATCATGATCAAGGCTCTTTGCCCAAATAAAAAGGCTGTTAGTAGAAATTCACAGAGTTGGACCTAAGTGCTCTATGACTGACGCAGATTTGTCTATCCTCACTATAACTAAATCTTTGTGAAGCAGTATGAAAAAAAGTTATATAAAGCTGCGTTTTGTATTGGTGACACTTCAGAAGGCTCCCTCAGAAGGAAGAGAAAGGAATACATTTTCACTGGAAAAGTATGTTTTTGCAACACATACTTTTCACATATCTATGGAACACTGTAACTTCATGCCTTGTTAGTTAATGCACACAAGTGTTGGGGCAAATCCAAGAGTCCATCTGGGAAGGGAGATAGGAAGTCTGAAATTGCAGATGTTAAATCTGGTTTTAGTGCTAAGCTTTAAGGAGAGTGAGAAAGAACACTTTGAAGCTAGTGTACAGACATATGGTCCATGGGGGTTTTTGTCTTTTTAAAAAAAATTGAGTCTGACATAGTACTAAAGACAGTTTCCAAGCATTTGAAGTCCTAACAAGAAGTAACTGTTTTAGGAATGGAAAATCAGTTTCTTGGATGCAGGTGTCTTTCCCCATAAAAAAGCAGAAATGTTTTTATTGTTAGTTCAGGTCTTTGCTGGGAAACTAAACTCCTTACTTATAGCTATTGTCATTAGCAGTGGGTTCACTTGAACTGGCATTGGAAATAGTCTAGTTGCTGGCGTAGATGAGATAATCATTTTCAGCAGTATTGCAAAGAGCGTAATTGCTCATTCAGGCAGACCCACTGCTGACCGCAGTTGTCAACAGTGGGCCAGCTACCTGATGTAGATACGGCTTTAGAGGGATGCATTTCTCACCCCCTCTGTTTACTTCTTTAACATGCATTATGTCATCTGCTTAAGTTCTGCAAAATGGGGAGAGGGGCTAAACATATAGGAGGAAGCGAGAATGGGTCTAAATCCTGTTCATACAAGTAGCAACCATCATAAATTGAATAAGATAAAATAGGATTTGGTTCCTGATTGGGATGGAGGGAGGCTGAGCTCTGTTCCTTTTCTCCTTTGGGCTGCTTTCTGTCCACTCTTGACTTACCTTTCTCATTTTATAAAAGTTTTTTGAAACTACTTTTGTTCACTTCATTTTTATCTTTCCCATTTCTTCAATTTTAAAAGCACACAAAGAACATTTTCCTCAGCTCCATTTTTTTTAAAGATTAAAAAAATCAGCGTTCATCATTTTACTGCTGTACTGCAGTTTCGCTGTGGATTCTCTGTTCGTGTTCCAGTTCACACATCAGGTGAGCCTGTGTAGTGGTAGCAGTATAGAGGATTTTAAATATCCATATGTTGACAAGTCAGCCGAGTTAGATGTAGGGGAGGAGAACTGTCAGTTTGCAGGGTGGAGTGGCGTGAGGGGAGGACCTTTTATGAGTACTGTGCAAGGGTTACTAAATTTTTCATTAGTTTAATGGCTGCAAGGACAGTTTCACTTCTCTCCATTGCTCCTAAATTTAGGGTTCACTGTGGCAACTCCTTAATTAAATCTGCTGAAAATCAGAAATCTTTGTGTTGCATTTCCTGATACTTACTTTTACATACAGGTGTAAATTACCGTGTTTGGTGTTTTAAATTATTTAAAATCCAGTGTGGAGTTGTTAGCTTAGATTTTCTGTTGTGAGTTATTCTACATTTTGTATAAAAGTGACTGCTGTTTTAAAGTGAGAATTAAATAGTAGTTCAGTTTTCCTTTTTTTTTAATGCATCCCAGTTTGCGTAAAATGCTTGCTGTTCTGTAGTAGTTAAAATTTTGCCGATAAAACAAATAACTGAGGAAGTTTTGATCCAGACCAAATTTTGTATCTCAGATCCATTTCTGCTTTTAACATCTTGTATTTTAGGCAGCTTGGATGGATGATTAAGCATTACCTTATATTCATGAATTACTTACTCCTGGGGGATTCTGTGCCAAAAAATTCTGCGCCAAAAATTAAAAATTTTGCACACAATATTTATAATTCTGCTTATTTTATTTGTCAACATAACAAAATGTAATCACACCAGTTTCAATTATTTTTGTAATTTATTTCAAAATACCTGTCAGCAAGTATGTTTGTAACAATACAAACAACAAAAATATTCAGGTAACTTTTTTTTTTTGACAGATTCCTTACTAGGCATATTAATGGAGCAGAGGGAGAGGGAAGGAGCCTGGCAGAAAACCTGAAGGGTTGTTGGTGTGGGTGGAAGAAGTATGGAACAGGTTTTTGGCGGGGGAGAGGGAAGGGATTGTTAGGGAGTTGGAGAGCCTGACCCTGGCTGACCCCGAGCCTTTCCCATTCAGTCAGGCACATCTTCCCCTGTCCCCATGTGGCCATGCAGCACCCCTTCCATTCAGCCCCAGCTCAATGCTGTCACCCCATTAGCTCCCGAACCAGCACCCCAGCCTGTCATCCCCCCCCACTAGCTCTTCTGAACCACAGTCTGTGACCCCCAGCAGCCCTGTGTGCCCCACTCTGTCTGTCCTAACCTGGCTCCCCAGGCAGGACACTGTGATAAATGCAGTCCGCCTCTGGCTGTTCTGGTGCCACAGCAGCCTCTGGTGGGTGAAAGGCAGAACTGCATCATTTCTCAGGCAGGATGTATTTTCTGCAGCAAAAAAATTCTGTGCCGGACATTAATTCTGCACATGCGCAGTGGTGCAGAATTCCCACAAGAGTAACTAGTAATGCCACTCTAAGATAGTGTAAGTACTGATGGCAGTAGAAATGGAATATCTTATTATTGGCTTAGTCTCTAGGTATATGTGTGATCAATGCTAGTCTTTCATCTTAAGTAGTACTTTGATGGCCAAGGATTTGAGAGTTAAGGAACACTTCTTCATCAGAAAAAAAGTTTTGGAAATACATATAACAGTTGTGATAAGATATAAACCAAAGCGGCTGAAGAACTTTTTATTTTTGGAATACATCTTTAAAACCTATTCTGATGATTGCTGCAGTGTAATTTGAGAGCAAATCCACTGAAGTCAGTGGAGTTAAACCAATGTAGAACTAGAGTAAGTGAGATCAGAGTAAGTTTGCAGCCCTTCATTTGCAAGTGATGTCAGAAATCAGTGTTCACATTATATTTATTAATCTTGAGGTAATCTAGTAACTCTTTGAGATGTTTTGATACTTTGGGTTTGATCCTGCCAATCTTCCTCTAGGAGCTGCTGAACACCTTGCAGGAGTGAGCCCCAGGATTGCAGTGTGTAGTGTTTTATAATATAAGGGATGTAATATTATGTAGTGTTTTATAATATAAGGCAGGTACTACAGCCTCATAATAAGCACGTCCAATATAAGCTTTTGTCTACAAAATGTATGTCTGTTCTGCTATAGAATACAGTTCCAGGCTGAAGTCAGTCCAGAATCTGTATCCACTCTAAAAAGAAATATTTGGTTATTTGAATATATATGCATAATATACAGACATTAATATACATCGGTCTAGAAGATAACTGGCTCAGAAGGTTTATGCTTTTGTATTTTGTTTGCTGTTTATGCTTGTATAATTTGAAATTCTCTTTGGCAGTCCACTGGTACATTATCTCTTTGTGTATGTTTGTTCTGTGCACGCTTATACCAACATATGCTTTGGGAAGTGGCTGCTATACAGTCTCTTCAAATGAACCTCCATTTGCATGTTTGGTACATCTTATATGTTTAACGCTTGTAGATAGCAAAGCTTCTTTAAGATTCTAGAGAACTGTATACGAGAACAGAGAAAAGATAATAAATGAGACAAGCCCTTCCCAGTACCTTAAGTTGTTAACCTCTGCCATATTCAGGCACAACTTGGTGAGTTAAGCTAACAGTCAGCCCCAAATTGGAAAGTCTTATTTTACAATCTCATGTCAACCTTTTCTCTGTTGCCATTTGTGATTTAATACAGGTCATGCATTGTTTTGTCTTCAAATTCTTGTCTTTTTTCAGTGAATGTCACACACATTGTTCTTTTGTATATTGTTTAGCAAATAATCTCATTTCCACATTCCAGCTATAGTCAAATACTTTCTATGTTAAAAACTCCTATTCCAGCTCCAAGGCCTGTTCCTCCTTCTTCCCCTTATCATATGCTCTGTAGAAAAGTTAGTGTGTTGCATTTTGATGTCTGTAAAAGAAAATACTAACTAGCTGAGTCCCCAACTATGCAATCGAAAGCAAACTAAATGTAACAATTTCAAATATTTCCTTTGGGGATAAAACAGAATTGTATTGTTTTGTGCACAAAATAAAGATACAGTGCTGTGTACTGTGGATATGTCAAGTGTCTTCCTGAGTCAGGAGAGTGGGATTGATGTCCAAAGCAAGCTAAAGAAGCCCAACAAGCACATACTGAGATAGAAAAGCACTTACTATCAATTTTTCTCCATTGAAAAGTCTTTCAGTTTTTATGTAATATAATACACTGACATATACCATTAGTCTTCATGTTTTATACCTTACTAGTATAAGGACAAGTTAGACAAAGATCTAATCAACTAGTAACGTGACTGACAAACTAAATTAATTCAAGCCAAGTTTAAACAGATTTTAGTTTCTACTTTAGAGGCTTGCACTGGTCAAATTAAATTGCCGTTTTAAAGATTTGATTAAATTGCTGCAACTTCATGGTGAAATTCTGCTGCAGTCAAATCAATGGGAGGTTTGCCATTGACTTCAGTGGACCTAGGACTTCACCCCAGTGTGTAGGTAAGGCTTTACCTTACTTAATGAATAAATCACCTAAATCTAAGAAACTCTCTGGATCTCAGGACTTGGAGGCTGCAAAACAACACCTGCATCTCCATGCACAGATTTCAGCCTATTCACACGAACAGAAGTCCTTGAACACTGAAGGAAACTTGAGTCACCTTGTGTGGCTCTAACCACTATGTATCTAAGGTACTTATATAGCCTGAGTTACCATGGTATCTGAGCACCTTGCATTCATTAATGTGTTTATCTTCACATCATCCTTGTGAGGTAGGAAAGTATAATTGCCATTTTACAGAAAGACAACTGAGGCACAGAGAGACTAACTACTTGCCCAAGTTCAAGTAGAAAATCTGTGAAAAGCAGAAATTTTAACCTGGCTCTCCAGAGTTCTAGGCTAGCATTCAAGCCACTGTACTGTCTTTCCATTTTGCCTCCTGCTCCTAGTGACTGATGAAAACTAGCGACCTTTGCTTACCAACATGGTCATTGCCTCTTTCAGTGAGAACAATCATCTAGGCACCAGGAAGCAAGCAGCGTCAAGATGATGGATGATAATTCACATCAAGGAACAGTTTTATCTTGGCAATTGCTGTCATGTATAACTTACCTATTTTAGCAAGGTTTCTGAGGAGATGAAGAGACATCTCTGACTTCTTTCAGTGTCCTAGACCACTCACAATTGGGTTTTAAACAGGATATGGCACTAATTGGCCTGGTGGATTATCGCCTTTTAGTGGAGAATTATTGATCCTCTTACTGCCCCAGGTCTGTTAACAAGGTATGACACACTTGGACCACATGAGGTTACTGAGTCACCTAAGAATTAGCAGCGGTGGATGGAATAGCATACTACTGGTACCAGTCTTTCTTCTGAGATGCTGAACAGCAGTTGCTCCTACACCTTGAATGTTCATTTACAAAGGTTTTTCTATGTTACAAATGCTTTTCTGGTATAGTTAAAGCAGCAGAACCCTTTGGTATAGACACAGCATATTCTGACAGAAAGAGGTTTTTGGTCAGCATAGTAACACTACTTCCCCTAACAACTTTAGTTTTGCTGACAGAAGCGCTCTTCTGTTGGCATAGCTGCATCTACGGGGGGTGGAGTGTGTGTGTGGGGTGGAGGGGGGAGGGGGGCGGTTTGCTGGCAAAGCTGTGTCCAGTAGGGGGTGAGGTTTTTTCATTCTCTTGACTGACATAGCTATGCCAGCATAATTTAGACCTGGCCCTGGTCTCACAAGGCACAATCTTATCACCCATCCTAGTTAACATGTATGTTATACCATTAGAGAAGATCACAAAATGTAATAGATTTAAATTCCAGTTGTATGCCTATGATGTCTAGTTCTGCATCCCCTTCATGTCAGAAAGATAGAAAAAAGAACCCTATCACCTGTATTTTTCAGGACAGGACTGAGGGAAGCAGCTGGATGAAATTAAATGTAAGTAAGATGGAAGTGATGTTGGTGGGAAGAGGAACATGGCTTGGAAAACCATAACACTTCCCTGTATTATATAGTCCTTGATTGTTAGTGAGCTGCAATCTTGGGTTCCTTTGAAATGACACCCAGATAGCATAAACAGCCAGTAATGCCATTTCCCATCTTTAGTTGACAAGGAGTCTTTCAGGGAATGCATCCGATGAAGTGAGCTGTAGCTCACGAAAGCTTATGCTCAGATAAATTTGTTAGTCTCTAAGGTGCCACAAGTACTCCTGTTCTTTTTGCGAATACAGACTAACACGGCTGCTACTCTGAAACCTTTCAGGGAAGGAAATTCCTAGGGGTATGATCTACCCCTTTTTGGCTTTCTTCTTTTGCATTCATCAGCCTACTGCTTATAAAAAGGCCAGTAACTTGTTTACAATGCACTTTTAACAATTAAAAATTTATATCTTGAAGTGATTGCTGGATCGCTTTCTGCTTTTTAGTTTTCTAGCTTCACTGTTGAATTTTAAAGTGTGTCTTTGTAATGACTATTGGGTCAGATGATCAGAGTCAAATGTGGTCTATTTCTCAGCATAGACCCATAACACATCTCTCTCATTGTTTTTGCTTTGAAAAAAAGCCTGTGGTAGAGATTAAAGGGACACTGTCAACTTGAAATCTAGTCATTAAAAAAAAAAAAAGTCAAG
This sequence comes from Chelonia mydas, assembly GCF_015237465.2. Lineage (NCBI taxonomy): Eukaryota > Metazoa > Chordata > Testudines > Cheloniidae > Chelonia > Chelonia mydas. Next base: position 54,244,158 of record NC_057852.1, read on the forward strand.
TAATTTCAGTACGAAAGCTGTCCCTGAGTGTCTCTTGAGAGCATGTTTCAGAGTAGCAGCCGTGTTAGTCTGTATGCGCAAAAAGAAAAGGAGGACTTGTGGCACTTTAGAGACTAACAAATTTATTTGAGCATAAGCTTTCGTGAGCTACAGCTCACTTCCACTGAGTGCATCCGATGAAGTGAGCTGTAGCTCACAAAAGCTTATGCTCAAATAAATTTGTTAGTCTCTAAGGTGCCACAAATCCTCCTTTTCTTTTTTCTTGAGAGCATGTTTTTGTTTTAGAAGTCAGACATTTAGCAGGGGAAACAGTGAAACAGCAGACACAAAGTGTGGAAAATGTAGAGAGCAAACAAACTAAAAAACAGGAAAATATTTTTCTTTACTCGTTTGTTCATAGTAGTATTGCATGTTTTGACAACGGTAGGTTTAAAAATAGTCACCTGATTTTCTTATTTTAAACTAATAGTGTCCCTGTAAAGTCAATCTGCTGTAATGAATAGTCATCCCTCATTATCAAGAGATGCACTTTAACCTGTACCAATCTGCAGCAAGGCATTTCTTCAGAATGCGCCTTTCATTGCTCTGAATTCCAGCTGTGTGTGCAATGCTTTGTGAAGAGCGAATTACTGTGTGTGTGTGTGTGTGTGTGTGTGTGTGTGTGTGTGTGTGTGTGTGTACAGTTGAATTTGCTAGTTTGATTGTGACCTTACAAAGGGAATCCAGCTCCTAAAGCTTATAAACTAGTGTGTTTAAACCAGCATACTCTTTTGATTAGCATGTTACTTTAGAAAAAAATCATCATCTTGGAATCCAGCAAGAGTACAAACAGTGTTGTCTCAGGAGGATGCTGATTCATCCTTAATTGCTAAACCTGATACTTCCTTAATTCTTTTTTTATTGATTCTTGGCTGGATTATTTCAATTCATTTTCCCCCAAATTCTCTGGATTATTTACTTCTTAATACAAGCTCTGCAGTTAATGCATGGTCAGTGTTTCTCAGCATGCTATACCAGTGTTACAATCTTTTGTACTAGCTTTCAGTGAAATAGCAGATTAATTTTGAATATACTCTGATTTTAACACCTATTTTTGCCCTCACATCTCGCTGATGACTGTAGTTCTATGTTCTTTTTGGTTAGCTTTTGAGGGTTTTTGGAGCACCCCTGAATACTTTCAGTTTTAGCATAATCTCACTTTATGTACCATGACTAAAAACATTTTCTCAACATGATCCAGCAGGGAGACATAAATGGGTACATTTTCAACAGAATCCATGGGATTGAATTAACGGTTAAATCCTCTAATTCTCCAGTTTTGAAAACCTATTAAGTGAGTTCTTTTAAATTATTGTGGATGTTAGTATGCAAAGGGATAGATCCAATTGCATCTTTATACCTTAGCTACAGTTACTAAACCAACAACTCAACAGTTGTCAGATTTTTCTTTCATTTTACCACCTCAGATTTTGCCAGGGTAGTTAGTTAGTTTGGAGCAATTAAAACCTGGTGGTCAGTACACATGAACTAATGGAATAATCATATGCACTTCTAAAATCTACCACTTATGGCCAGTGTGACTTGTGCTTTTAAAAAAAATGCTTATACATCATAATGTGGCTATGTAAAAGGCAGTAGAAGAATGGTTGACAAAACAAGGAGAGTGGTGGTGATCCTGGGAAATGGCATGATGTGATAGCGTACTGTTCTTCCGCTTCTGGAAATCTGGGTTCAGTGCCCATCTTTGGTCATAAGTGAAAATGGTTTTGGAAATCTTATCCTGAAAAGACTGACTTGTTGACAGAATGTGCAGAGAGAGTGTTAATTGCCCATATCTGCTCTGCACTCTCCTCTGATAGCCCTTTTGTGGAGCCTATGGGTGTGTCGTGACTGTCCCGAGCCAGCTGCCTCAGGGTCATGGGGCTCGGGCTAGTGGGCTGTTGAATTGCGCTGTAGATGCTCAGGCTGGAGCCCAAGCTCTGGGACCCTGCCACCTCAGAGGTTCTAGAGCCCAGGCTGCAGCCTAAGCCCGAACATCTACACTGCAATTAAACAGCCCCTTAACCTGAGTCCGTGTCAGCTGGCACAGGCCAGCCGCAGACTTTTAATTGCAGTGTAGACTTAACCTAAAGCTTATTTTTCACTGCTTTAAAAAGAAAGATGGTGGTGGTTTGTTTTTGTTCTTTATTTTTAAACTGTGAGTTAACTAACACATTGGATATCGTGCTGCAAAAACATAACAGAGATAAGGCACTGTAGTCCTACTGTGAGCTCAGCTCTGGGAAGGTATAGTTCTGACCTTGCCTAGCTACCTCATGGTAAAAGCTGCAGGTGCCTTCTCTTCACTAGGATTTTATAGTGTGATAAGAATTACGTGTTGTTTATCTTGATGTAAAATACCCCCCAAACAAACAAGCAACCCACCTTTACAGTAGTGAAGACTGTCACAAACTAAAGCTGGTTTCCCATGCACCTCCAGACGTAACTTTTGGGGCAGGATGCTGGTGGAATTGTCTCCTCATCAATGCAGTGAATCTCAGTGATGTAAGAAGGTGTGTTCTGTACCAGCAGACAGACTTGGTGCTACCGGGGGGAGGTGACATTCCCCCCAACGATCTTCAAGGTGCCCCAAATTATTGTCAGGCCAAAATATGTACAAAGTTATCCAGTGTTTTACACTTATGAGCCTACTTGACTTTACTGCCATGGGTGGGCCCACTGATTTCAGAGATTACTCATGGTAATAAAGTTAAGCGCACAGGTAAGTGTTTGCAGGACCAGGTCATGTGCTGGTAGAAGATTTCTAAGCCATGGCAAGAGCAGACCAATGGAACAACAGCAGATTGGAGAGTTTTATCTTTTATATAAATTATTAATAGCAGGAAAATACTGACATTGGAGCCAAAATTTACCTTTTTTACTCTTAAAATCTTTGATTTTCGAGACTTCTAAATAGCTCCCGGAATCATAGAATCATAGAATATCAGGGTTGGAAGGGACCCCAGAAGGTCATCTAGTCCAACCCCCTGCTCAAAGCAGGACCAAGTCCCAGTTAAATCATCCCAGCCAGGGCTTTGTCAAGCCTGACCTTAAAAACCTCTAAGGAAGGAGATTCTACCACCTCCCTAGGTAACGCATTCCAGTGTTTCACCACCCTCTTAGTGAAAAAGTTTTTCCTAATATCCAATCTAAACCTCCCCCATTGCAACTTGAGACCATTACTCCTCGTTCTGTCATCTGCTACCATTGAGAACAGTCTAGAGCCATCCTCTTTGGAACCCCCTTTCAGGTAGTTGAAAGCAGCTATCAAATCCCCCCTCATTCTTCTCTTCTGCAGACTAAACAATCCCAGCTCCCTCAGCCTCTCCTCATAAGTCATGTGCTCTAGACCCCTAATCATTTTTGTTGCCCTTCGCTGGACTCTTTCCAATTTATCCACATCCTTCTTGTAGTGTGGGGCCCAAAACTGGACACAGTACTCCAGATGAGGCCTCACCAGTGTCGAATAGAGGGGAACGATCACGTCCCTCGATCTGCTCGCTATGCCCCTACTTATACATCCCAAAATGCCATTGGCCTCCTTGGCAACAAGGGCACACTGCTGACTCATATCCAGCTTCTCGTCCACTGTCACCCCTAGGTCCTTTTCCGCAGAACTGCTGCCTAGCCATTCGGTCCCTAGTCTGTAGCGGTGCATTGGATTCTTCCATCCTAAGTGCAGGACCCTGCACTTATCCTTATTGAACCTCATCAGATTTCTTTTGGCCCAATCCTCCAATTTGTCTAGGTCCTTCTGTATCCTATCCCTGCCCTCCAGCGTATCTACCACTCCTCCCAGTTTAGTATCATCCGCAAATTTGCTGAGAGTGCAATCCACACCATCCTCCAGATCATTTATGAAGATATTGAACAAAACGGGCCCCAGGACCGACCCCTGGGGCACTCCACTTGACACCGGCTGCCAACTAGACATGGAGCCATTGATCACTACCCGTTGAGCCCGACAATCTAGCCAGCTTTCTACCCACCTTATAGTGCATTCATCCAGCCCATACTTCCTTAACTTGCTGACAAGAATGCTGTGGGAGACCGTGTCAAAAGCTTTGCTAAAGTCAAGAAACAATACATCCACTGCTTTCCCTTCATCCACAGAACCAGTAATCTCATCATAAAAGGCGATTAGATTAGTCAGGCATGACCTTCCCTTGGTGAATCCATGCTGACTGTTCCTGATCACTTTCCTCTCCTCTAAGTGCTTCAGGATTGATTCTTTGAGGACCTGCTCCATGATTTTTCCAGGGACTGAGGTGAGGCTGACTGGCCTGTAGTTCCCAGGATCCTCCTTCTTCCCTTTTTTAAAGATGGGCACTACATTAGCCTTTTTCCAGTCATCCGGGACTTCCCCCGTTCGCCACGAGTTTTCAAAGATAATGGCCAAGGGCTCTGCAATCACAGCCGCCAATTCCTTCAGCACTCTCGGATGCAATTCGTCCGGCCCCATGGACTTGTGCACGTCCAGCTTTTCTAAATAGTCCCTAACCACCTCTATCTCTACAGAGGGCTGGCCATCTCTTCCCCATTTTGTGATGCCCAGCACAGCAGTCTGGGAGCTGACCTTGTTAGTGAAAACAGAGGCAAAAAAAGCATTGAGTACATTAGCTTTTTCCACATCCTCTGTCACTAGGTTGCCTCCCTCATTCAGTAAGGGGCCCACACTTTCCTTGGCTTTCTTCTTGTTGCCAACATACCTGAAGAAACCCTTCTTGTTACTCTTGACATCTCTTGCTAGCTGCAGCTCCAGGTGCGATTTGGCCCTCCTGATATCTTTCCTACATGCCCGAGCAATATTTTTATACTCTTCCCTGGTCATACGTCCAACCTTCCACTTCTTGTAAGCTTCTTTTTTATGTTTAAGATCCGCTAGGATTTCACCATTAAGCCAAGCTGGTCGCCTGCCATATTTACTATTCTTTCGACTCATCGGGATGGTTTGTCCCTGTAACCTCAACAGGGATTCCTTGAAATACAGCCAGCTCTCCTGGACTCCCTTCCCCTTCATGTTAGTCCCCCAGGGGATCCTGGCCATCTGTTCCCTGAGGGAGTCAAAGTCTGCTTTCCTGAAGTCCAGGGTCCGTATCCTGCTGCTTACCTTTCTTCCCTGCGTCAGGAAGTTTGTTTATTTTTAAATAGCGACATTCAGAGGTTCCAAAATACCAACTTACCCCCAAATAGTGGGACCCTAGAACTGGCCTGGCCAGCTGAGGTAGAACTAACTCCACAAATTTGAATTTTTTTCTATAGCAAAACAATGTTAAGTTTTCCATTGTTCTAAAGGTCTGACATCTGTACTTGTGTAGTGTCTAAAAGATTTTTGTTTAAAAATTAGTCTCATGTAGCTGTCAGTAGGTTCTTATTGCTGAATATAAGAATCGATGTGTATGGTTTTGGGGAGTGAGATAAGAATGCAGGAAGTTATTCAAATACAATAGCCAACTTCCATCCACAAACAAACTTTTTGTAGCTTGTGACTCTGTGTTGATATTATAGTTGGGTTAGTTATTAAACGAGCAATGAGCAGATACACCTTAATGTAGATGTTTAACTTTCAGATTTGTAATGTGTGCGTTAAGTATAAAAAGTGTTAAATTGAAAACAGTAAGCTTCACATTACCATTTGCCCTTTATGTATCTGCTGAAAGAATTCACTGAGCCACTAACTGCACAGGACAAAAGTTGCCATTAAAATTTAATGTATAATTCTTTTATGGTTTTACAACATTTGTGTCTTCACATAGATTTTTCTTAAGTAGGACAGCAGCATTTTCTAAATAGCTTAAATGATCTTGAAACAGCTAGTTCTAGAGCATACAAGAGAAGACTATTCTCGGCTTAGTCCTAAGTAGCATTCAGGAGGTGATTTACAGCTGTGGTCAAAAAAGCAAACAAACTTGCCAGGAGGCATAAGGAATGGGATTGAGAATAATGTGGAAAATATTGTACACACAGAGACCAGTAGTTCGCCTTCCTCCAAAATACTGTGTTCAGTTCTGTCCACCCCATCTCAAAAAGGATATTGTAGAATTAGAGGGGTACAGAGAAGAATGTTGATAATGATCAAGGTAATGGAAAAACGCTCATAGTAAGAGTGATTGAAAAGATTGGGATTGTTTACTTTAGAAAGGAGACAAATGAGAGGAGACGTGATAAAAATATGTAAAATAATTAATGGTAATGAGAAGGTGGTATGGGAACTTCTATTCTCCCTGTCTTATAGTAAAAGAAAAGGGGACAATCAGTGAAATTGAAAACTGATAAAATAATTGCCTTTTCAGACACCACATAATTAATTAGATTGTGGAACTCATTCCCGCAAGATGTCATTACAATAATAATCTAGCAGGATTTAAAGAGAGGGTTCACATATGTAGATAAAAAAATCCAGAGATATAATAAATACTTAGAAATATTAGGGATTTAAAATCTCATGCTTAAGCCATTCTCTTTTAGGATTCACTTGGGATGCGGATTGTCCCACATCTGCCTATCCCATTTCTTCTGAAGCAGCTAGTGCTGGCTGCTGCTAGAGTCAGATATTGGACTAGGTAGACTATGGGTCTGATCCAGTGATGTTTGTCTGAGCCTGACTTTAAACTCCAAACAGCTACATGGTAACAGTCTATATTGTCAGATGTGTACTAGATGAAATGTATCTGTTGGTTATTTCTAAGTATGTTAGTTATGTAATTCCATTAATTTGTGTTTTCCGCTGAAGAAATACTTTCTGCTTTTAGTTGTGCACTGTATTTAGGTGAAGTTCCACACTTAAGCATTAAGACAAACTGGAAATTTAAAGATACCTCTTAATGTCGCGCGCGCGTGTGTGTGTGTGTCTATTTGATGTGTGCATCTCTCTCCACAAAAAAGCAATCCGTTCCTAAAATGGGAATTAATGTTTTAAGCTGAGAAATGTTCCTAGGTTTCAAAGTTAAGTGGAGCACTTGGAAAATGTATCATGAAGCTATTAATTTGAAAAACAATTTTTTTAAAACAATAAACTCGTTTATTTGTGTCTAAGGACTCTTACATATACTAACAAATTGTTGTAGACTGTTTCTGAACAATTATTTCTAGTTCAGATTGTTTTCACCATACTATGATAAATTTGGCAAAGTGAAATAATGTCCTTAAAGTACAAAGTCATGGTAATGTCATGTTCTTAGTTATGATACAGTGAATATGCATTTCTCTTTAGACAGAAATGAAACTAAATAGCAAACTTGGGAGTGCTAGTAAAAATAATTTTGGCAGTTCTTCATTATCAGATGACTATCAGCAGTCACTAATGGCTGATCTGTGATGCCTAATGGCTGATCTGTGATGCCTAAGGGCAGATGTAGAGCACTTTGAGTTAAACCAGCCTTCGTAGAGCGCAGTAGGGAAAGTGCTGCAGTCTGTCCACGCTGACAGCTGCAAGAGCACTGGCATGGCCATATTTGCGGCACTTGCAGGGCATTGGGAGTGGTGAATTTGGGGCAGCTATCCCACAGAGCACCTCTTCCCATTCTGGCGCTGTGGCTTGTGGGAAGAGGGCAGGGGGTGCGGGGCATTCTGGGTCCTGTCACAATGCCCCGTGATGCATCGGTTTGCATCTCAGCAATCCCTGTGCTTCCGTCCACATTTGGCACCATCTTTCAACGTTTTTTGTACTGCATGCTCCGTCTTCCCGTTTGGTCTGCGGGAATGGAGCCCGAAAATGGAGTCTCACCAGCACGTCATGTTTTACAGTCAAGTTATTCCTTATGATCCAAAGTGACAGTGAGGAGTCCGACGATGATATCGACTCGAATAACACATATGACATGAGTTTGTTTGTGGCATTCATGGACATGCTCACCGCCGTGGAACACCGCTTTGGGGCTTGGGAAACAAGCACTGAGTGGTGGGATCACATTGTCATGCAAGTCTGGGATGACGAGCAGTGGCTGCTGAACTTTCGGATGAGAGAGTCCCATGAAAGTGGCTATGTGAGGAGCTCGCCCCCACCCTGCAGCGCAAGGACACAAGATTGAGAGCTGCCCTGACAGTGGATAAGCAGGTGACTATTGCAATCTGGAAGCTGGCAACTCCAGACAGCTACCAATCGGTTGCTAACCAGTTTGGAGTGGGAAAGTTGACTGCTGGAATCGTGTTGATGCAAGTTTGCAGGGCCATTAATCGTATCCTGCTCTGAAGAACCGAGACTCTGGGTAATGTGCATGACATTGTGAATGGCTTTACACAAATGGGTTTCCCTAACTGCGGAGGGGGTGATAGATGGGACGCATATTCCAATTCTGGCACCAGCCCACCTAGCCTCCGAGTATGTTAATTGGAAGGGGTATTTCTCTATGGTTCTCCCGACGCTTGTGGATCACCATGGGTGTTTCGTTGACATTAATGCAGGCTGGCCCAGAATTGTGCATGACGCACGCATCTTTCGGAACACTGGTCTGTTCAGGAAGCTGCAAGCCGGGACTCTTTTTCCAGACCAGAAGATCACTGTAGGGAAAGTCAAAATGCCCATTGTGATCCTTGGGGACCCCACTTACCCTTTAATGCCGTGGCTCATGAAACCCTACACAGGGAGCCTTGACAGCAGAAAGAAGCGGTTCAACAACAGGCTGAGTCGGTGCCGAATGACTGTGGAGTGTGCTTTTGGCCGTTTAAAAGGCCGCTGGCGCTCTCTGTATGGGAAGCTGGACCTGGCCGATAACTGCATCCCCGCGGTTATATCCGTGTGCTATACTCTCCATAACATTTGTGAAGGGAAGGGTGAAAGATTCACTCAGGCATGGAACTCGGTGGTTCAACACCTGGAGGCTGAATTTGAACAGCCAGAGAGCAGGGCTATTAGAGGGGCCCAGCTTGGGGCTGCAAGGATTAGGGATGCCTTGAGGGAGCAATTTGAGGCTGAAAGCCACCAGTAATGTCTGGTGCTCTGCACGGGAGTGAAGTGCAGTGGTTCCAATGTTAGTAGGAATCTGTGTTTGCTACGCTGACTTGCAGTGCCTGTTTCTTTCCTGGACGAAGGTATCTTTTACTTTATGCAATAATAAAGAAATGTTTTAAAAGCCAAAAAATCCATTTATTGAAAAGAAACACAACCTCTTGGGAAATGGAAAGGGCAAGGGGGTGAGGTGGGGAATGGTACAATCACAGATTTGCGTATGTCCTGTTCTCATACTGAGCCTTCCTGTCTGGAGTGCTGTGCAATGAGTGCTGCACTTCAGGATGGCTATACTGCATGGTGATGGGGGTTGAGTACAGTGGGTAAGGGTCGTAGTTTTCAGGGCTGGGTGGTGAAGCTACAGGTGTTGGAGGCAGTGGGTGGCGGTAAGAACCCAGATGTTGGGGAAAGTGGGTTGGAGGTGACATGGGGCACAAGGGAAAGAGTTTTGGGGCAAGGGCTGTGGGGGCGGGGGGGGCGGGCACAGTAGTGCTCTGCCTGCATGGCTACAAGCGCCTGGATAGAGTCTGCTTGGTGCTCCATTATGCTTATCAGCCGATCTGTGCTTTGCTGTCGGAGCACCACACTTTTGTGTCAGCGCTCCTTATTCTGTGGCAGATCCTCCTTTCGCTGTCCCGCCCACTCCTGTACTTTTTGATTTTCATTACTTGAATGCTGCATTACTTCATGCAACATGTCTTCCTTGCTTCTACGTGGCCTCTTTCTGATTCTTTGGAGTCTTTCGGCCTGTGATAACGTGGACGGTTGAGATCTCAAAGTTGCAGCTGTAAAAGCAAAATACAACACTTCACAGAGGCAGCATTGTTCACACCAGACAGAGCAATGATTCCCCCGTACTTAAGGGCAAGCACAGTCTACACAATAGCATAATTTGCCCGTCCCAAAGCGAGTGCACATAACCCACGGGAGCCCCAAAATGGTGAGTAAGCACAGGATCAAGCGTGATTGATGGTTTCATGGCTGTACTGTCCTCTGGGTTTCTGTGCCTTGGGGAGAGCTAACAGGTGCAGCGGGCCCCTATACTGAACTCTGTCCGTACATTTTCCACAGGAGTTCATCCTGGAAGATATCTGGCTGCTGAGGGTGACCTGGGAAGCAAGGGAGGGTCTTCTACTACAGTGCGGCTTCTGCCCTGGCCCATATGCAGCTTGCCTGTGTGCAGCAATGGTCCCCTCACGGCACAGTGGCATGGACAAGTTAACCTTAATGGGACAAGGACCACAGTGGCTCTCCCGAGAAGCCTGCGCGAGCGCATTTCCCAAGTTCTGGATGAGACCTTTGAAGAGATCACTGAGGCCGATTACCACGATGAGAGAGAGCACATCAACACCCTATTCTGCATCTAGGCGTGCATGCAACCCTAACACTCCTAGCCCCAAGAGCCCGCACCGAATAACTTCCTTCCCAAAATAAAAGCCACTTACCAGGAAGCTCCTCTGGTGTTTGTCCTTCCCCAAGCACCGACCGCCGCGACTGGCTACCTTCCTCCTGGCTTGAGAACAGCTCCTGGCTGCATGCATCTACGGATGCCGGGATGTCTTCCTCCGCCTCAGCACCCTCACTTCCACTTTGCTGCTCCTCCTCCTCCTGCCTTGTTGAACTGGGCTCTGAAGTGTCCATGGTGGTACTTGGAGTGGAGGTGTGGTCGCCCCCAAGTATCGTGTCCCACTCTTTGTAGAAACGGCAGGTCGCAGGGACAGCACCAGAGCTGCTGTTTGCCTCGCGGGCATTGCGGTAGGCATTCCGCAGCTCCTTCACTTTAACCCTGCACTGCAGTGTGTCCTGGTCATGGCCCCTTTCCATCATGTCCCTTGATATCTGCCCGAAGGTATCGTAATTCCTATGGGTGGAGCGCAGCTGGGACTGTACAGCTTCCTCCCCCGCAAACACTGATGAGGTCCAGCACCTCGCCATTGCTCCATACTGGGGCTCGCCTGGCGCATGGAGGCATGGTCACCTGGAAAGATTCGCTGAGAGCACTCCACGCCTGGCTGAGCAAACAGGAAGGGGATTTTCAAAATTCCCAGAGAATTTAAAGGCGGGGGTCTGATGGTTGGTCACCTAAGGGCAGGGCAGTAGAGTTCAAAGTGATGACCAGACTGGCTAGAACAGGCATTGTGGGACACTTCTGTAGGCCGATCAGAGCGCACTAACAGACCAGGGCATCCACACTGGTGCCCCGGCGCTCCAGCGGGGGCACACAAAACGTTATTCCACTCGCCGAGGTGGAGTACCAGGAGCGCTCTAGCCATGGAGGCAGAGCATGCTATGTGTCTTGCCAGTGTGGACGGGTAGTGAGCTAGTGTGCCTGGGGCTCCTTTAATGTGCTCTAACTCGCAAGTGTAGCCAAGCCCTAAGAGTTACAAGAATTGTGCTTGAATCAGGAAATGCCTCTCTGTAACAATTGTTGTGTGTAGTGTTGTTGTAGCCATGTTGGACCCATGAATTTAGAGAGACAAGGTGGGTGAGGTAATATCTTTTATTGGACCAACTTTTGTTGATGAGACAAGTTTTCGAGTTTACACGGAGCTCTTCTTCAGGTCACTTGAAGAGCACTCTTGTGTAAGTGTCTCTCTCACCAACAGAAGTTGGTCTAGTAAAAGATATTACCTCACTTGCCTTGTCTCTCTCTCTCCTACAAGTGAGGTGAGCCTCTCCTTAATGTTTGTGTAAATAAGAGATTATATAATGTTGAATAGTCTTATGTGCTAATAATAATGCTAAAGTACAGTCATATCTGGCCTTGACACACAACACCTCTGTTTTGCCTGTTGTTGAATTTCAGAATTTTACATTCTTGCATTTTCCTAAAATAATAATAATAGAAAAAAATCAGTAATACTGTGTTTAACCAGGCCTTGAAAAATTTACCAGATGCCTGCTGGACAGAGACAGAGAAAAGACTTTGTGGTGGGGGGAGGGGGAAGGCTTTCAGCATCTGCTTGGAAGATGGATGGTGATGTGATTCCTACTACAATGCTGTTCCTGGACTGTGCTCATGGGCTGTATCTTTTGTATCCATCTCTATCTAGCAGGTGTCTCACAAAGTTGAAGCATATTCCAGCAGCTAGGGGAGAGGGGTGGAAAGGAAGATAAACTTTCTCTTTCCATCCAACCATTTTCCATTCCAGAGCTTCCTAACTCTTGAGCAGATTAGTCCGTTACATTACACATGGGGTGTGTGAGAGTCTCTGTTATACTTTTCAACTAGTCTCTTTGTGTGTGTGTGTGTGGGGGGGGGGGGGAGTGAGGTTGCAGGGGGGCATACCTGTGAATCTCTCCTAAGTTTGCTTCAGTGACTGCTGCTGAACTTTCGGAAGGACCAGCACTATGAAATTGACAAGATTTTTGTCCATTTCATTACTGAATTAAAGCTGTGAACCTCTGTATTTGGTACTGGTGTGACTGCTGCTGGAATCCTGCATCCAGTTCTGGTGCCCACAGTTAAAGAAGGATGTTGTTAAATTGGAGTGGGTCAGAGAAGAGCCAAATACTGCCTTGAGGAACAAATATTTGATAATGGGTTCTTCAATCTAGCAGAGAAAGGCATAACATGATCCACTGGCTAGAAATTGAAGCTGTACATTTGTAATGGTACATTTTTAATGGTAAGAGTAAATAACCATTGGAAAAATTTACCAATGTTGAAGTGTATTTTTTCATTTTAAATTCAATTCAAATTTTTAGATTTGATTTTTAAATCAAGACTTTGGTTTTTTCTAACAGATCTGCTCTAGGAGTTATTTTGGGGAAGTTCTATGGCCTGTGTTATACAGGAGGTCAGATTAGATCAGGGGTCGGCAACCTTTTAGAAGTGGTGTGCTGAGTCTCCATTTATTCACTTTAATTTAAGGTTTCGCGTGCCAATAATACATTGTAATGTTTTTTAGAAGGCCTCTCTCTATAAGTCTACACGTTATATAACTAAACTATTGTCGTATGTAAACAAGGTCTTCAAAATGTTTAAGAAGCTTCATTTAAAATTAAATTAAAATGCTGATCTTACACCGCCAGCCCGCTCAGCCCGTTGCCGGCCTGGGGTTCGGTTTACCTAGGCCAGCAGCGCGCTGAGCGGGCCCTGCGGCCGGGACCCCAGCTGGCAAGGGGCAGGCAGGCAGCTAGAACTGCAGACGGCAGTAGGCTGAGCAGGGCTGGTGGCTGGGACCCCAGACTGGTAGCGGGCTGAGCGGCTCAGCCCGCTGCCGGTCTGGGGTTCCGTCCGCCGGCTCCTGCCAGCCTGGGTCCCGGTTGCCGGCCTCACTCAGCCCGCTGCCGGTCTGGAGTCCCGGCCCTGTCCACATAGAGTAGGCACCTACCTTCTCCCTGGTTCTAGCCGTTCTCTTCCTCTCTCTGCACTGAGATGAGGGTGGGAGTGTGCTGAGAACAGGGCTGGGGGTGCAGGAGCAGGTTGGGAGTTGGGGTGCAGGGTCTGGCCAGGAGCTAGAATGAGGGAGGGGGCTCAGGGATGGGGCAGGAGGTTTGGGTGTGGAGCGCTTACCTGGGCAGCTCCCATTTGGTGCGAGGGCTGCAGGTGGGAATGGGTGTGTGTGTGTGTGTGTGTGTGTGTGTGTATGCAGGAGCTCCCGTTTGGTGCTCGGGGTGGGGATTTGGGGGGTGCAAGAGTCAGGGCATGAGGTGTGGGGGGGCTGGGTATGTGTGGGGGGTGCAGGAGTCGGCAGGGGGCTGGGGGTGTGTGAGGAGGGTGCAGGAGTCAGGGCTGGGGTTGTGTGGGGGGCTGGGTATGCGTGGGGGGTGCAGGAGTCGGCAGGGGGCTGGGGTGTGTGTGAGGAGGGTTCAGGGGTCAGGGCAGAGGGCTGGGGGTATTTGAGGGGGGTGCAGGGGTCAGGGCAGAGGGCTGGGAGTGTGGGCTGGGGTCGTGGGGGTGCTCCCAGGCCCCTGCCCTGAGCAGCTCACAGCAAGGGGCTGGAGGGGATATGCCCTGATTCCACCCCCTTCCCCAAGGTCCCCGGAGTAGAGAGCGCGCTGTGGCTCTGCTTTTACCTCTCCCCTGCTTTTACCTCTCCCCCTCTGTAGCAAGGGCCATCAGCTGATCGGCCCCAGGGAGGGAGAGAAGGAGGGACAGGACCCCAGCACGGTGGGGGAAGAGGCAGGGGGAGCGGGAAGCTTGCCTGCCTTGCAAAGAGAGAGCAGTGGGCCGGGGGTGGAAAAGAGCGGGCCGGGCCGGCAGACAGCAGCGTGCCATTAAAAATTGGCTCGCGTGCCATATTTGGCACGCATGCAGTAGGTTGCCAACCCCTAGATTAGATGATCACAGTGCTCCCTTCCAGCCTTGGAATCTATGAATCCTATAGGTACAAGGTCCACCAGTGAAATCTTAGGGCTCATTTACCTCTGAGAGCTGGCTGTTTTGTCTTTTATCTGCACTGGACATCAGCCACAAGTTAAAACAAGCTGAACAGTCTTACCTTTTCTTATATTAAACTTTCAAGTGATCATTTTCAACCTACCTGGGCCTCTGTTAAACACTGAAGAAGGCAAGAAAGCCTTAGCCAATTTTGCCCAATGGGGAAAATTCCTTCCTGATCCCAAAACAGACCATCAATCAGACTTGCAGCATTCTGAAAAATACAGCTCCTACACTACAGCTAAGTGGAGATAGGATGTGGCAGCTAAAGGAGCAAGAGCAGTGCTTAATTTGTAATGAAAGAGGTGCTGGGGCTCAGGCAATTATTTTACATTCATAACTGATGTAGCAAGCCCAGCAGTGCTGGGCCTATGAACTGGCAAGCCCTGCCATAAATTAAGCCCTGGGCAAGAGACCCTTGAAAAACCTGAGCAGGGCTGAACTAGACTGGGGGAGGGCATGGGAGCCAGTCAGCCTGGCCTGTTCTTCCAGCTCAACAAATGGGAGGTGTAGGACCCCAGGAGAAGGAGAGTCTGGCTTCTATCTGTCAAGCATGTGTTCTCACCTCCTGCTTTTCTTCCGGGCATTGTGTGTCTATCCCTGTCTGTTTGATCAACAGCCCCCCCCCCCCCCCCCCCATTGAGATGAAGTTGGGGGAGGGGGGAGCATTGCAATTCAGGACCCATCAGAGTGTGTCAGATGAGGAGGGTGGGGAGAGAACCTAATACTAAGCTCTCATGCAGCTGGTTGCTATTAAAGAGAATGATCTCTGTTCTGAACTTCTCAAAAGTTAGTGTCTCTTGGTGCATTGTTTGCTCTCACATTCATCACTTGGGAAAGCTGTTTAGTTTAGACCTTGAGCGGAGATTTTAGCTCCTTTATGGCTGTGCCACTCAAACTGAAACATTAGAATGGAATTACTGTATATCATTGGCTTAAAATCAGTTGTGGGAAGAATGGAGGAAGAGGCAGAGAAAAGGCTTATGCTAGGTTTGACAATTGGGTAACGAGCCAAGGAATGAACACATCTCCCATGCTGATTTCCTCATTAATGAATATGCTTCCACAGGTGTAAAAAAGCTTTTGCTACGTCCTTCTTTTCCGTCTGATAAATGTCATGAGATATTGAGGGAGATCCTCAGAAGAGGGAAGTCTGGCAGAAGATTTGAGCCCACATAACCTTTTTGGAAATTTCACATTAAGTGGCCAGAGCTCCTTTTCTTCCTTTTCTGTCTCTTGTTCCCTCTCTTGTGTCTAAGCACTCCACTCCCTTTCTGGAAGAGAGGGTCCTACTTTATATGCTTGGGAGGACCTGGATTACTTGTTTTCACAAGGAGAATGTAACATTCACTCGGGTTACCCAGTTGGATAATGAACAACATCGGGAGGTTTCAGAGTAGCAGTCGTGTTAGTCTGTATTCGCAAAAAGAAAAGGAGTACTTGTGGCACCTTAGAGACTAACCAATTTATTTGAGCATAAGCTTTCGTGAGCTACAGCATCCGATGAAGTGAGCTGTAGCTCACGAAAGCTTATGCTCAAATAAATTTGTTAGTCTCTAAGGTGTAACAGTGGGAGAACGCTCAAAAATCTAAACCCACAACATGGTTAACCATTTTGGAAGTTGGGTAAGTGTGAGGTGCGACACAAGGCATTGCTGTCTTTGCGAATATTAACTAATTTTAAATGATAGTGATTCTGTTTTTGAGAACAGAACAATAAGTGGGAACTAAGTCCTGAAGCAAACTATGTGAAAATGGCTTTACCCATACAGATTTTATCCTTTTAGTTATGATATAAGAGGAGTGTAGATTAAGATAAGTACCCACTTAAAGAATCTATATGTTTCTTAAGTGTCTTTTTAAAATTGCATGTTGAGATTTTTGCTGAATCTCAAGCAAAAATGTGTACGTTGAGTCCTGTAATTATTATAGTATTACCATATTATTATTATTATGATTACTATTATTATTACCATAATGTGCCTTTTAGGGCTCTTTCAAGTTCAGTTTCTAGTACTGAGGCCTCCAAACTACAATAAAGATAGCATTGGAAGTCCGATTTCATTAGGTTTTGTTTAGTCAATTTTTTTTCATGCTATCTTAAGATAATGCCACAGTGTTTCATGATAATAGTTAATTAGTTCTAGTCAATCAATATCACATTAGCATGTAAACTTAATTTTCCATTTTAAATTGAAGTTATTAAATTATAGCAAACTTGCATTGAATTTCAGTAATTACATCATATTTGATCTATTAAGATGAATGACAGTCTTGCCCTTTTTGGAAGGGTTGGTTTTTAAAGTATAAACGGTATTAAAGTGGAGGGTCTATGATATAGCACTTCAGCTAAACAGTGTCTCCGTGAGCTCCCTAGCACATCCTTTTAAGACTCCTGTTTCATGCACTAAATTTTGGCTTCCTGGCCAATAAAACCACAGGCGTGGCTTTATAAATCTGTTGTAAATACTTTGAGCATTAAGAAAAACAGTCTCGCTAAACTTTATACAAAACTTGTAGCTAGTGGGTACAGCTCAGGAAGACTGTCGACAGTAGAGTCATGTAATGTGCAAAATACAAGATCCAGCAACCATAATTTTGCAATATATTACATTATTTAATGCAGTATATTACATTAAATGTGACTACAGTGTCTTTGCAACTAACTGAAAAGGTAGGCAGATTTCAGAATAAACCAGTGCTGTGGGAAGGAAGAACGGTATCAGCCTCTGAATTGGCTCAAACAATAAAAGGCACCCGTTCACATCTTTTGGGGGAAGCAGTCAACTAATTAGAGAATAAAGCTATTTAAAATAGAAGTTGCTGACTTAGTATGTGACTTCTGGATATCCTTGAAGAAATGAAACACCCTACACTGATTAATTTATTTTTTAAATGGATCTTAAAACTACTGGATGTAGAGGTAAAAGATAGTAAGTTGAACATAGAGATAGAGGCAGGAATCAGTAGAAGACATGTCCTTCACCTCTGATTATCCATCTATAAAACTTTAAAGATAAACAGTGTGCTTTACAGGCTGTCATTTAAAATAGAACAGGCTAGGAAATGGAAATCCCACCCCCCACTACCCCGCACGTAGGAAGGGATTTAAATAAGAACTCCATTTTAGGAGAACCAAAATAGAATTTTTTTGGCTTCCTGGCTTTCCTCCTGAAAGGCTCTTGTCAATTTCACTAGCAGAAAGTGAAGTTGAGAAACATTTCGTGGAGCGCTGCTGAGGCAGTATGTTATGGCTTTATGTCTCTCTGACCTTGGAGCTGGCCAGGAGGCTGAGAGGCAGGGCACCCAGCAGCCCCCTGGGAAAGCTTTTGTCAGTTTCACTGGCAGAAAGTCAAATTGACAGGAGCCTTCTGTGCACACAGCCAGAGAGCCATCATTTTGATTTGTCCCATGGAAAGTTTGGCTTTTGTGGAAAAGGCATTTTTTATTGGAGGATCACTGACAATATTTTATTGACCAGCTCTGCAGAAAAAGGAGGGTCTGCCTTACCTAAACAAGGAGAAAATAATCTAACTTTTCCAGAATTTTTTCTCCCGTTTTACAAAGCAGAGAACTGTATTCAGTCTACCAAAACCCTCCGAACCTATTTTGAGATCATACTATTAGAGACCTCTATCTTGTATCCAGCAATACCAAAGTTCTGTAAAGAAATGCAAGACTCTTGGTGTTAAAATAATCCTGTAATGTAAATAAAAATAGTTAATAAAATAAAACAGAATTATTTATATAGGGTATATGTGTGTTTAGCTTCAACTATGTTAATAGGGAACATCTATAATTCTGTGACAACTGAGATTAGTTTTTGCTTTGCTTATAGTCTGTGGACTGCATACTTTATTAAGAAGGCCTACACAGTGTACCACTTATAATTTTTACCTACAGATAGCCACCTCTCCTGGGGCACTTAATACTGTGAGGCTCAGTAACTGATGACTACAATCTGACTAAGGCTCTAATCCTGCAGTTGTGTCCAGATAAAGGGGGGTACCTACAGATCTGATTGCAGGATTATGGCCTATGAGTGCTCAAGAAGGGTAAATTGCAGTTCCTACTCTTGCTCAGGGACACATTTTACTGATTATGAACTAATCAACCAATTTTTAACATTTATATGGCATACTTCAGATTTTCATCATGGGTTATTTTATTTAATAGGAAACACAATAAGCAAATTTTGTAGAAATTAAAAAACGTGCTCTCCTACAACTGTAATAGTCTTATAAAAAGAAAGGCAAGTGAGGTCTTTGAGCTTGCTACATCTGTTATATCATTGTCAGTCAGCTGGGAGCCATTGCCTATGACATTGTAATTGATAAAATTGGTTCTGTGACAAATTTAAGGACTGGATGTTTGTTTATCTTTTTGACTATTTAATAACCAATTTGCTTTCAGTCGGGCATTTTATCTAGTTTCTCTGTGTTAAAACCACAAATTTTCAAAGGCACAAATGGCAGCTAGACACTGAACTCCCTACACCCATTTTACAAATAACACCTTTAGTGCTTTGTTAACTCAAATTAGATAAAACTCCCTCAAATTCCAAATATGTAAGCATTCTAAAACCTTCAGTTCTAAAATGGAAAAGGGGCAGCATGTATATTTTACAACTTGTGCTCACCAAAATAATCTCTTGGCATGTGTGTACGATAATTAAAACAATTAGACAACAATTTAGACATTAGTAGCATGCCAACAAAAGAATCTGGCTCTGCCCTCCTTCAGAGAAAAACCTCAAACCTCTCCCCATATCCTTCAGGTGAAACTGAGTAAATAAATAGACATTGCTGTGTGCCCAAAAAGTCAACAAATGTGTGTGTTGCTCAGAACAAGAGGGATGAGAGAATGGGGGTTCCAGTGTTGAGAGTTCTTTCCTAAAAGCTCACTTCCATTAGCCACCCCTTTATTTACATTTCATGGCTCTTAGATTCAGTATCTCAGCTTTCTGCCGTCTTTTCTTTATTGTAATTGCTCTCACCAAGGTCTTCAGTGACCTCTTCCTGACCAAATCTCTGGGTCAGTACTTCATCTTTTCTTTCCTTGACATACTTGCTTCTTTGGAATTGGTTTATCACATTTCTTCGTTCCATTTTGTCCTCCGTAGGCAGCTGTGGCATTTGTCCTCTCCCCCTACTTCTCTGGTCCTTCCTTTAGTGTCTGTTCCAGTGGATGAACTTCCTCCTCCTCCTCTCACTGTCCATTGGGGGGGGAGGGGGAGAATCTCTCTCGTCTGTCCCTCCCCACCCCCTTCCATGTCTGGGTTATTTTAGCTGCTCACATGGTTTCAGATACAATCTCTGTGCTGGTGGCGCACACATCTACCTCACCACTCCTGACCTGCCATCTAATCCCACATCTGAGCTGACCTCTGATGTGTCCTTGTGAATGTTTTACCATCAAATTAAATTTATCTTGGTCTTTCCTCTAACGTCCTCTCTGTTGTCCCAATTCTCTGTCTTTTGAACATCCCACTATCTTCCGTGTCACCGAGGCCCATGAACCCAGGGTCATAGAATCATAGATTATCAGGGTTGGAAGGGACCTCAGGAGGTCTTCTAGTCCAACCTCCTGCTCAAAGCAGGACCAATCCCCAGCTAAATCATCCCAGCCAGGGCTTTGTCAAGCCTGATCTTAAAAACTTCTGAGGAAGGAGATTCCACCACCTCCCTAGGTAACCCATTCCAGTGCTTCACCATCCTCCTAGTGAAAAAGTTTTTCCTAATATCCAACCTAAACGTCCCCCACTGCAACTTGAGACCATTACTAGATGGTCCATTACTAGAACTAGATGATAAGGTCATCATCTAGTTCGCCCTTGTCAAGGCAGATCTAACTTTTGTCAATTGATCATTCACAGTTTTTCCTAAGACCTAACCTTTTCCTATGTCCATGCTGCAAAATTTTTCATTTTGGCCCTCCTCTCTCTCCTTCATTTCTGTAACCTCCTTGATGGCCTTCCTGTCACCCACATTGCCCCTTTAGTCCACACAAAACACAGCTCCTCTTTCTTACCAATCTTGCTATCCATGTCATAAGTCTCCACCCTAAGTCCCACCACTGGCAGCAGGGTGGTTTAATTTAAAATCACTGCTTTTAATCATAATTTAAATCAGCAAGAAGGAAACCTTGATTTAAATTATCAATGTAATATGTTTTGCATTTGTGCTTTTAAGTTATTTTCCTAAAGAAAGATTACCTTTGGTTGGTAATCATTAAAACATGCAAAAAGAAAAGGAGTGCTTGTGGCACCTTAGAGACTAACCAATTTATTTGAGCATAAGCTTTCGTGAGCTACAGCTCACTTCATCGGATGCATAAAGTGGAAAATACAGTGAGGAGATTTATATACATACAGACCATGAAAAAATGGGTGTTTAACATACACATTGGTTAGTCTCTAAGTTGCCACAAGTACTCCTTTTCTTTTTGCAAATACAGACTAACACGGCTGCTACTCTGAAACCTGTCATTAAAACATGTTGATTTGCAACTCAGTATAGCAATTACACTAAATTTGGTGCTTTTGCTCACCAGGAGGATACACTGTATCTATACACATTTAAGCATTGTATAACTTAAATTTCTTAATATTTATATTTTATTATGTTTAATGGTGAATGATTTTTATTTCCTAGATTAATTTTTTACTTGTGATTTGTGTCAAGCTATCTTTGGATGGAAATTAGAATTCAATTAAAAATGCACAAAATTGTATTCTAAAATTGTTTCATTATTTAACTAACTACTTTAAATGTGCAGGATACATAAGAAATTTATCAGAACATGTTATGCATTCACAAGTAACTGATTCATTAATCAAAGGAAATATTATCGGTACTTGGTGAATTGAATTGATTGTTTCTAGTTACCGTGTCCTTCAAGGTTTTAGAACTGGTAGGTCTCATCCTCTCATACTTGAATTTTATTCATAGATTGGAAGAGGAAAACAAGGTTTCCTGTTTTGTTTGTTTAGACTCAAACGTTAAGGTCAGAAGGGACCATTATATGATCATCTAATGTGACCCCCTGCACATTGCCAGCCACAGGATCTCGACCACCTACTCCTGTAATAGACCCAGAACCTCTTGCTAAGTTACTGAAGTCCTCAAATCATGATTTAAAGACTTCAAGTTACAGAGAATCCACCATTAACACTAGTTTAAGCCTGCAAGTGACCCAGGCCGCAGAGGAAGGCGAACCCCCCCCCCCCAGGGTCACTGCCAATCTGACCCAGGGGAAAATTCCTTCCCAACCCCCAGAATGGTATCAGTTGGACCCTAAGCATGTGGGCAAGACCCACCAGCCAGACATCTGAGAAAGAATACTCTGCAATAACTCAGAGCCCTGCCCATCTAGCGTCCTGTCACTGGCTGCTGGAGATGGATGGATGTTTGTTTGTTCCTGGGTGGTTTCTCAACTGAGTGAGCTAGTTATATAAATTGAAATGAAGAAAATATTCTCTGCACCTGCAGAAGAGACAAGTGCAATCAAAAGCTGATTTTGCTCTTCAACAAACTCTGGTTTCAGGTGCTTAGCCAGTGACTACCACCTTTTCAGCGGTTTGACTTTCTTTAAACCTTTGGCAGCAAAGAGACTGTTGTAATATTTTTTATTTAATTTGAACTATTTTAATAGGTCTTAACATAGGTTGTCATAACTTTAAAAATAAAATCTGATTTTAAATAAAATATTTAATTAAATATTTATCTACCCTGACTGGGGCTCCTTCTACACAGTATTGAATTCAAGCTTCTTGCAATCATGTTCAAGTCCTTTCATAACTCTGCTCTCATTGTTTATTCAACTTTGTAACTTATCGCTCTGCCTCCCATCTTCTCTGCTCCAAAAGATTTGTCTGTTTCTTGCTTCTTCTCTGCTCCCTCCTGAGCATGGAGTGACCTTCCTGAGTTGGTTGCAAAGCTCCTACTGTCTCATTTAAATCTTTCCTCAAGACTCCTTTCTTCTGGCATTAGCAAGAAGCTTGCTTGGTCTTATCGATTTAATACATTTATTGTGAGTGTGAACTGCTCATACATGTGAAGGGACAAGAGGGATGCTAGGGCAGTGGTACTGAAGGTGGTTATTTCTGTGGTAGGGACCTTAATACATTTAACATTATTTAGGAAAAAATCCACAAGCAAACTTGTAAAGAGTAAGATGCATGCCTGTCATTGCTCTCATTACACTGCTTGTGTGTTTAATGCCTTTCCCTACCTTGCTTCTGTCCTTGTCTTTCTAGATTTTTGAAAATCTGGCCCACAGTCCCTGCCCTGAAGTGTGTACAAAGGAATTGAGGCTCCTAAGATGCAGATAGGTTCCTAGTGGGATTTTCATTAGTGCTTAAGCAGGGAGTTAGGTGCCTAAGTTCTGGATCCAGGAAGATCTCCTGATTACACATTTTGAAAACAAAAAGAGCAAGCCACTTGTGACCCTTCTTAGGGCATCCATGTCTGAGAGTTAGCTTGTTCCCCTCTGTCTCCAGTGTGAGGAGAGTCTTGTGTGTACTAGCTGCGTCTTAACTCCCTAACATAACCAGCCTGTCAGCCATTCAAGAATCCTCTTCTAGGCTACACCAGTCTTCCCATTGTCTTGTAGGTTGACAACAGATGCACCCCTGTCCCTGAGTTCCTTCAAATTATCCCCCTCTGGTATCCAGCCCCTGATCACCAATACGCAAAGGAATCCCAGTTTACCAGTTTTAACTTAAATGTGGAATACAGGAATTCAACTATAGTAAAACAAAAGGAAATTTAAGAATGAATAGAGATTTAAATAAAAATCAGTGCAAAAGATGGAAACATAGGTTACATATAAAACATCATAACATACATTCTAAATCCTAAACTGAACTAACAAGTTAAACTTCTTCAGACAGGGGGATCTCACCCACAGTTTTCTCCAGCATTTTCAATCAAGTCTGGTTGAGATCCCTTTTTCATGAAGCAAACTTGCTGTCAGTTTACTACTTAGGTGAAGGGTGTCAGAGTGTCTTTGCATCCCTAAATATACCAGAACTGACCTTTTATGTTCTTCTCAAGATAGGGTTTCCTCCCCCACTGTTTACCTCTTCCTGTTAGTTTCCTTCTGAAGTCTCTATCACCTCTTCATTAGCATTTGACTTAGAATGCTAATAGACTTCCATTGTATGACCTATAGTACACAATGGTCCACTCTAGAGGTAAGTGTCTCCCACACCCTGTCTCAAGGAGTTTGTCTCAAGACATGGGATTTTTGAGTGACCTGCTTTAACTATAGACCTAGAGAACATAATTTCTATAGGTAAGGCAACTCACATCTTTTCCTGTATTTATACCTGCTCCTATATTTTCCATTCCATGCATCTGATGAAGTGGGTTCTAGCCCACAAAAGCTTATGCCCAAATAAATGTGTTAGTCTCTAAGGTGCCACAAGGACTCCTCATTGTTTTTGCTGATACAGACTAACACGGCTACCAGTCTGAAATAATGTCGTGAGACAACCCCTCTCCCCCCATCTCCCATATTTACCATTCATACATCTTTGCAATGATTGATGATCAACATGACAAGCTTTCATTTGAGGCCTTATATAACATTCTTTTGGTGAACTCAGGGAACCCCTGTACCCATAAATACCCTACTGCCCTCTGCCAGTTGACATCCAGAGGTTCTTGGGTCAGAGCCCCCTACATTGAGTGGACATATGTTAACTCTGCTGTCTCCTCTGAATGCTTCTCTTAGCATCACCTCCATCTTCTCTAGACTGAGCCTCAGTCACCAACCCTCCCTCCAGCCTCGGTCTCAGCTGGATACTTGGAGAGGTGACAGACTGCATCAGCCAGGTCTGATGGAAAGACAAACATAGAGCTTAGTGTTGCCTCAGAATAGTGGTGGTACAGCCTATACTGCCTCTGTTTCCCCCAAAGGTTTTAAATATATATTGAAGAGAAGGAATGGCAGAACAGAATTTATGGTGAGAAGAGAAGAGAGCCGTGGGAGCCCAACCGAAGTCACCCACACAACCCTGCGGATTCATGAGAGAAAGGAATGTATCTATTTGAGCATCTCAGCTATACCTGCCAGGGTTTACATATGTATTGAAGCCTGATGATAGGGCTAAAATATTCAGCATGGACACTTGATTTCTGCCAGGACCGGCAACAGATCTTAGCCCACAAAAGTTCTGTTTGCATATCATAACTGGGCCTAAAGCCCAGCTGAAAGGGATCCAGAAAATCTGCAGATGCTGTATAGTGCCACAGCTATTCTGTGGCTACCCTTTCAGCAGCATACCCAGAAAAGAGCTAGAGATGGGATAACTGGTTAGTTCTTCCTGGGAATAAATGAAAATGAAGAGGCTACCTTCAGGTGTAGTGAGATTTAACTAATTTGACCAATGTTTAAACTTGTCCTACTACATTTGCGTTAAGGCTTGTTTACGTATTGTATAATCCGAACTTGCCTGTCTTGTTAGGTGAGTGTGGTTAAAAGACTGCAAAGCTAAGTAAGTGTACTATAATATATTAAATGGTAAGAACCTATTTTACTAATGACAGGTTTCAGAGTAGCAGCCGTGTTAGTCTGTATTCGCAAAAAGAAAAGGAGTACTTGTGGCACCTTAGAGACTAACCAATTTATTTGAGCATAAGCTTTCGTGAGCTACAGCTCACTTCATCGGATGCATTCAGTGGGATGCATTCACTGAATGCATCCGATGAAGTCAGCTGTAGCTCACGAAAGCTTATGCTCAAATAAATTTGTTAGTCTCTAAGGTGCCACAAGTACTCCTTTTTATTTTGCTAAAGTTATGTGCCAGTAATGTGTCATCATGCTGTATCTGTGTCTTCCTGAGACATCTCATAATGGTGATTTCATTATTTTCTCTTTGTGGCAGGAAAACAGTGTAGTCTTAGTGTGCTATGAACACCACTTCCTGTTCCACAAAAATTGGTGCTTCTAAGCAAAGTAAATGGATGTTACCGAATCCCTATTACTGCATTGTTTAAAATAATTTGAAAATGCCAGTGGTTCTTGAAAATTCATTTCAAGTAAATTCTTTAAAATCTACTGCTCCTCTCCTCCCCCACTTCAGCTGATTTTCCAAGTTCATTTCTTCCTACTCAGACATATAAATAAGATAACACTTTTTGGAGTCCACCATTGGGATACTTCTTGTATTTCATATATAGTGACTTCCTGTAGTTCATATGTATTTTACTGGAAGACCTCTTTAAGAGAAATCTAATAGTCACTCAGCATAAAATTTTCATTGTTAGGGTAAATTGTCACCTTCATTTATATTCTTGGCTAGGATAAGCTGAATGAAGAGGAATTTAGGTGACGCTTTTCCCTAAACTGGTAACTCAAAACTACCAAAAAATGGCAGACATTGCTGAACTCAATAAGTTTACTCTGTACAATAAGAAGACTAGAACTGCTGCTGAACCAAATCCTGCTGTCCTTTCTTGGGGAAGATTTCCAAAAGCTAATGGCAATTTTGCTTGAGGTAGGATTGCAGGATTTGGCTATATTGGGAATAGAATGTCTGTTTTATGCTTAAATGTTCTTGCCCTGGTGCCTTGTCTCTCTAGACTATAGGCGCACACATGCACTGCTTTAATAAGCTAGAACTGGTCAAAAATTTCCAGACAGAACAGTTTCACATCAGAAAATACTGACTTGACAAAGTCAAAACATTTAATTGGAATGTATCAATTTCATTGAAATGCTTATGGGAACATTTTGATAATGTTGAAATGTTTTGTTTCAACTTATGTTAAATTATAATAGGATAGTTGAAATATTTTGATTTTTGTATAATAGTTAAAACCATACTTAATGCAATCTTTTAACTTTATCAGAAGAAATTTTTTTTGGAATTTTACATTTCATAACCCCCCCCGGCGAGATTTTGACTTTTCATCCTGATTTGGAACAAAACTAAATTTCAGAATCTCAGTTTATTGAAAGATGAATTCCATTTTTGACCAGCTTTACATTACACAACACTTCATAAATTGTTTAGATTTTAATATGCCTAAAATATTATAGGGCAACTGTAACAGGGTTGGCACCCAACTCTGACAAGCACCCTCTTTGGTTGGGTGTGTCTGCATTCTTTCAGTAAGTAGTCCCAGCCCTGGTATGGGGCCGTATCCCCAGGGCTCAGTCCTCACATTTGAGTGTCATCAGTGAAGAGACAGTCTTTGATATAGACTGACTTCATCCCATTGAGTGCCTTAAAGATCAGGACAAGGGCCTTAACTGGATCTGGAAGTGAATATGAAGTTTTAATGCTCTCTCGTGCAATGAATGGGGAAGAAACTTTGAACTACCACAGAGGAAGGACAAGGACAGTATCAGGTGCCAGGGGGCCATCACTATTTAAAAAATGGAAAGAAGGGGAAATTGATAGTAATGAATATAAAGCAGAATCTAGGAATTGTAGAAAATTAACAAGAGAAGCAAAGGAACACAAGGAGAAATCTATGGCCAGCAGACTTAAGAACAATAAGAAGGAGATTTTTAAACATATTAGAAACAAAAAGAATCCTATCATTGGTATTAGTTCATTCCTAGATGGAAATGGTAGAATTATCAATAATAATGCAGAAAAGAGAGAAGTATTCAATACAGTATCTGTTCTATATTTGGGAAAACAGATGATGTTAGTCATATCGTATGATAATGCTCTTTCCATTCCACTAGTGTCTCAGGAGTTTGTTAAACAGCAGCTATTAAGTTTAGACATTTTTAAACCAACGGGTCCAGATAACTTGCATCCAAGAGTTTTAAAAGTGCTGGCTTAAGAGCTCTGTCTATCATTAATGTGATTTCCAATAAGTCATAGAACACCAGGGAAGTTCCAGAAGACTGAAAGAAGGCTAATGTTGTGGCAATATTTTAAAAGGGTAATCAAGGTGACCCCAGGTAAGTATAGGACTGTCAGCCCAACGTCCCAGGCTAGATAGTAGAGCGGCTGATATGGGACTTGATTAATAAAGAAGATATTATAATTAATGCTAATCAACATAGATTTATGGAAAACCGATCCTGTCAAACTAACTTTGAGGATTTTTTTTTTTTTTTAAGATGAGGTAACAAGTTTGGTTGATAAAGGTAATAGTGTTGATGTAATAGACTTCTGTAAGGCATTTGACTTAGTGCTGCATAACATTTTAATGAAAAAACTAGAAAGATAAAATTAACATGGCACACAAATGGATTAAAAGCTGGCTAACTGACAGGTCACACGATGTAACTGTAAATGGAGAGTTATTGAACGTGTGTCTTTTCTAATGGGGTCCCACTTGGGTCAGTCACTAGCCCTATGCTATTTAACACCTTTATTAATGACCTGGAAGAAAACATAAAATCATCAATGATAAAGTTTGCAGTTAACACACAAATTTGGGGAAGTAGTAAATAATGAAGAAGATACGACACTGATATAGAGCAATCTGGATCACTTGATAAACTGGGCACAAGCAAAGAGTATGCATTTTAATATGGCTAAATGTAAATGTGTACATCTAGGAACAAAGAATGTAGACCAGTATTGGAGACTCTATCCTGGGGAGCAGTGACTCTGAAAAAGATTTGGGGATCGTGGTGGATGATCAGCTGAACATGAACTCCCCTGTGACACTGGGCAAAAGGGCTAATCTGATCTTTGGATGCATAAACATGGGATTCTTGAGTAGGAGCAGATAGGTTATTTTACCTCTGTATTTTTTACTGGTGCAACCACTGCTGGAATTCTGTGCCCAGTTTTGGTGCCCACAGTTCAAGAAGGATGTTGATAAATTGAAGGGGGTTCAGAGAAGAGTCAAGGGAATGATTAAAGCATTAAAAAATTTGCCTTCTAATGATAGACTCAAGGAGGTCAGTCTATTTACCTTAACAAAGAAAAGGTTAGTGGGCAAGTTGATTAGTCAATATAAATACCTATATGGGGAACAAATATTTGTTAATGGGCTCTTCTGTTTAGCATAGAAAGGCATAACATGATTCAGTGTCTAGAAGCTGAAGCTAGACAAATTCAGACTGTAAATAAGGCATAAATTTTTAACACTGAAAGTAATTAACCTTTGGAACAATTTATCAAGGGATGTGATGAATTCTCCATCATTCTAAGTTCCTTTTAAGCTGTACAGGTGGGGAGAGGGGCCCTTCCCCTGGCCCGGCCCAGCCCAGACGCACCAGAGCTGTCGTGGCCATGGAGAAGCACCCCTCCCTCAGCCTGGCCCAGCCCAGACCCACCAGAACTGCCACGGCCCCAGAGAGGCACCTTTTCCCCCAGCCCTAAGCTGCTACGGTGAGAGAGCGTTTACCTTATCCAAGGGCAAAGACTTTGTGCCTTGGGGAAGTTTTAATCTAAACTGGTAAAAATAAGCTTAGGGGTCTTTCATGCGGGTCCCCACATCTGTACCCTAGAGTTCAGAGTGGGGAAGGAACCCTGATATGGTGGGAGCGGTGGGATTATTTTGAACCAGAGATCATTTTGAACCAAAAGCACAGACCTGAAGAGGGTTCCCCCCACCCCCCCCCTTGAAAGCAGCTAGAGCTTTCTCTGTCTCTTTGCCTGGAGGCAGTGATGTTAGTTTTTTTTAACAAAAGGATTTTTCTGTAGGCTGGGAACAGCTATCAGAGGCAAAGGTATCAGGTTACAGCACAGTGAATTGGAAATTCACAAGTTTTGTTTTTTCCCCCCCTAACTCTTGGGTATAGTTAGAGTTAAGCACAAGAAAGCAGGAATATGAGTACCAGTGAAACAGCTACTAAACTAGAGCTGGCCAAATTGGAAGCTGAAGAGAAACAAAAAGAACATGATAGACAGATGGCCTTAAGGCGTTTGGAGATGGAGGCAGAAAAAGCCAGGGTGGAGGCAGAAGAAGCTGCCCACAAGAGAGCTATGGAGGCAAAAGAAAAAGAAGTGGAGGAGAGAGAAAAAGAGAGGAAGCATGCACTGGAGATAGAGAAGGCAAGGGCTCAGCAGAATATACCGAATAACCCTAACAATCCTTCCCCAACAATCCACAAATGGGAGTGACTATGTCCACAGTATGATGAATCCAGTGGTATTGCTGAATATTTTCTCACCTTTGAGAGTCTGCGCACACTCCATAAAATTCCTGACGCTCACAAGATGACCACATTGGTCACAAAATTGACTGGAAGAGCTCTGAACATATTCAACAAGATGCCTATTGATGAGGCTTCTGACTATGATAAATTCAAGGATTTGGTTTTAAAACAATTTCAAGTTATGCCTGAAACTTACAGAGTAAAATTTCAAACCCTTAAGAGAGGGCCTGGACTAAGTAATGTGGCTTATGTAAACCAGATAAAGGATCTGTTAGCTAAATGGGTCAAAGGAGGGGGTGTCACTGGCTTTAAAAAAGCATGTGATTTGATGGCTCAAGAACAATTCCTGAATGTGTCCAATGATCATATAAAAGAGTGTTTTTGGAATAAGAAAATGGACTCAGCAGAAAATCTTGCTTCTTATGCTAATCAATACGAGCAGTCCCACACTGCCAAAGAGGCTGGGCAAACTGGAACAAAACGGGTGGAGGGAGGAGAGAGGAACAACTCTGGTTGCAGTTGGAGTGGATACCAGAAGGGACACCCTCAGACCACACCTTACTACCGGAGGCAGCCCAGGGCCCCAACTACACCCCAAGGAAAACCTCAGACACCTTATCGTCCCACCACACCGTTCTCCAGCAACCCACCTCGCTCCAGTGACCAGTCAGCTGGGCAGTGTTTTAAATGTAATGAGCCGGGGCATGTAAAGGCCAACTGCCCCAAGAACCCCAACAGATTACAGTTCATTGCTCTGGGGTCACTCCAAAGGTCCTCAGGCCCAGATGCCTCCCAGATACCCTCAGAGCGAAGGGAAACTGAATGTGGGCGGGAAGAAGGTTACAGAGTAGAGGGACACTGGAGCGCAGGTGTCAGCTATCCACCAATCCTTAGTGGACCCCAGCTTAATCAACCCAGAGGCCCAAGTGATGATTCAACCCTTCAAGTCCAACTCTTTCGATTTGCCTACAGCCAAGTTGCCTGTCCAGTACAAGGGTTGGTCAGGAATGTGGACTTTTGCAGTCTGTGATGATTATTCCATTCCCATGCTGCTGGGGGAAGACTTGGCCAACCAGGTAAAGCTGGCCAAGAGGGTGGGAATGGTCACCCGCAGCCAGACTAAGCAAGCTTCCACACGTATCCCTGTTCCTGAGCCTTTCACCAGGGGCCCGTCTGTGTTATCAAAGGCCCAAATGGAGGTGGTGGAACTGGATCCCCTGCCAACGACTGCAACAGCCCTAGTGGATCCAGTCCCAGAACCGGAACTGGCGAGGCAAGCAGCACCAAAATCATTGCCAGCACTGAGTCCAGCGCCCGACTACAGCTCCAACACCAGAGGACACCACCAAGCCTGCACTGGCAGCAGCAACAGATGACCCTACACAAGAAGCTCAGCCAGAGTCTGAAATACCCCATAGTGCACCAGTGAAGAGCAGTTCACCATCAGCGGAAACAGCCCTATCAACCCTACCATCGCTTCCAGACGGACAAAGCTCAGGTCCACAATCCAGTAAGGAACTGATATCTCCAGCATCAAGGAAACAGTTCCAGACCAAACAGAAAGCACATAAAAGCCTCCAGAAAGCTTGGACGGCAGCACGGAGCAACCCACCGCCTCTCAGCTCTTCTAATCGATCCAGATTTGTTGTAAAAAGAGGACTTTTATACAAGGAAACTCTTTCTGGTAGACACCAGAAAGACTGGAATCCTCAGAGACAGTTGGTAGTTCCAACTAAGTACTGGATAAAGCTCTTAATCTTAGCCCACGATCATCCTAGTGGCCATGCTGGGGTGAACAGAACCAAAGACCATTTGGAAAAGTCGTTCCACTGGGAGGGAATGGGCAAGGATGTTTCTATCTATGTCCGGGCTTGTGAGGTGTGCCAAAGAGTGGGAAAACCCCAAGACCAGGTCAAAGCCCCTCTCCAGCCACTCCCCATCATTGAGGTTCCATTTCAGCGAGTAGCTGTGGATATTCTGGGTCCTTTTCCGAAAAAGACACCCAGAGGAAAGCAGTACATACTGATGTTCATGGATTTTGCCACCCGATGGCCAGAAGCAGTAGCTCTAAGCAATACCAGGGCTAAAAGTGTGTGCCAGGCACTAACAGACATTTTTGCCAGGGTAGGTTGGCTCTCCGACATCCTACAGATGCAGGAACTAATTTCGTGGCAGGAACCATGAAAAGCCTTTGGAAAGCTCATGGGGTGACTCACTTGGTTGCCACCCCTTATCACCATCAAACAAATGGCCTGGTGGAAAAGTTTAATGAAACTTTGGGGGCCATGATGAGTAAATTCCTAAATGAGCACTCCAATGATTGGGACCTAGTGTTGCAGAAGTTGCTCTTTGCCTACAAAGCTGTACCACGTCCCAGTTTAGGGTTTTCACCATTTAAACTTGTATATGGCCGCAAGTTTAAGGGGCCATTACAGCTGGTGAAGCAGCAATGGGAGGGGTTTACACCTTCTCCAGGAACTAACATTCTGGACTTTGTAACCAACCTACAAAACACCTTCTGAACCTCTTTAGCCCTTGCTAAAGAAAACCTTCAAGATGTTCAAAAAGAGCAAGAAGCCTGGTATAATAAACATGCCTAAGAGCGTTCCTTCCAAGTAGGAGACCAGGTCATGGTCTTGAAGGTGCTCCAGGCCCATAAAATGGAAGCGTCATGGGAAGGGCCATTCACGGTCCAAGAGCACCTGGGAGCTGTTAATTATCTCATAGCATTCCCCACCTCAAACCAAAAGCCTAAGGCGTACCATATTAATTCTCTAAAGCCCTTTTATTCCAGAGAATTAAAGGTTTGTCAGTTTACAGCCCAGGCAGAAAATGACTCTAAGTGACCTAACGGTGTCTACTACAAAGGAAAAAGTTATGGTGGCTTGGAAGAGGTGAACCTCTCCATGACCCTGGGGTGTATGCAGCAACAGCAGATCAAGAAGCTGTGCACTAGCTACGCGCTGACTTTCTCAGCCACCCCAGGACTGACTGAACGGGCATACCACTCCATTGACACAGGTAATGCTCACCCAATTAAAGTCCAACCTTACCGGGTGTCTCCTCAAGCTAAAACTGCTATAGAACGGGAGATCCAGGATATGCTACAGATGGATGTAATCCGCCCCTCTGGCAGTGCATGGGCATCTTCAGTGGTTCTAGTTCCCAAACCAAATGGGGAGATACGTTTTTGGTTGGACTGCCATAAGCTAAATGCTGTAACTCGCCCAGACAACTATCCAATGCCATGCACAGATAAACTTTTGGAGAAACTGGGACGGGTCCAGTTCATCTCTGCCTTGGACTTAACCAAGGGGTACTGGCTAGATGAATCCGCCAAGGAAAGGTCAGCCTTCACCACCCATGTCGGGCTGTATGAATTTAATGTGCTCCCTTTCGGGCTGCGAAATGTACCTGCCACCTTCCAAAAACTTGTAAATAGTCTCCTAGTGGAATTGAAAAAATATGCAGTTGCCTATCTTGACGATGTGGCCATATTTTCGGATTCCTGGGCAAAACACCTAAAACATCTCCAAAAAGTCTTTGAGTGCATAAAAAAGGCAAGACTAACTGTTAAGGCTAAAAAGTCAACAGAGTGACTTACCTTGGACGCTAGGTGGGTCAAAAAACTATCAACCCCATACAGGCCAAAGTGGATGCTATTCAAAAGTGGCCTGTCCCAAAGTAAAAAAAACCAGGTCCAATCTTTCTTAGGCTTGGCTGAATATTACAGGCGATTTGTACCGCAATACAGCCAAATCGCTGCCCCACTAACAGACCTAACCAAAAAGAAACAGCCAAATGCCGTTCAGTGGACTAAAAAGTGTCAAAAGGCCTTTAACCAGCTTAAAGCGACACTCATGTCTGACCCTGTGCTAAGGGCCCCAGACTTTAACAATCCGTTCCTAGTAACCGCAAATGCATCCGAGCGTGGTGTGGGAGCAGTTTTAGTGCAGAACGAACCGGATCAAAAATTCCATCCTGTGGTATTTCTCAGCAAAAAACTGTCTGAAAGGAAAAGCCATTGGTCAATCAGCAAAAAGAAATGCTACGCCATTGTGTACATGCTAAAAAAGCTAAGCCCATACGTTTGGGGATGGTGTTTCCAACTACAAATTGACCATGCTCCGCTAAAGTGGCTTCACACCGTCAAGGACAATAACAAACAACTTCTTCAATGAAGTTTAGCTCTCCAAAATTTTGATTTTGAAATACAACACATTTTAGGAACTTCTAACAAAGTGGCTAATGCACTCTCCTGTAAAAGTTTCCCAGAATCAACTAGTTAAAATCGTCCTTGAAATGTGGAAAATATTGTTAGTTTTTATATAGTCAGTAGTATATTTAAAGGTGTATGTGTCTTATTAACTCTGTTTTCTCCTAGAGCTCCAGGAAGAAATCACAGCCAGTGTGGAACCGGCTTTCCGACACTATCTGTGATTTGGGAAGCGTGTCATAAATATAAAGGGAAGGGTAACCATCTTTCTGTATACAGTGCTATAAAATCCCTTCTGGCCAGAGGCAAAGTCCTTTTAGCTGTAAAGGGTTAAGAAGCTCAGGTAACCTGGCTGGCACCTGACCCAAAATGACCAATGAGGGAACAAGATACTTTCAAATCTGGTGCGGGGGGGGAAGGGTTTTGTCTGTCTGTGTGATAACTTTGCCAGGAACAGATCAAGGATGCAAGCCCTCCAACTCCTGTAAAGTTAGTAAGTAATCTAGCTATAAAATGTGTTAGGTTTTCTTTGTTTGGCTTGTGAAATTCGCTGTGCTAAAGGAAATGTGTCTTTTTGTAACTTAAGGTTTTGCCTAAAGGGATTCTCTATGTTTTAAATCTAACTGCCTGTAAGATTATCTTCCATTTTGCTCTTACAGAGTTGTTCTCTTGTCTTTTTTTTGTTCTCTAATAAAGTTCTGTTTTTTAAGAATCTGACTGGGTTTTTTGGGTCTTAAAAATCCAAGGCTGGTTTGTGCTCATCTTGTTTATTCTCAAGCCTCCCCAGGAAAGGGGGTGTAAGGGCTTGGGGGGATATTTTGGGGAAACAGGAACTCCAAGTGGTCCTTTCCCTAATTGTTTGTTAAATTACTTGGTGGTGGCAGCGTTTACCTAATCCAAGGGCAAAGACTTTGTGCCTTGGGGAAGTTTTAACCTAAGCTGGTAAAAATAAGCTTAGGGGGTTTCATGAGGGTCCCCACATCTGTACCCTAGAGTTCAGAATGGGGAAGGAACCCTAACACCAAACCTGTGCCCCAGCCCTGAGTCCCCTCCCACACCCCAAACCTAGCATCCTCAGCCCCACCCCAGAGGCCGCACCCCCAGCCAGAGCCCTCATCCCCCCATGCGCCAACCCTGCCCTAGCCCTGAGCCCTCCCCCCACACCCCTAACCCCTCATCCCTGGCACCACCCCAGAAGCTGTACCCACCCCAGAAGCTGTACCCCCAGCCAGAGCCCTCAACCCTCACACTCCCCCAACCCCACCCTACCCCTGAGCCCCCTCCTACACCCCAATCGCCTCATCCCCGGCCCCACCCCAGAGCCCGCAGCCCCACCAGAGCCCTCACCCCTCGCACCCCAACTCTCCATCCCAGCCCTGAGCCCCCCTCCCACACTCCAAACCCCTTGGCCCCGCCACACATCACATCACCTCCATATTGGTGCACATAACAAAATTCATTCCCCACATAGACGTAAAAAATTAGAGGGAACACTGCTGTTATTGACCATTTTTAAAATCAAGATTGGATGTTTTTTTAAAAGATCTGCTCTCGGAATTATTTTGGGGAAGCGCTATGACCTGTGTTGTACAGGAGGTCACACTAGATGGTCACAATGGTCCCTTCTGACCATGGGATTTATAAATCTGTGAAACGCGACCAAGACAGCATGCCTAATTGTGACAAGTCCCCTGCTTGGGTCCACTACCTTTCAGATTAGTCCTTTTGCCCAGTGTTGCATGGGGAGTTAACGTTCAGCTGATCATCCACCATGACCCCCAAATCTTTTTGGTTGGAGGTAACTGATTGGCTCCTGTTCCTCAGTTATTTAAGTTTGCCTGGTTTTTTAAAAAGCCTGTTGTTCAGGTCAGTCTTTTATTTAGGTTGACCTCATCCCACTGATTGCCTTGAAGATCAGGACCAGTTCCTTTAGTTGGATCTGTCAGTGATGGAGGACAAGAAGCAACCATGAAGACTCCTACTAACATTTGTTGCACTTGCACCATCTGAAATTTCTGTAAGGCCTTGTTTGTCCATCGTAGATAAAGAAAGTTTCAGTACCCCAGTCCTGAGGGGGTGAATGTGTGAATCATGGTTTGTAAGGCTTCATCTGAGCAGAATGGGTGCAGACAAGTGGCAAACTGGATGTGGTACGAGGCTTTTCTTGCTGCTCTCATTGCCTGAATTTCAAAGAGCAGAGATGGATCTGATAGTGTGAGGTTATGAGTGCTTTTTTGGTAGTTGGAGATCATTGAACATGATCTAATACGTAGCTTTTTGTGTGTGTATGTGTGTATTGTGTTTGATTAGTATGATCATTCTTCCTCACTTCGTAAAGGCTACAATTAGTACAGCCCAACATAATAATAATATTTTTACCTTTATGCTTCAGGATAAACTTTTTATTTCATTAGTTCAGTAGGTCTTATTTACACAACATCAGTTCAGAAAGCAAAATGTTAAACTGGAATAACTGGTTTGAAAGTTCAGGTCAGGTGTGTTCCTTTTTTTGTTTTGTTTTTCCAATTTTAAATCTTTCTAGCCCGTCCCTTAATTTGAACTTTTATATAGCCATTTCTAGCAGTAAATTGCAACCTTAACTAAATGACTTTAAAGGCTTAATTTAAATGACTTTAAAGCTGTTCCACGGCTATGTTGTAGCAAATTATATATTTTATTAAAAACTCATGCTTGACTGCCCTTTCTTATTGAAACCTTTTTAGAAAGCCATTTTTCTGAAAAGAATATTTACTAATAAAATGTAGCAAAATTTTTAATTTAAAAATTTGCTGTACAAGAATTTGGGTGTGTAGCCTTTTCTTATTAGATCATGCCTTTCATTTTAGGCTTTTTTTTATCCATGAGAAATGTCATTCTAACTGTTGTCAGTTCAGTGATAACATGATGTGTCTGTGAATAAGTTGCTGATGGCATGTTGTTGTAGCTGGTAGTACAGCATGCTATGTTGTTCAGAAGATCTATAAATACATCTTTCCCATACTAAGTCATTGCTTTTTGGTAGGGTCATGTAGAGGACATCCATTTACCTGTGGGAGGGTGAAAATTATGGTCCGCATCTCTTAAAAGGTGACTGAGCGTATAGTCTTTAATGGAGTCTCTGTCTGGTGTTTCTTGTATGGGTACTTGGGAAGGTGAGGAGGTGTTGGCCCAGTTTAGAAGGTGGATAAAAACCAAGTGACCCTCGTATACCCACCAGTCTAACTTTCTCTGAATCATTGTCTCATGAAGGTGTATTACAACACTACACCAAAATGATGAGTGAGAAAGAAGCCATACTTGTGGTCCTTTATACTGCTTGCTACAAAGGTAGGGGGGCAAATCAGGATTCTTGCACTTCAGAAAACTTTCAAATATAGAGAATTCTACTTTTTACTAACAGTGTCTCCACAATGTACATTAACATAATTAACCTGTTTTTAGCCAGAGTTTCTTTTCTCTCTCATTCTATCTTTTATGTGACCTTGCAGTGATGGAGTAAAAGCTAGAATCTTTGCTATCTCAATCCTCTCCATAGCAACATATGTTATAGTCATATAATTATTTATTTAATGAGTTTAATTATGAAAACTGGCAAAGGCATCTTATGAAAACTGGATAAGGCAAAAAGAGAAGCTAGTATTAAAGTAGAAAATACTTTTTCAGTAATATCAGAAAGCAAAAATATTTTCCTCACGTTTGGTCTACTGTGTAAGGTTTTTTTCCTTTTCTTTTTAGGTTGTTTTTGTTTCCTACATAAGAATCATGCAGCTGTTACTACTGATTTCACCGCCAAACACCCCCCCCTCCTTTGCTGACCTATAAATATACTTCCTTTGTCATGTTGTTTCATAAGAGCTTTGCTTCCTGTAACTATCTAAAGCTTTTCATCTTGGAAGTTCATATTTTTACCTCTTCAAACCAAAAAAGTAATTAGGAATCCTGTAAAAATTAATGTTCTAAAATGAAGTCTTTTGAGTATGTGGACTGTCCAACACTTGCACTTTTTATGTAAGAAAATAACTTGTATTGCCAATATTTTTCTTTACTTAAAAACAAAAACAAACAAAAAAAACCCTAACATACAAGACCGAAAGGTGAATGAAATTGCATTATCTGTGTGAACAAAATCTGACCCAAAACATTTTGGAAATGCATACTTGCATACAAGTTAGCAAGACTGTGCAGCAGATAGAGCACTCTTTTGTTGTTTTATTTATTTGTATTCCTGTAGTACCTAGGAATCCTAGTCATGGACAAACACAGGACAAAGACAGTCCCTGCGCCAAAGAACTTGCATTCTTGCAGTAATCCAGAGTACTGTTTTGAAGTTTGTTTCTTACCATAATTCCCTTATCACTGCAGTCATATTAGCCTTAAGGTTTTGCAAAAGCCACATTATAGTCTATCCTCTGGTGTAAGTTGCAGGTAACTCTTCCTTATTTGGTCTTCATTGAATTGTGGGGAAAGGATGAGGAAATTAGACAAATATTTTACTAATTCAAAACCCTTGTAAACCATCCATTGGCTCCATTCCTGTTTTGCTGAGATGACTATATTAGAGGCAGCTCTTTTTCAGACTGACTGACGTAGCATGATGTCAGTAGTGCCAAATTCAGCATGGTAGAAATAGGTAATTCAGTAACAAGGGAGAGAAGGAAAATCCAGCTTCTTGGTACGTATATGACTGAGTTACACTTTCCTGTATCTGTGCCTTCAGGCTGCCTTGGAGTCTTGAATTACAGTGTTATGTGAATGTAGCTGTAGCATCAGAACAGGTCCTGGCACCTTAGGCTTTTATAGGCATTCTTGCTGTAGCTGCATTCAGGTCAACTGCAAAATATAATGCGGTGATGGAGTAGTGAATAGTTAATCCAAGATGGCTAGAGCTGCAGATTTATGAACTTTTGGAAGGGAGGGAGGGATGGAGCCTTTGAAGGAATTTCTTTAATGTGGTTTAGGTGTAAAGAGCAAACACTTTCTGAGGAAAAACTCAAAAGCTAAGTTGGTAAAGCTTCTCTTCTCTTCTGTTAGCGCTACTGCTTGGGACAGAATATTCCTTCTCTGTCCAGCTGAATGGAGGCAGGGTTCTTTTTTTCTTTTTCTTTTTTTTTATATTTATGTTAAAATATGAAGCCTTTCCTGTTGCTGTGCTTGCTGAACTAGTCATTCCTTTCCCAGTCTCTCTCCTATGTGGTGAAGAGCAGATGCCTGCATCCTCTTTGTCTCTCTGCAGTAGAGCCTTTTGTAACAGAATCTTCTCCCCTAGGGGAATTGTTTGTTTGTTTGTTTGGTTATTTCATAGATCTGGCTGGAGACTGATCCCGGATTGACACTGCAGGTTTACCCCCAGTGTTACAGGGAGGAGACTATAATCATTGTTTCCCTTCTTTACTCTTCCTCTACTGGACTGCCGATGGAATTTTGCATTTTGATATAGATTGCACTACTTTGGAGAGATTTGCTTAGTGGTGGAGGTTCCCTCCATTGTTTACTGCCCACTAGAGCCCTGTGGGATCCCAATACAGAGGTTGCAGATTGGACGTAAGTGATGCCTAATCTAGTGTTTGACAGGAGCAGGAAAGTCTGATGTATCTAATAAAACCAACAAAAACAGTCCTTTCTTATCCATTGGAGTTAATCATTGTCTTGCACTGATTCCAGACATAAATTTATCTTGTACAAGCTTTACTGTCAACTTTCTTTAGGACCTTGGCAAAAAAGGAGCATTAGATACTGACCCCTCATTACCAAATTCAAGTGTGAGTCAGACTTTTATCAAAAGAAGCTTCTACAGGGGGCTTTCTTTAAAACTATGGCAACATATCCCTCTCACAGCTATTTTGCTGTGTAAAATAATACAAACTCATTGGGGCATGGATCCAAAATACAGTTGAATTGGAGAAATCCCAGTTAACAAAGCAGAGAATAATCATTTTGAGATGGGTCTGAAAACATCCAGAAAGTGACTATTTGAGAATGAAGATTTATAATCTTCTATACTGT
Organism: Chelonia mydas; assembly: GCF_015237465.2. Taxonomy (NCBI): domain Eukaryota; kingdom Metazoa; phylum Chordata; order Testudines; family Cheloniidae; genus Chelonia; species Chelonia mydas. The sequence continues at coordinate 54,283,833 of NC_057852.1, forward strand.
GTGGTGGAGTGAGTCACCCTATGTGCTGAAGGACATCTAAGAAAATTAGAAAAATTTATTACATCTTGGTCAATGTCATCTTCTTCAGCAGCTGTTTCTTTGTAGGATTTGGTCTATCAAATAATAAAACAATAGTTTGGGATTGGAAAAAGAGACTAAACTGCTAAAGCTGCTCACCTCAAGTCCTTCGTCTCACTTCTAGATTCTAGTCCGTGGTCCCCCTAAAATCTCTCCTCACAGCTGGTTGTGGCTTATGGTTTTGATGTTTAGGTTACTTTTTTCCCTACTGCAGGAACACAGCCCACTCCTACTTGTAGTTCTTTGCCACTTATGTAGAGTGTCACTTTAAAAATCTTTTTGTACAGCAACAACTGTCTCATCTTGACTATTTTACCTCTACCATTGTCACTTTTGGCTGGTTCCTCCTAGCTTGATGGATGTGACTCAGATTCTATCACAGAAGTTTGTTTTCTCTACTTCTTTGTAGGGCAAAATTGCCATAACTTAGAGGTGGTAAAAAATGTTTGGCTTGTGACAGTAAGGTGACCATGCCTGAGGACAGAGATGTTTGTACAAGGGCTTCAGAAATGAACCTGCACCTACTGGAGAGGGCGCGATGGGATCAGTTAAACTTGAGGAGGGGGAAAAAAACCTACGTGACAATTGTATAGCCTCATCCTTCTGCCAAAGGGAAAGGTGCCCCCTGACCCCCATTTCCTGTCCCATCGCACCTTTTCCCGTCCCTCTACAGTGTTCTGGACTAGTATGGGAATGTCATAGAATCTTGAAACTACCAGAAGAGAGAAATATATTTCTTAAGTGTGTATTTGTATTTATTACTCACAACTTAACTACTTTAATATTACTTGATCTTTTAAGAAAGTATTTGATCTTAAAAAGCTGTACAGGAATTTTTTGATTAAGATATTTTTTTCAATATTCCAGTGTAATTTATTCAATTTGACCCTCCTTAAAGGTATAGCTCAAACTGTTACAATTTTGTTAGCTATTCTCGATTTGTTCCTCACAGGAATTTCAGAGACAGTCTTTGGTGCAGACAAGTACTTAATATTAGTATTCTTTCAGGGCCAAATTTGAGGTCCAGCTAGTAAGGCACCCCCTGCACCAGCAACCAGCATCATGGTAGCAGTGTGGAAAGGAAAGCAGATTCCACTGAGCTAATATGTCCTGGCCCCACCAACTGCCTTTGCCCAGATGGGTGAGAGGACAGAATCAAGGCGCTCTTCCCCCCCCCTCCGCCCCCCCCCCCCTCCATGTGACAGGCAGCTAGCTGTGCTGGTGTGTTGGCAAATGTAAGATCTGCTCCATGAGGACCAGGGCTAGCCTTACCATGAGGCGAACTCTAGGACCCAGAGTGTAGAAAACTGTGTCTGCTGCTGGTGCACATGTATTCTCTCTGCTCTAGATGCACAGAGATGGTGGAGTGCTGTGCTGGAGAAAGGAGGGCACAAGAGACAACAGGAAGGCAGGAGAAAAGGTGAGAGGGAATAACAGAAAGCTGCAGGGGGAGAGAGGAGGAGGAGCCTCTTAGGTACCTCTCTGGCACCCCCAAGAGCCTGGACTGATTAACACCAGCTTCTCAGGGAGCTTCCTGTTTCCTGCTGCTTCCCTGAACCCACTTGAGGAGAACAGGTAGTCAACTTAAGTAGTAGGAGCCAGTTAGGCCCTTAAGACGCTGATCTCTTCCCCCACTCAAGCTCTACTACCAGCCTGCTTATTTGTCCCCTTCAACTGAGTGTTGAGAGCCACTATAGCTGGCACAGAACAGCAGTCATGAGTGAAAGAAGAAAACACCCTTCTGGGGCAGCATTCAGAAAAAGAAAGAAAGCAAAGGAAGCTTTTCTATCTAAGCAGGAAGGAGCTTTCCTCAGATACATCGACACAAATGTTCACGGTGAGCCTTCAAAGTTTTGAAGAGAGCCTTTCAAAGTTTTGGCTCAAGCGAGGGGGTATGGGGGCGTCATTTGAGCTCCCCGCCTCAGGTGCCAAAATGTTGTGGGCCGGCCCTGGTGTGGACCCAACATAGTTTATTTCTTACCAGAGAAATGGGAGAACCAGAATGTAGGTCATGACTCTGAGCCACAATCTCCCTCCCGGGTATTGCACTTATATGCAGCCCCTTATTCTGAGCTTGTGGCAAAACCACAACTGAACCTTTCGCAGGTTTAATGGCTATTATTACCACTTAGTATATTGCAGTCCCAGCCTTTATTTTCAAACAGATCTCATCTTTATCAAGTGCATTGGTTTTAAAATACTTTATTGACCCTGCAGAATCTGACAATAAACTTGTTCTTTTCACTTCAGAGTTGCCTGTAGAGTAGCAAGTTTGGTTCAAACATACTTGCACTCAAATACCAATCAACTGAAGGAGAGACCCTTTTTATGTAATGCCATGTTGATTAGTTGCAAAGTATAAAGTATAGTACTTAAGCTTTTCAGTTATCCTTTTGACATGTACCAATCCCAACAGGTGGGGGTGCTTCCTCCTGCTGGAAAAGAGGAAGAATAACGAATCCATATGAACTTGTTAGAACTCTTGAGAAGCGGCTGAGTGGATGAGAAATTACATTTGGTGTTTTCATTTGTCAAATGGTTTAGCATAACATTGTAGCTCAGTTGTTACTCTTCTGACAACAGCATTGCCAGACTTCAGTATGTGTCGGATGTCTTGACACAACTTGAATTTGTTAAACAGTGGAATTTACCCCCTACTTTATATAGGCAGCAGTACTTGTGTATTGTTCTATATCACTTTTATTCAGAAGAAATGAGTGTGTGTGTATGGTCTTATGAAAAAAAATTCTTTGTCTTTGAATCTGATGAGGGATTAAAGTTTGGAAAACTTGTTTTGAATAACTATATTGACTTTCTGAATAAAATAACATTTACCAAACTACACTGGAAAGAGAAAATATTTTTTACTCTCTTGATCATATATTGAAAATTACTTGCAAAAAAATGTGTATTGTTTTGAATCTAAAAGTTTTACACTGTGTCTGCATTGTATATTGCTTTTAAATTTTATTTAACTGTAGCTGTTGGTTTACTGGTTTCTTGGTCTCATGAGTGCTTCTCTTTCCCTTCTCCCTCCCTTATTTCTTTTTTCAAAAAGTTCTTGGCCAGGCCATCAATGCAAATTTGACCTTTTCTTAATTTCTTGCCTGAACAGCTCATGTATCACAAAATAGTTCAGAATATGCAAGATAATTTCTTGCAGGAATTTTACACATTTTATCAGTTGCAGAAACTTTTCAAATAGGTTTTTCATTCAGTTTTTTTCTTTAATTATCCCTTTATTTTTCTTAATTATAATGTTTAAATCAACTGTATTATTGGCAAAGTGTTGATGAAATCTGTTCAATACAATTTGAAATATTTGTTGTGACTGGGTTGGGTCTTTTGGAGCCATTCTGTTTGAGATATGATAAAATCCTGCAGTGTACTTGTCAGTGTTTATAACTGAAAGAGAATGCAATCTTTTCCTTAATAGAGCACAAGCCAATGTTAAAGACACAGTATGAGATAACAGTGCGAGTCCGCTGCATGTAATTTCTTGGGTTCCTGTGAAGTATCTTCACTATCTGTTAGCAGTGGGAGGATTGACCAACTATCTAATCCACTCCATTTTCTATCTCTGTCCCCTGTGTATTGCTTCTGTTACTTTTATTAATATGGAGCAGTTGAAGTCACTAACTTGGACATAGGCCAGTTTATGCTGTGTGTGTAGCTTCTGTGAAGACCACTCTAATGAACAGTGTGATGATGTGATTCAGAGATATGGAGAGAGCCAGCTTGCATGAAAGGTGAGTTTTCTGCTTTTGTCTTACTTTCTTCAGCATGTCAGATCCCTGGTTAGGTACTTGATGTTTCCTCTCTTCTTTCCCCAACTAGCCTCCCTTTTATCCCACTGGGATAATTTTGCTTTCTTTCTGGTTAGACAGACCGACGCTATTTTGTAAGTTAATGGTCTGTTTCCATTAAGTCATTAAGTAACACCATTTCATTGATGAAAGTCTTGTTCAACAGACTTGGCATTTAAGGTCAGTAGAATATCTCTGTATAATACAAAGGCTAACGTGTTGTTCTGAGCATATTTTGTATGCCAAGATTTTTAGTCATAGTAAAGTAGCTATTTGCATATACTAATTACTGGTATAATATAGAAACATGCTAAATTTTATTCACTTTGTGATTTTGTGTATGTTTTCTTTTGAACTTCACCCACCAAACTTTTTGCTTACATAATTTTTTACTTAAATGTTATGTCTAAATCCATTATAATTTAATTTTACAAACCTAGAATAGTGTTTCTCCTTTGGCTTTTATCATCAGGAGATTTGCACTCCTCAGTTCATGAGACCTGCAATGTGTGGCAAGAAAGAAACAATTCACTAGATTATTTAAGATCTCCTATTTTTTCCCTATTTTATATTTTTTCTATAATATTTAGTTTGTTGTCTTTTGCAGAAGAATATCACATATCCTAATGCATCCTAAGGAAGAACAAGAAATAATAAAAACAGGCCAAGCATATTGTTTTGAAACATAGTTCAGATAGTTTGCTAAGAAGTTTTTATGGTAAAAGTATTAGAGGCATTATCTGTCTAACCCAAAAAGTAATTTTCTTTTTCTTGACTGTTTAGTATTTGATTTCTTGTTAGTCAGTTTTTCATAGTTTTGTGGCCTTTTTCAGTTAATTAAGAGCAAAGACTATTTTACTTCACTTAGGTCCATTGGTTTTGGTTTCTTGGTTTCTCGGTTAGTGTAGTGATTTATGTGTAGCTTTCATCTGGGTTTTTCTTTACTTGGATATGTACAGGTTTAGTAAAGCTGTTACAGAAGAGTCTTCACATTATTAGAGGTGTACCTAAGACACGAGATAAGGTCTTTGAAATCTTTGCAAGTAAGATGTCTCCTAATTTAAGGCGCTGGAGTAGGTAACTTGAAAAATTTTTTTTTGCATATATCTATACAGTTTGAACTGCAAGTTGCCTTTTCCCCTGCCTGTTCACCTCTGTTGCAGAAGTAGTATGACACAATAGTCAGCATGTATTCTCCAAAAAATATTCAATTTTTAGGTAACTCTTCAAATAATTAATATTAAGACCTAAACATTGTATACTAGGGAAGGTATGGCAAGTTGAATTCTCTTGACACCACCAGACACACAGAAAATTTGACAAAACTGTAAAATATACTAAACTAGTGAACCAAGAATGGGCCTTAGTCTGAACCCTAACTTTCACAAAGGGAGTGCCTTACTTCTCAGAATAGACCAATTGAAATTCATTGAACTAATTGAATTATAGTAAGAACAAACCTGCAGGCAGTTATGTGCATTCTTAAGTACTGTACTAGTAAAGTTAAGCATGCACTGAAGTGTTTGCAGGATCAGTATCAGTTATTAATCAACATGTGTAAGGATAATATAATTGGCTGGGGGGGGGGCCTATGTCAAGTTTTAGATTTACTCACTTTCCTGGACTTGTGTGTGCATATGAATGTTATCCCACACTGTGTTCTTAAAAGCTTTTTTGAAACTCTCTAGAAAAACTTTAAGTAAACATAACAATCCATCAGAAGCTGTGAAATCATAGCTTTTGGCCAATCTAAACAGTATGTTTTTAATAGTAAATAATGTTTCTTTATAAAGATACATATGTAATGCATATTAAATATAATTCATTCTTACACAGCTGGACACAAAATGTCTAACTGTAATTTAAAATGAAAACTGCAGTGAAATAAAAAATAAGTTTCTAGTCGCTTGTTCCAATGTAGTACATGGCTAAACCAATAATAATTTTTTATTTCAAATGCTCCAAATGCTTAAAAATATAAATGAAATATGAAACAATGAAGCATCCAGAACTCAGGGAATGGCAGGAGATTTCCACAGCTCATTCTAACTGTCTACATAAGTAGCCCCCATAGTGATAGTATGAGTGCCTGAACTTTCTTTAGAGAGGTTTAAATTTCTCTTGGGGGTAGCATATGTGTCTACATATTTATTTTTATTGGAGCCATAGCTTCAAGGGCATCAGAATTATTCTGTGTCCTTCTGGTTTCAGCACTGGCCATCTTATGTGTTTGTCTTTCTGTTAGGCTTAGGGATTACTAGTAGTTGCCCAATTTATATTAAGAGATTGTGAAAAATATTTTGCTTTATAATTTTGTTTCTATTTTGCGTATTCTGATTAAGTAATTCTCTCCCTTCCCCTGTCATCTAAAGCAAAAATAAAAATAATTTGTGGCTGGAGTTGGCATCTTCTTACTCTCCATATTGGCTGCCTTGAATCGTACTTGTTTGGATGACAAAAAATGGTTTTTATTGCTGTTAATTCTGCAGCATCAATATGATCATGGAAGAGCAAGCTGGATTCTATTCTACCTCTGCATCTTCAATAGCAGGATTCAGTTCCTTTCATCAATTTGCTATAGGAGACCAAAAAAGATGCCAGTGTAGAGTGATGTGGACTCCCCTTCATTCGAAATGTAACTGAGACCGCCAACTAACTTGACATTAGCTGAAGAGCAGTCCACAGATTGTAGTAACTATTGATTACTACTAATTTTGGCTGGATTTGAATTTTTGCTGTGGAGTTTTCCAGGCAACCATTTTCCTTGTCAGTATTTCCGTTTTGAAGGTCTTGGCTTCAGAAGACTGTTGAGAAAAGAGAGTTTCCTTTTTGTTCTATATGAAAAAAGTTCTCTCCCCCTACCTAGTGTATTAAGACACTTTCCAATTCCTTTGGACTTCTGCATATAGATTGGTCTGCTAAGAATGGTCTAAGCATCTTGTGTGTGGAATAAAATTTGTTCTCCAATATGAAATCTGCCTTTGGAGATTCCACTTTTGGAGTTGTTTGCTCTGCTGCACAGACAGAAAGAGAGGTTAAAAGGTATAAATGGCAGTTAGGCACTCAATTCCCATTAAGTGCAGTTGGTCTAACTCTGGATGAAATGCCTCGACAGATATAACCTATGCCTCCAGTAACACATCTATAGAAAGAAGCTCTTTGGCCTTACACTCATAACCCTCAGTTCCTGATTTTATTTTTCAGCTTGTTGTTGGCCCTAGAATCCCTGGTGTCTCACTGGAATTAATTAGTTCTATTTTTATTATTTTTTGGCAGTCTAGAAATTAGTAATGGAATTATGGTTGGTTGGTGCATTAGAGTATTAAGCTTTCATTTTAAAATATAGAAGCTTCTCAAGTACTTCTAGGGCTTTAGAAATTCTGTGTGTCTGAAATATGTCTCTCATAGATCAACCTCAGCTTATTGTTTCTACAGGACCACTGTTGAAGGGATGTAGTCTTTGTTTGCCCCCACCCCTGAGTCCATTCAGACAGAAAGAGGACCCATGAGGGCCTGCAGTGTGGGTGTGTTACCTTCTCTGGTGCTCACCGTCTCTGTGCTGTCCGCATGACTTAGGCTGCCAAGCAAAACGCCTTTGTACCATCCAACTCAGGGTTTTCAGCCTTGAGCATAATCTCCTCAGCATCTCAAGAGGAGAAAAGGAGTATATGGGGAATGAGCTAATAGAGGAGCAGCTAGAGGCATTTGCACCATTTCGTACTACTTCAAGGAGGCCTCTGTGGTGTTGGATCAGCCAGTTTTAACACGCCTGAGACTCCGTCTCCTCTATCTCATTACTTTGGTGTTTACACCACCTCTTCTGCTGAGGGAGACCATTGCTCTTATTATTGGTAACTTTTAAACTGAGGAGACTTCTATCCCATTCTTCACAAGGAAGAGAGAGTCCATACTCTCACTCACAGAGCAGGCTCTGCTGTGAGTACCTTAAATACTTCATCTTGCACTGAAATCCCAGTTGAAACTTGATTTAAAGCTCATTGAAGTCAGTGGAAAGAGTCACATAGACGTCAATGGACTTTGGATCAGATTCTTGGTGGCCATGACAACTTGCCCCTCCTTGTATTTCTGTGTGCTTGGTACAGTCAGTCATCTGTGGCTGATGAATCCTATTAAGATTGGGTTAGTGAAGGGATCATGAGTAGAAGCAGACCTAGAAACAGCAATCACAATTTTCTGTGGCTCCAGGGGCACAATAGCAAAATGTATTGATAGTGTTTAGAAACTAAAGCAATAAAATGTATTGATAACCATTAAAAAATAAAGCCATCCCATATTGCGGCCCTAGGTCATGGGAGAACTATTGATACCCTCTTGTCCGATGAATGAAGCTAGTCCAGTCCCAGAACCTGACAAGAGACTTTCAGTAGTCTTCCTTCAATTGGTAAATTTTACTTTAGATGTTCTAAAAGCCCCAGCAATGAAAATTAAAGAATAATTAGGAAATTACAGCAAAGCTGACTGATTTGGACAGTTGTGGGTCATATTGAGCAATATAGGGAGGACAGTTGATTGCAGGAAGTCTAAAAATACTTTGTAGAAGTGTATCACCTCACAGAGAGTATCTGGAGTGCCTGGGAAATCAATAAATACTTGTGATGTCCAAGTACTAGGACTTCCATTTGCCAGAAAGGACTCTGCTCTCAGAACCTATATAGAAAAATTACTGAAGCTTTGGTTTAAGATGTTTTGGAATAATTTATATTGAAAATGATCCTTACCTCCTGTGATCTTTTAGGCTAGCCAATATCTAGGATTCTGATATAATTCTGAAGACCACAGGGGGAAAAAAGCCAGTTTTTGTTGTTGTTCTCCCTCCCCCTTTGTTGCTGGAGGGAAAGTGTGTGCACACACTTCCATCCCTGATTACTTAGAGGATGAGCAAAGATTCCTTTCCTTTCTCAAACCTGATCTGATAAAAGTGTTTGTGATACAAGATGACTGAGACCACACCAAAAAGAAGTTGGAAAATTTGTTTTGTTTTTGACTGAAAAATGCTTTTGTGTCACAAACCTCTACATCATGTGAGCAGCTGGATTTATGCCAGAAATTCTCAGTCTTTTATAGTGCGGATCTCAAAATAGAGGCACAGAGAAGCACAAATTGATCATAAAACTGCTTAAACAGCTGGAAACTCCCTGAACCGCAGAACTGTCAGCTGACAAAGGCAGGCCTATGATAGCCCCTCGTGGTGCCATACAATCTTCCTGCTCTCCTTCCTCCGCCCCACTCCCTGCCCCAGTATAGGAGGTGGGGGAGGAGGAAAGGGATTCCAGGGCAGCCTTTGTGCTCTGGTGCTGGTGGCTGGCAGAGTGTAGCAGGTGTATTGAGTGCTGCTTTGGCACACCTGGAGGTCTAGCCCCATAACTCTACAGGGCAGTCATCATTCACCCCTACTTGAGTTTCATATACATTCTACTTGATAATGTCCTCATAAAGCTTCTCTCCGGGCCTTTTAGTGTGTCTCCTTTGCCAACCTCCTACTGTTCCTTCTTCCATGCTGCCTTCTCTGCCTGGAATAGCAAATTCCTTTCCTCTGTTCCTTCAAGCTCTTCTAAAACTGCATCTGTTCTGTGTTCAGTTATCTCATTCTAATCTCACTGTGTGTCCTGTATTGAATCATACTGTGTTGTGCTGTCTTGTGTAATTTGGACTGTGAAGGATTTTTAGGGCAAGAATGTATGTGGAATAGACTCCCTATATTACATTACCAGGTGTGCACATGCAGAGGCTCTCATGCCACCACACATGTAATATAAATGTGGTGGGGGGGAGCCCAAAGGGGGTATTATCCTTTGTTTTGTCATCTGAGTGCATAGCACAGTGCTTTGAAATGTACGACAGAAAGGCCAGTAGCCCAGCTGTAAGGTTCATTTTGCTGGAGGGATGGTAGCTTTGAAGGCTTGTCTTAGCCATTATTTGTAAGGCAACAGTTTGGACCTCATAGAAGTCTTTAGTTGGTCCTCCACCTGGTAATGATTGTTCACTGCGCAGCAGTCTGAAAGAATGGGAGTCTGTGGAGGTAATTTTAGTTAGAGATCTGGGTGCCTTGCACTGACTGTTGTTCCTAGAATATACTGCTGTTCTTGACCCATACTTGTGCTTTGTCCGTTGCTGTTTGTATAGACCCTTTTATATTCTGGACCTGAGTTGCGAGGCAGGCTGTTTGAGCCTTAATGTAGACATGGTCTTGGTGGTGCTCTGTGACATATGTTGAGGTTTGCTGTTTTGACCTACATTAATTGTAAACCACATAAATGAAGTTTGACAGTATGTTGGTTTGAGGAGCACGTTTATTTTCTGAAAACAGACTCTCAAATATGTGAAGCTACCAAAATAATTATGAACAAACAAAATGCCACTTGCAACATGTGATCAGTTGTAGAGCAAGTTCCCATCTCCAAAAGATTTCTCCCTGCTCTGAAATTGTTAATGGGGGTGCAAATGCCACCGGCGTCTTGCCTTATCTTCCTTAGTGTGATGAAGTCAGAAGTAAATTACTGTCCCTTGGAAATAGGGTGGCTTAAAGGGACAGTCCTGTATTTAAGTCCTCCTGCAGATGTCCTGATTTTTCTTAAAAATGGGCAAATTGTCCCATATTTTCTGTTTCCCTTGCATCAGTACTGGTAGGTCCTGCTGCTGGCTGGATCCCTGCTTGCTAGCCACCCACTCTCCAGTGATGAGTGGGGGGGGTCCAGTGGCCAACAATGGGGGTGGGTGTGCAAGGCTGGTGGCAGGGCGAAGATACAGTGTGCGGGGCCAGCCGCTCCTCCTGCTGATCCGTCAGCACGCCCGCCCCCGCTGCATGTCGGCTCTCGGCCAGCAGGGCCCCGCCCCCGTCCCGTTTCTGGCTGCAGTGGCTGGTGAGTGTGGGCAGGTGCCAGGCGGCAGCCAGTTACGTCACCTCTGCTGTCCACCCATCGGTCCTTTACATGCTTCTCCTCTCGCTGTTGTCTCTCTGCTTTGCCCCTTCACCACACCAGCCCCACTGCTTCTCCATATCGCTTCTAGCAGGGTGCATCCCGCTCTCAGCGCTGTGCGGAGAACCAGCCCCTGGTCAGAGCGCTCAGCTCACCAACAGCCTGGCTGGCAGGCTCCTTCCTTCCCCCACTGCCTCTGGCTGTGCCCGCGCCTCGGGAAAGCCCAAGACCCTCCAGCCTGGGGTGCTGGCCAGGAGGAGCTGAGCCCTGCATGTGCCAAAGCCCTGCACAGTGCTGGCATGGGGAAGCCTCTTTGCCCCTCAGCTAAGCTTAGGGGTGGGGGTGGGAAACGATTTCCAGCCTGTTCACACCCTGAACCTGCAGGCTCCACAGCAGCCCCCAGGGTGAGGTCTTCACCCTCTTCGCCTGCCCCCTTCCTCCAGGTCCTGCCCTCAGGGAGCAGGGGGCTGCTCCGTCTCCTAAGCACCCACCTCTGAAGCAGCTTCCATCCCTTCCCTCCCACCCAATACCGAAAGGCTGCTGCTGGCCACATTCGTGAACCCTGGCAGAAATCTGGGGAGGGGGGCATAGAATATCAGGGTTGGAAGGGACCTCAGGAGGTCATCTAGTCCAATCTCCTGCTCAAAGAAGGACCTAGTCCCCAACTAAATCATCCCAACCAGGGCTTTGTCAAGCCTGACCTTAAAAACCTCTAAGGAAGGAGGCATGTAACCCTGCTTTTGCCCCATAAGCAATGGAAAATATTAAATTCTTTGTAAGAGATATTAAAAGGTACAGCTTAAATTTCCATGCTTAAAAATACGATGTTTTCAAAAATAAAGAAAGAGTGTTTCAGAAATTATTAGCTATAAAGAACTCTTAGCTTAATATTTCAGTAATCTGCTTTTTAAAATTCAGAACATATTCTGCTCCAGTTCTTAATGTTGTTTAACCATGAAGCAGCCTTAATTGTTTTAATGGAAATCCGCTGGTGAGTACAAATACCGTGTGTTGCAAGTCAGTATGATTTGCTGACAGAATGTGGTTTGAACATAATGAAATTAACATTCTGAAAGCTTTTGCTTGTAACACATATAAATAACAAAAAATGTGCTTTAGGGAAGCAGTTGGTAGTGTAGGCATCTTGCACAGAAGCTAACTACAAGTTTGCACTCTATTTACAGTTAGAAATGAAGTCTAGAGCCATAATACAGCCACACAAGACTTCTGTGACTGCTGCAAAGGCTTAAGATTTCTGTAACCAAATGAAAAATTTCAAGCATTCAAAACATGCACAGAGAGGACCCCATAATGTATTACATTTAATTCCAGTGCCTGGTCTGCCACAAACTTAACAGGGTCAGCAGACAAAACACACAATCAAAGCAACTTTAAATAAAAAAATCTGATTTTTTTTAAAACAATTTAATACTAATGAAGGCTAATTATGCAAAAGTTGGTATGTACAGTAAAACCAAATGACTCATTAGAAAGTAGAAATTTTTTTACTATACTCTCTTTACAGAGGCTACTAAAAGGCAATAATCTACTTTTGATTGCCAATATATTTTAGTTATTTTAATATCTTCATGAAGGCAGTGGGCCTAGTTGTGTGAGTGAAGGTTGCAGGATTAGTCCCTTTGAATGACTTTAGCAAATAGCTTTGTTCCCTTCATTTATACAAAAAATAAGGGGGAGGGAAATACTTCACTTGAAGCATTTTGTTTTACTGCCTGCTATATTGCCATCACTGGAACTATGCCTGGGGTGGTTAGGGTGGTGGGGTTGGGCCTATTATGTGGGATGGCATTTTCTAGACTTCTCCTTACAGTTCTGCCAATGCACTTTCATCCTGACTTGCAGCAAACCTACTGTTAGACTTTTCCTTACAAGAACCATAGACTATTTGAACAAGAAATGTACTTGTTGGTTCTCCTTTACTTTCTGAAATGAACTGATAGCAAGCAAGACTGAGAGGGACATATGAATGCTTGAAACCCATCTCCTTCTGCCCAATGTTTCCTCCTCTGTGCAAACTGGAAGTTGTCTTTGTCCTGTAAAGATATAACTGATGGTTAATATGGCTAAATATAAACTAACCACAAGAAAATTTGTAGTTAAAGTTCTTGCCTAATTTTTGTTTTATCAAAGCTGATAGCTGATGGTAAAAGTCCATCGGATCTTGAAGTTCTTCTCAAATGTTAATGAATTAAGCCTTGCCGCGTCCCTGTGCTGTGTGTGAGCAGCATTATCCCATTTTGGATTTTCCTGCTAGCTCTGACACTGATCTGCTGCATGGGAGTGATACTCCCTAGTGGTACCCAGGGTTGTGAGGCACCTCATCTTCACCTAGTCTTGTCTGTGTATGCTGTGGATCAGCTTCTCCGGCAACAAAAGCTCTGCCTTCCCAGACCTCCACAGGCTTCGCCTCCTCTGTGAAGGGTAGTGAATGGAACACAACCATCCCTGAATCTTCAGAGCATTACCTGTAGTATACAGCCCCTTATCCACTGAACGCTGTACAGTTACCAGGCCTGCTGTTCCCAAAGGAACAGTATACACCAGGTGGTAAGATTCAGCTCAGGATCACCACTTTGCTTAACACTCCAGCACGGAGATATATTTATAGTAAAAAGAAGAATAAGCGTGAAAGTACAGAGATTCAACTGAGAGTGAGTAAGAATATTGGACACAAACAGTTACGTACAGAACAAAATCATAGCACGCTTTCCAGCTTTCCAAATTAGCTAACAAGTTAACCTCCTGCTAAAGAAGATTGTCTCATTCAAAGTTCTCTCTATCGTTTTCAACCAAGCCTGGTTGAGACTTTCATGAAGCAAATTCTCTGTATGTGTACTTCCTAGGTGAAGGATGACAGGGTATCTCCTTTGTCCTCCAGACTACTAGAGCAAACATTTGCTTTGCACCTCCAGATAGGCTCATCCCTATCCCCTTGTTACCTTCCATCCCCACCGCTGTTTGCTTCTTCCTCTTACTTTTCTCTCTCTCTGAAGTTTCCACAATTCCTCATTAGCATTTGGCTCAGACTGTGAGAGAAGCCCCATTGTGAACCATACAATACTTAATTTACAAGTAGACAACCAGATAGATAAACACTTTAGAAAGTCTCTTTCACCTTTGCTCATGTGACCAGTCCTTAGAACATAATTTTCAGTTTAGATGTATAACTCCTTACACAACATCTATACATGCTGGCCAGCGTGGCTTTTAGTTGAGACCTCACGTGGTACTCTTTGGTGAGCTAGATCCCTGTAACCCCTCTGCGCCTGTTTGCCAGTTGGCATTAAGAAGTTTTAGAGTCACAGTGGGTAAGTCGTCTTTCTGTGCCTGAGTTTTCCCCTCTGAAAATGGAGATAGTTATGCTTGTCTGTCTTTTGTAAAGTACATTGAGAGCTATGGATGAAAAATGCTATGAAAGATCCAAATCAGTGTTTGCCCACTACTTTAGTTGTATTGAATTCTATAAATTCACTGGCTTAAAAGTGGAGTGGTGAATCAGGCCAATAAGTTCTCTTAATTTATTTTAAGGACCAACAGGCCAACTTCATATCAAGTCAAAAATACTCTTGTAAGTACTTTAAGATGATATAATTTATCTGGAATGTCAAAAGCCACAAAATTACCTTTTGCTCAGTGTGTGTCCTCTAAGGGGAGGATTGCTGAGCAAGGAAAGAGTCCAGAGTCACAATCTTGGCTTCCATTGTGCCCACTGAGGTAGTGGTCTTCACTAGCCATCACCTTCAGCCCCCAACTAAAACCTCTCCAATGCATCATCAAGGATCTACAACCTATCCTGAAGGACGACCCATCACTCTCACAAATCTTGGGAGACAGGCCAGTCCTTGCCTACAGACAGCCCCCCAACCTGAAGCAAATACTCACCAGCAACCACACACCACACAACAAAAACACTAACCCAGGAACCTATCCTTGCAACAAAGCCCGTTGCCAGCTGTGGCCACATATCTATTCAGGGGACACCATTATAGGGCCTAATCACATCACCCACACTATCAGAGACTTGTTCACCTGCACATCTACCAATGTGATATATGCCGTCATGTGCCAGCAATGCCCCTCTGCCACGTACATTGGTCAAACTGGACAGTCTCTACGTAAAAGAATAAATGGACACAAATCAGATGTCAAGAATTATAACATTCATAAACCAGTCGGAGAACACTTCAATCTCTCTGGTCACTCGATTACAGACCTAAAGGTCGCAATTTTACAACAAAAAGACTTCAAAAACAGGCTCCAACGAGAGACTGCTGAATTGGAATTAATTTGCAAACTGGATACAATTAACTTAGGCTTGAATAGAGACTGGGAGTGGATGGGTCATCTCACAAAGTAAAACTATTTCCCCATGTTTATTCCCCCCCACCCCCCAACTGTTCCTCAGAGGTTCCTGTTAACTGCTGGAAATGGCCCACCTTGATTATCACTACAAAAGGTTTCCCCCTCTTCCCACCCTTCCCCCCCCCCCCCCCCCCCCCCCCCGGCTCTCCTGCTGGTAATAGCTTATCTTAAGTGATCACTCTCCTTACAGTGTGTATGATAACACCCATTTTTTCATGTTCTGTGTGTATATAAATCTCCTAACTGTATTGTCCACTGAATGCATCCAATGAAGTGAGCTGTAGCTCACGAAAGCTTATGCTCAAATAAATTGGTTAGTCTCTAAGGTGCCACTAGTACTCCTTTTCTTTTTGCGAATACAGACTAACACGGCTGCTACTCTGAAACCTGTCTTCAAAGCAGTTAGCTGAGGGAAAAAAAACTTTGGATCTTGTCATCATGAGGTTAACATGCTATTTTCCCCCTTTATCCATTCACTTTTTGAATTAACTTTTTGGCAACAGATTGAGATTCTTTCAGGAGAAATTTGGCTGATATTGAGCAGCAGGGTCATGAACCTAGGTCTGTTTAGTATGTTTTTATTTTTACTTTTCACCATATTTGGGCTTCCAAATTTTAGATAAAATGACCTATTTTGGTCTCAAGTACTCTGTAAAAGTTACAGACTTTAGCTGTACCACCCCATCCCTCTCCACCTCATCCTCTGTGCCTCTTGAAAACTCAACTAGTTCAAACGCTACAGGGAAAAGCAGCTTAAAACTCTGAGACAAAGGTGCATTGAAAAGCTTTGTAAAAAAAGCCAAATCAAATAAACCATTCACAGACCCAAATCAGGAATAGTTGTATGTACAGTAAGAAAACATGAATACATTTTAAAAAATTACTTCAACACCTGAATTCAGGCTTCTGTTTTTTTCTTGAAGCAGTTGAGAGGACTGTGAATCACTAAGTAATGTAGTGAATAAAACATGCAAAATTTCTGGTTGTTTGTGATATTTTCAAGTGCTTCAGGAGAAGATAGGAGGTTGATATTGCAGCTAAGGCAATAGAATGGGATACAGGAGACCTGATTTAGATTCCTTGGCTGCAGACTTCCAGTTAACTTGGGCAAGTCACATAATCTCTCTCTCCATCAATTCATCACCTGTAAAATGATGATAATACTTCCCTACCTTTATAAGAGTGTTGTGTCTTTAAACACAGTCACATACTGTGGTGATAAGTACCTGAAAAGATAGACAACAGAACTGTGGACTTGAAAAGAAAGGATTTTGCTTGTCATCTGAACACTGTTTTACTAACATATTTTATATTTGATGTGTAAATGAGGTAAATGGAGATTTTAAAACTGTTTAATAACTTTTAAGTCTGATAAGTATAAACTGTGAATGTTAATTGAAATTTATGAATGTAATATTCTATGCTAATTAGCAAATTACACTGATAAAGTACCAGGTAGCATAATGAATTCAATACATGTTGTTGGCATGACTTCATTAGAAAATGTGCTTGTGCTAGTTGTAACAATCTTGGGGTTCATTTAAATAACAAACCAGTGAATGAGAAAGGAATACAACTTTCATAAAACAAACTGGAGAGCTTCTGCAGTGAGCTGCTGCACACAGCCATGCGGTGTTCCCAAACCTCGCCTCTAGGGCACACCTCCAAATTCCCATACTCACAACACTGCCCCTGTGAGAGAACGTTTCCACAGTCTTTCAGAAACATATCTCTACACTAGTGTGGCTGAATTTATAACTTTATGAGCTACATTGGGAGCTTATTTTAGATAAGATGATATCTTCACCTGTTTTGATTCTCTGTTTTGCAGTAGTTTCGTTCTGTGATGGATAGTAGAGAAAACTGATTAGTGCTGTGATTGATACTTCAGCATGTCAGGGGACTGGTATAATGGGCTGCCATTGAGACTGCACTGTGAAACCACACACAGATTACCTCATCTCATTAGAAGATTGAAACCTTCATTGAGTCTACAAGATTGCACAGCTTTCAGATGTACTGCAGTTGGGAATTGGTGCTAAGAATGCTTTCATTTTCCTTGGATGACACTGAAATGGTGATTTTTTTGTTTTGTTTTGGATAAAAGTCACAGCTGCTGGATGCCAATACAGAATGTTCCATTTCATCTTCTTTTAAAGTAAGGTTCTGAATTATGGAATGAATTTAGCTTTGGAGTCGATGTCAGAGTTGGTTGTGTTAAATCTATTTAACATGCTTAGCCACTGCCATTTCATGATTCTGTAGTGAGAGTGCCATAAAGAGCACATTCTTGTTTTGCGTATTCTGTGTTCCTGAAGCAAGGGGTGAAGCAACAGGTGTATCATCACTGGCAGCAGTAGCCTTGGTCTAAGATATAGTTGATCCTCTGATGCTCTGTTTTGTGTTGACTAAGGGACATAGCTCATAATAGACAGCACTCTGCAATACACAGCTGTCTTGTTTTGGGATAGTGCAGCTGGCTGCACATGCAGATGTGCCTAGAAAAGATGGCTTACAGAGAGCCCATTTAACCCATTGTTTACTGTTGCTAAAGGGAGCTCATTAAAATGCAGTGTTTAAATAAAAATAAATATGGCTTATACATTGTTACTTGGAATATTTGAGCCCTGCTAGGGCAATAAGCCAAACTGAAGAATTTGTTGTAGTGCAAGAACTTGCATGCTACAATATTGATATTGTACACCTTATCAAAATATGTTCAGCAAGTTGGCCTTTCTCTGCTTAAGCTGTCAACAATTATCCTTTTGTTCAGAGAAGACATGTAGCGAAAGAGATGTGAGGTAAGTGGTGGTTTTGCTATTCAAAATTCAATAGAAATAATATTTGGAATATATACTGCATGTTTTGAGCAGCTGGTTGATGTCTGTTAAGATGCTGCTTAACAATAAGTGCTATGCAACGTTAGTAAGCACATATGCACTTGTAATGAATAACAGCAGTGAGACTACAGAACAGATTTCCCATTAGTCTGGCAATGAAATCTCTGAGATTGACATACTGTCTAAGGTATTTCTAAGGCATCTATCAGTTTCTGTGTAAGTGCTGATCACATAAGCAGTGTTTGTTTGTATAAAGATAATTTAGAACAAAGTCAAACATTAAAAAACAATCATTGAGCCAATTTGTCAAGATGATAAAAGAACAGAGACCCTAACGTGAATATTTTTTATTATTCTTACATGTATTCTATCAAAAATCCAAATAATGAATCATATGCAAGTGGATGTTAAGGACATATAGACTACATTTCATATATGAGTATAATCAGGAGCACTTGCCTTCAAGAAACATCAAAACAAGAGTGGCTAGATCGGGGGTCAGCAACCTTTGGCACGCGGCCCATCAGGGTTATCCACTGGCAGGCCGCAAGACATTTTGTTTATGTTGACCATCCGCAGGCACGGCCCCCGCAGCTCCCAGAGTTCTACAGAATTCTATACATAAACAAATTACACAAATCGTATAAAGCTCTAAATACTGTCCTTTTGGTCAATCAGTGTTTAACTGCATAGTTGCATACAGTGGACAGAAATTAATTACTTCTCAGTAAAGTATCCATTATGTGTAGGTATGTGAACATTTTGCTGGTCATCTTAAACGTTCACTCTACCATTCTAGTTATTGAGCATGTGAAATAGCTGACGCAGAGTACCTATCTTGAGATACTTTTGACTCACAAGGAAGTTTGCTATGTCATGATATTGCTGAAAATCATGAGGCTCCCAAGCCAGATGGAATATCTGTTGCAATGTAGAGAATGCAGTTCCTTGAGTGACCATCTTAATTTCCCTGCTATGGATCCATTGGTCTAGGCTGAAGTCATAACTCATGGGTATTTCTATCCAATCCATTGGGACAGAGCCAGTTTTTTTTAAAATCTGTTTATTGACACAGGAAGCTCACTTTGAGGGTGTGTTTGCTGACCCAACATTCCTATTCCCAGTGTGTCTGCCTTCACAAAGCAGAGCAGATATATTCTTTTCTGCTGTCTGTGGGAGAGCTTCTTGCAAGAGATTCCTTTTCATTGGAAATGAGTTTCTCTTTACTTTCGTCTGTGACAGGGTATTCTGTCCCTGAAGGGCAGTACTTCCTACTGGTCAATCCTCCCCATCACATATCATGGCCCTTCAAGAGTTTAGGGTGGTCTGATACACAAAGCCTGAGGATATATGGGGAGAGAGGAAGGGGGTCCTCATGAAGAAGTAGCATTTAGAGTGAATCCTGGTACTACAGTATCTTTAAGGGTCTGGGACCTGGAGCTGTGCAGAGAGGGTGGGACCTATCCAATAAGGAAAGAGCTGGGAGAAAGGGCCAGCATAACTGCTGCTTCCTGCTTCATAGCAGGGCAGATGCCTACAAACATGGAAAAGAGTAAGAAGGCTCCTGCAGGGTCCTGAGTTAGCAAGGAGCAGACACCAGCAGGAGAAAGCTGCTCTCCAGGAGGAGGGCTTGGGGATAATAATTGTGTGAATTACCCATCTCCAGGAGAAGGTCTGGGGCTTCTGACATGAGGAGAAACGTAAGACTGAGAGAGAACTTTCAGGGGACTGGGAACAGAGCTTAAAGGGCAGGCATCAGAGGAACCCTGAAAGCTAGAAGTACCTTTTTGTTTGTTTGAGATTTTTTGTTCTGGTCTTTTTTTGTAAGAGGTTTTGTAATAAAGAAGCCCTAAGAATGGTATTCTTGAATCAAATGTCAAGAGTGCTTGAAGTGGCATTAATGTCTTCCTGAGAAGTGAAACTGAGCTAGGGAGTACAGGGAGCTCCATACTAATTCAGCAGAGGGCACTACAGGTGAGGCATGCTTTATGGTGATCCCTTCCCCCCCCCCCCCCCCCCCCCCCCCCGCTGGTTTGTCCTTCCTCCTTGTTGGCCTCTGTCGGTAACTCTTATTGACAGTTACAGTGGTTGAGTGGTTCTTCTTTCATCATCCAAGGATTCCTGCTGCTGCACTCAGAAGAGGAATTTTGCATTTGGGAGGGAGTGCAAAACTTGGGACAGGTATCTTTAAGTTTGTACATTTTTCCTATTCGCCCACAGGAACGTGCCAGAACATCCAAACTTTTGTCGCACAAATGGAATGGGGGCATAAGGTGGTTATATACACTTTGTACTGGTCTGCTTCCCTCATCAGAATTACCATCATGGCTCTTTTGTGAACCAGGACTTCCCTTTTCTGGCAAGAAATTTAGGGTGATCTTGGGAACAGCAGCAGAATTGTTTTTTAACCACAATTTCCAGTCTTCTCCGTAGGAGAAGTTGTATCTAATGATAAAGCTTGCAAGCAAGTTCAGGTGAGGGGAGGAACTTCAACTTTAGTATGGGTACCATCAGCCTACTGACTAGTGGAAAATACCATGCATCCAGAGTCAGCATAGTTTTCTGACACAACAGATCAGTGTTGTTATGATCTCAGTTGATTGCAATATCAGGAAAAGTACTGGAACAAAATAGAGACCTTCTGTCATCTTGATTTGCTTATTAAGCCATTGAGACCATTGTCCATGCTAGCAGCTGGAAGCTTTTGAGAAAAAGTGTGGATGTCTAGGTAAGATGGCTAAGAAAGCATTAGGAGGATACAATATTGTACACACAATAGTTAGGCAAATTTAATTAGCCACTGTCCCGTACCATGTTTCTGACAAATATATTGTATTTTTGTTTGCTTAAGCTAAGGTACAGACTTGGGAATTCTTAGACATATACGTTTTATTAATCAAAATACAATTTAAAATTATATAAGAAATTACAGAAAATAAAACAGATTGCTATTTTAGTGTTTACAGTGTCCAACTAATCAAATTAAAGTAATGTAGGATGTTACAGTTTATCAAGTAATTCGTTTATTGTAATTCAATCTAAATATATTACAAAGTCGTAAACATAATTCTGTACTATTCTGTAGAAGTGATTTTGGTACCAATATGAAATTATGGATTTGTAACACAGGTTCCCATTAATTTTTCAATCAAGTTTTTATTTTTCAAATTGAAAGTCACGAGACTGTCAATCATAGTTCAAAATCAGAAATTTAAACCATTACTTGACTATTTAGATTTGACTTCTATTAAAAATTACCTTTCCATTTCTCTTTAAACTCAGTAGTTTAAACCACACATAATCCATAACCCTAATTTTAGTTTACTGTAAACTCTGATTTATTGGAGACAAACCTACAGATATTTTTATAAAATTGAAGAAATAAAAATATTGAGAGTAAACTCTCTCTAGGGTTAGTCCTTTTGGTATGATGTCCATCTGTTTGCATTTGGAAAGGAGGAAGATGTCTGTCTTTATCTGTAAGAGTTTTTTCATGAAGTTGATGGATTTCCATTCCATACGGCTAAATTCAGTGCCTTGCACAATGACAGGTTTCAGAGTAGCAGCCATGTTAGTTTGTATCCGCAAAAACAGTATTAACACGGCTGCTACTCTGAAACCCGTCATTGTGCAAGGCACTGAATTTAGCCATATGGAATGGAAATCCATCAACTTCATGAAAAAACTCATACAGATACAGACAGACATCATCTTCCTTTCCAAATGCAAACAGATGGACATCATACCAAATGGACTAAAGAGTACTCCTGTTCTTTTTGCGGATACAGACTAACACGGCTGCTACTCTGAAATCTCTCTAGGTTACAACTCATTAATTCATTAAAGATTTTGTCTTTTGTCTGAGGAGCAGACTGTTTTTTGTGACATCACACATCATATGCTATCTGAAAAATCTCTAGTCTGTAATTGCTATAGGCACAAATGTTTTTTTATCCCTTTTCCAGGGCATGTAAACTCGGGTTCCTGGTGCTGTGCTAAACTAGTACAATTAACTGGCCAAACTCTGAACTCTTAACCTCTTGTTGCCTAAAGTGAGAGAGAAGGTTTTGTAAATTGCATCATCTTTGGTGTATAGAGAAGTATTTGGGTGGAGTGGAGAGCTCTTAACATTATGAGCACCTAGAGAGTGAAGTAAGAGAATGGTAGAAGTGGGTGAACTGTCACCACCACTGGAGAAGGCCAGATTGGAAATGAGATATTAATGGGACAGAAAAAATAGGTCATTTTGGATGATTGATGTAACTTTCGGTCTCTACTCTTAAATCTATGAAGATGAAAGATAATTCCATATATAAAGATATGTCTTGCTGAAAGGTTGTTTGTACTTTGAACACAGATCTTGTTTGCATTTAAAGAAAAGGTAATCTTGCACTTTTTGGTTTTCTCTTTGCAATAATTTAAAAGTGCATTAATTACATTATTTTGCTTATCTGCCTTTAATTTGTGAAGCGTTGAGAATTTACTTTGCTATATATGAGTGAATTATTTGATTTTTTAAAACTTTACAAACTGCATTTTTGTGATACAACTAAGAAGCGAATTTACTTACTTTTAATGTTCATAAAATGCTTTTACTGGATAATTGTTTTTCTGCAAGAATATTTTTCTTGCAACTACTTTGTGTTCAAATAGGAGAGAAAAAAGCTAAATGTTTGTCTTTAACTGTTTGTTTTTCTTTTTTTAATTTTGTTTGTAATATGTTTATTGAACTCTCTGGACTGGTTCCAAAAATGTTAGGTTAGATGTATAAACATGTTCTAACAATGGTATCATAACACCAGTGTGTTTTTGTTTGGGTTGGAAATTGCAATATAAATATTCTGAGTTAAAGAAAAAGCAGCCATTTGTGTCTCCTTATCCCTTTTACCAATTCATTAGAATGTATTTGATTAAATAGTGGAAATGACTTTGCAATTCAAGGGACTTGGATTAATTTAGAAATATCATATGATGAGACACATACTAGCTTTTAAAATATTTTTCAGCTATTGCATCCCTTACATGCAGTGTCACAGGCTATCATCAGATTGATGTTGCAGAAAGTGCTTAACTATGATTTTTGTAGTATGTGAAGTATAATCACGTTATTGCCTTTAGTTCCTGAACACTTGAACAAATGTATAATATAGTAAACTATTACACTGCGTGTTATGGCAGCATTTGATCACAGTGTAGGCTGTTGATTTATGATGTATTGGCACTTCTGCTTGATACGTTTTGTAAATGTGCTAAGAGCTGGGGGTGAGCACTTTTTGCTATTACTGTTGCACTTATTTTAATTTTTTTAAATGACCCAAACAAACAGAGCTGTGAGGGTTATAAGACATTTTATTTGGTCTGTCTGAAATCATCAACACCATTTTCCTTCAAGATGACCTGTTTTAGACAGCATCTGAAACGAGGGTGAGTAGTCCCACTGTCTTCAGTGCTTACAGGATCAAGGTATTAATGTTTTGTTAATATGCTATGGATTTTTGTATTTAATATTTATAACTTAGGAAAAATATTGGTAACTTATGCACTTTTTGCAACTAGATGAGGTGATGATAAATGTTGGTTTTCTTGAATTGACTTTTACTTTTATTCCTCAAAACCTTTTTGGCTTAAATCTTTGCTACTTTGATCTAGTTTTATGCTAGAATTCCATTTTAGTCAAATTGGAATTTTGAGGCTCAAGTCCTCTAATACTGCCCAGCAGAGGTGTATGACCAGGCAGTAACAGTGAGTTTTCCCCACACTTTCATGCTGATATACCTCTAGGAGCGAGAGGTTCTTTGGGCTGCTCTTCACTACTGGGGAGATCCACACTGCTGCAATTGATGCAGCAGGTGTCAATTTAGCAGGTCTAGTGAAGGCCTGCTAAATCGACGGCCGAACGCTCTCCAGTTGACTCCAGTACTCCACTCTCCGAGAAGAGTAAGGGAAATTGACCGGAGAGTGTCTCTTGTCGGTACCTTACTGTCTTCACTGCCCGGCAAGTCGACCTAAGCTACGTAGCTAGAGTAGCGTAACTTAGGTGGACTTACCCCGGTAGTGAAGACAAGCCCTTTGTCTCTGTGCCCATTCAATCCTTTGCTTCCCTGCCAAGACTATCAAGAAGAGCAAAGATTAGACTGCAACCACACAACAATGCAACGCTGGCTCTTTTTTATTATTGTTGTTCTATGTTTTTGCTATGTTGGCGATGGCAGAGATGCTACCTTTTACACAACAGTGATTTCTAGTGTTAGGGCGGGTGACAGGATTGTTTTCTGTCTTACCATTTCTTCAGTAATGATCCTCGTAATGAGTAAACTGCTCCGTCTCTGCAGTGTTTCTAAAGCAGCGGTGGTTGGTAACATTGTCAAAATTGGAATGTGTTAGGTTGTGTGAGACAGAATGTAAACAGTTTTTTCTCGAGACCAGTGTGTTTAAAATTCTTCTCAGTTTGTGCACCAGTGCTGATGTGTACACAGCAGTGAAATGAGGACAGATACATACATGGATTTGAAAGTGGCAGGCCTCAAATTTTATTAAACTTTCCCATCCATGACCCACATTCTCCTGTGCTAGGCATTTAATTGATTCCAGTGCAGGGTTTATAGGGCTCCTACCATATAATCCGTAATTTGGGGTAGGCTCTCCTCAGCCTATCCCCAGGATTCAGGTCAATACTTTGCCTAAGACTCTAGGCATTTCTTGTGGTACAGTGATAGGTTGGAAGGGCATTTACCTGAACCAGTCATTTATCTAGAAGAAATGTCTGGCACTGAAAGTGATGTTTCTGTTATGAATTTAATATTGAAATAATCTATAATAATTTAAATTACTAGTTTTGTTTGCCATAATCCATGATATCCCAGATGTTGGCATTAGTGAAGTATCAAGATGCATAAAGTATTCCTCTGGTGGTGTCAAAGGAAATATTGGCAAAGCGCTATGGTCGGGGGGGCGGGGGCAGGATGCTTTTAACTAATAGGACCCTCTGAAGAGTGATTTTGTTAAGAATTTTAGTTATGTAAATGACATGGTACTCCTATAACATGGTTGGTATCCTTCAACAAGGAAGGGCTAAAAAAGCAAACTCATATTTTGTGACGTACATGTGTGAAGATATGCAACTCATTTTGTGTTACTTGGCGCCCACAATAAAGCCATTATATTTGTTAATAAAACAGTTTTAAAGTAACTTTTAGTTTTTCTGGGGAAGTAATTTACTGTAGAGAATATGACATGAAACATGACTTTTGTTTGTTTGGGTTATGTATGCAAGGCAAGAGCATTGTCTGTTCTGGATCTCTTTTAAAACATACAAGTTTCACAGTAGCAGCCGTGTTAGTCTGTGTTTGCAAAAAGAAAAGGAGTACTTGTGGCACCTTAGAGACTAACAAATTTATTTGAGCATAAGCTTTCGTGAGCTACAGCTCACTTCATCGGATGCATTCATTGGAAGTGAGCTGTAGCTCACGAAAGCTTATGCTCAAATAAATTTGTTAGTCTCTAAGGTGCCACAAGTACTCCTTTTCTTTTTAAAACATACAGGTCAGGTAAAGTGATTCTGGGAAGATACACATTTACTCTTTGCCTTCTCATTTTTCAGAGTTCTTGAAAAAACTCTGACTCATTATTTCAGCATAATGACTTTGCAGACCCAGTAAATTGGCCATTAATATTGGACTATTGTGTGAGTGCTAAGTACGTAAAAATAGTTGTGGAGCCAACCTTGTTTCCTTTTCAGGGTTTATCAGTTGGAAGCATCTTCTTATATCCCATGTGTAAGCAAAGAACCCTCTGGATTGATGATTTGATCTGTATAATGGAATATCTAGGCAGGATATCCTTTTTCTGTTATTCCTTGGTGTTATGGCATCAGGTTCTGTTTCAAAGTGGGGGCAGGGGAAAGGGAGATTGGAAGTAGCAGACAGTGTGGTTTTAGGTTATGTGGTTGAAGAAGATCTCAAAATCATTCTCCTACTCCATGATCAATTAATAATTATACTTCAAAAGACAGCTAAAATTTGACATAAAAAGGCACGTTAGTGGTAGACGAAGGACCAGTGGTTTCTACTGGTGTTCCCAGGCACAACAGAAGAGTCTTCTCTATTTAAAAGTTACTATAGATTCTGTATTGAAGTAAACCATATTAGTATCTCCTTTGTGCAGTTATTTTTAGCATTTGCAGACTTTCGTGAACTACTATGTTAGCAAGTTAGATCCAGTCTCAGCTTGTAAAACCTGATGCCAAAGCTTTTTTGAATTTTCTGATTCTGGTGTGGTTAAGTATTTAATAAAGTACTACTAAAAACATGGGAAGTCTAATGTAAATAACATGGGTGTCGTTATATACGATAAAATGTGTGTGTGTGTGTGTGTGTTTATATAGTAGTTAACACTTCAAAAGTTATATATGAGTATTACTTTGTTTTGACATGCTTATAACCTTCTCAAATTCACATTTTATGCCTTTATCTTTATCTTTATCTTTATGCTTCAGGGTTTAAGCCAATCTCTAACTTCAAGAAATTAGGAAGAGACCTAATTGGGGAGGGGGAGAGTATCATACATCAGTCCATACATCTTCCTCTGAATCATCTGGGGCTGGATATTGTGCAAGACAGGGTACTGGACTAGATGGACCTCCAGCCTGATCCATTATGGCAATTCGTATGGGTGATGAAGACAATTATAGGTTTGGAAAGACTTTAAGAGAGATTGTGAAAAGATTAGGATTGTTTATTTTACAGAGGAGATGACTAAGAGAGGACTTAATAAAGGTGCACGAAATAATGATTGGTATAGAAAAGGTAAACTGGGTGTTCATACGTACCCTGTCTCACAAGGAAAGAGCTTGAATGGCTGGAACTTGAAGCTAGGCAAATTTTTTTTTTTAACAGCGAGAATAATTACCCATTGGAACAACTTACCAAGGGTCATGGTGGATTCTCCATCACTGACAAGTTTTAAATCAAAGTTGGATGCTTTTCTACAAGATATGCTTTAGGAATTATTTTGGTGAAATTCAATGGCCTCTGTTATGCAGGAGGTCAGACTAGATGATCACAACCATTCCTTTCTGGCCTTGAAATCAATGAACCTAAAAAGGGAAACATTCAATGAAAATGAAAGGCCACAAATTTCAAACTAATCAAAGGGAAAACTTAGTTGATCTTTTGAACTCATAGCCGCTAAATACTGAGGTCAAGAATTTAGTATACTAAAAAAAAAAAACGAGCAGGATTAGACATTTCTGTGGCTAATGAGGATATTTACAGATAAATTAAATAGATTTTGAAATGTATAAGGGGATTCAAACCCTCAGGCATCAGGGCACAAGGCAATCCCTGACTTCCTGGGATTAGGAAGAAACCTCTCCTATGGGCAGATTGTTCCATAATTGTCCACTACAAGGTTTCTTGTACCTTTCTCTGAAGCATCTTGCATGGGTCACGATCACATACAGCATATCAAACAGGGTGGATCACTGATCTGATCTGGCATGATCATATGTTCCATATACCTAACTCACAAATGAGTGGATTTTCCTGGTTTCTAGCTTCCATAGAATACTAGTCTTCAGGTTCATTTGGAAAGACAGAGAAATTACCCTATTATCAGCAATGATACAAATTGAAAAGTAACTTTGCACATGTGTAGTAGGAAACTTCCACTCCCTTTACTGTTAGACTAGCTCCAGATCTGTGGAGTTAGAGATGATATACCCAAATTATTCCTGTGCAGAAATCCCTATCCGCAGAAGAGCTGTGGCATCAAGACTCCTATGAAAAAATATGTACTCTATAGTTAGCATGTGTTATGGTATTCAGAATAGCCTGGAGTTAAGAATCTTACATAGATCTCATGCTTTTTTGCAAATTGTTTAGAAACCAAGCGAGACCAAGTGAGGTTTTTTTAAATATTTTAAACCCACCCCTTATATATTAAATCATTCTAAATCTTACAATTGCTGTTATTTTCAGTCCATTGTGTCTACTTCCTGTTGGTCAAAGGTTATTAGGATAGGGTGGTGTATGTATAGTGAGATGGAAAGCTGACAGCAAAAAGAAAGCTCTGCTTATTTTGGGGTAGACACAACTACAGAAATGGCCAGGACATTGCTTGGATTTATTGAAAACGCAAAGAGGTAAACTGCTCCCAAAACTGACATAAGATATTCTTTTATTTATTCATATGGAAAATTAATGAGGTTTTAAAAAATACATTCTCCAAGGAAAGATTTATATTTTTCTTAGGTTAATTTTTCTTGTCTAGAAAGGATGTCATTTTTGTTTGGTATACAAGTTAAAGATTTTTGTAAGAGCTATTTCTTAGACATGAAAGTAAATATTCAGCACATTTGGTAATTTTATACTATAAGATGGTTTAGAACACCGTTTATACTTTTCTAAGAGTTAATACCGCAAACTGCAAATACAGTCTTGTTCTGATATATTAAGTCAAAAGAATGTATATTTTAGTATAGTGCTGTTCTAAAATGCATTATTTGTCTTGATATGGCTGGTCATTGTCTGCGAAACTTATCTATGTTGCTGTTTGGTTGTTCAGACAATAGTATGGCACTTGCGTTCTCCTTATAGTAAAAATAAACTTGTACTGAATAATCCTAAACAAACATTTTATACTTGAGGGATTGAGTTGTCTGCTCTCAAGATCTTCAGTGATATGATCATGAGCTCCTATATAGGTTACTGTTACATGGTTGTTACAAGGTTTTGCTTTTAGACGAAATATCAGTTACTAGAGTGGTTGCTGGGTGAAGGGAAGAAAAGGGTGACAATAAAATGGTCATATGTAGTTATTTGATTCTGCAAAACACTTGATCTGGTGGCTTGTTTGACTATTCTTAGAGAGTCTAGTTGACCACAGAAATGTTTTGTTGGTTGAATTGGTAAGTTAGTATGGGTACTGTTTTATCAACCAACTATTGTCAAATAAGCTGCGATTACACGGAAGCTTTTTAAAAAATTTTAAAGTATACCAATGTATACATTAATTATTAAATATTAGGTACTCTTGATTCTCTAAACTGCTCTCATTCATTTTGTAGCTTTTGTTTCAGTAGGTGTTCTAATCTCAAAGAAATAGTCTGTTATGCCTTGGAAAAGGACTTTTTTAAAGGCACCATCAAGTTGATATTAAGCAGTTTCAAAAACATTTGTAAAAACCGTTTTAGGGACTGAAGTCCCTCTACTGATGTTTTTGGTCTTACAAGCACATTTTTATATAATTTTAAAGGTCTTGTTTCTCCTTGTTGTTGTGTGAAAGCCTCATACAGACAGGGGAAATTGATGAACTATCCAGGCCAGTAGTGAAACTGAACATACACAAGATGCTGTAAATGTACAAGTAAATGAACTGGAAACATAGCAAGATTTTTCCCTCAAATCTTCCAGTGACAAACCATGCCTAAGATTACTGTAATGCTAGTAAGTAAAAAGTAAGATGTGTGATGAAATCCTGGCTCCACTGAAGTCAGTGGCAAAACTTAAATGGGGCCAGGATTTCCTCCATGAGTTTTACGTTAACTGTGCGATGAAGTGAGTTGTAGCTCACGTAAGCTTATGCTCAGATAAATTGGTTAGTCTCTAAGGTGCCACAAGTACTCCTTTTCTTTTTGCGAATACAGACTAACACGGCTGCTACTTTGAAACCTGTGCCCCTGTAACACCCAAACTTTGAATTCTTTTAATTAAACCATTTTTATGTGATCAGGCATTGTTCTCTCCCCCAATCGCTGCATGTTCAAGAATTTGACCTTGGTATTCTTAGTAAGTCATGATGTTGCTGGTTCTTTGTGCTGCAGTAGTGCTTAAAGGTCACAATCAGCATCAAAACACCCCTGTCCTATGCAGAGTACAGTCACTTACCAATGGACAAGTCTTAGCCACAACAACTTCCTGTGTTATTTTGGGGCCCAGCACAACGAGTATATTAAAAGGAGGAAATAGAAGGATGAATGTAACTAAAATAAGATGACACAGTTAGGCAGCTCTTCCACAACTGCAGGATTTATGAAGGTATGAAATATTTATTTAAATAAATCAGCCATTTCCAGTTTTTGCACAACCAGACTGTAATTTGTTGACTGATTGCATGGAGGCATTACAGCAGAGTTGGATCTCAAAGAGGAATTGGAAGGAAGGAAATTTCATAGCCTTAAATGTTGATTCAAGGTGGACTTTCCAAGCATAGAAGTAAATGCGGAGCCAGTTGTGGGAGAAGATGGCAAATGGGCAGACAAAGCTGGCATCACTGGTGGAGCAATAGTCATAGGAGGTGGCATAAGAGACAAGAGAGTCAAGTAAATTAGTTGGGAGGGCAGAGATGAGAAGGCCCTAAAATTAGCGACAAGAAACTTAAACTTGTGTTGAAAAGGGAAGTCAGCTGAGGAATTCAAGGAGGGGAGTGATGTGGTCAGAGTGGTGGTAAGGACAAGACTGTATTAGCAACTGCATTTTGAATAGGTGTAATAGGAAGTGTGTGTGGTGGGGGAGACAAGACAGGAGGAGGTGAGCACTTGGAACTAGTGTGGTGTGGGCAGAAAGGAGCGACTGTATTTTGAAAACGTTGTGGAGGAAGGAGCAGCAAAATTTGAAAACCACCTGGATGGGCAGGGCAAGGAAAAGGCACCCATCCCCCGGATTATCAACATGTGTGATAGGGACAATGGTGCTGTCTTCAGCAATAATGGAGAGGTCAAGGGAGGGCAGACCAAAAGCTCATTTATGACCACATTACATTTCTTACTGACAAGACCTCCAGGAAGAGATAATGTTGGATAGGTGGGTCAAGATGTGGAATTGAAAGAGATGGGGATAAGTCAGGAGTGGTAAGGTAAACTTGCCAGTGATTAGCAAAATCATGGTAGTTTGAAGGTTGTAAGTGGTCAAGAATGCCCAGAAATATTATATAGACCAAGAAGAGAAAGGGTGGCCTTGTGGTTAGAGCATTGGCCTGGGATTCAGGAGATTTGGGTTAGATTCCTTGTTCTGCTACAAGCTTTTGGCATGACTTTGGATAAATCTTTTAGTCTCTCCGAGTCAATGCCCTATTTGTATGAGGCTGATAATATTTCCCTATCACACAGGAGTGTGTGAGGAGAAATGCATTAGTGTTTAGGAGGTGCTGAGATTCGGGGTCTGGGGTATATAGGTAAGTAAATAGTTAGAGGAGGGCCAGAGTCCTCTGCAACCCCACGATTTTTGAGAAGGAGTGTGTGACTGATGGTGTAATGTGGATTAGATGACCCAGTTATAGACCTGTTGGTTGGGTCTGGGGATGCCTGCTGTGGATCCAGCAGCCTGGAAGCACAGGGTCTTCTCAGGGCTTTCGGGCTTCCAGCCTTGGAAACCAACTGGCCTGAGAGTCTGGAAGCCCTGGGGTACCAGGCCAGTTGCCTAGAGCCACAGATGTTAGGAGTCCTGGAAGCTCTTGAGTGAAATTGACATGATTCTTCTTAGTTTCAGTCAGCAGCTGTGGGATTCTGAGGATCATATTTTGTTTCAGAAACACTATATGCCAGTGTTTCCAAAATGATGTTTTGTGTGTGTGTGAAATTTCTGGCTTGTGGGAGAAATTTGGTTTCTTTCCAAATCAGAACTAAACTAAACTTCAAAATATCAGAATTGCCCAGGAACTGGAAATCTTGAGTTTTGGCCAGCTCGCCTATTAGCACAGTTAGACTCCTAACATAAGATGGGACTTAAGGAATGCAGTGCAAAATTAAAGTGAATGTAAAAATGATGAACTTGTAATTTTAGACTTGTTAAAAGGAGAGAGATCCTTACACAGTGATAAGATAAGTTACTTTTAATTTTTGCCTTTTCTTTGATGTTTTAATGAATTGTTCAGTATTGATTGATTTATTTTAGTTCAAATGATTAAATATACATTCTGACATTTTGCTTGCAGTAAATATGCATGGAAGTATTGTTCTGCTTTATTGTCAGTGTTTTCTTTTGTTTATTTAACAAAGCTAAAGTTAGAACTAGCAGCACAAGACTAGAAAATGGTGACAATAGTTTGAAAACAGGAAATTTAGCCTTGTGTGTATTCGGAACAGATGATCAGGATGATAGCCAGTAGAGTGGAAACTTCCACTGAGACTGTTTTTTCCTTATTTTGCTCAGTTAGAAAAGATGGTGCTTCCTGGAAAACAAGTCTTAAGTACTTTAAAGAAAGTAGTAATGCATCCAGTATTTTCCTCACTTCACATTTATTTTACTTGTTTTTCATAAATTTGTTTACTCTCTCTCAGCAGTATTACTAAAAATTACAATTTTGAGATAATTTAAGGTCCTGACACTCCACCTTTCACAATTACTGTTAAGATGTTTATACCTGGATAGTTGTGGAGGTTTTATCCTCCGTTGCCATGGTTTATTTAAAAATTACATTAAAAAAAAATAGGGACCGTGGAGATGCATCAGGAAAATGAAGCTGCATATCCAAACTTCGAACTTGTGTTGCTATAACTGCATCGCTTGGGGTGTAGAAAATCATCCCCCCCGGACACATTTATACTGACCGAACTCCTGGTGTAGAGAGCGCTGTGTTGATTGTTGATGGGAGAAGCCCTCCTGTCAACATAGCTGTTGCCTCTCGGGGAAGTGTAGTACCTACATCGATGGAAGAAGCCCACCCATCAGCGTAGGCAGCGTCTTCACTGAAGCGCTACAGCAGTGCAGCTGGGCCACTACAGCCTTGTAAGTGTAGACAAGACCTAAGCGATGCGTTCTTCCAATTTTCCTGATACTGTGGCCTGGCTGAATTGCTTGCTTTTAAACCAGCAGTACTCAGTTTACATAAAATGTGCAACAGATAAAATAAAAATAGTGCTTTCTTCTCTTCCTCCATTGGGTTAAAAACAAAACTCAACTTCAGTACTTTTTGGTTACAACTCTTTGAGTGTGCCCAGGTCTTTAGCAGCTACATGGCAACATGTCACATCTTAGACTACTTTTAAAAACCTACTTTATCTCCATAATTCTGTTTTGTAATAACTATATTTAAAAGTTTAGAAAGACAGCTGAATTACATCACCCTGTTATTTGAGGTACTTCCTATGATTTTAATACATTTTAAAAAAATCTATACTTGATAGATACTTAATCTGCAGGCAGTGTGTTGGAACCAGACATGCAATGTAAATAAACATATTTTGCATTAAAAATAAATTAGATAATCCTAGGGAAGGAATATTCATTTCCCCCCCTAAAATATCGAACATCTGTCTCATACCAGTATTGGTTAGGATTTGGGAAAGTGAGTTTTAAAACAAATCACGCTGTAGAGTTGCTTATTTTTCTCATCTGTTTTCCAATAGAAGTTCAGCTGCATCTGAATCACCTTTATCAATGCAAGCAAAGTCACATTGTTTAGAACGTGTTGTTGATTAAATAATTGAAGAGACAAAGCTTGTTTGTTTCTGTAACATCATTGTGGCATAACCCAATTTTATGTTTGTAGTGGTTTTGTAGGATACAATGCATGTTACAGATTGTATAGCTGTAAAATACCATAAACATTCCTCCAACAAAAATACCCAAAGGGAAAAAAATAATAAAGAAGGATACATTTACATAAATAGTTATTTTCTCTCTCACCTCCCCACAGCCCCTTTCAGAGACTTGGTCTGGGAAAGCAGTTATTGAAGAAGCTCTCCTCATTAGTTATAGTCAGTATTCTTGTTGGCTCAGTGAGGCAGTATACAGCTTTCACTAGGGCGACAAAGACTGAAACGTTAAAAATAGAACAAGCTTTAAGAATCCTAGATATTTTCAGATAACAAAGAGTGATTTATGTGGGCTCATTCTGCACTTTGACAAAACATAGAGACGCTTCTGTACTATGATTAGCAAGGGTTCTGATGTCAGTTCTCTTGTCCAGCTTCAGGCTTTATTCTACTGCTAAATTGTGCTTTGTACTGTAACCCAGAGAACCTTTGTATCTGCCTTATTAATGTGTAGTTTATGGAATTGCTTTTGTTTTTGAGTTTAATCTGTGCCAGTTTCAGTGAGTGACTCATTATGTGACTGAAATAAACATTCACATATTCACTATGCAAAAATTCTTCAAAAAATAGTAGCAGGTGGTAGGCTAAACTCAGTGTTTTAAGTACTTAATAGTTGGTATTTTGTAGCATTAAGAGCTGAAAACAAGTTCTTTTTAGATGATTAATTTATGAAATTGGAGTAAAAGTCATATTTAACTCTTTAATGTTGAATAGGGCTTTTATTAGTGATAATATGAACAAGTTTCACCCCTTAACACAGAATTAGACAGAAACTCCCAAGCTAGGCAAAGTTCATTTGTACCAAGCTAATTTGTGTTGCATAAATCTGTAGGCAAGTATGTTGGGGTTTTTACAGATTGCTTTTTAAAAATCTTATCTGAAGAAATGAAGACATAGTGGATAATTCCAGTTTCTGAAATAGCTGCAGCTTGCAGTATGTTTTTCAGAACTAATTCTCAATTAATTATCAACCTTGGGGGCTTTATGTGTGGCAAATATCTAAGGCTCCTGCTACGCTAGTATCTAAGCTGTTGGTTTTTTTGGCTTGATAGAGATGCAGAAAACAGCACAAAATTTGTCAGATTTTCAGAACAGTATAGCACAATGCAGATCAATTCTGGAATTTTACACATTTTAATATGTGGCCTCTGCTTAAGGTGTTTCATTTGTTTTTTTCTGTCGGTTTTAATTCTTGTACTTTGTTGTTTATCCCGCTCACCAACTTGCTAACGTAGTGAGAAAGGTGACTTGAGAACTGACTTGAATTGTATAATTCTGCATTTTAAGGCTGAATATGTATATATGATAATGAACACAAAAAGTATGATTATTTGTATAGAATAGCAAGCATAAAAGTCTTTTTTTCAAACTCAGATGATTTTTAGTACATGGTGGCTACTGAATATGCTACATGTTCCAGTTTAAATGTCTGGCATTTTCCCCCTCCCCTATTTTCTGTATTATCTTTCCATAGTAGCTTCAGCTTGATACCAAAAAAGGCATCCACACTTGACAATGAGTTGTTTGTGAGCACCCACTGAAAAGCTGACTATGCCGGTTCAGAGCCAGAGCCAGTTAAGATGGTAGCACAGTTTTGATTCCCAGACCCCAGTATGTTTCCCCTCCACTTTGTCTGAGGTAATAGGCTACATTTACACTTCTCAGGACCCAGTGTGAGTTGTTTTCTGCTCCACAGCTGGTTCCATAAGTCCAGTCTGAGAAAGTTTTGATCCCAGAGGTTGACAGATGCATGTGGATATGTAAAGGACACTACAAGTCTCAACGCTTCCATTCGACCTCTTGTTTGTATGGTAGTCCGTCTTCCTGTCACTGTGTACTCTGTAGAAAATATGAATGGATTTTTTTATGTGATGGATTTATACACTTGTTAAAACAACCTAAATACAAACTTTAAAACAAATCATTTTGGCAAGGGGTAAGAGAGTTTTCGGTATGGAGGAGAGTTTGTTAGAGCCATCCCATTCACTTTCTTTGAGCTCACACTTTGACTAATAAGTAGGAAAAACAGTGGTGGAGATAAAGAGTTTATTCCTTTCATGGCTGTGGGCCTGATCCTGCAACCTTAACTCAGTGTAAAGGCAATGGGTCTTCTTTTGGGAGTAAGAACTATCTGTTTAGGTTCTTATGCCATGTCTGTTGAACCTTAAGTAAAGCAGGACTAGATCACATTTGTGGCGACTTCCTCTCCCTTAGATATAGTGACCCAAATCCCTAGTTACAGCTAAGGAGCTGAATGGGGGTTAGGAGGAGAGTGCAAAGGTAACTTAGGCATTCTGCAATCCTGAACCAACTGTGTGCAAAGTGTGGTTCCTGGGCATGAATTAGCATGTTCTGAGGGTTGCTCTAAATCTGTGGTTCCCAAACTTTTTACTAAGGTGACCCACCAACTGCCTTTTGTCTTTTTGGGCAGACTCCATTGCATAATAATAATTTTGTGTGTGTAAAATATAAACTACCGTTCACTATTTTTTAACTTTTTAAAAATTCAAACACCAAAGAAAAAAGAAAAACATAAACTTGCATGCTTTCTGCACTGCTAGCACCTCTCCTCTCCCAGTCCTGTCCCCTCTTGTGGATAGAGAGCTCTGACAGGGCTTCTGCTAACCCCCTGTAATTTGAGGAGGTCACTCCTTTAAGTGGGAGTGGAAGACAGGCTACAGCAAAGGAAAACACAAAGCAGCCCTCCAGTGACCAGTCTCTGTCCTGTGAAAGAACTGGCCTCTTAAAAATCCTTTTGTCTGGGGAGCCTAATTGAAACAGACACCAAACAGTACAGATCCCCCTCCCAGCAAGGGGGCCTCACAGTCCAATTCTTCACCTGCATCAAGATGAGGAAAGCATCCCTGGCCCAGCTCCCAAACCTGTTGCTCAACTCCGCCTAGTCCTTATGCTCTCACTCTCCCAGTCCTGCTCGCTTCTGCAGCCCCAGCTGGCTGGGAGACCTCAGTGGTTGGGGTGTTCAAGATTGGGTCTGCCCTGCACTCACCCTGCTGCGGCAGCTTCTGTCCTGCAAGGCTGGGCCTGGCTCCCTGCTCTGGGCATTGTGACCTGGTGGATGGGGTTGCAGGACTACTTAGATTTGGCCCAGCCTACTCCCTATCATGATGGAGGAATGGCCAGGCAAACCTGGGCGGTGCTGTGACCCCATGTGCAAGGTTGCAATGTCACTTGGTTGGCGGCACTCTCAAATGGGTGGCCTGGGGCAAACAACCCCTTTTCCCCACTCCCCCTGTGGCCCTGACAGGAGGAGTGCTTCTGGGGCTCGTGGAGAGTGACATGGGGGAGCAGTGATAATCAACCCACCTAGACTCTTCCTGCAACCCACTGGTGAATCAGGACCCACCATTTGGGAAACACTGTTCTAAAGTACGCTGGATGTCAGTGGCCCCAAGGCACTGATAAAGTAGTTGAGGATCAGTGGGGCATGGAGTATCTAGGCCATGCCCCCTTCCCTGGCCACGTCTCCTAAGTTTGCAGCAGTGGGGTTGGTGTAGGAGTCGCAATGCCTGGACTCAGAAAATATATATATTCCTGAGCATAATTAAATGGTTTTTTTTAAGTTTAAAGGAGAAAACCAGTAACTTACAGTGCTGCCTTATAGTTTTGTAACTAAGTGAAACTATTTCATGTAAAGTGTTGCCAGCTAATAAAGTAGCTCTCTTTCTACAAGAGTAGCTGTCTTAAAATATTACCACTTGATTAACCTACTTTATTCACAAGATTCAGAGAAACATGCATGTATAAATGAGTATTATATGTGCTATGAAAACAAGTGACTATTGACGATAAAACAGCATGAAATGAAGAGGACACTTTTAAGTACCTATAAATATGTGTTGTTTCTTTTCCTTCCTGTGGCTGTATTCACTTTCTTTGGAAGTTTTTTTTTCTTTTCCTTAATTGGATTCATCCTTTCCCATTTGGCAAGTATCATCTTACTTTTGAAACTTATTCTCTTGAGCAAAATCTTAAATATAAAAGGAAATCTTTTTTTAAAAAGTTCGCTGCAACCAGTTTGTAACCTGATTCTCCTCAGTTTAGTTTTTTTGTACGCAATCTTTTGGAAACAATTTGAAATATTTATTGCATTGTATTCAACCTTTTTTTACAATGCAGTTCCAGTAGTGGAAGTCACTGATAAATAGGCATAATTGTCTTTAAAATAATATCACTCATATTAATGTTTCCCTTTTCCCCCCTACTTCTTAGGCATGGAAGAGGAGGTGGTTTGTGCTTCGCAGTGGCCGTCTAACAGGAGATCCGGATGTGTTGGAGTACTACAAAAATGACCATGCCAAAAAACCTATTCGTATTATTGACTTAAACTTGTGTCAACAAGTGGATGCGGGATTGACATTTAACAAAAAAGAGTTCGAAAACAGTTATATTTTTGATATCAACACTATCGACAGAGTTTTCTACTTGGTGGCAGATAGCGAGGAGGAGATGAATAAGTGGGTTCGCTGTATTTGCGACATCTGTGGGTTCAACCCTACAGAAGAAGGTACATTTAGCATTTTTTTTCTTTTTCCTGAGAAACACTGTTATGTCACCTTACAAAGGAGTATTTAAAGATCAATGGCTATCTTTATAGCAAAAAGAGAAAATGCATTATATGCAGATATATGCCTCAGATATGTAGCTCTTTTACTATTTAAATGAAATAAATGGGACAATGAGATCTGTAGGGTTTGTTTGTTTATTTTTAATACCTAGTGCAGTGGTCCCCAGGGGGCATGGAGAAACGTTCTGGGGGGCATGCGGCGGGGCCCAGGCCAGCCCCCAGGGGAGGCAGGGAGGGAGCACCTGCCCAGCCCCACTCTGACCACAGCTCTGCTCCGCC
Organism: Chelonia mydas; assembly: GCF_015237465.2. Lineage (NCBI taxonomy): Eukaryota > Metazoa > Chordata > Testudines > Cheloniidae > Chelonia > Chelonia mydas. The sequence goes on from NC_057852.1 coordinate 54,322,274, forward strand.
CGCAGCCCAGCTCTGCCCTTGTTGCCTCTAGAAAAACTGAAAACACTTCATTTTGAGTTTGAGGGGTTTTTTTCAGTGGTTTTAAAAATAACATGGAGGGAAATTCTGAAATGAAAAGTCGAAGTGTTTTGTTTCAGAAATGCTTAAATGGACTGCTCCAACATTTCCCATTTTTTTCTTTATACAAAAACAATTAGCCGAAATCCACCCATATTGTTTCAGTCGAGCCAAATAAGCATTTTTCAGAAAAAAAAAAAGAAAGAAAGAAGGAAAAGAAAGAAATTTCTCCCAGCTCTGCACGTGCTAGCCTGTGTGGATGTGTGTATAGAGAGGTTTATAGGAACTATATGGAATCATTTACTCCAGACACTAATATGGAATTAGGTAGAGCACTACATCTTCAGCTTTTTGGTAGGAGCGTTTTTTGTGTGTGTGCATGTTATGTGTTTGCTGGGGAAGGGAGAAGTAGACTAGATCCTCATTTGGATTCTAAGGTTTGATAGTCCTGGATCAGTTTTCTACAAACATAAGTCCTTCATACTTCAGATTTCATACCATGGCTTTTCTAGTTGGGAATAAAGTACTGTTGCATGTTTTATGGATGTAACCTTGGCCTACATTGCCAAAGTGAAAAATGTAAATAGCTTGGAAAATCAGGAACTGTGTATCTGCATGCATTTTCAGTATCTGATTTTTACAAGATATTTGTCTCTGCACCCACATATTAAAAAGTAGCTTCAAATCATATGCACTAGTTACATTTTTATCCCAGCTAATGTATAGATTATTTTGGGATGTTAAATAGAGGATAAATCACATCTATGTACTGGCAAACCTTCCTCTTCCTTCAGAAATTAAAAAGTATACCAATTTTATTACTTCCTTATAGGAACAGATATAAGTATGATTTATATCCTTCCCCAGAGGGACAGCAGCAACCTTCCCTCTGGCCTAAGGAAAACTGAAGACAGTTGCCTTCAGAGTCTGACAGTGCCATTCTTCAGATTGGCTGGAGGACTTGATACTATGGGATTTGCTCCATTACCAGCCCTTGCTAGATTAAGGATTGAGTGAAAGCTTTGCTTTTGTCTGCTCCTCTTCAAATCAGCTCCCTTGACATGAAGGGGAGCTGGGCCAGGCCAGTGGTATGTTGTGCTGCTGGTAGGCTGCTTCATCATGAGAATGTGATTGTTGTTTTGTTTTGTGTATTTTGAAGATTAATTTGGGGGTGGGGGAAATACTGCTCTGGTGGTGGGAGGGGAAGGATTATCCCAGTGGATCACTATGTTGCTCCTTCTATGCTATCTGGTAGCTTTACTGGAATATCTATGGTGCTGGCAGGCTGTTATTTTCTTTCTTTTTTTCCCTTTGACTTGCACAGGAGTGTTGCTATGTGGTGTTCCAGCGTAGGCCTTCCAAGCAGAAATGATTTATGCACGTCGTCACCGTTCATTTTGGAAAATTACAATAACTTCATTTTGTTGTTTGGACAATGAGCAGATTGATTCATGTTCCTGAATCATCAGTGTCACAAGCTGTTGAATCTGTGCAGATTTCTGAGAGCAGAGTTAAGGAAGCAGTACACTACAGCACTGTATATTGTAGGACAGTTTCTTTTACAGGGATTTAGTTTTCAAGACAGAGTTTACATATACTTTCAGTTAGAAGAACTTAAATTATTTTGGATTCCTGGTGAGTCTGGAGTTACCAAAAAATAGATATTCAAATTACCTAACAACCTTAAGTTATTATTCTTTGTAATTAACAGAAACAAATTGGTGGGTGTTTAACGTTAATTTCTACCCCATCTTCAGATGAAAGCAGTAAAGTGCTAATTTCCAGGATCTTTCTGTAATATCTATCTAAAATGAAAATGGGGAGTGGTAATGCGTAAGGGTTTATTTTAGTTACTTTTCTATAAAACTTCATACTATATCTCTCAACACACACGTACGTGTTCAGCAGAAAACTACAGTACTACGTGTATTTTAACTATTTTGAAGTAAAAAAATAATAAAAATGAAAATGCAGGTTGCCTTTATAGTCATTAAAGTTAAAGTTGTATATGAATCAGAGCTTTAGAGAAAAAGAATTGTCATACTACATACAAACAGTATGTTCATCAGCCTATTCAAATAAATAAATGTAGCAAGAATAAAGGAAAAGAAGTGGAAGAGAAAGAAAACAGGAGAAAAAGAACAGAAGAAGGGTATAGTGTATATCCTCCCCTCACCTGCCCTCCCATAGATCTTGGTTATTTTCTTCATAGCATTTCAATTTTATTTTCCAGAAATGCTGATCATGTTTCTTCAAAGGAATCAAAGTTCTACTTCACACAAAAAAGGAACTTTTTTCAAGATTCACTAAATCATTCTGTACGAAATAACAGTTTTACTTTCTTCTGTTGCCTTTCAGTTTTGTACAATTTGTTTTTGATTTAAATTTTCTGCAGGTTATAGGATTTACTTCATCATGTTAAGGTTCACAGATGCATTATGATTAGGTACTTGAGGTTGCTTGAAGCTATGTGGGGACAATCAGTCACCGGCCGCAAGAGAATGCCCTGAATTTCCTTCCAGTTGTATCTACTTCCACAGTGGCAGGCAGCCTCAGACGTTGTTGTTGTTGTTGTTGTTATCTATTTTTGTAGTTGGGTAATACCTAAGAATCCCAGTCATGGATCAGAACCCCATTCTGCTAGGTGCTATACAAACAGAGTAAAACCAGTCCCTTTCTCAGAGAGCTTACAATAAGAGAAAATACAACAAGGAAACAGTGAGATAGTACTAGTCAGCATGGTGGGCATGGTCTTGGCACTCCTGCACCCTAACTGTTACCAAGATTTTTGTAGGCATCACAGCAAAGGGAAGGATCTGAAGAGGAGAATGAGGTAGCTTTGCAGATGTTTATGGGGAGTTCCTCCCACACAAGGGGTAGCTTGGGCGAAACAACAAAAGTGTTTGTTTGAAAATTTAACCACTGGAGGCTGGCATCTTTGGCTGATCGGAGGCAGGAGTCGACATCTTAATAGCATATGAACGATGATAGGTGGGGATAGGCCATGAAGGATCTTGAAAGTGAAGACAAGCAGTTTATATTTGATGCATTAGAGAATGGGGGAGCCAGTGGAGGGATGTGAAGAGAGGAGTATCATGGTAAAAGTGATAAGCTAGGAGAATAATCTTGGCAAAGAATGGATGTGAGCTGAGCAAGATGGGATATCTCAAGGCCAAAGAGGAGCATGTAGCAGTAATTGAGATGTGAAATATTGTGAGCAAGGAAGAGAGTTTTGGCTGCATGGATGGAAAAGAATGGCCATGTCTTAGTGATGTTATGCAGAAAGAATTGGCAAGATTTAAACATAGCCTTGATGTGAGGATCTAGGAAGAAGGCAGAGTTGATGATGACACCCAGGTTATAGATGAGTGACCAGAACAATGCTGGTGTTGTCCAGTGATAGAGAAAGAAGGGAGGACTTGGAGGGAAAGGAGTAAGAGCTCTGTTTTGTCCATCTTGATTGTAAGCTGATTGCTGGATGTCCACAAGGAGATGTTAGAGAAACCAGCTGTGATTATAATTTGAACAGAAGAACACAGGTCTGTAGTAGAGAGGTAAATCTGTGTGTCATCAGCATAAAGATGGCAGTAGAATTTGTGTAGGCAGACAAGATTACCCAGAGACAAGGTGTAGAGGGAGAAAAGAAAGAGACTGTGTGATGGAGTTCGGTGGAACCCCCACCCCCACAAAAAGCTGGGGGGTGGATAAGGAGGATCCTCTGACACACTGAAGGAGTAATTAGAGAGGTAGAAGGAGAACCAGGAGAGGACAGAGTCATGGAGGTCATGGGGGAGGACAAGATATCAAGAAGAACATGGTTGATGGTTATGAAGGCAACTGACAGATCAAAGAGAATGAGGATAGTTCTGAACTTTGGCTAGGAATAGACTGTTACAGACTTTTTGGTGAAAGCATCTCCAGTGGAGTGCAAGCGGCAGAAGCCAGGTTGCAGAGGATCTAAGGTAGAACTGGAGGAGAGGAACTCCAGACAATGACTGTGGACAGTGTGTTTAATGAACTTAGAGATGAAGGGTGTAGGGCGATAGGATAGTATTTAGAGAGACATGTTGGGGGGGGGGTGTTAAAATGAGAAACTAAAGCATGTTTGTATTGTGAATGGAAATAACTGGAGGAGAGTGAGAGTTGAGGAGAGAGATAAGGGAGTGGGAAAGGGTTTGAGGAGGGAGTCAAAGATAGTAAAAGAAGATGGCTAGGATTGCAGACATGGGATTCAATTAAAGTGGAAAAGTAAAGTTGCTTAGTTAGGAACATGGCAGAATTGAAGGAGGAGAGAACAAATTTGTAGTGGGGGAAGTCAGCTTGGTCACAGCCGTTCTGTCAGAGATATTCAGCAGCGTAGGAGCAGGAACAGAGGAAGTAGATATTAGGCTGATCCAGGGCTGGCAAGGCAGATCTGGCAATAGCAGAGAGAGGGGCTAAGGAGTCCAGGATAGATGAAAGTGAAGCATGGACACAATTGACAACCATATCATGGAAGAGAGGAGAGGGATGAGAGCAAATGAGAAGTCATTGACATTGATGGAGTGGGAATCACAGAAAGGCTAGGTATAGGGCAAGAGGAAGAGAGCAGATGGGTGATGCTGAAAGAGACAAGGCGATGGCCGGATGGAGAGATTGGAGAGAGGAGAGTGCAACGTTTCTCATAACCTAATTACAGGTATTTTGGAGGAGGCTGCAGTGGCTAAAAATGAGTCCCTGAAAAGCACTACTTAAAACTTTTCAGACTAGATTCTATCATAGAACCACAGGATTAGAAGGGACCTCAAGGGTCATCTCGTCTAACCTCCTGCCAAGATGCAGGATATCGTTGACTGGCTAACCTTTATTGCCAGGTACCCATCCTAGTGAGCAAATATAAATTTGACATATGGAAGAATGTCTATAACTTAGCTGATTTCTTTTCCTCAGGAGAAATTATTTAACATCTTTACTGATTGACTTCATTTTCCGATGTTCTCAATTAGATTTCCTTTCATGTGGACTAAACTCACCTTAAATAAAAGGACTTTTTTAAATGGGAGAAAAGTTGATCTAGAAACTGTTGGGCATCAAGTCATGGGATCCTTTGAGACATTAGACACAGCAGTAAGAGTATCTGTCTCAGACACCCGAAACACAGTTAATATCTGGATTCCAGTGGGAGATGCAGCAGTACATAAAATAGACAGTTGTTAAATTCTTTTGAAAAAGAGGACTAAATGTAATTTGAGACTGAAAAAACAAAATAAGCTTTTGAAATATTCAGTTGCTCAAAGTTAGTCATTAAAAAGTCAAGAATGTAAAGACTGGATTTTCTTTCACGATCCTACACTAGAGCTGGTTGAAAGGCAGAGTTTCTACTATGTGGGAAATTGTGAAAAGCTGAAAAATGTTGTTCTGTTTCAGAACCAAGTATAAATTTAGCAATTTCCCATAGTGGGAAAAACTGGAAAAATATTCTTTGCAAATAATCCAAAAGTTTCAGTTCAAATATTTCTAAACAGAATTGACTCAAACTCTGCAACTCCCAGCTCAGCTGTGGCTCCCAAGTTTTCTAGGCTGCCTGTTCCACAGCAAGGAGCCTAGAAGCCCTGACAGCTCCAGCTTGAATCTGGTTCTTCAAGTTTTCAAGCTCCCAGCTCCATGGCAGGGAGCCTGGAAGTCTGGGAAAGTGCACATGGTGAGACTGACCTAGAGGTGTGGCCCCTGGAAGTGCAGGCTCCTTAGTAGCCTGCCAGGGGAGCTGGCAAGAAAGCAGGTAGGTTTCTCGTGGAACCCTGCTTGTATTTTGTTGGAAGTTCACTGAAACTGCTTCACTGGAAAATTCCTGACCAGCTCTATATATCGCTCTTTACAGAAGAGTGCGTAAATGTTGGCTGTATTTCATGGGTGCTATATTTACTGTCTTGACTCATATATTGATAGTTTATGTAAGGGAGCTGAAAACCTCCAAGGGTGAGTGGGTGACTCAGTTTATATTTATAAAGGTTTTTTGACTGAGACATTTATTAAAGATGATGTCCTTGATTTCAAAACAGACTGAAAAACTAATGCAAGAGGAGAGGGAGAAATTGGTGTTTGGGGCTGGATAGAGGAGTTAAAGCATCCTGTGTGTCATGATGTGATTTATATTATATTAGAATAATACTGCAGAAATGATGTTCCTTATTATAAAATATTAGTTGTTTGAAAGATAAGTGATTTAGTGACATGTCTGTGTACTTTGAGATTATTTGATGTTCATTTTCCCTTTTGCATACCGCATTCTAGGGTGGGTGGAGAGGGGTGTGTGTGTGCGTATACATGTAGGTACACCACCACAAATTCTTGAGTTTTCTGTAGAAGTGTGTACTCTGTCTATGTAGGCTCTCAAATGGCTCCATCTCCATAGCATATGTAGGATTTGTTCAAGGTTATTACTTTAATAGATAAATTGTCTTTAAATCATTTTAATTAAAACATTTACATAGTAGTAACTGGATTGAATGACTCATCTCTAAGAATTTTAGAGCCAGGCAATGGCTTATCTGTTGCTGATTCATGCTTATAATGGGAAAATCCCATTTTTACTTTCCAGTACTTCTACCTACATCCTATGAAGAATGCTTTCTCATACTCTAAATCAGCACGATTGACATTTTATTAAATCAATATTTTTATAAAGGCTCCCATAACCTTTTATATTCTGCTCACATTATGCAAACACTTTACGTAAGTATTACATACTTTAAAAAGTGGTGGAAAGTTCTACTGTACTCTTTTGCAAAATACACTATAACAAATAATTTAGTTCATACATAAAAAAGGCATTCAAACCTTCTAGATTATTCTCAGCATGCACACATCAGCAACGTTATAAATAACCTAAATGGTGAGGGAAAGCCTTTCATTATTCTTGGTTGCAAAATGTCCTTTTAACCATTGTTTAATTTTCATAACTATTTTGTGTGTAACTTTGCTCTTATACCCAGCTTTATATTGACCAGACTGACAATCACTCAACTGGGTGACACATCTGTCCACTGTTACCAACCAGCGAAAAAATAAGAATAATCCCCCCACTTGTCCAGTTTAAAAAGCTGCTTGTTCTAGCTCTACTGAATACAGGAATTCAAAGTGAAATGGGATGCTTGTTGTGCTCATGTGTATGATAAATACACTGAATGCTTTTCCCGTTCAGTTATTTCAAAGCAGCCCTGGTGTCTGAGCTTTGGGAACAAACCAAAAGATTTTGAATGCTTTTTTTACTAGTAATAATGAACCAAGATCATTAGTAAAGCTCATTAAAATCATAGTAAGCTGCTAGGCTAAACCTTCAACATCACATCAGGTTCCAAAGTATATTAAATGGCTAAAGAGAGTTTTGAGTGTTTAAAAACACTAAATTAAAACATTAATGTTTACTTTATCAGTACTGAAAACAATTATTAACAATACTAGACTCATGCAAGGCAAATTAGAAGCACCCTTAAGGTGAAGAAAAAATAATTTTCAGCTGAACTAAGACTTTTGTTTCAGAGTAACTCAATCACTGTTTAAATCATACATTGGGGACTCACTAGAGCATGCCATGCATCCACATCAGGATAGATTTCACAGTATAGGTTCATAAGTTGGATGATATTCATGGTTTAGCACTCCACCCACCCCAAATACCAATCCACTAGGTTCTGCTGATCACACATCTGTCCCTGTGTCTACTAGACATGTCAGTCTTTCCTGTAAAGTTCAGGGACATCATACTGGATTTTGTCATGTGTGATTAGTGCACTACCTGTGTACAAAAAGATCCTAGCTCATGTCTATGAGGGTTTTATATACAGCAAGGGTAAAAAGGGGGGCCACAGAGCCCATCGCCTCTCTTCTCAGCCACCACCCCACAAGCCTGGCTAATGAAGGAGCAACCTCTCCTCCTCCTTCTCTGCACTCTGCCCAGGCATGATGTCTGTGTGCATTCTGAGCTGTCGTGAAGGAAGGAGAAGGGAAGGCTCTGGAGCAGCTGAGCCTGTACCTTATCTTCCCCTCAATCCTTCTCTTGTCAGGACCCCAGAGATTGTCTAGCCCCAGCTATTCCACGTCTGTATGGGAATGAAGAGAATTTTGCAGTTGTCATTTTAATACAGACATCAGGGAATTAAGTTGTTCATTGCATTGTGAAATATGGAAAACTAAAATCTGTTCATATAAAGTCTTTGCAGTTCCTAAACAGGAAATGATCATGTCGTAGTCACTTTTTTTTTTAAAATGCCTTAGAAGTTGAACCCTATTCAGAATTATCATTGAACACATCATCATCATTCTGGGAACATCCCTTTATTAAGCTGCTTAGTTTTGTGGGTTAGCCTTGTAGGTCGTTGCAAGGTTAATGGATCAGTTGCATTGTAGGGTAGTGAATTAATTAGAACAATGCTAATATTCAGATATCGTTGGCAAGATGTGCAAATTGCACTTGCAGAGTCTTGACTTTTAACAATACATAAATTAAGGATGGTCCAATAATTTAAGGAAAAGAAACAGGTTAATTTAAAAACAGACTAAAAGGGTTGAAGGTTTATTGCTAACTGATGCTGCTAGCATTTTCAAGAATACCAGACAAAATGATATTCGTGTGTGTGTGTTTCTGGAGAAACCAAAGAATTAAATTTGGCAAGGAAAGACCATTCACAAATGGAAGGTGGAAAAGAATTATAAAGAGGAGAGGTGGGACAACAAAAGACCCACCTGGATCTAACGTTGCAGCACAATAATAAGAGGTGTAGCAGGTCAGGATTGGGTAGCAATAGAAAGACTTCTTTGGGAATTTAGCACATCTCACAAGTTCTTGTAGGCAACAGTGAATGTTCCATATGAGCAAAGCCTTTTTGTTTGTTTTTTGTGCATTTTTTCCTGTTTCTTAATTCCATTTTGTCTAGTTTTCTAGTATCAAATACCAAAGTGACTGGAATCAAGGAAAAATACATTGAACACAGTGTAAAATGCGGAATCATGCAACCATAACATAATTTTAACCTATGAGCGCTTGTCTGTTGTTTTAAAACAACAGATTTGTCTGCTTAATTGTTGCATTGTACCAGTCAGCATCTTTATTTTGCTTGTGACCAGAAAAGTGGGTGAAAAATCATGTTAACAAGACAAAACCTCTAGTTTTGAAGGGACAGTCAGGCGACTGACATCTGGAAAAATCTGAAGAACAACAGGGTCCCAAGGCATTTTTGAATGGCCTAGAATGAAGGAGGTCCTCCTCCATCCTCTTTGTACATCAAATCAGACAAAATGATCTTCCATATACAGTTTTGTTTAGAAATATTTTTCTAATATCCTACAGACCTGTTTTTGAGTGAGTCAGAAATTATTGTTATGCTGAAATTGGCTTAATCTGCACACTATAATCTTAATATTAATGTTGTTTACCTTCCAATGACATCATATAGTTTAAAGAGCACAATAAATTATGAAAAGAATGATTAACATCTCTGTACTTTTATGTCATAGATGCTGTGAAGCCACTTGGCAGTTCTTTACAAGCATCTGCTGAATTACCATTAGCAGTCAATACTTCACCACCATCTGTACAAGCAGAATCATCCCTACCTCCTCCATATCAACTAATTAACATCCCACCTCTGGAGTCCTCATCTAGCCAAGAAGATCCTCAGGATTACCTATTGCTAATAAATTGTCAAAGTAAGAAGCCTGAACCTACGAGGTAAATGGGTGTTTTCATTTTTTTGCAGTAGTCATTTCATTTGTATAGACCAAAGGTGGTTACTCTTGCAAAGCATTTCTGTATATTACATGATTGCTTTTTGTTGAAGTTATTCAGCAGTCAAATGCACAAGTCTTGATTCTTTACCCGATCACTTTTGCTCTTCTCCTTATGTTCTGGGCTTGAATTTCTTGTTTTAATAATATGAAATGGTAGCATCAGAGCTAGCATCTTTGTTTTTTTGTTGTTTTTCTAAATTTTTAAAATTATTTGCTGATAAAATGTACCAGACTAATAGTCCCGGAGACCAAATATTTCTGTATATCTCTGGAATTAGGTGCAACTTGGATAGCAAAGATGGGTATTTCTTCTCACCACTCTCCATTGTGCCTCAAACCAGCTCTAGGATGGAGAGGTGGCCGTTTAGTACCTTGTACTTCTACCATGACTACTATCAGGGAAGCCAAATTACCACCAGTTACAGTGGTGGCTCGGTGATAGGGATAAAAATCAACCAAACCTGTACTGAGATCACCAACTCATTTAACACAGGCTGCCAAGCAACCCTCAAATGATCAGTTTTTGGTTATTACTGACTTGGATCAAATTCAAACAAGAGATCTTGTGATGAGAGACAATTTATCTTGAACCATCCAGTCTCTGCATCCTGAGTTTTGTGAGCTGTTAGTGTGTTTTGAATAATATAGAAAAATTAGTATGATCTAATTATGTCCAATTTAATATTAAATAGGTTTACCCACTCTGTTATCTCTCCTAAAGAGTAGGAAAACTGACTACTATTTTATAATATATGTAAAAAAACCTGAGCAGCTCTGGTAACTGATGTACCCAAGTAACTGCTGCTTCTCATTTTAAATGGAAACGTAATGCCGCCTGTATAGGAGGATGTAATATGTAGTGGTAAATATCCAGGAATTATTGCTTTGTTTCTCAGAATGGTCCTTGGAAAACATTAGAAACCTCTCAAGCAGAGATGCTTTGCTATAACCATTTAAAATAATGGTCCCTTGTGTATTTCTAGAGAAGCTTGCTCATTATTCTCTTGATTGCAAAGGGGCACATTTAAAAGCTAAGCAGAGGTCTGTGAAAGTGTTTTTCCTGAGTCTTCCACACATTCACTTAGAGCAATACCTTGTCAATGGTGTGACTGTCTGCCAGGTTTCACTGTTACTGTGCCATGCATTCTGGAGCACCACAGAGTAAGGTACAATGGTCCTAGGACAAGAGGGGTATTTCTTAGTCTTCTTGTTGTCCCAAAATACCTCATTTAGGGCAGGCAAATAAGCCTGCTCTCCTCCAGTCCATGGAAGATGAAGATGGTGGGCAGCCCTCCCACACTCAAAACAGTGCTTGGAGTAGAGCGTGCCCACTAGCTAACTCGTAAAATATTAAAGGGCAGAATGTCCACCTGTATCTTGCAACCTGATGGGAAGGAATCTGTGTAATATGGAGCAGTAGTAGTAACTCTATATTGAAGGTTCAAGCTAGTTCTGTATTATAAGCCCAGTTTTAGACATTTCACTACTAACTTCCTCCTCCCCCCCAAAAACCCCAATCTTTCTGAAATACGTCACATCTCTTCTGAGGGTAAAGATTTTCTGAACAGTTTGATTTTAAAAAAGAGTTTTAAAGGTAGTGTTTTGAATATTTAGCTGTAGTTTACTTTCTAAATATGATTCTAATTCCTTTTTGGCTCATTGTATCACCAGAACGGCTTGGCCTGGAAACTCCAGATTGGTTTTTTTAATTGGCTCTGGTGACAAGAAGTCTTCCTCAGCGTTTCAAGGGGCCTAGTTGTGGTAGGGGCAGGTAAAGAGTTGTGTAAGTGCTATGAAGAACACTTTTTAGAAATATAAGTTGAGCATCTTCTGACACCAGCTGCTGAATGGAGTCAGAATTGAGAGTATGGGTTGAGGTGGGAGACTAGGAAGAAATGTGGAGGAATAGGAGTCTGGGAGGGACCGTGGAGAATGGGAGGGGATTGAGGGATGTAGCCAATGAATTTAGTTTATTCATTTATTGTGTGATGTTATGTCATGTATAATCATTGTATGCTAAATAGAGTTGAGCGGTAGGATTATAGAAGTATAAGATTGATCAGTAGTTAGAAAGGATAGTTATGTTGGAATGTGAGGGTGGAGAGTGTATGAATGGACTGCATGTCAACATGATTCCCTGAAGGTCTGGATGAGACAGGAGGAGAGAGAGAGAGAGAGAGAGATGGGGGGCAGGATGCAAGTTGGACATGGAGAGGGGAAGATGAAAGAAAAAGGTGCTCAGGGAGCTGTGGTTCATTATTTTGCGGGTTATGGAATGTGTTGAATATAGGGTGTTAGGAGTATTTGAAGACCTTGTTATTTGGTATGTTACAGTGAGGCAGTAGCACCACTAATAGTGTGGGTTGAGGTGAGCTTGCTGTTTAACATTTAACTGTTTGTCCTTATTTTATAAAATATGTAAGTGTTACTGCAAAATAATGTTATATTGTAGTTTTAGCCCCAACTCAGCAAGTGAAGCACTTGCCTAACGTTGGGCATATATATTTTGCTGAAATGGGGCCATAGCAAATTGGAAATAGACCCCTTGATAAGGAACTAGAACAGTGGGCTGCAGGTTGCCCACCACTGAACTAGAATTTCACAATATCTTTGCAATTTATGTTATGTATTTATGCAGATTGTAAGGGGTCATATTTACGATTGGGTGGGGAGGGGAAACTTGTATGAGCACACAGGAGCAATGGTGAGTGAAGAAGGAATACATGGCATGACTGAAGTGGCTACTTTCCTTTACTGTTAGTTTCTAGACTTTCATACTTTTTGCGTTTTTTTTAAGAAGTAGAATAATTAATCTCTGGATTTTATAATACAGGTTCTAGGTGTTGGTGGACTCCATTGATGCATCCTTTTGACCTTCAGTATTTCTTAGCAAAGTTTTTTAACCATATTTTTTAAAAATAAAACATAATAATAGTTATAAAACAGTAGGCAGATGTTATAACATTAGAAAAAAATTACAAATTAAAGTAATTTTCATAATTGTTTAGTTTGGGAGTTGGTTTACGTTTTAGTTCATCCTTCAACAGTGGCCAGTGTTCATCGAAAAATGAGGGGAAAATATCTTTCTTTAACATATTGCTTTTTAGAACATCTAGGAATCAGTGCATCCCGGTACATTTCGGGGAGGGGGACTAAAGGCAAATAGTTTCTAGGTTATTTCTTTTTATTTATTATTTCTGGGTTTTTTTTCTATTTTTTTTTTATTATTTTCTATCTTTTTATTTATTATTTCTATTTCTAGGTTATTTCTTTTTTGGGATTTTCAAGATTCTTGGCATTTGCATCTTCAGTGCCACCATACATATATTTTATTTATAGATACTTTAAAAACGTTGTACAATTACTGGAATTGGGGGTATGTTAGAAATGATAGTAGTTGTATTAATAATCATCATCATTTATTTTACAGTACAGTTTTATGCCTTGATCACTTTGGACCATCCTTAAAGTTCTAATAGTTAATTAGTAAAAAATGTCATTACATTTCACTGCAGTGTTAAATAAGATTGAGAGTTCATCTTTGATCTTACAAGAAAAATTGCATCCATAGAGTCTGTTTGAAATCTTTAAATTTCTGGCTGGTTGGCAGAGATACATACAAAATAACAGCTTTTATCTTGCTGATCTTACTCCATTTTTTCCTGTTTATAAACCAGCCCAGGGTCATCCTTTATCTCTGAAGAAGGGAAAGAATATCTACTACTGGAGGATTTTGAAAGTAAAAAGATTCCACTGCAGTGAGTGTATAATTGTTGTTTTTTAGTCTGTGTGAGAAATCAAGCACAGAGCCATAACCTGCTTGAAAATTTCATATTTGAAACATGTCCTGCATGGTCTGCCGTGAGTTTTAATAAAAGAAACAATATAACCCAACTTCAGTTAATCAAGATAGGGCTATGACAGCACCTATCAAGGCTGAACTCACATTTCTACCATGCATGCTTCTCACACTGCTCTTTTACCATTCCTGAGTGCTGATACACAATAGCTGCTTTGCTCCTATACCTTGTCTGGAGTAGTCTCTCGGCCCTGTTGTATTGATTCTCACGGAGGGAAAGCTATTGGTGCAGGACAAGTGACCAAACTACTTACAGTCGTATTAGAAAGTGGGGAGTTCAATCCTCAGTCTGCTTCAAAACTGAATATTTTTGTAAAATTATTTGTGTTCCTAATCCTCTGTCAGCAGCTAGTTTTGGAAAGAGGAACCAAGAGCTAGTTAAAGGGACAAAAATGTGCCTCTACCTACAGTAGCTCCTCACTTAACGTTGTAGTTATGTTCCTGAAAAATGCGAATTTAAGCGAAACCATGTTAAGCGAATCCAGTTTCCCCATAAGAATTAATGTAAATAGGGGGGGGTTAGGTTCCAGGGAATTTTTTTTTTTTGCCAGACAAAAGACATACACACACACACACACACACACACACACACAATAAGTTTTAAACAAACAATTTAATACTGTACACAGCAATGATGATTGTGAAGCTGGTTGATGTGGTGGAGTCAGAGGGTGGGATATTTCCCAGGGAATGCCTTACTGCTAAATGATGAACTAGCAATTGGCTGAGCCCTCAAGGGTTAACTCGTTATTAATGTAGCCTCACACTCTACAAGGCAGCACGAATGGAGGGAGGGGAGACAGCATGGCAGACAGGCACACAAACCGTGTGTGAGAGAGAGATGAGCATTTCCCCTTTAAGTACGCTGCCCCCACTCTTAAGTACACTGCCTTGTTAAGTTAATCAGCAAGCTGAGACCACAGCTGCTGCCAGGAATCTCCATCTGTCCTGAGCCGTGTCGTTTGTCCCCCCTGCTTTATGGAAGATGGGGTAAGCGGGGTGCAGGAGCAGGGGGGAGGGGGACACCCTGACATTAGCCCCCGTCTGGCCCCTGCACAGCAAGCAGGAGGCTCAGGGAGCAGCTTCAAGGCAGAGGGCAGGAGCAGCACATGGCAGTGGGGGGAGGGACAGCTGAACTGCCCGCAATTGGTAGCCTGCTGGGCGGCTGCCACACAGGGAACTTAGGGGCGCTGCTGGTCCACCCTCATTCCAAGCCCCCACCAGCTAGCTGCAACGGGCTGCTCTTCCTGCAAGCAGGGAACAAAGCAGGCGGCTGCCAAACGACGTTATAAGGGAGCATTGCACAACTTTAAATGAGCATGTTCCCTAATTGATCAGCAACGTAACATCGTTAACCGGGATGACTTTAAGTGAAGAGCTACTGTAGTTCAAAGCCTTGTCAGGGGCATACATACTCCCACAACTACACAGCTACATGGAGAGTGGAAGCCAGTTTGAGTATGGTCCTATATCCCATCACCACCTCTGTGGAGCCAGGTCAGGACTTGAAGGATGTACAGGACTCTCTTCATGGTACCATGGAAAGAGAGGCTGTCTTAGTGTGGGAAAAGGAATGGGGTTGACACTATGTTGCCAGTGCTTGGGACTGGTAATGCACCCGTGTAAGGACAATGTGTAGTACAACCATGATGCTAGGAGTTGGTGTGTCAGTCCTACTTTGGTAACAGATGTGGCTAAATTTTTTCCTCTTGCTAAGTCAGTCTTTTTTTTAAACAAATAGGAGTGCAGTGATGCAGTGCAGTGATAGTAATCCGTGCTATCTGCTGATGCACTATCAGAGCCAGAAAAGTTATTCATGACCTGCTATGAAAGTGTATGGAAAAGTTATAAAATTTTGCTGTTCTGCTTGAATTGAAGAAATGCACCCTTCACTAAACATCCTGCTTCTAGTGTCAGTCTGGGAAAATAATAGTGTTAATTCTCTTCACAAGCTCTGCTCACAACCCTGGCGCTCACAACCCTGGCTGTCCCAGTCTGAGATGCCATTCGCAGTACATTGTGCAGATTTTCATAATTATACCAGTTCTTCCATGCCTGTTTTGATCAGCAGTGAAAGTTGTTATTGACATTTTAATGATCATTTATGCTTCAGAGATTGTCACACTAAAATGAAAAGGGGCAATTTACTCCTGTCTTGGCACTGTTGTTGCAGCATGTCTTCAAACTTAGACACACACAGATCAGTTACGCCAGTTCACGTTTTGAAGGTTATATGCACATCCATAAGGACTAGAGACTCAGTTTGAAAAGGATAGTTTTTGAAAATGCTTAGATTCCAAAGCACAAGTTGCAGCCACTAGGGAAAAGGGAAAGATGGCTAGGCTGCTTCAAGTAGTCCAAAGCTGATCCCTCTCCCTGTTTCCTTCTGTTCAGTTTTCATGAATGCGCAGGGACAAGAAACAGTGAGGAAAAGCATTGTTACATTTAGAAGTAATTAAAGTTTAATATGGTAGCATTACTAGGTAGCATATTAAGAGGTATCTAGGTTAGCATGATCTGTACTCTACTAGAGTGGCATCCATGCACTGTTATTGCACTACTAATTTTCAATGATGGTTTTAGCTGACTGTTTCCTGCATGTTATGCATTTATAGAATTACATAAAATGCAACACAGCCTCATTAGGCGGTCTCTCAAAGGTCCGTGTTAAAGGCTCCTTAGTGCTCAGAATTGGTAAGTAAGATTTTAAAGATATTTGTAATACTTTTTGTGCACAATATTTTAAAGCCCACTTGGGTTTGGGAGCATAGGTAAACAGAGAATATGTAATGGACAACAATGATTGTAATAACTGCATAATCCATGAATGGAAGAGTGAAAATTAAAGTGTGCTGTATTGCTTGCTACATGAATTTCTATTCTATGGTCATATCATGCTATGCTGTGTGTTTCTTGCTTTAATTTGTATTTTATTTTTGTAGCTTTTTTAATTACTTGAAGTTTTTGAAGGTGTGTGCGTGTGCGCACTGAGACTAATAATCTTTGATACTATAGTTTGACTACTGTTTCTACAGGATAGAAAAATATGACTTTGAGACCTTTTGTTTGTCACTGGTATGGTATATAAAATTATGGGGCAGATCCCTGCCATCTTTATTCAGGCAAAACTCGCAGTGCTTTTGCTGGGAGTTCTGTTTGAATACGCACTAGAGAATCAGGCTGTATATTTGTAAGTGTGTAACTTTTGTTTTCACAGCTCCTAGTATCCAAGATGTTAGATGTTGTTGTTTTATCTTTAGTCAAATATTTACTCCAATAATTTTATAAACTGCCGTGTAATCAGTTACGTGACTGGAGTAGTATGGGTAGTAGCTGTACTTATTACAGTGACATGCTCAAATTGTGCCACACAGGCAACAGTGGATTCCAGTGATACTTAAATTAGAAAAGAATGTGGTGTATTCTGTACCAATATGTGGGCATTGTGGGTAAATGCTAAGTTTAAGGGTCTGTTTACCTATTAGTGTTTTTGTTTATTTTGACTTTTTTGTTAAACTAACTGTCAGGCTTATCAGTTGAATTTTTGTGCCACAAACAATGTGATGATGGA
This sequence comes from Chelonia mydas, assembly GCF_015237465.2. NCBI lineage: Eukaryota > Metazoa > Chordata > Testudines > Cheloniidae > Chelonia > Chelonia mydas. The sequence continues at coordinate 54,339,526 of NC_057852.1, forward strand.
ATTCTACACAAGAGGGGAGAGAGAGAGTGAGTGCAGCCACTGCTTTTTTTGGCATTGTAGGTAACAGTTCATTGATAGGTGTCTTCGTCAGAGACGTAATTTCCAAAGAAGCCCCATAAAACCCACTGTTAGAGTTTTAAAAAAATAAATAAAAAAAGTCAAACAATGCTGTCTTGACCCTGGTCAAGACCAGAATACAGGCTTGTATCCCTTGTCCTGTAATTTTTTTTCTTCAGACTAACTGCTTCAGCTTTTCTGCCTCCATTTCCTGTTTTACTCTATACATTGTCTTCTGTATGCTTAAAAAAAAAAAAAAAAAAGTGTATGGTCTTTAGGTATCAACTTAAAGCTGTCGCAAGTTACAAGGCTTTTTTTTTTTAAATTGTATTTCCTTCATATTTATTAGAGGAAGCAAGTTACCATAAGCCCAGAATTTTTGTGCTATGTCTGGACAGTTAACATTGCCATTAATGCGCTCTTCATATAGTGTGCAACATGTTTTTTAAAAAAAAAAAAAAAAAAAAAAAAAAAAAACCAGCCAAACAAGAAGCCCTCCAAACCAGTCTGAGACTTTATTCAAAGTCACGTACTTGTGAAAACCCCAGCTGCCTAGCTGTTATGATGAATATATCCACACACGTGTGTGTGCATGTGTACATGTATAATTAGATCTTTGTTCTAAATATTTTCATTTAATTTTTTCTAGAATTAAGAAATTTAATGACTTTTAGTTGCTGACATTTTAAATGTTCTGTTGTTCTTTACAGTTGAAATGTGTTTCTTTATACATCAAAATTTCAATCTTATTTTGTTTAGATTGCATGCTGACTCAGCAAAGTCCATCTGTTCTGAAACTGACTGCAATGATAATGTATCCTCCCATAAAAATTCTGCTCCATCATTGAGCAAGCATGCAGTGAACGGCTTTTTTCAGCAGCAAAGTGCCTATGACTCTCCGCCACCTCGAGCGGCATCAGTGTCCGTAGACTGCAGTCTTTATAACCTGCCTAGAAGTTATTCACAGGATGTTTTACCAAAGGCAACATCTCCATCTGGGACTGATGCAGAAGGAGAGCAGCATGTTTTCAGTACCCCTTCTGCTACATCATCATTAGATACACAAATGAGGCATTTCTCCATTAGTTATGACATTCCCCCAACACCTGGAGGTACTTATCAGATTCCACGAACTTTTCCAGAAGGAACTTCAAAGCTAGAGACTATTCCAGATATTCCTCCACCTCGGCCACCAAAACCACATCACACTTCGGATCGATCTCCCGTGGAAACTTGTAGCATTACTCGTACTGCCTCAGACACTGATAGTAGTTATTGCATCCCTACAGCAGGATTGCCACCATCACGCAGTAATACCATTTCCACTGTAGATTTGAATATATTTCGTAAAGGTCAGTAGTTGGTGTCTCGACCTTGCTTTTTCACGATTCTTTTGTTTCAATCATTTTGTGCAATAGACTGAGCTCTTTAAAGGAATGGACCTAAGGGAATTATGCACTCAATTTCCCTTGAAAATAGGGTGCCTAAGTTTCTTGGAATGCTTTGAAAATCTCAGCCAAAATGAAGACCATAAAAGGCTTTATCAAGCTTTTTAGAGTGCCCCTTTTAAACATCAGTAATTTTAAATTAATTTTTAAGTCTTCTTTAAATATGTTACATAAAAACTTACTTCTAGTGACCTCATCCAAAATATAGGCATTTTATTAAATTTTGATGGTCCAAGTCTCAAGAATTTATTAAGATTGTCTAGCGCAGCCTTCAAATATAATATTGACCAAATTATTTGCAGACAACATACTTCATATTTCTGTATATTTTATATTGTAATCCTATGTGGTAGTGGTAGCCCTGTGATAAATTGTATTTATCATGGACCTTCGCTGCTTCACCTGCATGGTGCACTCTAACAATGTTCCCTCAAATTTTTTACATCCATGTGCAGAATGAATTTTGTTATGTGCACCAATATGGAGGTGTGTGGCAGGGGTGGGACCAAGGGGTTCGGAATGTGGGAGGGGGCTCAGGACTGAGGCAGAGTGTTGAGATGTGTGGGGGGTGAGGGTTCTGGGGTGGGGTCGGGGATGAGGGGGTTGAAGAGCAGGAGGGGGCTCAGGGCTGGGGCAGAGGGTTGGGATGCAGAGGATGAGGGCTCCGGCTAGGGGTGAGGGCTCTGGGGTGGGGCTGGGGATGAGGGGTCCAGGGTGTGGGAGGGAGATCAGGGTTGCGGCAGAGGGTTGGGGTGCGCGGGGTGAGGACTCTGTCTGGGGGTGCAGGCTCTGGGTGGGGCTGGGGATGAGGGGTTTGGGGTGCAGGCTGCCCCGGGGCTGCAGTGGGGAGAGAGAACTCCGAGGATGGGGCCAGGGGAGAGGTGCCTCTCCCCACCTGCACAGAACTTGATAGCCTGCTGCGTGGCCGTGCAGTTTAGAGGGAAGTTAGCCTCTAAACCATTTTTGCCAGCGCAGTGGCTCATGTTCCAGACCTACGAGTAGCTTCTAAACCAAACTGCTTCTTTCCTTCACATGTGGAGTTCCCTCTTCCTGTTCAAAGGTGCAGTGGCTCAAGGCCCAGCAGTGGTAATCCTCATGAGTAACAGCTGTAAAGTCAATGGCTGTTCTAAAATTGTTCTGGAAAAATGACTTGCTTGAGTTCCATGTTTCTTGAGTGTCAGTGATCCGATAAAATATTTACTTAATTTACATATATCTTTTCTACTTGTCAAACTCACTTTGGTTTGCAGAAGTCAAGCGATCTTATTTTCTTTTTATCACTAGTAATAAAGATCCTGTAGGCAAGTTATAACTGGAGTTGTACAGATGTAACTCAGGGCAGAATTTGGATACTGTGTGTTTGCAAAAATATAATGTGCTGCAGGGTCTTTCTCTGGTATCACCACCAGAGAAGTATACCAGAGAAGGCAAAAGGGGGGAAAAACCCCAAACCCTCAGCTTGAGCTAGAGTTGATATTCAGTTTGTATGGCTGATAGGTAGAAAAAAAATCTCATCATCTCCTCTTTCTATCAGAGCATTATAGATTCTTAGATGAGTGGATAACACGTCTCTGGCTTTGTAGATCCAAACCAGCCATGGATTCAGCCCAGAAAGCTGTCAAAAAGGGGCAGTTGAGGATTTCTCCTCACACCGGGGAATCAATGGATGTCACAAAACTGGCATAGTCAACACTGTGCTGCCCCTCCACCCCACACAACCACCGCTCTGCAAATGGGGTGCCTTGGGAGTGGGGTGGAGCACATGATATCCAGCTGGCTGCTACTGGAAAAACAGAGCAACTCAGAAGCTGTTCTGAGTTACACCGGGGCTGATCTGGTTTTAGCCATCACAGATTGGGGGATCAGAAAAGTGGTTTAGAGCCACTCTTCCACCTCCCTCCTCAACTGGTACTGAGTTTATACTTGACATGGCTGACACCTGAGCACTGTATATATGTTTCTTCTTTAGACCAATACTTCTTGCTCTTCAAGATTGTGACAGGGCACTCTATTCACTGCAGGATAGCTCCTCCTCCTGGCTGTTCTGGGGATTAGTTCTGCGAGGCAGACTCCCCTTCTGCCAGCTGCACTCTGTCTCTCTGTCTTGCTCTCTGTCTGCAGCCCCTGTCGCTCCAGGAGCTACTGCAGCCTCAGCCCTCCAGCCAAATCACAACAGTTTCCCCTTCCTGGGTGATTTTTCAAAGTCTCTTGCCACAAAAGAGCATGAGGCAATCCTCACGTCCGCTGCCCTGGCAATGTCACTCCAGTAATGTCTCAGACAGTCTTCCTGTTCACTGCCCCATGGTGCCACTCCCTGAGTGGCTGGTAGGGGAACCTGGGCCCACCATGTACTATGGGTTCCAGCCCAGGGACCCTACAACACACAGCCAAGGTCTGTTCAGTCCCCAACCTTGCAGCTTACTCCATGGGCTGCTTCCTACCCTGCGTCCCACAGGCTCTCTTGTCCACCATGCTCTCTTCAGTGTAGGCCCTTCTCTGAGGGCCAGACCTCCCAGGGTTGTACTCTTTCCTTGGGTTCCTTCCTTCCCTTTCTACTAAAGAGGAGGTCACTGCAAACTTCCTCCCGGAAGCCTTTTCTGATGCCAGCTTCCTGTGTTTATGCTAGCTCAGCCCACCTTTGCTCAGGTGAGCTTCTCTCTAATCAGGGCTTTCCACTCAGCCTATATCTCCCTCTTTTGCTGCTTAATTGGCTGCTTGGGCTCACCTGGTCTAATTCATTCCTCTCAGAACCAAAGTGGGGAGTACACCCCATCACAAAGGTATTGAAGGGTGGTCTTTAGACACCAAGCTTGTTACTACTAAAATTTTTCCAATTGAAGATAGTCTTCAAAAGGAAAAAGCGTGTAGCTGTGGAAATAAAAGAACTTAGACTCTGGAAACAAAGTAGCAAAGCATAGGGGGTCTTGATTAAGGATATCTCTATTGCAAAGTATCTTTAAAATCCTAGAAATCTTTTAAAAAAGAGGGTCAAATAGTGGAGAATTAATTCTGTTTGTTATTATCAAGTTCATTAAAGGAGTTTAACACTTGACTTTTTGATATCAATCATTCAGTATAAGGTTAGTTTCTAATGGCCCCATCTTGCTCCTATTGAGGTAATTAGAAAGAGTCCCATTGACTTCTGTGGGGACTGTTGCAGGCCCTATGAGTCTAGATAAACCCATACCTTTATTTCTGCTGGTATAAAAAATATTTTTACCTCCCTATGATTAAATATATGTAATGCAGTTTGTCTAGAAAAAAATGAAAATATAATAATTAAAACACGTTTGTATTTCTGGACTTTAAAGTATACTTATTATTTTTCATATGACATTTAACACATTTTTGGATATTTCTTAACATCCAGCTGCTTCTGCCTAAGGAAAAACTTGCCACTTACAGTTTTTCTGTCTTTTTTCTATTTCAAGCTAAGATTAATTAAATATCAAAAGCAATATACATTTCTGTTTTTAATAACAATGGAAAGGTTGGGAGATGGAGGTGTTACATCTCCAGTCAAATATAGAGAAATCCATTCCATTAATCTTGTAAATGTCTCTGATGTTGCTCTAATGGTTGTCTTAGTTTTCTGAGACAACTGAGCATAACAATGTAATGTTAATATAAATTATTAAACCAATTAGTTTAATATGAATTATATGTGAGGGATCTTAAAAGAGAAGTCCTTTGAGGAGAGGAATTGGGTAGGGGAGGGAACATTTTAAGGCAAAATACAAAAAAGGAATTGATGATATAGTTATACGGATATAATTTTAATGTTTTGTTTGATGGAAAGAATTAATTAGTATTTAAAAATTACAACATTTAAAAACAGACCTTGGCTGTGTGTTGTAGGGTCCCTGGGCTGGAACTCGTAGTAGAGGCAAGAACTAGAATTTCTGCCTCATTGGAAATATATTTCATTCTGGTTGGAAATGTGGAATTTCACATGAAATGGAAATTTTCAAAAAATTCCATTTTGGAAAAACCAAAATGGATATTTTTGAAAATTTCCAGGTTAGCTGGTCGACTGGTTTGCCAGTGCACCAGCAAGCCAGTTGGAGAGCTGGCCTGCCAAGTTGCTGGAGGCCCTGGAAGGCTGGGCTGCCAAGGAGACAGGCAGGTGAGCTGGCAGGAAATCAGGTAAGTTTCCTTTGAAAGTTTTGATGGAATTTACGTGTTTCCATGGAATGTTTTAATTCTGTTGAATCAGCAATTTCCAATAGAAAAGCATTCTGTCGAAAAACTTCTGACCCACAATTCTATTTTTAAAGTCACTTTTACAAGTAGAACTGCATGTGAAACACCGAGATCTCAAAATCTGTTATGATAGATATAGATCAAATATAAATATAGATCAAACAAAATATAGATATTTTGTACCATTTAGAATGGGACCTCCCAGCTTTTCAACAGGATGCATCAGTTGTTTCTGGCCCTGGAAAATGTCAGTATCAGATCTTTAAAGTGTGACTTATACAGTAGATAGAAGCTTTGCTGATAAGTAGTGCAGGCATCCCAAACTTAGGTTGGCAAAACCTTTATACCACTCTGCACCATCATATAGCAGATAGTAAACAACTACAGAAACTGTGGAAAACTGGTCTAATGTACATACATGACAGGTACTGAGATGAGAAAATAAATACCTACTTTCACCCCTTTCATTCTCTAGATATTAGTTCTCAAGACTGCTATGATATTCCACGATCATTTCCAAATGACAGAGCTAGCTCACTGGAAGGCTTTGTAAGTATGATTTGATCTGACTTGAGACTATACTGACAAAACATTTGCATGTTCTGAGTTCTGTAGTACAAAACCAGGGTGTAGACTTACACAGTATTTTTAGTAGATGAGATTAAAACATGAATCTGATTTCACAGCTGATAGCATAACTGATTATTTTGTTGTTAAAGGAAATGTATGTTAATTCTAGAAAAACAGAAGCACGTTCACAGTGGGAAGTGTTTCAAGTGAAGAACTGGATGAAAACTATGTCCCAATGAATCCTAACTCTCCACCACGGCAGCATTCCAGCAGCTTTACTGAACCCATCCAAGACACAAACTATGTACCTATGACACCAGGCACATTTGATTTTTCATTATTTGGAATGCAAGTCCCTCCACCCGCTCACATGGGTTTCAGGTCCAGTCCAAAGACCCCTCCCAGAAGGCCAGTACCTGTTGCAGAATGTGAACCGCCACCAGTGGATCGGAACCTCAAACCTGACCGAAAAGGTGAGAAAAACATGCTGTGGAAGTTGCTTTTACTCTATAATATAATGATTTAGTGGTTCAAATTTTCATACCAAAATCAAGATAGTACGAAGTGATTGTTTTCCAAGAATTCAGACAGTAAAAAGCGGAACTAAGAATCTTAAGAAAGCATTTGGTCATTTAAAATTACCTGAGTAATGAAACTGAATATTTCTGTAGGTTTAAAGATAATAGTTGTACATGTTTTTATTAATCAAGAGGTGGCACACCATTTCCTGTTATAAACTACAAAGTACCTGTAAACAGACTAAGAGCTGTGAGTTAGTTCTTATACATAATAGGATATAGATATCCTGCTCGTTATGAAGGGAGACCACATTAACATTTTGATGAAATATATCTCCATAAGCATAGTAACATGTTACTAGGTAAAAGGGCAATAAATCATTGCATGATTTAATGATAAAATGGTTCTTACATTTCTCTTTTAGTGTTGTTTTAGGCATATGCTGTTGCTGAAAATATTATTGTTACAGTGTCTCAATAATTAATTGTACCATGTCTCAATAATTAATTGTACCATGGGAGAATGAATTGCATGTTTGTGTCATGCTGCTTCTAACAAATCCTATTAAAAGTACCCAGTGGTTATAGAACATTTCTTATTTAAATTTTCTTTTAACTAATGAAAAACATGAATATCTACATTAAATCTAGAAATGTTAAATAATAAATAACGTTAGGCCTTACTGCAGTCAGTAAAAGCAAGGAAATTAGACCCTCCCTGCTCATTCTCAGTTCACAGTTGGGACTGCCCATCATCTTGACTTCAGTGCTTGCGTAGGACAGAATCACATAGGAAGCAGATTAGGTTGTTGGCCAGGAAGTTGCAATACAACCCTTAGGATCCAAATAGAGCTCAGAGGCCACTAAATCACACCAGCCGAGGGCTCTCAAGCTGCATTTGCCTCACACTAAGAGCTGGATGCCAAGATGTGGCCCTAAATGTCAAGTAATGCCTGTGAAGTGCACTGAGTTAGGATTGATTCTGAATTTCCCTGCTTGTATGGAGATTGCTAGATCTTAAATATCTTAACATTTAAAAACATTTCCATTTTGGTTTTAAGAGCTACTTAATGTGTGGGAGACACTGTAGTGTGTTTGAGGAAGCTACAGCAACTTCAGTGACAAAAGTGCGTGAGCAAAAACAACTAATCAACCAATAAACCAAAAAACAGAATTTAAGAGAAGTCTGAGAAACGGGCCCAAACGCTTACCTTACTTAAAGGTAAATCCCCTGTAGCATTCCTATAAGATGTTAATTTCCATGCAGATTATGGTGCACTGGATTTACTTTCCTTTAAAGGAAGTTATACTCTTGGGACTAAAATAGTCCCTCTTCAAAAACAAATAAAAAGTCTTTCTCTTGTAGTGTGTAGATGTGAGACATTTGCATAGAGAGATCAAAGCAGCTTATGATTTTCAATCTCACTGTAATGTTTCATCAATATATGGGCCTTGTAGATAAATGGTTATGTCATTTTTTGCATGCTGAATAGATTTTTTTTCAGACTTTGAAATTGGTAATTTTCTTTTCTTTGGAAGAAAATACAAAAAGACATTAGCTCATAAGATCAAATATCAGCAAGGTTGGTTTCTAAATATATATAATTTGAAAATGAGTTTTTTAAATATCTGAAACCAATAATATTTACCAACTTGAAAAATGGCTGAACTGATGTACATGTATTACTTTAGGGGAGAAATCTAATCTGTGCTTAAAAACTCACATGCCCCCAAAATTTTAGTAATTTAAATTTTCAGCTGGTATATTTTGTGGAAGCAGCCGGTAATCTGACTAACACTGATGCTGTCAGGATGATGAAGTAGAAGATCTCTGCATAAAATGGGAAGTGCCAAGTCCTGTAACTGACTAGCAGTGTTCAGAATACAAAACATAGTCTTCCGCAGAATCTTGACTTCCTGCTCACATCTAACTGTTTTCATGTTGCCTGACAATAGTTACCTTTAACTGTTTAGAAATATTTGACAGTAACACACTGAAAAAAATTGATATTGGAAAATATTTATTAAATAAATACAAAACTGTTTAAAAACATTTTTCCTTGACTTGTTAGTTTGCATACTTTTACCAACATAGCTTGTATTGACCTTCACAAAAGGTCAATCTCTATACTAAAAAGTTTGCCACTTTATTGTTGGCAATACAATGCAACCACATAGATCTCTGAGAAAGAGACGTTGCTTTTTTGTATCTCTTCTTGAAATGACAGCATTCTAAAAAATGATATCATCAGCCGAATCTGGGAAAGCACTTAAACTTGTTCAGAATCTGAGAAGTCCTGTTAACTTCAATGAATGGAGAAAGGAGAAAATCAGGTTTACTGATATACTAATAAATGTACTCTTCTACAACACAGCTCATGTTGATTGGCTCTGCCCATTTTCTCCTGGCAAGGATGGCTTTTATAAAACAGCTTGAAAACAAATTAGTTTTATTTTTTTAAAGAACTTGAGTTTTCATTTAAAAATTATATAATAGTCAAATACTGCCAACTATTTGTAAAGTAAAACTATATCCATCAGAAGAGTAAAATTTACAACAGTAAATTTTTAGGAGGTGAGGGAAATGGGAGAAAAGGGGAATATGCTTTAAAAACAAACAAACAAAAACCCTGATTTTGTTAACCAAGGATAATATTATGTCTGATTTTATCACTGTGAAATTTTACCTTATTTATTAACCCATAAAATAAATTCAGTCTTATAAACTAGTTCTCTCCCTTCTTGAATATGAACTTATTTAAACATTCCAATTAGGACAAAAAGTCCATGTTCTAAGTCGTCATATCCTTTTATTGTGAATGGTTATAACAAATAGTGATAACTGGGGTATTTATTTTGTCATGTTTAAATGTCAACAGATGAAATTCCCACCCTATAGAGTATTTTTGAGTCATTTCAAGTGCCATTAACACAGCACAAAACTACTATAAATTTCCGTGGTCCTTTGTATAACTGAAACGAGCATACATTACAAAGATTTGCCATGCAGCTTTTTCAACCTTCAAGTTATTGTAGTAACTCCTCCTAGCACACTGTTTCTACACTTGTAGTTTAAAAGTATTTTGACAGTATTCCATTTTAAGTTACTCCAAGTACCTAGAAGTTAATGGACAGGCCAGGCATTTCAAGAAAGCCCAGCCAGAATTAGGAAAAAGAAAAAAAAATGTGAGGGATGTGGTACATAAAATGTTTGTTGAGTTTTCATTTTAAATATGGAGGAATTTCAATGAGTAACCTGTGCTTGTTTAAAGAATTTCTGTTGGAGTGTACTACTATTTCTCTAAAAGAATGTATCACTGCAGAGATCCACAGTGTTGGGTTATAAGGCCTCCAGAAATTTCAGGACACCTATCTCCTATCTAAGGGAGCAGCTGTGAGCCGTAACTGTGTATGGATAGCTACAATTATTTCTACAGGGAGAAACTTTCATAGCATCCGATCATCAACTCCTTTTTCTCTGGTACTGATGGTAAAGTTTCTTATTTAATGAGAAACATTGTTGCCTTACGTAACTTTTACAATAATATATGTGATCTTGTTCCTGTAGTGATATATTTAGCATGGAGCTCTACATCCATGTAGAGTCAATTGACTTTAGCAGGACCCCCACATGAGCACAGGGAGCCATGCTAGTAGATACCATTGCAGGATCAGGCCTAAGGTTGTTTCATCTTTCCATTTTAAACCCCTGTTTCTAATGGGTTTTTAATAACTGTTAAGAATGTACTCTACTGAGACTTGACATACCTGGTTCTGGCCAAGAATTGTGGTGCTGGATCAGGAGTGTTAAATTTGGGGAAGATTAATTTTTTAAAGGCATTTCCTATTTTAAACTGTACATTCCGATTGCTTGGTATTGGGAGGGGTAAGTAGAGCTTGAGTAGTACATATGCACCCCTCCTGTTCTTTGGTCCACATGGCAATTATTTTAGTTTGACCCAGATTTTTTTTACATAGATGTGCAAATGAAACAACAATATTTTAAACAGCAACTAGTGTTTACTCCACTCAACGAATTTTTACAATGCTAAAAATAATTTGTGGGTAGTTCAGAAACATTTTCCCTCACATTCTGTGTTTAAAATAAGATTAAGGTCATGACACACACTAATAAGGTAATGGAAATTCACAGATAACAAAATGCCACATGCTTTTTAGTGTTGTTGAGTTCCTCTGTCTACAGATTCCTTTGACGTTTTTTTTGAGAACCAGAAGGTTTTACAGGATAGTAATGGGCTAAATCCTGGACTCACTGGAGTCAGAGTTCTGCCATAGAATTCAATGAGACCAAGGTTTGGTGCAGTAATTTGAGATATTTACCCCTGTTCTCTGCCCCTTCCTCCCCACCCCCCAATCTATTTTGTGGAAATTAGGTTTGCAATGTTATATTGCTTCCTCTGGTTCCACCATCTCTGTGGACCTACACGATAACCAACAGAGACCTGGCCCTGTTAGTGGCTAAAAGAGAGTGGGCCTCTCCGGCATAAACATCGGAACATTTAGACACCTTTTAGACATTTTCTCAATGCTAGTTCTTAGGAAATAGTACAATGTTGTAAAAGAGGGTTTAATATGGTGAAGAAGGGGTGAGTTGTGGGTGGTGTTATCCATTTTGAATCCTTGATAATTAATTCATATTAAATTAATAACCTAAAATTCGCCAGCATATATGCATACTAATATACACATGAACACCCATCCACCCCTTCAGATAGCCGGGGACCTAGCAGTCTGCAGACTTCTTATTTGCAGAAGTGTCTCTGAGGCAAGAAGAAGAAGCTGTGAACTGAGTTAGGCTATGCCTGTCATACTGTTTCCTAGGTTAAATTTATTTGGTCAAAAAGGATTAAATAGTTTGGGGTTATAATGCATCGTATATAACACCACTTGCTCTCCTGGCTCAAAGCTGCTCTCACAAACGGGGGAGCTTTCAATAAATTCTGGAACCTTTGAAAGCCCTTTTAAAGCATGACTGGAGGTCTCATGACCCAACAGCCTGGATCAGTTCAAGATACAGCCTTCAGAGAAGTGTAATAACAGGTAAGTGATATACTCTTCAGGACAAAATCCAGAGTATTTAGCCACCTGTGTTTTTTCTGTACTTATCTGAACTGAATTTGAAAAGTATGTTTTTAAATGTTACTTTAAAAGACCAGTCTTTCGCATTGTATTTCTTTTGTAGTCATTGTGCTTTTTGCTGCTCTAGTCTGCCATAGTTGCATGTAGTGGTGATGCTAAATTGGAAGCAATATTGCTAGCAAAATGGGATTTGCCTTTAAGGAATCTTGTTTCCATCAGCACAACTGGGTGGTTTTCCTCTGAATCTAAAGGTATTAGATTGGCCTCAAGCTGTACTATGACATCTTAATTCTTTGAGACTAGCAAGCACTACTTCCTTGAAGTATGATTTATTAAAGCAAGGGAAAAGCAGAAGGAAATGTACCCAAATGTAAGAGACAGTGAAGAAAGAAGTTTAGGAATAGAAACAGGAATGACTCCTTGTTGACAACTCTACTTTGTTTTCTCTTGTCCTCTTCAGTGCAGTTGAATAGACCAAAAAGCATTGTGACAGTGTACTAGAGTTTTAAGTAATATAGTCCACAAAATAGAGAAGATTAATTGATGGTTTAAAAAAACAAACAACTATTTACATGTTGCCATAGAGGTACATGGCTTTTTAAGCCAATTAGAAGACCGGAGTGGAAACCTGGCAAAGCTCCCATTGACTGACTGATGCCAGGATTTCACCCCGGGTCCAGTATCAGGAGGAGCTTACAGTCATGATAACGAAAACAGTCATCTAAGTGATCTGTAAAAACCCGACATGATTTTACAACATGATTAACAAACAAAAAAAGGGTGTATGTTTAAGAAATCTCAAGACTGACTCAGTTACAGAGCTGTATGCTAGCTCTCCATCAGCAGACTTCAAAGCGCTTGACAAAGGGGTATGCACTCCTTTTATTCCTATTTTCCAGATGAGCAAAATCAGGCACGGAAATACTAAAAAAAGACTTTTTCAAAGTCATACACTTGAAGCAGTAGGAGAACCACACATAGAATCCAAGTCTCCTGACTCCTAGCTTGACGTGTCCTGTTCTCTGGAACTTGTTGCTTCCCAGGAGGATTCAGTAGTTAACTGTTCCTTGACTTCCTTTTCTGAGAAGTGAATGCCTCTGTATCAGGGAAAGAACGCCTGAGGGGAGAAATCATGTTCTTTCCTCTAACAAGGCTTGACGAGAACCTAGAGTTACATGACCAAAACTAGATGCCAAAGTAGAGTAATTTAATGTCTTCTCTTTATTTTATTACACTTGAGGAAAGTGTGAAAGATAATTTACCTCTTGCAATTTCATGTGACAAGTAGAAATTGGTGACAAAAATATTAAATAAAGGCTGGCACAAATGTATCCTATATTATTATTGTTTGTTTTTAAGATGCTAAAAAATTATATTGAGATTGGCATCTAAATCTGGATTTTACTGAAGCAGAAAATATGTGGGCTGCTACGTAGTTCTTCTGAGTATATTTGAAAGGCAAAGTATATCTCTGACACTGAAATTAAGCATTAAACTGCACTGTACAGTAACTTGAAGTAGGATCCTACTTAAAAGCAATATGACTTCTTTTTTTTTTCTTTGAGTGGGGGTGTCTGCTTATTGACATCTCCTCACTGAACTTTTACTCTATAGAAGCTTCCAGTATTTTTTTTTAAATGTGGTTTTAGGTGTATAGTCATCCTTTGAAGAAGGGAATTTTATATGAAACCTCTCTCATAGATGATAGTTGTAAGTACTGCAATTGATTCTGACCTTGCCACAGTCTTCCTCACCCATGGTTATGTGTTGCTTTGTACAGTACATATGGTTTTTAAAACACACACACTCCCTATTCTGTTAGGAAATTCTAGAACCCTGATTAATTATGAAACTTTGTTACAAATGTCCCAGTGTACAATTTCCTTGTGACATATTTGTATGCAGTTTGAACAATATGTACGTTTTGATATAGCAGGAGCAGCATCATAAAATAAAATGTAAAGTGGCCATGTGGCATTTATGTCTTTCACCATCTAAGCCATTGTATTATTGAACCACTAAAATATAATGTGGAATATCCTTGAAGTGTGGTTTTAGTCTGAAAATGACTTTGTTCAAATACCATTTAAGATCAGATTTCCTCACTTTACATATAAAAAAAATGATTTTTTGTTTGTTTTTTTACTTCCTACTTCCAAACTCAATCTGAAAGTCAAGCCTAAATTCTTTGTTACCTATACATCACAAATTCAAAATCTATGCATTCAAAATTCACAAGAACTTAAAAAATAATTAATTTAGGGCTCTGTTTGACTTCTGGGTTTTTTGCCTTTCACATTGTCAAGCGTTTTTGAAACCATGCTAGCTAGAAATGTACTTACTTTTGAAAATGAAAGCTCACATAACATGACATCAGAGGTTGCGGCTTTAAGAAAATGATAAATATCGCAAGACTTCTAGTAAAATCACCAGAGTGGCAGCACTGCAACAGTGAGAATTCCTCATTCAGAACTAACCATTTTGATTATGGTGCATGAGCTAGAGTAGAATCCAGCTCGCTCTCCAAGAGTTTCATTGGCACTGTAGCATTAAAAAGTTGTAAAAATTATTGTTAGTCAGCTTTGATTTAGTTCTAGATTCACACAGAGAGCAGATAAGCTGAGTAAGAATCTGCCAATTCTTATAGTTTATATAGATTATATAATTTTTATAACTGTTATAATCATTTTTCAGAGTAGGAATACAGTTTTAAGGGTACATTCATTTAACTTTTTGATTATTTTGTAGAGAAAAGTATTTAATCCTTCTAATTGTTTCTGTCAGTTCTACTTGTTCAGTCAAGGTGGGGATTGTTTTTGTTAGAGATATAAAAAATACTCTCTTTTTTAATTTATTTATTGCCTTCTCCCTGATACCCAAAGGAGAGATGATCACTGTTTCACTAGCATCTGTTGGCCCCAAAAGCAAGCACTTAGAATTGAACCCAGGTTTCCCCTATGGCGGTGCAAAGTCACTACTGTACTACTAGGTTAGCTTCTAAAAAGTAGTTTTAAATGTAATTTATTTGCAGTTTACCTAGCTCATTGCCAAGATCCAGCAATTCTTAATTTTCAGCTTGGTGGTATCAGCTTTTAATTTCTGTTACAAAAAGCTGAAGGTGGAAGATTAAACAGTTCCAAGTTAAGTGATTTTTTTTTTTCTTAAATTCCAGCTAAATGTAGTCCAGCGGTGAGTGAAGTTCTGCTAAGTGTTAGATGGATGGAGAAGAAAAAAGCATCAAATAAAGAAGGCCTAGTTTTAAAAAAATTAAAAAACAACATAACTTTTCAGGCTGCATTTTACTAAATGTTGTTAAAAACTGTAGTGTGTACCTGAAAAGTCTTGACACTGACAGGAGGAGGAATGAAAGAATGTTGGTAGCATTTTCACCCCTTGGTATTGTTTCTCTCTCCTCCCAATGTATTTATATAAATAGGTATTTTGATGTCTGTGGTTTTTAAATAAAATGAAGCAGGTTAGCCCTTTCCACATCCCCATTGGAATGTTCTTCCTTATGTAGCCTTAATATGATGCTTGATTTCTCAGGAAAAAGTTCCCTTTTCAAGAAGGTTTGCCATCTCACACATTGATATAAAACCCAAAGAGCTACCTTAAGTTGACATCCCACATGCTTTATTCTCAGTGAAACTCCAGAATCATTGACCAATCACCCCTTGAAGCACTGTGTACTTGGGACAATATAAAATAATTGTTGTGTGATTGAATGCTTTCAGTTCATCACATTTTTTAGGCTTAATTAAATATGGACATACGTAGTGTGAGTAGCAGAGCAGAGCTGTTCGAATAGTGTTTGAAATACTATTCTTTGATTAATTTCACTGGTATTCACTGAATAGTTGTTGTGGTATTTGGCAAATATTTTATGGATCGGTGAACCCTAGATCAGAGTTACAGTTAAAAGACTAGTTTGGATTCAGATTTTTCCCTTTCTGACTCATTCTTTGTTTCTGGAGTATCTAAAAGTATCTTTGATGCTGTGAGAAATTTTATTTGGAGAAAGTAAAAGTTAAAAGAACTGGAGAGTCTGGAAGTGACTCTATCTCAAAAACAACTATTTTATTCAGAATGATACAAGCACACATAACTAACTGATCTCTAGCATTGTTGGATGTCCTCAGGACAAAGGGTCAGTACAATCCATCTCATACCACTCACCAGACTTGAGAAAAAAATGATTCTATTTCCAGGGCCAGCCCTAGACCAAATGGCATCCCAGGCCAGGAGCATCTTCAGCATCCCCTTCCTGCCACTTGTTAAACTTTCCTGAATGCCATTTTTTTAATTGCATTTATTGCCCATTTCACAACTTTGATGCACGATTTGCATGCATGATTTATCCCTGACATACACGACAATAAATTTGCACACTAGGATCTGTAAATCTGTATTTATTCATGTCATATATAGGAAATAATTTTTTTTTCCTCTAAGCTTACAGAAACTTTATAATTTTAAGAATAACTGAAATGTACTACATCAAGAAATTGAACTGTGCACCAGCATTGGGTGGGCCATTGTTAATTTGTGTTACAGTAGGTGACAGCCTCAGAATGTTAACCCTACTCTGTTAGTTCAAAAGGTTGCTTTTCTCCCCTTTGCCCTCGCAAACTGAAGCACAGCATCAGAGAAATCCAAAGACTGGCCAATGGCATTTTCAAGTGATAAAATAGCAAGTGATATCAGTCTCTCATTGGCCATCGATCCATTGAAGATACGTTTTAATGAGCCTGAGCTTTGAAAAACTGCACTCATCACTTGCAACTGTGACCAGCAGCATGAGCAGAATCCTCAAAGCTATCCACACATTAGGAAAAGTGTCCTTCAACTCTGCATCATGAATGAATTGAAGAACTTGGAGTGAGGGGGCTTCCCATGTGGCAAAATGTGATGGATGTTGTCCAATTTGGCGTAGAGGTCTTTATCATTGACGTCAGAACATTCCCCATGTGTCAGCATCTGGTGAAGGTCTGTACAATTGTTCAAGAGTGTTTTCCTGTCCACTGGCAGCTTCCTAAGGTCATATAAAAAAACCAGGTCTTTTCATGGTGCTTCATTTATCCAAACCTTTCTTCAGTGGACAGTTGAGCAGTGTCAACAAGCGAGCAAAAAAACTCCCTCTTGAATTTTTCTTCTGAGCTTCCGATCATCTCATCTCTGCCCTCATAACCAAACTCTCTTCTTCCGAAGAATGCAAGTTTCCTTTAAGACAGGCTCAATTCCTACGTTTTCCGCCATTTCTTTGGCAACAGTGATGCCATCTTCGAATCCGTTGTCTCTGTAGGCCACAATGAAATCAAAGCAGCTTCTCATCAAAGTAGTAGCGGTTGCGATGTCCATCAACTAAATCTGTAGTGCCTTGTTTACAACGTTTACTTGGAACAGGATATTGTGCCAAACCACAACTGAGATCAGAAATTTGAAGTCAGTGATCCGGTTTGCCAGGCTTTGCTCCTTGTTGGATTCCAGCTTCGGCTTTATTCAGCTGCGCCAGTTCCATCAGGGCATTGTCAACCTCAGTTACTTGCTACCTCAGTTGCCTTATGCTGTCAATGAGGCTCTCCCAGCAAGTGTCGCTTAGTGACTTCATGGTCATATTTGTAATGTCTGTGAGGATCTTACACCTGATAGTTGATGCTGAAAACAGGATATATATCCTTTGCAGTACTCTGAAGAGAGATACTGGATCTAAAGAAAATGACGCTGCATCTGACCCAACCAGGTTGAAGGGATGGCAGCCACAAGGCATGAAGAAAGCTCTTGATTGAAAGCCAGGATCCTTGCCTGGACACCACCGTTTCTTCCCGTCACATTCATGCTGTTGTCATAGCCTTGGCCGTGGCAATCCTGAACTTTTATTTTATTCTCATTCAAAATGTTCATAAACAGTTCTGTTAGGCCTTTTCTAGTAGAGTCATCCACAGACCAGAAACAGATGAAGTGTTCCTTTACTTGGATACAGCCATCCTCGTCGTCAACAAATCTTACTGTAAATGACATCTTTTCACTATAACTAATGTTATAATGCAGTCCATTGTTATGGGTAGTATTTCGCTTTGCCAAGCTTTGTTATCAAGCACTTTCACTGCCATAAGGTCAGTCCATTCGTTTTGTTTTGCGGCAGTAATAGTTCATAGCTTCTTTACGATCTAATCAGTGTACGTGCTCACGCATGACATTGTCGTATTTCCCAAGGAGCTCTACCAAACCAAGGAAATTACCGTTATGTTCAGTGAACAGCTTATCTGACAAGCCCCGGAAAGCCAAATTATTCTTTACAAGGAAGAGGGTAATTGAGATCAGACACTTGAGCACGTTCCTCCAAAGCTGGGTTTCTACATTACTAATACGCAGTTTTCTGCATCCATGCATTTTTCAGCTTGAGCCTGGACTTGACCTCCATCCATTTGGAGTAGGCTGTAAAATGGCCAGGTGACTTTTCATGTGGCTTCAGAGCATCGGCTAAGTTATGCCAGTAATTGTACGTGGAAAGTGCATTCATGTCAAATATTTTGCAATAAAAACAGAACCCTTCGTCAGTCGATTTTGAGTAAACTAGCCAATGCCAATTCAGTTGCTCACCATTTTTGAGTACTCTTTCGCAGTGTGACTTTGAGAAGTGTTGTTTCTGCTCATTTACTGGAAACAACATATCCTGGATTTTTCCCGGCCCATTCAAAGCTGTACGATCAATATCAGTAGAGTTTAGGAGTGCTAGTCATAAAGCAGGATCTGATGTATCGATTTGTGGTGTGCAGTCTTTCTCCTTGCTGTTTCTGTCATCATGCAAAGCTGATTTTTCTTTATCATTTCACTCCTTTTCATGTGAGCCACATTCTACTTTATCATCACTCTCCTTTACGCCGCCAGGAAAACTGGACAGTTCTCCATCACTTTCCTCACATTTCCATTCTTTATCTTCAGGTAAATCTGCTAATTCCTTAGTAATAGGGCTTCCATCATTTATGCTTCACTTCTCAATTTCTTCTGCACTGAGATCATCGCTACTGTCTATGTTATTGTGTTTCAGCTATTTTCCCATCAAATTTGCCCCTTGCTGCAAACTAGATTGCAGTTGAGCTTTTTGCTTCCTGTACTCTTGAAGGCTTCTTTGGGAGCATCTTTTATATTCTAGGGGGGAAAACAGACAGTAGTAGGGAGAGCAAAAGTCAATGTTCCACAATCTTAGAAAGTCATCAAACATTACGTTTTAAGCGTGGCAAAAGAAGGGATAGTATTTCTTTTATATTGTTGAGCAGATAGGGGTTCAATAGATGTCAGAGATATGTCCTTTATTAGCTGCTATTTACATTCTTCGAGTCTTAAAACACAATATCGCACCTGGGCTCTCACTTCACTTCACATCGTTCTTATAGCTCACTGACTGACAGATGACGCCCCACCCCCTATATACCCGCAAGGGCATGTCAGACAACATTCTAGGAGGTTCAAGGAAAATGTAGTTCTCAGAAAGTCTGGCATGTTCCACAAGATTCTACAGAGGTCCAGAACATTCTAGGAGGTTAGTGAAAAATGAATCCATGTACAGAATACCTGAAACATTTTACTTCAAAAATTCTATTTCCCCTTTTGTCCCTAATAACAAAAACAGCACTCCGAGCCTGGTGGCCCCCAAGTCCAGCACCCCAGGCGGTCACCTGGGTTGCTTGCCCCTAAATCTGGCCCTGTCTATCTCCATTCTGTCTCCGATGCTATTAGAAAAATGAATACGAATTTTGTGGAACAAAGGGCCAGCACCTTTTACTAATCTCATCCACCCTTGGCAGCAGATTGTTGTCTAGGAAACCATGATGGAAAAACAGATCTAGAAGTTGTCAGAGTTCTGTGTATTTAGAACCACGTGCCTAGGATCTGACACTCCTTAGGAAAAAGTGTTTAACTGTTTAACTAACCTCAGTTTTACACATCACGAGATGCCAAACCATGAAGTTTATAAAATAAGACTGAGCTGTGTGTTTCAGGACAAAGGAGTAGAAATTCCAGAATATTGTCCTGAATGCCAGAAAACAGCTGGCCCAAAGTAAATACAAATGTAAATTTCCGTTTCCTTTAATTAGGTTTTTGAAAATAGAGACCCAGAATTCCTATTCCTTTTAACCCCCGTGGTCAGTACTTTTTGATAAGGGCAAAGCAACTGCCATTTGGGACACCTAATTTGCTGAATACTGGCTTTCTCCCCTCCATCTCCCACTCCAAATGAGGCAGTGGCCTAGAATTCCTACTTCTGATCTCTCTGTCTGGTTGTGAGGATTAGAGTCCTGTTGGTCGTGGCAAGGAAACTGCATTAACAGGGCATGTATTTCTATCATGTTGGTAGATTTACCTTTTTAATTTTAAGCCCTGAATTACTATGATATAAATGGCACTGGCATTTAAATGGAGTTTTTCTGATGCAACAAACCAAGCAGCCAACAAACACTAGGTGGTCCAAAAATATCAGTCTTTAACAAAAATCTTAGATTTACTCTGTATTTGTTTTTCAGTGACAGTGTGCTGAGCTATACACAAAACTAATGACATTCCCTGCCCTGAAGAGCTTAAGTGTCATGAAAACCAAAAATGTTAGGTCATTGCTCTTGTAATGAAAGATTGTGCCACTGTCTGAATGGTTGTACTTTTTGATGCTAGCTTTCTCTTCATGCTTACTACACAAGACTAAAAAAGAGAAATGTCATTAATGCTTCTACAGAAACAATGAGGAGTCTGGTGGCACCTTAAAGACTAACAGATTTATTTAGGCATAAGCTTTCATGGGTAAAAAACCCCACTCCTTTAGATACATCATCTTCTTGCATCTGAAGAAGTGGGTTTTTTACTCACACAAGCTTTTGCCCAAATAAATCTGTTAGTCTTTAAGGTGCTACCAGACTCCTCATTGTTTTTGTAGAAGCATTAATGACATTTCTCTTTTTTAGTCTTGTGTAGTAAGCATGAAGAGAAAGCTAGCATCAAAAAGTACAACTGTTCAGACAGTGGCACTTTAAAGTGCCACCGGACTCCTAGTTGTTTTTGTGGTTACAGACTAACATGGCTACCCCTCTGATAGTAAGACTTCTGTTTTCAGTTTAAACCTTTGTTGGATACAAAAATAGTATGTGCCAGATGGGCTACTCCTGACAATTTCTCAGACAAAAGGAGCATTGGTCTGAAATTCTTGGAGGAGAAATCGTGTGTGATGGGGTACACTCTGACGCTAGATCCATAAGTGCTCTTTCTCTTTGACAGTTTTATTTACCACAGTTTTTCAGAAAACTACACTTTATTAGTTACCCTTCAGCCTGAAGTCCCATTGCACAATATTTGTATCCCAAAATAATTTATGTATGGATGAAGGGGAATCTGTATAGAGCATTACATTGCCAACTTAAATTGCATTTTATTAAACAAATCTATTTAACAGTTACAAATATCATTGCTTATTAAAAACA
Organism: Chelonia mydas; assembly: GCF_015237465.2. Classification (NCBI taxonomy): domain Eukaryota; kingdom Metazoa; phylum Chordata; order Testudines; family Cheloniidae; genus Chelonia; species Chelonia mydas. The sequence continues at coordinate 54,360,889 of NC_057852.1, forward strand.
AAAACGGTGTTCTCCATTTTCTTTGCCTTTTGTACTCCACTAGTTAGTCTCACTTCTCTTTTATAATCCATTTCATTTATAGTCTTTTTAATTTTTGTTTCTTGCATATTAGTACAACATTGTAGTATCTAGTTGCAAATGCTCTAACATAATGTTTTAAATGTAAACAAAATTGTTTTCATTTTTTTAATTATTTTCATGAAAAATTTATATTAAGTTTTTGTTTAAAAATAATTTATAAAACTTAAATTTTAGACTTAAATTACCAGACAAATGCCCCTTAGACAATATGTCAGATCCTTTCCTTTGTTCTTAGTACCAGAGATTAAATGAGCCCAAATCTAGGCAATTTTGGAGCACAATGCAAAACACATCTCGTTACCCTCCCACCCACAATAAATAAAGCTGAAGGACAGTCCCTCATCTCTTAGAAGACAGTCACCATGTCTCACTCTGCTCGGAAAGTAATCTACTGGAGTATGAGGTAATTGCTTTTTAAAAGCATCTTTTTTCTTAAAAGCAGCTTCTTAAAAGCAGCTTCCTACAACTTGGAAGAAGCAAAGAGCTGACCCCACTATGGAATCCACTTTTCATCGACACTTAATGAAATCTGATTACAGTACTAAGATGCATCAGTCAGAAGCATGATAGAAAAATCTGAGATAGTGATAGAACTGATGTTTTCTGGGTAATTAATAGGAAGCCTTGAGACTAATGATGATAGGTGCATAGAAATATATATTTAGAGAGAGACAGAGAGGAATGATATAGAGGACTTTTAATGACAGAGCAGAGATCGTCTTTGTTTTTAATTTGTACAAAAATGTCTCCTACAAAAGCTTTAAATCTGACATATTGAAATAGTGGGACTGGGTCATCCTGGCAGTTTGGTAGCAGAACAATATGTTGCCATCAAGTCATTGTTTTGGCCCCAATCGCCTTTGATGGCAGAAATTGAAAGTACTATGGATTCAGTATGTTCAGCTCTTGAGACATGGGAAAGCTCTTTGTGTTGCTCTTCCTGCTGCTGCATAGAGAATTTCAAAGCCCTTTGCAAACAATAAATTAAGACTGACGTAGGTAAGTGTATATACCCTATATTACATAAACTGCAGCATAAAAAGGTTGAGTAAGTTGCTCAAGACCACATAGAATCATTAACAGAGCTCGAATTACAAGTCATGGTAGTGGGTTGGACACCTACCAGCCACATTAAAGATAGGTTATACAATATACATTGGTTAAATAATTTAATTAATCACTTACCTCTGCTAGGTTTCTCAGTGTTCTTTGGATCTGTGCTCCTTAGCATAAGTACAGAGTGAAGAATTATTATAAATTGATGCATTTTATTAGCCAAAATAGCTTTTAAAGCAGATTAAAAAAATTACAAAAAACAAAATAAAGATGGTTAGATTCTAGTGTTCACAGACAGAAAAATTGACCACAACGTGGAATGTTAGTTTTCAAGAGATAATAAATCAGTTAAATTAATTCACAGTTTTATCAAAATCTTCTTATAAAGGCAAACTTTTATCCTAGTTCTTTACTAGTAATGAGTGGGTGGGTGATTTGGCTATCAATGTGACTAGGTACACTTATTTATTTCCAGTCAAGCTTATATGCCAATGGAATTATGGGACTGCTCACATGAGTTCAACCAAGCATTCTACAGTAGGATTTAGAAGTTTTGACAAGTTATTTAATTATCAAAGAGTGTAAATTCAGTTCTGAATTACCTTGTCCAGATGATACTCATAGCCAAGTTTTGCCACTGATACATGCACAAGACTGTCACACAGGAAACCCAGAATGTAACATGCAGGTAATAATTCTGAAGCTATTCTAACTCTCTTGGAATTTCATCAGTACCACCAAGTCTTCGCCACTTGAACCAAAGTTTCAAATAGTGGTTAAAATCTTTAGCTTACAAGACAATTCAAAACTCTTTTCTTTTTTGTCTAAGAAGTTGTCAGTTCTCTTGACTGCAAAATCTGTGATATGTAGGCTGAATGCTTTGAAACACTTAGCACATCTCACAGCTAACTTCCCAGGATATCATCCCCCATCCTTGAAGTATGGCCTACATTCTTTGATCCTCGATGTGTACATTTACATTTGGCTGTATTAAAATGCAAATTGCTTGCACCCAATTTACCAAGTGATCCCTGTCGCTCTGTATCAGTGATCTGTCCTCTTCATTATTTACCTCTCCCCCAATTTTTGTATCATCTGCAAACTTTATTAGTAGTGATTATATATTTTCTTTCAGGTCATTGATTTAAAATGTTAAATAGTATAGGGCTAAGAACAGATACTGGCAAGCCCCCACTAGAAACAGACCTGCTCTATGATGGTTCACTCTTTACAATTACATTGACCACATATGTATTTAAAATGGACAACCTGGTATTAACTATATGGAGTATTTTGTGGTCAGGTTGCTTAGGCAATTAAACTTTCTTGAAGGGGTCTATTACAGAATGCATTTAGATAGCTGTAATTTTCTAATATAGTTTCTTACATCTCAAAGGTGTCAATTAAGATTTGTGTAATCTAGTAATAACATTACACTGTGCTGTATCAGATATTATAGCTTGAGCTCCTGTATCTCTATTTCAAATTTATAGATGTAAAGTATATACAATAGAAGAAAAAAGTAAAAGAGAAATTTACTTCACAACTTAGCAAGAGTTTGTAGTTAAGCCTATCTAGTTAGCTGTTGTAGTTACTCGACCTGTGTGAAACACACTGAAACAGTATCTGCTGTTTGACCTGTTTTAAAGGATTAGGCCTAAAGTATGTCAAGATTCTGGCCTATGTTTGGATGTTTTTCTTACTAATAATTTTAAATGTTAAGCAGTTATAAACCGATATAGTGCTGTCTTTTTGAATCTGCAGCTAGCCTGAAACAAAAGCTGTGAACTCCCCGCTTTCCAGTCACTGCCCTCCACCAATCTCATTCCCTTTTAATTTGATGGTGACACTTTACAGCTTAACATTAACTATTTCATTGCTGATCATTTAAGCCGCTAGGACAGTGAAGGGAATGGTAATGAAGCCTATGGAGAGAGGGGAGAGATTTGGGATTTACTCCAGGGAGAACAATGCAGAGGGACAAAAGAAGGAGAGAGATAAAGACTAGGCTGGCAGAGGAGAGATAGGGAAAGGAAGATGGGTAAGAAAGAGAAATAAAGGTAAAAAATACAGTGGTCATAAGGGGTAGCATATCGTCCGAATATAACAATATCTGTGAATACAACAGTAAAGACGCTGAATAATAAATAGCTATAGGAAAAATTTGTGCCAAATTGTTCAAACCTGGGTGCCTAAAGTGAGGTTTGTAAATAAGTGGGAGCAGCAGGTAGTAAGCACTTCTGAAAATTAGGACACTTTTTTATTTGCGTTCCTAAATATGGATTCAGGAGCCTGTCTTTCGGAACCCAGATCTGAAACGTTTGCCGTTATTTATAACATCAAGGCCACAGTCTATCTACTCTAGCTCTTTATGCAGACCTCCTGTTAACATCAATGGGAGTTCTTCTGGATCGGACGTATGCAAATTTAAGTTTATACCACAGCCCATGGCCCATAATTAAACCTGGAATTAGTCCTCTACAGAATGACTTTGACACCAAGAGAAAGTCATGTCTGCTTCCTCAGGGTCAGAAAGAAGCTTGATACAGGCCTTTGGGAGACAGGTCAGCAAATATAGTATGAAAAACACTGCCAAAAGACTTAGATGGAAAAAAAATAAAGGGACTTTGTGGGTTTTTAAGGATTAATGTAGTGGAAATTAATTTAAACTATCGTTTACCATTTCATTTTAACCTACATTTTAAAGGATAACCATTTTCCATATCTTGTTAAATGTTCCTCTAACATGGCAACTTTTTATACAAAACTACTTTTAAAAATTGTAATTCAACAGAAATGTCTTTTTTTTTTTTAAAATAGCTTTCTACCTTTTAGATACATCTTACTTGCTTCAGACAAGCTTCTTGCATGCAATGTTTTGTTCCTTTAAAGCGTGGTGCTTAAGCCCTGGCATGAGACCTAGCTGGGCTGTAAAACTTTCCCTCAGCAGCTTGCTTATGCTTATGCAGTTAACCTTTCTGCAAGGGGTTCTGCTGCTTATTTATAGAATTCCATTTTTCCAATCATAAAATGAACATTATATTAAGAGAGTCTTCTTTTTACCAATTAGGTCAAAGTCCTAAAATTTTAAGACCTAAACCACATGGTTTAGAGCGAACTGATTCACAAACCATAGGTGACTTTGCTACAAGAAGAAAGGGTATGTACTATAGCACTGCATGTTGTATGGGGCTTTGTTTTTTTAAAAAAAGTATGTTTCTTTTAAAGGTTAAACTCTAGTAAAGCACTGTCATTGCTAATGTTGTAATCTAAGATATTGGACACATTTTACTTGCTAATCAAAAGTGTTTCCCATGCAGGGGAAAACATTCTTACATCCTGAATAGTATACGTCAAGATTTACCAGAAATTAATCCTTACACATACAAGTTTTGCTCTGTTCAGTTTATAGCTGCTCATATTTCAGATTTAATTTTGTATCTGTTTATTTAGAAACAAAGGTATGTGATCTACCAGCATGTTGTTTGAAATAACTTCTAATTAAGAGATAATATAAATGTCACAAGTTAATAATCTGCTGTTAGCTAAATGTCAAGGTGCAGTCAAAGAGATTGATCCTGTGACTATCTATTAGTACAGTGATTTCATTTATATTTTTAAAATGAGCATTATGAAGATGGAGTTGGACTGGTTTATTGTAGGGACTAACTGTGTTGGTATCCAGTACAGTCACATGGGCTAGGACAAATCACAAATGTCAAAACTTTTTTTTTTTTCTTTTTTAAAAATCGTGCTTCATCGGGTGCATTTAAGGCCTGATTAAAAGTCCATTTAAATTGATAGACTGACTCTTGCTGATTTCATTGGGCTTTGGATCAAGACCTTACCACATTTCTAACGATACAGTAGTTGTACTTGGGCTGTTGAGTGCAGCTTCCATTCAGCCTCATGCCTTATAAAGCACTTGATCTGTGCTGATATCCATCATAGCCACTCATCCTGTTGCGTGTTTGTTGCTTAGGTAAGGTTCAGTTCTGCCACCCTAACTCACGTTGAGTAGTACCTTATTCCTTAAGTAGTTCACGGAAATAAATTATTGGGATTTTTTAAAATCAGTGGGACTACCTGATAAATAAGCTGCTGCTAAGCATGAATTAAGGTGGCAGAACCTTGTTTATCGTAAGTTATTGATGTATGCTGATACCTCTTGAGCTACTACATTTTAACTGCAGTAGAGAACAGTTTGGTGCGATTAAATCCAATAATTACTTATCTGTAACATTTCAATTTAAAAAAAAACATTTACATAGAAATCTGTATCAAGGGCTTACCTTCTTAGATAAAGTTCTATCCTAATAGTGCCTCAAAATAGTCCCCCTAGCTGTAATGAGTACAGTTCTGCTCCCCCTTATAAGACCACCTCTGTTAAGCAATTGATTTTTGTCAGTCCCACAAGTGGTCACTTTGACAGGTTTCACTGTGTATGAACTAGTTTTAAACTGGCTGATGTTTGATATTGGTAAGTAGGTTGGTCTTGGAGCAGTCTGATGGGCTGTCAACAATCCTGTGTAGCTGATATTTAATTTTGTTTGTTTTGTAAAAAAAAAACCTCTAATAGCGTTCATAATAATTTCATAACTACCTTCTCAAAATAATATTTGTATTTTTAAATGGCAAGTATGAGAGAAATTAAGATTGATGATAAATAGACTTCCCTATAAGTCTTGCAGTACAGAAATCCATTGTTTTTTTTAGGGCTCAAAATCACTTATATTTAATTTCAGTTTTAGTTTAAGGTGTGGTTCTACTCTGAAAATTATGTAAAAATGGCACCTTACTCAGAATCCTATTATCTGATTAATGGTGCTGGTATGTTTCTTCTGCTTTTCTCTCAAGTTAAGCAGTACAGAGAACTAAATCACCCATGGAAGACTGAGCTGGATTCTATTCTGACTCATGCCTCATCAATTTTGTTAACTAAATTCCAGTTAAAGCAGGGGTGGGCAAACTACGGTCTGGGGGGCCACATCTGGCCCTTCAGACATTTTAATCCAGCCCTCGAGCTCCAGCTGGGGAGCAGAATCCAGGGCTTGCCCTGCTCATCACATGACGTGACTCTGCGGAGCTCCCGGAAGCAGCAGCATGCCCCCCCTCCGGCTCCTACAGGTAGAGGCAGCAAGGAGGCTTCGCACGCTGCCCCTGCCCCAAGCGCTGCCTCCGCAGCTCCCATTGGCCAGGAACCATGGCCAATGGGAGCTTCAGGGACGGTGCCTGCGGATGGGTCAGCACACAGAGCCGTCTGGCCGTGCCTCTGCATAGAAGTCAGAGGGGGGACATGCCGCTGCTTCCAGGACCTGCTTGAGGTAAGTGCCGCCCAGAACCTGCACCCCTGACCCCCCTCCCATGCTCCAACCCCTTGCTCTAGCCCTGATCCCTTCCCACCCTCTGAACCCCTCGGTCCCAGCCCAGAGCACCCTCCTGCACCCCCAACACCTCATCCCCAGCCACACCCCCCCACACACACACCTCAATTCCCTGCCAGAGTCCCCTCCTGCACCCTGAACTCCTCATTTCCGGCCCCACCCCAGAGCCTGCACCCCCTCACACACCCCAACCCCCAATTTCATGAGCATTCATCGCCCGCCACACTATTTCCATACCCAGATGTGGCCCTCGGGCCAAAAAGTTTCTCCACCCCTGAGTTAAAGGGCCCTCACTTTCATCTCTGCAGGCTTAACAATGGGATTGCAAATGTGTAAGTGAATGCAAAATTGGGTCTGCAGAGTCTTTATTATTGACAAAGGTGTATGATCCAAGAAAATATTTCAGATCTAGAGTTTGCAGGACTGGCAATTTTTAAATAAAAGGCTAGCAACCAATCAACCCTACCTTTTACTTGTGAACTGAGCCAATTTGATAAGTCATTGTGGCACAATAAACATAGAACCCTAAAGTGCCATTTTCAGATTCCCTTTTCAGAATAGAATCACGTTAATATTCAGCTTTCAAAATTCTCTAATAGTGGTAGCACTCATTACTAGCAACATCATAATTATTTTGGAATGTGTATAATACAGACAGTGGTTCAGAAACCTCTTTCAGAAGTGAACATTTCCTGATAAGTGTATTTTGGGGTTTATATGGAAATCTTTTACTCAGTGGCAACTTAAAATAAACGTAATTATATTGATTTCTGTGTATTGTTAGCCTTAGAATAGCTGCTGAATTTGGATTTGTTTTCAAATGTTCTGTGCTTCAAGATTGTTTGTTTGTTTTTTATATAGCAAAACCAGCTCCACTAGAAATAAAACCTCTGCCAGAATGGGAAGAATTGCAAGCCCCAGTTAGATCTCCTATCACCCGAAGTTTTGCACGAGAGTAAGTCTCTTAGCTTTTCTTACTTTAGAGGATTTATTTTCTTTTTACTGGAGCATTAATGAATATATCTCCGATCTTTCCTTTTTCAGCCTCTCCAGCAGAGACTGAGATTTCCTTTTAGAGAGAGAGAGAGAGAGTGTGTGTGTGTGTGTGCGCACGCATGCGCAGCCATGTGTGCAAGCATGTGTCAGATGTATGTATGTTTGTTGTGCAGTTTCATTTGTTAAATAAAAAAGAGAATGTATAACCAGAAAACTCAACCCTGGTAAAGCTGACAGATAAGAGTTTAAGCTCTAATATACTTTTTTTTTGTTTACCAGGAGTTTTAAAATATTCTAGTTTGATTGTTTGTAAAATAATTCCTGGTAATTAGCTCCTCCAGGTTTCCTATGTCTCCCAGACCGGATTCAGTGCATAGCACAACTTCCAGCAGTGACTCGCATGACAGTGAAGAGAATTATGTACCCATGAATCCAAATCAGTCCACTGAAGACCCAGTATGTAAAATCTACATCTTAACTACTCTCTTCCTGTGCAGTCCTTATTTTTAAATTATGCAAACACAAATCCTTCTTCCAGTCAACAAACCTTTCTTTACATTTTCTGCATCAAAACCAAAAACCATTTATCTCTGTAGAATTTTAGCTTTGTTTTAACACTGTGGCAGTGAGAAAGTTAAGAGTAGAGTTGTTCAATAAAGAGGAAGGTTAGTATGTCTACAATATATGTTGAAAGTAAGACATCTTTTGAACAAAGTGTTTTAAAATATGTTCTTTCCCAAGGTCTCTGTCTCTTCCTTTCTGTAATCTTTGTTCCTGGGCTACGTGTCAGTAAGTAATGAGTTTCAGTGGAAATAAATAATGCTAGTATTCTCAAGCCAGTCCAGAGGCCTTTTGAAAAAAAAATGTTGCAAGTAAACATTGCAAGAAACACGGAAGGAACAAAAAAGTCATAAGAAATCTCCATTGATATTTCTTGTTCAAGTTTTTCTAAAAATATGTATATGTTTATTATACTTCTTTTTTAAAAAAATAGGAGACATTTTATATACAAGATAAAATGTTAATAATTATATTGTCTACTTTTTTTTCAGATAGCGTTTTGCTTTCAGTATAGTCATCCAAGAAACTGTTAGCAAAAGTGAATTAAATTTCATTTCACTTCCTCACATTAGATACAGTGTAGAAGTTATTAGTTGTGTGTACATTTCATTTAGGTGTTCACTGAAATGTATCATGAGTGATACGTGTTTTACCCAAATAGAAGCAAGAATTTGCAGTAGCATTTTAAAATAAAAGGGTAGTACATTCCTAAACCAAAATATAGTTCAGAGCACCCTTGAACTTTGGGAAAGTTCATAATATCTGTAGCCAAACTTTTCAACTCAGGCCCATCTTAGCTATTTTAAGTTTTTACATAGTGTTCATCACTTAGTATCTAAGTGTTGCTTAGATTCTTATTTAGTAGGAATTAAAATACAAATAGTAATACTTCAAAGCACTGTACAGGCATTAACTGATCCTCACAACAGCCTTGTGAAGGAGTTACTGGTAAGTAAGCAGTGGAATATCCCATTTGACAGCTGGAGAAATTGAGACACAGTGGTTGTGAATTACCGTCAGCCATGCAGCAAATCAGTAGCAGAATCAGAATTAGAAACCAGGCATTTCTGTTTCCTGATTCTGTGTTCAATACACTAGACCAAGATGCCACTTAAGAAATTCAATTTTAAAACTTAATATGTTTAATTTCATATCTAGAGGACTGGCCCATTGCTTAGAAAATTTTCTACCATCTTACATCTCTCATTCTTCTAGATTATGGTACCAAATCCCTTTTGTTTTCTTTTAATTATATTTTAAGACATTGGTTTTTGTTTTTAATGGACACATCCTGCTTGTGTAATTGTGTGAAATATAGACCCTTTTCTACATAAAGAGTAATATGCTTTTACACATGCCAGAAACAATGATACAGACAATAAAACTTGTATTTTATAAATGGAATACAGTATATATTTACAGTAAACCCTTTCAAAGAAGTTCCTAACAAACAACTGAGATGCTTAATTGACTCAGTTTTTTAAATCCCAGCCATTTTTGCTTGTCCATGTTACCTCCTACTGTTAAAGACATTGATGATAGTGGAATAAATTGTGTAATGGAATTTAAAAAAACAAAACAGAACAACCCCCACTAAATTAACTGTTTAAGCATTGGGGAGGGGGCATTTCCCAATGATCTTGAGATGGCTACAAAGCTTTAGGTTTATAAAATGCACTGATTATATAAAGTTTTTGAAAACTTTACATTGTTTTAACTACAATTTAAAAAAGGGTCCATAATTTTCTCATCCTTTCCTGTCATTGACTTTAATGTATCTTGTTCCTACATGTCATACTTCTGTTTAATTTAGTTAAATGAGCAATATTCAGCATTTTCTTTCAAGTTGCTGTCAGCTTTACCCTGTCTTTCCTTCTGCCTTGCTCTTCATTTTTTGCTGACTGCTGCCCTCTGTCTTCCTTTTTTTTTTCTTTATCTTTTAGAGAAGAGTCCTTCTATTGTACTGTTCCTATAACACCTGTTAAGAGGGAGGGATCAGGCTGGGAGAGGACAGAGGAGGTGAGGTGGTAAAAATCTGGGCTAATTGAAAACTAGGTTCATGCAATACAATATAGTTTATTTTAGGCAGCCCTGTCCAAATTTTCTAGTGAGATTAATCCTGCAGTTTTATCAACTGAATAATTCTTTTGGATTTTCAGATTAGTTGTTATGAAAGTTTTTGAATGAAATGCAAAAGGTTTTTTTCAAAACTTTACTGGTATTGTAAGGCTTAGTTTTTATCAAATGACTATTAATAGCAATACAGTGAAATACAAAATTCTTTACTTAAGTAATGTTAAACTCGAGACACAGAGTGCCAATCAGAAAATCCATAGATTGTCCTTAGCTCACTCGTATGTAGAAATTAGACACAATCTTTTTGGAGTGTCTACCTGAAACTTGATTTTTTTTCCTATCTTTTGACTCTGTGTCCCAAGATCAACATTAGTTAAACTTAATTTTTGTTTAGAATATTGTTAGTTCATTAACAGTAGGCTATAAAATATGAATTATTTATCAGACCAGGAGATCTCTTTGATGAGTTCCCAAATCTTGACTCTGTAGATAGTGTTTAATAGATTGAGCAAAATGTTCGAATGTTCATTGTTGTTGACTTGATTATTTTTCATTATAATTTCAGATTTTGTTCGGCAGCAACAGTCTTGATGGCGGAAGTAGCCCTATGGTAAAACCCAAAGGAGATAAACAAGTAGAATACTTAGATCTGGATCTAGATTCTGGGAAATCTACTCCACCTCGTAAGGTAAACAAAATGACTGTTTTAAAAAAAGGTTGATCTGATATACAAGCCTGAGCTGCGTGAAGAATGTGTGAGGTGTTGAAAATTTAGATTGGATTCTCTGACTCAATGAAAAAGAAAAGCAGCTCAGCAGCTTCGCCCTGATTAGCTAGCAGGTATCTATTGTGGCCAGTCATGAAAGCCATATTGCACCCCTCTGGGAAAGCTATAATATATCCTAATGACAGATTTGCATGGGGCTTTTACCTTGGTCTGTCAAGGCATGATAAGAGAAGTCAAATCCTTGATCAACTTTACTCACCACCTCTTTCTGAGAGTTACCACAGGTCTCGCGTCACATAACTGTCATGTAGTTTATCAGTATGGGAAGTGCCTGTGTCTACAACTTCAGTACACATAGCGACGTTTCGGTGAACTTTCAATGAGTGCACAGTAGATCAAGTATTTTCCTCTTGGGATTTCTTCCCTGGAATCCTGAATCTTAGTATTTTATACAAGCCTTATCTTGTGTAACTGGGAGCTATTAAAATAAAATCTTAAGCAGGCTGTGTTTGTATCAATGGCCTGGATAATACTTAGTCCCGCCATGAGTGCAGGGAACTGGACTAGATGACCTCTCGAGTTCCCTTCCAATCCTACAATTCTATGATTATACCTTCCCCAGTCCTTCCCCCTCAGATTCCCCGACCGCTCTCAACCCTCATTTGTATTTTTTCAAATATCAGCAAAATTGCGAGCTATTATACGTGCTCATCAGTGTTGCCTGCTGTCTTGTTACAAAGTGCAAGTTTTTATCAGAGATGTCTTTCAGAGTTTTATTGTCCTCTAGCTTAAGATTATGTTCAACAAAAACATGTGCAATATGTTGAATAGACTAGGTAGTACTCTGTGTATGTAGTATTATTTTTTTAAAAAAATACTTATTACACTCATAGCTCTATTGCAGATGAACCTGGCTTCATTTTATTGTAAATATATGTTAATGCCTTTTTCTCACTCTCCCCTTTCCAGAAAAAAAGTAGTGGTTCAGGGAGCAGTGTGGCAGATGAACGAGTGGATTATGTTGTGGTCGACCAACAGAAAACACTAGCACTGAAGAGCACACGAGAAGCATGGACTGATGGGAGGCAGTCTACAGAATCTGAAACCCCAACTAAAAGTGTAAAATGAAAATTCTACTGTTCCTCAAAGAACAAAAGAACTATCATTTATCACAGTGAATTCTGATGAAATACAGAACCATAACTGCCATGTTGCTTGACTGAACAGTACTTGGCAATTCACTGGTGTGTAGCTTCCTGAATGAATAGATGGAAGTCAGAGAACGCTTAAAATATATCAAAGAACTCGAAGTCAGAGGACGTTTTAAATACATCAAAGAAATCTTAAAATCTTAAATTGTGCCCATGTCTCTGGATAATTCATCAAATGTAAATAATGTGTAAAAATAGTATTGCTTGGCTCCCAGAAAACCTTTTGTTCTTCATTTAACACATTTGTAGTATTACTATGTTTATGCACTTTTTCAGTTAAAATGTTGGTTCAGGTATTCCCAGTTAATGAATTTTAATGACGAATTCATTTTGAGAATTTTTTCTTACACTACTATACATTACAATTCTAGGTTAATTAAGCTACTTGTAGATATGGAAATTAATGTTTGAACTTCATTTTAACAATTTAGAAATGATTTAGCAGTAGTGTCACAATTTAATAATCTACTTGAAATGTCAAGAAATAAACGTTAGTTACATACTGTTTTTATATTTAATACATGCAAAGAATATTTGGAAGTCTACAGGTTACCTTCCTAACAAAAATTGCTGTGAGTTAATAATAATGAACTATATTGGTTTTAGGATCTAGCAACATGGCTTAAACATTAGTTATTAGTGGTGGAATGTCTATTGTATTTTATTAATGACAGTGTTCTGTGTTCATTGGGTGAAGATTCTGCAGGGTGGGATCTTACACTTTTAAGACTGAATAATTAATTGTCAAGTAAACCTGCAAACCACTGATGGCATGCAGTAATGTTGTGATCTCACACTTATTAACAAGTAGTAACCTTGATATTATTTACAGAAGGTAGAATTTATAAATAATCAGGTACGTACCAAGCACTGTTGTGCTAATACACTGATCAGGTTTAGACAATGAACTTAGTTTTATATTTCTTAGAAGTCCTAATGTTGGTTTTCAATTTGAAATTAATGGGACTGTTTGACATTCTCTGTTTGTAGTACTAGCACCATACTGTGATTTTGAATTAGATAGTAATTCAAATGGAAATACTATGTTTTGACACTATAGTGCCCTTTCTACAATCTTTATTTTACTTAATCTCCTGCTTTGCCTTATATTTAGATCCCTATGCAACTGATATTTTATATCTATTTTTTATAAAATAGATACTATACCTAACTGATCCCCTTGTTGCTTTTTCCTGGTACTGGATTTAAAGCTTTGTGTACTGTGATCCTTTTTGTTCACTATCCCAGTTCCAAATAATACTCTGCCTTGGTTTAGAACCATAATTTAGCTGTCAGGAAGAAAATAGATTTTCTTCAAGTACATAAATGACTTAAATTTATTAATTATATCTGGATTGAAAATTTACTAACACTTTTTTTTACACAGATACCTTTAAATAAACTATCTCTTTTTGTCCAGACCTTTTAAATGTTGAATGAGTGTATACGTGTGTTAGTCTTGTTTTCTGTCATGCTGGCCTTAGTACTTTGCCTAATCTACCATAGGTTTTTTTCCAATTTACAGTATGTAAACTGTTTTATTCTTAACAAGGGTTCTTTTTAAATTAGTAATATTTTGATGCTTTGAATGTTCCTTTTTTAACAAAAAAACTAAATACAGTGCATTTTGAGGTGAATTTTAAATAAATCAAATTGTTCAATTTTGATGTGTAAACTCTGTCCAATGGAACCACAAAACAATACAAATTAAGATATATGGGAAAAGTGCCTAATTACCAAACACAGTTTTTTCTGTGAAGTTGCTAGATTGTAGATACAATAAACAGTACGTCTAAAAAACTAAACCTAAAAATATTTTCAAAAGCAAGTTGCTGAGAAAAAACCCCAAACTGCAAAATTGGACCAAATTCCTGTCCCGTTGAAGCCAATGGAATTATTGCCATGGTCTTGAGTGAAACTAAGTATGAGCTAATTATAACTAGACTGTCTTTGAAAAAAGAAAAAGGAGCAACTGTATCAGGCTTCCACTCATGAACATCACTTTCAAGGACTGAAATGTTACTGTGCATAATTATTCTTGCTGGTGAGCAAACTTTCCTTATTCACCAATACTGCAATTGAAGCATCTATAAGCAAAGCATGTGTTTGGTACGCCACGTAATATGGGGTAGTCTTATTTGGGATACTAATTTCTAATTTTTTTTTATACTATTAAAGCAGAAATGGTGGGGTCTGATTTACCTCTCGCACCAATCCTTCACAAGTATACCAGTCTTTGGAGGAGTTACTCCCATTTTAAACTGATCTTAGTGGAGAATCAGACCTTTCATTTATTCTGAACAATAAATATGGTACTTATCAAAGGGCTACCATAAGGGGGCTCGAGGCCAAAATTGTACCCTTATATGGAAATACACATTGAGGAGGCCTCAGAACACGGGGTTGAAATTGAGTTTTCTTTTAATTCTCTTCAGATGGGAAAGTTTGGGGGTGATGAGAGGGGTCACAGAGGTGTTTGTGAAAGAGAATCTCTCAATCCCCTGGAAGGGGATGCTACTCTGTCCCTCCTTCACTCCATGACAGTGCGGCTCCGTCAGTTTTTCAGTATTACATTTTTATCTCCAGTACTCTGCTGCTTAGTGAACAAGTAGCAATCTGAAGCTTTCCTTGACTCTTTCAACCATTTCAGTGCTTCAGGGCCAATTTTTTTTTAAAGCTGGGTTTCCTGAAGTTGCGCACCAATATCAATATATAGGTGCCTAAAATGAATGGTTTTTCAGAGGTTCTGAGCACTTGTGACTCCTTTTGATCTCAGTGCTTAACTTTAGGTACCCAAGTTTGAAAACTTTAGCCCTCTTTGACTAGACAACAGGCATAGTTTGCGGTGAATGATGTATCTGGTATGCACTTATGTCCTCACTTGAGTTATAGCTTCCATTTTATTAGACTTTTTAATTCAATAACATCCATAATGTTAGTTTCAATGAGCAAAAATTGAGTATTTTTTTGTTTTTTGTTTTGTTTTCCTAAAAGAGAAACTATCAAACACCAGTTTCCAGACGCTACAGATAGTGTGGACATAATGCTTTCAAAAATAATATTGGAGTGGTTTTCTTGACTGTGTTGGATTTTAATGTATTTTTCATATTCATTTTTGGCATTACATTATTGTCAGCCTGTATTGCCACAAGGACATTCAAAGAGAGGGTGGTATTAATACTGTATAGTGTCCCTCATTTCTAATAACATAGCTAAAGTAGAACTGTATGCTGCCTATTTGTTGTCATGCTCCTCTGTTCTGTTACTATGATTCTGACATTTTAAAATGTGCTGAATTCTAAATTTGGAGGAAGCAGAAGCAAAGCTAGACCACTGGCCTATTGTGATTTTCAGTTATGGAGGAACTCAGGTACTACAGTAATGGGTGCTATTATAAGGACCTCAATAGATGTGACTGCAAAAGGAGTTTGTCTTGGCGATGTGTTATGTTCTTTTCAAGGACCAGGTAAGCTATAGATTGCTTTGTTGTTATAGTATATTGTGAATTACTGGATGGATGCATCATTTATCACATTATTTACAATGAACAATGGTAATTTAAGGCATAAGGCAAAATCTATAAAATAAATGCCACTTGAATCTAATCTGAGCAACTCAAAACTGTTTTTCAGTTTCAAGGTAAGAGTTGATTTCTTCTTAGCCATTGAAATTTGTCTCTAGCAAATCTTCTCACAATTTTCCCCTTCCTTGAGATGCTTTAGACACTAAATAGAATTCTGCCTTATTTCGGAAGTTTTAAAAAAAGTATATATTGGTCTATTACAGAATAGAAAAAGAGAGACAAATCAAAAAGAAATTCATGCAAACTAAAAACTCTGTAGTGCCTAGAGTATTAAGAAACTGACTTCAGAAATTCCTGTATTTCAGTGTCACTGAATGTCGAAAAGTCAACAGTTTCTTTTCTGTTAAGTACTAATGGCCATACTTTCACAAACTATTGCTTATTAAGAGTGTGACCTCACAAGCTGTTGAAATGTGCAAACCACAAAATCTGTGTGAAAGGCCTATAAGGGGACACTGATGGAAAAGGGTGGAGTGTGTTCATTATATTCTAACTCACTTCAGAAATGTATTTTGCACAAATACTTTAAATTTAGCTTTTTTAAATATTCTGTCCACTTATGGCAATTTTGACACTGCCACACACATGGCTTATTAGACAAATCATAGTCTTTCCATTTTAATCATGTAATTTAGATTTCATTGCTCCATTACCTAAAATGGGCCACAGGCAAGTCTGAAGACTTCTCACTGCATTCTGAGCTAAGTAAGATTTTTATCACAAATTTAAGGTTCGCTATTGCTGATTGCATCAGTCAATTGTGTTCAAAGTATTTTTGGTTCTAAGTAGACCCAACACTTGTTAGTGTTACATTGCAATCTTACAAAATTGTCCTGAAAACTTACCAGCCCAGGGACAAGTCTTCTGTCCCCTTTTTTATTATTACATTTTGTTTATGAAAAACGGAATGATATTTACTTGCCCATTCCAAAAAAAAAAGAAAAAAATTAGCATGCGTGTTCGAGCGAATACAGTTTTGCAAGGCTGTTGTATTCTAACTGAATTTGTTTGGATTTTTCCCTTTAAAATCAGAGTAACTGATTAATATCCAAAGGCAAAGTGAGCTTTGGAAGTGTACCCTCAGTGCTTTCCTCATTTGCTCAATGGTTCCAGGTTGTGGCACTGAACACTTTTAGAAGGGTTTCTTTCTTGCCTGTCTTCATTATTGTGTGAAAATATTAACCAGATAGCGAGTTCTGAAAAGTGCACATTTTTTGCCTATCGAACAGTTACACCCTTGGCAGAAAATCATTTTAATTGGTGCAGATGAAATATAGAGCCAAGCTGTTTTTTAAAACTGAATAAGCAGCTAGGTATCTCAAGGTATAGGTCTCAACCTGTCAAGGGCCAAAGGGGGGAGACAATAAAAACAAAGAAAGAAAGGTTGAGATGTCTTGATTAATTTCTTTTACATGACTAGTTTCCCACAATCTGTTTTTGTGATTCAGCATTTCTGATGATGATTTACAATACCAGAAGTGGGATGACAGCAGAGGGTGGGACATGGGACTAGCGGAGAGGTGTGCCATCAGAAGAATGGATAACCTACTTCTGTTAGCACTGGATTTTACTTTTAGTTTCTCCTTTAAAGAAAATCTCTGTGAACATAACTGTCAAGATTTCATTTGGGAATTTGCTCACAGAAGTGGCAGATTTATTAAAAATTTATTTAAAATTTAAATTACCTTGAAAGAGTTTATTGCCTATCCTTTTTCAGATTAAATGCATTTGGTTGACTTTGTTCTCTAGCTATTTAAAATGAATTTTGCAATGTAATGTGTACACCCAAGAGATAATAAACTAAAAGCACTTTGGTAAATTCAAATTAAGCTAGTGTTTCTTATGCAATATTTGACAGCCAAGAGAATTATTTTCCTGTTTCTAAACCATAGAGCATTAACCAGTGCCTTTCCCTCTCTATTAAAAACCAAGAAGAAAATCTTACAAAAACAGAATTAATAAAAAGGTAATTGATTTTAGCCTAATGAGAAAAATTTCTCCTAAAGAGTATAAAATATGGGCATCAAAGGTGCTAGAATGAAGACTGTCACATTTAATTTTCTAGCCACCTTTCAAGTATAAAATTATTACCCACCACTAATCAGCACATTTTCTGTATATTTTAGGGTATTTAATAACACCCATCAGTGTGTTTAAGCCCTTCCCATGTAAATTATGTCTGCAAAAAAATAAAATGAGAACTCCCCATGTGGTATATCCAATTTGAAAAGGGCCCATGAAAGTTTGAACATTGTTATATAAAAGATTTTAAAATATGCTGTTTGAGGCTCTTTTCCAACTGCCCTTGAGTGGTGTATGTGGGAGGAGCGGAGAGGGAAAGGGCAGTGTTATACCACATACCCAGATGCCTTGATTGCCCTTTGAGATATGCTGAAAGCCGGACTCCTTCAGCCACATAAGTGTAATATGAAATAGAATCATACTTCTCAAAGTGTAACTACTGCTTTTACACATGATCTTACATTATAAAATAAGAGAAATATAGATAGTTTTGATTTTGGAACAAGAGGCCTGTATAGACTTAATATTTTATCTAAAATAGTTTGCTAAAAAGCGTGTTTTAATGTTCAACCTTCTATTTTAGAAGCTTATCTACAGACAAGGGGTGCTGATGTTTAAAATTCTGAGCATTGCTACTGAAACTTAGAATTTTAACTAATGTGGCTAAAAGTTGTTTTGCTTCCACTTCTACTTAAATTGGCAAAATGGGGGGAGGACATTAATATAAATAATGTCCTGGTTTTGCTGATTTGGTACCAAATTACCAGCACTAACAGACTTTGAAAATCAATAGGTTCCTAAATGATGTATTCTTTACTTTTTAAATACTTTCATGGGTGGTATTATTCAGAGAGAAAATTGGCTCTTTGTTCCCTAACCCAGTGGTTTTCAAACTGCGGGTTGTGACCCAGTGCTGGGTCGTGGAATGTAAGGCACTGGGTCGCGGCAGCTCTGATCAGCATTGCCGACTGGGCCATTCAAATCTCGTCAGCGGTGCTTCCCAACTAAGCAGGCTAGTTCCTACCAGTTCTGACACCATGCTGCGCCCCGGAAGTGGCCAGCAGCAGGTCCGGCTCCTAGGTGGGGGGCGACCACGGGATTCTGTGCATTGCCCCCGCCCCAATCATTGGGGCTCTGCACTCCCATTGGCCGATTCTCAGCCAATAGGAGCTGGGGGGGGCAGGGTGGTACCTGTGGGCGAGAGCAGCACGGAGCTGCTTGTGTACCTCCACCTTGGAGCCGGACCTGCTGCTGGCTGCTTCTGGGGCGGAGCACGGTCCGTGGTGCCAGGAGAGGCAGGAAGCCTACCTTAGCACCGCCACTGACTGGGAACAGCCCGAGGTAAGTGCGCACCCCAGCCCTAAGCACCCCCCCCCCTTACCTCTAACCCCTCATCCCCAGCTCTGTTGAGTCGCGGGCATCAACAGTTTTCTTAACTGGGTCGTCAGAAAAAAAGTTTGAAAACCACTGCCCTAACCCGTAGTTATGTTGGATAGCCACATGACTGGAAACTTTTTCAGCCAATCAAATGCTTCTTTTAGGACTTTTTCTCTCCTCGTGCTAATGAAAGGTGCTGAACTGACAACCTTGAGAAGGACATCTTCTGTTAACAAAACAATATAAGTACAGGAACTGCAAGCTTCTCCACACTGCCCTGCTCAAGTGCCTCAGCCCTGATCTGGACCTGGTGAGGTAGTTGTTCAATCTTGGTCTTTCCACTGAGGCTTCCCACAAGGTTGCATGTTATAGCCAAAATGGCCCGTTTTCAAAAATACAAGTATGATATAATACACACAAGGCTATGGTATATATTCAAAGCCAGTTTTAAACTTAGTTATCAATAATTAATATATTGAGGGCAAAAAGTTCAAACATTGGTACTTACAGTTAGGTTCTAAAATTATATTTAGCCTTTTGGATGCACTGGGTTCACATTTTGAAGCTTTCTCGACAGCCATGGGGGCTAAAAACTTACCTTTTTAAAAAAAGAATGAAGGCTGAAATCATCACATATCCCCTTGACTCCAGGAGCTGGGACTTTAAGGAAAGCAATAATTATGAGACTCATGACAAAATCATGAATTGGCAACACTGCAAGAGCAGCACAAGATAAGACTAGGGCCTTTTGGTTGGTGATGAGCTCCCCCTTGTGTATGTGGAAGGCAGCCACTCTGAGAAATTCCAGTAATCAAGCTCATCAGGCCATCCCACAGCAGTCTGAAGGCAGCAGGCTCAGCCCATCAAACAGAAAGAACTGCTTGAGAGAAACCCTGTGACCAATGCCAGAAGGGGCAATGATGAGCTCTTTCGAGAGCTGTGTCTAGCCGAACAAGGGAAACACAGTAAAGTTTAAAAAGGTTTTTACCTTAATAGTAAAGGTAGAAGCAAAATTATACAGTACTCATTCTTTTAAACAAGGATGGGATAAAATGTGCTTTGGGGGTAAGGACCTATTAATCTATTATTATTTGGATTATACAGTAGAAGTCTCAACCAGGGACCAGGATCCCATGGTACTAGGCCCTGTACATACACATAACAAAAAGACACTCCCTGCCCCCAAAAGCTTACAGTTTAAGTAGGGCTAGACCGTGCTGGCTATACTGCCTCTCACCATGCATTAAATTCTTTTGGTTAGTCTTTCCTAGTTCTTTTTCCTGTGGTTTCACTAATGGACTATATACTGTATAATATAAAAGAGCCCTAAATTTTATTGTATCAGAGAGAGGGATTTTTTTTCTTTTCCATTAAGGCACAGGCCTGAGATTCAGGAAACCTGGCATCCAACCCTCCAACTCTTACTCAAGCAAGTTATCCTTACTTGAATGGGGAAACTCTTTGTGATGAATATTTTTAATGGATGAGTGGGCTCTGATTTTTATTAATGTGTTCACTGTAGGAAAATATTGAAAGATTTTATGCAAACATTTCAGCTAAGGGTTGGTGAACTCACTTCAACTCTTTGTGATGTGTCAGTAGTTGCTCAAAATTGGAATTCTTTGTGCTATATTCACCCAGCTCGAAGGAGTATGTATTGTAGAATTGCATTCCTGGTCTATTTCTCCAGGGATCTCTCCTGGCTCCTCAAAATGGGCAATGTGTAGAGACTTTGCAATCTTCAAAAAAAAGTGCTGTTCATTATGTAAAGTGAAATTCACCCCTGTGTAGAGGACCCACACAAGGTCTATGCCTCATTTAAGTTCTCTAGTGTGAATTTCACCTATACTGCATATCCTCATTAGTATCTCCACTTCTCACACTTGGGATCAATTTTCCCCCATTTAATTTAAAGGGAACAGAAGTGGGGCCTTTTTAAAAAATCTTTCAGAACCCTTAGCTGACTACCATCTGTTCTTCTGGCAGTGCAGTCTCCTCAGTGCAGGTGCCTGCCTACTTTTTGTGTCAGATACTGTGATCTTTCTCTGAAACTGTATATGAGCGCTGACCCATCTTTACCTGTCAGCTTTGTCTACTCACTTTCAAGTCACCTGTTTTCACATACTAATGATTTTAGAACATCGGTTGCTTATTACATTTTTCCTTAGACATGGCATTCTCTGTTAAGGACACACTTTTATTTCCCATGAGTTTTTGAACTTAATTAAAAATTATTAATTATATTTGAAAATTAAAATCTATCATGTTTGAAAAGCAATTACTTTGAAAACAGGTACTTTGCCACTTCATTTTCCTGAAGAGAGAGCAAAACTCTTATGAACATGTTAAAAAAAATCACCAAAGCTCTATTACATTATTATTCAAAACAATCGCTAATGCAAAAAAGGAGTTAGGACTTTGCACATGAACCAATAACTTGCATTTTTACGGAAACGAATTACTGTATTATGCATGAATATACAGCACCTATGGAAAATGCATAGGTAACCCAAACATAATCTACACATAATTAGCTAACTCTCCTAATCAATGGAAATTAGGTGCCTTTGCAATTTGAAAATCCTACTAGGCATCTATCTCTTTTGGCACCTAAATAACTTTAAAAATCTGGTCCAAGGTCATGATCCAAAAGGAAACTATTGAGCTTGGTGAAAGGATGAAAACTAAAGAATCTAGACTAAAATGCTATGATGTAGGTCTTGATCCTCTGAGTTCACAGGCACAGACAGATCCCCGTATCCATGTGGAGCTCCACTGACGTCATTGAGGCGCTGCATGGATGCAGCATATATGAGCATGCAGGAGCAGGGTCCTAGCAGTTCTTTACAGATGCAACACCTGCTTTTACTAAAGTCCAATTTATTAACAAAATTTTTACCCTATTTTCAACCCATAATTGACTAAATCATGAAGAGGTCAAGTGACTTGCCCAGTATCGCATAGTTAACAAATAGAAAAGGAGTACTTGTGGCACCTTAGAGACTAACCAATTTATTTGAGCATGAGCTTTCGTGAGCTACAGCTCACTTCATCGGATGCATACTGTGGAAACTGCAGAAGACATTATATACACAGAGACCATCAAACAATACCTCCTCCCACCCCACTCTCCTGCTGGTAATAGCTTATCTAAAGTGATCATCAAGATGGGCCATTTCCAGCACAAGATGGCCCATCTTGATGATCACTTTAGATAAGCTATTACCAGCAGGAGAGTGGGGTGGGAGGAGGTATTGTTTCATGGTCTCTGTGTATATAATGTCTTCTGCAGTTTCCACAGTATGCATCCGATGAAGTGAGCTGTAGCTCACGAAAGCTCATGCTCAAAAAAATTGGTTAGTCGCTAAGGTGCCACAAGTACTCCTTTTCTTTTTGCGAATACAGACTAACACGGCTGTTACTCTGAAACCTATAGTTAACAAATGACTCCTTTGAGTGAGCCTGTTGGCTTCCAGTCCTTTGCCAGGAAACAATATCTCTCAAGGTCTGATCACAGAGAGAGAGGAGCAGGCTTCTTTCTACAATTGGGACTTTGAGAAGAAGGTATGTATGTGCAATGAAACAGTGTAAATATGCATGTATATTAGGCCTTTCAGTCACAGAAGTTTGGTAAATAAAAACAAAAGAAGCATACTCTTTATTCTGATTTTTGTTCAGCCAGAGAGAGAATTAGTTACAGAAACTCATTCTCCAAGGAACTCTGTAAGAAATATAAGCAACTGATGTCCAGATTCTGTTTTTAGATAGGCATATGTGGTTCTCTCTTACTTAAGTAGGAGTCACATAGAAGCAAAGTTTGACACACATATATTATCAGATTTTATATGGCTTATTTTTAGTTTCAAGACTACTAAGTTGGAATTTTCCTACATGTGGCAGTGTTTTTACAGTCTGCATTGCAAACACAGCCCTAAAATATGGTAGGCTTATAGTTCATGACATTTAGTGTGAGCACTGTAAACATACTTAACACTATTCATTTTGTATGAAACATTAATTTTCCTAGCAGCATTATACCATAACTTGAATAAATCCAAGGTAGTGCCCACTGTATTTAAATTTAACAGCACCTAAGAAGATATGAAGTTAATTATATATAGTACATTATTTGTGAACATTATATTTCCACTGAATTGCTGAAATGGACATACAAAAGCTGGGTTTTTTTTGTTGGAGGGTTTCACAGCTTGGAGTTCATATAGTGTTGGTATTGTAAGACTGCATCTCAGCTGACTGGGTCAAATTGAGACACAGTAATACTTACGAATAAATATATGTGACTTATCACCACTGTAATCTGCAGAATTCCTGATCTCCTGAGGATGGAATAAGTATTGCTGGATCATGGAGATAGTGATTTGTATCATTAAAACAGGCCCACTCATGCACTCAATTTCCAGTGTGATTCTATGCTCAGTGCATCCACTCGGTTGATCACTGGGACCAGTGACTACTTCAGTGGGTCCAGGATTTCACCCAAGAACAGCAAAGAAGGGCTCCTACCAACCCTATGAAGAAAGCAGGGCCAGTGTCATCATCTAAATCATACTAAATCATCCCAGCCAGGACTTTGTCAAGACGGGCCTTAAAATCTTTAAGGATGGAGATTCCACCACCTCCCTAGGTAACCCATTCCAGTGCTTCACCAACCTCCTAGTGAAATAGTGTTTCCTAATATCCAACCTAGACCTCCCGCACTGCAACTTGAGAACATTGCTTCTTGTTCTGTTATTTGCCACCACTGAGAACAGCCTAGCTCCATCCTCTTTGGAACTCACTTCAGGTAGTTGAAGGCTGCTATCAAATCCCCCCTGACTCTTATCTTCTGCAGACTAAATAACCCCAGTTCCCTCAGCCTCTCCTCATAAGTCATGTGCCCCAACCCCCTAATCATTTTCATTGCCATCCACTGGACTCTCTCCAATTTGTCCACATCCCTTCTGTAGTGGGAGGACCAAAACTGTATGCAATACTCCAGGTGTGGCCTCACCAGTGCCAAATAGAGGGGAATAATCACTTCCCTCGATCTGCTGGCAATACTAGTACTATTACAGCTCAATATGCCATTGGCCTTCTTGGCAACAAGGGCACACTGCTGATTCATATCCAGCTTCTAATCCACTGTAATCCCCAGGTCCTTTTCTGCAGAACTGCCGCTTAACCAGTCGGTCCCCAGCCTGTAGCGGTGCATGAGATTCTTCCCTCCTAAGATTCTTCCTTATACATGAAACCTCTGCACTTGTCCTTGTTGAACCTCATCAGATTTCTTTTGGCCCAATCCTCCAATTTGTCTAGGTCACTCTGGACCCTATCCCTACCCTCCAGCATATCTACCTCTCCCCCCAGCTTAGTTCATCTGCAAAGTTGCTGAGGGTGCAATTAATCCCATCATCCAGATCATTAATAAAGATGTTGAACAAAACCGGCCCCAGGACTGGCCCTTGGGGCACTCCGCTTGATACCGGTGGCCAACTAGACATCGAGCCGTTGATCACTACCCATTGAGCCCAACAATCTAGCCAGCTTTCTATCCACCTTATAGTCAATTCATCCAATCCATACTTCTCTAACTTGCTGGCAAGAATACTGTGGGAGACTGTATCAAAAGCTTTTCTAAAGTCAAGATATATCACATCCACCGCTTTCCCCATATCCACAGAGCCAGTTATCTCACCATAGAAGGCAATCAGGTTGGTCAGGCATGACTTGCCCTTGGTGAATCCACATTGACTGTTCCTGATCACCTTCCTCTTCTCCAAGTTCTTCAAGATGGATTTCTTGAGGACCTGCTCCATGATTTTGCCGGGGACTGAAGTGAGGCTGACCAGTCTGTAGTTCCCCGGGTTCTCTTTCTTCCCTTTTTAAAATATGAGCACTATATTTGCCTTTTTCTAGATGTCCATTCTTGTTCAGCTAATAGGATCTTTTAAAGTAGCTCATATATGGTTTACTTGTTTAACAACAACAAAAAAATATTTAAGAACAAGTGTTCAAACGAAATTGAAAGACATTGCCTGAGAAATTTCACACAAAGAAAAACTGTAATTTAAGTACTTTTTTCTTGTTGCATATTTACAAATGCTGTAAGTGTTATTTCTCAACTGTTTTTTTCAGTCAGTCTGTGCAGGTTCATATGCTGCTCTGGTTTTTAGCTAGCTTGTATGCTGGCCTGTGACAAGTCTCTTAATGCCTCTTCTGAATCATAGAATCATAGAATATCAGGGTTGGAAGGGACCCCAGAAGGTCATCTAGTCCAACCCCCTGCTCAAAGCAGGACCAAGTCCCAGTTAAATCATCCCAGCCAGGGCTTTGTCAAGCCTGACCTTAAAAACCTCTAAGGAAGGAGATTCTACCACCTCCCTAGGTAACGCATTCCAGTGTTTCACCACCCTCTTAGTGAAAAAGTTTTTCCTAATATCCAATCTAAACCTCCCCCATTGCAACTTGAGACCATTACTCCTCGTTCTGTCATCTGCTACCATTGAGAACAGTCTAGAGCCATCCTCTTTGGAACCCCCTTTCAGGTAGTTGAAAGCAGCTATCAAATCCCCCCTCATTCTTCTCTTCTGCAGACTAAACAATCCCAGTTCCCTCAGCCTCTCCTCATAAGTCATGTGCTCTAGACCCCTAATCATTTTTGTTGCCCTTCGCTGGACTCTTTCCAATTTATCCACATCCTTCTTGTAGTGTGGGGCCCAAAACTGGACACAGTACTCCAGATGAGGCCTCACCAGTGTCGAATAGAGGGGAACGATCACGTCCCTCGATCTGCTCGCTATGCCCCTACTTATACATCCCAAAATGCCATTGGCCTTCTTGGCAACAAGGGCACACTGCTGACTCATATCCAGCTTCTCGTCCACTGTCACCCCTAGGTCCTTTTCCGCAGAACTGCTGCCTAGCCATTCGGTCCCTAGTCTGTAGCGGTGCATTGGATTCTTCCATCCTAAGTGCAGGACCCTGCACTTATCCTTATTGAACCTCATCAGATTTCTTTTGGCCCAATCCTCCAATTTGTCTAGGTCCTTCTGTATCCTATCCCTCCCCTCAAGCGTATCTACCACTCCTCCCAGTTTAGTATCATCCGCAAATTTGCTGAGAGTGCAATCCACACCATCCTCCAGATCATTTATGAAGATATTGAACAAAACGGGCCCCAGGACCGACCCCTGGGGCACTCCACTTGACACCGGCTGCCAACTAGACATGGAGCCATTGATCACTACCCGTTGAGCCCGACAATCTAGCCAGCTTTCTACCCACCTTATAGTGCATTCATCCAGCCCATACTTCCTTAACTTGCTGACAAGAATGCTGTGGGAGACCGTGTCAAAAGCTTTGCTAAAGTCAAGAAACAATACATCCACTGCTTTCCCTTCATCCACAGAACGAGTAATCTCATCATAAAAGGCGATTAGATTAGTCAGGCATGACCTTCCCTTGGTGAATCCATGCTGACTGTTCCTGATCACTTTCCTCTCCTCTAAGTGCTTCAGGATTGATTCTTTGAGGACCTGTTCCATGATTTTTCCAGGGACTGAGGTGAGGCTGACTGGCCTGTAGTTCCCAGGATCCTCCTCCTTCCCTTTTTTAAAGATGGGCACTACATTAGCCTTTTTCCAGTCATCCGGGACTTCCCCCATTCGCCACGAGTTTTCAAAGATAATGGCCAAGGGCTCTGCAATCACATCCGCCAATTCCTTCAGCACTCTCGGATGCAATTCGTCCGGCCCCATGGACTTGTGCACGTCCAGCTCTCAGTATGAGACCTCTGTTCATATTGTCTTATGATCTAACATTGCTACTTTTTTGTATTGAATTTTAAGTCTTTCATGCGTTTCCTTGTCATAGAGATTTTTGTCTTCTTTTCCACTTTGTTAATCTTTTCTCTTCCCGCTTTCTTTCCCTGCTTTATTTTCTGATCTGCGTATCTATTTCAGTTTTTAAAAAATGATCTGTGTCCTCCATGCTGCTCCCAGACCTAATAGTTCTTCATTTTCTCCTCTAGTTGAAATTCTCTTTCCCTTTTCTTTTTAACTGTGTTTCTGATGTATCTGTTTCTAGTGTCAGCATCTCCCTGCTCACCTGGCTGCTTAGGTACATATGAAAGAAAACAATAGTGTCCAGTCCAAGGTCCTGATCCTGCATGTGGCTGGACCTCTGTGCCCATGCGCAGTCCTAATGGCTTCAAGTGAGTAATCAATATTTGATAACTAATTATATAGCCGGACTGTGTAGAGACAACTATAGTTATGGTTCCCTGTTTCCATTCTACATTGATGTTTTCAGTTGCTAATCATTTCTGTCAAACGTTCACCAAGCTTTGATCTCTAGCTAAGTGAACTTTTTTTTTTTTTTTTTTTTAAGTTTTGAACAAAAATGGGTCTGCCTTTTCAAGGTCAAAGACAGAGAAAAAAGGGAGAGAGAAAACGCTACTCAGTAAGGGGGGAAAGAAACATTGGAGACAGTTAATGGTTGCCATCTTCAAAAGCCCTGCTGTGGGATAAAATTGCACCTCACAACATCATTCAGTGCCATGTAATAACATTACATTCTTGGCCCAAAGAGTTTAAAATCTAGGGTCCTGCTACTGCAAACTGCTCCACAGGGGCACAGAAGTATGAATGTATACAACTTATTACCGGAGAAGGGCCTAGATAGTGATACATGCAGATGAACTGCAACTAGATATTTTGTCTCCTATATTTTTCAACCCTCAAAATTATGGACGTTTTAAAATAATTCTCTACAACGTGATGAACATATACAAATGGGGTAGGTCCAGTGAAAATAAAAAAGACTGTCACCCTTATCTTTACAGGAAAGCACTGAGGTTCAAGGGTTTAGGACACTGAGACCACGTCTATACTAGCACTTATATTAGCAAAACTTTTGTCGCTTAAGGGTGTGAAAAAACCATTCCCTGAGCAACATAAATTTTTCCGGCATATGAGCTGGTTTTATTATGTCGACAGGAGAGCTCTCTCCCGTTGGCATAACACAGCTACACAAGTGCTCTTACGAGTTCTGTAAGCTTGTAAGTGTAGAAATGGCCTATGTCTCAAAACTTCTACTGGTAAGACAAAATATTATGTTGTGATATAAAAATGGGATGCTATGGCATAGCACAGAAGATGCTAGCCATCATAAATGATAAATATTACTGAATGCAATAACCACTGCCTTCCGGCTCTTGCTACCTGCCTAATGCTTTAATGAAAATTACAATACCCTGGTTGTTACTTTCAATTTTATTTACTCAGTCTTAATTTTAAAATTTTTTAAACAAACACAAAAACTTCTTGGTTTTTTTTCAAAATGACACTCCCCCCATCTGTTCCACTGAAAACTACCAATCCTGTTAACTGTAGGTGTGAAAAAGATAAAAGAATCATGTCTAAAAGGAATAACTATCTGTGACTATATGACCCAGAAAATACCTGATCTTGGAAGCTAAGTGGATTTTGGCCCTGTTAGTACTTGGATAGAAGACTGTTTTAATATGCTGGGTGCTAGAGGCTTTCTTTCCCTTTTTTAGCACAAGTTGTGGTAGTCTCCTCACTGTGTGTGTTTGCCATCCGTTTTTGATCCTATTGGCAGAAGCAGGAAGCTGAATGAGCAAGGATTTTCAAATCATCTCATTTTAAAAAATTCACGAAAGAAAAAAGTAGGAAAAACAAATAGCTGAATGATGTCATTTTCCAATATTTATTTTACTTTTTATTTACAGGGTGAACAATTACATTCTTGACATTTATTTTTTGTATAAATCACCTGGTTATGCAAGGCACTTAGTGCACAAATCTAAGGTTAGATATTTTTAACTGCTTTGCTGCTGGTATTCTGCTGCTTCACTGCATCTTCACCTAGGTTTTATTTTTTTAGTATGTTCTATCAGTGCAGAGATATCACAATGGAATATCTTCAAAGGATTCAGCAGCATCAGTGGTACATTTTAGGTAAGAGCAACATATTAAAAGTCCTAATAGCTGGACATCTTTCTATGTGTGTCCACACAATCATACTGGCATAGAATCTTCATTTTTTCAAAAAGCTGTCTGTTAATAACATAAGCTGACTCTTTTCTCTTGTAACAAATTCAGTTCTTATTACAGCTTGAGTTCCCAATACCATGGTAATCGGCATAGTATTAAAACCTCAATAGATTAAACCCCACAATACCATTCTGGGGTAGGGAAAAAAGGAATAGTAAGCTATCAAGCAGCTCTGCAGGAGAACTGAGGGCAAGATTTTAAAAAGTATTTAGGTGCCTAAAGATGCAGACAGAGACATTTTCAAAAGTGCATAGGTGCTTTGAAAATGGCACTTACATATGTTTAAAAATCTGGTCTTCAGTTCCTTGCACCTCTCATTTTTCCAAGGAGTAGGGGCTATGGGCATTAGCTCTCTAACCACTGTAGATCCAACGGCTAAAATATCTGCCTAGGACAACTGTAACCATGTAGGAGTGGTCCTTAGGTGGTTGCACAGTTGTTCCAGAAGTTGGTGGAGGGTGTCTAGGAAACTACATGGCTCAGGCTCTGTCTACCCAGGCACTTTTGTTGCTCAAGAGTGTGAAAAAACATCCCCTGAACTAGACAGCACTTCATAAGCAAGAACCGCGCTCCCGTTGACGGAGCTACCCCCCCTCGCTGGGAGTGGTTTTATTTTGTGGCTGGGAGAGCTCTCTCCCGCGATAGGGAGCAACCAGTCCCTTATACAAAAAACAGCTGTAGTCAGCAAGCACCAGGGCTGGCCAAGGCAAGGGGGAGAATGCACAAGGGGCAGTTTGCACCAGGCCCTGTGTTTGAAAGGGGGGGGGGTCCCCCAACCTGTGGAACAACATCAGGCGGGGTGCGCTGGGCCCCATGGTGCGAGGAGCACTGCAAGCTGGGGCGTCGGGCGCTGCACCGCTCTAGCCAAGGTGCGCGCTGGGTGCACGAGGCCAGGTGAAACCGGCTCCTCTCAGCCCTGGGGCCAGGACAGGAAGCTGCACAGACCCATCACTCAAGGGCGATGCTTACAAGCAGGGAGCCGCCTGGGAGAGGACGGGTGGAGAGTCCCAAGGGCCAGGCGCTTCCGAAGGATGGAGGCGCCCCCTCACTTGAAGGTTTTGCTTTGGGCCCCTAACGCTCTGCGCGGCCCTGCTCAGCGGTCTGGCAAAACGCGCAAACCAGCCGGCAAATAAACAGAGGCAGCCGTGATTTTAACAGTTTTTTTTTTAAAAAAAAATTAACGTAACGGCTGTTGGGGGCCTGACCCCCGACTGCAGGACGCGTAGGACTGGCCCTAGCGCGCCGCTTCGCCAGCCCCTCCTATAGCAAACGCGTGCCGCCGCCGCCCTCCCCCGGGCCCTGCGCCTGACCTAACCCCCTGCCGGGCCTGGGCTAAACCCTTTACTCCATTCCCCGCGCACTCCACCCCCCAGGTGTGACGCTCCATGGGGGCGGGGCTCCATCATTAGGCTCTGCCTCGCCGCTCCTTTTACACCACCCTATACGTGGGGGAGGGGGAGAAGTAGTGACGCAATAAGCCTGCGGTTGTCCCGACCTAAATCCTCGCGCGAGCGCGGCCCCGCCCCCTTTTTCGTAGGAGACTCGTAGTAGTAGCAGCACCTCGTGGGTTGGCGGGGGTGCGGGAGTTGCCCAACCGGGGAAGTGTTGGCTGCGCAGGTCCGTTCGCTCCCTGCTAGAGTTCTCGCGAGATCTGGAAGCCGGCTGGGTTGGTTCCTGGTTGGTGGGGAGCGCGCTGAGAAAGCCGGGGCGGCAGCAGTGACTGGGGGCCTCAGCGCGGAGTCTGTGAGCGGCGCCCCCCCACCCCCTCCAGCAGCTGTGTGAAGGGTCGCTCCTCCTCCCCGCCCAACCGGCACAGCGGGAGCGGGGTCCCGGCCCGGCATTGTCTGCGGGGCGGGCGCACCGGGATCATGTCCGCCGGGCAGCAGGAGCCGCCGCCCGATGAGACCCTGCCCCCCGCCAGCACCGCGCCTCCCGCAACCACTAACAACGGCAGCGAGGCCGCGGGGGCACCACCCCCCGCCGCGGGCGACGCTGACATGGAGGTGAGGACCCCCGTCCCCGAGGAATAGGAGTGTGAGCGAGGGGAGACCGTCCTGGGCTGTGGGGTCCCGATTCCCACTCCGGGGTTCTCCTGCTCCGGCCCCAGCGGTCCCCTCCGGACACTCGGGGCCCCTTTGCCCCCCACTTGGGGAGAGGGGGCCCGGGGCGGGGATGAGCCGGGCAGAGTCCCCCCCCCGCCCCCCCGGTCTGTTCATAGCGCCACGCGGTAGCCGGTGCCCGAGCCCCTTTCTACCCGCCGCCCGTCGCGCCGTGCCACGAGGGCTGGGTGCGGGAGCCGCGTGGGGCAGAGACAATAGAGCGGGCGGGCGGATGAGGAGCCCTCAGCGGCATGTGTGAGGAGGCGCAGAGCGGCAGCGGAGATGCCTCCCTCGCTGGCCGCCTACCCCGCACAGCGTGTGCGCGTCGCCTTCCTCCCCTGGGTTCAGGAATGAATGGGGTGGGGGGTCAGGAAACGGGCGTCGCGTCTCCTTGTGTGCAGGGGCTGTGGGAGTCTCTCGAGTTACCAAGGGACTGGGAAGCGGGTAGCTGTTGTGCGGCATAAAGAGCAGCTGTTACAAATGCTTCGAGCAGAAAGTAGAGTCTCCTCCCTCTCAACTTCCCTTCAGCGTTGTTGCTCTTTTTCTGTTCATTGCCCGGCCTGTCAGTTCGGTGGGCGCTGTGTACATCAGTCCATTCAAACAAGAGGTTCCCCTCCCCCTCGCCCATTGTTGGTGTACTACAAACTTCTAGAAAGATGAGAACACCAAGAAATATCGACGGGATGCGCTTTGACTAACTGACGATTTTAAAAAATTAATCTGAAATGTGGATTTTGAAGGCACACTGAAATCCTCACACGATAACGGTTGAATTCATTCGTCTTCTCTTCCAAAGTGAGCATCCCAACAAAGACTTATGTTTAGCTATGTTTTCTCTTTAAATTATGGAAAAATTGAGTACATTTAGCAATGTTTTATAAATCAGTGGTATTTTCTGTGATCTGAAATGTCTTATTTTGGCAACATGTGCCTAATCCAGAAATTTCCAGGGTTTAGGAAAACCTGGGATTTGAACTAATGCCTAGAGATAATTGTTTTGAAACAGCATTTGTTTCTTTAGCCATACATGGACACCAGTTTGTCTTTTTTATTGCTGAACATTTCACGTTTTGAATCATTCTTTATAGTCAACCTACGTAATCTGACTAGTTTGCAAATTACATATTTTTAAGTAGCTTCTTTAGATGAACAAATCACTAAAGCATTGGTGTAATAAATACTATTTAAACCTACAAAAGTAAGGCAACGCAGAGTTAGGGCTGTTTTAAAAAAAAAAGAAGTAAAAGCTAAGTGGGAAGCTGTTAAACAAGGATTTTTGATGTATGTGGTTTTTGTCTTTTGTATAGTTATAGTTCTATTAAGAAGAAACCAGACTACTTTGGATGTTTGTTTAAAATTATTTCTTGACATACTATATTTGGTATTTCTTTTTTTAACTGGATTGGAAAGTTTCCTGATGAAGATTTATAAGTGCTCTGCCTCCTTCCTCTGGAATATTGATTTACGTTGATTCAGAATGAAAGGCCTTTAGCTGTTGTTACCAGATTTGCTCCTCCCTCCCCCGCCCCCGAGGTTGCTTAACTAGCCAAAAAGGCAATCAGATCCCAGCCATAAACTCACTTCCTTCATCCTATATGAAGAGCTACTAGGGTCTTGTCTGCGCTAGCATTTTTTTAAATCTCCCACCATTGCACCACTACTGATGTAACTCTTCTATTAGTAACAATGGTGAAAAAGCTAGTGTAGACTAGCTGCTGGCGTTCTAAGGGTTAGAGGAGATATGGTGATAAAAATGTTGGTGGACAGGGAATCTTGCTGCTATCAGTGGTAGGAGACTTGAAGGAAAAATGCTAATGTACACACATCCTAGGAAGCCATGAAGAGCAATGACACTTCTTTGGATAGAAAGTATAGCTTCCATTTTGGGAAACATGCCATAATTAGGTAACTTTCATCTGAGAATTTTTGTTCATGTAGTTCCTTCTTATACAGAGGAGGCCAGCAACATATAATGAAATAAATGTTACACTTTCAAAAGAGGAAAAAAGAACAGCTGATTTATTTACAAAACTTCAAGCATTATGTGAATTCAAACTTGGTTGAAGAAGTGTTTAATGGTGTCTTGACTATTTTATGAACTCCTGGTTTCAAAATCTTATTGGCATGTTAAGAGGAAAATGCTTGTCCTAAATTCAGTCTACAGTTGCTGCCCATTTATTGTCTTTTTAAAGTTGTACAATGTAATCATTTGTGTGTGTACAGATTTATGTGAATAACTTGTCAAAAGTGTCTGTCTCCTGTGCAGGGTTCACAACAGTTCTCCTTGTCTTTTAGCAAAAAGCAGGAGAGGGTTTCAAGTAGACCCTGGCTAGATGGGCAGCACAGTCTGGTATAGAAAAGGTTGAGAACTACTGCCTTAGTGCAGTGAATTTTCCACCTCTTTTCTGTTGGATCCTTCCCTCTTTACTGGCAAATTAAAATTCTGCTTTTACACTTTCATATCCCCTTTTGATAAGTCTTGCCTTGGCACAGTACTTACTATGTTTCCTTTTTATGTCTCTATTCTTTCTTTTCCATCCTTTGCTTTGTGTATGTTCCTGCCTGTTCTGTTTTGATATTACTTGTCCATTACCCACTGGCCACTAGGGACTGAAGTGAGGTAAATAACTTTTTGCATAGGCCATCTATTCTAAACAGATGGTGGATGGTAATTGTCTGTAGATATCTCATTCTCTTCCCCAACCTCCTTCAGAACATATGTTGTAAAATGCCCCCTCAGGACAGTTGCATGGGGGAGGATCATGCCAGTAGTATTTCCACTTCCACTACACATTGCCTCTGTTCCTAGCACCAGAAGCAGAGTGAAACTTGTAAATTGTTAATGGAGATGCACTTGTGTGATGGGGTTATGGAGATGAAACAGAGTACTGTATTGCCATAGGGGAGAATGGGATTTTATTTATTCCCTATCTGAAAGGGTAGTCAAAGAAAATACCTTCGCCTTCCCGCCCCCCCCTTTCCAAAAAGGGAAATGTGTGTGGGGTGGAATCAAATTACTGAATGGAGACTTGTTTTTTGTCCCAAATCTAATCATCAGTGATAATTAGTTGGTTTGGTAGGCAAAAGAAAATCAAATAGCACCTCCTTATTAATTTGCCACCCTGTCACTAGGTCAAAACTAAAATTAAAACAGTGCAATTCTTGGTAAGTAAAATTGATCTTGGTTTGAATGTATCAAGGAATTGAGAGAGAGGTTTCATCCTCTGGATAAATGGTAACATGAATAAAATAAGATGATTTCTGCGCAAGGCTGGATATCTTTATAAAGGAGAGTTCAACTTGTTTTTAATTTTTTTCCCCCCTAGGAAGTTTTTGATGATGCATCACCAGGAAAACAAAAAGAAATCCAGGAACCAGATCCTACATATGAAGAGAAAATGGTTTGTAATTTTGAGCACATGTGCAATATGGTACAAATAGCCACTATTGATGTAATTGCTTTTTATAGAAAAGTTAATTTCTTGCTCTTATTTGAGACGTCTTAACTTGTTTCCTGGTACTCTGACTAGGCATTTCTGCAGAAATCTTCATTTTGAGATTTGTAGGCTGCTTCCTCTTCATATTTTGTCCTCTACTCCTCCCTTATTTTCCCACACGCCTTGACATGGTACAAGCTTCTGCAATTTTTAGTGGTCTAAATGAAGTGAGATGTCCTAGGATTTTGGGGGTACTGTTTACAAGGAGTGGTGTAATGTGAAGATCTGCCTTGTGACACATTGTTCAGAACTTGATTCTTTCCACTTGTGTTGGGAGTGGAATGGTGGTGATGTATTGAGCTTCTGGAGGGAGGGAACACTTCGCATATGTTATGCATCCTCCGGCTAGTTCAGAGCTGTGTCTATAGACTCTTGAGGCAGTTGTGCCTGGTCGTGCAAAGGACTCAGGCCACCTTAAGAGAAGTTGAGAAATAATCATTCACCCTCTGAAACAGGAACTTGTATCTGGTCTGAGGGAGCCCATCAGTATCTTAAATCAAAACCCCATAGAATTACTCCATAACTTTCTTAAAATATAGGGTCAGATAAAGTCTAATGACCACGGCCTTTATTTTCCTGCTCTTGGAAAAAGTTTACTGTCTTACATTTTTTACTTCAAATGCTATAGCCCTATACCAGTTGTCCCCAAACTGTGGGGTGCCACACCCCTAGAGAGGTGTGGAGGAACTTTTGGGGGGGCAGGGCTGGGCCAGCCCGCATGGGGGGTGGGGAGGGAGTGCCACCCAGCCCTGCTCCCAGCTCTGTTGCAGCCTCAGCACTTGGCTGTGGCTTCACACACTCCCGCAACCTCAGCCCTTGGCTGCAGCTTTGCTCCCTGCTCCAGCCCTGCCCCCTGACGGGAGGGGGGGGCAGCGGGCAACAGGGGTAAGGAGGGTGTGGCCATAAAAAGTTTGGGGACCACTGCCCTATACAGTAAGAGAGGTAGTTGTAGTGTGAGGGAAGAATAAAAAGCTATGCAGCAGAAAGCTCTGTGTTGGTGCTGAAAGTTCTCTGAAGTTGTATTAATTACCAGGCAAAATAGATTTGAGATGGGAAGGCTTCAAAGTAGGCAGAGTCTTCTGAAGTAGCATGATTTAGTGGGCTAGCGTACTAGACTGGGAGGCAGGAAATTCTGAGTTCTAATCCTGACTCTGAGTCATAGTGTGACCTTGGGTTGGTGACTTGACCAGGGCTTGCAAAATGTACTAGACATCAGAACCTGATATAGAAGAACTGAGGTGTAGGGGCAATACTGCTGGGAAGACCTGCCCTCTCTTTTCCCCCCCGCTTTAAAAGGGGATGTCACTGGCTGCTTTAAGAGGGATATCACTAGCATTCATAACAAGTTAATGGATGATCTTCTGTCAAACTCTGGCTGGTATGTAGGGAATGAGGCCATCCACCACCCTATCTACTCTCCTGTCAAAGCTTCCTTTTTTACATCCTTCCTATTAATAACTCAAGTACCTGTGTCTGCTTATAGCTTTACTAAGTTGCAGAAGCGTGAAACTGAAGTGGATGTTTTTAGTTCACTGCTTCCCTTGTGATACTGAATTATTAACATTGAAAATTAAGGATCTTTGTCAGTTTAATACTGCTGTTTCCTGCCAAAATTATGGACAGCGGTTGCACTAAGACTTTGTGAGTCTGCACACTGACAACACTACATTGGTTTACTTACAAAAAGGTTGTCTTTGGCCTACTGGTGCTTCACCAGAATAAACCAGACTTCTCATATACAGGGGTTTCTTCAGTCTTGGACATAGCAATTTGTATATTGGAGCTTCCTGGTCTCAAAGTTAGATTTCAGTCTTATTCAGGTGTCCTCTGTGACCTTGGCCTAGACTTATTCTGGGATATTTGATGGGCTCTCGTTTGATGGGCTCAAATCCATTTCACAGCCATTAACTTTTGTAGCTACCTATTTTAAAGAATATACATTCAAATTTGAATCATTCTAAGCCATTCATTGTAAATAGATTCTAAATTTTTATAATATGAGCATATTGTAATGTCTCACTTGCTGAAGTGACTTGTTTTTCATTATATCAACAGCAAACAGACAGAGCAAACAGATTTGAGTATCTGTTAAAGCAGACTGAGCTGTTTGCTCATTTCATTCAGCCTGCTGCTCAAAAGACTCCAACTTCACCTTTGAAAATGAAACCAGGACGTCCACGAATAAAAAAGGATGAGAAACAGAATCTGCTGTCAGTTGGCGAGTAAGTAATACCTCTTCTTCTAGTTATGCCTGCAGTATGTTTCTGTATTTTTTTTTTTGCAGATTAGGAACTTCCTTTAAAAGATGAGTGATGCTGGAGGGTATTTTGCTTTATCTTCTCAAAATTGCTGATGTTTTGGCTTTGTTTTTTAGACACCCATACAGCATTATAAAATGGAGAGTCATTTTGCAAAATAACCACTGCTGTTTATAAATTGAACTTTGGTCACAATCCAAATAATTTTTGCGGTGATGAAGTGAATGAAGAAAGAAGGTGGTGGTGGGGAATAAATTTAACAGCTCTTGGGGAATCCACATGTGCTGAATTTTGTAGGTGAACCAAAATGCTAAAAAGAAATATATTTTGTTTTTGCTTTTATTGCCGTTTATAAAGTTGTAGATATTTTTCTAACTCCTGAAAGAGAGCTCTAGAGCAGCTGCCTCTGAGAAGCTTTGCAGAAGCTTAGAAACTGCCTGTTAAAAGTACAACCTCCCTGTTAGAGGATAATGTTAGCATCCTTCCTATAGTCTTTGCATTTTTGCCCTCCTCCAAGCATTTTGCTCCCTACCCTTGTATTGGAGCCCTGGTAGTAACAGAAGGAGAGAGAATATGTCTTCTACACACAGGTAAATGCAGCTGGAAGTCGAGCTGTCAGCACAGCACTAAATACTCCAATCAACATAAATCAGCAAACATAGTGACACAAAAGAGTAGATGAGCATGTAAGACCATGCTGTGGAAAGAGTAATTATCCACAGCATGGTCTTACAAAGCATATTGCAAATGTTTATAAGAAATCAGTCTGCAAGTTTCTTCAGACCTCTCTTGTTTACCTCTATCAAGAATGGTATCAAGATTTTATTATGGAGCAGTCTGGTGTCTTCTCAATCTAGTTTGAAATTTGTTTTATATTTTACTTTTGATCTTTTAGCTATCGACATCGTAGAACAGAACAGGAAGAAGATGAGGAGCTATTGACAGAAAGCTCCAAGGCAACTAATGTATGCACTCGATTTGAAGATTCTCCATCATGTATGGTTTGCTCTTTCATTCTTTGTTCTTGGTAAAATCTCAGTGGACCCTACAATTCTTCTATTTCTAGTATTCTTGCATTCCTGAGAAGCGTGTCTTTGCTGCAAGATCCCCATAATCTAGAACAGTGGTTTTCAAATATTTTTTCTGACGACCCAATTGAAGAAAATTATTGATGCCCGTGGCCCAGTGGAGGTGGGGGTGTGTGTGGGTGGCGCGGGGGATGCTCAGTGCTAGGGCAGAGGGTTGGGGTGTGGGCTTACCTCGGGCGGCTTCCGGTCAGTGGCGCAGCAGGGATGCTAAAGCAGGTTTCCTGCCTGTCCCGCCACTGCGGATTACGCTGCGCCCCGGAAGCAGCCAGCAGCAGGTCCGGATCATAGGTGGAGGTGTGCAAGCAGCTCCATGTGGCTCTCGCCCTCAGGCACCGCCCGCCCTCTCAGCTCCCGGCCAGTGGGAGTGTGGCGCCAATGCTTGGGGTGAGGGGCAGTGCACGGAGCCCCATGGCCGCCCCCCGCCTAGGAGCCGGACCTGCTGCTGGCTGCTTCCAGGGTGCAGCGTGGTGTCAGAACAGGTAGGAACTAGCCTGCCTTAGCCAGGCAGCACCACCGACGGGACTTTTAACAGCCCAGTCGACAGTGCTGACCGGAGCTGCTGCGACCCAGTGCCTTACATTCTGCGACCCAGTACTGGGTCATGACCCGCAGTTTGGAAACCACTGAGTTTATGGAAAACTGTAAATTTGCAAATGTTTGGATTTTGGATATTCGTGAATCTGTTGAGGATCTGGCAGTTTAAATTTTTAACTTGCTATGTGGCTGGAAATGTACTTTTTTAAGATGAGTTTTGATTCTGCAAAAAAAAATAATTTATGCTGAAGATGTGATACCTGTGCTACAGTAGGGAATTTTTGCACTGCGTAATTTCAATAACTTTTGCTATGAACAGCAGATGCAGGACTTTCTTCTCTGCAGCTGGGGGTAGAAAAATAGGACTCTACTCTCTCCTTCCTGCGTCCTCACGAGAGTATTTCCAGAAACAGCATTGCTGCCTGCAAGTAGCTTTCCTTGGTAGCACAGTGAAGTTTACTGTAATGTAGTTTGACTCCTATTCAAAAGATTCAGAGCAGCAGCTGGAGTGATTTTACTGTGAAAGACACATACTGGTACAGTACTTGCCAGTGGTGGGGTTTTATTTTTCAGATTATGCATACTACGTATTTAGCACCAGTCTAATCTATCTTCCAGTACAATTTAATCTAACTGATCGATTGATCTTAAATTCTGAGGAGAGATAATATACTTTAACCTGATATTGCTTGGTGGTTACAGCTTGGGTTTGAGATTCGAATTAAGATTATTACATTAGAATTTTACCACATCTAGTGATGTTGAGGGAAACATGCTCCTTATGTTTTCACTCTTCAGGCTCAGAGACGTGTATTAAGAAATGCCACAGCCTCTGCTGGCAGTGTCCTAATTACTCTCTGGAAAGTATTACTATCACATTCTCCTACCTTTAGATAAGAAATACTGTCAGTTAGCAATAAGGGAATGCTGTGATGGCTTCAAATACATTTTTACAAATCTTTTAATCTGTTTTTGCATGTCCTCACTTTTAGATGTAAAATGGGGTAAACTGCGTGATTATCAGGTCCGAGGGTTGAACTGGCTCATCTCTTTGTATGAGAATGGCATCAATGGTATCCTGGCAGATGAAATGGTAAGTGCTGCTAATTTTTGTTGAGACTGTATGGGGAGAAGGGACATGAAGTGTGATCAAATTTTGGTCTAGTTAATTTTTTTAAAGAAGCTGTTTATATTATAAAATGCAAGATGTTACTTGTTATGATACACTTTGAATGATTTTTTTTTTGTAAAATGTGGTTAATTCATACTACAACATTTTTGTTAAAACTACATGCATGACATTACTACAACAGCTGTCAACTATGGAACAGCTTCCTTCGTGAAATGGAATCACTTGGATGTGCTTATCTACCTCAAGGAAATCCAAACCCAGAAAAAGTTTGTTTTATGGAACAAACTGCCCTTTATATTATTTTAAAGCTGCAACTGTTTTGAGTGGTATTCAGAAAGTTCTCATGGTAAGGAGCATTTAAGGTGCAAAAAGAATGGCAGCTGCAGGGAACCAGATGGAAGCCATTTTCCTCGGGCCCCAGTCACTATAGAACCCTAATACAGTGAGAGGAAAAACCCCCACTCCCTCTCTAGTCGTCATTGCTGTAGAGAACAATTTGTGGGACACTTAGTGTTGTGAGTAGGGTTAGCTGACTTGATTGCAAAAATGCCTGTTTCCTCTAGATTAGCACTTCCCCTAATGGGAACTGTAGCAATAGGACATTTCATAGGGTGCTACCTGGTGTGCTGCACTGTCTGGCTTGATAAGGTCAAGGGTTTTTCTATACCAAATGGTAGAAGTACAATTCTAACTGGTTTCAGAGTAGTAGCCGTGTTAGTCTGTATTTGCAAAAAAGAAAAGGAGTACTTGTGGCACCTTAGCGACTAACAAATTTGAGCGTAAGCATAAGTTTTTTATTTCACTGTGTGCTTTAAAAATAAAGTAGTTGTCTGTCAGTTCAATGTATCTTGAGGATCTCTGTTTGTTGGGATTTCTTATTTTTGCTAGTTTTGTTTTCACCTGCCTTTTTAAAGTTTACCACTGAGTTGCTAAGGACATTTTTTTTTTTTTTAAGAGAGCCTTTCCCCACTAATAGAAATAAATTTTAACCTCTTAACAGGGTCTTGGAAAGACACTGCAAACGATTTCTCTTCTTGGGTACATGAAACACTACAGAAATATTCCTGGCCCTCACATGGTATTAGTTCCCAAATCCACTTTACACAACTGGATGAATGAGTTCAAGAGATGGGTACCAACACTTCGAGCAGTTTGTTTGATAGGTGACAAAGACCAAAGAGTAAGTATGATACACTATTGCATATTCATATTTTTCTTCTCTCCTGCCCCAAAGTGTTTATATATGGTAGACCCAACATATAAACTTGCCACCTTGTTATGTTTTCTAATCAACAAGTAGCTGCTGTAGATTGTTCAGGAGGAAGACTAATGCTTCCGGAAGTAGATGCCACAGAATTTTCAACTTAGGCTCAGAAGTGCTCTGTATTAGATACTAGATGACACCCTTTTTTTTTTTTTTTTTTTTTTTTTTTCAAGCAAACAAAAATTGACAAATGAACATATAAAAGTATACAAATCTATTCAGTAACTTGGACTTTTGTTGGTCAATATAAGACCTAAAAGGGATGCTATTATTTGAAATCAACTTAAAAAAAGAAAAGTAATTTCAAGCATTCCCTGTCCTCTTTTAATTTCCTCATTGAACAAGGGTGATTGGTTTGCTGCTATTGATTTGAAGTGTGCCTACTTCTGCATAGACATCCATCCTGCACACAGAAGATTCTGGAGATTCACTGTAGGTCAGGACTACTACCAAACCAGAGTGCTCCTCTTCGTCCATGCAACATCGCTATGGGTGTTCACAAAGGTGATACTGGCAGCCCACTTCGGCTGCCTGGGCTCATCAGTTTCCCCTACCTCAGTGACTGGTTACTAATGGGAAAATCTAAAGAGGTGCAGATAGCAAACTGCTCCCTACTCACTCTTGCACTCATGGGGACCTTGAGCAAATGTAGAAAAGTCCATTTTAGTTCCCCCAAGGACTATAGACTTTATCATGGCAACCCTGGACTGTATTAGTGCCACGCTTACCTACCTCAGGACTGATTCTAGTTCATAAGAATCTCATCACTCCACTTCAGCTGCACCCGCAGATGTCTGTTCATGCCTGCCTCCTCCTTTTAGGTCATATGGCTTCATGTACTTGACACCCTTCACAAGACTTTGCCTTTGATGTCTGCAGGGTTCGATGCAGATCATTTACATACTGAGTAGACAGTTTGGACAAATTAGTCTTGCCACCCCACAGAGTGCAAGCTTCCCTCTTCTGGTGGGAGAACAAGGAAGTAGTGTGTATATTTGGTTCCCTTTGACCCTCCTCCACCTACAGAGAGATTGATCACAGCTACTTCCTTACAAAGGATGGGAAGCTCAATATGAATATGTAGCACAAAGTATATGGACCCCCTCCCGCTAAATTCCAGTTGCACAGAAATCTCCTGGAGCTGTGGGTAGTCCATGAAGCCTGCAAGTGGTTCAGACCATTTATTGTAACCCTGCATGTCCAAGTCACGTCTGAAATGGCAAGTGTTCTGCATCAAATAAACAAGGAGTAAGGTCTCCCCCTTTCTTTATATAGAAGAAGTCACGCTTTGGAGCTGGTGTATTTTCTCTTGGCAGAGCACCTCTCAGAGATACATAAGAAGTTAGGAGACAACCTCAAGAGGCACTTCTCCAGGGACTGTGAATGGGAGCTACGTAATTTAGTGGTTCATAACGTATTTCAACAATGGGGGCCCCTATCTTGGAACCTCTCTGTCAGGAGAACAAGAAATGCCCAATCTACTGTTCTGGGGGGACTCAAGGTTAGGGATCCTGAGGAGACTCTTTTCTACTACCATTGTTGGGACAACTAACATATGCCTTCACACCTCTTCCACTCTTACCCTGGGCCCTCAGAAAGATCAAGCAAGTGGGAGCCTTGGTGATGCTTATTGTCCCAGATGGCCCAGACAATTCTGGTTTCCTGAAGTTCCAAATGTCAGCATGTCCATGCATCCGTATCCAGCTGTTCCTGGACCTATTGACCCAGCACAAAGACATCCCAGTCCAACTTTCCTTCACCTAACAGCCTGGTATTTGGATGGGCAAGAAACCTAGGAACGACATGCTCAGAAGAGCATATCTTTAGTAATAGGAAGGCGTCAAACAGGAATGTTCTATATTTCAAAGTAGAAATGATTTTCTGTCTGGTGTTAATACTTTCAGGTAACACCAGAAGATTCCGACATTCCTGTCATCTGAAAATATCTCCTGTCCTCAAAGACTTCAGGTGTTTCTCTTTGCTATATCTGTGTGCACATAGCAGGTATCAGCATCTGTTCCCTTTAGTTGACAAACACTCTATCCTTACCCATCCTGTGACAGGTACATTGTTAGAACTTTTCCCCTGATATTGAAATCTACCCCGACTTGGGACCTCAGTCTAGTCCTATCAGCATTAATGAAGATTCTGTTTGAACCCTTAGACATATGTTCCTTAGCTCACCTATTGATTTGTGGTGGCTATCACTACAGCCAGAAGAGTGGGTGAGCTGGGAGCCCTTGTGGTTAATCTGTTTTACACAGCCTTCCATAGGGACAGAGTGTCTCTGAGATTACACCCGAATTTCATCCCCAAGGTGATCTCAGAATTAATTTACCGGTCTTCTTCCTAAAGCTGTGTGTCACCAATGAGGATAGGAAGCTTTGCTCTCTGGATGTCGGTTGAACGTTGACACTACCTGCAAAGGTCTAAATCCTTTAGGAAATCATCTAGATTATTTGTATCCTTTGCAGAATGTGAAGCTATCTCATCCCAAAGACTGTGCGATTGAATTTCAGGTTGCATGTTGCTCTGTTATGAGTTAACAGCAATTCCTCCCCTAAAGAGTGTGAGGGCCCACTCACTTAAAGCTCAGTCTGCATCAATAGCATCAGTTTGAGAAGTCCCTCTCCTGGAAATCCTTAAAGCGGCAACATGGGGCTGTGTTCATAAGATGTTATGCCCCCAGTGCAAGCTGGTACAGCATGGGTCCTTGCACCCTCCTACTCAATGAATACTACTTGTTGACTCACCCACAGTGGAATACAGATCAGGACTATCACTCGAAGAAAGGTTATGTACCTTAGAGTAACTGGAGTTCTTTAAGATGTGTGGTCCCTATCTGTATTCCGCTACCCGCCATTCTTCCCCTGTTCTTTGGTGCCGTATCCTAGGGTTATTTTGTGGTCAAAAGGTACTAAAGAGGCAGCTGGTCTGTGCTTCCTCCACCATGACCTTGGTTCAGAGCACGAGGAGGAGAGGGGCCTAGGCATGGATTAATGTACGCTGGTAGTGAGAATCTTCTGGTCTCAAGAGCATGCACACTGGTGGTGGATTAGAGGATAGGGACCACACATCTCGAAGCCCAGTTATTGTCACATAAATAACCTTTCTTTTTGAATTCTCCATTGTTGGGCTGTATTGTAGTCCCTA
Source organism: Chelonia mydas (assembly GCF_015237465.2). Taxonomy (NCBI): domain Eukaryota; kingdom Metazoa; phylum Chordata; order Testudines; family Cheloniidae; genus Chelonia; species Chelonia mydas. The sequence goes on from NC_057852.1 coordinate 54,405,064, forward strand.
GATGACCGCACTCAGTAGCTCAGTTGTTTTTTTTTAAATTAGCCTAGTGGAGTCACAGCTTGGATTTGCTTTACATACTCCAGACCCGTTATACTCTAATCTAGTGGTCCCCAAACTGTTTACCTCACACCTCCCCTTACTTCTGTCCGCACCCACCCCCCAGAGCCAGGAGCATAACCGCAGTTCCAGGAGGTGGGAACGCGGACAGGAGTAAGGGGGCCGAGACTGGGGTCACAGCTGGGGGTGGGGTGGGAGCAGAGCAGGGGCCGAGGCCAGCAGCCACAGTGGAGCACAGATCCCTGGGTGCAGGGCTGGCAGCCGGCGTTGAGACCAGGAGCGGAGTTTGGTGGTGCTCCCCCGAATGTTCCTCTGCGCCCCCCAGTTTGGGGACCATTGCTCTAATCCAACTGAAAATATTATAACATTACTGGTGTTAGTGCTCCTTTATGATTTTTAACCTTACAATTTACCCATTCAAAAACTTTTGCACCTACTCTTCTGGTAAAGACTGATATCTGAAGCTCACTTTTCTTCCCCACTTAAAAATGAGATATTGGCACTTGTTCAGTCTAGCGAATCTCTAAGACTAGAAAGCACATCTGTTGCATTGAGGCTACAATGAATTTTATTTTTAACCCCTAATTTTGCAATGTGAGGGGGAAATTTTGTTTTGAACACTAGACAGAATATATTTTGATTTAATTTAGTTATGAGATATGGTAGTTAATCTTCAAGAATTAACTTTCTTTCTTTCTAACCAGGCTGCCTTTGTCCGAGATGTATTGTTGCCAGGAGAATGGGATGTCTGTGTAACATCATATGAAATGCTCATTAAAGAGAAATCTGTGTTCAAAAAATTTAACTGGAGATATCTAGTTATAGATGAAGCCCACAGGATCAAAAATGAAAAATCAAAGGTAATTTAGAATTTACTCAAAGTAGACATTTGCATAGATTACAGATCTTTACAATAATACAGTCTTGATAATTGTCTTGATCTTTTTCAGTTGTCAGAAATTGTGAGGGAATTCAAGACGACAAATCGGCTGCTGTTAACTGGAACTCCACTTCAGAACAATTTGCATGAACTCTGGGCACTTCTCAACTTTCTTTTGCCAGATGTCTTTAACTCAGCTGATGTAATGTTTCTTATTTTTTTTTAACTGAGTTTATTTAATTTTTAATCTACTGACTTGAGAGAAATACAAATAACTTTAATAGACCTGGTTAATTATGTTGTGACTGACAGTCCATTCATATCTGGTTGTTGAAAGGTATAGTATGTAGATGAATTAATCCAGTATATTGTCCACTGTAAGTTGTTTTAAACATTATTGTCCACTTAGCACACACACTGGGTGTTTCAGTCACTGTGATTTGATACTCATTTTCATGCTGATGATTTTTAAAGAAGGATTCTGTACCGTGGTATCTTAAATGACTAACTTTTATTATCAAATCAAATTTTAAGAATCATTTTGTTATTTAGTCTTCACATCTTGAAATTTAGTTAGCAAGACTTTGATTCCATATGAGTTGGGAAAGCCAATGCAATTGTGTAGTGCACTCACTGCCAGGCTTGAGTGCCTTGTGCCCACATCTGATGGTTCTGCAAAGGCAGTGTATTTAAGTCCAGATTCAGTAAGGTTGTTTTGCTTAAGGTTATGTGCTTTTGCTTAAGTACTTAGCTGAATTCGGCTTTAGCCCCTGTGGGAGAAGAAGCTTTGCAATGTATTCAGGTAGCATGCATAGCTCCCCAACTTTTCCGTCCATCAAATGCTCAGTGGCATCCAGCCAGAGCGGATAGTGATATTCTTACTATAGAAGATCTGACTGTGGTTGCTCCCTTCAGCAGAAAAGAGCTGGTACATTAAATGTTATTATGAGTGTACCGAGGTCTTCCATAATGATCATGAGAAAAAATGACCTTCATATTGGAGCAAACAAGAAACAGCACTTCAATTCCAAAAGCAACTTACTTGGCTGTTTGCTTTCTGTATTTTTCTCTTCTTTGATTTTGAACAAACTGTCTTCCTCCTATATCAGCTTCTGTTGTGAAGTCATCCTGTTTTTGTGGACAGGGCGTGGAAATAAGTATAGTGTCAAAAAATCAGCATTGTAACTTAAGGGTGAGTTATACAGTTTTTGTACTGCTATAACCATATCTGGCTAGATACTGACATAGTTAAAGCAGTACAACCTCTTGGGGGGATTCAGTCGTACCTAGTATAAATGTGCTTATATTATTATAGCTGATTACATATCAGTATACTTAATTACTTATGTTGTGAAATTTAAATTGAATTTGTAACGGTCATGTGGTGAACTACTTTCTTTATTGCAGTAGATTAACTTTCTTGGTGTAATAAAATTTCTGTATATAAAACATTTTATTAATATAGGACTTCGATTCATGGTTTGATACAAATAACTGTCTTGGAGATCAAAAGCTGGTGGAACGTCTCCACATGGTAAGGTTTTTTTTTTTTGGTGTGTTTTTTGTTTTGTATGTGTCACGTTCATATAATGTTGAATGAGTATTGTCATTAACCAGTCCACTTGTTCCAAAGACTTTTCTGATGTCTTTGCTCATAGAACATTAAGGAAAATATCCTTATTCCAAAACATATACTAGACTTTTAGACTATTTTGCAGAATAATTGCATCCTGACTTCAGTGATGCAAAGGATGTATTTCGTTCTTAAATAGGCTTGGTTGAATAGCTTTAAGCCCAGATCTTACATTTTGAAAAAGGTGTACAAATTCCAATATAAACAGGTATTGTGTGTATTCAACCCCACCCCCCATGTTAAAAGAATATGATTAAGATTGCAAAGTCAAGCATTCATATTAGGAAATGCTTGAATTAAGGTTGTCTGTACAACTTTAATTGAGTTCCCTTGTGCATATATATTGTGATACAGTCTTTAGTTAGAAGATCACATACTGTTTTTTCCCACAGAACCCCTGCCTCATTCTGTGCACAGGATGGATGGTGCTAATTTAATGAGCAGCTATTTAATAGTTTGTTTTCTTGTCACTGTTCAAATATGTGGCCCAATGCCTTATTTACTGAACACTCTCCTATACCCCTGTTCTGAAGACAGAATTTATTCATTTCCTCTCGCTTTTGTATGGCACTTATCTCTATAGTATCTGAGTGCTTCATAAATATTGGTAAATGTATTTTCACAACATTCCTGTGAGATGTGGGAGTATTAGCCATATTTTGCAGATGGGGAACTAAGGTACAGAGAGATTAAAGTCAAAAGTATCCTGTAATTCTGGGTGTACAATTTGAGATCCCTATCATTCTGAAAAATCAGGTCCTTAGCATTTTATATGTTCAAAGCACAACTCCCATATTCTTATGATCCTATTCTCCTCTGTAGGCCTGGCTCTCTGTTCTTACTAACTCTCCCATGGTGCATCAGTCTCCCCTTTTGATGAGGGTAGGTGATGCATTATGATGTCCCATGGCTGCAGTGCAGCGTGGGACATGACATCCAGCTAGGGAGCTCGTCCTTTTGAGGAGAATAGAGACATTAGACAACCAAACTATAGGTAGTATGAGGCACTATGGGGGCATATCTGAACTGAAGTATTTTATTTTTGGCAGGCAAACAATTTTCTGTGGAAAACAGCCACTTGTGAAACATTTTTATTTAATTGAAAAATCTTTTTTTTTTCAAGACAGATTTGACAAAAAAATTTCACCCATTTTGAGTTGTAATGTAAGTGCATGAGAAACCAGAATATGAAACTGACCCTAAAGAAACTGAAACTGGTGAATCTAAATCTTTTTCCAGCTTGAATCATATACATTGAAAGTACCAGAAACACTAAAATGTGAAGAAAATTCAGAAATGTAAGGTGTTCCTACTCATCTTGTCTGGCACAGATAACTCATACCACTCGGCGGGAGTCGGGGGACGACGGCAAAACAAAATTCTTGTGAGATCATCTCTTAGAGAGTTAGGGCTTGATGGGCAAAAATGAGTGTGGGCATCTCTAGCAGCTTTTCATATCAGTGATGCCACTTTGATTTGTGGGGCATCCTAATGCAGCTTGGTTATCTGTTACTGCTTGCCATGCTTGATAACAAAAACAGAGGTGGGGCGTTTGGATCATAGCAATACTGGTAGTAACCATGCTAGTATTTCTTCCTTTTCTCCCTGTGGCTCTCAAGATGGTCTGGTTTGAATCCTTCAGAGGAAACTCAAACGTATTCCTCTGGAAGATAGCTGTCTGTGTGTTAATCATTTTTCCAGAGGACCTAGTTATGGTCTGGAGTTTGTTCCTCCTAGAATTTCAATGAAACATGGCTTTAAAGTACCAATGGATTCGTTTTCAGAAATGTATTCGGTGAATCTTCTCTATTTTATTGATAGCTCTTGCTTGTCTAGGAAATAAGAAACATGAAAGACTTTAATTTCTTGCTTTATTTGAAACTCAGTTTAAACATTCAATCTTCTCCAGGTGCTAAGGCCATTCCTCCTACGCCGTATTAAAGCTGATGTAGAAAAGAGTTTGCCTCCAAAGAAGGAAGTTAAAATTTATGTGGGTCTAAGCAAAATGCAAAGAGAATGGTAAGTAATTCAGGCATTTGTCTGTACTACTGTTAAAGCTGACTAGAAATCTGCTGTCTACAACTGAACTAATTAAACTACAACTTCTGCAGAAAAATGCTGTTGTATTGTGCAGAATCTGATTTAATTGCTTATGGTGCAACCAGCTGGGAGGAATTTAATATGTTTCCTTGTGATAGCTTTACCTAATAGCTAAGTTGCTGTTTATGCAGTCATCAGTGAGCTCTTCTTATGGAATGGGAGAGGGTCTGCTTTTGAATTCTTGCTTTATAACTTATACAATAAGAGGGCCTTTACATAATTTAAGTATCACTTTCAATTATAGGTATACACGAATCTTAATGAAGGATATAGATATATTGAACTCTGCTGGGAAGTTGGACAAAATGAGACTGTTGAACATCCTGATGCAATTGCGAAAATGTTGCAATCATCCTTACCTCTTTGATGGAGCAGAACCTGGTCCACCTTACACAACAGATATGCATTTGGTTACCAACAGTGGCAAAATGGTGGTATTGGACAAATTGCTACCAAAGTTGAAAGAACAAGGTATGACTCTTATTTCTTTCCTGATTTGTTTGAATCATTTGTCTGATTTCTTGTCTGCGTCATTTGATTTTAATAGATGGAATTTAATCTCCAGATGTATTTTCTCTGTAGATCATAGATGTTGTGGAGGCTAGGGTGGCCTCATAGGTAATTGGATCACAATCCATTAAAGGTTTTATAGATCAGGATCAGGACTTTGAAATCTGTTCTTCAGTTAAGTGGGGGCCACTGAAGCTTCAGTTGGTCCTGAATGTAGTAACCTGTTTTCTCAGCAACAGGTGCCAAAAGCACATCACTGTGGAGTTCTGCTAACTATACTGGCTCTCTATAAGATACCAGATCATATTCAAAACCTTGGTGTTAACCTTCAAGGCCCTCTATGGAATTGTTCCAAGGTACCTTGGAGCATGTCAGTCTCCCTTAATGGCAACATTCTCAGGACATATGAAACTCAACTTAAGGGGAAGCTTGTGAAAGTGGGGAAACTATGCTTTCTTGGCAACAGGGTAAAGGCTCTGGAATTCATTATTGCAGGAGCTCAGATTCACTACAAATATTCCTTCCTTCAGAACAAAGCGTAAAATTTACTAATTCAGTTAATGTTTTTACAGACAGACCTAAGCACAGCAAAGGAGGAGACAGTAGAAAACTTAGGGGCAAGGGAAGATGTTAAAGAAAAAACAGCCATAGGCAATAGGAAGTAAACCTAGGCTTAGCCCTTTGGCCTGTATTTTTGCTTTATCCCTTGGGAGATATTCAGACACTATAGTGATGGATGCCATAAGACAGGAGATAGGAGTTAACAAATCAAAATGATAGTGTTGGCATTTTTTGCTTATGAGGCTTGTTGCTATATACTGTTTCATTTTCAGCTGTCATGTGACCTTTGCCTTTAGTCCTAGAAAAAATTATCTGGATTAACTAAAAATGGATTGCAGTGAATAGGTATTTATCCAGTGTAAAGGGCAAGCGTCATAACTAACTGAACATGGAAGAAATAATGGTGACAATTTTTTTGCCATTTATGAACACCATAAACAGGATAGGGAGTTTGCAGTTCTGTTGTGTTGCAGTAGAGCACATTCTTGACTTACTTACCAAGACCAGCATTCAAGTGGGTACTTGCCTCTCAGAGGATTTATTTTAAAAATGTGTTTAAATCTTCATACTTGTTAAATGCTTTAATGTCCCAAATTGCTCAGTTCATCTTTAAATTTTAATTTTCAAGTATTTGCACAAGGGTATGGGGGAATGGCTTGATTTTAATTACACTTTTTTAATGAAAAGGTGAATCAGTGGTGGTTTCTATTGAAATCCTTATTTAGTGTGTGCCTTTGTGTTTTAAGTTGTCCTTGTATATAACTTGCAGTAAAGGATCAATATCATTTTCACACTAAGGATGAAGAATTTTTAAACAATATTGATATGTCTATGATAATGCTATGGACATTTATTGAGTAAAATATTGAATAGCAATATCTGACTATTGCAGGTCAGCATTATATATGTATTTCTGTTGTTCCATATTAAATGAGGTGGTTCTTCGAGTGTTTGTTCACATCAGTTCCAATCAGGTGTGCACGCGTCGCATGTACGACTGTCTAAAATCTTTCCCTTAGCAGCACCTGTCGGGTCAGCCATGGAGCCCCCTGGAATGGCGCCTTTATGGCGGTCAATATATGATCCTGCCGACCCGACCCACCCTTCAGTTCCTTCTTACTGCTGGTGATGGTCATTGAAATAGCATTCACTTGCCTCACGAGTTCTTCCCTTAGCTTGTTGGTTAGGTCTATAGTTTAGCATAGGTTTCACTTCTTAGTTTAGCGTAATTTAGAGTTATACTTTTGGTTAGGGCCCGGGGTTTCACCCTATCCATTTCCTTCCCTCGGGGTCAAGTGTTTAAACTGTGTGGGACCTGCAGTAAGCCCATGTCAACAGGTGACCCCCACGATGTATGCCTGAAGTGTCTGGGGGAAGAGCACCAAACAGACAGGTGCAAAATCTGCAGGTCCTTTCCACCCAGGATGAAAAAAGAGCGGGACTTCCATCTCAAACAGCTTTTGATGGAGTCCTCTCTTTGTCCTCAACCTGCCTCCGAGCCTGGGGTCCTGGCGCTGAGCTAATCAGTGCGCAGCACTCTGGCCTTGGTGCACAATACCGCACTGAGAACAGAGTCCAGAGATCCTCGGCACTGCTCTCCAGCTCTCCAGACTACCTGGCACCATTCCCACTTGTCAGTACCGGGGGAAAAAAAGGGAAGAAAACTGACAGAGGCCATTCGCAGAAGCTGAAGGTGTCTCAGCCTCCGGGTGCATCAGCAGTGCGTCCCGGGAAGGAGCACTCTGCACCCAAGGGTCAAGAGTCAGCACCGTTGATTTTGGTTCCCTGACGGGGGAATGTTGAGTCTGGTGCCCAGTAACTCCCTCAGACAGGCAGTGCCAGGTGGAGGAATTGAAGTTACCCTCCTCCCCGGACACTTTCAAAGCTGACAGGGAGTTGTGAACTGATGGCACCGCAACTCTTGGTGGTCAGGGACCAGCCCTCTGTACCTCCACGCCTGGCACCATCTACAGGGAAACCAGCTATGATGCGGCATTCTCCTCCTGTACAGTGCCGTTGTCCTTGGCGCCGCTCTCCCAGGCACTGGCAGCCATCTCGGGACCCCTTACACTTCTCCCCGGTGCCGCCCAGGGGATCTAGATCTCTGGCACTGTTAGAGAGGCAATGATCTCCAGCACCCAGCTCTCAGCATCGATCCCCGATGTGGAGACATTGGCACTGTGCAATACTGGTTGGTGCTGCCATGGTCGTCCAGGTCCAGATCGGGGTTGTCGGACTCAGATGCGGAATCATTCCACTCCTGCCACAGTGGGCGCTGTTCCCACAAACGTAGGAGCAAGGCACCTGTAGCTTGGCCTCCGCACTGGCAGCCTCAGCTGCAATGGCCCTTTTGGACTCCCGGGCTTATTGCCAGGTCCAGGGTTTGTTCTCCAGGGACTCTCGTTCAGTTGTCTCCGAAACCAGAGCACCCCAACCACTTAGGGATCGCCCAGCCCCTAGGGGATCAGAGACTGCTACTTTCTGTGAGCAGGTGGCCCAGGTCATCAGAGGTTGCCACGGTGACCATATCGATTGCGGACCAGGCTACAGTTGCAATGTGGGTCAGCCCACAGGGCCCAGATATCAAACAGGAGGAGGCCAGAGAGTTTGAGGGACAAGAGGACCCCATGCCACTCCTAGCCTCCTCATCCTCGTCCCCGATGAGGCAGTAGCAGGGGCCTCGGCTTCTGGACCTCCACCGATAGATCATAGGGCATAGCAGGACTTCCTGTGCAGGATCGCCTGCAACATGGGGTTGCAGGCAGAGGAGGTTATCAAACCCTATGGTTGATATCCTAACACCAGAGGCCTGCCCAGGGTTGCTCTGCCCAATTAAAGCTATACAGACAATGTAAAAATGCTCTGGCATCCATTCTCCCCCTCCCTGCCCAACTGGAAGGGGCGTCGAATGCAAGTACTTTGTCCCTTCCAAGGGATAGGAGTACTTGTTTCCTCAGCAGCAGCCGTGTTCCCTGGTTAATGAGAGAAAGAGAGAGAGACGGGCAACAGGGGCCGACTCCAAAGTCAAAGGAGCCAAAACGGTTAGACCTATTTGGTAGGAAGGTCTATTTCACTGGGGGCCTACAGCTGAGGATAGCTAGTCAACAAGCTATCCTTAGCAGATATAACTTCAACTCGTGGGCCTCGGTGTTTAAGTTTAAGAAGCTTATACCATCAGACTCCAGAGCCGAATTTACGTCTATCATTGAAGAAGGAAATCAGTGGCAAGGACCTCCCTTCAAGCATTCCTTGATGCGGTGGACTCTGCCACCCACACACTTTCGTCTGGTCCAGCCATGAGAAGGGGTGCATAGCTGCAGGCGTCTGGTCTACCTCCAGAAGTGCAGCAAACCCTGCTGGACCTTCCGGGGCGCAGAGTTATTCTCAGACCAGACTGATTTTAAGTGCACAGCTTAAAGGACTCTAGCAATGATGAAGTCGCTGGGGATGCATACCCCAGCAAAACATTTCAATCCCCAACAACAACGGTTCTACCCTCCTCGTCTCAGACAAGACTTTTACAGGTGGCTAGAAATTCTAGGTGCAAACCAATCCACTCCCAGTCAGGGCAAGGCCAGGGCCCAACCAAGCCATTGTCTGGCTCAAAGCAGGCCTTTTGAAAGTGCACCTGAGGACGGCATACCCACCATGGCACCAGATCTTCCCCCTTACTTTTTGAATTGCCTATCCCACTTCTACTGTGCATGGTCCCAAATAACATCGGACCAATGGGTTCTTCGCATGGTAGAGGTGGGATATTCTCTTCAGTTCTGCTCCTTCCTTCCCTCCCTCCCTCCCACCCACCTTCCCCATCCCTCCTCAGGGACCCTTCTTACGAGCAACTTCTTATCCAGGAGGTGTAATCGCTCCTAGATGTAGGGGCAGTGGAGGAGGTTCCTCAGGAGCAAAGCGGCAAGGGATTCTACTCTTACTTCCTCATCCCTAAGGCAAAGTGGGGGTCTCAGACCCATTTTACATCTGCGTGGTTCATGATAAAGTTGAAATTCCACATGGTCTCCCTGAGCACAATTATCCCTTCCCTTGATCCGGGAGACTGGTACGCCACCCTCGACATGAAAGACGCGTACTTGCACTTAGCCATTCAACCTCAGCACAGACAGTTTCTGCGGTTTGTGGTCAGCCATAAACATTACCAGTTCACGGTCCTCCCGTGCGGCCTATCGACTGTGCCCTGGGTATTCACCAAGTGCATGTCGGTGGCAGCAGCCTTCTTCCGCAGGAGGCAGGTACAGGTATATCCCTACCTAGAAGACTGGCTGCTGTGGGGCCGTTCCAGAGAGCAGGTGGAGTCTCATGTCCAACTAGTCAAATCCATGTTTTAGAGACTAGGTCTCCTCCTCAACATGAACAAGTCAACCCTATCACTGACCCAGAGAATAGAATTAATCAGGGCAGTGCTGGACTTGGTATAAGCGAAAGCGTACCTACCAGACACATGATTTCAAGCCATGGCAGGCGTCATTCAGAGCCTCATGCAGTACCTGACCACTATGGCGCGGGGTTGCCTGGCCCTCCTTGGCCACATGGCAGCCTGCACTTACGTATCAGGCATGCCAGACTCAGGCCACCCCAAGTGTGGCTCACTTCTGTATGTCGCCCATGGCGCAACAGGCTGGACTCAGTACTTATGTTGCTACAAGTACTCCAGTCCCTCCAGTGGTGGCTCGACCTCCGTACTGTGTGTGAGGGAGTTCCTTTCAACAACCCACCTTGACCCTAATAATGGACACGTCATCGTTGGGTTGGGGGGCACACCGGGAGGGCCGCCAGACGCAGGAACTGTGGTTGCAAGACGAGCGCTCTCTTCACATCAATATCAGGGAGCTCCGAGCAGTACGATTGGTGTGCCAAGCGTTCCAGTCCATGCTACAAGGCCATTGTGTGGCAGTGATGACAGACAACACCACTGCCATGTTTTACATCAACAAGCAGGGGGGGAGTGTGTTCCTCCCCCCTATGTGAAGAAGCCCTTCAACTTTGGGAGTTCTGCATACCCCACTCCATGCACCTGGAGGTGTCCTATCTCCCAGGAGTGCAGAATGAACGAGCGGACCACCTCAGCAGATCGTTCGCAATCATGAGTGGTCTATCTGACCCGATATCAAACACTCCCGTCTTCCAAAGGTGGGGATTTTCCCCAAGTCAACCTGTTTGCCACCAGGAACAACAGGAAATGCCCGATGTTCTGCTCCTTTCAGAACTACAGCCCGGGCTCCCTCTTGGATGCATTCCTACTACCCTGGGGAGACGACCTCATGTATGCCTTCCCGCCGGTCCCTCTCATGCACAGGGTACTACTCAAGATCTGCAGAGACAAGGCAAAGGTAATCCTCCTTGCTCCAGTGTGGCCCCATCAGCATTGGTACATCACGCTTCTGGAGCTGTCAGTGGACGACCCAATAGCTCTACCACTCTGCTTTGACCTAATCACACAGGGCCATGGTTGCCTTCACCACCCAGACCTTCAGACCCTCCATCTTATGGCCTGGAAGCTTCATGGTTAAATCCGACAGAACTCCTGTGCTCAAGTCCTGTCAGGAATGTCCTTCTTGGTAGTAGGAAACCATCCACCAGGGCCACTTATTTAGCCAAGTGGAAAGGGCTCACGTGCTGGTGTGAGGAGCATCCTATAGCTCCCTTACAGGCATCAGTTCCGCTCATCTTAGAGTATCTCCTACACCTGAAACAATAAGGCCTTGCACCGTTGTCTATTAAAGTACACGTCTCGGCCTTCCACCTGGGAGCATCTGGCTGTTTCGTATTCGCCAATCCCATAGTAGAGTGTTGCTTGAAGGGGCTGGAAAGGTTATACCACGTTTGTCAGCCAGTACCTGTGTGGGACCTTTAACCTGGTATTATCCGGGCTCTTATCGTCTCCCCCCAGCCCTCCCCGAGCGATTGGCAACTTGCTTTTTGCTCTATTTGTCCTGGAAGGTGGCCTTCCTGGTCGCTATCACATCAGCTAGGAGGGTGTCTGAGTTGAAAGCACTAACTTCTGATCCACTTTACACAGTCTTCAAGGTACAACTCAAGCTTCACCCAGCTTTTCTTCCCAAGGTGGTGTCTCGTTTTTGTACCACGAAAGATATCTTCCCGCTTGTTTTTTTATCCCAAGCCTCATATCAGTGCCCGGGAACAACTGCTTCATTCACTGGATGTTCGGAGGGCGTTGGCATTCTACATTGAGCGCACTAAGCCATTCAGAAAATCGAGCCAACTATTCATAGCAGTTGGAGATCGGATGAAAGACTCCTGATCTCTTCAAAGTGTATTTCGTTTTGGATCGCAGACTGTATCCACACATGCTATGAGCTGGCCAAGGCCCCGGCTCCACCTATTACAGCAAACTCCACAAGAGCTCAAGCTTCTTTGGTGGCATTTCTGGCCCAAGTCCTGGTACAGATTTGCAGAGCAGCTAGTTGGTCATTGGTGCCTACGTTCACCTCTCAGTACGCCATCACCCATCACGCCGGAGACAGTGCAGCCTTCGGCAGAGTGGTGCTCCAATCAGTAGTTCCTTGACTCCGACCCCACCTCCAGGGTAGAGTTTGGGAGTCACCTGATTAGAATTGAAGTGAACAAGCACTCGAAGAAGTAAAAATGGTTACTCACCTTCTCGTAACTGTTCTTTGAGATGCGTTGTTCGTGTCTATTCCAATACCAACCCTCCTTCCCCTCTGTCGGAGTAGCCAGCAAGAAGGAACTGAAGGGGGGTCGGGTCAGCAGGATCATATATTGAGCGCCATAAAGGTGCCACTCAAGGGGTCTCCATGGCCAACCCAACGGGTGGTGCTAAAGGAAAATTTGCCGATGATCGTCCATGCAACATGTGCACACCTGATTGGAATGAATGTGAACAACCCGTCTTGAACAACGTTTACGAGAAGGTGAGTAACTGTTTTTAGAACCTTAAATGTCAGTTCTTTAATACAGCAACTCCTCGCTTAAAGTTGTAGTTATGTTCCTGAAAAATGCAACTTTAAGCGAAATGATGTTAAGCGAATCCAATTTCTCATAAGATCTAATGTAAATAGAGGGGGTTAGGTTCCAGGGAAATTTATTTCACTGAACAAAAGACTATATTTTATATATCTGTATATTAAAAAAAAATAGTCTTTTGTCCAGTTTATTTCTCTCTCTCTCTCTCTCTCAACATTTAATACTGTATACAGCAATGATGATTGTGAAGCTTGGTTGAGGTGGTGAAGTCAGAGGGTGGGATATCTCTCAGGGAATGCCTTACTGCTAAAGATGAACTAGCACTTGGTGGTTGTTAACATAGCCTCACACTCTGCGAGGCCGCACAAATCGAGGGAGGGGAGACAGCATGGCAGACAGAGACACCCTGTGTGAGAGAGAGAGATGCGCATTGCCCCTTTAAGTACGCTTACCCCACTCTAAGTAGATCAGCAAGTTGATACATCAGCTGCAGCCAGCAAGCTCCCTCTGTTCTGAGCCCTATTGTCTCTCCTCCCCCTCCCCCCACCGCTCTATGGAGATGAGGTAAGCAGGGGGCAGGAGCAGGGGAACACCCCCAGCAAGCAGGAGACTCCTGGGAACAGCTCCAAGGCAGAGGGCAGGAGCAGCATATGGCAGTGAAGGGAGGGACAGCTAAACTGCTGGCAATTGATGGACAGCTGCTGCATGGGGAACTTAGGGGAGCAGGGAGCTGATGGGGGGGGGGGAGTGGGGGGCTGCTGGTCCACCCTGGTTCCAAGCCCCCACTAGCTAGCTCCAACGGGCTGCTCTTTCTGCAAGCAGTGGACAAAACAGGCGGCTGCCAAACAATGTTATAAGGGAGTATTGTGCAACTTTAAACGAGCATGTTCTCTAATTGATCAGCAATGTAACAAGGAAACAATGTTAACTGGGACAACTTTAAGTGAGGAGTTTTCTTAATCTAGATTAGATTTTGAAAAATTAGTTTTAGTAATATTTTTCAGGTATCATTTTATCAGTTTCTCACATTTTGAAATAAATGTAATCTAACTAGATGCCCACATTGATTAATTTTTACCAGGTTTAAGAGTAAATAAAACCCCCAAAGCTAGTGTGTATATATAATTCTTAGCTATTTATTTGTTGAACAATTTTACTTTTCACCTCTAATAGGCTCACGAGTATTAATCTTTAGTCAGATGACAAGAGTACTAGACATTTTGGAAGATTACTGCATGTGGCGAAATTATGAGTATTGTAGATTGGATGGACAGACACCTCATGATGAGAGACAAGTGAGTTAATTAAAATAAAAATTAAATAAAATTGCGTACTCAAAATATACAGTTGCATTGACTACTTTCTTATTTCTACAGGATTCTATTAATGCATATAATGAACCTGACAGCTCCAAGTTTGTGTTTATGTTGAGCACGCGTGCCGGTGGTCTTGGAATCAATCTGGCTACCGCTGATGTCGTAATTCTTTATGATTCAGACTGGAATCCACAAGTAGATCTTCAAGCTATGGTAAGAATTCCAAGCCAGAAATATCATTATATATCAAAACTTGCTTTTCTTACAGAACTGCCATACAAATGTATATATTGCATTTCATAGTGCCCTGGGTTTGGTTCTATATATACTTTGGTCCATTTTAATTAAATAGTGCAGTCTTTTTAAAATTAAGACTGATGTCAGCTACTCTTGGAGCACAGAAATTAAAAAGGGCACAGCACTTAGGTCAAATTTGGCCTAAAACTTAAAGCCTTAATCTGTCATTTTAAGACATTGGAGTAATCATCACTAGTATCTCTTGAGTTGAATCAGCTTTTCTGTTACTAACTTGCATTATAGGGGCACACATGCTTAATCTTTATATCCAAAAATGTTGCTTCTCAGTCTTTGATCTTATGGAGATAACAATGTATTGACTTACACGTTACAGAACAAGAAAGTCAATATTTTTAAAACTTTCATATTAAAGGTATAAATTATAAAATATGTATGTACAAACAGGATATCTGTGTGCACATTGGCATGTTGAAAATCTGAGGATTTCAGCCAGGCTGCAGATATTTTCAGATATGCTTAATAAAGGTTGTTCAAAAGAATGACACAACAAAGGCGTAACAGGAACCAATGGATGGAAGTTAAAGCCGAACCAATGGATGGAAGTTAAAGCCAAACAAATTCCACTGTTCAAAAAACTAAGACTTGAAAGCAAAGCCTCTCTGGAAGATACTTTAGTCCAACACAAGTTATTAAACTCAATATAGGGATAAGTGGGTGAAATTTTCTGAGCTGTTTATATACAGGAGGTCAGACGAGATGATCTAATCTTTTGGCCTTAATATCTGTGAAATATCTGTTTAAAATATGTACTATGTCTTTTAGGCAGGAATCTTAAGCAAAGTGCACTGTTCTCTGTGCAAGAGACCTCATTAAATAAGCTTTATAATGCCAATAACTTTTTTGAGCAGCCATGTCAACTGGATTTATGAAAGGATTTTAACCTGAAATGTAGGGTTTTTTTGTTTTTGTTTTTGTTTTTTTTCCCCCCCACAAACAAGTATGGTGATAGCTACTCTCTTAAAACCTGATTTTAAATTCAAGCAATAATTGTATGTATTTGTATTTCAATACAAACACTTTACTGTGCTATGTTAAATGACATGAGTATTTCACAATTTTCTGCATAGGACCGAGCACACAGAATTGGCCAGACAAAAACCGTTAGAGTGTTCAGATTTATCACAGACAACACTGTGGAGGAAAGAATAGTGGAAAGAGCAGAAATGAAACTTCGTTTGGATTCCATAGTCATTCAACAAGGCAAGTGTATTGACAGCTTTTCTACCTTTGTACTTTGCTATTTCTCTCCTTTGCCACTCCCCTTTTTTTCACATGTAAATTCTGGGTAAAATTTTGGCCCCGTTGAAGTCAGTTGGAGTTTGGCCATTGAAGTCAGCAGGGCCATGATTTCATATTCTGTTCTTAGGATGGAAGGGGATGATAAATTTAAATTTGTTTTTTTTCTTGTGTGGCAATCTTTCAGCATAACACTTGTTACTGCATTATGGAATGACTAGGGCATCCCAGATGGCTAAGAATGTGTATACTTAAATAAAAATATAAAAAGTGAAAATGCTTTAAAGAGGGAAGTGTAATAATAAAGTTTCATTTCTGTGTCTAGTTTTAGGGTAATGGAATAAAAGAGTAAGGCTGATGTAACTCTGTACATTAGCCTAACCCAGGGGTTTTAAAACTTCCTTGCACTGCAACCCCCTTCTGACAAAAAAAAAAAAAAAATTACTTCATGACCCCGGGGGGGGAGGGCAGGACCAAAGCCTGCCCAAGCCCCACTGTCCCGGAGGTGCAAAGCCTGAGCCTCACCATTCTCGGCAAGGGGGTCAAAGCTGAAGCTCAAGGGCTAACTTTTTGACTAGTCTAACTTGAAATCAGTTATTTTTAAAAAGTACCATAGCTATTGCTGTCATGTTCACAGGGAGATGTGGACTTGAAATTGTGAAAATGCTGGCCAGGAATGAAAGGCTACATGGAAGACTTAAAATCCTGAGTCTGTTTTTTGATGGACCCCATTAATTTGTATTACCAAGCAAGAACCAGTCCTTGCTTAACTATCTAGATTTCTGTCAATTTAAAAAAAAAATTTTTTTAAATGTTGAAAATAGTTCTTGTGACTGATTTATGTATGGCCTGTGACAAACATAATAAACAAGGAGGGAAAGGAAGTGTTCTTTCTGTTCCTGACACATCCAAGTGATTGGTCTAAAATCACTAAGCTCTGCAATAAGGTATTGTCCTCCAATATTTTTGTCTTCAGGAAGACTGGTGGATCAAAATCTGAATAAAATAGGAAAAGATGAAATGCTGCAGATGATTCGACATGGAGCTACGCATGTGTTTGCCTCAAAGGAGAGTGAGATTACTGATGATGATATTGATGGTATTTTGGAAAGAGGTGCAAAGAAGGTGAGGTGCAAATTAAAGAAACCTGAGATGTATTTCTACTATGGATAATTTGAATAACATTACAAATGCAATTAAAATTTTTCAGACTAAAATTTACATAGTAGATCAGGAGTGTGTTTTTTGGCATTAAGATCCGTACTAGCAAGTCATTTTTGGAGTGTCTCTCATGAATGAGGAGGAGCTTTTTTGAAAAGTGTTTCACATTGATAACTTCTTTTCCAGACTGCAGAAATGAATGAGAAACTCTCAAAGATGGGCGAAAGTTCACTTAGAAATTTTACAATGGATACGGAGTCCAGTGTATACAACTTTGAAGGGGAAGATTATAGAGAGAAACAAAAGGTAATATCTGAATTTGTTTTGGAAGAATTCACTGGTAGTATTTGTATATGTTTACTGCATGTTGCTGGTTTGGTGAACATGTGATACGTAATATGAAGGTTTCCTTGCTCGTTAACTTTGTGGAAGGCTATTATTGTTTCACGTACTTTAGTTCTAGTTTTGTGTAAAATTTATACTTTGTATAAAATACCTTAGAACTTGAAGTCACTTTAATTTATTTCTTTAATATTATAGATGGCATTCACAGAGTGGATTGAGCCACCTAAACGAGAAAGAAAAGCCAACTATGCTGTTGATGCTTACTTCAGGGAAGCTCTTCGTGTCAGTGAACCAAAAGCACCGAAAGTGAGTTGATGTACTTTAAACCAGAAAATGATTGAAATGTACAGAAGACAGACTTATCTTAACTTGCTTCCAACTATAAATCAATTTGTACACTTTTTTATAAATTTCCATCAGTGGAAAATTTTTGTAAAATAAATGAATGGTGTATATAAAGGCATTTTAAAGATGCAAACTGGAGTGTTCAAAGGAATCTCAACATAGGACTCATGGAGGGAGAGGAAGATTAAAAGAATGAGATCTTTCAGTCAGGTGGTGGAAGATAAGGACAAAAGAGGGTGAGAAGTCTAGAATTAGATTCTAAATACCTAAGTAGATTTACCTTAAATAAACTTTCTCAAGCAATTCTTTGGCCTTCCCAGTGGTCCTACTTAAAATGTTTTTTTATTCTCCTAGTTTCTAACTTCTTAAACAACCCAAATTACATTTGATGTGCAGTGGTGTTATCCTTCTTTCCACAATATGAACAGTAGCTTTCCTCATACAGTATTACGAAGTAGTGTTTTGTTGTGACTGATGCTCCCAACTGTGCACAAGAGCATGAGTACCAACCTGTTAAAAACCATGGTACAAACCCCAAATTCTCTGGTAGTTAAAAATTAGATTTCACTCACCAACTTCAGAGTCTTAAGGCACTTCAAAAGCCTTAAAACGGAATCACAAAATCTGTCATCCCACACAGGTGAGCGTTTCTCTGTGATACATGGCCCCTTACATCAAAAATCACAGCAATATTTAAGTTACTCCTAATTCCAAAGGACTAGTCACTTACCCCAGGTTGATTATACTTTAGGTCTCTCATCAAATACAACACTTGTAGCCAATCCTATAGTAAACCATATGAAGACTTATTAAATATGAAAAGGAAATTAGAGAGTTATTTACAAGGTTAAAGCAAAGAAACATAGACATAAAAGTGAGTTACAGTCTTACCTTTCAAAAGATAATAGAGGCTTCTATAATCAGCAAGCACTGTTCTTTAGGGTTAGCCTAGGTTAAGCAGCTGGGGATCTCTTGCTTATGCCTAGAAACACCTCGCTCCCACAGAGTCTGAGCAGCACGGAGATCCTTAGTACCTTATGGCTTTTATCCCCTCCAGGCATGCTCTGAGCTGCAAACTCAGCTGATGGGAGGAGTCCATTTTCATGACTCATCTTCACGGGGGATGGGAGCAGAACAACAATAAGAGTCTTTAGTCTTTTTGTTGATGGTTTCTCATAAGAACATAAGAATGGCCATATTGGGTCAGACCAATGGTCTATCTAGCCCAGTATCCTGTCTTCTGACAGTGGCTAGGTGCTTCAGAGGTAATGAACAGAACAGGCAGTCATCAAGTGATTGGTCCCCTGTTGTCAACTCCCAGATCCTGGCAGTCAGAGCCTAGGGACACCCAGAGCACGGGGCTGTCTCCCTGACTATCTTGGCTAACAGCTATTGATGGACATATCCTTCATGAACTTACCTAATTCTTTTCTGAACTCCATTAGAGTTTTGACCTTCACTACATTCCCTGGCAACAAGTACCACAGGGTGACTGCATTGTGTGAAGAAGACTTTCTTGTGTTTGTTTTAAACCTGCTGCTTATTAACACACAAACCAGTGGTCACACAATGAAATTATGTGAAGGAGTAAATAACACTTTCTTATCCACTTTCTCCACACCATTCATGATTTAAATCCAGATGTAGGGAGTTTCCAGGTGTAAGATCCAACTGTAGCCTGTCTGGTGGTATTGCGTCTCTTCTTTTGGGAGGGGCATCACAATTTTTGTAGAAGAGCAACTCTTCACACTAATGTCCCTTTCCTGCATGATGATTCATAGTGTCAGAGGCTCACAATACAACTGCTCAAATATTACATTACAATACGGAGCATGGATATTACAAGTAAAAGATTAATGCATGCAGCAAGTCAGACATTCAATAGAGTTGAAATACTAAACACTTTCTTATAATTCTAATACCTATTTTATCAATATTAACCCACAAGTGAGCCAGATAGATTCCAGGTATGTATCTTCATGTCCAGACATGAAGATCTTGGCATCAGCTGGCACCTGGTCTGCCAGTGTCCGTCTCCATTGTGAAACAAGAACAAAGGTTATTAACCTCTTAACAAAGGTTCTTGTGTATATTCTTATACAACCAAAGCTCTAGCTCGGGGTGGGCAAACTTTTTGGGCTGAGGGCCACATCTGGGTGAGGAAATTGTATGCAGGGCAGGGGGTTGGGGTATGGGATGTGGGAGGGGATGAAGTGTGCAGGAGTGGGCTCAGGGCAAGGGATTGGGGCAGAGGAGGGTGTGAGGTGTATGAGGGGGCTCAGGGAAGGGGGTTGGGGTGTAGAGTGCAGGAGGGGGCTTAGGGCAGGGAGTTGGGGGGCGGGGTGTAGGAGGGGTCTGGGGTGCAGGCTCTGGCCCAGCGCTGCTTACCTAAAGCAGCTCTGGGGTGGCAACGGCGTGCACTGTGGCCAGGGTTAGGCTCCCTGCTTGCCTGCCCTGGCCCGACACCACGCCGCGCCACGGCCCCTGGATGAGTGGGGGGCACAGGGCTCCGTGCACTGCCCTTGCTGTGCCTCCAGGTACCTTCCCTGGAGCTCCCATTGGCCGCAGTTCCCCATTCCTAACCAGTGGGAGCTGCGGGGGTGGTGGTGCCTGGAGGCAAGAACAACGCACGGAGCCCTCTGCTGCCCCCCATCTGAGCTGTGCAGGGATGTGGTGCCAGCCACTTCTGAGAGCGGCGCGGGGCCTGCGGATCCAAAGCCCTGGATCCGGCCCGCAGGCCGTAGTTTGCCCACCCCTGCTGTACCTTCTGATGGACTACAATTTTACTTCCTTTTTTTTTAAATTACATGGTTTCTGAATGAATTTAACTATAAGCAAAACATACTAAACTTGAAAGTGAATTAAATGTAAAGTATATATTTGATTTTTATTTATTTATTTTTTTAAGGCTCCACGACCTCCGAAACAACCTAATGTTCAAGATTTCCAGTTCTTTCCTCCACGTTTGTTTGAACTACTAGAAAAAGAGATTCTGTATTACAGAAAAACTATTGGGTACAAGGTATTAAAACTGCTCTTACACAGTATTTGTGTATGTGCTCTTCTGTCTTGAGAAACTTTAATTACTGCAATTAAAAATATTTTAATGATGACACTTTGTGTGTGCTGTTTTGTCACTCATAATTCAGATGGAGTACTGTTGTTTTGCATGCTGAAAAAATAATCAGCTCTTATCTGGAGAGTTCTGGTTAAATTCTGTGAAACTGAAATGTAAAAGTTGATGAAATTTCTCTCTCTCAGGTACCTCGTAATCCAGACTTGCCAAATGCAGCCCAAGCACAAAAGGAAGAACAGCTTAAAATTGATGAAGCTGATCCCCTTAATGATGAAGAGTTAGAAGAGAAGGAGAAACTACTAACACAGGTATGGTCATTCTCTTAAAATAACCTCCAGTTGTACCTAACTTCATTTGCTTTATCTTACAGATAGATATAGGAAAAGCCTTTTGACTCTGTGGAATAGACCACTGGTTCTCAAACTGCAATTGTGAATCTGGTTCTAGCATCTTTCTCCAACAGATATTCTGATACAAACCAGAATGAGACTTGGAAAATAGCTCCTAGGTGTGGCAGGCCGTTCGTTGAGCTCCCCCTGCTGGACACTCACCATGCTACTGTATTTGGATCTAAACACTGGATCCTGTGGGCATCTAAGCCCACTGAGTCTGAACAGCATCAGGGCTCTGCCTCTTGCTTCTGGCTCTCTAGTATCCCTTCTCAGACCCTGCAGTCCAGCTGCCTTAGGCCACAAGATCAATGCTGACCCCCTATCCCCAGTCTCCCAAGTAGCATAAGCACATCTTTTCCCAGAGTACTTCCAAGAACTTGAAGGTTTGCAAAGCCTTCTTAAATGTGCACCCCACCCCCAACTCACTCCCTTACATAGAGACTTACAAACTCATCCATTATCCTCACCACTCTTAAGAGTTTGTTTTAGGCCAGTCCATTCAGAGTACCCAGATCCTTCTCTCCTACTAAGCCTTCAAGATCTCTCTCACCTGTTCAGGTCCAATAGTAAAATGGTTCGTCTAGCTCAGAGAACATGTGCCTTTTATCAGCAACTGTGAGCACCTCTTCCTTTGTTCTGTTCTGCTGGGGAATTTCTATTGCCCCAACTCCCTCCCTGCAGACAAACTGGAATAACAAATTTCCTTCACTTGGTCAATCTCTTTAGCATGTCCATTGGATTGCCACGGTAAAGTCATTCCATATTAACAACTTATTTGATTATCCTGTAGCTGCTTTGTGACATGACATGGTTTTTGTCAGCAAATAGCTGATTTTAATACACACTGAGAGTTAATTATATACACAGAATTAATAAAATCAGTCAGAATTCATACGTTTTACATAGATTCCCCAAAGTATTATGAGGCAACAGGCGAAGAGGGGAAATTTGGTACTAATTAACATAAAGTCCTACTCGTGAGAAGGAAATAAACTAGATACAGAACAGAGGATAAATAACTAAGCCGATATATCCATTAAAGCAAGTTTAATTCAGCTTCTCAATAATGTACTGATAATTTTTCAAATAACAAATCAAGTGAGCTGTCTCTAAAATAATGTGTCTGGCTGAATATTATTATTTTAAAAAACAACAATGGTAAATAAAATTTGAGGTGGAAAAAAATGCTTTAAACTCAAAACTGGACCAGTTTGGTACTCACCAGGTTATAATCTGGTAGCTATTGGGGAATATCAGGGTATTTTTTTTATAAGCCAGTCTAGTTCCTAGTGGATAAGTATCCTCATCAAGGACGTTTACTACTGACATTTATTGAAGCGTTCTTTGCTGTATAGGGGTGGGCAGAAGCCCACAAGTTCAAACCTAGAGCTAATCTTTCTGTTAGGGCAAAAGCATTTGTGCATGGGAGAGATGTAGAGACTATTCTTGCAAAATATACTGGGTCATGCTAGATGATTTTTAACATATATTTTGTGATTCAGCTATCTATGACCGATGGAGCTCTTAAGAGGATTAGCTTCTGAGGGAGCTTGTTCCCTTCAAAGAATATCCATGGATGCCTCTATAAGGAGAAATCTTTGAAGGTGGAGGAAGAGGGTGTTTGATTAGGACCTTGAAATGGAAAAAGAAAAGTGGACTTGGGACTGGAGAGACAAGTGGGGATAATGTTTATAATTCTGGGATCTTCCTATGCAACAGTATTGGGGGGAGGGGAGGATGAGTAACCTCTCTCCCCCTCTGCTCTAGTGGAGAAAATGTTTTCACATTAGCATGAAACAAACTATACAAGAACAGACTTTAATGCTACTGGTGTTCTGTTGTTGTGCTTAGACAGTGATTCTCAACCAGTACATTTACTCCTGGGGTACGCAGAGGTCCTCCGGGGTTACATCAACTCATCTAGATATTTGCCTAGTTTTACAACAGTCTACATCAAAAGCACTAGTTAAGTCAGTACAAACTAAAATTTCATACAATTACTTGTTGTTCTGCTCTATATACTATACACTGAAATGTAACTAGAATATATATTCCAATTGATTTATATGGTAAATAAAAGAAAGTAAGCAGTTTTTCAGTAGTAGCGTGCTGTGACACTTGCACCTAGAGTCTTGTATGTGTGTCTTTAGTATTTAAATTGAAATTAATGTCTTGTTTTTTTGTTTTTTTGTTTTTTTTAAAATGAAGAAAACCCAACACAGTTAACTAAAAGATGTCTATATTGCTTCTTATTGCTTTCAAGGGATTTACCAATTGGAATAAAAGAGATTTTAACCAGTTCATCAAAGCTAATGAAAAATGGGGCCGTGATGATATTGAAAATATAGCTCGTGAAGTTGAAGGAAAAACCCCAGAGGAAGTCATTGAGTATTCAGGTAGTTTTCTCCTTGAATGACGTGAACGTATAACTAACTTGTAGTGGATGGTACCTGATGTATTTTGGCACTTTTCCAGTTTGAAATGCCTGTAAACATACACATTTTTTTTTTTGCTTTTGAGAAGTTTAGATAATGGCTCTTTAAGACATGGTGAAATAATTGATTGTTGGAAAAGGACATGGGTTATTTAGTCACGTATAGCCACTTAGTAGTTTAAAGCTGCACTGAGATTGAAATTAAGGAGAGTTGGATACCTAAGCGCTTTTGAAAATCCCAGTAGGTATTTGTCTGCATCTTTCGCTTAAATACTTTTATAAGTCTGGCCCCTGGTCTCCAACACTTTTAGACATCAGCCCTCCAGCCTTCTTGCCCCAATCCTAGTTTACCTCGTATTAGTAGCAGTGGGGTGTTGAGTTGCAGCTCCTCTGCAGAGGCAGCTGTGTCCTGTGGGTAGGGGGGAAAATTCTGGTCTGATGTACCTGAGGGAGTGTGTAGCAATAGGACTTTTCTGCAGAGATTGCCCATAAGCTTTTATAGCCATAACTGGCAAGCAGTGCTGAGCAGGGGAGCATCTGCTGACTCCCTGGCCCCTCTGCCTAGTCCAGTTACTTGCTCAGAGTAGGTAAACTGCTCCCTGGTTCCAAGTCCCACCCCCCACTTTCCTGTTACAGACAAAATAATTTTTCTCTTTTCCTTTGTTATTGTGATTGTTCACTCTAACGAATGGTGTGGGGGGAAGTGAAGAGGAGAAATGCTTTTTCTCTTTTAGTTTGGAATGAGGTTGGGAGGAATAGTGCCGGAGACTACCTGTTCAGATTGGTCCAATCAGGACAGCTCCTCATTCTGCTCTGATGAACCACAGGAGGCTTGTTGGAAGATGATGCACTCCTACAGTGGAGTGGATAGGCCTGCCCCTTTGGCACCTTCAGCTGCAATTCTCTTCTCTTCTCCCTCTGACCAACCCCCTCGTTAGTAATACTGGCTTTGGACATGGTGGGAGGTAGACTTGCGGATGAAGAGAGACCTCAGGCACAGAGCTGTCCACCCTACTTTGGGGAGATCATCATCTTCTGGCAGACATCAGGTTTGCCAGAGAGGAGTCCCAGTTTGACAAATCTAACAAGGTGTGCCAGAATGGAACTCTTGCTGTATTTGGGTTATGACTTAACGAAACTGGAGGGACGGGCGTGTGTCTTGTGTGCAGAAAGCCCTCCACTTTCTATCACTTCCCCACTCTCAACTATGTATATAAGGCTTCTGCATGGTATGCAAGTGGGGGAAGGCATGGAAGTGCTGATGTTCCTGTTCGTGACTGGGTAGGGAGGCCAGTCTAATACAGCCTAGATTACCCTTTAGCTTGTCCCACCTGTCATGTTTCCCTGGTTTTGGGGAAGACGTGGGCCAGCCAGTGGAGCTCCAAAGCAACAAATTGCCTGTGGATCACCAGACTAACTCTGCTTGGGTGAACCAGAGGTTCATTCTGACCTGCTTCTCACTTCCCATCTAACAAGGTTTTTAAACATTGATATACATGTTTGAAAGCTTTAGTTGGTATGGGAGGTGAGCATATCAAGCAGTGGGGCTGCGTTTGGGAGCAAGTGTGGTGACGCAACTGTATAGAGAGCTCTCAAAGAAGGGGCCCTGAGGGTTGGGGGAGTGAGGAGAGGCCCGGACCAGAAGGAGAAGGGACTATTTGTGTAATCTTGACCAACTAACATTGCAGCCCCATTCTTATAAAATGGGACTATTGGCCTGTGTTTGTAAAGCACTTTAAAGCTTCTTTGAGAAGTAATGAACCAGGTGCTAAATATTTTATTTTTAGTATGTCATTAGTGTATCAGTCATCATCATAATCCATATCTGATAGATAACTGGGTTCCCAGTTAAAGATCTACAGTTAATGGCCGCCTCCATTTTTCTACCCCTGCCTCTCAAAATAGTATTTTATGTGGCTTAGGACAGTGGTTCTTAACCTTGGGTACGTATACTCCTGGGGGTACTCAAAGGTCTTCCAGGGATACTCAACTCATTTAGATCAATGTTTTTCAACCTACGGTCCACGGGCGGTCACAGGAAGGGATTATCGGGGCGTTGCAAGTGCAGTGCCGGCATTAGGGGATGGCAGGGCTTGGGCTTCAGACAAGGCTCACAAGTGACAAACAGGCTCAAGTATCACATGGAAATGTAAGTATAATATTTATATTCCAGTTGTTTTTTTGTTTTATAATTGTATGGTCAAAATGAGAAAGTACACAATTTTTCAGTAATAGTGTGCTCTGACACTTTTGTATTTTTATGTCTGATTTTGTAAGCAAATAGTTTTTAAGTGAGGTGAATCTTGGAATACGGAAGACAAATCAGACTCCTAAAAGGGATACAGTAGTCTGGAAAGATTGAGAACCACTGGCTTAGGGTATGTCTACACTGCAGTTAAACATCTGTGGCTGGCTCATGTCACATGATTTCGGCTGTGGAACTTTTAACTGCGGTGTAGAAGTTTAGGTTCAGGCACCCTCCCCATTTGCAGGCTCTGGAGCCTGGCCTCTAGCCTGTTCCCAAATATGTACACTGCAGTTAAACAGCCCCATAGTCTGCGTTGGCTGACATGGGCTAGCCGTGGGTATTTATTTCAGTGTAGACATGCACTTAAGGAAGTGGAAAAGATGGTTTTAAAGCAAAGCTTAGTTTCAGCAGCTGGAGCTTCTTTATTATGTAAAGTTTGTGCCTATATCAGCAGTAGTGCCATGGCTATCACTGTTATGCAGGAGTAGGAATTAGTTTCTGACTAAAGGAAACTGCAAGTGAATAACATTTAACAGGTTTTTACCATATAAAGGTGTTTGAGTCATATGTGTGAGAAGAGACTAGCAAGTGTTTTTTTTTGTTTGTTTTTTTAACTTTTAGCTGTGTTCTGGGAAAGATGCAACGAACTCCAGGACATAGAGAAGATCATGGCTCAGATTGAAAGAGGAGAAGCTAGAATTCAGAGGCGGATTAGTATAAAAAAAGCACTTGACACAAAGGTATTTGCTGTGGTTTTTTTTCTTCCTTTTATTGTCCTGTATCTTTTGGGCTAAACGTGATCTAATTCTAGCTACCAGTCTTTATAGGGGTGAGATCTGCACTAGAGTCGTATGTTTGGAGCCCATGTAAAAGGGTGCAGAGATAAAGCAACACTATTTTCACTGCCAGCAACTGTCTCCATGGTCTTTCCCACCCCTTCATAAAAAGTCATATACTTGCTGTCCATATACTTGCATATAACTTGCTACTTAACCAATAAATTGCTAATCTCTTCCTGCTTTGGCTGATATCCATAATCTGTCAAACTGGGTGTTCTTATGGCTTAATCTGTTGCTAGTTAATTTACCTCTTTGTGGTTTCAACATATGAATTGTTCATTCTGTGATCTCTGAATGTCTAGCACAGATTTGGGAGATGTGAAAAACAAAAATTTGAAAAAATCCAGCTCTTCCAAAATATTTAGCCAAACTCACTTTATACAGAGAGGGAATTCTGACTCTATTGTCAGAATGTAATTGAACCACAGTACTTTACTTTCATCTGTGGGGGTGCAACATGGGGTAAAATGCTCTTTAAGTAAAATACACATTTCTTAAGTAACAAATTTACTTTGTGCAGAGGTATTGTCCAGACGGTTATTGAATTTGATATTAACCTGTACTGATATTCAGAGCTTTTAATTGTAACAGGGTTTAATAAAAATATCTACTGTTCAGCAACTGGGTTAATATAAAACTACTCTTGAACTGCTAGTGGGATCTGAATATCAATTTTGCAAATATGACGGTGTCAGGACTCAATCTTAAAGCTGGTCAGAAAAGATTACTAGTCACCAAACATGTCTGGATCAGCTACCCATGCTGCTATTCTTACATTTAAACTGGTAAATTCATCATCTGAATTTGTCCCTTGAACAAGTTGGATTCATCTACTTGACTTATTTTTACAATTTTAATTGACTGCCATTTGTGTGTCATGGACTGTTTAAATGATGTATTTTTAGTATTGGTTGCATGTGATCTGTAGCTTGATATGAAACATTTGTCTCTAATCTAAATTGTTCCTTAATTTTGTGTACTCAAACCTTGTCTGTCTTTCCTTTAGATTGGCAGATATAAAGCACCTTTCCACCAGCTGAGAATATCATATGGTACTAACAAAGGGAAGAATTATACAGAGGAGGAGGATCGCTTTCTAATCTGTATGCTTCACAAGCTAGGATTTGATAAAGAAAATGTTTATGATGAATTAAGACAGTGTATTCGAAACTCTCCCCAGTTCAGATTTGACTGGTTCCTGAAATCCAGAACTGCAATGGTATGTGTTGGTTTGGATCCTTTTGTTCATTGTTTTTATTCACAAGACATTCTCATCCACATAAAGTTTATATTTGTCTGTTCTGTTTTAAAACCTGTGTGTACACACTCTACCAGGGAGAGAACATTTTCATGGCAGGGCTTTTAATGGCCTTTGAAATACGTAGGTTCCTATAGAGAAGAAACAGTGGGCAGAGGGCAAGTAGTCTGAGGTGCATGATGAATTCACTGATCAAATGGCTGCAAAGCTCATCAGCATGTGATGGGGGTGTGTGTGTGTGTGTATGTATGTGTATGTGTGTGTATATATATATATATATATATATATATATATATATAAAAAAAAGTTTTCACTATTGAAAATTGATGAATGAAGTTTAGGCTTTTGGTTCCTGTATGCAGCATCTGTAACTTAATCCTGATTCCTTTTTAATCTTACGAATAGCTTTGACTGTAGAACTGTGTAAAACAAAGCTGTTTCTGCACACTTTGAAAAACAGATATTCTTGCCTCAGTTCATATGAGACTTTAATATAGGCTTGTGTAGTATAGAATGTCTTTTTAGAATACAGGATCTTTTTTAATATCAAAGCTGAAAATTAAAGCATAAACACTTAATATTGAAAGGGTTTGGTTTTAAACCAGCAAATAGCGGTAACTTTGGAATAAATGGAGTTTTTGACTTCACTGTGGGTTTCATTCAAACCTTGTTGTGTGTTTTGAGACTGGATTAAATGTTAGAGTTATTCAAGACTTTGCACTGTTAAATACAGAAGTCTGTTAAAACACTGGCATAAGTAACAACTCAAATGGCACTAAGGTCTTGAATTTGTGTGTTTATAAAATTTTATAATCTCCCCCACCCTCCAAGTGTACAACTGATGTGAAAAACCATGTCTGAAGATAGGTACTATATAGGTGGAGTAATCAAATGGCTATCTTGTGTGTAACTTAGGAGCTACAGAGGAGATGCAATACCTTAATCACTTTGATTGAAAGAGAAAACATGGAATTGGAAGAAAAGGAGAAGGCAGAGAAGAAGAAACGTGGACCAAAGCCTTCTTCAGTGAGTTTTAATGCATCTTAAATCTCTGTTCAAATGCTTTGCTGAAGAAAATTACCTAGTTATAGGCTGCATCTCTGGTGTCTGAGAAGTATTGGGTACTTACCAAGTGTCTGGAAAATAGTGTGACTTCTCAAAAGTGGTGCCTAAAGTGCCATTCTATGGGTCCATCTACTTAACACCAGCGTGCCTGGAAGCTAGGCTCCTAAAGCCATACTTTTGCACCTAAATAAGTGAATTGATTTTTCAGAGGGTGTAGCTTTTTATTTTGGGCACTTGGGTTTGAAAATCTTAGCTTAGTTTTGTAACTACAGACCTGGAAACAATCTGGAATCTGAAAAACAGAGCTCTTTAAATTTCTTGCATCATCAGTGGCAATAGATTTGCAATCAAAAATTGATTGAGTTTTACGGATTCATAAAACAGAATAAAATCCAGGCTCATTTTCTTGTGTTTATATATGGTTTGCAGGGCTTTGCTGTATTTTAAGCTTTTTACTAAAATAAGTAGATATGAATTAGACTTTCAGGAGGCAGATGCTAAGCAAGTTAAAATGGGAATTTCTTTATCACAACCCTTCTTAGCACAGAAATGCTTTCAATAAGAAATGGGCAAAGAAATGCAAGTGAAAATGTTCTCTAGTTTTTGGCATTATTTTTGCATTGTTTCCAAATTGGTTTAGCCACTGCACTGTAGCTTATGCAAAAATATGGTGAAGATTTGATATCTGCCATGAGTAGAATCACCCATAAATTTCATTAGATTTGAATTTAAAATGGGAGTCCTCTCTAGGGTATAAGTTCAACAGGATAATTCTGACCTTCATTATTCACTCTTCTGTAAGTGTGACAGTGTTACTTTTAGAAAAGGAGTACTTGTGGCACCTTAGAGACTAACCAATTTATTTGAGCATGAGCTTTCGTGAGCTACAGCTCACGCTCAAATAAATTGGTTAGTCTCTAAGGTGCCACAAGTACTCCTTTTCTTTTTGCGAATACAGACTAACACGGCTGTTACTCTGAAAAGTGTTACTTTTGTTCGTGCACCTAAAGGTGGTTCTACAGCTATTCAACTTTTGCTGACCTGCCATACCAAACTGGTTCCACCTTAAAGAGCTGTAGGCCTCTTATCCCTGATAACATTCACTTATTCAGAATAAGTAGTTGAAGGCAGCAGCTGATTGAGTAGGGAGATAACCATGGAATATGCTTTAGGCTCCAAAAGCATCATTAAAGTCTCTAATACTCACTGTTCAACCCAGTTAATATATTGGGTATTCACTTCTGCAAAAAATAAGCATGCATGTTATGTAAAGTCCATAGCTCTTTCTCCTAAGTAGAGGAAAGCCTAAGAGCCCTCCCCTATACAGGAAATTGACCAGGGTTATCTGAACTGTTTAATGTCCTTGCAAAATAAGGGTTGTCTAACGCTTTGGACTGTGCTCCATGGGTACTGGCCAAGCAAACAGTTAACTTGAACCCACTTTTAACATTATACAGTGTCCAAATAGGTGGGAATTTTTGTTACAGTAAGCAAATTTTGGAGACAATAAAGTAGTGACCCATATATTTATCTTACAGGCACAGAAGCGTAAAATGGATGGTACTCCTGATGGTCGAGGCAGGAAAAAGAAGTTAAAGCTGTGAATGCTGAACTTTTGTAATCACTAAATTTTTAAAAAGTAGTTCTTTAATTTACGGGTCTTCATAAGATGTACTGTACAATGCTCAACTATTATGTCATTAAAGGACATCAGGTTCATCTGTTTACTGAACTAGAAACATAGTACTTAATGTAGTTTCACTTTTTTAAATGCAACAGCTGTGCTGAACTTTTTTTTACCATTAAAGTAATAAAATAGGCTTCATTTATTAATAAAAGGCTTCAGTTGACTTTTTCTTTTTCTTTTAAAGAGCTCCAGCTGAAAGCTTGTGAATGTTTGAGAACTGGTTTATTTAGAGTTGTGTAACTTCAAACAAATCTTAACCCTCTTGTGGATATTCCCTCCCCCCTCCCCCTTTTGTGATTGACATTTGTGTGGTAATTGGAGTGACTGCTTACTCCAGTCAAGAGAGCTAAACAGACATGGAAGTGTGGTCCACCAACTTTTGTAGACCTCTAGGGTTTTTTTTTCTGACCTGCTACTTATTTACAGACCTCAGACAGCATCTGTTGGTGAACTACTCAACAAAAAGTGATGGAAGTATAACTACAGTGTTCTGCTTTGCCCTAACACATTGGAATCTATGGATTAGGCCAAAATAGCTCATCTCGCAAGCCAGAGTGAGTGTGGAAGTAAAATTACTTTGTTGAATCTCTGTACTCCACTGAAATTAATAGTATGACAACAGCCTTAGCTAGGAGCATTTGTATAGGCGGCTTTCAGTAAGTCAAGACCCAGTCAAGTTAGAACTACGTGGTTAGGAAAAAACAAGTGACTATCATTTTGTCTGATGTGAAAGAAAAGCAACTGAGTTCAGTGTTCTGGCCCAGCTCATGGCTTTCTCACACTTCGGTAATGTTGACTGAGTAACTTTGCAGGATGGGCACAATCATGTAGCAAGGAAATCGATATGCTGTCCCTGGTGTTTCTGAATGTGAGACTTGAATTCAGTGCATTTTCTGGAGGACTGGCAAACTAACTCTACAAAAGCAGAAAAATCTCACTTTGTGCAAATGAGCATCATTGCACAATGTTTTCTAAGATTAAGCCCTTTCTTAAATACCACAAAGATGGATGTGGTATTTGAGAATTTGGAACAGAGCAAAATAGTGAGAAAAGACATCTCTACAAAACCAACTTGTTTAATACTGTACAGCAACACTGCAACAGGTTTGGTACACAATTTAGTGTTCCTTCCATTTCACTACTTGCAGATGGCGAATTTTTCTTTTAGCACACAAGTGTACAATATAATGCTGCTTTTGCATTTACTACTTGAGTTCTGCCTCTACTTTCCAAAAGCATAAAAAGACGTAAGAGGAGCCCCAGAAATGTTGTTGTACCATGATTAACCTCTACAAATATTGTTTCCCTTTGAATGTTGTAACAGGAGTGGTTGTATATGGCTTTTAAGTACATTTATAATCTAGGGCCTGGCGAAACTGAAATTGGCAGCTAAGAGTACCCCTGAGTTTACATCAAACAAAAGCCTGAAATTGTTTTGTTTCCGCTTTCAGCAAGGCCAAGAAGTTTGTATGTCATCCTAAATGTAAATTTTTACAGTATACCTTTGTGAACTGGAGAGCAGAGCACATAACTTACCTGATGGATTTCTTAGCTGCAACTGCAAACTTTATGCTATGGATTTTTGTGATTATTCTGTACTTACTAATTGAGCTACAAATTGCTGCTTGTTTTCTTTTTCAGCCAAAGATAGGAAACTAACTTGTTTTGAGGACAGACATTTCCCAAAGTACCATTGCCTCATATAGGATTTAATTAATCAGGACTTAATTTTCACTCAGCTTAATTACACAGATTTGACAGTGATTTTCATTGGAGTTATTTACTAGGTGCTGACAGCTAAGAGGCAGAATTCCCACATCCTCCTCCTTGACCCATGACTGTTCATGTAGGAGCTTATAATTTGCTTGTTAAATTCAAGTGATTACAGTAGTCTTTAGTAGTAATCAAGGACATTCTAAAATAGTTATGGAGTAGCATGTTAAGTATTCTTTCATTACTCTGAGAGTAATGTTTATAGTCTTTACCGTTCCCTTAAATTACTATTTTTCAAGGGGGTCAGGGTATGGTCTTTGTTCTACATGGGTGTAGCCAACAGATACTAAGTTCTTCTTTGATAATCACAGCCGATAGGTGTCCAATAATTCTGATCTTCCCACAGGTCTGACTAGCAGATTTGTTTGGCACTGAATATCCCTACTAAGATCTGAGAGGAGAATTTATTGATTTTCTTCCACAGAGATTTATGTAATTTTCACTATACATGTCACAAAAATAAATCTATATCATAGCAACTAAACATCAGGCTTACATCGTGGCTATAAAGACAGAGTTAGAGCTGTACCTACACTGGTTCAAAAAACCCCCAGGGTCCTCTCTTGTTCCTGGAAAAGGGTTTTGAACTCTAAATCAATCATTCACGCCTGAACCTGTTTTTAGTACTAACACATGACCCAACCAATTGCATATCTGTGCAAAGTAGTCAGCCAGACACTTGCCTGAGTTTGCTTTTGCAATTAAATGACATCTTAGAGAACTGGGCTTTGAGAAGCCCCCTACACTTCAGAACTGTCACTACTGCTGTTACGGGTGGTCATAGTTGCATTGCTGCTGGAGTAGGTGACAGATGGTTTCCTCTTCCTATCAGAGGACTGTCCCCTTTGCTTTAACAGAAATACAATGATTACCAGAGTGCCGATCAGAAGCAGCAGCCCACCTGCTCCTCCCACAACAGGTATTATGCTGTTTTCAGAGTCTCTACCAGTGATTTCCAATACTGGTCTTTGATATGGCTCACCTGCCAGGAACTGATCATTCTGGGTGATTTTACTGGAATGGTAGAGGACTATATGCTGAATGTTTGTGCCCCTGTTTTTATTTGTTCCTATGTCTTGTGTGAGGGCGGGGCCATCAGGATTGGCTCTCCGACTGCGCTTCGGGGTCCTGGTGCTGCTGAGTGCCTCATGATGCTCTAGGCTTCTCTTGCCCATGCCTCGGTAAGCATTCTCTCTTGCCCTAACCGTGTAAATTGTATGAATGTACCACTCTCGTCCTGCTGCTACCTTTGAACAAAACAAAAAAACTCTTTACTATACATTGAAATCACAAGGAGATGATAAAAAACAGTAACTTGCAACATCTGTGCCTAGACAGCTGTGCACAGTTTTCAAGTAAAAGTACTTTTCCCATTTGCTAGTACCCTCAAACCGGGTTCTTCAAATTGTGCTTCTCTATAAAAGCATCTTTAGGTTAATCTTGGCCTTCCCCCATTAGTAACACCATGGGCTCTAGTTTCTGCTCCCAGTCACGAAGCCATGCAATCTCATTGTTTTCAGCAGTTTGCATCAAGATCGCTCACACTTAGGGCTTGGCTACAGTATGCCACAGTGCAGACTGGAGCAGTGTGACTTGCAGAGCACCCCAAAATACTGTGCTGTAACTGCCTTGTGTGGACATTGACCTCAAAGTTACTTAGTTTGCGTTAGTGCAGTCTTCTTTCCAACAGGACCATGTTAACGTGAACCAGGTACCAGCATCCACCCAGGGCAGTTACAGCACAACATTCTGGTGTGCTTGGGAATTCACCCTCCCCATTGTCTACAGCGTGGCACAGCACACACAATGCTGATGATACACAAGAAGAAAAAAAATCTAGTTCCCTCTCTTACCTGTGCTGAATCTATAGGACTAGCAGTAGTAAAAAGCAGTACAAATGACAATAAATACATGCAGGGAGCTGATCCGTTGAGTCAGAAGATCTCATGCTTTTCAAGGTAGAAAGCCATTTAAAGAAAGTGTAGCTAATTCACACAAGCAAAATACTGAAAAGCGCTCATGAGGAGGGAGAGTTCACCCATCACATCCCCAGAGGCTCAGCAGCTGCTTGAGATAGGTTTATGGTTTTCATGGGGTGTTTTTTTGGGTGACTCTTCTGGCTGGTTTCCAGATCACAGGTGAGCATGATAGAGTAAAAAGAACCAAAGTAGTCCATGATGATAAAATGGAGATAATATCCTTTTCCCATGAGTAGCTTTTTGTATAACATAAATACCAGAGAACTTACCTGGAAGAGAGGAGAGGATGACAGACTGAAACCATCAGAACCAGGCTGCTTTACTAAAGGAAAAGCATCTGCATGATCAATAGCTAATTTAGCGTGAAACTTCACATTTCCAAACACTTCTGCCTGAGTGTCAGGTTGAGCTTTATCCTGGGGGAGTGAATAAAACATTGCCAGATTACTATTTTCAAGCTTTATTTCTAAATTACTCTATGTGAACTAACCATTTACATACCAGGATCTTGAATCTGTACAATAAGCTAGGTGAGTCAGCCAGGCACCCATATTCCTTATTATCCGGACTGTATTTGGGCACATATCCATCAGCCCCAGTGCACAAGAACACCTTCTCAATGTTGCAGATGAAAGAGTCTCCTAAGTTCTGAACAGGGTCCACCATCACTAGGCCATAAATTTCAGACCCTAATAAAGCAAATTAAACACTTGGTAACCACACAGGACGTAATTCATTTCACGTTGTACAAACAATGGTACGTAATAATAAAACCAATGCAACGAGACCTATGGCTGTGTAGTCAGGAAATGATCATGTTAAGGTCTCAATTGCCTGTAGTTGTATATAGTACCTTTATTACTGATTTAACACTGGCAACTAATCTGCAGTAGTTAGTGCATTGTAAGCAGTGTTTCCTGAGTAAGCAGGCTTTTTTCTTCTTCTCACTAGGGGGCAACCCATGGCCACGTAAAAAGGTATCCAACATGATAGCTATTACGCTCAAGTAACAAACTACTGATCTATGAAGTGTTGGTGTAGTCAGGTCCATTCCAGGATATTAGAGAGACAAGGAGGGTGAGGTAATATCTTGGATTGGACCAACTTCTGTTGGTGAGAGAGACAAGCTTTTGAGCTTACACAGAGCTGGTCCAATCCAAGATATTACCTGCCCCGCCCTGTCTCTCTAACCTACTGATCTAGCAGACTATCTAGGTTTCATAAGGAGGTCTTGTGTTGGAGACCAGTTACGCACATAATGAATTGTGCTGTAATGTTGGCATAATTGAACTTTATTATGAATCCCTGAAGCACATCCAGAACTCCAGTCAGTGCACAATGTGAAAACACGTAACGTGTGCTCAAGTCTTTGCCCTGGCTTCCTGCTTCTGGTTGCAATTCATTGTGATGGTGATTGTTATGGGTGAGGCTCCCAGTTACTTGAGAGAGGGAGCTGTACTTTT
Organism: Chelonia mydas; assembly: GCF_015237465.2. Classification (NCBI taxonomy): domain Eukaryota; kingdom Metazoa; phylum Chordata; order Testudines; family Cheloniidae; genus Chelonia; species Chelonia mydas. Next base: position 54,440,700 of record NC_057852.1, read on the forward strand.
CTGGTGATAGGATCTTCCCAATTAAGAGGCCCTATCTGTTTTGAATTTGCTCACACCAGAGCTACAGTCTAACAACATTCAGGGCAAGAATAATTTATTTTGTTTAGCCTTTGATAAACATTTAGAAATCCCACACCCACCACACAGGTGCCTCTGTAATAGGTGCTATAGAAATGAGTAAAAGAAACATTCAATTATTGTTCAAAGTAGATTTCCATGTTCATAACAGATTAGCAGTATGTAATACAATGGGATGCGGGCACTGAAAGATGCGCTTACCTTCAGCAAACGCCACATCCGTTCCTTCCCCAAATCCCATGGAGCCATTGGATATCCAGAGCTCCTTCTTGGACAGCAGGAACATTTGGGTATTGAGACTGAACTCAGCCGCTACTGGGTCACTGACCTGTGGCAAAAAAAAAAGAAGCTCTGAAATCTAGCTACAGTTTTACAAATGTCAGTCCTTACTGCAGATTCTGTGATGTTCAGCTAATCAGATCACTCAGTACTCTGTACATCTCAAATCCGAACGTAAAATTAATACTTGCAGGGTTGCTGTACAGGATAAAATGAGATAAAATCATCATTTAAGAGCTCTATGAGCTCTGGTACTGGTCCCATGAATGACAATGTGTCATGAAGAAGATCTGTGAAGCTTGAAAACCTCTCTCTTTCAGCCTGTGTTCCTCTAGGGTGCACCTTGCCCCTAGTCCTTCCTTCTGGGGCTGTCTACCACCCCGCTTCTCCTACGCCTATCAAGTTTCCCACCAGTTGAACCAGATGGTAGCATCAACTCTAAGAGTCAGACCATGATCAGTGAAGCTGGATTGATCACACCAACTCATTTCACATATGCCAAACACTCAGTAATGACTTTTGGTCATATTCAGACTAACAACCTAAGCTCCAAATGCCACTACCCAATCCCCTGAGTTATGTTCTTCCATGTATTAAATTATTTTTAATTCAGGAAAAAAAGCCACACCCTACTGCTATAACCTTAAGATTGCATATTTGCATAGGTCTGAAAATAATTCAAAATTATTCACACAGCAACCCTAACCCCTTCCTTACCACATAAATCATGGTACAAAGTGTTAACTTCCTCTATGTACCTCTATATGGCTGAGTAATGACTATGCTACTGTGGAAGGCATATTTTTTAGTTTCTTGACCTTCTCTGCTTACAGCCATAATACTGATTTGGTACATTTTTTTCATATAATTAATTACCATATAATAAATAAGAGTCCTATTTACACTGACACAGATTTTTCAGGACTGGGTGCCTAAAATTAGGCATACAAATTCTTACTTAGGCACCTGTGTTAGGGGCCTAATTTTTAAAAAGATGAGCACTGTGCAACTCCCACTGAAATCAATAGGTGCTGTTGGGTGTGTAGCATTTTTTAAAATCATGCATTAATTTAGGTGCCTACATAAGGATTTACAAGCCTAAATTCAGGATATTTGAAAATTACAGCCACACTGCAGTTTAGTGGGAAGATGTGCTCAGTTTTGCAATCCTCTTGCTTAACTGCTACCTAGATGCTCCTTCTATCCATCGAAAGGGAGAATCTGCTACACATAAGACATCCCTATAACACAACAGAGGTAATTCATGGGACACTATATTCATTCATACCATTTATTACTTTCATAAGCACAGGAATATTCTGATTTAAATAGGCACATGTCCATGACAAATCTGAACGAAGTGTCAAGTGTACAGGCCTGATTTTCCACTCCATTACAGCCAGGGTCTCAGCATTAAAAGATGTTGGGGTTCTAGTGCTACCTGTTATGAACACAAATGATCTTATTTTCAGTCTGCTCAATTTTTAACATCCACAAACAGCTCTCGTAAACATGGTGTAAAAAAATATGAAGTAGTTGGCCACAGGCTATAATAAATTGTGAAGGAAGGAAATGAAAAATATTAGTTTAATTGTCATGGCACAGTGTGAGATACACCAGACAAACACAGCTCTACAGCAATTTGAATGCATGAAGACAAGAACGGCATTTAAACAGTTAACCTTAAATAAAAATGCTGTACCTGTTGGAACCTGATATCCACTTCGAAGGTGATTGGTTCCCATGGGTTACAGATGATAGGAAGGGTATATTCCTGGTTGGGTGCAGCAGTACATGGGATACATTTTACAGTGTAAGTGCCAGAATAGTCTCGTACCTAGCAAAAAAAATCCACAACATTAGAAAGCGAACATTGCTCCATAGTCTCTGAACAACCAGTGCTTCAGTTCAAAATACAGGGCACTGCCACTACCTTTATTGTAATCCTTCAGTCTAAACAGCATGTATAATCAAAGGCATAGGTCTTCTATCTGTTACCTTCCTACTTAACAGTGTCATATGTACACAAGGACACCCAACTGTAAATACTTTTCTCAGGGAAGCAAGACAGTCCAATCGATAGGAGTCAGAATGGGAGTCACGAGACCGGAGTTCTAGTCTGAGCTGTGTATGTTGAACCTGCATATCAAAAGAGCTATTATATAATTTCTCCTTTTCCATAATTTTCCCATAATTTAGCCATTCCAACCCTAGGCCCCAAACCTCCATTGTAATCCACACGGTCCGCCTGCACAGATTACAATGTAGAGTCAGGGCCATGATTGTTCCTATTTACTTACATGACTCCCACAACTGTAGCGTCAGATTTCTCTGGCAATGACTCCCTTTGGACAAGTCACTTAAATTCTGTCTTATCTTAGGCAAATCATTTACTCTTCTTCTCCCCATCTGTATACTGGGGATAATAATATCTATACACCACACCAGGGAGTTGTGATCATTCATTATGTAAAAGTAAAGCAGCTGGAAGCTGGCAAGCATTAAATGATCGTCGTCGTTATATCCTTGATCAAATCTATGTGAACAGACTCGGATTGATTTTGTAGAACCCGCGGCAGGACAGCTTTCACCAGAACAGAAGTCAATCCTGCATACTGCCGTCTCCCCAAATTCCCACTCTGAATGGGAACTCACAGCAAAGTCTGAGCTAAGGCTCCACTCCTGCACAGGCTGGTGGAAGGTTGGCTCACTTCGTAACAGGCTCAGTGTGAAGATGAGGTCAGGGTGGTCAGCAGACATCACCATCGATGACAGAGAAGTACCTGTAGAAGCGAAGGGTGAGTTATATCCTGGAAGGCATCAGCATCAATCAGCACACAATGACAGCCGACACAAAGGAATCTCCGCCATCCCTGAGAAGAATGGTTTCAATTTCCTTTCCCCCCGATCTGTTGAAACAGGGTCTTTGTTATAAAACACCTCCCTTCCGTCGGGAACAGACAGTGCTCCAGATGGCTGTCATGTCTCCTGGAGATACTAGTCCAGGAGAAGAGACCAAGTACTTACTTGGGTGAGACATTACAAGCTGTCCTCGGAACCGAATCTGAGTCCTGAAATTCACCACCAATCGCCCTTCATCGTTGATTCGCATGCTGGTTGGGTAGAGGGAACCTAGAAGGAAAAAAGCCATCGTGTCTACCTAGAATGGTTTTCAGTTTGCTTTTTGAAAGAAAGGCTCTTTGTTAGTGTCAGTATTTGGGGAAATGAAATAGGTTGCTAAGTTCTGGCACTCTGTGGGTGATCTAAACCCTCCTGCATTATAGAACCTTACTGTGACTGATATTCAGACTAATTGACTTTAATAGAACTAAGGGTCTGCTCCACTGGGACAGATTCCGAGTTACACTGATATAAATCAGGGTAGCTCAGTTGAAGTAAAGCTTCTACAGGTACTTCTCTGTCATCAGTGGTGATGTCTGCTGACCACCCTGACCTCACCTTCACACTGAGTCTGTTATGAAGTAAATGGAATTACACTAGTGTAAAACAAATACCAGTGGGAGTAGAATCAGGTCCACTGAGTTTGTCTTCAAGCTTTAACACAAAGGCTTCTGGCTCAATTTCCAGTAGGATCGCTCTTTTGCTGGCACTCAAACATTTCCATTAACACAGGGGCTTGTCCATTGTTTTGTAAACCTACATCCATCCAGCACTCTGGGGGTTTACCCTCCTAAAAATGGCCTCTGTTACCTATTTCTAAAATGGGGCTGTCTATTGTTTTCACTCATTCTGTGGTAGATTTAAAGGGCTATATGTTTGGGGAAAACTTTTAAAATATCTAATTCAACAACATATGGAATTAAAAACAAACAACCTTATTCTTTGGGTATTTTAATCGTGGGAATTGGCCTTGATGCTGCTTTTTGTGTGATTCTCAAGGCCAGGAGGAGTCTTGATTTAATCACACAAACTGCCGTATGCTTCCCCCAGGAAGGAAGGGGGCCATGATGGGACAGAGTCTAAAAATAAGAAGGAAAGCAGCAAGAACTGACCTTGGAGCTCTGATTCCGGTGGGCTGCCTATGCCATCTTTCCACAGGATGGCGGTATCATATACAAAGGTGAGTCTCAGTTCCGACTGCAAGTCAAAGTGCTGCCAGCCACCAATGGCAGCAGGAGAGTGAAAGATGTAGGAGACATAGAGGGGCACCCGCAGCGTGACATAGGATTGCACCAGATTTAACACCTGAAAACCATTGGGGCAGAAGGTTACTGCACTTCTGTCTAATGCTGAGAAGTTAGTTGCCAAACTTTCATTCTAGCTTTCATTGTACTTTGTCAGCCATAAGAAAACACCTAATTCACTTTTATATCTTCAATTAGTCAAATGTACGGAAATGTCTCTTTTTTTTGCCATTTGCATTGCTTACATTTCAGACCCTCCACACATTTTACTCGATGTGTTTACAGACCTACTTTCTGCCATTGGGAGTGACTTCCAGTGCACGTCAAAGGAAGAGAGTTATGGCATAGGCTGAAGCACATCAGCTTGGGCCGCAGCTCTGGCATTGACCTAAGAGTTGTTCCAAATGCTACAGTCGTTCTGGGATATATAGACATATCCATTATGGAATAGATACTCACAAGCTCACCTTCACGAGTGAACTCTGGTACACTTCAGCCCAAAATTCTGGAAATGAAACTAAGCTCTGGAAATGCACTAAGCTCTTCCTTATTCAAAGCGCCTTTTCAGACTGAACGCAGCTGATGTCCTCTCAGAATTAGCACGAGCCAAGTTTTGTTGCTATTTGATTTTTCTTTCAGAACTGATTACAAGTTGCATGGTGTTAGAGATGGGCTGCACCAAAAGCCAGATTTGACAACCACATACTTTTGAGGCATTGAAAAACAGAACGTGGATCGAAAACCCATTTTGAAAATGGCACCTGTCTTTATAGTATATTGAACCAAAATTCCAGACTGGAGTCTCTCCTCTGTTTTATCCATGATGGGGTTGGAGTGGGAGAGTCTATAGCTATATACCCATACATACACATTCTGGGGGCCCCCCCAAGCTCTCGTCCCATTGGGCTTCTCATTAAGGTGGCTGATTATAATGGAACTCGGTTATATCAAGGCCTTTTCTAAACCACCTCTGGGTGCAGTTGCTGGCATGTCTGGCCTTTGCTGGACATTCTAGTAACTCATACACAATAAAGTCTGGGATCATGGTTGGTTATTCTCAGGAAAGTGGATGTCTGTGTGTGTTTTTTAATTTCTAGCATCCAGGCCTCTGGCTATGTTCTGTCACCTGTCTGGCAGCACTACCAAGGTGCAGTCATTGCTAAAATGACTGAGCACGGTGAATCTGTCCATAATTAGAACTCCCAATTTAAGAACTGATGAAGGGGTTTCTTTTCTTTCCATAGTCTAAAAGTGCACACAAGAGAGTTATGAGGCTTCTGACAATACGTTATGTATATATTGTCAACAGGGCCAAATTCTGCCTTTGTTTGCATCAATGTAGCAAATAAAGATAATTTGGTTGATATTGTGTGCGCGAGCACACTTGGAAAAAGAAATATTTTGGGTTAACAAAAAAAGCTGAAGTCTACAGGCACATTCACACCCAGGTTAGGAGCAGCAGCCAACAGGAATCACACACACAAGGTGTGTATGTGTGAAACCCGCACTGAAAAATTAATCATGGCAGCATGCAGAGGTACAGTGCCCCACCTAGTAATAAAATAAATAATAAAGAATACCACCACTTAGCTCTTGTATTGTTTTTCATCAGTAGATCTCAAAGTGCTTTTTAATGTATTTAAAACAGTGGGGGAAAGAAAATAAACAGCACAGAAACTCTTATAAAGGAGCAGTTGTTTTAAAACCAGATCTTGTCTCACTTCCTAGTTGGGTTAGTTGTCAGGGTTTACTAATTAACAGAGCACTGCTTTATTTAAGCCAGGAAAGAATAGCTTTCTATTGGAAGTCAGAGAGGAGTGAGGTGGCTCTTCTACTTTTCATCTCTCTCTATTTCCTCCTTACACTACTTCAGACAAAATCTAGAAAGGGGATTTGTGGTTATGCAAATAATCACTTTGGCTATACTGGGCTAAATCTGCCAGTCCAACTAAGCTTTTCTCAGTACTGTATGGGTGGAAGGAATATAAAGGCAGCCAGAAATCAGAAGGATGCAAGGTGAGCTGGCCACACTCCCTACACCTGGTGCCAGGATGTGCTATTATCCAGCTGGATGCCAGCCCGCAATTTCCAACCGATTGGTGCAAAGCAGCCAGACTGGGAGTCAGGATCTGGCCCACTGTCTCTTCCCAGTGGTATTTCAGCAGAAATTGAGGGCACTCAGTACCTTGCTGGATTAGTCATTAGAGAGGAGACTAATTTAATGAGTGGAGCAACTGATGGAGAAGCTATTTATCAACAAATGAAATACAGGAAACTGAAAGGGTTCTGGGGACTTCTGAATGTCTCTAAATTGTTCTAAAGGAATTGCGCCCAGGACAGCTGAACCTTTCTTGTGAGAATTTGTATCAAGTGATCTGTATAGCGGCTAATGCTTTGCTTATAAAATAAAAAAGTGTTTCTTGCTTGGACTTGGTTCTTCACATTTCTGTCTCTTGTGCAAGTGCTTCCGCAGTGACACATACCTGGCCATCGGTGCCAATGGAGCCACCGCAGTCAGTCAGCAGTTCAGACATAGCATAGTAGCTGTTGAACTCCCAGAGGCAGGCCTCCAGGTTGAGGTTACGGTAAAAACGCAAGGTCTTAGTAGATCGCAGAGAGTTGCTGTACTGGTAGGGTGACGTTTCCCCAATCACCTCAGGGTTCTTGGTTTCATCTGTAACAAAACCATGTTTGGTCTGGAGCTCATTATAATCCAGAAGGTTGGAGCACTTGTGGTTGCCCACACGAGTGCCATCAGGGCTAAGAGTCAGCTCGAAGTTGGATAACGGATGAGTTGAGATTACAGGCAGCATTCCTGAAACACAATGCACACAGTCCATTTAGCATTCTCAGCTGACGAGACTGACTGGTCAAATGTTCTAAGCATCTTGCAAATGTACTGACAATTCTGACATCATAAATGGGGTAGGGAAAACTTCACCCTTCTGCTACATGGGAACATTCTGAGGCTACAAGGCCATATGTACACTTCTGTACATTTGTAAGTATGGAGACAGTATGAACGTCACGGATTCACCATGTTGTTCCAGAAGGACTTCCACTATGGCTTATGAGTATGTGAAGTATGCCGTGTATATTAGCTGTGTTTGTTTCAGGTAATTTTTTGGTGGCTCACTATGTCTTGTGTAACAACGACCCTAAGTACAAAATCCATTGCGGATAGCAAACTTTACATTTCAGAAAAATTTGGCTTCGGCTGTTGAAGGGTTAAATGCAGATGTCCCTGCAACTGCCTAGATGCCTAATCCCTGTCGCTGTAGCCGTATAGCAATAATACAGAGAACTACATGGAAACCTTGTTCATAGTAGAAAACTGAAACATTGCTGACCAAAGTTTTTTCAGCAATGCTTCAACCATGTACTGGTACTGAAAAGGTTTTAGGCCTGAATGTATCTTTTGAATAGTTTCAGTGAGTATTACCGAGACTCAAATATGCTTTCTACGATGGTATTGGAAATGATTTTGTCTCGCGAAGGCTAACGCCTACATTATTGCTGAAAACCATTTTCAGCAATGGCTCAGTTTCCTAACAAAGACCAGTCTAGATAAAGTGCCCCTTGAACAAATGAAAGCAATTTCCTTGGCAAACCTCTGTTCTGAAAACGTAAGAGGCAAAGGCCTTGCCTCTACTTTGAGCCATGCTACTAATAACTGTGTTACAAAACATTTAACACACGGTTCTACTAGACCCACATAACAACTCCCTTGTTCGAAGATGGCTGTCAACCACATTTTTCCGATCATTCCAACCAGGCAGTTGCTAGCAGAATTCTAACACACTGGTTTTTAGACCCATGCTAGCCCAAACTGCAGCAGCTACCTTCTGCAGATAGTCTATAGCAGTGTTTTTCAAACCGAGGGTCGCACCCCAGTACTGGCATGGCATGTAAGGCACTGGGTCGCCTTGCTCTGGTTGGCACTGCTGACTGGGACATTAAAAGTCCCATCAGTGGTGCTGTCCAGCTAAGGCAGGCTAGTCCCTACCTGTTCTGATACTGCATTGCACGCTGGAAGTGGCCAGCAGCAGGTCAAGCTCCTAGGCTAGGGGGGAGGAGGCAGCAGCATGGGGCTCCGTGCACTACCCCTGCCCCAAGCACTGGCTCTACACTCCCATTGGTCAGAAACCAGCCAATGGGAGTTTGGGGGCATGCCTGCGGGCGAGAGTCCCACTGGCCGCTGGGAGCTACAGGCGGCCATGCAAATGTAAACAAACGGTCCGGCTGCCCGCCAGCGGATTACCCTGACGGGCCGCAGGTTGCCCACCACTGGTCTATAGCATGGTTTCTAAACATGAAGTTGATTCTTCTCTCACTTTGCTTTAAGCCAGGAATAACTCTGTTGAGGTCAGTGGAGTTACACCAGTGTAAATGAGAGGAGAACCCAGCCTACTGTGAGTATGTTTACACTGCAATAAAACACCTGTGGCTGGCCCGAGTCAGCGGCCTTGGGCTTGGGCTGCAGGGTTATAAAATGGCAGTGCAGATGCCCAGCCTGAGCCCGAATGTCCACATTGCAATTTTATAGCCCTGCAGCCTGTGCTGCATGAGCTCGAGTCAGTTGACACAGGCCAGCTGCAGGTATTTTATTGCTGTGTAGACACAGCCTGTGTGTAACAAGATTTTTGTAATAGTTTCTGGTTCAGCTGCAAAGCATGTGATAACATACTAGGCTGTAACAGGATTTGAAAACAGATTTAAACGAAGTATGTTCCATACTGTGGATAGGACCTAATCATAGAATCATAGATTTTAAGGTCAGAAGGGACCATTATGATCATCTAGTCTGACCTCCTGCACAATGCAGGCCACAGAATCTTACCCACTCACTCCTGGAACAAACCCCTAACTTATGTCTGAACTACTGAAGTCCTCAAATCATGGTTTAAAGACTTCAAGGTGCAGAGAATCCTCCAGCAAGTGACCCGTGCCCCACGCTGCAGAGGAAGGTGAAAAACCCCCAGGACCTCTGCCAATCTGCCCTGGAGGAAAATTCCTTCCCGACCCCAAATATGGCGATCAGCTAAACCCTGAGCATGTGGGCAAGACTCACCAGCCAGTCACCTAGAATTCTCTGCAGTAACTCAGATCCTACCCCATCTAACATCCCATCACAGGCCATTGGACATATATACTGCCAATGGTCAGAGACCAATTAATTGCCTAAATTAGGCTATCCCATCATACCATCTCCTCCATAAACTTATCAAGCTTAGTCTTGAAGCCAGATATGTCTTTTGCCCCCACTGCTTCCCTTGGAAGGCTGTTCCAGAACTTCACTCCTCTGATGGTTAGAAACCTTCGTCTAATTTCAAGTCTAAACTTCCTGATGGCCAGTTTATATCCATTTGTTCTTGTGTCCACATTGGTATTGAGCCTAAATAGTTCTTCTCTCTCCGTGGTATTTATCCCTCTGATATATTTATAGAGAGCAATCATATCTCCTCTCAGCCTTCTTTTGGTTAGGCTAAACAAGCCAAGCTCATTGAGTCTCCTTTCATAAGACAGGTTTTCCATTCCTCGGATCATCCTAGTAGCCCTTCTCTGTACCTGTTCCAGTTTGAATTCATCCTTCTTAAACACGGGAGACCAGAACTGCACACAGTATTCCAGGTGAGGTCTCACCAGTGCCTTGTATAACGGTACTAACACCTCCTTATCTCTACTGGAAATACCTCGCCTGATGCATCCCAAGACCGCATTAGCTTTTTTCACGGCCTTAGCACATTGGTGGCTCATAGTCATCCTGTGATCAACCAATACTCCGAGGTCCTTCTCCTCCTCTGTTACTTCCAAGTGATGTGTCCCCAGTTTATAACAGAAATTCCTGTTATTAATCCCTAAATGCATGACCTTGCACTTTTTGCTATTAAATTTCATCCTATTACTATTACTCCAGTTTACAAGGTCATCCAGATCTTCCTGTATGATATCCCGGTCCTTCTCTGTATTGGCAATACCTCCCAGACTTGTGTCGTCCGCAAACTTTATTAGTACATTCCCGCTTTTTGTGCCAAGGCCAGTAATAAAAAGATTAAATAAGATTGGTCCCAAAACCGATCCTTGAGGAACTCCACTAGTAACCTCCTTCCAGCCTGACAGTTCACCTTTCAGTGTGACCCGCTGTAGTCTCCCCTTTAACCAGTTCCTTATCCACCTTTCAGTTTTCATATTGATCCCCTCTTTTCCAATTTAGCTAATAATTCTCCATGTGGAACCGTATCAAATGCCGTACTGAAATCGAGGTAAATTAGATCCACTGCGTTCCCTTTGTCTAAAAAATGTATCGCCATACGAGAAAACCTCTCTAACCAAGAGCCTACAGTGCTGTTTCTTTCAAGAAAAATCCCTCTTTGCCAGAAGTAATGCTAAAGTTTGCTATAAGGTGGACACATGGCTCATGACTGCCACTTATCTGTGGCTGCTGGAGATGAAAGTCCAAGGCAGCATCTGATCACAAAAGGAATTATGTGACCTTTTCATGCTTACCATCCATATGAGGCATTGTAACTGTTAATTTGATCAGGTTGGGGTAATCAGGATCATCTGGACCCACGTAGCGAATCTTGGCTGAGAAAGGTTCTGCTCCAACCGTTCCTGGGATCCGAGGTTGACAAAGACCTGGGGGGAGGGAGAGATCATGAAGAGTCTGTTAAATTGCGAGACACTAGTCTAAACAAAAGCAAGTCAGAGCTTGTTCTACATGTCGATAGCAGGGCTGGATTAAGGCAATCTGGGGCCCCGGCACACCATAATGGAGCTCCTTGTGCCTCCAGCTCTACCCTCCTGTCTCTGTTGCATGGCTCCAACCCTAATGCCAGGGCTCCATGTCCACTTGGAGTGGTGATGGCAGGATGTCTCCCTCCCAGAGAGGCAGGAGCAGCAGCAAAGGCCTCCAATCCCCTAAACTGTCAGAGAGGGAACGGTGGCAGCAACGGGGCCTCCCAGTATACCCCAGGAGCCAGGAGGTATCTAGGCACATGGGGGAGTGGTCCAAGCCTGCTCCACTCTTCTCCTCCTGCCACAGGGTATGTCTACACTGCAGCTGGGAGTGAGCCTCCCAATCCAAGCAGACAGACTCCCACTAGTGGGGCTCAAGCTCGCAGGCTATAAATAGCTGTGTGGACGTGGCTGCACTGGCGGAGGCTTGGGCTAGTCAACTGAACTTGGACCCGGGGGGGTTGGGTGAGTCTGAGCTCAGGTGTCTAGCCTGAGCCTCTGCTGGTGCAGCAATGACCACTCTGCTATTATAAGCATGCTAGCGCGAGCCCTGCTAATACAAATCTGTCCAACTGGGCAGGGACGCTCAGTCCTACCTGTAGGGGGGACATACAGACAGAGTGCTCTAAACTGGGGTATTGCAGGCAGAGCCCTTCAAAGTAACAGGTCTTGGAAATAATACCGCACTGAGATGCATGGGGCAGTTCACACCATCAGAGCTATTGTTCCTGGCTCTCTGCAGACTCAGGCAGACCTCACTGCATCAGTTACACACATTTCCATGTTTTCAAGCTCTTCTTCCCACCCATCAGGCAGGGAAACTTACATGCTTTAAAAAACTGAAAACAGAGATTCTGATCTAATCAGCCACATTGTTCTTGAGGAGTTGAGGCCCTGGGCATAGACCTACAGCGCCTATGCTTAAACCAGCCCTGGTCTGTAGATCTCTAAATGTTCCCATGTTCAGAAGTCCTTCGGTTCTTCTGAGCAGGCTTCACTGCTCTCTACTCATTGTCGGTAACTGTGCTGTTTTGATGTCTAAAATAGAAATATCCATATTTGCTGTACATACATATAAAGTGAAAAGCAGAGGACACATTCAGGAGTAATCTGGCTGTTTGGTTCACTAGAAATAGATGCCAAATAAATGAATCATTGTCTCCATTCCACCCCCTCCCCCCAATATGAATGACACCTGAATTATGGGTAGACATGAAATGCTGACATTACAGGGCTGATGTGGCACCTGCCTTTCATTCAACATGTTACCACATACCGTCTTCTCTGTTCACTGTGTAAATAGGGCTCAGCAGTTCCAGACCCATATCACCATTGGCACTGACAGCCCGTGCTGCACACTGGACCCTTGATCCAGCCTGGAAGTATATGGAGTCCAGGGAGATGGACTTGGTGTTGGTAAAGAAGGTGTTGGAGTCCATTGCCCGCAGGGGGCTGGTGACACCGTCGCTGCCACTCGGAGCACCGATAAGCCAGCGGTACAGGGTCAGAGTGTCATTGATGTTTTCAGCAGCACAGAGAGACCCAGTCTTGTCATAGTCTGAATACTTGGGATTACATGCCTGCAGGTCAACAGACACACAAAATATACAGCGTTATCTCTAGTTGCCTGTGTGCTCTGGCAAAGCTAGCAATTAAATGCTGTTCTAATACCTACTTCTGGTAAAGTTTCAGAACTTAACACCTTCTTTTTACAGTTAGAGTTCTCTGTCACACAACTCGATTGAGAAGACAGGAGTGAAGGTCTGGGACTTCAAAATTTAAGAAGAGGAAGTGTGGAAAACTCTTCACTTTATCATGTACTTGCTAACCGCATCTCCCTTTGCTGTACAACCTTGGAACGTAATGGGAGCTACAGGGCTCAGCACCTCTGAAAATCAGGCCACTTATTTGTGTATCTAAAGATGGAGTTGGGTGCTTAGCTTTAGGCATCTAGGTTTGAAAATTCTGGTCAATCTCTGTGTCTTCATTCCTAAATCAGTAAAATAAGGGGACTTAGGCCTTATCTATATGGTCTGCAGGGTCTGAGTAACCACACATCGCAGTGAAAGGCAAGCTGTGACCACACTTGTCACTGTAATGTGCAGCTACATGCAACAGTGAAAGGCTCCACAAAGACGGAAGCAACAGGAAAAGGTTCTGGCCGGGGGGAAACAGCAGGATACTTTGCTAAAAATAGACATGGGAGGCACTGCATGGGTGTGTCGGGAGCTGTGGCGGGTGGGAGATCAGGCATGAAGGGACCTCTACTTGCCTAAGCCATGCCTCACCATCCACCCTGCTATTTATATCTGTGCTAGCTGGGTGTGCCGTGTCTGTACTCTGCACACCCCAGTAAGTGTAGATGCACCTTTACATACCTAAGTCACAGTGATGTGGGGCCTGAATGATTAAGCTTTGAACTCTAATCCTGGTTCTATGTGACCTTCCAGTCTTAGTTTCTCTGATTTTCTTACCCACCTTTTCCCGGGGCGAGTGCGGAATACTAAATTAACGTCCGTACAGCACTTTGACCCTGGAAACCACTCTGTAAAGGACTAATAATTATTATTTATGTACAACAACATAGCTGCACTGCTGTTACCCTGTTGGCAGGATACCTTAAGAAAGCAGAAACTTCACTGGAGGCTTGATCCAACTGTATAGGAAAACTAATTTACTGTAGACTGTAAGTTCTTCCTAGGATTGCCCTTATAAAAAAATACTATAGTACTCTATAGCATTCATCCAAACCACTACACTGTACAAGTGTAAATTAGTACAACGTCAGAGCCATTGCTGTAGAATACACTAAACAAGCATGTGCACACATGGAGTTTTTTGTTTTTTTTAAAATCATGGCTATGATCGTCAGGGCTTCCCAAGCTCACTCAGGCCAACAATAGCCCATAGTAACTGGCTGCTACTTGTAGTTCTTATCCAGGAGTTCTTTTTTCTCTATTTGCAGCCTGACAAGCACCAAATGCCTTCTAGGCCATTAGTAAGTAATATCGTTTAGACAAAACCATGCAGGAACAGTTCATACCGTTACACACACAATAGGGTAACCAGCTGGAGGATGCGGGTTCTCTTTGCTTTTAGAAGTGTCATCGTACATCAGGAGCGATACAACCTGGGGCACAGCTGGGAAAGTCACGTCTGCAATGCTGTCCACTTCTTCGATGTACACAATGGCTTTGTTCAGCTGAATTGTGAGAACGAAAAGGTTACTACTGCAACTGAAAACGAGGAAAACGTAGTGCTGCAGCTGGACTTCTGCCTCTGAAATTCGTTCGTTTTTTTTCCCCGCCAGAGTGTTCGTCAACTGTTGCCCATTGATCCTGCCTATAAAAGGATCGTCTGATGTTAAACCCCCCCCTAAGTTTTGAGTCTCTCTGTATAAGGTCCGTTCACGCACAATTAACTATTAATGAATATCACACCGCCCCTGTGCCTGTGAAGGGAAAGATAATTACTGGGAGCAAGAGTAAAGATTAATTCTAAATGCTTTCTCCACACATTCAGGTGCCATTGATACCAACACCTGCATGTGCATGAATCCAGGTAAGTATAAGGGGCAAGACTGTTTTATAAAGGGTGGTTATTGTTAGGTTCCTAAATCCACATTTGGGTTCCTAAATGAATTCAGCCTGATTTTCACAGGTGTTGAGTACCTGATGCTTCAATTGATTTCAACAGTGCTTCTGGGTGCTCAGCACTTTTGAAAATCCGGCTGCTTATTTAGGTGCCTAAATACGGATTTAAGAACCTAATTTTAGGCTCCCAATTTTTAAAATCTTGGCCTACTTTGAGTTTACTTTGGTGGAAGTATAGGAATGGTATAACGTATCCTAGGATTGTAGTATCTATTGCGATACATGCACACACTGTTATATACACGTTACCCAGAAATCTCTTGATGCCAATTGGCAAAGGGCACAAGAGGTACATGAGGGTTACAGGAATCCCCAGGGCCTGGTATTTACATTCTAGTTCCCAAAAGAATGTCCTGTGAGGTTTCTGATGAAAGCTTGAGTCATACTGGGCATCAATATCACTGCAAAATGAGTGTACAGATGTTGTGTAAGGAATTACGTGTATATATTGAAAATTATGTTCTTAAGGTCTGTGTCTAGGGACTTGTCACCAGCAAAGTGAAAAACAGGTCTTCTTTCAGGCAAGAAATGTTTATGTATCTGTCTGTTTACATGTAAATTAAGTATTGTATGGTTCACAAAAGGTCTCCCCTCACCAGTCTGAGCTGAATACTAAAGAGGGATTGTGAAACCTTCAAACAGAGGAAAGAAACAGGAAGAGGTAAACAGCGGGAGGAGGGAACCCAAGCTTGAGGTGCACCTCAAAGGGCTGTGCTGATATATTTAGGGGTTCAAAGACACACCCTGGCATCCTTCACCTAGTCAGTAAATGGACAGCAAATTTGCTTCATGAAAAAAAGGAATCTCAACCAGACTTGGTTGAAAATGCTGGAGAGAACTTTGGGTGAGAGAAGCTTTTTTAGAAAGAAGGATAGCTTGTTAGTTAAGCTTGGTCTCTAGGAAGCTTGTTATGATTTTGTTTGATATGTAACCATTTGTTTCCAATATTCTTACTCATTATCTCTTGAATCTCTGTTCTTTGATAATTAACTTAGTCTTGTTTTCACTATAAATATATCTAAAGTGCTGAGTGTTCAGCAGAGCTGTGTTCTAAGGTAAGCTGCGGTGTATTGTGACCAGTAAGCTGGTAACTCTGTAGAGCATTCAGTGGACAAGGGGCTGGACACTACAAGGAATACTCTGAGGACTCAGGAGGTGGTGTGTGCCTGTCGCTAACCTGTACGGAGAGAGTGAGGCCTGTAAGGCAGTGCGTGTGTTGCCAGAGGCTGGTGGTTTCAGGGAGCTGATCCACACCAGGCACAGCCAAGACTTCCTCGTGCTAAGTGCGGGCGGCGGCGAGGTGCCTCACAACCCTAGGTACCCTCAGGAAGTGTCACAATATAGTTACAAAACAAGAAGCTGTAAAAAGAGCTGAAGCCAAATCCAGTCTCTAGAATACAGTCCAAGGAACCAGGACCTTTTGGGTTGCAGTAGCCTCCAAACTCACAGTGCTTCCCTTCTGCACTTCCATGGAGTAGAAAGGAATGGCCAGGGGCTCCACATCATTACCCTGTTTGTCCCACACCCACCTCAGCCCTGTCCCCAAATCTCACCCATGGAGATTCAGAAGGAGTCTTTATGGACCCATACTCTGCAGTGCCGAGGGATATGGAACACTGCTCAGGATCCCCCAAAACTCCCTGTCAGAACAGCATTGTGTCTGTTGCATACAGAGCCCTCCACACCATGCAGTTTGCCCTTTACAATGAGTCTGATGGCTGAAAATAAATAGCACTGATATGGAAATATTAAAAGCTGGACCCTAACTACTGTAGCAGCCTCTGTCATGGTTTGCCCTGTCTGTAACTGAGATCAAAGTCAGTAGACTGCTGCAGAATGATTTGCATTTTATAAAGCCAGAGAGCAGAAACCAATGTCATATAGATGGGGAAATCACTGCATTCCTCTTTTTCTCCCTCCATCTGACAATCACACTGAAATCATTGGATCTATAATTCACTGTTTCCGGGGCCAGTTTTCAAAGTTTGACACCTCCATTTGTATCTAATTCATGTGCATCTGCACAGCCAGTTAGGGACCTAGCTGGCCATGTGTAAGCATGAACACCGGACTGTCATGCATGTATTGGCTATTTAAGCAACTAAATAGGCACACTGAAAATCTGAGGTTACGTCTACACTTAAGACAGCATGTAGAGCACAGGAACCACATTTGTAGATACATGCCGCAGTGAAAGGCTCTATTAAGGGGGAGGCAGCAGGGAAAGGGTCAGGCCGTGAGGAAAGGCTCCAGCAGCTCTTTGCTGCTGGAGTCTTTTCCCACCCCCAGGCCCCTTCAGTATGGCAGGGAAAGGCTCTGGCAGGGGAAGGCAGAAGGACATTGCTAAAAATAGCAATTAGATATGGGAGGCACTGTTTGGATATGTAGAGAGCTGTGTAGGGTATATACTGTGGGGGTTCAGGTGTATAGGGCACTCTACTCATATAAGTCATGCCTCACCTACGCTGCTGTTTATACCCACGTTAGCTGGGTATGCAGTGCCTGTACTCTACACACTGCCCTAAGTGTAGATGTAGCCTGAGGGGAAAGAATGTAGGAAGGGGAAAGCCTTTGAAAATCTGGAGCTCTATATTTCACGAAATAGCCCTACAATTACTGCATATTATCACAGGGACATTTTTTTTTAAAAATTTGCAATCTGTTATTAATGAATAAAGGGATATTTAAAACATTGACTGGGTTTAAAAAACAAGCAGGCAAACCAAACCAAACGGACATAACAAAATTAAAAACAAAACAAAACAAAAAAATCGCCCATCGTTACCTGTGTCTCAGCCACCATATTCTCATCTGGTTTCAAGTGGACTGTAAATGCTTCTCTCATTTCTCTCACTCCATCGTATAAGACCTCAACTTCAACAATATGTTCAGTTTCTCCTTCTTTGAATTCAGTGTCTGGTTTAGAGACAAACAAATTAACCTTTTTTCCTAATCAATAGCAGAATCACTGTTTTCTCTATCGTGGATGTTCAAATGACAAGTCATGTTGGAATGGAACACTTCGGCTTTTGAATGGAACACTTCGGCTTTTCTGTTGGTTCCAAACATTCAGAGGGGGCTATAAAGTATATGAGCTTGTTAAACTGTTGAAGTGGTCCTGCTGAATGACTGAGCCTAAGTACACTTGAGTCTACTGTCATCTGATACAAGACACATGAATCGCTAGAGTCATTTTTAAAAAAGAATTAGGGAATTATATGTAAAGCCAATAATGTTGCTGCTCGCTATACTTCATTCATTTGCATGATAACTTTCTGAACTGGCATTTCAATAATTCCATGACAATCCTTACCATCAGACATTGGATTATAGTCTTCCCCAGAGGTGGCAGAGCCATCTTTTGTGTGGATTCGCACAACAGATACTTTTGAGCTGTCACCCAGACGTAAAATGGGGATCTTTACAACTGCAATCTCTCCAGGCTCCTGAGGCTCCTGAATGCTGTGTTTGATTTTGGAGAACTTAATCACTGGTTCTGTAAGGGAATTGAAAAAAAAAAGTCACTCTTTCCCATTTGGATCAAGTGCAAAAGCATTAATGGACTGCCAATAGACAGCTTGCATGAGAAAAATGGGCCAAACAAACGTGGAAAGTCAAACAAAAGAGCTAACTGTTTTGTATCTTTTCTTAAAAAGAGAATGACTAGTACTGTGGTTGAGACAAAGTGGGTGAGGTAATAGCTTTTATTGGACCAACTTCTGTTGTTGAAAGAGCCTTAGGCTATGTCTATACTACCGCGGTAAGTCGACTTACGCTACGCAACTCCACCTATGTTATTCATGTAGCTGGAGTTGACATACCTTAGGTCGAGTTACCGCGGGGCCTACACTGCAGGGGGTCAACGGGAGAAACTTTCCTGTTGACTTAACTTACTCTTCTCATCGGGGGTCGAGTACAAGGGTCGACTGGAGAGTGATCTGTTGTCAATTTGGCGGGTCTTCACTAGACCCGCTAAATCGACCGCCAGTGGATCGATCTCAGAGCGTCGATCCCAGCTGTAGTGTAGACCTTCCCAGAGACAACCTTTCGAGCTTACACAGAGATCTTCTTCAGCTCTGGGACAGGTACTCAGAGGTCACAGCTAAATGGTAGGTGGAATGATTGTTAAGCATAAGCGTTAACACACGTTATAAGGTACCATTCAAAATGAAGTGGGCCATTAACACCCATAGCCATAGGAACAAGAGGTGGTGGTTAGTGGGTTACAAATGGTTGTAAAGAGACATAAAACCAGTGTCCCTATTAACTCCATGATTTTTGGTGTCTAGCAGAGTTAGGAATTTAAGCTCCCAGGTTTGTCTTTTGAAGGTGTTGTGCATGTTTCCTTTGAGGACAAGGACATAATATTGTGGTTTTCATTCAAGAAACACAAAGAAAAAGAAATGGTTATTTGTAAAAAAAAAACCCGTTTATCCAACTTGAATATATGCAGTAGGCTGTGATAAGGCCACTGTACTTTCTTATCCAAGAGTGTACATATACAGTACTGTGTAAAAGGGTGTGACACTTAGCCTGAAAGGGTTAAGCAACTTGCAGGCTAAATGACCCAAATTCAACCTTTAAAGCCATATTAGAAAAGTATGTAAATTGTAATTGGGGCCATTCCTTATAAATAGTTAAAGCCATGTTAGACAGACTAGTGCTTTGAAATGTAGACTTGTACTGTTAGAGAATTGGAAGAAGATTGAGATTGTATTGGTCTGTTTACACCTATACATTGTTAGAGGTTAACAATATAACCAGACAGCTCCTGTCTGTCACTATTTTCTATTGATTCAGAGATCAAACGGGGATATTAATGTTTACACAGAACTTGGGTGTAATAATATCATTGTCTAGATTTCTCTTTGAAATTTGTAGTAAACTGTCTATGAACTGCTTAATGGATAACTACCTTATGCTGATGAATGCAACTAATTATCTGTGTATACACAGGAAATAGAAAGTTTTACTTCAAGGTCACAATGCTTCACCCAAGGAATACCTGCTGTCAAGAGGCTATCGATAGCCTGCCTAGGGCTCTGATCCTGTTATCTCAGATCTGCTTAAGCTTGGTCAGGGGAAGCTTGAGTTGGAAAACTGAGGTCTCTAGCTTCAGTCTGGATTACCCTGCTGCTTCTCATGGAAGAATTTGAACAAACTCTCTATATGGACTGCCTATTTGGACTATAACCTGATGGACTGATTCGGGAAAGAATTTTTTTTGCATCTCAGCAGCTCACCATCTCTACTATGAAACTGACCTACAAACTTTATTAATATCTGTATGTATAATGATCTTTTAACCACAATACTCTCTCTTTTCTTTTGTAATAATTTTTAGTTTAGTTAATAAGAATTGGCTGTAGGTTCGTATTTGGGTAAAATCTGAAATATTAAATGACCTGGAAGGTGATGTGTCTGATCCCTTGGGATTGGTAGTAGGGATGTTAATACCATTTAAAAATGTAACCTTTTAAATTATTAAAAATATTTTGTCTAAATGGTTAACTGATTGTCTAAATGGTTAACTGTGGCTGGGGCCACTTCGGCCAGGCAGCACAGGTGGGGTTGGTGGGCCGGCACGGGGTCGGTGAGCCCGGGGTTAATGGTTAAGGCAGGTTAACCACTAAGACTAATGTTTATCGGCTAACCTTTTACATCCCTAATTGGCAGACCTTTATATATGATGAACAAGACTTTCAGTAATCCTCATCACATTTGACTTGGCTGTCTGGGTGGGAGCCCAAGGCTGGATTGCTTAAAAGGAGCTGTGTTTATGGCTTCTGGGTAACCAGTAAGGTGTTGTAGAAGCTGTTTTGTTGCTGGCTTGGTGAATCTAATTATTAAAATAAATAACCATCAGTTGGGGGATTGTCTTCCCCATTCTTTGCAGTTTGCCCTGATTGAGCATTCTCAGTGTGCCCCCCACCCCAAGGCAACCACAGGTCACACAGGGTCTTCTCAAACCCAGTGTCAGACCCTGCCGCTGTCTCAGTTTCCCTACTCTCATATAACCTAGCACGCCAACTCACCAGTCAGTGCACCAACAAAGCTCCCACCAGTGTCAGTATTTAATTTTTTCCCTGAGGGGTGCATTTATTGTTCAAATGTAAAATTCAACGTCGTGGGGGGGATGGAGACATTGGAGTCACTGCTTCATCTGTTTTGTTCTGGTGGAACCTCTGGATCTGGTGCATACTCCTCCTCAGCTGGATGAGGGGACAGGTCCAGTTGCCTTCTGCAAGGGAAGGGAAGGGAAGGGATGACTTCCCTAGCAGACTGGACCAACTCTGAGGGATAGTACTGGTTCCATGGGCCCCAGTATGGTCAATAGGATGGATCAAAGTGGGGTTGTGGAGGTCTCCATGGCACAGTGTACCAATAGTTTTGAGGCAGCTGATGAGGTGAAGGTTGGTCCCAAGCTGGTGCAGGCCTTCTGCCCAGGAAGGTGTGTCTTTGGAGGAGGGAGTAATGGTTCACAGGGCAGCTCAGAATCTTCTGATGAGGAGAAAGCCAATTCCAGATCTAAAAGTGGTACAGATGGTGCCACCAGAGGGAAATCATAGCCAAAAGATGGAACAGGAGACAGACCCCTCCCAGAGGTCAGCTCTCCTGGTGGGGTCAGAACCTCTCTCGAAAGGCAGGGATCCAATGGAATAGGAGACTCTGGGTCTGGGACAGCGAAGATCTCATCAGGAGGAGCATGGGTCTTGACTCTTGGGTCTGTCTGAGCTGCAGTAGAGACAGAATGTGCCACAGCCACGGAAGACAAATATGGTACCGTAGGTAACCAGTGCTCTTGGTGATCGGTCTTCATTGGTGCTGGCAGATCCCAGGGTTTGTGTTTGGGAGATACCAGAGGCATCAGTGCTGCCGGATTGTGATCTGGTGCTGGTGGAGCCCTAGACTTGTGGGCTTTCTTGTCATGCCTCTGAGACTTAGTACATCCTAAGTTCTCTTGGGCTGAGCTTAGAGACTCGCTCAGTTTAGGTAGGGCTGTATCTGACTTATTTGAAGTGGATTTGGAGGAGGATTTGCTCTCATGTTTACGAGAATGCTCCCTTCTCTCCCGACAAGACCCCGTGGGGACAGATTCCGTCGCTTCTGAGTTGCACCTTGTGGTAAGAGATGCACTCCTTGCTGAGTCAGGCCGACACACAGTGGGGGTCCCTCGCCCTGGGTCCAACTGCGGCCTCATGGCCCTGTCCATTAGGTGCTTCCTACAGCTACGAGTGCTTCCCAGTTACGGCTGAGGAACAAACAGCAGGTACCGCAGCTGGTCACGACGCAGGCCCCCCTGAAGCACCACAGGCAGCGTTGGGTGTCATCACTGATTGAGAAGGGCTGCAGGTAGGAAGTACAAATTTTGAAGGCCGGAGTACTGGGCATAATCCAGTACCCAAACAGGGTACAAGTCAGGAGGTGCTCCGAAGGTCAGGGAGGCCAACACTAAAAACTATCAGATAAAACTTTAAAACTCTCCAACTTCTAAAAACTATGTGCAGATATTTAAATATATGTTCACTGATAAAAGAATAAAGCTGAAGCTTTGGACTCCGGAGGTTCCGATCCCGACCAAGAGGTGGTGAAAAGGAACTGGAGAGATGGTCAATTCGCACTGCCCTTGATCTCCTTAGTTGGAGGCACGAAGTGAGCCAGGGCACGTGTGGACCAACAGACACTGCTTTCAAAATTCTCTGGCTCTGGGAGCATGGAGCGCATGCACACCTACAGTGGGATACACATAGGGACCAGCATTCGAAGAACTGCTATTCACCATGTATCATTACACAAGAACAGAGGGAAAAATCAGTGAAATTGAAAGGTGTCAAATTCAAAACCGATAACCAGGAAAATATTCATACAATGCACAATTAGCCTGTGGAACTCATTGCTACAACATCACATCAGAAGCTTAGCAGGAAACAAAAACTGTTTCGTCGTTTATAAGGGTAGCAGGAGTATTCAGAGTTATAACAGTAAATACATAACAATAAACAACAAGATGCTTTGAAGGAATTAAACTTCTTGCTTCACGTGTAAACAAACTTCTAAACTATTGGGATTAGGAGGAAACTTCCCCTAGGGGTGGGTTATTCAATAAATGTCAACTAGAGGGTTTCTTGTCCCTTCCTTTGAAGCATCTGGTACAGGCCTCCATTGGCGATGGGATATTGGACTAGATGTACCAGTGGTCTGATCCAGAATAGCAAGTCCTATGTTCCAGCTTTCAGCTACTGCTGTGGTACTACTTTGAATTTGTATATTTAACAATAAACACAAAGATGCCTAAAAACTCACTGTCTTCTTCATCCTTAATCTTGATCAGGGTCTCTTTTTGCTCCCCAATGGAGGCACCAAACGTTGAGGTACTTTTTGGTGTTCCAAGCACTAGTCTGAATTCTTCCTCTTCTTCATAAATTGCATCATCCTCCAGTATTACCACACAGGGCTTCTCAATCTCTCCTGCAGAGAGGGGATAAAACAGGCATTACGATCACCCTCACATGTGGTTACAAACCAACTGCAGCACAAAAGACCCAGGATAAAAACCAAATGCACCTTTAAGGTTCCCTAACTAATTTAAAAAAACAACAAAAACGACTAATCTCAAGAGAGTGGAAGCAAACAATGTAGTTCCAGGATAGGGTAACTGAGACCTTTCTGCTAGTTCTATTTGACATCACTCAACATATTTTCAGTGTGGTTTTCCTGCCATACCGTCCAGTATCACAACAGGCACTAATGGGCATCCTCAGGAGCGCTCAGCGGAGACCAAGGATTGAGTGATCACATAGACTGAGCCGCCTTCTTACCCTGGGAAGGATAGTTAGGACTGAGGTATATTGGTGGGGCAGCATAAAAAAAGCTCTTTGGTCAACAGAAAGTTCTGTCTCCAGGGCTGTTAATTCCCGTTAAACACCTTTCATCAGCGTTAAAATGTACTTTGAGAGACAAAAAGATGTCAGACCTAGTCTTTTCACTGAGAACTAGGACAGAAAGCCATAGTCACCAGCAGTGAAGGAGCTCATTGACCAGGTAAAACACATTTTATTGGGAAATTAAATGTGTCTTTAAAAAAAAAAAAGATGACTTCGGGGTCCTCATGGACGGGTCCTATGGGTGTTGGGTGCAGCCATGAAGAGTGCTGCTTGCCAATCATTGCTGCTGTGCTTCCACTGAAAGCATCAGATCTCCCTTCCTTTTATTTTTTCTGTATACGTACTCTGCTTCAGAAGGACAGCACGGGCAACGCACTTAGGTAGTTTGATTTCCCTTCCTTCCCCATTTTTGGATATAAAATATTTGAAAATGCTGCAGACTGAAGCTTTGGGTACAGAGCTCTTTGCTGAAAGCCTGTGCTGCGGCAGCTTCATCTGACGTGAGATCCCGCTGGCATTACTTACATGGAGATTCCGCCCAAACCGTCCCCGGCACTCAGCTTTTATTCATTAGCCGATGAGTTCTTTTCCTCAAAAGCACCGAGAGTCACTATTCCTTCTGAGGATCTCCAGTTCTCACGGGAGGGATTTTACCTGGCAGAAACACCACCACAGAGTCATCTGTGTTTGGTCGCTCCTGGTAGTCCATCATGACTTGAGCAGAACCTTGGCGAGTGTAGCAACGGACGGTAGATTTATGGTTAATATCACCACTACGATAAATGATAGCCACTAACTGTCCATCTTTTTCATTCACTGTGTACCATGGTTTCTTGAACTGGACTTTGGGTACTGAAAACAGAAGATTTTACACATTTCATTGTAGAGTCCACATGATAAGAATGCCCATGGCATACGGACAGAGGGTGCTGGTTACATTCTGGAAGAGAAATATTGGACGTGGACCTATTTCTCCTCATAGCCATTTGCAGCAATCAGAAGGGGTTCAGCTCAATAAGTGCTTTTAAAATAATACAGATTTTAACTCCTGATGAATTAAAACACTTTCAATCTGTATTGACTCAGCCACTGACTCAGGGACTGTCTACACAGCACACTAGCCTGCACCAGAGATGTGTAAACATTAGTCTGCATTAGCATGCTGTGCACTAACTGGCCCATATGGACCTTGCTGGCGTTCACTAGAAGTTCCCTGGTGCACATGAATGTAGTCTATTTCAAACACTACTATATTGATGCTCACTTGACTAGGGAACTTCTATTACACACTAGCAAGCTCCACATGGGTCAGTCAGTGCATGACACACTAGTGCACACTAGAATGTACACTCCTCCGGTGTGAAGTAACACACCTTCTAGTCAAGCCCCTAGACTCTACTGACCTCACTGCCTTTCTTCCAAAAAAAACAAACCAAACCAACCCAGCAGCTGAGAATTTGATGTATTTTGATCTAATCTGTTTCTGAATGATGGGATTATTTTCTGTAAATATGTATTTAAGGAGTCTTTTCTAGTCGGAGATTTAGGCATGGAATTAATACAAAAGCGATTGAGCGGCACAATCCTGCTCCCTCTGAAGTCAGTGTCAAAACTTCAAAAAGGTACAGGGTTGGGCCTGGTGGTTGCAAATTTCACACAGCTCGAGATTGGAACTAAACTTTGAAGAGCATGTTTAGAGACCAAACTGGCCTAGAACTATGTAACTTCATTTATTTATTACAATGGTGTTAATCTGCAGAAACTTGAGATCCCAGGGGATTACACCTGGCTACTTATCAAATAGCCAAGTGCTCTGAAAGGCATTGTGCTGATTATTAAATAATGTATGAATTTTCCGTTTGTTATCTCATTGTGAGCAATGCAAGTCAGTGAAGTAGTCTTACTCCTCAGCAGAAGAGGCACTACGTGTCATTTGATAGAGCTGCCTTTGAGCATCACAATTTGTACAATCACGTGAGAAACCTTTGAATTTTGCAGTCCAAACTCTTATACTAACACGGAGGCTGGATAACTCACCCACTTTTACAGTTTCGTACTAAAGGCCTCAGTACCATTGACATGAACATTCATTTAATGATCAAATTCACCCAAGTGCAGCAGGCCCCGGTGAATGAACTTACATGTATCTCTAGAAGGACAAGGAGAGCCAAATCTACTTGTCCAAAAACACCATCTTCAAGCACATAGTGACCAAGTGAACAGGCTGCAGTATGGACCACAGAGGAGCTGTGCTACAGACTTACTCCAGCTTGTGCATAGAGTCCATTTTCCACCATGTCAGCTAATGCAGAATTCCATGATAATGAACTGCAGTACATAATTATACATGTAACAGCTAACACTATTGCCAGAAGATTTCCTGGATCTTGTGTGTGTACTTTAAGTATTAAAAATAAAAAAAGCTTCTTGCTTTACACTTACAGTCAGTAATGCTGTCATTGATGAAGATGGTAGTTTTGCTAGGCACCCCAAGCACTGCATTCATGGGCATACAAAGAATCAGCTCAAATGTCTCCGGACCCTCCAAAACAGGCTGCCCCAGATCGTCGAGGACAGTCACTCGGAACGCCTGCATCTTGACTCCAGGAGCAAAGTCCAGATTCTGGCTGATGCCCACGTAATCAATTCCAGCTGTTTGGGAAGCAAAAAGAACGTGGCCACTCATTTGCCATATATTAAGATTTTTACCATTTATTTGCAGAATATGTTCACAAAATCAAGACAATCTGTGCCTTATTTTTCTGAGAAGTATTTATTTTGGATTTTTGTCACCTGTAAATTTAAAAAAAAAACCAAAAAACTTCCCCCCCCCAAAACCAAAACAAAACCGAACAATGAGCATAAAAAGCAAAAACAAGCATAAAGGTCCTGATCCTCATTTGCACTAAAGGCTTGTCTACCCAGAAAGTTACTGTGGCAAGCCAGGGTGTGAATCTACAGTGCACTAGCTTGATGCGCAGTAACATCCTGTATGGACACAGCTACAGTACACAAAGTCCTGGAGGGCACCTCCTCTTACTACAGTACTCCCAGCTGCACTCCAGGACTTGCACTGTGCTGGAGCAATGTCCACACTGAATGTTATTGCACACCCAGTTGATGTGCTGTAGATTCACACCCTGGCTTACCATGCAGTAACATCCTGTATAGACAAGCCCTAAGGCCACTTTACTTCACTCTGGCAGTGCAAACGGACTAGAAATGTGTCTCTTTCACTGCCAGAATGGTATAAAGTGGCCTTGCTGTAAATAAGAATCAGGCCCATAGTCCATACAGTTTTAAAATAACAAATTGGCCAATACATTGAGCATCATGCCCATGGGCCGTATTTGCTCTTAAAAGTTAAATAGAATTATTCAGTGATCAGAAGCAGTTTCTGAAGTATTACTTTACAGGTTAGATTTTTAAAAATAAAGGAACAGACCTACAGTAATTCCACAAAATCACTTGGGCTGGAAAGGGCCAGTGAAACCCATCTCCAGCACAATGCCAGGATCACTGTATCCCCAAAACATCCCCACCTCAGGATCTCATCATTAAGTGTTGACTTTCTCTCTCTCTATTTTTTTTACAGTAACTTCAATACCAGTGAACAGTGCTGGATTGACATCCTCTGGGGATGGATATTCGCTATTCACAGAGGAGGTAAAATATAAAGTCTTGACTGGAAAATTTCCATAGATGGTAACTCCACTGCTTCCCTGCCAAGCATGTCGGCATAGTCAAACTGATTTTATTCTGATTCCACAGCTCTTTGCACTATTTATTCCAAACTTTTCTCCTTCACTGCACCTTAAATGCACTATTTATCACCCTTGATCAATGAGAGCAATCATTTTCCTTCCTCCCCACAGCAGATTGAACATTATTATTTATAAACTTCTATCATTTCTTGCCTTGGCTATCTTTTCAGCAAACTCTGAAGATAGGCAGTCAGATGTAAATCTCAGCAGAATTTGACTTATGTGTTTAGCTCTCTTAACTTTTCTTTACCTTCACATGTATATGTGGACCTCCACATCATGAGACATGCCAACAGTAGAAAATAGTGTGTCACTCTCACAGTTCTTCAAACATGTTATAGGCACTACTTCTCACTGAGAATTTAGTCCTCACCAATTCTGAGCTTTATAAAATGTTATTTTGGTTTATAAAATTTTAGTCCAAAAATTTGTTTGAAAAGTTTCTTAACCAAATATTTCCTGCTTGGGTATCTCACATAGATCGAAATGGAATTTCATCAAACTTTACAAATATTTGGAAAGTATGAAAAATTTTAGAGGAAATTTTTTTTCTCCAGAAACAGTAAATGTCTGAAAATAAGGGGTTATAACTGAAGCGTCTCCTCAAATCAGACATGTAACACCCTGAGTGCAACATTATTAAATTGCTTTGTAGCCAGCACAGAGCCCTACAGGAATCCAATAGCAATAAAAGCCTCCATTTCTTCCTGAACTAACAACAAGCCTTAATATTTACCACACACCATGTGTGGTTGTCTAACTACTTCCCTGACTTACAGTAGCTCCATACAAACCCCCATTTCTCCTATTTCCCTGCATGAATATCGTAAGTTATTTAATTAAATGCCACTTGTACCTATTAAAGCCCTTTATTCAGAGGTGAAAGTAAGCCGGTCCGGTCCGGTACAGCGTACCGGCAAGAGCCAGTACGCCGTGCAGGACCAGACTGGCTTCCCCAGGCTGGCGCTTTAAAGGGCCCTGGGCTCCCCACAGCGGCCAGAGCCCTGGGCCCTTTAAAGAGCCACCTGAGCCCCGCTGCCGGAGCCCCTGGGGTAGCGGCGGCAGGGCTCTGGTGGCACTTTAAAGGGCCCAGGGCTCCGGCTGCTGTGCGGAGCCCCGGGCCCTTTAAAGCACCCCCGAGGCTCCCCGCAGCGGCTGGAGCCCCCGGACCATTTAAAGCTCCCCCCCGAGCCCCGCTGCTGGAGCTCTGGGGTAGCGGCGGCAGGGCTCTGGTGGTGATTTAAAGGGCCAGGGGCTCCGGCTGCTGCGGGGAGCCCTGGGCCCTTTAAAGCACCCCCCCGAACCTCTGGGGCTCCCCACAGAGGCCAGAGCCCCCGAGCCCTTTAAAGTGCCACCTGCGCCCCGTTGCCGGAGCCCCGGGGTGGCGGCGGCAGGGCTCCGGCGGTGATTTAAAGGGCCCGGAGCTATGCTGCGGCAGCAGCGGCCACAGCCCGGGGCCCTTTAAATCGCCCCTGAGCCCTGGGGCTTCCAGCTGCCTCTGCAGCTGGTAGCTCCGGGGGTGATTTAAAGGCCCCGGGGCTCCCAGTTGCAGCCGGAGCCCTGGGGCCTTTAAATGTTGATTTAAAGGCCCCGCCTCTTCTGGTCGAGGCCACGCCCCCCTGCTCAGGACTCCGGAGTACTGGTAAGTCCTTTAAGTTACTTTCACCCCTGCCTTTATTACTTGTTATTTTGGCAACAGCTCTGACCATTTATCACACACTTATTAAAAAAAAGAAAAGACTGCTTTCAACTTGATTAATGGGAAGGTCACTGAAGCATTATTTGTCTTTTGCCAGCAGATCACCAATGAGGAGGAATGAATGATCCTTAATAAATGTTGTTTGCTTTCCAATACCTAGCAGTTACCACAACTGCTCTTTATGTTGCTGGCTGCTTAATTAAATTCAAACAAACAGCATCCCAGCAAAAGGCCATCCTATCCAAATGCTCCCAAAATCCCTCATAAAGAGATTGTCTTTGCAACCTGGCTGAGAGATGAGCTATTTTGGAGATGCAGTCAACAGGTCTGGGCTACTTTGGATCAAAGTGAGGAAGGGAAGGTTCCAGGGCTCTCATGGAAAATGCAATGCCAGCAGTTTCCTCTCTAATAACTGAGGGAGATCCAGCTTGTATACCCTCTTTCCCTGCAGCTGGGGCAATATTAAATGGGAAAAGAGGTAGTCTCTAAGGTAGACCAATCCCAACCCAGTTAGAGCTTTCTAGATTAAAAAAATAATTACACCTTGAATTCCACTCATGAACCAACAGACAGCCAGCACAGATCACAGAGCACTGGTGACATGTGATCCTGGTGAAATACACCACTTAAAGAGTGGACATTGGCATTCTGCCCCATGCAGAGCGTATTGCAGTAATCTTATTACGAGGTGACAAAGACATCGATAACAGTAGTGAGGTCTGCATCCCATAGAAGAGGTCATAAACTCTTTATTAGATGCAGCAGGAATAAAGTCATCCCGGCCACTGTATCTTATGATCATCTAAAGCAACTGGAGGCTTAACAAAGCCCCTAAGTTGCAAACTCAGGTGACCAATGGCAGAGCAACATACTCAAAGGGGACAGCATTGTCTGTGCCATCTGTTCTAGTTGCTTCCCTCAGCCTATCCTCATCACTTCGGTCTTGTGCGGATTGAGCTATAATCAACTTATTAACATTCATGCCCCAGACTCTACCAGATGTTAGTGAATGAAATCATCTGCACTGTCTGAGTCAGACATAAGACTGGGTATCATCTGCCTGCCGAAAGCACCAGATTCCGCACTTCAATAACCCTGCCAAAAGCCTCATACACACATTGAATCAGAGGAGTGTCAGAATGAACCCTGATAGCACCCCACGTGAGGACAGATCAGAGAGCAATCTGAACACTTTTTATTTGAAAGCAACTCACCCTTTGCTGATACTGGCTCCGTTTTCCTGGAACGTGCAGTGACGGAGGCCGGTTTGGAGAGATCTGTTCCAGTTCTCCAGACACGAACTTCAACGTAACCAGCACTTTCATCCACCCGATATTCAGTGTCGCCGAAGTATAAAGCAGGTTCTAAACAGAGAGAGAGAGAAAAAGGGGAACAGAATGGAGACAAAGGTAAATTTTCCCAAAAGCCCTATTTGTGCACGTGTAAATATGGGGACATGAACTTGCACTCTGCAGGCGCACACAGCTGGCCACCTTCTACCACCTGTACTCCCTCTTTCAATGCTCTTAACACCTGCAAGGAAACAAGTGTCAGAAACTGCACCTGCAAAGCCCATTGATACCAATGGAGTTTGCAAGTATAAATTCCGACACTTGTGAGCTCACAGGTATTAAATAACTGAACATGAGCATGCAGGTGCTAGAGTGTGTGCAGAAGCATGTATGTACATTTTTGTCCTCACAAGTGGAGGGCATGCTTTGAAAATGTGCTTTTAAGAGTGAGAAAGTATTACATTTCCTTAAGGTTTCTGTTTTTCCCCTCTGTAACTGGGGTAGGTCAGTTTAAGAACCTCAGTAGTCATTCTAGCAGGTTAGCTTCACACCAGTCCAAAAACCGTACTATATGAAGACAACATAGACGTAAAACTGTGGGGGTGACCCTCACAGTATCTTTTCTTTTAACTCAAAAAAAGTAGAAACATATCTGAAACTTACTATATTATACTATATTTTTTAAAAATCTCCCCAAAAATCCCAAGTCAAAGGGATACGTGTGTGGGGGTGGGGGAAGCAAATGGAACTTCAGGTATTAAAAGATCTGTTTTTAATTATTATCAAAGCAAAATTTTGACATGGACATGGCAGTTTAAAACTTAATCTTTCTTCTCTCTCTCCTGTGATCCTTCCCCCCTCCACCCCCCCCCCATAACAAACTGGCCTTAATTTTTAATGGGGAGGGGACAGAGTCTTAAGATCCAGATCAAGGAAAAGGTCGAAGTTAAAATGGGCTTAAGCAGTCACCCTGTTGTTTAGAGTAAGAGATCAAACATCACAAGACTGTTTCAAACTAGCAGTAATTTAGCAGCTTTTGGCAAATCGGGGTGGCTTGTGGAGGTAAGCAATGTCCTCGGAGTCCCAACCAAAAAGCATGAAGCCTGCACTGGGGGTACTTTGCACTATAGGAAAGTATAACACTACATACAGTGTCTCCTAACCTCTATTCACAGCTTCAGCTACTTCTGTCATCTAAACAATAGCTGTCTTTATATTATGACATGTATTATCTGAAATCAGGGTTACTACAGCTCGACAAGTTTTTCCCATGCTACATATTATTACTGGTATGTATTAATGCCTAGTATAGGGAACACCTGTAATATCCAGGTAATACGATCTGTTTTCACACGGAAACCGGTACCTTTTTAATGGTAACCACTTTAGTGGCATGAAAATTTAGATGCCAGTTTAATACTTTGCACTTATATAGTACCTCTCAGAGGAAAGCTGCGTAAGTGCCATTAACTTCACTGAATAGCGGGGGAAACTGAGGCACAGAGGGGCTAAAGCCCAAATTCCCATAAATGGCCAGTAATGCAGGGTGGCTTGGTTTTCGGCACCCAGATGGTGACAACTAGGGCCTGATTTTCAGAAGTGCTGAGCCTGCACAGCTCCCAGTGAATTTAGTTGTGGGTGCTTAGCACCTTTGAAAATCAGGTCCTAGTCTATCATGTTGGGCTCCCAAAAATGAAGCCACTTCAAACTAATACCCAAATTTTCAAAAATGGTTACAAGTGACTTGTCCAACTCTGGACAGGGGGTCAGTGGCAGAGCCAGGAAAAGAATTTAGCTGTGTCTTTCGAGAATGGGAGCAGCATCTTTCAATTAACCCTTGCCACAGGCACTATCTGCCACCCACCCACAGAGAGAGAGAGAGAGAGAAAAATCAAATAACCATCTGGCCTACGTCCAAACATTTGCCACCCAAGCTGTCAGACATCTTTAGGTACTTGCAGGAATTGTGTCGAATCACTGAACTGTGAACTCCTGTGTTACTTTACTAACTGACAGGTTTCAGAGTAGCAGTCATGTTAGTCTGTATCCGCAAAAAGAAAAGGAGTACTTGTGGCACCTTAGAGACTAACAAATTTATTTGAGCAGTCTCTAAGGTGCCACAAGTCCTCCTTTTCTTTTTGCTAACTGAGTAAAACCTAATCATCACAAGAGACTCTCTGTTGCTGAAGAGGAGTCAGGGACCCTGGCACGTATTATTAAGGAAGGTACAAGTGTTCCAACTGAGGCTTCATGCATATTTACTTCCAGCCTTTTGACAGATTAGATTTAAACAGACAAAAATAAATTCTTCCTCAACAGACTGTGTAGTAGTAAGACTACCAAAATATAGACATTTTGGGATGGAGAAATCCAAGGAGAGATTTCAGTATGAAACCAGGGGCTTTTGTTTACAACAGTAAAGGCAGTAATCACTTTGCTTTTTCCCTTCAGAAATGTGCAGACTTCCATAGCTTTCAAAACAGAAGTTTTTGGTGCTCTGCTGGATCACATTTCGGGCACTGTGGTGACCATAATTACTACTCCATTAGAACACTCCCCCACACCCCCGGAATCAGAATCTGACCCATTGACTCTGAATGGACAGGGAATAAACATTTTTTCAAAAGCACGATATAAATAGTTTATCTCAACTGTAATCATTCTAATTGTTTGGGGAGCGCAATTTTACAGAAATTGTGATTTTACTGATCTTGTTCACAAAGTACACTTGTCATTGTGCAATGTATTATAGTCCCTAGAACAGTGGTTCTCAACTGTGGTCCACCGCTTGTTCAGGGAAAGCCCCTGGCGGGCTGGGCCGGTTTGTTTACCTGCCGTGTCCGCAGGTTCGTCCGATTGCGGTTCCCACTGGCCGCAGTTCGCCGCTCCAGGCCAATGAGGGCTGTGGGAAGGGCGGCCAGCACATCCCTCGGCCCGCGCCGCTTCCTGCAGCCCCCACTGGCCTGAAGCAGTGAACCGTGGCCAGTGGGAGCCGCGACCGGCCAAACCTGCGGACACGGCAGGTAAACAAACCAGCCTGGCCCGCCAGGGGCTTTCCCTGAACAAGCGGTGGACCACAGTTGAGAACCACTGCCCTAGAAGGATAGCTAATAAGCTGTGCAATTTCTCTTCCCTTCTCTTCCTCTCGCCACAAAAAGAGATTGCCCCAGATACTGGACTTAGTTGAAATTAGCCTGGTTCATTTGCTCTATTGACATAGAAATTGGCTTTCAAATACCATATGTCCACTTTCTAACACATGGCTTAACAGGTTTTGAAGTATGAATGGTAAATTCCTTTAAAATTTCAAGAGATCACGCAATTTAACTTTCTTGCAGTCCAGGATAATTGTCTTGAGCTAAACCTTCATATGTCAGGCTCAGTGATGCAAGTAGAAATAATTTCTTGACGGTATGCTGAACTCATGGGAGGGACACAAAGGGGGAGCATGTGACCTCTCCACATGACCCCCCCATGCGACTCCTTCCCACACGGCCCCCAGCCCAGGGCCCCCACACTCTCCCCATCCACTCCCCATGATCCACATCCATCCCATGTTACTGGGGGGGCTCAGTCCTCCTCCAGCTGCGCTGGAGACTTCTGCTGTACTGACCCCAGGCAGGAGGACTCAAGAGACACAGCTGCGTGGAAGGGCTGGGGGCTGGGCTGGGGGCAGTACAGCCGCGCCGAAGTTGCTGCTGGCATGGGGCTGCCCAGCAGCCCCATGTTCTGCTCCTTTCGCAGGGCTCTCCCAGGAACCGCAGCAGCAAAAGGAGCAGAATGTGCGGCTCCTCCAGCGGGGCTGTTGTTCCACCCTCTGCCCCAGCCCTGTCCTCCGGCAGGGCTGCTGTACAGACCCCAGGCAGGAGGACTCAGGAGAGGCAGCTGGTGGAGGACTGGGTCTGGGCTCCTCCTGTGTCTTTCTGGTATGCTGTACCAGCTATAAATATCTTACTGGTACGGCGTACCGTACCACCCTACTTGCACCACTGGTCAGGCTCCTTAACTAAGAGAAGAGTAGCATTTTCTTTTAATCCACATGTGTCTACAAATACATGTACTGCAAACTCATTACAACTTAAGGGATCAACACTGCTTCCATTGAAAATGAGCCTATAGTTTGGAAATGGGACAATGAAAATTTGATGATCTGGTTATTGCATTGTTCTTCCTCCCCTGATGCTTTTTACTGTTTGTCATTCCCATTGTAAAACCTTGTCTTAAACTGGATTGTAAGTTTTTTGGGACTGGCGCATACCGTCTCATATATGTCTATTGCCTAGTGCAATTAGAAAATGATCTAGATTGGGACTTCTGAGCCTAAGTCTAACAACAATGAAAAACAAAAATACGTATTAAAACACTGTTCTTAATTTCTAATATTTGTGGTTACTGTAAGTTTCTAACTACGTACTTCTCATAATTCAAATGAATTTGTTTTTCATGCAATCACAATATGTCTCAAGAGAATAGTTCCTTGTGTTTATGTACATACTGTGTGTCCTTAGACCAGACTTGGAATTTTAGCATTATCAGTATTAGATCAGTTATTTTAATCTAAATACACTTATTCTCCTAGAAGTAGCAGCCATATAAACAATTAGTCAGTAGACTATGAATCAGACATGACCTTAAGGAACATGACACTTGTCACGCCTCAATTATTACAGGGCTTTAATCGCTGGTCTCTGAAACATAATCCACTCTTACTATGTGGACCTAAACGTACAGCCAGTACCCTCTATAAAGTTGATCTTAAAAATAATTGGAGAGGAACAGAAGCCTATCTAACATATGCTTTCTTCTGTCTTGATAACAGATAACCAATACACAGGGAGTAGATTCCCAACTGAGTTAAAGCCACATGCTTTTTGTAAAATTATAACTGTGAAGCCAATCCAAAACAGTAACAAATCAAAGCCAATGCGTTAGATCAGGGATCAGCAGCTTGCAGCAGGAGGACTGCATCTACTCCATCAGATCATTTTATTTGGCCTGCTGTTAGGGTCGCCCCTTGAATGTATTTATTTATTTTAAGATTGAGCCAAGGCACTGAGAGAGTCAGTCTTTTAGTACAGATGCTCCTGACTCATATTGCTTGGCTTGGCTGCCTTCCCGTCAACACAGGCTACAACTCCACCTCATGCCATCCAGGTCCAGTGATTGCCTCCCCACTGGCTGACTGGTTCTCAGCTCCCAAACAATCAGGTTCTGGCCAGGCCCCACGTAGCAGTGTTGTTACGACCTTAAAGCTGCCCATGCGTGAGTTAGATTACAATCTCAGTGACACTGAGGTAATCCAGAGCAACCCTATGGAAGAAAATGGTCTCATGGAGGTCACACACTTCCCTATGGTTGGTGAGAAAGCCAGTGCAAATCAGATCCCATGTTACACCAGTGGTACTTACAAATCCTGAAAAATCTGGTTCGTTAAATCACCATAAGATGTAGCTAACTCTGGCCTGGGGAAATTGCTGCTGAGGCAATGCTTTCAGTGATGACACTTATTATAAAGACAAAGAAGCAGGGCACCACACAGTATAGGAACGGGAGAGACCAATGAGCCTAAGCTGTTCTATCATTTTAACATTCATTCATTGCCAGTGTACTGAAGTCACTAGTTCTCAGCTCAGCTCAGCAAACAGCACCTACAGCCCATAGTGCCCATAAATCCCATGGGAGTTATGATCTACTGTGTTTGCTTACAACAAAGTATGCTGTGGTTCTACCTCAGAGTACAGGGCCAGATTTTGGCCTTTTTGCACTGCTCTGATGCACAAAGGGTTCATAAACCTATCTGCAACAGACATCTGGAGATCCTCCTTGACACGGGTGGGGCTGTTACCAGAAAACACAATGCAGAGCAGCTCTAGCCTGGTTCAGCGCATGTGATGTCGCCATCTAGTGGCTGTCTGCAGAAACCAACAGTAGTACTTTAGTATAGTTGACAAGGCCCTTCTGATTTGATACCAAAATTGCTAGACTGATCCCTGTTGATGACTTTGGAATCTGTATGAGTAAGAGGCAGTAATTTGTTAGCTGTTAAATAAAATCAATGTAACTCTACCAGATGAATCAAGAAAGTATGTTGGTCTTAAAACCCTACAACAAGCCATTTGACTCTGGGATCACGCAGTCCTGAACAATTCCCCAAGAAATAGACAGTACAGCATTTTTCTCTTATCCAGGATTTAGTTTGTGTGGCCTTGCCATATAATCCCTGTAATGGTACATTCCCATTTACCAGGGAAGGTTATGTTAATTCTTATGGGAGAATAGAAGGAAACTCTACCTTTCTTGTTTGTCCCCAATGACCTGATCAAAGAAATTCCCCTAGTTTTAATGACCATGATTTTTTTGTAAAAATTCTTTACATTCAGAGGACATGTGCTAGTATGTCCCCTAAAATGCCTGGGTAGAATTTTCTATAGAGGTAACTCAATTTACAAAGATAAACATATTATTTGGATTTTAAACAGCTGATATTAAGTCAAAGAGGGTGGAGGGATCCCAGCCAAAGTAGTTTATCTTGAAATGCAGCGGATTAACAAAGAAAGCAACTCTAACAAAGGAGGTCATTCAAGTTTTTATCCTCTTCTTTCCTATCCCTTTCCATTCCTGCCAATGAAGAAACTATCAGTTTAATTACTAACCACTTAATTACATGAAGTAGAATGGCTTCTAAGCTAACTAATAATCTTTACTGATGGCCATAAATTGCCATAAACAAACCATTCATTCAAAATCCATATCCTAGTTTTCAAAAAGGCCTATAAAGTGTTTGCTCAGCGCAGACAACCTGGCATTCCCTTAACTATTGAAAAAACAAAGTTATGGTCCATGAATCCTTCTCTGTTTGTGATGCTACTCAGGCACTGCCAAAGAGCTGATGAAGATTTCTGCTTACTTATAAAATTATAAATTGTTTGCACCTCTTTCTTCAAAGCTCATTACTGAACAACTGGTTCCTTTTTTCAGTTACACACAGTCAGACAGCATGTTGCCACATAATATGAAAAAGATACAGAACCTAGAGTTTACTAGGATATGATCAAGGGCCCATTACAAAACCCCCATTGTCTACTTGTATGTAGAGAACCTAGATCAAAGGACTGGCATTTTGTCTTGACTACCTGTTTCTGCTACTTCTTTTTTCTTTAATATTTGAATAAACAGTTTCCTTTACTTAAATGCTACCTGTGATGTTACTGGTATGTGGAGTACTAATTAGCTTTAGATATGCTTATGCTTTAAATCTTTTCATCTGTTGAGTTAAATCAAACTGGTGCCTATGAAGGCTTTACATGAGTCCTGAGACCAAATTTTGAGTTTTCTCTGGGTATTTATAACACATAAAAGATGTCAATTAGGGTGACCATATGTCCCATTTTTAAAGGGACAGTCCCGTTTTTTGGGACTTTTTCTTATACAGGAGCCTATTACCCCCCCACCCCCGTCCCGTTTTTTTCACAGTTGCTATCTGGTCACCCTAATGTCAATACAGGTACAGAGTAGCATAATGAAGGCTCCGATCCTGCAACAACACTGGCAGGCAGAGCCCTGCATCTGTGTAGAGCCCCATTGACTTCATCTGCACATGCTGTTGCAGGATTGGGGCCTAGGAGAAGTGACAGAAAAGTCTAGTAGAAATATTATTTCAATAAACAATTACAGGATGTCTCATTATAAAGCTCTTCATTTTAAGGAACCACTTGATATATGCCTCTCAACTCCATTCAAATCCATTTCAAGCTCTTTCTAACATTCACTCCATTATAACATGAAAAATATATATGTATCCCAAGTAAAGATGGGTCAAAACTAGAACCTCAGATCTGAAACCCTTCAGAGTCTGAAGGGGTGCATGATTGCATATGAATCAGCTCCTGTGATGGTGGTCCCATGTCAGAACCAAAACCTGAAGGGGCCAATGTTTGGAAGCAGCCAAAAATTCCACAAGATTTTGGCTCAAGATGGTGAAAAATCTCATGGAATCTGGTGATCTCACAAGATTTTTGAGACTGGGCAGAAATCTCATTAGAGCTACTTACAAGATACTAGTGCTGTCTCGTACCTACCCTAACCATAACATGGATCTGTGACTGAACACCATCTCTTTACCTTTTCTCTAGCCCCAATACTAGACTTACAGAAAGGGAATAAGGACTCAAATTATTGCACTGGTGCTTGAACGGCTGACATTTACCTCAGCTACACCATCTTTACTGTTAGAACAGATTTTCTGTAAGACATTGTTTAATTTGTTAAAGGTGCCATATAAATATTTAAATAGCACTAATGCGGTAATAAAACTTTCTGCAAACACCTGCAATTTTTACTCCTAACATTTGAATTCACTTTCTTTCTGTTGTAAGGAGAAAGCTTAGGTTGGTTACCACATGTGGCTCTGTGACTCTCACTGACTTGTTAGAGCTTTAGAAATGCTTATGTCGATCGGCCCCTTAGTTCAAGGCTCTAGTGATCAAATATATAACTTAGCGCTGACACGTTTGATAATGGACTATTCGATAACCCAAACCTGTTCCATTAAGCATTTTGAGAAGTGTAAAGCAACAGACACAGGAAATAAAACCCAACACTTTGTCTCTTTACTTTCAGGAATTCTCTGAAAAGAAATCTTTTAAACCAAACCTTAAAAAATAAAATAAAATAAAATAAAATAAATTCTTTGGGCTTGATCGTGCACAGTGCAGTTACTGAGTGTTGTGCATATAAGTGCACGGTAAAAAATGATTATTGGTACAGGTAGTGCATGGGGAGCCTGATGCAGCATTCGTGAGAGAAGTGCAGTGTGGCTGCCAAGTTGCGCATGACTATTAAAGCATAGGGGGAGAAGGCCTTGCTAAGTTTCTTATTAGAATGATAAGGATCATGCTTCTACCTACATAGCCCCTCTAAGGGTCTGATCCTGCTCTCATTGAAACCAATGGCAAAATTTCCAGTGACTTCAATGGTACCAGATCAACCCCATACAGGCTGATATTATGCACTCATCTGAGTGCTCAAGTCTGTCTTCTCAGACACATCTGTTCTCTACTCACATCTCACCCCATTTGTACCCTGTGCACTTGTAGCTAAAGGGCTTTCAGAGCGGAGACTGTACCATTCAGCGTGGAGGACTATGGCTAGCACTACCCCTTAATCTTATCTGCCCCCAAGTGCAATCTCCACTCACACTTGTGCTGGAGTGCAACAACCTTCTGCACCATGCAACCACTTAACGGCATCTTTTTTTGTAAAATCAAATGCTTTTATACACAGAGGTGCCTCTATTTGAGCCAACTATGGACTGTTTTTGGCTTAGCTCATGCTCCCCAACACTGACCATTTCTTCTAGGAGTGCAGTAAGCGGGAATGTTATCAAATGGATAATTTCATGCACTGGATCTTTCCCTTCAATACCATGTTTACAAGCCGCTGCTGAAGGCTGACATCCTAACTCTGGAGTAACAAATGGAAATACCTATAAAAGGGGTCAGCTTGTATACTAGAGCTCCCAGAACACAATTTACCTTACTGAGGCCACAACAAGGGTTTGTTGTTGTTTTTTTTTTTTGATATTGTACTGTAGTAGGACAACTGTTTTGGATTTAAAAGGCCACAAGCCTAAAATGCATTTCAAGTTTTGGGTTCAGTTACTGCAAAACATTTTGTCTGACTGTGGGCCTGATCCTTCACTGCCTTGCACTTTGGGTAGTCATTTACATCTGCACAAAGTAAGGGCATTGTGGCTATGGAACAGTCTCAATCAAAATAGGAACCATTCACACGCACTTTTCAGAGGTATAAATCATCACACAAGGTAAAAAGCAGTGGAGAAGCAGGCACCATGATAGCAACTTTACCACTCGCGCCAGAGTCCACTTTCATTTGTTTTTGTCAGACCCTCTCATTTGCTCCTTCCATTAGGCTTTGGTGCAGCTCAGAGGACTAATAGAACTGTGGCACAGTGCATCTAGTCATGAGTAATTTGGTCAAAGAACTCTGTGATGAGTTACCAAAGAAATTAAACACATTATTTGGGAGGCTTGGGCATACACTTTGTATCTGTGTAGTTTTTGACTTTTAAAAGCTATCATTATTATTCCAGTAGGAAAGAGGCATTTACCTGGTTCGAGAGTGCCTGCAAATCCCATTAAGCGTAACAATCTGAAATGTCAATTTGGTCCATGTGTTCTGTTTTGTTGTGTTCTATTTTACAAAAGATGTTTTTTTAAAACAAATGAAGAGATGACCTTGCAAACACTACCAGTGCTTCCTACTATGAGAAGTTCCTGTGACTTTAAAGGGACTACTCGCTGTAGTAAGCATTATGTCCATTGGTTGGATCAGGATTTTGTTCTGTAGGAAAAGGTACTGACTGAAATCCTGACTCCAATGAAGTCAGTGGGAGTTTTGCCATTCAGTGGATCCACAATTTTACCCTTAAACACTGTCTGAAATAATAGGTTGGAGAAGGGTGGCTATTAGACAAACTTTACCTTTTTGTTTGTTTCAAGTTAATAATCTCCCCAAAAGGGAAAAAAAGATAAAAATGTTTTATTTAAAATCATAAAAACGTAGTGCTGGAAGGGACCTCAAGAGGTCATCATCCATCCCTCCCTTGATGAGGCATGATTAAGTATAACTTAGACTATCCTAAAGAAACAACTGATTTGGAAAAGAAAGTCACATATAATATCTGCAGCAATAAGGATAGCAAAATATATTGCCATAGCTAGCCCACCATGAAAATACAAGAAAACCTAAATATTGATGAAGCTGAGTGGGGTGGCGGGAGGAGGCAATGTGCCATAAAGTATAAAGCAATAATATGACATAGGGACAGTACTAATTCCAGGTCCAAAGCTCAAATCCAACACCAGCTACCAAAATTTGGGAGACAAAAAGTTGTTCAGCTTCCCATCTCTAGATCCAAAACCACCTATGCAGTTTTAGTTTCCAGATCAGATCCCACAACAGCAGGGGCCTGTTTTCTGGATCCAGTTCAGATTTGGCTCAGGATGACTGAAATCTCATGAAATCATCCAGTCTCAGAAGACTTCAGTTATTTTGGATCAAACTCCTCCAAGGACTATTCACAAGATTTTTGAACCTAAGCCCAAGCCCTAGTTCCATCTGAGATACAAACGTCAAACCACAGCTGAAATGAAATCCAGATTTTGCCTAAATACCACCTCCTCAGACTACTGTTAGCTCTCAAAAACTCCTCTCTTGAAATCTGAAGGGGACATTTTCACTTTGAA
Organism: Chelonia mydas; assembly: GCF_015237465.2. Classification (NCBI taxonomy): domain Eukaryota; kingdom Metazoa; phylum Chordata; order Testudines; family Cheloniidae; genus Chelonia; species Chelonia mydas. The sequence goes on from NC_057852.1 coordinate 54,482,500, forward strand.
GTCAATGGAACTTAATTATAGTTAAGCATATACTTAAGCTGGACTGAGGCCTTAGAAAGTTCTATGACTAAAAGAGACAAGCAGAATAGCCCGACGCCAAATCAAGGATCCATAAGAGGCATGCTGCAAAACAGTGGCAATTCTCAATTGCACCCTTTGATGGCATTAAGCTTGAGACAAGCACATAGCATGGGAAGCAGTTTTTAGCTACAGGTACTAAATGGATTTTTTTTCATGAAGGTAAAAATCTGTTTTTTAAATCTGGAAAAGCTCTTTTCTTTTCATGATGGCTTAATTCCTCCTTTATACTCTCTTCCTGTTCCCAAAATAGCATAAAGAAGCAGCGATGTCACCGTCAGCAGAAATTATAATGGCTTTTAGACAAGCCTCATCTAGTGAAAGACCATTATATTTTCATTAACCGAAATACCTTGGCCAAATTCATCCCTGATGTAACTTCACTAGCTTCAGGAGAATTACACCAGCGATCAATATGACCCATTCTCCTCTTTTCTTCATTTGAGAAAACAACATAGGATCTGTCCACATATCAATTTGCTAGTGTCTGTCTTGAATAGCTGAATTTCTGCAGGACAGGACAAGAAGGTAGACACAAACAATACTTAATAGTAATGCTTGTTTCTGGATCTTGGTTTTATTAACATCTCTGCTTCATTTAACACAGTGAAATACATTTTTATTGTGGAGCATAGAAAGGTAGGCCGAAAATTCCCATGACTATTGAAGGGAGTGGTAGGCCTTGAGCCTCACTAAAAACACAAATCACTGCTTCAAGAGTTCAATAGATGCCCTACTCCTACACCTGAAACTATGGAGTACAGTAAGGTGCTGTGGTTAGTTAGTGCACTAGCCTGTTACCTCTAAAGCTCAAGGTTCAAATCCTGTTTCTATCACAAGTGAAAAATTGTTTTATAGTCAGAGCCTAAACCCTAAAGACTCTCCTTACAAAATCTCTGCCTAAAACGGCACAATTAGATTCTGATCAAAAAAGGACTGGATTAGCATGGACAGTGAAGATCAGTATTGAAATACATCCAATAAACTATGCAGCTAAAATACATAGCTCTTCCTTTGCTGTCTCTGTATCATATTACCAGATCCTGAACCAATTTTTTTTTCTTTCTTTCTCACCATCTCATAAAAACACACAATATCCATATCTTTCCAATAAAGTGATTAAACTAAACATATCAGGGTACAGGGTGTCATAAAATAAATGAGCCATTCCCAGCAGCCTACTATCTACTTCTAATCTTCAACTTCACCTAATAATATATAGTAAAATTCTATCCAGGGTATGGTACTTCACAGAGAAAAAAAGTCTAATGCTAGATATGGATTGCATTCCAAAAACTAGACTAATCCTACATCTGTGCAAAATATTCAAAATAAGCGTAGACTTGTACTTCAGTGATACAATAGCCAGTCTAATCTAATAGATCACTCCTTGGTTAATAAAATTCCAAGTCTACTCCTAGACAAGGAATAAAATTCAGTGTAATCCTGGACTCTTTACTTTAGTAAGAAAATAGCTAGTGTAAACCCAGATCTATGATTCAGATAACCATTTGATCCTAAACCTACACTTCAATAGAACAAGCAGTTAACTCCTCGGCCTATGCCCTTGTATCATAAAATAGTTTAACCTTAGGCTTTGTGTGATGGAAAAATATGGTGAAAAAAAGGCACCTAGCACTATAAGATCTACAAGGGAAAACCCCTACAGAATAAAATTACTTCTGCCTACTCACCATCCTCTGTGCTAGCCAGGATTACCACTTTGGTGCTAGGAAATTTAGCACCGATTTGCCCACCCATCGGCATGCTCAGCGTGACATTGAAGGTCTCATCTTCCTCATACAAGGAATCATCAATAATGATGATGCGACAGGTTTTCTCTCTCTCATACTTATCAAAGTGGATGATGCTGGTATGATCTTCAGGACGGGAGATGTAGTCAGAATAGGATAACACAGTGGAGGGATTTGTGCCTGTGGCAGAGCCTACATGGGGGAAGATGAGAGAGGGAAGAGAGAGAGAGAAAATGAATGAAAGGGAATCAGAATCTTGAGGAAAAACCAGTCCTTCTGTGCTGAAACACAACAAAAAATGGTTTAAATGTATTTTATGCTGGTGCTGAAGTATAAATATGTTAAAAGTAATTACTTAAACACAGGTAAAAATTTGTTGAGTTCTCACAATTAACTGCATAAAGTGTTAATATATTTCATGACTGGAATAATATACATGGAATAATGGGTAGACACCAGCATTTTTACTCCTATATGTGTGTTATCACAAGAGTAAAAAAAAAAAACCTTTTGCTTCTTGAAGTTACTTTTTTTAAGCTATTAAAACACATTTGACACAACAGTGAATGAATGCGTTCCCTTTGAAAAGTAATTTTAAGTCGCAGCATTGCTTTTTAAACTAACTTTTATGGGTCAGATCCTGCAGACCTTATTCAAGCACGACTCTGACTTCAATGGACTTGCTCAAGTATAGATAAAGGCAGATTTTGGCCTATAACATATTAAATATTACTTCTGATCTCTGATGTACAGGACACTCAAATACTAGGATGTCAAGAGTGTGTATGCAAAAATTAATATACTGTAATGAAATAAATCAACTATTTCTTTCTGTCCTGGCAGAAAAAGACCATTTCATTTTATCGTCAAGTTGAGAAACCACACAGGTGCTCTGCCTGCAAATGGTGCCTGGATTGGACCTCCACACTGTTGAAAGTTGATGATCAATAGACAAATCTACAACAATCCTTTTGCTCATTAGAACTGCTACATTTTTACTATGAACAAATCCTTTAAGGGCCGATCTTGCATTGCACACCCAGAATGCTCACTGAAGTTTAAGATCAGGATCTCAGTCAAACAAATGGTAGGAATTCAGACTCAACTTCCATCTCGCTGTAATTTACTAGGACATAAAAATCACTCTGGCTGACTTAAATATATTTACTTAATCTAAACACTGTGAGCCAAAATTTAAGACTTAGATGCCTGAAGTGAGACAACTAAATCTGTATTAAACACCTTAAATTTGCATTCCTGGCTGATTCTCCAGAGGGCTGAACAAACTCTCATCTTGCAGTGACACCATGGTCCCCAATGTGCAGAACGTGGTCTTTCATGTGTCAGACAGGTACATGTAAGTGAGACTTTCAGGGATAGGAATGCATTAGCATAAAAACAGAAGTGAAGTGGAGGCTGCCACGTTTAGGGCTTTGGATAAAACCCTGTTTTACTTGCAACCCGTTTGCTGGCCAAATAGAACAACATAGCAATTAGGGTAATTGACTGCCTATTTGGGTAAAATGGCCAGTATTGCTAAGGCCAGACAGGTTGATAATCCACAGGGATGTAAAGTCCTAAATCACTCAGTGAGATTTTCTGTGCCCCAGCATACCACAAAAGAGTGTGTTGGGGGGGCGGGGGTGCAAGGGGAAATGCTAGTAAACCCTTGCAAATCTCTCGTAAAGGAACAAATGACCTTTGAGTCCTTGACTTTTCTAAAGATTCCTGCCAGTCACTGAGGCTTTCTGACTATGACAGCCAAGGTAAGGAGCAAAATGGAAAGAGAAGACTTTAAACAGACTTTCTGAACTAGAAGTTAAAAAGAAAAAAGGCTACAAAACTGAGAATGAGCTTCCATTTTTCTGCTCAGAGAGCATGCAGGATGTTGATATCACAGGCTATGATTAGCTGATAGAAGACTTCTTTCCACATGAAAAAGAGTCTCATCAAAATCTCCACATTTCACTGCTCAGACTAAATTTCAGCATCTATCTAAGCTTAGTTTCATTTATTAATGGTCATTGCCTTACCTTTTGAAATCTAGTCCCCTAGTACATTTTATTTTTCATCATCAAATAGTTATCTGGTATATATTACAATAGGCAGCATTTTGCCCTCCTCTGTCATCTTCCTTTTTCAATTTATAGTAAATTCAACAATAATCAGCTCTGACAGACAGATCCAGAGATTTCAGCATCATCCTGAGTGCATTGTTTATGTAGGTAAATTCTGTTGGAAAATTTAAGACTTAAAAACAAAAAACCACTCTGTGATACAAATCTAATTCTCAGTACTCTGCCTCTATTTATGAAAGTAATTCCATATGTAGCATCAAATTAGGAATGAGCACAATTCCAGGAAGCTGCATCTGGAAATCCCTGCACTTTTTGGGAAGCTGGGATCTGGGTCGGCATTCTGCAGCTGTCATCTACCCTTATAGGATATGTCTACATTGCAGCTGGGAACAAGACTCCCTGCCCAAGGAGACAGACTCGCATTAGCTTGGCTTGAGCTAGGATGCTAAAAATAGAAGAGTGTCCTTTCTGGCACTGGCAGAGGCTCAGGCTAGCCACCCGAGCTCGGACCCAGGGGATTGGGTGAGTGTGAGCTAGGATGCTAACCTGAGTGTCTGCTGGTGCTGCAAAGCTCAGACTATTTTTAGTGTGTTAGCTCAAGAGTCTGTCTGCTCAGGCTGGGAGGCACATTCCCAGCTGCAGCGCAGATATACCTGTAATGACCCCCACAAAAATCTGGATCTGAATTTAGGGAAGTTTGAATCAAAATCTGGATCTGATCTTTGCAGCTCAGGCCCATCTCTTCATAAAATGCCCTCTCTAATGAAGTAGGGTAACAACTCAGTTAAAAAGTATTACGTTTTGAAGTACTGAGAAAAACATAATTTCTGGAATGTTCTATGTCCATTACCTACAGAAAAGAAAAGTGGAAACCAATGCCTTTGGTGCGACAATTTTGAAATATAAATTCCTATTAAAGTATCACTTTAGATGATGTTTCATATACAGTAAAAGGATTAGGAATCCATTGCCATGCAGTATGGTCCAAGGTCACTGAAGTCAATGAGACCACTCGTGCCTAAAATTAGGCACACTCTAAAGTACCTTGCTCAATCAGGACCTATATCATCATCAAAGGATATATAGTGAAATGTTTTCAACTAGAAGTTTTGTTGTTGGTATTTCTGCTTCACCTAAATCTACTGTGAAGCTGTTGCTAAAGAAAAGCTGAATGGCACGGTAGAGTTTTGATTATCCCTCTGCTTCACTAGGACAGGAGAAAGGAAAATGCCTATCTGAGTGTAATGAAGGGATTATGACACCGTTCTCCAATCAATCCACTATCTGGCCCCTGTACATATATTTGAGCAAGCTGCCTGAATCTATCTCATTCTTTCTTTTCTTTTTTAAAGAAGCTTCCAAAATGCTGCCTGCCTCTGACTGAGTCTTATTAACCAACCATAATTTCTCAGGATGTTTGAGACATTAACAGTGGTGAGGAATAGAGGTTTTACTATATTCTGTGGAAAGGGTCCATGTCATTGGCTTCTCCCCTGCAAACTGATGTATTCTTCCCCTTCATGGAGGTAAAACTACTTTCTCCCTTCATTGGGAAGCTGATCCAATGATAAAGAGCTTCTCCATCAATGAAAAACTGTTTATCTTTAAAAAAAGCAAATGTGTAAAGAAAGAAATTTATACAAAGGTAGTGGCTGATTTTTTTTCAATAAAAGAAACAGCATAAAAGTATGTGTCTGACAACTGGGGGAAACCCCTACCCCACAAAGATTTAGACAAACAGATACAATCTGTGTGGCATATACTGCCTATAAATGTCTTACTAACACTGAGAATAACTCTCCAGATCATGAAATAATTTCTCCTCAACACACCATATGCCTTTGCTTTTTGACCATCTAGCTGAGGTCACCGGGACAGTGATTTCATTTTCTTTTCAGCATCCATCCAAACTCATGGTATTCAATTAGCTTCCTTCATATGCTTAGCACAATATGCAGGGTAAAATTTGTCAGTTTTTGTCCTTCCACACTGCAGAAGAGAAAATTCTCACTCCAGTAATCAAATAAAGGGCCAAACTGCATCTTTCCCTCACACGGAAAACCCATGAGAGGCTTAGAGGGGCCAAAACACTTAGTAAGGTTCTCCTCACAGAAGCTTTTCCCCTTGAGTGAGAGAAATTTGGGGGTTCATAGAGGATAGAAGTATGTTGTCTGAATCCCAGATTCCCTGGATCCATGGAGAAGGAAACCCGCAGTCTTGTGGAATCCTAGTTTGTGTTTGTCTTCTGCCTCTCCAATGCAACATGGCTCCCAGAAGCCATATTATTGTAAAGTAATAGTGTGCAACACTGGATCTGATCCTCTGAGGTGCAGAGTACCCTTAACTCTACTAGGAGCAAAGTTGCTGGGTATCTTCCAGGATCAGGCTGACAGATTGTACAAGCTTGGATAAAACAGTTCTGATCTCCCTCTTTCATGTAGTCTACATACATTGAGACACTAAAAGAATATTGCATTTTCCAATATAAAGAGAAGTTGCGAGAACTACACCTATGCAGTAAATCTGAATCACTTTCAACCACCATATCTGCATGTGAAAATGTGTCAGTGACTGAAGCGTGGACAGTCCTGCCTAATACTTGGAGCAACAGTGCTGCCCACCAGTTAAGAGTTGAATCCAGATGGGGCAGGTCGATGAGCAAAGCCAAACGTGATAGTTGGGAGTCAAAGACCAAAGCCTGTGCCAAAGGCGTTGCAGTTAGAGGGTGGAGCCGAGGGTCTGAGCTGGGAGTCAGAGGTCAGGAAGGAGTTGGGGCTGGAGCAGGAGCATATATAGGCTGGGGCTGGGGCACAGGAGCAAGGCTAGAGGCAGTGGAAGCAGGGACAGGACCAAATGAAGCTGCAGGCAAGGAATGTGTTGAGCAGCCACTGGCCTGCTGCTGCTACTGAGCTTAAGTATCAGCCTCTAGACTCCAGCAGCCAATCAGGTGGCACAGTCAGAGAGCTTCACTCATTTTACTTGCCACAGGACTGGCTCTGCTGCAGGCTGGCCTCTGACAAAACGACACTGAAAAAGCTCCATGGCAAAAGTTAGTGAAGCTAAAGCAATCTAATCTCTGTAACACAGCTATAGGCCAGCGTAATATTTGCATCTTGTCATGAGACCCCACATCTGAAACTTCAACAGGCTCCTCCTTCCCAACAGCCGACATGCTTCACAAACACAAACCAACTTGCCTTACTGGATCTATAAATCTTTCAGCATGTGCCTTTGCAGAAATCAGAAAGTGTTTCCTAAAAGTGAAAAACCCCAACAACTCTCTTTATATATGCTGTTCACAACCTCTCCCACTAAGGTCTGTATAATCTGTGTAAGAAGGTATCCTTTATCATAGGAGGGGTTGGTAGCACAGTCTATTATTAAGGTTGTCCAATGTATGTCCCATTATAAGAATCTATTTTCAGTTGTTTATAACTTTGACAAACTACAGACAATAGTCTTTTTCACTACAAAACCCTGATTCATCCCCAAAGCAGGTCCATCCTATGCACTGAGTGAAGCAGGGGCCCAGTGAAAAAAATAATACATGGTGATGTAATTAAATATTGTATCATGACATATACACACAAAGGGGCTGAATTATGGTTACACAGGAAACCTTAATTCTGGCATTTCCTATCTTTTGACTGCTTGACTTTAGAACCTGAAGAATGTTAATTTAATGTAGGTTTTTGTGTTTAGTAAGAGATATGTTGTGTGGTTTACCACACAGTCACCCATATTTGGTAAGGTGCAGTTTTTAAGACTCAAGCAGATTTCTTTGAAGGGCTAAGCTGAAACACAAACGTATTTACATTCTCTCATTCTATGAGACTATAGCTATTATGACCTGATACACATGAAATAAGGGCATAACTGTGAGGTCAAGGTCCCCTTAGATCCCTGTACTATAGATATTGTTTATGAATGTTCACTCAACTATCTTACAGATGAACTCCCAAGTTAAAACGAAAAATGCAAGCTAAGGCCCATATCCTACAAATTACTGTGGGTGGGTGGATCCCTTTACCTACACAGTCCCACCAAAACCAAATAGGGCTCCATGCAGGAATAGCGGTCTGCCTACACCGAGATAGCCCCTATGGCCCTGATCTTTCAGTTAATTGTGTCAGCAATGCTACCAAATTATGCACTCCTGAATGTCCTTAGCGAAGCAGAGAGCACCAGAGGATTCTACAATCACTGAAAAGAATATTTTAAAATGTAAACTACAGTGAATTTCAGTTCTGTATTGCCTGGCCTGTGGCATTGTCAATGGGCATTTAGCATACATTTCTGGGTTTATATATCTTGTAAATTAATTTCTGAAGTAGACCGATTGTAGAAACTTTTGATCTGAACATGGTCACAAGCTACACAAACACAGTCCATTTTCAGCACACATAAAATAGTTTACCATGAGTGACCCTAGTTACAATTTTGTGTATTTAAGCCACATGGATCCCATTCCTGCAAATTTGCTTACATTTACACACTAAAGAGTTCCACCGATATCAATGGAAGTACTCATGGTACATAAAATTAAGCATGTGGACCAGAGTTTGCAGGCCACAGAATCCATGCAATTTCGTCTTGGAAGATGGGCAGCTAAACCACTGCTTGAAAGATGAAATAGTACTCCAGTGGCAATGAGAATTTCAGAAATATAGACAAAAACAAAATACATGTTAGCTGTAGAGTAATCGCTTATTTTCCTCTATACTGTAGTACTAGATTCTGCATTTAATTTTATTAGTAATTAAAGCACAATTTTTGAAATTGGGCAGACTGAAGGCATCAGACAGATGATAACAATAGCATCTTGCTTAGAAAGCATATACCAGACTTTTTGAAAACTATCCCTAAGATGGGCAATTGACAAATGAAAAATAATAGATAACTTGCAACCAAAAATAAGATCTGATCCAAAGCTTATTGAAATCAGTGGGATCCTTTCCATTTGATTTCAAGAGGCATTGGACTGGCCCCATATTGCATAACATATATGTAAATTCATATTAATGAAGTGTCTCTATTACTCCATGTAAGGGCTGGCACAACATTGTATATCTTTGTTATCTTAGTAGGTAACATACCTTGATATGTGCAACAAACGACCATTAGTTCTTGGCTGATATCTCCAGATCTCCTAACAGGGATTAACAGCTCACCAATATCTTCCTCTACTCTGTACTCCAGCCAGGGAATGTACACTATAGATTCTGGAAAACAAAAAGGGTAAGAGACAGAGTATAGTTCAATGCTGATGTCATTGATGAATTTGGTCAATAGAGAGATTTAATCTGCTGTGCTAAATCCTTGTATATTTATGTGTAGCTCCATTCAAACCAATGGGAGTTTGACCTGAATCAGGATTCAACACAACAACTGAATCAAGACCCCAGGACTCAGCCCATGGACTGCCATGGGAGCTGTGGGTGTGTGATGTTACACTCCATGTTCTTTATGAAAATATGCTTATGATATGGATATGACATAACAGAGATATAATTTATGCAAGATGGCTCATGTGAGATATCATTGGAAGGCTTATGATTTACTGAATGTGACTATACAATGTGTATGCCTGTATCATTTCTGTATCTGAAGTTAGGAATATTGACCATGTATCTCTATTTCAAATGTGCTACTTTGGGTGTCACCCACAACTAGCCCTTCAGGTACAACAATGGAAAAGCCAGACAGGGCTGATTGCCCATTAGCAAAGACAATGGACTGTGAAACAGCTTAGTCTTCCTGTGGACACTCCAAACAGCCTGCGAGTAATGGCTGCAAAGACATGTGACTGAGTCACCTAGTACTGGACCCCACCTTGGAATGCCAGTGTTTTTCCACCAGAAGACAAAGGGTTCCCACCATACACAAAAGTTATATAAGGCAGGGAAGTGACATCATCATGGTTCTCCCTCTGCCTCCCCACCCAAAGAGACAATGGGAAACACCTGGAAACAAGAACTGAACTGGGGGGAGAAGAGTTGAGCCCAGGCTGGAAGGCTGTCTAACCTGTGAGTAATAATACCTGAAGTTTTAAGCTGCAGGCCTGTGCAGCTGGCTTTCAAGAATCTCTGTAATCTGCCAGAGACAACATTTAGGATAAGGAACTACTATTTGTAGCCAATTTCTTTAGTGAATCAAGCTTAGTTTGTGTGTTTTGTTTCATTTGCTTAGTAATCTGCTTTGTTCTGTTTGCTATCCCTTTAGCCACTTAAAATCTGCCTTTTATAGTTACTAAAATTTGTTTTGTTATTAAACCCAGTTTATGTAATTTCTAACTGGCGGGGGGAAGCAAGAAGTCGCGCATATCTCTTTTCACATTGAGGAAGAAGGTGAATGTTATGAGCTTGTGCTGTGCAGATTTTTCTATACAGTGCAAGACATTATTATTTTGGGTTTATCTCCCAAAATGGGTGTGGACGTGAGTACTGGGTGAGTCCTCTCACACACAGCTGACTTCAGTCTGTGTCTGCAGCTGGGTATGGCCCTACCTGTGTGTGTGCTGCAAGAGGCCAGATAGCCTAATTCAGCAAAACAGGAAGAGGGAATCCAGGCTGGTGGAGCAGGAGAGGCTCAGTTAAACCGTAGTACATCAGGTGGCATCCCGGGGGTGGGGTGGGGTGGGGGGGTGTCCAACCCATCACAGGGTGATCCACACTTCTCGGGATCATGAATTTTGTGTTACGGAATGGAAGAAGGGGAGCAGTAAATGCCACATACCGTCACCAGGATCCACAATTTCAACTGTCGCTATTTCTGGAAACTCAAGGGCAGCCATGATAGGATCAGACAAAATGATCTGGAAAGTTTCAGATGCTTCATATTCATCATCTATGGTTATCCTCACTCGCCAGGTAGCCGTGGTCTGTCCTGGATTAAACTGGACTTGTCTCTGAGCTTTCCCTTTGAAATCTTTATCCTTTTTTGCTGTTCCATCTTCAGTCCCAATACCTGAGTAAAAATTGGAAAAACTACTGACTTCCCAAAAGTTTATGTTTGTGTACTGAATCAATTGAATAAGACAAGATTGTGGTTTTTTAACAAGTGTCTGCCAATTACAGATCTTTAGGAAAAAAAAGTGTTTGTAAGATAGACCATACATGGCTGGAAAATGTATTATGGGGCACATTTTAAAATGTGGTACTCAGGACCTGACCCTGCAAACACTTATGAATATGAAGAACTTTATTGCATGAATAATTCCACTAATTTACCCAGTGTGTACCTAAAACCTATATTAGCATGTACAACTACTGTGTACGGTTTCTTGGCAACTATAGATTTGCATTGAGCACGTCTGTTCACACTGCAAAATTACTCTCATGCATAAGTGTTTTCTAGGTTAGGCTCTCAAGTTGTACCTACAGAAAATGTTACATGTGCCTGATGAGGCATGAAAAAATCTGCATGAACTAACTGCATACTTGAGCAGTTACTTGTGCACATAAATGCACATTTTTCCTATTAAATGGATGCACACATATTCATTGCAGGCATAACACAGGCATCCACATTTAAAATTTTTGGTCCCATCCTAGCACAAATTAGCCACTACATAATCACAGTAACGTCTTTATTGTAATATCTCTTATTGCTTTTTATTGGTTTTGTGCTTGTATTAGTTTAAGTTATATGGAATTCTTTCCCATTGATGTAATTTGTTCCCCTATTAGAGCCCTGAGGATTTCCCCCATTTATATAACCCTTACTCTTGTAGACCTACCCATGCAGCCACCAACTTGCCAGAGAGAATGACTTGACTGGACCCTTTTCCAGGAATCACACAATATAGAGATGGACAAGCCCTACTAGGTCATTAAATCTGTAGGGTTCTTCCTACAGAAAATTTAAAACTAGACTGGGAATAAAACAAGTAAAGTGTTGTACGCACTCAGGTTTCCATCACTTCCATTGAGATGATATCCTCCCAGCTAAGAAGGTTTTCCTTTGAAGTTGCACATGGATCCATTTAGTCTAAGCCAGAATTGTACTGATAGAGGATTTAACCCTAAGAAGGTTTAGACTGATACCTAAAACAGATGGCTAGGGCTGTGACAGCTCTAGCGAACACTCAAAAGATGTGTGACTCAGGAGAGAAGTTAAAACAACCAGAATGACAGAGCAGTTGTTACAGTATGCGAGAGAAATACATACAGAGAGATACAGTCTCAAAACTTGAACATACGCTGGAAATCTAAGAGAAGTATGTCACATCTGTGAGTTGTAAGATGCATTTTGCTTTTACTATTTACTGTCCTTCAAACGTGTATTTCCAGTTTCTGTGTCAACACATTTCACCCCCGCAAGGAAATAACTCATTCCTGAAGTCCACATTTTCCTGACTGTGCAAGTGCTCTAGCTTCATACAACTGTACTTAAAGACTTGAGGAACTGGGGTCTAGTGGAAAGATCAAGATTCTTGGATTCTCTTCCTGGCTTTGCTTCCAACTTACTGTCTGACTTTGTTCAAATCACTTGAAACCTCTCTGCATCAGTTTACCCATCTGTAAAATGGTCCTCATAATGACGACTACCTATTAGGGGTGTCATGTGGCTTAAACTGATTAATGTTTGTAAAGTACTTTGAGATCCACAGACAACAGCATTACAGAAGTACAGTGTTTTTAATAAGAAACATTTTGTAACAAAGTAGAAGGTACCATATTTCAAACATATAGCATAAACCAACCTAGATGTGTATTGCAGAGAAAGAGTTATTTCATTTAAAATTTAAAGGGTTTTTGCACTTTAATTTTCCAGCTGTAGAAATTTTACAGTTAGGTAAATCAAAAGAGCGTGAGCAAACTAACAGACTCCAACTGTGAGTTTAATGAAGCAAGGCTCTATACCCCACTATGGGGTTTTGGTGTTCATTACTGTCTAAAGGTTTCTACACAGCATCAAATCAAATAGGTGGACTTGTTTTTATTATGGTTTGACACTAGCAATTATGAAACACTTTACTTCCCTGGGATGAGAATAATGAGCTCCTGTCATGTTGAATCCCTTACCTGATTATGAGAGAATCTGATATCCTGAAAACTGCAGTGTGAAATCATTCCCAAATTAGGACTCCCAGTTCTTACACTTGAGAAATATTTAGGAATGCTTGATTTAATACTCAGACCAAATGGGCCAAATGGACACTACTACTTAAAATCCTGGATCTGAGGCACATGAAGTGCAAGCACACCTAGAGCAGAACATCCATAGGGACACTACTTTAAAAAGAAGGAAGAGTTTTTGGCCCTCTTGACCTAGACTTTTTTCTAGGTCAAAGCAAAGAGCTCTCTCATTCCTGACCACAGGCATAGGAACCTATTTGTCAGATCAATCCCTCCTGTACAAGAATGCATGGAAAGAGGAAAAGTTACAATTTCTACATATTTGAATGAGTGGAAAACTTTATGCATTCACTAATCGGGAGGAAGGATTAGTTGCCAATAGCTAGTGTAAATGCCTGACTTTCTGAAGGATGATGGATTATACATATATTCACTATTACAAATTATGGTTTAACTGTAGAACAAATCTTTGTAAAGAGGGTTTTTTTCCTCCTTTTTCTGCCAGTTCATTTAAAAATGTCAAAATACCTACTAGCTGTTGCATCACATCTTGCAGTTGTGGGCAGTTGTAATAACAGGCCGGTGAGAAAGGTTACCAATCAGGCCAACACAAATCATTATAATTTATTCATAGATTTTTAGAACAGAAGGGACCTTTATGGTCATCTAGTCTGATCCTCCTGCAGAATACAGGTCTGAGAATTTCACCCAGTAACTTCTGCATCAAACCCATAACTTCATTTGAGCTACAGCATATCTTTTACAAAGATATCCAGTCTTGATTTAGAGACTTCAAGTAACGGAAAATACATCAGATTCCTAAGTAAGCTGTTCCACTGATTAATTACACTCCCTGTTACAGATTTACACCTTACTTCTAGTCTGAATTTGTCTAGCTTCAGCTTCCAATCATTATGCCTGTTTTTGCTAAATTAAAGAGCAGTCTACTATCGAAAATCTCTTCCCCCATGTACGTACTTGTAAACTGAAATCAAGTCACCTCTTATCCTTCTCTTGGATAAACTGAACAAACTAAGCTCCTGTTACTATAAGGCATGTTTTCTAGACCTCAGATCATTCTTGTAGCTCGTACAGAGGTTATTTTGAAACAAATAAACAGGTATGTGGGGGACAAAAGCCAGGATCCAGAAACCAAAAAGTAAATTGACGTATAAGAAACAAACAATTATTATCTTCATTATCTGTCGTATGTTTTCGCTTCTTCTTTGGAATTCATTTTATTCACTGTGGGATTTTCAAAGATCCCGAAAGAACCCAACTAGGCTCCCAACTCTCAGTGAAATTTGATGGGTAGGACACCTGGTTTAATAGGGGCCTTTTACGCCAACAATAGTATCATCTACGCTGGAGTCAGCCCATTGAGTCCCCTGTTCTAGCTCAGTGGTTCCTTTTTTCAGCTGCTTCACAAACTGCTCCTACATAGGAGCTTCAACCTCCTGGTACAGAAAGCTGAGGAGCAGAGCGGTTTAGGGACTTTTTCCAACAACATTTTCTTTGTTGAAAAATGCTGATTTGTCAAAACTGGAAACTTTTCACAGGAAAGGCTCAGTCAGTTTAGAGGAATTTCAAAAATGCTGAAACAAAAGTTTAGAAATTGTCTAAACATCAACAATTTTCACATTTTCATAATGAACAAATTTGGTTTGCTGGTTTGAAATTTAGAAATGTAAACAAATTATAGTAAAAATTAAATTAAAAATGTTCAATATTGAAACAAAAAGTTTCAACAAAACTGACTTTTCCCCCCAGATTTTTGGTTCATATTTTTGTGTGTGAGAGATATCTACTTTTCATCCCAATTTGGAACAGGAAGCGTAAATAGCTAGCACATATTGTAAGGTAGAGTGGCCCGTTAACACCTCTGTAGTCACAGGACTAAAAGAGGGGGTTAGTGGGTTACAGTTTGTTGTAATAAGCCATAAATCCAGTGTCTGATTTATATGACTGCAGCGGTGTTAACGGGGCACTCTTCCTTGAATGTCCCTTAGAATACATGCTAACTACTTATGCTAAGCAATCTGCTCCACCTTGCATTTAGCTATTTAGGCTCAGAACATCTTTCACAGACCGGAAGAAGAGCTGTGTGTGGCTTGAAAGCTTGTCTCTCTCACCAACAGAAACTGGTCCAATAAAAGATATTACCTCACCCACCTTGCCTCTCCAATATCTTTGGACCGAGATGGCTACAACTACACTGCACACATAAAGAGCCCTGTACCAACAATAAATAACAACTGTGGTGTCACTACTGTGGTCCCTGGATGTTGACTAGGTAAAAAACAGCAGCACCAGCTGAACAGTAGCTACTGATGCTCCATAACAAAGCTGCCGCTCCCCCCATATGACATCTAGAACAATTACAAAGTAACTCACTGATGAAAGATGTCTCTCCTAGGTATCCTCTGCGCTTGAGAGTTACCTCCAGGAACTTGGAGTCCTCGTCTACAATGTAGTACTCTTTCTCCAGTGAAATCCAAGCCCAGTTCAAACGGAAGCATTGGCCCTTTAGCTTGTTTCCTCCTGTGATTCATGGAAATAACAGACATCATGATACAGCACATGAATTCCAGGACAGGGCTAGAATTCTCTGAGATTGTCATTCAAATGTATTTGCTTTGGCATCAGGGCAAATTAGGAAGCTTTTTTCCTCATCTAGGTATACTTGAGAAAACAAGTGCCCAAGCATGGAATAACCGAGTATCTTCCCACAATACACACTAAATTCACACTTTACAGACCCGAAGACCTGGTCAGAAGGCAGAGGTCAGTGTGTTTTAGTGTACAGACTCCCTAACTGAGCTAGCCATTACTTTGCAGAAATTAGTCCTACTCCCCTGACAGGAAAAGTCTGGGAAGGTGGCTTTTCAAGGAGCCATGGCTAGGTCAGAATGTGGTGTTGCATTAATGCTGCTTTTGCTATGCCAATGTATACCATCTGCACACAAAAAATTGAATATAGTCTGAATTTACACATATGCCACATGTTTGGCTACTGAGCAATAAAGTGAGATACGACATTCTTTATTATGTGAGTAATACTTTGCACAAGAGGAATAATCAGGAGTTGTGATTAGTGTCCCTTCTTATTCTTAGGAAAATAATTTAACAACATTTACTTCAATAACATTTCAGATTATTCTCTGTTTTCTTTTATATAGATGAGACTAAGAGAGAACTATGAATGTAATGTCATTTAAAGCTAAAAAACCTCAAAGATAAATCATACTAAACACTCTTGAAAGGATACTTAGGGAATTTGCACATCTAACTTATATTCGAACCAACAGGAGCCAGATGTAATTTCCTTCCAGCATCAATGGGAGACCACATTAATATTGTTATTTGTATTATGGCAGTGCCTAGAGGTTGCAACTGAGATTAGGGCTCCATTGTGCAAGGCAAGATAAATGCCTTTACAGCAGCAATAAAGGCCTAATCTAACTCCCACTGAAATCAGTTGAAGGACTTCTGTTGACAGCAGCGGGAGTTGGATTGGACTCTAAATCAGGAGTAACTCCAATAAAAATCTATGAAGCTCCATCAATGTAAAGGATAATAATCAATCCTAACATGATTCCTTCCTCTTATTCCATCTGACATTTCCAGCTTCTAATCAATTGTACTCCTGAACTAAAGATTTTAATGGCACCTAGGAAACTCAACATTCATCAATAAAGAAATCCTGAATATCACCTTTGTTAACTGCTGAAGCTTAGGGCTATTTACCAATCCGCAACCTTTTCAGTTTAGCTGTTTGTTTACCGCTCTGGCTGACATGGAGTCACAATGTGTAGTCTGAAAAATTACCTCTGAAAACATAATCCACACATGCATCTTTATGACTGGTGTGCAATGGCCAGTGGAGGTGGTGATATTTTTTTGTCCTCAGAAACACCCCAATAAATCATATAATTATTTCTGGTGCAAAGTGAAGTTCAGTGTGATTAATGGCCAACAATCAAAGTTGTTCTTGGTTGCTATTTGATACAGCCTTTCTTCCTTTTTCTCTCCTTATCTAATCAACTGTTGTCAGGGTTGGGTTATTTCTTTAAAAAAAAAGCACTAGGTGCCCAAAATTGCCAATGCTACTTTAGCCTGGAAGTGGAGGATTGGAAACAAATGAAGTGTGAGTGTGATTCAGAGCCAGATTTTTAAAGAAAAAGACAACTTTTAAAAAAGAATCTTTTGACTCGTTGAGGGATAAACACACTCCTACAGGTGACAGTTATGCGAACAGACTACACAAGTTTTCAAGCACTTAATCCAGTCTAGGATAAACTGGAACATTTCTAATTTCTTAGCATCTACAACCAAAAGAGAGGTTTCAATTTAAGAGCACAACTTGCAAATTATGACACTACACAGACACATAGAGGAAAGAGAGTGCAACTACATGTCTGACTACATCTGTTTCCAATCATGAATACTGACTTCTTTGCATTCTAAAGCACTCACCCCCTTCAAATCACAAAAAGGAACAAACAGAGTATTCTCCACACGCCTGAACTAACTGCAGAAAACAGAGGTTAGTGATGGGATGAGGAACTTGTGCTAACTTCCCTAGGCCTTTACAACTTGTACATTATGAATGGAGAAAGAGAAAGCAAACTAAGTTGTTGGTCATGCACTTTTCATGGGAAGAAACTTGTGTCCACCTTGTCTGGGTGGGTTAGAATACTCTCTGGAATTTCTTCAACAGCAACATTCCACACACATCAGACATATTTGCATCAGTCAGTCATTAGAAATGCAATTTATGATGTGGCTCTGCAATCTATCACATATGTTCATATGTACACACTCAGGAACACACATGTATAGATACAATAGAAATATCACAGAGACAATTGGGATATCCATGTGAAAAACTGCCTTTGGTAGTCGCCCTTTATGTTATTGATATTTGCCAGTGGGGAGAGTTGTTGTTTTTATAGGTGCTTTACGCTGCTAGAGCATTAGCATTATTAAGGCAGCCTGGTTTTTCAGGTACAGAGAGATGAAAACAGGAATGAAAATGTATTTTTAAAACTCACAAAATATTTCTGAAATACTTTATCTCCAACATCCATGGTAGTCTGGTAAAAGCTTTGTTGGGAAATACCTGCATAACTCACATTCGGCTTACCACCCATGATTAACATGGACGCTTAAATAAAGCATTTTTTCTCCCGTGTGAATATAGCAATCTTGTTGCTAGTGTGACAGGACAGATATGGGACAGAAGACATCAGCGTGCATTTGCTGGTTTCATGAGCTAAGAAGGATTCTAAAACTCACCTGTAATGAACAATATCAAAAGGTGGGTGTACATATTCATTCTTACTGATCAAAACCAAAACACTGTCTAAATATTCCTATTGTCATGTTACATAAATATTTTGCCAAATGTAGGAACCATTTTTGTTCCACTTAATGTTGCTAATGTTATTGATGAAGAAAGAAAAGCATAGTTCACTGAGAAGATTATATTGTTATGGTATGAAGATACCTACAAGCCAATACACTCACTCTTTAGAATCAGCTAGTACATGGAAAAAGCCACAATACAGACACCAAAAACAGAAGAAAAAGAAGTGTTTTTTGCATATGTTCACCTATTAAAGCAACAGTGACCTTGGCACAATGCGTATCTTGAGGATTAACGACTAAATGGAGGAGCTGATGACCCAAGCAGCTGGTCACTAATCCCCAGGAAATGCCCTGTACCTCTGTCATCACTGCTGAATAAAAGAGCATGAGAGGTACAGGCACACACCATTTTTCAGCAATGCATGCTTCAGGCTTTGATTTAGTTACTGTGACATTTTGTAAACTTCCACATAAAAATCCCTGTTAATTTACAGTTAAAGTTGTTCAAGCTCATTTCCCATCAATGCTATTGAAGAAATCAAGAAACTCCCCAGCCGAGGGAAGATAAAGGATGAGATTGCTCTGGATGTTATGTCTTACCACTCAAACACCACAACACCTACAACTTCTCACAGACTCTTCACCTCTACAACAGACTTCTCTTCTCTTTCCATACAACCTCCCTCACAGGGCTGGCCCTAGACCAAATGGCGCCGCAGGCAAGGAGTGTCTTCGGCCCCCCCTTCATTTGTTAAACTTTTGAATACCTTATTTTTTATTGCATTTGTAGCCCATTTCATGACTTTGATGCACAATCTGCATGCATGATTTATCCCTGTCATAGAAGAAGGTAAATTTGCACATTAAGATCTGTAAATCTGTATTTATTCATGCCATATATAAACAAAATAAAAAAATTGTTTCCTCAAAGCTTATAGAAACTTTCTAATTTTAAGAATAAGTGAAATGGACTAACATCAAGAAATTGAACTGTGCACTCACATTGCGTAGACCAATATTAAATAGTGTTACAGTAGGCGACAGCCTTAGAATGTTACCCTAGCCTTTCAATTCAAAAGGTAGCTCTTCTCGCCTTTGCCTTCGCGAGCTGAAGCACAGAGTCAGAGAGATCCAAAGAGTGGCTAATGGCATTTTCAAGTGATAAAATAACAAGTGATGTCAGGCTCTCATTGGCCATTGATCCATTGAAGATATGTTTTAATGAGCCCGAGCTTCGAAAAGTTGCGCTCATCGCTTGCAACTGTGACCAGTAGCATGACAGAATCCTCAAAGCTATCCACACATTAGGGGGAAAAAAGTGTTCTTCAGCTCTGCATCACGAATGAATTGGAGAACTTGTAGTGGAGAGTGCTTCACATATTGCAAAATGTGATGGATGTTGTCCATTTAGACATAGAGGTCTTTATCATTAACTTCCAAACATTCATTGACGTCCAAACATGTGTCAGCATCCAGCGAAGGTCTGTATAATTGTTCAAGTGTTTTCCTGTCTGCCGGCAGCTTACTAAAGTAATATAAAAAAACCCAGATCTTTTCGTGGTGCTTCATTTGTCCAAACCTTCCTCAATGGATACTCGAGCAGCATCAACGAGTGAGCAAAAATATTCCCTCTTGATTTTTTTCTTCTGCAATTCCCAGCACCTCACCTCTGCCTTTGGAACCAAACTGTCTCTTCTTCTGATGAATATGAGTTTCCTTGAAGACAGGCTCAACTCCTATGTTTTCCGCCATTTCTTTGGCAGCAGTGATGGCATCTTCAAATCCGTTGTCTCTGTAGGCCACAATGAAATCAAGGCAGCTTCTCATCAAAGTAGTAGCAGTTGCAATGTCCATCGATGGAGTTTGTAATGCCTTGCTTACAATGTTTACTTGGAACAGGATATCATGCCAAACCCCAATTGAGATCAGAAATTTGAAGCCAGTGATCTGGTTTGGCAGGCTTTGCTCCTTGTTGGATTCCAGCCTCAGCTTTATTTGATTGCACCAGTTCCATCAGGGCATCGTCAGCCTCAGTCACTTGGTACCTCACTGGCCTTACACTGTCATGGCGACTCTCCAAGTCACTTAGTGGCTTCACAGACAGATTTGTAACATTGTCTGTGAAGACCTTCCACATAATAATTGATGCTAAAACCAGGATGTATATCCTTTGCAGTACTCCGAAAAGAGATACTGAATCTAAAGATGATGACGCTGCATCTGACACAACCAGGTTGAGGAATGGCAGCCACAACACACGAAGAAAACTCTTGGATTCAGTGCAAGAATCCTTGCCCGGATGCCACTGTTTCTTTCCTATGTGCACATGCCATTGTTGTAGCCTTGGCTGTGGCAGTCCTGAAGCTTTATTTTATTCTCATTCAAAATATTCATCAACAGTTCTGTTATGCCGACAAACTGGAAACAGATAAAGTGTTCCTTTACTTGGATATAGCCATTCTTGTTGTCAACAAATCTTACTGTAAAATGACATCTTTTCACTGTGACTAATGTCGGGAATGCAGTCCACTATTACAGGATAGTACTTTGTTTTGCCGAGCCACATTAATATGTTATCAAGCACCTTCCTTGCCATAAGGTCAATCAATTTGTTTTTAATTGTTTTGATTTAGTAATGGTCCATAGCTTCTTTACCAATTACTCGATGTAAGTGCTCACGTATGACATATTTTCTAAGGAGCTCTACCAAACTAAGGAAATTACCATTATGTTCGGTGAACAACTTATCCAATGAGCCCCGGAAAGCTAAATTATTCTTTGCAAGGAAGAGGATAATTGAGATCAGACGCTTGAGCACGTTCCTCTAAAGCTGGCTTTCTACATTAATAATGCGCTGTTTTTCTGTGTCTATGCATTTATTTAGCTTGAGCCTGGACTCTACCTCCATCCATTTGAAGCAGGCTGTAAAATGGCTGGATAACTTTTCATGTAGATTCAGGGCATCAGCTAAATTATGCCGGTGATTGTACCCAGAAAGCGCAAATAATGATTTGGCATTCTTATGAAATATTTTGCAACAAAAACAGAACACTTTGTCAGTTGATTTTGAGTAAACCAGACAATGCTGATTCAGTTTCTCACCTTTCATGAGCACTCTTTTACAAGTCTGCTCATTTACTGGAAATGTTATAGCCTCAATTTTCCCTGGCCCATTCAAAATTGTACAATAATATCAGCAGAATTAAGGATCACTAGCCATAAAGCAGGATCTAATATATTGATTTCTGGTGTGCAATTTTTCTCACTGCTGTTTCTGTCATCATGCAAGGCTGATTCTTGTTCATGGTTTCTCTCCTTCTCATATGAGCCACATTCTTCTTTATCATTCTCATTTACCTCTCCAGGAAAACTGGATGATTCTCCACCACTTTCCTCAGATTTCCATTCCTTATCTTAGGTAAATCTGCTAATTCCTTAGTAATAGAACTTCCATAATTTTACACTTCGCTCCTCAATTTCTTCTGCACTGGGACGATTGCTACTACCTAAAGCCCGGTCTATGTTGTTCTGTATCAGATACTTTCCTATCAAATTTGCCCCTTGTTGCAAATTAGATTGCAATTGAGCTTTTCGCTTCCTATACTGAGCTCCTGAAGGCTTCTTCGGGGGCATCTTTTATTTTCTACGGGGGAAAACAGACATTATTAGGGAGAGCAAAGCAGACATTATTAGGGAGAGTTACATTGTTGCGTAGATAGGAGTTTGACAGGAATCTCTGGTGTCTCATTAAATATGTCCTTTATTAACTGCTACTAATACTCTTCAAGTCTTAAAACATAAGTACAATTGCACAATAAAACAAGGTTCACAATATCACAGCTGCGCTCTCACTTCACTTCGTTCTTACATCTCACTGACTGGCTGGTGATGCCCTGCCCCTTATTTTCCCACGAGGGCATGGCTGACAACATTCTAGGAGGTTCGAGGAAAATGTAGTTCTCAAAGTCTGGAAGTTTCCATGAGATTCTACAAAGGTACAGAACATTCTAGGAGGTTAGTGAAAAATGAATCCACGTACAGAGTACCTGAAACATTTTAATTCAAACATTCTATTTTTCCTTGTTGTTAACAACAAAAACAGCTCCCCGAGCCTGGCGGCCCAGGCAGTTGCCTGGGTTGCCTGCCCCTAAATCTGGCCCTGCTACCTCACCTCATGATGTGCACATTCAATTGCTCCAAGTCGCACTCAAATGCACAAATTTAACTACACCTCCAGGAGATTAACATATTTTACTGACATACGACCATCATAAAAAAAGCAAAGGATTCTCTTCTGCTCCAGAGCTCCTCTTGTCACAGGCCGGTGGTGCCATCAGGGAATTAGTTGTGGCTTCCCAATCCTCTGCCACCTGGCCCCAGTGCAAGTTAGAGCAGCTGAGGAACTGCTAGACCACACTGTTACAAGGTTTGATGCCCCCTCCCCACCAGCAGTTGGCCAGCAGTTAGGGTCTGAGGAGGGGATTCTGAACAGCAGGCTCATGAGCTGACCAGCTGGCTGTCTCTACCAGCAACCTGTAGACTTTGAAAGCAGCCAACTAAACACCCAACAAGCCAATTCTGGCTCAGTAGTGAAGCTGTGGAAGAACAGAGACTGGGGTTAGGAAGCAAGGAGGCTTATGGGCTGAGGACCAAGTTCAGCCTTCTGGCCAGGCTGTTTTCCTGACTCCTCACAGTTAGGAGCAGCAGAGATTGTGTATGAGAGATTACGTAGGAGATGAGCCGATGAGTCAGGGAGGGAGCCTGGCTGCATGAGGAAACCGAAGTAGTTGACAGAATTTTACAGTTACACGGGCTACTCATTCAGAAGACCAGTTAGGTTATAACAAATTAGAGTTATTTTCCTATGTGTTTAATTGTAAAAGTTCAAAAGTGACTTGTGTTTGTGAAGTCTGCAGTTTGTGGGGACTGTTGTTATTTAGCTAGACTGCAATCACAGAAAAACTGAAGACTCTCAGGCAGCATTTCATAAAGGGGGTATTAAAAAATTCCTCTGGAAAAAAGTATGTAAATATTTTTTAAGAAAATACATGGAAAGTTGAGGTTTTTTGTGAAGAGTTATTGTGCCAAATTTGGAGTCTAACGAACAGATCCTGAGCGGGTGTAAAACAGCATAGCTTTATTGACTTCAATGAAGCTATGCTGATTTATACTCACTTAGAATATGTCCTTAAATACAAAAAAATAAAAAGTGAAAAGGAAGGATTTAGTGTAAAATTCAACACTGCCTCCATAATACATTTGGTCAAATTCATCCCTGGTGTAACCCCAGTCAAGTGCAGTTGCACCATGAATTAATATGGCTCAATGTTTCGATTTTCTTTCAGTGTATTAATTTCATTAGCATAGTACTGAGGCCTTGGCTACACTTACAGATGTAGAGCGCTGTGAGTTAAACCCGCCTTTGTACAGCTGAGTAGGGAAAGCGCGGCAGCCTGTTCACACTGACAGCTGCCAGCGCACTGTCCTGGCCACTTTTGCAGCGGCATTGGGAGCGGTGCATTATGGGCAGCTATCCCAGCATTCAAGTGGCTGCAACGTGCTTTTCAAATGGGGGGGGGGAGTAGAGTGACAGTGAGCGTGGGGAGAGAGAGAGTGGGTTTTTGGGGTCCTGAGAGTGTGTCATCACGCTGTCTTGTAAGTACAGACCCTTCTCCCTCCCCCGCCTCTCTCTCACTCACTGAAAGCAAATGGCAGCAGTTTCTTTTTTTCTCATAGACGAGATAAGCAGCCGCTCACCAAAACGGACCCCAACCCCCCAGCGCCGCCTCTCTCTTCAAGCAAACATTAGCTGTTGGCACTCCAAACGGAGCCCCCCTGCCTGCCTCTCACTCATTCAAAGCAAACGGTAGCTATGTTTGTTTTTTTGATAAGCAGCCCCCGAAACGGAGCTTTGAAACGGCACTTCCGCGTCCGGAGTTCACAACAAAACAAGAGAGGGCGCTTCAGTTAAAAGGATTATGGGGAGTTTCCGGAGGTCAATCAGTGCGTAATAATTTTACTCCCCGTTTACACTGGAGCGTCTCAGCCAATGCGCAACAGCTGTTAATCCTCTCGGGGAGGTGGAGTACCAGGAGCGCTCCAGCCAGGGAGTCAGAGCGCTCTACATGCCTTGCCAGTGTGGACTGGGAGTAAGGTAGAGCGCTCTGGGAGGCTTTATTGCGGTATAACGTGCAAGCGTAGCCAAGCCCTGGGATTCGACAATACTTGACATGTGCGTTAAGAGAGAGCAAAAATAACTTGGGAAAAACAAAACCAGGAGAGTGGCTAGGAGAATGGTGCTAAAAAAAGCACTGAAAACTAAGAGTGCTTGTTTTTGGCTTAATTGACGCTCAGGATGTCTTCTTTACAAAAGTACTTTTTGACAGGAGAAAAACTATAGGCTTTGCTTGACAGGTAAAATTGGCAATATCTGTCATTCCTAGGAGGTATTCTTTAGGGCAGACATGGGCCTGTGGGCTCTGTAGTGAAAGAGTCACAGGCCTTATTAACTATAATCGCTTGATGGAGTACCTCAGCTAATTGAAGCTATGCAACTGTCATCCAGGGTAATCTGAGTGCAAAATTTCAAGGTCTGGTGTATGGTAATTCGAGTTTGAGATCCCTGCTGTAAAGGATGTAAAACTCTCTCATATTTACATTAGCTTTTAGGTCTTGAACTATGATTTGAACACAGATCTACATCAAGTGACAAAGAAACAGAATGATACAACTGAGTTGCGGACACATCTGTTCACATGTCTAGAAGCCTACCTGGGTAGCGTGCATTACATTGGCACAGTGACTGACTGTTGTTAAAACAGCAGTAAATGGAGCGTTAAAGATCAAACAGCCTTCCTGCTGCAGTCCGGAAAGCTGAATGGAGAAATCCAGCTGCTGAGCAGCCCACAAATAGCAGGGCAGGCTCATTTCCCATGCACTAGATTTCGCATATATTACAGGTCCACGTCAAGGCTTACATTGGTGTAAACCAGGAGAAACTCCACCGAAGTCCATGGAAATAGAGCAGTGAGAAAAAAGGACACTCAGACTCTAGAACTCTAAATAACGTACAGTCGTATAACACTAAAAGTGGGACGGGGAATAGAATTTCAAGCATGGAATCTAATTCAGAAGGAAAATTTAACTTCTGTAACTTGCATAAAGAAAACATATAGGGATCCTCAGGCCCACCATCCTACCAGACTTGGGGAGCCCTCTGTTTTAGCCTGACTGGCTGACCTTTATTCTACTCAGCTCCAGCAGATGAAATAATGTTCCTTTACCACACATGCTCTGTGGATGCCAATATTTTTGCAGATGACCATTGCCATTAGCAGGACAGTGGATACTAACCCATAGCTTGAAAATAAATGGATTGCTGTCAGGTGATCCGGGAGAAGGTGCAGAGGAAATGGGCTCAAACCCTGGGATACAGTTGGAAGGTCTATCTTCTTGCTGCTGAATGTCAGTTATTCACAACACAAAGCTTTATAAAAGCATTTGGGCATACTGTTACTCACACAAGAAACAAGTAGCCGCTGTGAGTAAATCAACTAAAACAGCTGTAGTGCATCTCTAATCTTGTTTAAGCTTCCTTTCTTCACCATGGATTTGCACATAAGGTCTATTGCAGGGGTAGGCAACCTATGGCACGCGTGCCAAAGGCAGCATGCAAGCTGATTTTCAGTGGCACTCATACTGCCCGGGTCCTGGCCACCGGTTCCAGGGGCTCCACTGCTGGCCTGGTGTACCAGCCGCCAGCCCGCTGCCAGCTAGGGTTCCGTCTGCCAGCCCCACTCAGCCCGCTGTCGGCCCTGGGTCCCAGCCATCGGTCCAGGAGACTCCGCTGCCGGCCTGGGATACCCGCCGCTGGCCCCCTGCCAGCTGGGGTTCCATCTGCGGGCCCCGCTCAGCCTGCTGCCGGCCCCGGGTCCCGACCACCAATCCTGGGGGGGCTCTGCTGCTGGCCTGGGGTCCCGGCTGCCAGCCTGGGGCTCTGCAGCTGGCCCCAGCCTGGGGCAGTGAGGGGTGAAGACAGGGGCAAGAGGGGTCACAGCTCAGCACCCCCACCTTTAAAAATTGTTCCAGTGCCACTGTACTGGGATATTTTTAAGTCCTGATTTGCTGCTTACATCACGTCACGTGGAACAGCACACTGCATTTGATATTGAGATTAGAATGTACATGCAAGAACTGGAATCAGAATTTTCTGACAGATTTCAAGATTTCCAGAGATTTGAACCAATGCTTTCTTTTCTCATTAAACCTGAAAAGTTCAACAAAAGCGACTTGGATTTGTCTGTATTTCAGTGGATGGGTGTTGAAGATTTCAAAATCAGTTAAAAAGCTCAAAATTGTGGGCATCAAAGTTTGGAGATCTGTGGAGTGCACTTAAAGCTACCGAGAGAGATCATGGGGCCTCTATCTGACCTGCTGGACGTCCCTGCCAGCGAAATTTAACTATTTGAAGAAAATTGCGTTTGCAATGCTTTCAGCATTTGGATCCACATACCTGTGTGAACAGGTATTTTGACACATGAAATCTGTCCTCTGTCCCTCTCGGAGCCGGTTAACAACTGATCACTCAGAAGCCTGTGTGCAGCTTAAAATATCCAAATACGTGCCAGACATTGGAAAACTCAGCAAAGAAAAGCAAGGGCAAGGATCACACTAAACTAATAAGATCTGCATTTTAATTTAATGTTAAATGAAGCTTCTTAAACATTTTAAAAACCTTATTTACTTTACATACAACCACAGTTTACAGACTTATTATAGACTTATAGAAAAAGACCTTCTAAAAACATTAAAATGTATTACTGGCACACAAAACCTTACATTAGAGTGAATAAACGAAAACTCGGCATACCACTTCTGAAAGGCTGCTGACCCCGGGTCTACTGTATACTTAGACACTCATTCAGGCTGTGGGCAAGCTCACTACACTAGGTAAAGGAAAACCTCGTTTTCACAAAATGTAACTTCTCAAAGTTTGATGATATATCAAAATATTTCTGTTATTAAAAGTAAAATTGGATGGATTTTTTCCTTATGAAAGGACTGTTCCTTCATATGACCCAAAAACAACATAAATTACAAATATTGGAATGATCAAAAAGATACTACCTCAGTCATTGTAAGTCACATTGTTCAGGAAAGGGTTATCTTTTCAGACAGACACATCTTAAGCCTTAACATTCTACATTTCTGCACAACAAAAGACAAACATTTGGAGAAATATCAAGATATCAGTACAATTACTTTCTTATATACAAAGTCTCCACCTGTGCTCTCAAATACATGGAATGCGATATCATCATAAATTCCAGTCTAATGACACACCGGCACTTGCAGAATAGATACAGGATAGTTGCTGTCATTGAGCAAATCAATACAAAAATGATGCGTAAGTTATAAAATAACATTTATTTTAACTCAATTCTTCGAGAGAGTGTCCAAATACAATAGGCAGAATGGATAACAAAGCTGGTTGTTGAATATTAAACCTTTTTCTAATATTAAATGTTCACAGTGCAGAAAGGGGATCATTTTAAAAGTGTTGCAAAAGAGTATTGGATTTCAACTGATTAAAAGTTAGCTGATGAAAAGCTGATCCTTATCCATTGCAGAGATCAGATACGTCCAAGTAACTAATTCTACAACAGCTGTACTGCCACATATAGTTGTATACATAAAAGTTTTTGACAGGCATTAAAGCAGTATTTCACCCAAAATAAATCATTTAAAATGTCTTATGTTCATTATCATTGGGAAATGTTAATGTCTTTATAGATTTTAAATTATTTACACAATGAAACAGTTTTCCACTTGGCCAACCATGTAAAAAGAGAAGGAAGGGCATATCATTGTTTATTTTCATTGTAGCAAATTGTGTTACTATAAACTATGATCTGGGGCTGAAATGCACAGTTCAAGTTACCTGGCCTCCAGATTTTAAATTTAACATAAAAGGCAGGTTTCTTTCCCCAAGAGCCCTAAAAGTTCACTGAAAGAGTTGTAATTTGAGACCAATGAGCCAATGCATACAGAAAAACAGAAAGTCAGTCTGTACAGTAGGAGGCTGAGAGGCACACCACCCCCTGGTCTTTGCCCACCCAATCCCCCTCCTCCAGAGCTCTCTTAGACTCTAAGGTTGCATGTGCTGTCATTGTAGCAAAAACTGCAAGCAATTTATAAAAACCCAATCTGCTTAATGAAATAAAGCAATGCTCCTTCCTGATCAAGGATATTATTTCATGTATGGCTCAGACCTTTTGCCTCATTCACTTAATTTGATTCCATTCCATTTTACAAGAAAAACAGAACAATCCTTATTCGGACTTACTTTCAGAGTCCATTTCCCGCTCCCTCTCCACCTAAATCAAGTAGCACATCCTCCACCAAAACAGATTTTTTATTGTATTGTTTCCTTAATACTGAACACATTTTTTAAAAAGCAATCCACAATCTTCCTCCTTCTGGTAACCACTAACTCAAAAGTTGAAGTTTTCTTTAAAATCTTGACTTAATGTGCCATGATGTAATACCCCATTCTATATTATAGAAAGTTACCCAACCGAAGTCACCACAATATACTTGTAAAACACTAACTCAGTGAAACACAACAGACCATTTTTTTTTAAAACACCAGCACTGACATATATGGATAACTTAGCTTTGATTGGAACACAGCTAAAAGTTTTTGATATTTCCTAGTTCTAGAGGGTTAATGTGCCAAACAGAAGAGATGACAGTAAAAGAGGCTTTTCCTCTGAAACAATACAAATGTTCTTCACAAGGTTATGGTAAAAATTTTCAAATGTCCAAGTCTAAGGTGAGCCTGCAAAATATTCATGCATACATAAAATTCACATTTACTCACAAAAAAGAATATTTTGGCTACTCAAAAGAGATAATTACCCAAGCTATTACTATTGCATGTATACATATGCTGGGTTTGTATGTACAGCTTGTGAATGAAAATTAATTGTCCACATTTGAACATTTAGCCCCGCAATCACTGCCTGCCAGAGCTGTGTCCATTCTGCATTTTAAAAAGGGATGGGAAGTAGGTTTCTAAATTCAATATGGTGGTTGCTATCTGTTTCCAGTGCATTTTCTCTATAAATTATAATTTAGAGGCCATATAAAACCAGAGTAACTCCACTAAAGCCACTGGTTTACAACTGAGAGTAAGATTTGGATGTAGATCTTTAATCCAATATTCATAAGCACAGGAGGAGTGTGGATGTCCAGTACATTATAAAGAAAAAAAATCTTTACATAGACTGTGTATTGTGTCTTAATAAGGACACTGCATGTTGCCTTTTCACTGTAGATTTTAAGACTGAGATCAGAAATTTTATCAGTAGGGACTCTGAAATCTGTACTGAATCACACAATTCTATTTATAAAAAATTCTCCTTTGTTGCTAGCACAGTAGTAAAGCATTAACGTATGACATTGTCTTGTGGAATATCTGTGTTTAGGAAGATCTTGTTTGAAAGGACTATCCCTCGCTTGCTGTGAGAAATTTAGGTTTTATAAAACCACTACTCTCATTCTCAGAATGGCAAAGATTCCTAAGGGGACCCTGAAGACAGGCCTTTAGATTTCCTTTTGGCAAATGTATAGCTACAGAAGGAACTTCTCTTTGTAGGGACTACATATCTGGCCACTACTTGTAAAACTGAAGTCAGGACTTCCCACACCCTGAGCAAGAGGAGACCGACAGAGTTGTGGAGGTTGGACAATGAGATTTATTGGGCCAGATCCTCAGCTGAAGGAAATCAGCCAAGCTTTCACTTAGGTGCTCAGTACAGGACAACAGAGAAGAAAAGAAACAAGGAATAAAACTTGAATCAAATGCTAGGCCCTTCTCGGTCTCCTAATCCCTTTGGGTTGTTGTTTTTTTTCTTCTCTGTATGGAATAAAAAGAATTAAACCTGTTATAAATAACCTAAGGTGATAATATCATCTGCATTCCCTGTTATAAATCATAACGTATTATATATAAACTTGTTTAGTGATCATTCATTCTTTCCAAGTTTGTTATTCAATTGCCACAGTATGGAATCCCACAACACCTAGCTGCATACAACTGCTTGAAATCATAGTCTGTTGGTGACAGTCGATATCAGTCATTTCCAAAGCGCACTTAAAAACAAAAAGAAATCTAGTGCTCAGTAAAATCTCCACACTGCATCTGGTGCTGTTTTCTTTTATAAAAATTAAAATCTTCAGCCCGACTTTCTGGCAGCATTTCAATCACCAGTTGTAGAGCTGAATGCTCAGGTGTATTGAGACACCACGTGGCACAAGCTGTCAGGGCAAAAAAGGTAGTTCTGATTCCTCTGTCTTGGTTCCTATAGCCAGCTGGGGGCTGGCTCGAATTTTTGCTAGCTTGGAACAGCCATTACTACGGTCAGAGATCACCAGAGTACAGCATGGTCCAGCCATGATCTAGAAACACTTCCTACTTTGCGAAGATTTAGCAAGTAAGGGGTGGCTTAGGCTGGTGTAGTTGTCTGTATGCCACCCAGAGATTCCCCTCAAGCAAAAGGAATCCCCACTTGTACTTTAAGGGAAACCTTATGACTACCTTGCACCACTGCAGAGGCAAAGCAACCTGATTAGGAGGCCAGCATCTGGCCTGTTGTATTCTTCCCATTCACAAGGAGAAATTGCCTGTCTAATTTTTTGCCCTAGAGGGTTCTCAGATTGCTTTACTGTCCAAGAGAAATCTATGAGATTGAAAAATAAATTGTCTGAACAAAGTTAAGATCTCTCTGCTGTACCAGTAACCTGAAGTGTCATGATGATGCCACCATTTCTTTCCACATACCCCTCATCCCCCAAAACTGTCTGCAAAGTCAGTCTTTGGGACCCAGGAAGTCCACAGCTGAGAGAGTCCCTGATTTGGGCTAATTTCATCTTTTATTTTTAACAAAATTTAAAAAAAGTTTATTTTCCTCTTCCTGGGGAGGACAGCCTTGAAAATGTAAGCTGATTACTAGGGTTGAAAGTTTGTCATGAATTTTCTTCAAGTACCACTCGTTATTCATGGTCTGCACTACAGCTGTCCAAGGACAACAGCCGTTCAGATTCATAAAAATCATTGCCACCAGTCCCTCAATTTTCTGGGGGATTCAAATCAGTTCCTAGCTACAGGGGACAGTGTGTCTCACACTGCCACTGATAGCATTAGGATAACTGCAAGCTCCTGCAGCCAGCTTCCTGACACTGAGCCAGCTTCTCTTCTGAGCAACCATTGTGATCTCTGGCTACCGGAGGGGCAGCTCAGTGGTGAAAAATAACATTACACCAGTGGGTTGGGCATGAAACTGAGACTAAGAGCTTTGACATGGACGCCTTCTGTAGCCTTTGTCAAGTCACTTAACCTCCCTTCTTTAGCTTCCTCCTCTGTAAAAAGGGGATAACAATAGTATTATAAACATACCTCACAGGATTATTGTGACAAGTAGTTGAATGTTTGTACAGCACTATATTAGTGTTACAATTCACCAGAAACACCGCAAGAGCCCTCTGTGATGCCCAGCTTACACTAATAACAGTTCCTTGCAAAACAATTTTAGATGTTGGCAATGATGCACAGAGACCAGCTGGACTTCACTGTGCCTGCAACAGGAGGCTAAGGGTGTCTGGAAGCTTCTGATCCCCCCCCGGCCCCTTTCTTTCCTTACATACCAAATGAGTTACATTTGAAGTTGCATTCCGAAGAGCTAACTTCTTTTCACTGTTTTGGTTAATTACATAAATCATCCAATCACAGACCAGAACAATATCAGGCGATCCACGTAAATTGCCAATCTAAATTCTGAACATTCACAATTCATGAGCAATCTGCAGACCAAAGATTATTCACTGAAAAAACATTTTTGAATGATTCCCAATAATAAACACATTCCAGCATTTTGCGATCTCTTTGAACACAGAAAAAAAGGCACAATTCATCAAATACATCTGGCATTAAAAATTATTCACACAGCTCTACTTAATGTTCACTACATCTGTGTTCTGCCTGTGGTTTGATCCTAATCCATTCTAGTATGTCATACTTAGTTTAGACATTCTCACAGAGGGTCTAAACAAAGCACCGATCATTTTAAACATCTATCAATGCATTAAAAGCTGACTAGTCTCATTACCTATCCGGAGGACCTGCCAAGAGTCTCAGATGTCACAAGATCAATATATACAATATGAGTTTTAACAATGACCTTATTAACACTGTAAATATAAATGCCTTACAGGCCATATTGTAGGCTGATAAACGTGCTTTGTGGGTGCTAGTACAATGCAGTCAAGTAAAACGAATACAGGATTTAAGAATAAATCAGTTTTAAGAATAGATTGACTGTTCACTATACAGATCCTTGTCTGTATTCTGGAGAAGTGCCAAAACGAGGGTCAGAAATGTAATCTCCTGCTATATGCTGAAAACATTTTTATACGTGCTTCCTGGCCCAGAACAACCCATAAGGAGAAAGGGGCTCAGAGGCTCCCTGTGGCTTTTACAGCCTCAGGTCCATTCTCTAATTGTATCACCACACTGATACTTGCTTAACTTCTTGGGTTTGTTGCCAGAGCAACTATAACTCTGACTCCCTCAATGACCAAACCAACTGTACTTCATCCACCTCATTGCCTTGCTCACTAATTCTCTGCATTACTGCTCCCTTGGTTGATTATCCATGCAGTTGTTTTGTGGCCTCTCTTTATTAATCGACCTGTTGCATTATTGATCATTGGCTAATTAATTTCTCTGCCACCCCGCTATCTACTTGGCATTACCCTGTCCACATGCCTGCCAGACTTCTTTGCTCCTTCATTCTTTCTTTCTCCTTCCCTCTTTCCCTGCATCACTTTCCATCGCTTCTGTCTCCCCTTCCCCCTTTTCTGTTCCCACCAGCTCTGTCTCCTCCGATCTCTGGTGATATCTGCATAACCCCAGGCCCTCCTTCCATCCTTTCCTTCCCCATCACCATCTCTGCCCACCTGGATCATCTCCCTTAAACTTCAAGCTCAATGCAACCTTTCTCTGTTCCTTCCTTCTCTTCTTCTACTTCCTCTGAAATGCCTTCTCCACCTCACAGAAGATCACTGCCACCCATTCCCTCTGTCTCTTGTTTCTCCACCTCCCAGAACTCTCTGAAACCTGGCTCCCTCACTCTCTGACACGGTCTTTGCACATCCCCAATCCCCTGATAGCTGCAAAGGAACATGCTGGGTATGTCCTGTGAAATAGGCATGCTCTGCTCCAGGCACACATGGACTCTTTATAACTATATCTTCCAAACAATCAGGAATAGCACTGACTGGGCTACGATAGCAGCTCCGTTCAGAGCTCCTGGTCAGAATACCATTGTGGTAAGGCGCATGTAAAAGAGAGGGAGTAAGATACCCAAGAAGAAAAATCAAAGCCTTCATGAAGGTACAGCTGCTCCAGTCATGGAATTCATGAACCAACTGGTTGTCCCTGTGTGACAATTTCCTAGTCTCTTGTGTATTGTACCACAGGGAAGAAAGACAGTGGCAGACACATCGTGTTAAAAAATAGATGGTGATAGTGGTGATGTTTGAATATAGAACACACATGACAGCTAACTGGTCCTACTTTTATCTGAAAACTTTTAACAGAACATGCTATATCCAAAAACTAAACAGATTGTCATTGCTGAAAAGTTGGCAAGGAGCTAGTGAGATGTATTACACACAACGGAGAGGAGGATGTATTCCACCTAGTATTTCCTTCCTGCAGGTTCTTGAATTTCCAGACAATACTATGACTCTTCAGACTGATTGATGCATAGTGCATTGACTCATTATAAATGCCCTTTACCTTAGCCACTGGAAACTGCATCACCTAGCAGAACAAAGCCTTGTGTCTGGGTCTATGTCAGGCTCCAGGCTCCCTGCTAAGACTAAATGGCTCTAGAAACAAGTCTCAGCCAAATCTCTGATAATGAGTGACTGGGGTTAATGGCACTCAGCTAAGCCTTAGGCCATTAACTCCTCCCAGATGGCCATTGATCCCCAGAAAATTGTGCTCTGGTTGTTACTGTTATGAATGTCTGCTTCATGTAACAAAATAACAATGATGAGAAGTAGCCATTATCCATTATCTGAATGACAGAGCAGAATACTTACCTGGTATCTCAAATAAAGATTTATTAACAACCAATTCCTATAATCATAACTATGACAAACACAGACTATTTACTGGAGCTATGTATGAAATCAAAAACCCTACAAAACTCCCCACCTGTATTTAGGTTTTATTTCAAATCCAAAACTCAGCGCAGATTACTGGAAAGGTCCATAAACCTTTCAAGTGAACTTGGGCTGATTTATGATTCCATGGCCAAAACATGATAAACTTGCAGTTTTGATAAAAAATAAAATATGAAACTCCATGATTTAGATCGATTTTTGCCTTGAACAAACCCAAAGCTCAGTCTGAAAATCAGGCTGTACAAACCAGTGCAATCTGTAGCCAAAGGAAAGCCAATGGAGTTACAGAAGAGATGAACTGGCTGTTGGTGTCTAATGCTAGAAGCCCTATCAGTGATGAACACCAGATGCTAACAGTATTTCCAGCAACTAATGCCAGGCATAGCATTAGATATTAGGGGTCAAATTTTGGTCTCACACTAGTTTTACACTCTGTACACTTCTATAGAGTATTTCCAGACATCTATCAGTGCAAGTAAGATCACAACTAGGTTCTACAAGATGTCTAAAGCTAGTAGCACTGCTAATACGTAATGTGAACAATACTACTAGGAAAACCCAATAAAGTAGTGTGTCATGCCTTTCTAATGGGATAAAATCTGCACAACCTTGGATCAAGATTCTGAACAGTCCCACACTTTGAAAGTTAACTTTGCCTGTGACACAATCAGAAGCGATGGAATAAGAGAGAGTTAAATATCAAACA
Organism: Chelonia mydas; assembly: GCF_015237465.2. Classification (NCBI taxonomy): domain Eukaryota; kingdom Metazoa; phylum Chordata; order Testudines; family Cheloniidae; genus Chelonia; species Chelonia mydas. The sequence continues at coordinate 54,517,820 of NC_057852.1, forward strand.
GAGTGGATATTCCTGAAAAGTACAGACCTAACATACTTAGAAATGTATTCTTTATATGTTTGTTCCTCTGTCAGATACTGATCATGCAGTTTTGTGGGCAATTCCTGCACTAGAAAAGGAAGAACCCTTCCTTCAATATCTGAACAGTCCGGCCTTCACCTCCAGCAGAAAAGAAGGAAATAAAAGCAAGTATGTAACATTACAGCAAACACCATCCCATTTAAAATGAAGCCTATTCTGTTTAAAATATGCCTACTACAGTGCTAAAAACATCCAATTCCACAATATTCATTAAGTAGTAAGACAAAATATATTATCTGTATTTAATTATCACATGGCAACCACAACTCAGAAGTGCCTAACTATTATTATAAAGGAGGAAAAAAATCATGTTTTCCAAGGCTGATTTTGTGTGTGTGCTAGCATGAGATAAAGTTGACTATTTGTAATGTGAACATTAGCTTTAGTCCTAAATTAAGTTATTCCTCTGAGTCAATGCTCTTTTGTGACACATTTTAATATGTTTGGCATTGCAGGTCCCTGAAGGTGCTGAATCTATATGGAGCTCTCAGAGACACTGTAAATCAAGAATCAGTGCAGGAGATTTATTGTATAGTTTGACCTTTGAAGAGTTCTAACCAGAGCAAGCTGACTGATTCATGGCTTGAAGCTGCCAGGTTGGAAAGTTATGGCATTTGTAAATCCCAAAATTACATCAACATGTCAAAATGTACCAATACAGCTGATGTTATAAACAGTCGCTAGGGAATGCTCCTCAGAGTGGTGTAGGCAAAGCTCAGGATGAATCACGGACAGCACCTCTGGGAAGTGAAGAAGAACTTTGCTATCTGGGAACTGTAAGAATAACTAACTCATTTATCACTTGCTTTCTCACAGAAATCGGATAAATCTTCATGTTGTCAATAAAAATAGCTGCTTAGGTACAGACGTATTTCTTTCATAGACAAGCTGACATGATTGTCACCAACCTGTTGTGGCGAATCTTGAATAGCCTGATGAAACATATACTGGCTAGCAAGGACAGAAATGAAAGCATCAGATTTGAATATCACTGAACTTGGGGAAGATCAGACCTAGATCTGAACTTTGCAGGTAGGACCCACCACTAATACAAGCTGATTTACAGAGGCACCTGAAATGTCAAACATATTTAAGTGTGCTGTAAAAGAGCACTGTCCCTGGCTCCAGCACAAGGAGAAGGGCCCTTCAACTTTCCCCCACATTGGGCAGCTATACAAGGGCAAGGGAATGCAGACACTGCATTAGGGGGAGCACAAGGTCTCCTTCCTTCTGTGCACCCTCTAGGGTGCAGTCTATCTCAAAACAGAATGGGCCTGAGAGAATAGAAGATGAGACCACCTGCAAAGGGAACCATTTTGACTTTTGTAGCGGGAAGAATGCGGCACCATCCCAAGGAGGAGGGCTATGTGCATATTCTTGCTGCACTCTTAAGAACTGAGGGAGGATTTTGCCTCCTGAGACAAAACTCCTCTTGGTGCTTTCAGTGGCGATTAATCTGTGGCATGTGCAGTTTGTACATTCTGGCCATCAAAATGTAGCTTTTACACTTTATTGTTAAGCTCTTTGTTTTTCTTATTGTTTCAAAATATCTATTTTTTACAAAACAGACATCAGGCCAAAATGAACGGAGGGTGCTAGGACACACAACAAGAAGGCTGACGTTGGGAAATTCTATATTAACTTCCAATCACTACTCTGATTGTACCCACATGTGCAGTTTTAACCTCGCATCAGTGGGCTAGTCTGCAATCAGGTTCTTCCTTTTCTAAGGGAGGTGGGCCCAAACCAAACTCTCAGACAAAAACACTACAGAACTTTGGGAAAATCTGCATCCGAATCCATATCAAAAAAGTTTTCAGCCATTCTCCATTTCTGTAACTTGCATAACCCAAGAAAATCTTATCAGTTTTGATATTTTTATGAACTAGAGATTTTGCAGGGGGGGACAGAATAGAAGGAGTGGATTAAAAATGTTTGAAGAGGTGTAAAGACAAGATTTTTTGGGAGCGTGGGTGTGAGGATAAAAGGAAAGGGGTAAGAATGTCAAAGCTGTGAGTATAAATGATGGGGAGGTTACTGGAGTTTTCAAGGGTGATAAAAAGTGTGAATATGATTAAGAAGAAACTCTTAGAAGTTAAAGGTTTGTCCTGTATAGGTGAAGGAAGAGGTTGGACATCAAAAGACTCAGGGAGCGGCTCAATGGAGACTGAGAGGTAAATTCAAGTATAATCACTACAGAAGTGTTAAAATCTAGAGGTATTTAAATTTTGTTTGAAGAGTAGATTCTCTCTACAGCTGTAGTTCACTTAAATAAATTGCTATCAAGTAATTCTTTGATATGTTTAATTCAAAAAAGCTAAACTGGATGAGTATGTTCAATATTTTGCATTTTTTAACAATAAGTACTCAGCCATGTGTAAAGAGGCCCTTCCGTGTGGGACTTATATTAAACCTTGCCAATTTCCCATCTGTTTGCTGTTTAGTTTCCATGGTATACTCTTAATGCATACTTTAAAAACAATTAAGGTTTCCTTTTTTATTGGCATCTCTCTTTATAGTTGCATACTCCACCATAAACTTTTAAATATGATGCTTATTTAACTTTAAACAAGCATGAAAATGGTTTTGACAAATGAAGTCGCACTCAGAAGCAGTTCTCAGTACATGTCTTTGAGCAAGAACAATAGGGTGGACTCAGATGAAGACCTTGGAAGGCAAAAGCATACTTGCCCGGTTTACACCCAATGATTATCTTAGGTACTATGAGAAAGAAGCTATGTGGCAGATCTCAGCTAGTTAACAAATCAAAGGTTTAAACACCATTCACTATGCTGAATGCAAACACGGTCAGGGGTATTTTTTTGTTTTGTTTTGAATCCTGGTACATAAATGGCCCTGCAATAATTACTGCACTACCAAGAAAATATTGTGAAAAAGCTCATGCTTAGATTGCACCAATCCCTTCCAAAAGCACACACTGTTTTTAATTATTCTCATGTGCTCAAGCTATGATGAATCAGTAATAACACTAATAGTGCTCTATATTTATAGAACATTTTTCATCTTTTAGGATCTTTAAAGTTCTTTATTGGCTCTCTATGTAGGGATTACGCACCTAAATGAATCTAAAACAAAAATAAATGGGTCTTTGTGCAGATCTCCAAATAAATTAAATGGAATTTCTGAGTGAGACTGACAGAAGCATCTGGCAATTTATATCTAAAAATCAGTCCTATTCTGAACCTAGCAACACTATAGCTAAGGCTAGAAAGTAATTTCTAGACAAAACCACTTTATCTAAAAAGTCATAACTATAGCAAAAACGTTCCTTCCAAACTTGGTCTCAGAGTGAGAGTGGATATGTTTTTGCTAAGTTTGACTAAATATGAGTCTCCAGGTTAACATTCATGTGTATGGAGAGGACAGGGCCTGATTCTGATCTCATTTATATTGGTGCAATTCAAAAGTTATTCCACTAATATCAGTAGACTTACTCTGGAGTTATTAGTATAATAACTAACTAATATTTGACAAACTATTTGAAATTGACACTGTGGGCCTGATTCTAGATACATGCTAAAGTCAGTCACCTAAATATGTGGCTTGATTTTCACCTCTTTCTTCCTCCAGTGTCAGTATGAGTGTTAGGTAAGAAGCACCTCTGAGAATTAAGCCGCTTTTTTGAAAGGTATATGCCTATTGGCTGGATTGTGGCTTAAATGCCACAACCCACAGATGGGAGTGGGATGAAGCCACCCCACTCCCGAAGAAGAACTGGAGCCATTTGTCCCATCCACTAGTATGGAGCAACAGATTACTTTTTTACATGCACTGACCCTCTACGAGTCAGCGCAGGGCCATGAGCCCAAACTCCTCCCTGCCCCCTTTTCAGAGTATAGCTCCTGGGCAGGGAGCAGGAACAAGAAGCCATAGGAAGTAGGAAAGGATCAGGCTAATCAAGTCCATTTTATTATATTGGTAAGTGTTCTGCCTGAGAAGTGTTCTACTATTCTCTGGAAGACTGTAGAAGAGATCAGAGTACGAGAGAGGGAACCCAGGATGGGGATGCAGGAGGAAGAGGAGTTGAGACAGGAGAGGAAAAGCAGGGCAGGAGACCAGATGAAGAGGTGGAGACTGGAGAGGGGAAGGAGACCAGAAAGACAAACCCCTGGGATGGTGAGTGGTGGGCAGGAGGTGCAAGAAAGTGGGGACTGCAGTTAGGGGGATCACAATGGAAAATGGAGAGGTGAATCTGAGAAGAGGGGATGTGGAGGCTAGAGAAGACAACTTGAGCTTTTGGAGATTCTGAGGCTAATTAGGCTAATCAAGCAGCTGAAGATCCCAATAAGTTTCATCAGTGTAGCTGAGGCTTGGCCCAACATGAGTAATTAATACATGGAGGGAGGCCTCCTTTTTTGGAAGACAGAATTAGGGAAGTAAATGAGTCGTAAGCTTGAAAACACAATATTTGTGCTAAATAAAGTAAGGCAATAGGTCAGTAGTTTAAGAAGACAATGTCTGAGCTAACTAAGATAAGATGGAGAACACCCAGGGAACTATATACTATGAACTATATAACAAGGGACAAAATAAGTTGGGAATGTAAAGATGAGGTAAAGAGGAAGTCAAACCATGGACAGCGCATGCTGCACAGGGACTGGTTACTGCAAAGTTACCAAGTCAATCTTAAAATGTGTGATGCAATGTACAGTAAATGCAGTGAGAGGTGTAATGAATATAAGGGGAGGGGGTAACTTTGGAGCTGTGGTGTACCCTACATCCATCCCCACTGTGTTTAAGTCTGATCAACTCTATATAGCTTTGCTATATGCCAAATAAAGACACCTGAGTGATAAAGTCTGGAGTCAAACTGAGTTCTTGGGAAGCTGAGTGGAAACAGGTCTCAGAGGGAATCCCAACAATCAGCATGGTGGGGAGGGGAAGAAAGGCACCTTGGGAGTGAATAATTCTCTTCCCTTCTGCATCTATCATTTAAATGATGTTCTCCTGGCCCTATGCAGAGCGCCCTGGACAGTGAAAAAACACCTGGTCCCATTTCTACTTGCTTGGGATCCGGTGAGCATGAAAATGTCACCACTTTTTCAAAAACAAAAGAAAATTCTCAGGAAAAAAAGTTAATTAAGCTATAGCTCAGTTTGCAAATATATGTGGGTAACTTAATGGCAAAACTACTTTACGTCTTTGGGAATGGTGGGTGCTCAGTGCTCTTATACAGATGACTAACTTTTAGCTAACCACAAGTTTGAAAAATTTTGGCCCTAGAATTTTAATTTACAACACTGCAAGCAGCGTATCTTGAAATAATAAGGGATGATTCAAAGCCAGTCAAGAACACTTGGGTGTTTTCATTCCACTAAAGCTCATGTTTGTTCCTTCCAGCAGAAACATAATGCCTTTGCAAACACCAGTATCAAAATAAAGCATCCCGCCCCTCATAGTTCTGTACTCCTGAGGTCAACTCAGGTAACATACATCATTCAATGTTGTCAAGCATGAAAGCAAAATTACAGAACATTTAAAAAAAAGTATCAAAAAGAGGTCTGCATTCTCCCACTGAATTCTAAAGATTCCTGTAGTGCAAATTTCTTGATAAGCTTTATTGTTCAAGAAATCACATGCCTTTGTTGACTAACCTTTCTAATTTTTATTAAAAATCAGTGATATAAGTTTAAAAAAATCTTTTATTTAACTTGCTTGGGAAGGAATTTGGTTTCTTATTTAAAGCCTGGAGAAGGTGGGCCAAGAATTAGAAATCATGTGTTCTATTCCTGGCTCTGCCTTTGTGTCTCTGTACCACAGTTCACCTATCTCTAAAACAAAGTATAATAATACTTACATCACAATTAATGTCTTCAAAGTATTTTGAGATTCTTGGGTGAGAAGGGTGCAAGTACAAAAAAATATTACAACAGAATTGGCAATTCTGAGCAACAGAAAGCACTCTTTTACATGTGATGTGGTAGTGCAATGTTCTGGAAGAAAATGTTTGAGACAACTTGTACAGTCAATAGAACAATGCTTTACTTAAGCCCTAATTTAGGCTTACTACATATTAGATATAACCTGTCATTAATTACGTCATGCAAAAACTTTACCACAGATATGGAATTTGGCGAAGAATTGAATTCTACTCATTTGGACTGTCAAAAGATTAATCAGCTGAGTTTCTCATATACAAGAAAACGTTATTATGGAAAAAAATCACCACACATCATAGGCAAGACTTGGACCAGTTAGCAGAAAAAAGAACACATACGGACATAGGTTTGCTTAAACATGCATGTATCAAAAAGTGAAGAGTAAGTAATTACTACACAAGCAATTTGTTTAGAATGTTTAAAATATTAATGTTTGGGGGGAAAATGTTTCCATTTACTGCAGCGAAAACTTATTTAAAAGAAAGAAGTGATAATTCTGATGTTCATCTTTATGTGTGTATTATGTGCATGAACAAGAATCGTAATTCCCAAAGCGCTGGGACATGAACTCCAACCCTATTTAAACTGTGGGGGAACTTGTCCTACTACTTCAAGGAAGCATTTGATTATTATTGTTGCTTGTACTGCTGTAGCATCTAGGAGCCCCAATGATGCACCAGGACCCTATCGTGCTAGGCATTGTATAAACGGAACAAAAAGGCAGTCCCTGCACAAACCCAACTCCTGAACCAAAAAAAACCAACCCCCCCCCCCCCCCCAAAAAAAAAAAACAACAAGGTGGAAAGAATGAAATGGAAAGTTAAATAAAATAGGAAAGAAAGGAGGATGAAAAAGAAGAAAAGAGAGCAGTTATTTGACAGATGTGATTAGATCTTACTGTAGACTGGTGCTAATGTTCCCCATGGACGCGTCAACCTGACACAAATTCTGTCTCCTGTGCATAGCCTGAGCAGCCTGCTGCATGCTGGGAACTCCCTTGGAGCAGAAATCTTCCCAACTAGACTGCATAGCTACAGCAAAGCCACTCTTCAGCTATTACCTGCCCCTCCCCCTCCTTTGGAGCTTAAATAGCTTGTGCCCCTCTTATGCCTGAAAAAGACAGGACTGGAGAGAAGATGGCTGATGAGTCCCTCCCCCAACCTCTCTTCTGAATCTAAATCCGTTTTGTGGATTGTGTGCAGTGCATACCCTCACTTCAGGTTCCCCAAACTCCCATACTCGAGAGAACCATGCTGATTCTACTCAGGACAGACCCTCAGCACCAACAGAGGAGGGGTCTCGATTTCACACTGATTTTCCTTACATTTTTCCCTGATTTTGACTACTGATACTAATGTATACACAGATAATTCACACCAAACTCTATGGCTCTAGTTCTTCCATCACACATACAGTAGTGTAAACTAGGAATAGCTGTACTGAAGACATCACTACATCAGTGTAAAACCAGTGTAATCAGGCCTTATCTATGCACACCGGTACAAGACCTATAGAAAAGCACATACATATAAAAGTACAACTAATCTTAGTATCATAATGCTAGCTTTCTTGGGGGAAGATACGGGTTCTGCAATAACGAAAAGCAATAGGGTCATATTATGTTTTACCTCTCAATTTTTTCAACACTGTTATCCTAGTGAGATAAGTGTACATTTTACAACACTCTTTCTTCACCCAGGACAGGAGAGCAAATCCTGACTGACAACAAGATTAAAGGCAAATCAGAGTAATGCAGGGCATACACAGCACCAATTAGACTTCCCCTTTGATTCACAGTCTATCCCCTACTGACAAAAAGCAAAAGCACTACTCGCCACACTTCTAAAAGATGTGAGCTAGTTACAGTAGCTGAAAGCTTAAAAATAAAAAAAAATAAAAAAAAAAATTTTAATGGAGATTTTTATAAAAAACAGGGGAAAAACAAAAACCAAAACACCTTGGGCCACATTATGATCACAGTTACACTCACATGTCCCCACTGATTTTACTGGATATGTTTAAACAGAGGGCAAAATTTAGCCTATATTCTTCTTCTTAAATCCAGATTTTGACTGGCCTCTGTGAGGTTTGAAAGGGAGTGGAAAGGGTGTGTCACAGTTTCACTCTCTGTGCTCCGCTAAGGATAGAGTATGCTTTCTGTTAGGCCCAGAGGGCACTATCCAACCCAAGGGGTGCATCGAGGAGGTAAGAGCATGGCGGGCTGTGTAGGTATGCTTCCCCTGACACTGCACAACTCCCCCTCCCCTAGATTTTCATGGATACCAGGCACCATGTTACAGTCTCTAATACTACAGAATGGAAATCTCACAGTCATAAGAAGATAGCTGGGATGATGACAAATGACATAACTTGATGGAAATGGAGAAAGTCAAACCCATAAAACATCTAAATAAGGGAAAGGAAGACGATATTATGGAAAAAGAGTGGAGGAACAGAGCCCTGGAAATCACCAGAGGAATCCTCCACATGCTCAACAAGATTAAATTAATCTGAGTACCTGGATAGAGGTGTGGGATCTGTAACCAGGTATAGCTCTTGTCACTTCAAATCTGGCCCCAAATCAGTAATAACCAAACAACACTGTAGTCAGTGTCTGGCTGCTGTTTGTCAGTCTATGAGCATTGTGTTAAATCAGTGCAACTCCTAAGCAGCAGATGAGCAGAGGGTAGGGGGAATCAAAATGTTTTTACAGCATTTAACATTCATATTAGAGATGGAGCCAAATCAGAACCCTGGATCAGACCCCATCTCTTATGCCAACCTTGAAGGAGTCTGAATCTGGATCTGATCTAAATCTGAACTTTGCAGTTTAGACTTCTTACTGCAATGGGCATGGGCAGAACACACATCTTGAACTCTGAGGAAGTTCAGACCTGAATTTGAACTCTGTAGCTGAATCTCCTCTTTTAATTTTGTGATTGGTATAAAACAAGAAAAATGTAGAAAACGTCATACTTTTAGAGAATGTCAGGATTTTCCTTAACCCCACATGTAGTGTACTTGCACCACCACCAGTCTATGGTGGGTGGGAGTCCATAGTTGAAATCCTGGCCCCATTAATGTCAATGATAAAACTCCCATAAACATCACCCCAGGCATGCTGGGAGCTATCCCAAGCAGGACCCACAGAACAAAAGAACCCCACATACTTTATATTACTAGTGTGGTAAGTGTCCCTTACCTATAGGCTTATTTTGGGCATTGACCTGATAATAGGGAAATGCTCTTAATTTTTTTTAAATGGTCAGCAGACAATCTTTAAAACAGTGCAGTAAAATTCCCTTATACAACAGAATTGTAAGCTTAAAAACAGCTTTCCATGCAATGCTTAGAAGATGTCTGAACTAGTCTTGCAGGATATCAGCAAAACCCTGTAGCCTTCAGCATCAGTTAACTCTCCTTACTCTTTTTGCTACAGTAATTGAAAAGAGGTCTCCAGGGCAGCAACAATAGTGGATGTCAAAAGGTTAAGGGTACTAATAACTCTAAAAAGAAAAGGTGAAGCCTCCAGGTGGTAGAGAGTTATTTATACATAGCATTGCTGAACATAAAAGAACCTGGAGAGGTATTGTTTGGTGCCCACTACTCCATCTACTGTGCTTTGCATGAAGAGCATCAGGAAAAATAATGACTTCTTCAGTATTTAAATGTCAGCATAGAGTAAAGTCAGCAATAATAGGCTCGGAGTATATTGCAAATCATTACATATTGTTTCTTTGAACAAACATAATATTATGACACTGCCTCACTCAGATTTAAAAGTACATTTTATAAATATGAACCATACCTCCTTTTGCGGGTTTAATTTTTGCCAACATTTGTGCCTGTAAAATGACCCATGGACATAAATCTGAATACTTGGGCATTTAACTGCACAATCTGTGGTGTAATCAGTTGATTATAGGACCTAGTACTCAGATTTTCACCGACAACTCAGTAGTGGGTACAGTTTGTGCAGGTAAAAGGGAGACCCCACCATTTTGAAAATTTGGTCCTGATCAGTCACACTCTCTCATGCATGCACATCACCAATACACTTACCCAGTAACTCCCCTAATTGGCAAATCATACTTATGTTCCAGATCAAAACAACTCACATTTGTAATCAGTGTATTAAAGAGAGCTTTCTTTCCCCCATAAATTAAATTATGTGATTTAAAGGGGACACCATCAACTTAAAAGATCACACTTTTGTCTCAATTACTTTTGCTTCTTATTGGTACAAGTAACTTCTAACATTATTGCAAGCCAAAGTGACTGGACAGAAAATTATTTTCCCTCTAATTTTCAGTTTGCTTATTTGCTGCATTGGACAGCTGCTACTCATTGATATGATACCCTCTTAATTGACAATGGTCATGTAGTTTTTCCTGAAGTTATGGCAGTCATGTTAGCATACAAAAAACCCAGATAATAAATAACTTCAGCCACTTTCATTTATAAATACACACAGCTACATTTTAATTTACTCCCACAGCACAACTGCCTTAATCAGACACCAGCTTTCTTATTCTATTTTATTTATATAAAGTAATATCCCATAGTACATTTATGGCCTCGTAATTTATCTGATAGGACTGCTCAGTTTAGCAGAGACTAGAAGTATTGCTGATGAAATGTCTAAAAACAGGCTCCCAGTTAAACAGACCTCTGTGTGTCCCCTGGTCGATAAGTAATGAAAGTCACCATCTGTTCACTGTGTGTGGTTCCCTCTCTTCCAGGTTTTCTAATCATTTTGCAAGTTAGTCATGCCATGGCCAGTGAAGGACTCACATATTCATCAACTGACAGCAAAATAAGACTTCTGGAAGAAAAGTAGGTGGCACTTCATAGCACTTTCTCCTGCATACTAAGTGCAATGTTAGCAAAAGGAAACAAGAAATGCATCTCCAACCTGTCATAAATGACTAGACCTATGTGTTGTTTAACGGCATCAGTTACATGGCATTACAAAATGGGCTAGAAAATAATTGGCTTGAGAAATATATTTTCTTTTTTGCCAATTTCTTCCCAGCTGGCTTATGTTCAACTTTTTTCTTTCATCAGAGGGAGTACAGACCAAAGGCCATTTGCAGTCTCTCATAGCTTTGTCTATTGACTACTGTATTGGCTCCTAAAAGGGAAGATCCTTCCAGCTGTAATGTTGCCAAGGATACAAAGTGCCAGCTATGAAGTATGGCTTAGTGCATTCATTGATTATGAAGCAGAGGCCTTCCAGTTCCTTGAAAATCAGTGTGACTAAAGCTGAATGAAATAATTTACTCACCCATCTTAAACCAGAAAGGAAATTGGTTTCATTCAGACTACAAAGGCTGTACACTTCCAAGCTGCCTACTATTCCATCTTTGTTTGTAAACATAAGACAAATTCTTCCCAGATATAATTCCACTAAAATCAGTTGAGTTATATCAGGGTTGAAATTGGTCCAATATTTTAAATTATTCTGACCTCCATAAAATGATGTAATGGTTCATAAATCAAAAAACAATAACAGAAGAGAAAATTGAAGATAATGAAATGTGATTGTGGTTTTACTAAAGATTTGTACTGAAATTGGGTGAGGAAATATAATAGGTACAACTAGGACTACTAGTTCCATCATTAACAGGAAATGTACTGAACTGAATTGCCTTATTCACTCAGGGTGCAGATACTTTCATAACAGTAACTCATTTCTCAAGTATGCACTTACCTGCACTCTGATTGGCTGTGGGCAATCATTAGCCAGAGCACAGAGATTTGCATAATAAGGGTATGGGTATTTTTAATTACTTATAGTGATTAAGTAAATTGCACTACTCTGGTTGACCACTAGAAATGTCTGTGTAGACCTTCTGGGTTGATTTCTGACTGGAAATCCTCCAAGGCCCAAGGAGAGCTTACCACAAAGAGCTCCTCCATTTTTTCTATCCCACTTCAATCCCACAAGCCACAATGCCCTGATCTCCTAGCGAGTTTCCACAGTGTCTGGAGACCAACAGGGAAGAATCAAAGCTTCTGCTCCACCGATCCCATTGTCGGATTGCTCCTATTCTGCAATATTTTTCCTGCATTATTCTCTGATAGAAAGATGCTTGCATTATTCAGCTATGTCAGGGATCGGTAACATTTGGCACGTGGCCCGCCAGGATAAGCCCTCTGGTGGCCGGGCCAGTTTCTTTACCTGCTGGGTCCATAGGTTCAGCAGATCGCGGCTCCTACTGGCTGCGGTTCGCCGCTCCAGACCAATGGGGGCTGCCGGAAGCAGTGGCCAGCTCATCCCTCGGCCCGTGCCGCTTTCCATAGCCCCCATTGACCTGAAGCGGTGAACCGCAGCCAGTAGGAGCCGTGATCGGCCAAACCTGTGGACGTGGCAGGTAAACAAACTGACCCAGCCCACCAGGGGGCTTACCCTGGAGGGCCAAACGTTGCTGGTTCCTGTTCTATGTAGTGGAACAAGATAATGCTTGCCCAATGCTATTCCAGTATATGCAAGGAGGAAAGTTCCTATCAGATTCAGTCATCTTGTTTTGAAACCAAAAGAAATCCAGAAGTGATCATTAATCTTTGTACAATGGTGTCAGGATATCCTGGAAAGTAAGAAGCTTGTCAGATTCACTCATCCAGCATCTGAATCAACATGATACTCAAACTAGAAGTAGGTGATAATCTATATCAGCCAATCTGCGCTCACACTCATTATAGGACACTTTGGGACAAACATATGTGGCCTCCTGCCAATCACCCACAGCTGTCAGCCTCCTAAACCTACACCTCAGGAACCAGATCTGCTCCCATTGAAATTAGGTGCACACAGATTAATCCAAAGACCTTCCACTCTCATCAGTGGAGATTCTCCAGATTTACAATGGTGTAACAGAGAGCAGAATCTGGCCGATTGGCACTTCTGCTATTTTATCAGGATCTGGCCCTTACTTACAGGTGGTCAGCAAAATGAAATCAAGATTTACAACTCCCAGATTAGCCCTTGGTACACCTATAAACAGAAGAGTGTATTTAAAGCACATTTTAATGTTAATTTACAGGATGTCTTCCTAATTTCTTAGGTCTTAGAAGTGCTTCCAACTGCCAGCTCCCACTATGGTCATCATGCCAGGATGCAAAATCTAACTGGGGCTTATTTGTTCGATGTTTGTACAACACCTAGCACAATGAGGTTACTCCCGATCTTGATTGGCACTTCTAGGTGCTATTGTAAAACAAAGAACAATAGTAATGCATTCTCTTTGGTGGCCTATCACTATGATGAAAAACAGCATTCATGCTGTCTACAGGATTAAGGTAAGTGACTGTTCCCTTCCCAGTATTCCATAGATGTCCTGAATCTTCTTTTCAAATAAAGGACATGTAGTAAGAACACTGGGATGAGTCCTGCATTCCTTACCTTGACAAAACTTTCATTGAAGTGAATGATAGTTTTAATAACTCCCTAAGGACTAAAGCCAAGATTTAAATAAATAAATAAATAAATAAAAATCAGTGCCTAAAAACAGGCCCCAGCATAAGTGGCCTGATTTTCAAAAGTGCTGTCACCTAACAATTCCCACTGAAGTGCTCAGCTCTTTTGAAAATCAGGCTGCTTATTAAGCTGCTATGTGAGGATTTAGGAGCCTAACTTGTAGGCACAGAATTTTGTAAAGCTTGGCTTTTAGATTATGGCCAGCTGACAATTTTAAAAAGCCATGAAATACTGGGGGAACTTGGGGAGGAGGGCAGGAATTAAGCTAAATTGCTATCAGTCTGCATGCTCCAATGCTGTTCGATGGTGAGTTTGCAAAGTACACAATGGGACATCACACTATGACGGAGTCTAGGACTGGGAAAGAACAACACTTCCCAGGCGTATCAAAGGAGGAAAGCAGCAAAAATTTACATTACAAGTGTGCTGAAATGCCCCTAGCCTGCTTACGTGGGGCACTGAGTGCTCAGTCCCAAAGCTCTCATTTTTTCAAATACTCCTGGGTAAAGAATCTGTACACAAAGCTGTTCACTTAACAGCAACAGGACAGCACCTTTGCTTTCCTTTTTGCAGTTTTGCTTTCAGACAAAAGTGAATGTAAAATAAGTGAGAGGAGAACAAGTCCCCTGTGGGAAAACTTGTAGAAATGATCCTGAGAAGAAGCTCTTGTAGTTTCCTCCAAATTATCTCATTGGAGCTTCAGATGGGATTTGCTCCCCTGCAAAAGTAGTACTGAGTTTGGCTTCCAAACCCCAGTGTCTCTGAATTTGCTCCAGGGCAGTGGTTCATTAATGTGTCTCCTGCAACTCTTTGCAGCACATGGTATTAAAACACTGTGTGATTTAACTATTAATCAAAGTTATTAGCCACCCAGGATGCTTTTACTATGTTATTGACCAATTAAGTTATCAACCTGCACTAAGTTAACTTATTTGCTGTGAGAATATTAGAAAGAGAGAGAGAGAGAACTATATTAAATGAAACAATGAATTTATACTACTGTGGCTCTTCTGCGTAATGTTGATTGCTAATTTGGCTCCTGAACTACTGAGGTCTGAGTATCACTGCTCCAGGGCCTTCTGGCCTATGGCCTTAACTGTTTAAGCAAAATCATCCAATAAACTAGCTCTCCCTAGGATTTCAGAAATGCCTGTATTTATTCAGTTGGGTAAGGAAAACAGACATTGTTGAGCAGGAGTCCTGCACGGAGGAGGCAGAATCCCTAAATTTGGCCCATCCTGAACAACATACTAGGTATCTCTAGAGAACAGGGTGAAAGAGAATATATCCTCCCCACTCAGGCTATGGAGCTATTCTGAGGCGGCTACGGTAGCCTAATAGCTCATCCTTCCCCAATCTGAAAGTGCTTTGAATCTTGTTGCTTACACACGTTACCCCACCCACTCCCACCCATGCTGTGAATGCGGCAGGCAAGGAATCCCTGCAGAGCTGGGCTCTGTTATAAAATGAGGTGCATATCGACTATGTAGCCTTCCTTTTGCCCAAAGCCATCGCCCAAAGTCCATCTCCATCCTGTACGTAGAATAGCTACACCATTTCCAATGCCATAGGGTGCTCCACAGCTGCAGAGGGGTGGGCTGCATTTGCCCTGGCTTCATATGCTGCCTTTATTTTAGAAACTTGTTTTCAGCAAATAGAATGTAGCCCACCTTTTCAAAACACCACAGCATCACATTAAATTTCTCTAGCTTTCCACTAAGTAATTGATCAACACTAAAATCTAACCAGACACTTTTATAGCCACTAGCTTTTCATTACTTGCATTTGTTTTATCTTCCGACTTCATTCTAAAAATCCTTTGCCTTTCACACCCATCTTTCGGCTCATGAGACCATTTTGTTAAGCATCTTTTGACGTCTAAACAGAGAGCAACCCTGAAAGCCATTAAGAATGGAACTCTTTTATTGCACATTTATTGTAATTACAGAAACCTTTATAAAAGCAGCTCCTTTTCAAGCTTTGGATGCCAGATCTACCCAATAGGTTGTAATTCCTTCCTGCACTTTGTTAGACTTCATCCATCTGCTAAGTCATATAAACATATACCACCAACATACATGGTTCACATTCCCATAAGTCTCCTGGAGTAACTGGCTGGCAAACAGATTTGTTTTATTGCGATCAGCTTTCTTTTTTCCAACAGATGACCTTGTAAGGGTCTGTGTAATAAACTGTTGTGGGTAGAACACTGACATTTATGTCAGATTTCTGTTCTCTCATTTACACAGAGTGTCTTAATGAACTTTAAAGTGATACCAAAAATATCAGTGCGCTTTGGAATCACAGAACGTTAAAGCTGGATCCTCAGCAGAAACAAGGATTACCACAATGAGGTAAATTCACATCATTTTAAGCAACAATTTAGCCCTATATGTACAAGTGTCCAAGCTACAGTTGCTGAAAGAGGAATAACTTAGAGCTTGAGTGAGGTTGAATTTTCATCTACAATGATATTTTAACACATTTTGATTTTAATAATATGAAGTATTTTTGAGTACTCTGAGGAGAAAGTACAAACTCTGCTCATGACCACTTGCCTTGGCTTTTCTGCTGTAAGTTAGGTCTTTTTCCCAAGCTCATTTATTTTATTTATTTGTACATTTCCTACATTTTAAACTCTGTAAATCCCAGGCACAAGCTAAACACCAATTTTTATTGGAAGTCGCTAGAGAATAGGTGAGCTGTCTCCATGCAACAATGTACGGTTCAACTATTTTTGTATTAACACAACTGCACATCGTGACATTTGTCCTATTTGTAAATAACATGTTATTTCCATATGATATGATACAATAAATATGCAAAGTCATTCTTGTGACTCTATTTCTATGTACCTATAAGCCCATGGACCTGATCTTGAAACCCCTACACAGGGCTAGATTGTGGCTGGGTGTGACATGCAGTAACATCTCCCCACTGCTTAGCAGCTGCCTGAAGCTCAGTCAACAAACTCAGCTTTCCACAAATAGAGGTATGGCTAACTGGAGAGGGAAGGAGTGTGGAAAGAGGCACTCTGCATGGTACAATCCCCTTTCAAAGGGTCACAATTTACAAGGCCACTTGCACAGTGAACTACGACTGTAGGAAGCAACAGCAACTCCTCCTCTCTGGCTTTGACACCCCAGAGGAGAGTCTGAACTAATGGCAGGTGGTAAAAGACATCAATGAGAAAAGAAAACGTTCCATCCACCGCTGCCTGTGCTAATGGGAAGGGTGGATATCAGGGTGCCTTTCAACGGCGAGTGGTGCAGCATGCCAGCCTCGGCAAGATCTGCAGCCCAAACTCCCCGCTGCTCACTGGCTCTCAGAGGCAGCCCGTTTTCTCCTCTGGACAGGAAGAGGCGGGCCAAAGAATAAACGTGATCATTGGTCCAGAGTCTAATTCTGGACCAGTTTTAAACTGGCATAACTCTATTAACTACAGTGAAGTACACTGGCACAAGTGAGAACAGAATCAGTTCCATTTTTCAATAGACTACAGCAGTCACCATTCAAAAAGAGCAGCATTTACCGGGCCGCTTTCCTTGTTTCCTATAATTAGAACAGGATATAACACACTGAACTAAAACAACGTGGTGACAGTCATTGTACCGGAAACTAGATTTGATTTTGGGTCAACCATTTTGGAGAAAGTATTTTAATGCTATTACAGCCTTCGTTTAAGGACTGACAGCAAACACTCAAAAGGGGTGCATTTAAAAAAAATGTAATTTTTATGGAATGTTACACTTAGGGCCTGATCCTGCAAACCCTCCACACACAGAACTTCCATTAGCCTCATTACACCGAATCAGCCAGGAAGTTTGCAGCACTTATTATGAAAGCATATAATGACAGATGTTAATCAGTCTGCAAAATTCAATGGATAATTTCTGCTATGGTAATACCACAGAATGAATCTTCCTGTCTTCCCTCAACTAGGACCCATATGCAGAACTCCTGTTAACTTCAACAAGAATTCAAAATGCAAAACACTTGCAGGATTGAGCCCTTGTTAAAACAAACAAGCAAAATACCCCAACTATTTCATTCAGATAAATCGTTACTGCAAAGGGCAAAATAGTGCATGCATTACCAGTGTTCATAAGGTGAATAATGCCAAACTGACATCACTGAAAGCTGAAGTACTCAAAACAGATACTTGCACAGCAGATCCTTGACTGGTGTGGACTGTCATAACTTCATTTAAGTCCATAAAGCTATGACAATTCACATCATGTAAAGATGGCCCCAGCATAGGTGACAGCAGTACAAATTTAACCAGGCTGCCCTATCAGCAGCATACCAGTATCTCAGTCTTGATCTAGAGCACGGGTCGGCAACCTATGGCATGCATGCCAAAGACGGCACGTGAGCCAATTTTTAATGGCACGCTGCTGTCTGCTGGGGACCCCAGAAGACAGCAGCGTGCCACTAAAAATCCTGCCCGGCCCGCTCTTCTCCACCCTCCCGCCCACCGCTCTCTCCTTGCAGGACAGGCAAGCATCCCCCTTCCTCCCCGCCTCTTCCCCCAGCGTGCTGGGTTCCTGCCCCTCCTTCTCTCCCTCCCTGTGGCCAATCAGCTGACGGCCCTTGCTACAGAGGGGGAGAGGGAAAAGCGGAGCCGCAGCGCACTTGCGCTCTCTGCTCCGGGGACCTTAGGGAAGGGGGGTGGAACCAGGGCATATCCCCTCCAGCCCCCTGCCGTGAGCCACTCAGGGCAGGCGGCTGGGAGCACCCCCACGACCCCAGCCCACACCCCCAGCCCTCTGCCCTCACCCCTGCACCGCCCTCACACCCCCCCCCAGGACTCTGTCCTTACCCCTGCACCCCCCACAACCCCAGCCATGACTCCGGCACCCTACTCACACACCCCAAGCCCCCTGCCCTGACTCCTGCACCCCCCACACATACCCAGCCTCCCCACACCCAATGCCCTGACTCTTGCATCCCCCACATCCTCACCTCCACCCTGAGCACCAAACGGGAGTTCCTGTGCGCGCGCGTACGCACACACACGCACACACACACACAAACAAACACACACACTCCCACCTGCACCCCTTGCACCAAATGGGAGCTGCCCAGGTAAGAGCTCCACACCCAAACCTCCTGCCCCAACCCTGAGCCCTCTCCCTCATTCTAGCTCCTGGCCAGACTCTGCACCCCAACCCCCAGCCTGCTCCTTCACCCCCAGCCCTGTACTCAGCGCACTCCCACCCTCATCTCAGTGCAGAGAGAGGAAGAGAACGGCTAGAACCCGGGAGAAGGTAGGTACCCACTCTATGTGGACAGGGCCGGGACCCCAGACCGGCACCGGGGCTGAGTGGGGCTGGCAGCCGGGACCCTGGCTGGCAGGATCCGGCAGACGGAACCCCAGACCAGCAGTGGGCTGAGCCGGTCAGCCCACTGCTGGTCTGGGGTCCTGGCCGCCGGCACCGCTCAGCCCGCTGCCGGTCTGGGGTTCTGGCTGCCTGCCCGGGGTTCTGGCTGCCTGCTCCTTGCCGCAGGACCCGCTCAGCCTGCTGCCGGCCTAGGTGAACGGAACCCCAGGCCGGCAACGGGCTGAGCGGGCTGGCAGCGTAACATCAGCATTTTAATCTAATTTTAAATGAAGCTTCTTAAACATTTTGAAGACCTTGTTTACATACAACAATAGTTTAGTTATATAATATATAGACTTATAGAGAGAGACCTTCTAAAAAACGTTAAAATGTATTATTGGCACGGAAAACCTTAAATTAAAGTGAATAAATGAAGACTCAGCACACCACTTCTAAAAGGTTGCCGACCCCTGATCTAGACGGACCACCTAGATGGTGTGCTGGCAATGTAATGTTCAGTCTCCATGCTGATTCTGTTGTTGGTCTCTCTGCTGACACTATTAACAAGAGCCACCTATAGTAATATTAAGTTTTTGTAATGAGCATGGCTGATCACTAGGAACTGGACTAGAACCAACACTTTCCACTGAACAGCAATCATATGGTAACAACTTCTAGTTACTACTGAACTGTGAGAAGATTTGAATTAGCAACACCATGGTAAAAGATTTTGTAACTCATTAAGAACTTCTTACACCATTTAGTTTTCCTTAGCAATTTACATTAATTTTAACATTATATATTTAATAAGTGATTCGTCCATTATCTCAGTATAAAACTGTACGTAAAACTCATGAACTTGCAGTAAAATAGAGTGAAGTATTTTATAATTCCCATATCAATACTATTCTGTTGCTGGATCTCATTTTAAGATATAGTATATATAAGAAGTATAACCTTACCATTGTCTTCAATGGAGAAGTAGATGATGTCACTGGTAGAACTATCGCCCTCTTTCAAGACATAGCTGATCTTCATTTCATCAATATCAGCTGATAAATGAAACATGCTAAGTGAATCACCAAAGCATTTTACTGCAGAATATAACACTTACCAATAGATTTTGAACTTTAGTATTTTAATTTAGCAAACAATATTTGATAACATTCTCATAAATTACTAATTGTTTTTGAAGAATAATACTTTAACATTGTTCTTTGTCAAACAAAGAAAAAGCCAGTTTTAGAAGATGTATCACTTTAAATTGTATAAACAAGAACTCAAACTCTATTGCAGTAGCATTAGTTCCTACCATGGTCCTTGCTCTGCAGTGCAGCAGTAATTAACCTGATTATTAATTTAAAGCTAAAAACTAACTTCTGTTTTGTTTTAATTTGTTCTTTAATGTAGTATTTAAAAGTTTAAATTAATTGCAAATTCTAGTTTTCAGAAACCCTTCACCAACATTATAATGAGAATGACTATGCTACACCTAAATTGTACATTGGGGAATAAAACTTTGTTGTACCAATAAAATAAAAACCAGCAGGATCTTATTAAAGGGAAAAAGGCAAAATACCACATTTATTGTGAATACAGAAAGAATCATAGTAAGCAGTTAGTTACAGCTGTAACATTCCATTCAATCTCATCTTTATTCACACATTCATTCATACACACACACACACACACAGGTTCTGCAAGGTTGTTATCATAGCAAGCAGTTAGTTATAGCTATAACATTCCATTCAATCTCATATTTATTCACACATTCATTCATACACACACACACACACACACACACAGGTTCTGCAAAGTTGTTATCATAGTTACCAGCCTTAGAGTTGCTCATGCCAAGCCACTGGCCAGGTGGCCTGGACATGAGGAGGGAGCAGGGCCTTGTCAGATGCTCATCTGATGCTCCTGGAAGTTGGTTTGCAGAATCAGACCCCAAAGTTCTGACTTTTTAGAGTCTATTTTTATAGGAATTTCTTCCTATGCCAGTCTATGGGAATTGCTGCATCATGCTGTTGCTGAATCAATCAGCAGATGGCACATTCCTGACGGCTCCAAGATGTTATCTTGTTCTTTGGTTCTCCCATTCTTGAGGCTGTTGGGTGGATTCCAGTCTGCCCTCCAGGGGTCCTCTGGTTATTTCCACTTGACGCCTTCTTCAGCCGATGGACACTGGATTCTTAGGCTGGCACCTCCCTGATCATTCAGTTATTATCCACACCAAGCATCCATCCACATACATCCTCTATCTCTATTTTAATCACAATTGTTAATACAACAAAAGGGCGGGGAGTCTCTGGGTGCTGTTTCTATTGTTAGAGTATTGCTTTGAGTCTCTGTGAATTGCTTTGAGAACAGACTCTGTCTTAGAATGTACTAACACAACTAGCAGCTTGCAAGTTTCACACACAGAGGGAGAGAAACAGTACCAAAAACCAAGAGACCTCTTAATTAGTAATACCCTGGAATTTAAACTATGGGGAATCAAACTCATTTGTGGTTTTAATACAGAACTTCTTTAATATGATCCAACATAATCCCCCTTTTGACACTAAGATTTATAATCGTCAGTGTCACTTTCTATGTAGCCTATTCAAGAGAAGGTACTGTGAGGCAATTTGAGTTTGTGATTCCAATTCATGCCACATACACGATCCTAGTGATGTATCTTTACTACAAGGTTCTGGGGCAACAGGCAAGGTGAGGCACACCCACTTTTGAGGAGTCCATTCGGTACAACCTCTAGTGTCCAATAGCTTCCCTCCCTCCCCAGCCCACTGGCTCGAGGTCCAGGGTAGCCAGAAGGATCCCATGTGTAATATGGGTAGTGGGCTAACCTTCAATACCTTTGCCTCCAGGGATTGTTGGTGTGCAATTTTGACAACAATTTCTCCCATTAACAAGTCTGGTTTTACAATACTGGAAACATATTGCATCCATTCATATTGATAAGTGTCAAACAATGATCTCTTTCTTTGTTTTAACAAATGCATCAAACCCTTAATATTTCCCAATATGACCCAGAACATTTTGTGTTCCAAAGTAGCTAGTGCAAGTATCTGCATTTCAGTGCATCCCATAGCTATGGCTGTGTAGTTTCCTATTTCTAATTTTTTTTTTTTTTTCTTATGGATCCTTAGAACTTTACATATTTACACACACACAGACAGATACATACACATTTTCTTTTCCTTAACATCCCTTCCACACTGCTCTGTTTTTTTTTTTTTTTTTTTTTCAGCTTACATTCCCTTTATACATTTGAGGCAATTAATTTCCAATAGAAGCCTCTTATGTTCTTTTAGCAAATTTGACTAAATTGTCCAGTCAAATGATTTTAATCAGATAGTTTATTTTTGCCTGGCTAATTTACAGACATTCCTTTGGAAAAGGGCCCATTTTTCTTTCAGAATGGCTGCAAAGAAACCAAGAATGCTCTTTCTCTAACACTTTTTTCCTTTTTAACATTTTCACAAATTTTAGCTGCTTAATTCCCTCCAGCCTCTGCAGAGTTAACTTTTTTTTTTTTTTTTTTTTGCTCTTTTCTCTTTGTAATTATGCCTGGGGGTGCCGTACATAGGACCTTCTCCCCCTTTACCTGCCTCCCTCCAGCCTCTGCAGAGTTAACTTTTTCACTCTTTTTGTATTCCTGGAGTGCCTCTTTCACTATTTTCAGCTGGCTTTGGGTATTTGTAGCCAGCACCTTCCAATTGTCTGCTCCCTTTTCCATTTGTGCCTTTTCCTCTTTACATGAAGACAAGCTGAGGGAAGAATCCTTACATGCCTCCCACAACAACCAAATTGCTGCTGCATCTCTTTTGGCAGCACTAGAAGGTTTGTATATGAGGATATACTGAGCCAATCTATCCTCTAGGTCCGAAATAGTGCAGACATCAGCTAGGGCTTGTTTAGTCCAAGAACTGTGGCCAAATTTTTGAAGGATTTGTTTAAAAGGTGTAATTTCTTTAACAAAAGGTGAGGTTGGAGTTCCTTCTGACTCCATTCCTCCCTCTGGTACTGGCTTACCCTGTTTTCTTTTAAACATCTTAACATGGATATTTCAATCTCTTTGTCACTGATGGTATTACTTAGGAAGTGACACAGCCTAGATTCTGAAATCATAGCTTAATCTATGCGTTTTTCTCCTGCTACCTTCCCGGAGGCCAGCAGGTTCCCTGCTATCTTCCCGGTGGCCAGCAGGTCCGGTTAACCTATTTCTCCCTGCTACCTTCTCGGAGGCCAGCAGGTCTGGTTAACCTATTTCTTCCCTGCTACCTTCTCGGAGGCCAGCAGGTCTAGTTTAATCTGTTCTTCCCTGCTACCTTCTCGGAGGCCAGCAGGTCCCCTGCTACCTTCTCGGAGGCCAGCAGGTCTAGTTTAATCTGTTCTTCCCTGCTACCTTCTCGGAGGCCAGCAGGTCCCCTGCTACCTTCTCGGAGGCCAGCAGGTCCCCTGCTACCTTCTCGGAGGCCAGCAGGTCCCCTGCTACCTTCTCGGAGGCCAGCAGGTCCCCTGCTACCTTCTCGGAGGCCAGCAGGTCCCCTGCTACCTTCTCGGAGGCCAGCAGGTCCCCTGCTACCTTCTCGGAGGCCAGCAGGTCTGGTTAACCTAATAGAAATGCCTAGCTCACTAGAGCTGGCGGTGTGCACACCAATATTTACAATAACTGAGGTTTTTTACCAATATTCCCCCTTTCGCAATTCTCCACCAAAATGTTGTACCAATAAAATAAAAACCAGCAGGATCTTATTAAAGGGAAAAAGGCAAAATACCACATTTATTGTGAATACAGAAAGAATCATAGTAAGCAGTTAGTTACAGCTGTAACATTCCATTCAATCTCATCTTTATTCACACATTCATTCATACACACACACACACACACAGGTTCTGCAAGGTTGTTATCATAGCAAGCAGTTAGTTATAGCTATAACATTCCATTCAATCTCATATTTATTCACACATTCATTCATACACACACACACACACACACACACACACAGGTTCTGCAAAGTTGTTATCATAGTTACCAGCCTTAGAGTTGCTCATGCCAAGCCACTGGCCAGGTGGCCTGGACATGAGGAGGGAGCAGGGCCTTGTCAGATGCTCATCTGATGCTCCTGGAAGTTGGTTTGCAGAATCAGACCCCAAAGTTCTGACTTTTTAGAGTCTATTTTTATAGGAATTTCTTCCTATGCCAGTCTATGGGAATTGCTGCATCATGCTGTTGCTGAATCAATCAGCAGATGGCACATTCCTGACGGCTCCAAGATGTTATCTTGTTCTTTGGTTCTCCCATTCTTGAGGCTGTTGGGTGGATTCCAGTCTGCCCTCCAGGGGTCCTCTGGTTATTTCCACTTGACGCCTTCTTCAGCCGATGGACACTGGATTCTTAGGCTGGCACCTCCCTGATCATTCAGTTATTATCCACACCAAGCATCCATCCACATACATCCTCTATCTCTATTTTAATCACAATTGTTAATACAACAAAAGGGCGGGGAGTCTCTGGGTGCTGTTTCTATTGTTAGAGTATTGCTTTGAGTCTCTGTGAATTGCTTTGAGAACAGACTCTGTCTTAGAATGTACTAACACAACTAGCAGCTTGCAAGTTTCACACACAGAGGGAGAGAAACAGTACCAAAAACCAAGAGACCTCTTAATTAGTAATACCCTGGAATTTAAACTATGGGGAATCAAACTCATTTGTGGTTTTAATACAGAACTTCTTTAATATGATCCAACAACTTGATCCCCATAGTTTTGTGCTTTTAAAAAAACAAAACAAAAAAACCCCCAACAACCTGTACCATACAACTATTTCAAATGACTGGGTATCAGATGAAATAGTGGGAAGTGTGGAAATTTTAATTAATTTTGCTTTATAGTGACTATTTCTGAATTCACTAAAAGTCTGATTCAAAGCTCACTGAAGATCTTTTACTTTTGCTTCTTCACACACAAGAAATAAGTTGACAGTTTCAGTTTTAAGTGAACATTCTTTGTGCATCTTAAAATACCTATATCTTCATACCCAACTCAGCAATGCAAATGTCCTGGATCTAATGCTACCCTGCCACACATGGGTGTTAACTCCCGTGGACTTCAATAGCAGTGGTACCTGCTTGCCTCATGGTTGATTTCAGTACTTTTAGTTAAACTGAAATCCTAATTCTTTACAGGTGTGGAACATTTGCAGCTGAATTGTAAACAAATTTTACTACATTAGAACTTGAAAGATTAACCGAAAGACTTTTAAGTAAAGTGATAATAAAGAACTAAAAATCTGAAATCATGCAGATTTTCAACCTAATAGCTTTTTCTTCTTTCTCTAAATCCAGAAACAAAGGTGGCTGCCTTCCCCCTTTTACCTTTGTCCCCCCTTTGTTCAGGAATCTACCCATGGCAGGTGGACCCGAGGTCTAGGGTCAAAGCACTTCTGGGGCCAAATTAAGACTTGATTCTCCCCCATAAGAGATGAATAACTCCACCTTGCTATCAATGGGAATTACTTATGTCCTGTGACAGAACAATACACACCATCACTAAATCTCCAGACATTTTCAGCCCATTTTTACAGATGGTGAAACCAAAGCACAGAAACGTGGAATGACTTCTCATAACTTACACAACAAGACAGGAATAGAGGCTAGGGCAACAATTTTCAAAAGTATTTACTTGATTTAGGCTCTGAAGTCCCAGTTTCAAATGTGATTTAGAGTGATTTAGGCACCCCTTTCAAGTCAAGTCAATAGGGCATGTGCTCCTAAATCACATAAAGACAGGTTTCAGAGTAACAGCCGTGTTAGTCTGTATTCGCAAAAAGAAAAGGAGTACTTGTGGCACCTTAGAGACTAACCAATTTAAGCATAAGCTTTCGTGAGCTACAGCTCACTTCATCGGATGCATACTGTGGAAAATACAGATGTTTTTATACATACAGACCATGGTGCCACAAGTACTCCTTTTCTTTTTTTGTAAATCACATAAAGTATGTCTACACAGCTCGTGGAAACAAACCAGCAGCAAGCCTCCCAGCCTGGGTCAACAGATTCAAGTTTGCAGGGTTCATGCTAGTGCTCTAAAAATAGCTGCGTTGACACCACATTGAAGTTGCAGCTCGGGTTCTGAAACCCACCACATCTCTAGGCTTTAGAGCTTGAGCTCCGGCCCAACCTGCAACTTCAAAATGCTGGCTACACAGCTAGTTTTAGAGCACTAGTGTAAGTCCCACAATCCCAAGTCTGTTAACCCAGGCTCACAGCACGGGCTGTGTAGAGAAACGCTCAGGTGCTTTTGAAAATATTACCCTGTGCCTCCTGATGCATTGTACCAGGACCTGACCACACGTTAGGGATGTTATCAAGTCTTGCAAGTAAGAAAGAGAACTTTAGGTTAAGTGTTGGCAGGTAAAACAAGCCTTTCAGCTTCCTTTTAAAATGTATTTATTTGTAATTTCAAGGCTATCCATGTACCTTGTAAATGGTTTAAGATCTTTAAGTTTTTGTCGTTATTTTTAAAAGACAATCCAGTTTAACCTTAAATTACCTCATAGGTGAGCAAGTGAATTGTCTAAGGTATATTCCTGGATCTAAAGGTTGTAAATGAATAAATCCATTAGCACCAACCTTGTGTAAATGTATTAATGCTCTCATTTCCAAGGCCAATATTAATGATGAATCCATGGTCTGGGCTATCTGTGATTTTGTACTTCAGCAGTTTGTGTGGGCTGTCTCGGTCTTCTGCCTTCAGTGACTTGCTGGTGATCAAGAAGCCCAAGTGTCCAGTCGGAAGGTTTCTCAGAGTTGGGGCACCTTTGTTCACCACTAACTGTGGCACCCCATTGTCCAGGGGATTGATCTGGATCTTCAACATCTGGGGTTGATGAGTCTCCAGAATGGTGTCAGGGAAAACGTAAAAGTCTGTGTGGGTCCCGTCAGTCATAGTGAACGAGAAGCTATCCTGGCTTGTTTCTGTACCATCATGTCTATAGCTGATCAGATTCTCATTCAAATCTAATTTGGTGAAGCTGGTCACAGGATAGCTGCTGTTATATAAAATCCGGCCATGGACAGGGACCTGGGTAACCGTGAAACGGAGCAAATGGTCAGGGGTGTCCCAATCTTCCACAGTCAACTCAAAGGGGGTAATCAGTTTGGTCTTCCCTTCCTCAACTACAAGGTCATTGATAGTCAGAATTGGCTTTTTATTGTCCACGTCTGTAATGGAGACCCTGAAGGTGCGGAAGACCGGATTATAGCCATCTGTCACTTCAAACTCGAAGCTGTCCATCTTCACCTCATCCTCTGCAGTGTGGATGTAGTAAATCTTATTGCCAGCTAGCTGGAGCTGAGAGAAGGAAGCAACAGGCACTCCAGGATTGTCTGAGCTCTCTAAGTGCCCTCGGTTAGGGGCCCGGGTGATGCCAAAGCGCAGGTTCTCATCAGGGCTGTTAATGTCACTAGTGCTGAGCAGGTCAGTTGTGAGCGTCACCTTCCCACCCTCTTTAAGAGTTACCCCTTTGTTAATCACCTCAGGAAAGACTATGTCAATGCCGCTGATGGTAATATAAAAGTATCTGTCTATCAAGGGGTTAATGCCATCAGTGACATCAAATTTAATCAGGTCACGGACCCCTTGTTGGCCAGTATGAGCATAACGGATAAAACCATGGTCTATATCATCCTGGGTGAAGTTCATGCCCACTGTAATGTTGCCTAATGGCTCCCCGTGTCTGCTCACATGCTGCAGAAGACCCTGCCTGGGTGCCAAGCGGATGATGTAGGTGAGGTTCCTGTCTTCTGAATCTATGTCTGTGGCTTTAAGGTCTCTGTTCGTGATAACCTTAGACCCACCAATCTCTATCTCCAGCCCATCATTGATAGTCATCCTAGGGGTCTCATCATCCATAAGGATCACCATGATCAGCACTTTCTGTTCCACTGTGTGCTGGCCATCACTTAGCTGGACTTTGAAGCTGTCCTCTTTAATTTCGGAGTCATCATGCTCATAGACAATGCTGGAGGCGTCCTGGATCTCCTCCATTGTGAAGTTGCGGATGGGTATGGCACCAGTTGTCAGCTGCTGCACAATTTGCCCATGCTTGGGGGGAACACTGATGAAGAAGTGCAAGTGGTCTGGGGGAAGATCAGCATCGGCGCCATTGAGGATGGGCGTGTCAATAACCAGACTCATCCCCTCCAGCACCACAAACTCACGCACAGACAGCTCAGGCTTTTCATCATTGGTAGGGATGATGATAATGGGGAAGAAGTGGTGTGGGGAGATGTTGACGCCATCAGAGCAGCAGAAAGTGAATCTGTCCTCTAAGGGCTCCACCCCCTTGTGGATGCTCTGAACATAGCTGATATGTCCCAGGTGAACATCTTTGATAGAGAAGGTGCTAATGGCAGTGCCAGCCCTAGACTTTTCAGACCCCGGGGCTGGAGAGATGTTCTCCAGGTATCCAGAAGTGGACTGAACAGTGATGGTGCACAAAATGTCATCCATGGGTGTATCCACATCCTCCACATCCAGTTGCTGCTGGGTCAGAGCTTTCTTTCCTCCCTCTGAGACAATGAACAGCTCGGGCCCCACAATCACTTTAGGTGCAGTGCTGTCCACAGGCAGCACAGTCACAGACACACATACCCCTTGCACCGTGCTGCCTCCCACCACCCACTCATGGGAGAGGTCAGAGATGGTCAGATTGAAAGAGTCATATCTCTTCTTCAGGCCAATCTCTCCACCAGTGTGAGCATAGACTATTGTCCCACTGATAAGGTCTTGCTGGGTGAATCTCTCCATGGGCACCTGATTTACCAGAATGTCACCCAGCTTGGGCGGATCCTTCACAAAGAAAGTCAGTGCCAGATCATCAGTATCTTCATCTGTGCCCTGGAGAAGGGAAGTAGTGATCTCAGTGACACCATTTTCTAGCACATCAATAGAGGGTCCCAGCAGCCCTTTACTACCAGGTAGAGTGATGCTAGGCCTTTCATCGTCCACGGGCTGCACAGTGATCCTAACAGTGATTGGCACATGGTGGATGCCATCACTCACTTCTAGTTGATAGAAGTCATTGGTGGACTCATCACCACTGTGCTGGTAGGATATACGCCCACTGGCAATATCATCTAGCAGGAAAGATTCTCCCTGGACCATCAGCCCCTCCAGGTAGCGCAGGTGGCCATGCTGGGGTGCCTGGTTTAAGATGAAGACAATTTGGTCTGTGTCCGTGTCCTGGTCAGTGGCATCCAACTGACTGGTGGTGAGAAGGAAGCTGCTCCCCTCGAGCACAGTGAAGCCCATGTTGGTGATCTGGGGTGGCTGGTTGTCCACTGGCTGCAGGAAGATTGTGAAGGTCCCTGGCACAGAGTTGCTCGCTGAGTCCTCTACACTGTAGTTAAATTGTACCACTCTTGGGGTGATACCCAGCTCCTGGTCAGGAGGCCGGTATGCCACCTTCTGATGGTTGACCTGGGCTTGGGTGAACTGAGTAATGGACACCAGAGGGTTGTCAGCCAGCACGATCTCTCCAGCTAGCAGAGGGTGGTTCTCATCTATGTCAGTTGGGGGTGTAAGCAGGGTGTATTTCAACTCGCTGTCATCTGTGTCCAGGTCAGTGTAGCGCAAATAGCGCTTTCTGAATTGGGTCACCTGGTACTCCAAGACTGTCATCTGTAGGCTAGTGCCTGGGTATAGCTGTGGGGGCAAATTGTCTACTGGTTGCACTTTGACGGTGAATACTTGATCCCCAGACTGGTTAGGGGGCTCATTGTCATCCTGGAGGTGGAACACAAACTGGTCTATCACAGGACTGGTGCTATGGGGTCCTGTGTGCCTGTAGAACAGCCTTCCATCCAGGATGTCCTGCTGCAGCCATTCACTCACCACCTTCTCATACACACCCTCACTTTCCACAAAGTGCCATGAAGAGGAAGCACCACCAGCCTCCTCCATGTTCTCTTCCCTCTCATAGGATGGCGGTGTCTCTGCCTGGCACAGGAGAAGCTCACCCAGGCGGTGGGAGTGTGAGGCGTGGGCAGAATCCTCAGGGTCCTTCTGAAGTATAAAGCGAATAGACGACTCTTCAGAATCAATGTCAGTGGCGCTGAGAACGAAGGGTGAGATCTGGACAGCCTGGTGCTCTCTCAGCACCAGCCCGGTGTTGGCGTTGAGCAGGGGTGGCTGGTCATCAACAGGGGCGATGATGATGGGAAAAAGAAACTCCACCTGGTGCTGCCCGTCCTCCATGAGGAACACGGTGTTGTCACTGTAGCCGTGCTCGCTGCCATCGTGCTGGTAAACTACCTGCCCAGCCTCCAGCTCGGCTGCTGTGAAGTACTTGCGGCCGGGTGGCGCGCCCAGTACCCTGAGCTCACCATGTCGCAGGCCCCGTGTCACCCAGACCTTCACCTCGCTCAGGTTGTCCTCATCGCTTATCTCCAGAGTGCCAGACAGAGGCCTCGACTGCCCCTCGAAGAGCATGAGCTGGGGGCCGGCGGCTTGGCTGAAGGTAGCCACTGGGGCTAGCGTGTTCATGGGCTTCACCACCACCATGAAGGCAAAGGGCTCGGAAGAGGCGCCCTCAGGGTCCAGCACCTTCATTTCCATCTGGAAGATGCGCTCCTGGTCCGAGTCCACAGTGGGCGGCTGGTAGGCGATCTTCAGCTCCCTCAGCTCCCGCTGGGTGAAGGAGGTGAGGGGCCGGCCTGGCTCGTCGGTGCTGAGCAGGTAGCCCCGCAGCCGGAGATCCTCGCCTTCCCGCCCGCCGGGGCTGGGGCTGGGCCAGGGCGCGGTGAGGCTGAAGAGCAGCAGGTCCGGGGGGCTCTCCAGGTCCTCGGCCGCCAGCATGTCGGGGGTGAGGGCGGTGAGCACGAACTGACCCACCTCGGCCACCAGCAGCGCCGCGAAGCCCAGGGAGGGGGCCGCGTTGGCCGCGCCGCCCCGCAGCCGCACCGCCACCTGGAAGTACTCCGGCTCCGCGCCGGCCAGCAGCTCCACCCGCATGGGGATGGCGTCGCGGCGGGGCCAGGGCTCGGCCGCCGTGTGCTGGTAGCGGATCCCCGCCCGCAGGAAGCGGCCGCACTCGCTGCTGTAGCCGGGGGGCAGCGGGCGCCCGTCGGAGTCCACCAGGCGCCCGTGGGCGGGCAGGGGGGCGCCGCCGTCCGACGGGGGCCGCGCGGTGAGGCGGCAGCGGCCCTCGGGGAAGCCCAGCACGCTGGCGTCCAGGGGCGGGCTGAGCCCCAGCCGCGACTCCACCTCCAGCGGCAGGTGGCGGCGGAGCAGGCGCGGCGGCCGGGCCAGCACCTCCACCGGCAGCGCCAGGGGCAGGAGGCGCGGGCGGCGGGGCGAGCCCGAGCGCAGCTGGAGGCGCAGGCGGTAGCGGCCGGGGCGGGGGGCGCCGTAGTGGGTGTAGGTGACCTGGCCGGGGCCGAAGCGGCAGGGGAAGCGCCTGGGGGAGAGGGCGCCGGGGCTGGGCGGGCCCGGCTCTTCGCTCTCCAGCGCCGTCAGCTCGCACGTCTCCTCCGGCGGCACGCGGATCGCCAGGTCCCGCGCCGGGTCCAGCGCCACGGAGCGGCCGCAGGGCACCCGCAGCCCCCTGCCGGCCACCAGCAGCCCGCCGCCGCCGAGTCCCGGGGGCAGGAGGAGAGGAAGCGGGTCCGGGTCCTGCTGCGCTTCTCGCCGCGCCGCCAGGCTGCACAGCAGCAGCCCGGCTAGCAGCACCAGGCAGTGATCACTAGCCATCGCCCCCTTTGGCCGGGGGTGCCCTGCTCTGGGAGACCGGCTGCTGCACCGGCTGGGGCGGCTCCGCGGCAAGGTGCACTGGCCGCCTCCTCTTCTAGCAGCTGCTCGCGGGGCTGGGCGAGCGGTGCGCTCTGTTCTGCCCCAGCCGGCTGCAGGTACGAAAGAGAAGGGGGCGGCAGCTCCTAGCACCGCCCCGGCGCAGCCAGACAGCCCACCCGGGGACCCATCGCCTGCCCTACAGCCTAGAGGAGAAAGCAGCTCCTGCACAAACTAACCCAGCCCCCAGGAGACGGGGAGACAGGAACGCCCCTGCTGGGCTCTGATTTTCCACTACAGGGACTCACTCGTCTCTTCTAGGACTGCAGTGACTTCAACTGACTGGGGCTCTAGTCCCACCACGAATGGCTCTAGGTTAGTGTGTACCCCCCTAGGGCACAAAGACTTCAGTTTATTCTCTGATATACTGATCTCTCACCTCACATAAGATGGTTTGTTATGAACTACAGCTTCCCAGTGCTTCCTTGGATCAGCTTTAAGAGCCAGACTTTGCACTCTGTTTAAACGCAATGTCTCTACCTTTACACAGGTGTCATTGAGAGCAGCATAGGGCTTTTCATCTCATCTCCTTCAATCAACTATGTAACTGTACTATGATACAACTAATACTAAGCTCTTACATAAGAACCACAGCTGAAAATAATTAAGCTTGCTAAGTGCTGTCCAAATTGGGGAGAGTGACACTGGACCTGCTTCAAATCCCTTATTACCATAAACATCTTTCTCTGACTCTCCAACAGTGTTTAAGGAACAGGAGGGCATTCCAGACAGTTTTTTTTTTTTTTTTTAAACACCTGGTACTATCAACACCTTTCTGTACAGCGGGCTATACATCTGGAGAAAACATACTTGCCCCTTTCCTAGTTTGGTGTCAAGTTCCATGGTGTGTATATTAAGAAGTGAAGTTTTGAGCCTACTTTGGAAAATTTCTGTTGCCTTTGACTCACTATCTAGTTCTGCTAAACAAACACTAGCAAATCCACATGAGACAAGGCTGAGATTTTCAAAACTATAGCATTAGGGAGGGAAGAGGAAGGCTTGAAAAACCAATTTACTGAATGGCTACTCTTACAGAGACAAGAAGGAGCTTACCCAAACATATGCAACCATCATGACAAACTACTGTAACGGCCTTTTCTGTAAATATTGGTACACAAATTACATTCATGGTGATCTTTTTTTAAAATAACAAAAATCAAAAGCAAACATGCATTTAGTGATCACTAAAGTTATCACAACATTATGTGCTCAGTTTTTCTTAATTATTAAAATGGAAAGAATTGTAAAATCATATTTATGTTTTATGCTTTATTCTGTTTTACTGTTTGCAGTTTGGATAGTGAAAATAGCCTGGCCAGTGTTACATTTTCAGTAAGTTTCTTGTTAATTTCACTTTCCATCTTCATGTACCAGCTCAATGCTAGGATTGCCTACAGGGAAAATGAATGTTTATTTAAATCAATTTCCATTGGAATAAAACACAGTCTTCATTTTTTAAAAGCACATTTTTAACAAGGTTTTTGACTACATTTATCCTAGTACTATTCTGTTAAGGGGACAAGAGTATAAAATACTTTTATCATATTTTATTTACTTTCTGTAATATCCTCTTAAGAACTTGAAGAAAAAATACTAAAAATATTAACACAGTTTATTTTCTTTAATGTTTGCCCTGCTACTGCTTCCATTTAAATCAATTGGTCATTTGCCATGGACTACAATGAGACCAAGATTAGTCCCTATAAGTCTTTGTGTTTTAAAAAATTTTTTTGGTTTAATTTGTGGGTTTTGCAGCAGAAAAGCTTTCAAAAAACTTCTAGTTTGTTCCTGTAGAAGCAGTAGGGGGCACACTGGGAGACCAGATACTACTTTTATCCAGAGCTTTATACAATTTACTGCTTCTGTTAGTTTTTAAATTTGCCAATGGTGATGTAAAGAGTAAAAAAAACTTTCCCTCTCAGATATAGCATTTTTAAGGTACAGTAGGATAAGCTATAGTTCTACACACTCCTTGGAGTGTTCTTTGGAGTTAAGACTTCAAGATTAAAGCGTGGTTGGGAGCAATCAACTTTTATTGGGATTTGTCTTTTCAGTGACAAAGCTGTATATATATATGCATAAAATTATTTGGAGAGAGACAAGGTGGGTGTGGTGATATCTTTTATTGGACCGAATTCTGTTGGTGAGAGAGCAGCTTTGGAGTTTACACCCGAAGAAGATTATTTGTAATAACGATTGTATTAAGAATGCTATCCAAAATGAAGGCCAGATCCTGCTCACCGTCCTCACACAAGTAGTTTCACTGAATAAGGTGAGCAGGGCTTGGCTATTATGTTGTCTACTATTCATCATATAACCAGCGTTCCACGTAATATGTATTGTGTGATCAGGGAATGTGTAGAATATATATTAGTCAAGCATTAGGAAAAAAGCATATAAAGGGCCTGTCACCACGGTGTTGCTCCAGTTGTACACCTGTGTAACTGACTGAAAAACAGGTGTACCACAGTGGTGAATCAACCCCTATATTTTCTTGGATACCTATCTAGCATCTATATTCTACACATTCCCTGATTAGGATCTAGTTTTTTTCTTTATGTTCTTCACAATTTGTTTCTTTATGTTCTCAGATGGAATTAAACAATAAAAAAAACCAAACCCTTTAGAGCAGCTCAAGCTACAGGGTCAGATCCACAGCTGGTGTAAGTCAGTGTAGCTCCATTGACTTTAGTGAAGGGTCTGCCCATCATTTCTAAGGAAGAATGAAGTAAGAGTAACACCTGTTTTGAGGGTTTAGTAAATGATAAAACATGTCAGAGGAAAATAAGATACTGACACAGTGTTCCAAATCTTCCCATGGAGAGTTAAACTAGCCGTGGGTGGTGGTAAGAAGTTCTTTGCAAGCTAAGCAGGAAAAATGAAAGTTATTTGCCAGTCTTCTCTGATGTGAATCAATTATGTTGTTTTCTTATGACTCTAGTACATTTTGCTTTTTGTTGTGAAAGCATTGCTGCATAGAAATAACCTTTAGGAGGTGGCTAAGTAGAGTAATCCATTGTGATGACTCTGATGTACTACTGGGCTGACATTTCACAACAGACTACTATGGCAATTACAAACTGCAGCCCAAGTGAGCAGAAAGGTCTAACAAAACCTGATTTCTGGTAATGGACCGTGTTGTCACACTGCGATTCTTTTTCATAGTCACCTTGATGAACAGGCATCAAGCTGACCGACAGAAAGATCTCTGAATGTACAGAGCGTTATTTGCTGCACAAGTAGGTATGACCCTCTTAACACTGAAACTGAGGAAAAGTCTTTCAATAGAGGTAGCTATTTTGTAGCACTACAAAATTCCAGATTATAAACCAAATGCTACACAGGTGTCAAACTGAATGGACACTGGAATGTCCAAAGATACATCTCCTTACCTATTTTAGGAGGTGTTGAAGTACTCTCAACTGACATTCATCAAAAGGTCTGGTTGTCTGAGCAGCGCATTGAAGTGGTGCTTCCATATTAGGCTTGGTTCATGTCTTCTGAATCAGGATAATACTCAGCTTCCAGGCCCATTCAAGCTTTTCATAGATCAAATCCCTCTTTATACAAGATGTAATGAAGAGGTTTGTTGGATGAAGCTCTGCTGCAGTATTTGTGTTTTAGGGAGGGAGGCTTTATTAATGGATATCCAGAATAGAAAAAGTACCAAGCAGTCTGAAAAATAAAGGTAGAAGAGGCATGTAATAAAAATGATATTTCTAAATTTAAGTGTAAATATGGAACTATTTTCTTTTGCAGATGGATACATTTAGCTACATTAGCTAAAAAAATGAAATCCCCTTCTTTTGGGAGTGGTAGTATGAGCTGATCTTGGTGCATAGATATTATGACTTGAGACATTCCTAAAATAGGCAAATAGATCTCAATGCAGGGTAGCAGCTTCAACCATTGCTTTCTGAGGATGCACACACTGGTCATGTTTTCACTCGAGATATCTTTCACAGCAACTAGGACAAAATCAACATAGCCCCCATAAGACAATAGGCAAATTCTGCCCTAGCATGTGCAGGTGGGGCTCATATTAACTTAGTTGGGAACCACACATAGCCATTTGAGAGCATAATTTGTCCTTTTTGCTAATGATATTAGGACAAGATGAAAAAATTTATCCTGGTTTCCAAAGCCTGGTTCCTCTGATTGTAATATCATAGGCACAAATGAGATTTCAAACTCTAATGCCTACACAGCAAAGAAAAACCTGAGCCCAGAAGGCCACACTGCAATGAGAAAACCTGAGCCCTGTGAGCCCAAGTCAGCTGGCATGAGCCAGCCATAGGTTTTTCTTTGCTGTGTAGACATACCCGGAAACTCCATTCACAGGGCGGGCCTCAAGGTAAGTGGTAAGTGTGCAGCTGTCAGGGCCTTGCTTTGTTAGCAT
The DNA here is from genome assembly GCF_015237465.2 of Chelonia mydas. Lineage (NCBI taxonomy): Eukaryota > Metazoa > Chordata > Testudines > Cheloniidae > Chelonia > Chelonia mydas. The sequence continues at coordinate 54,553,865 of NC_057852.1, forward strand.
TCTCTTTCCCACATTGGGTAGAGGAGGTTGTTGATGTATGCTATGTGAGTGGTCTCAACTGACATTGACTCTTTGACCACCACCAACTTGAAAAAATGAACTGCAGTAGCTCAGTCTCCATTTTAAGTGCTAAAATCCTCCATTCCCCACCTTCCTTGCTGATGAAAATCTTTGACTTGTCCCCACAATTACAATGCATCCTAACCTTCTTTCCCTAATTGCAAAGTCTCCCATGCAAACCCTCCACCCAGCTTTCAAACTGACACACCTAGATGTACTATACAGGTTATAGGTGTTTGCTAGAGCTCTAGCAAACTTTAGGTCTCATAGGGCTTGCAAGTTCCTAGTACTAACCCTGCTCCTACATCAGGACATTTGGAAGTATTTTTAAAAATTGAATTCTCAGTTCTGAAACAAAAAGAGATACACATTAGACAAATCACTTTTTTTTTTTTAAAGGAATGTTAAGGAAAAGTTAGCACATGTGACTCCATTTTGGTTTGGGGCCCACCATTGTCTAAAAGCAAGCACATCATGCACCAGGAGGAGTGTTCCTTAGATACTGCATTCCTGTGAAAATCCTCCTCCTTGTCTCCAGCCTGCCTTGACTCCCGGTATCTGTTCTTTGTCAGTCCCTAAACTCCCTATCTCCTGGCCTTTGATCTGAGGCCTCCCATCCTGATAATAAAAGTTACTGATGCATGGCTTTAGGACCATGCTGTGTAACTAACATACTAGTTTAGCATGAGGAATGCACCAAGCAGAGATAGGTGGTAGATAAGAAAAGGGTTTGTTTATTGGCTAAGGTTTCCGATGCACGAGGACAACATGCTTTGCTAAAAAGTATATAACCTTTGTATAATCTGTATTCGGGGTCCCCTCCTGGCTAGCAGGGGGGCACCATGCTCGAGCGTGATAAACTTGGTGTTTTTTGGGAACGCGGCAGTTGTGGACTTTGTTTATGTGCCTCAGCCTAGATTCGAACTGTGCGTGTCCTACCAGGTGTAATTCGCAGCAGTTGTGTGCGTGTCCTACCAGCTGTAATTTGCAGCAGGTGTATACAATGTACTCCTGAAATGTGACCACAAATTATGCATGGTTCCCTGACTGAGATACATAAAATTTTTGATAAACTGTTAGTCACATTAAAGTCAGTTAAAGACTAAGACCCCATCCTGCAAAGACTTACATTAAACTTTACACCTTGTGGGTAGCTCCATTCTGTTCACTGGGATTACACACAGTGCACATGTCTTTATAGAATTAGGGCCTAAGTATGTAGAACAGTTTCAGTATTATGCACATTGTATCCACTAGAGTTGAGGATTATATGGTTTTCTTAAAAGAGGGGACCTGAGCAATAATAATGAAAATAATGCACTTTTTTAGCTTTATCTGAGGAGATCAAACATTTCACCTAGCACCCCTTTAAAGTAGATAATGAAAGCACTGTCCCATTTTTAAAGACAGGGAAACTTGGACACAAAGGAGCAAAGTAACACGCACAGAATCACACATCAGATAAGAGCTAGTGGACTAGACCTCAGGTCTTCTTACGTACAGACCTGTGCTCTAGATACCACGGTTTCACATGCAAGGGCCATATCATTAGAAATATGGATGTCAAAATCCTCCCCCCCCCCCGCTTCCTGGAAGTCTTCTTCCAGTGCAGCATCAGTAAGTCAAAGAAAGTCACCAAATTTGGCTGCAGCAATGACACACATGAAGGAGTTAAGAGGGCATTTTAATATTTAACAACTATAATTGATCTTTAATTTATGACAAGCAATGTACTTAAAATTGTCTGCATATCCAGTATAGAGTATGTTTATGTTATGATATTTCAGATCCTTAGAGTGCTAAATTTATTGCTGGATCAAGCAGGTACAATTCCATTAAGTTGCAAAGGGTACACATACTAGCTTTCAATTTGGCTCAGGGTTTTGGCCTGTAATCTTCAGTGTGGGAGCTACATTATGTGTATCTCCTTTCAGCAAAAGAAAAAACAAATGCCTAGTACACTTGCTTGTATTGCATGATGTTAGGGCATATTGTATCATGTGATTTATCTAACTGGATATAAATGAATGAGAAAAGGTAATGTAAAACAGAGGTTTTGTGTCATAGGTTGGGCACCTACATGCAGAAGGCTTGCCACCCATGTAGCTTGATGAGAAGGTGAGTATCCGAGATTAGGCTGCTGGAGATCTGCAGGATGTGATTCAGTTTGTATAGAATTCTGGTAGAATGCTTCTAAAATCCCCCCTGAAGTGTTCTATACTGGGAGCAGCTGTTGATTCTCATCAAGTGTATATAATTAGCTGCAACAGAGTTTATTTGTAAAATTCAATAGTTGTGTAAGAGTCTGGTATGGACATGGTACAGTACATGAAAACTGGATAATTAAGTCCTGAGTCTGAAAGCCTTATGCAAACACCATCACTTTTATACTTTGTTCAACTGACGGCACAATGCAGAATTATAGGGAATAATTAAAATGGTGTCTGAAGAGCACTGGACAATTTGGCAGCTTTCTGGTGGGACTTTTGCAATACCCTTTGTCCAAAGTTTACAACTTCAGTAGATTCTATTGGGTTCTAGTATACAACAATAATTTTGGGTGCTGTTTTCTTTCCCCCTTCTGGACAACTCTCTTCAAATCTTACCTTAAAACGTCCCATTTTCTCTTTAAAGATTGCATATTGGAATAAGTTATTTTTGTATCTTACAGTAAAAGTGATCAGACTATTTAAAGAGAAGAGTGGAGAGGACAGATCTGTAGATGCAGACCTGGGTCTTTTGAGTGCATTTCCTCTATGACTAAAATATTAAAATCTAAATATAACTGAAAATGCGTAACCCACTGTAACGTGACAGGGTACACACAAGCTGTGGAAGTGATAATTTAGATCAGCTCTCCACAGATTACTTTCTGTCTGGTTTAATAAGATGTCAGATTTACTAGTGTCAGTGATTTAGGACTCGTAACTCTTTATCCTTCCTGAAGCTGAGTTTGTTAACCAGATACATGAAGAGCAAGACAAGAATATTATGCATATAAGTACTTCCTATTTCAAAACCAGCATTAGGTACCTCTAATCCTAGTAGTGAAAACCACAATATGAAACACTGCAGTACCTAACAAATTGGTGCTGTTCCGAGCAGCACTGAAATCAAAGGGAGTTGCATGTGGGCATCTCAGGGTAGAGGGAAAAAATTAACTCCTAGAAGTGAAACCCCCAGAGAGGACTGGAAACTGACTCACTGACTGTCAAAAGGGTGGAGTCTGGTCCCTTTGGAATGATCAGGGGAAGAGGGTGGTGACCTCAGGAGACCATTGAAAAGAGAAAGGCATTGCCAGTGGAGCAGCTGTAGCTCCATTAGGACTGTGCTGTCGTGGAAACCTTCTAGCTGCAACCTTGGGGGTGGGGTGGGGAGGGGGGAGGCAGACATGGCCCTCCACAACTTTTTACCATTCTGTTTTATGCCCACTTCAAGGTGGCTGTGGGACCCCCAAGGAATGTGTGTGGTTGCACCCACTGGTGGTCCCCAGCTTCTCTCCATGGTGGTGCTCCTAGCCTGTAGGAAATCTCGGCTTTAAAAAAAAAAAAAATGTTGAGAGCAATAGCATTATCGGATGTCATCATAACCATAGAGCTAAGGGTAGCCTAGAATTCCTCCTTACCTGTAAGGGGTTAAGAAGCTCAAATAACCTGGTTGGCACCTGACCAAAAGGACCCATGGGGAAAGAAGATACTTTCAAATCGTGGGGGGGAAGGCTTTGTTTTGGTGTGTTCTCTTGGGAAGCAGAGAAGCATCAGGTCAGAAAACTCCTTCTCCTATAAACCATCCTAAGTCTCTCATACTACAAATTGTAAGTAAAAGCCAGGCAAGGCATGTTAGATTACCTTTTGTTCTGCTTGTGAATTTTTCCTTTGCTGGAGGGAGGTTTATTCCTGCTTTTTGTAACTTTGAAACTAAGCCTAGAGGAAGTTCTGCTGTGTTTTTGAATCTTTTGTTACCCCGTAAAGTTATTTGCCATCCTGATTTTACAGATGTGATTTTTACTTTTTTTAAAAATAAAATCCTTCTTTTAAGAACCTGACTGATTTCTTTATTGTCCTAAGACTCAGGGGTTTGGGTCTGTGATCACTTTGTAATCAATTGATTAGGATATTATTCTCAAGCCTCCCCAGGAAAGGGGGTGTAAGGGCTTGGGGGGAATAGGAACTCCAAGTGGTCCTTTCCCTGATTCTGTGTTAAATCACTTGGTAGTGGCAGTGTACTGTCCAAGGGCAAAGAATTTGTGCCTTGGGGAAGTTTTAACCTAAGCTGGTAGAAATAAGCATAGGGGTTCTTTCATGAGGGTCCCCACATCTGAACTCTAGAGTTCAGAGTGGGGAGGGAACCCTGACAGATGTTGACCGTTTCCATGGCTTCGGAGGGGGGGTGATGTTGAGGATGCAACTATCCCCCCCAACCTCTCCCATCTATACTAGGAGATCCCTGAACATACAAGCACCTTAGACCCACAGAAAAATCTTGAACAGGTCCTAAGTGGAGAATAAGTACATCTGTTTTAGCACAGTTCCTGTGTTGTGCGTGTATAGGAGCCAATTTTGACTGGTACTTGGTGAACTTACAGCTCTTGTGTGCGCGCGCAGGGGACCCTGATTTTTTGGGATAGAATTCGGCTGACAGCATCTTGACCTAATGAACATGTCTAATAAGATTATGCTGTAAACTGAGAATGAAACCACCACTGCTTGCTTTTACTTTTACACAATTGACTTTCAGGATACTATCATTCTCCACTCTAGTTATAAAAGCACTTCTCCAGCTGTCATGTGATTTCAGTGTTGTTAAGCTCGTGTTAATAGATATATTTCCCTCCCACCCGGGAAAAAAAGTGTACACTTTTGGAAAAAAATTGTTTTAAATACTTAATTTTTCCTTCAAAATGGTAAAAATTAATTTTTTTTCATAATTGGTCTTCTGGTACAGGGAAGGAATGTATTAGATTCACAGTTTAACTCTTTCACCCCAACTACTACTTCTCTACACATATACAAACAGCACATCTTGTATTGATGCTCAGGGAGTTTGCATCTTTTATCACTATGCACATTCATTTACTTTTCACTTTACACTGCTTTCAATCACTGGGCGTTCAGTAGGTTGATCAGCACAGACAGACAGACACACACACACAGAGTCTACTTACCAGCCATGAGGCTACATTTGCTTTCGGGGTTGCTCAAAACACCAACGATCTGGTGATCTGCCTCGTCCCCATATTCTGTTAACTTTCTCTCTTCATCTAACAGATGGCTGTTTTTCTCTCAACACAGAAACCCAAATGTGCATAGAAGTATATTACACTAACTGTAGTTTCAAGTAAAGCAGATATACAGTCCATAAAATGATGACACTTACAGTATACCACACTATCTACATACTGTAGATGCATTTTAAAAAGCAACTGATACAAATATTTCGGGCTCAACAGCTTTAACATTTAAAACAAAATCAAGGTGTTGTGATGAAGCAAAATTGCCAAGATTCATACATTTAAAACAAAAATAGGTAATTAAATATTTTAGAACTACACACTGGTCAATTCTGTGAATCCTCACTCACACGACTGATTCTTATTAACATGAATAGTCCCATTGTCTTTGAGAATATGGATTACTCCCACTAGTAAGAGTACTAAGGACAGGGCCTAAGTTACTAACCTAAATCCAGGTTTATTCAATAGTATTATGAAGCCTGTACATAGGCCAAATCCTGCTGGTCTTCTCTAGGTGGGGACGGACCTGAACCAGAGTGTCTCCACTGCAGAAAGAAGACAGGATTTGGGACTCCCTGTGCTTCAATGCACATGGAGTTTTTGTGGCTATGCAGGGCCAAGGCCAGTGAATGCAGGACCAGCTATTCTCTTGCATGGAGGAAGGATGTATCAACTGTCAAGGATACCCCGATTCTGCAATCTGAATGGAAGCAGAATTCATTCATTCCCAGCCATGATGAAGCAGCTCATAGCACAAAGAGCCATTTGGGCTACATGCTGAATTGAAGAATTGGATGCACCTTCTCCTGAGCTATTCATCTTCCAGCAGCAATTTTAATTCCATTTTGAGATTTGTGTAAAACACAGTAAAGATGAGCCATTGCAGCTAAATTTTGATCGCTTAAAAATTCAGGTATGTTTTGGTTGGCATAGCTGGTGCCTGCTCCTCTCTCTAGTGAGAGCTGAAGATGCTCAGCACTTTTGAAAACTGGACCACTTTTATTTAGATGCCTAAATGGGGATTTGACCATCGCAATCTGGGCTCCCAAATGCTGCTTAGAATCCTTTACTATTTGAAAATACTTGAAATCATTTTTAGTTTCTGCTGGTTTTAAGAAAAAACTAAAACTCAGATGAAATTTTAACTCATCTGCCCCTTGACTGAATTACTAAATCACCTTTAGTCATTCAAGTTCACAATTAGGGCATCCTGCTATATCCTCTCTTTCGAATAGATTCTCGCCAAGAAGAATGGTATTTTCTGTGGACGTGGGCCTCACCACCATTCCCCATGGTTTGCCAGAGTTACCCATGCTTTTGGATTACTGCACTGTGCTCTACTTATACCGTCTCCTGAAGGCAGCTCAGAAATTTCAGCTGGTGCAGAATCTGGCTCACTGCCTGATTACTTGCTCATTAATGCTTCCTGCAATGAGTGTATTAGACCTGTGCTATAGAGACAGAACTGGCTGACAGCATGATTATTCTATAAAGCCCTTTTTGATTTTGGTCTTGCATTTAACTCTTACCTCTCTCTTCCTAGGTGCAACTTAGGCCAACTGGAAAGCTCAAGATGACGGTCCTTAGTTACATTTGTTTGGAGAAAGAGGGAAGGAGTTTACAACGGAGGGCCCAAGACTTTGGAACTTACTCTCCCCTGGGCTATCAGAGCCACATTCTACTGATCTAAAGGGGACCTTGCAAGATCATGGTAGACTGGAAAACACATTAATGTGGCCATTGGATCAATTTGAATTTGTATTCATGTATTTTATGTTGAGCTGCACATGCATCTAGAGTTCTGGATAAGCACATTTTATAAATAGGAATAAAGAAAAAATGCACCAAAGTTCTATAGAATACATTGTTTTAGAGCTCAAGGCTTCATCATTACAGTGCGAAACCAAAGCAACTGAATAATAAGCACCTCTGTACTTAATTGCTAAACAGTAAGACTAGTCCTTTTCTAGAATGATTTCTGAAGTCGAGTGAAGCCAATGTATAGACTGACATTCTTTAGCTAGGAGTTAGAATCCTCTATCATTACACATGAGTAAAAACGGCTGCTTCATGACTCCCAATTCGTATTTTTACATACATCACTCACACCCCGCTGCTTTTCCTTTGTGTAAAAATACTGTTGCTCTAGCATGAAGATTCATGGAATTATTAGGAAACAATCATAGAACTTTACTTTTAAGAAAATAAGCCAAGCTAGAGCAGCTACGACAAGTTCACCTAATCAAAAGATTTTGAGTACAAAAGCTTACATATGTAATACCTGACCAACATAAGCCACATGTTTATAGAAAATAATAATATTGAGAAATACATTAGGGAAGTAAATAGTGTTAATCTAGGTGTATTGCTTTTTCTTTAGAAATAGTTTTGCAACTTACAAGATAAAGTTTGAGGATTTCCAAACTTGATATTGAAAATGGCCAACTACTACTCAACTTTTAGAGGGCGCTGTTCACTTTTTAAAAAAAAATTATTTATTAAATTAAAGAGCCTCTGCAGCTGCTGTCACACACAACTTTTGGTTTTCTTAGCTCGGCAGCTGCAGAGGACAAATACAGTTCAGAAGCTTTTATCCAGAGTTCCCTATGGAATGCCCCAGTAGGCATTTCCTACCATCCCCCTCTCCTACTATGGAGCCTGTAGCACCACTGAGTTTGATTGACAAGGTGGGGCAATTGGGCAGTGATAGAAAAACATTAAGGAAACTCTCTATTTAACACAAGACTGCTAAACATGTGGATAAGCTGTCCCCTGTTTAGCGGGACATTGTACTCTAGGGGACAAACAAAGGTTGCAACTAGTGCAAATAAAAGACTTTGTAAGAAGTTAGTGTTTAAAATCTTTAAATTTGTAATCTTATGTCTAAAGTAGTCTCCACAACCAGAACTCTTTGAGAATGACTAGTGGATCTGCATAGTCATGGATCTACCAGTCTTACCCTCAATGTCCAACTATGGCCATGTGCAGGGATTCCTCCTAGAGCTGGGCTCTGCAGCATGAAAGAGTGGAGATCCTCCTGAAAACCCGGTGGGCACCCCAAATTCTGTGCTTCTGCACAGCTGACCACCACCTATTCTGCTGTATGCAAGGATGTCAGTACTGCTGAGGACAGAAAGGACAGCATTTGTCTCCACGTACATTCTCGAATTAGCTAAGTAACAAATTTCCGAGCCCCAGATCAGAAAATTAGCTTATCAGTAGGGCTGTCAGGTGATTAAAAAAATTAATTGCGTGATTAATTGCGCTGTTAAACAATAATAGAATACCATTTAAATATTTTTGGATTTTTTTTTACATTTTCAAATATATTGATTTCAATTACAACACAGAATACAGAGTGTAAAGTGCTCATTTGTAATAAAAAATAAATATAAAATATTTGCACTGTAAAAAAACGAAATGTTATTTTTCAATTCACTTAATACAAGTAGTGTAGTGCAATCTCTTTGTCATGAAAGTTGACCTTACAAATGTAGAATTATGTACAAAAAATAACTGCATTCAAAAATAAAACAATGTAAAAAAGTTTAGAGCCTACAAGTCCACTTGGTCCTATTTCTTGTTCAGCCAATCAGTCAGACAAAAAAAGTTTGTTTACATCTATGGGAGATAATGCTGCCTGCTTCTTGTTTTACAATGTCACCTGAAAGTGAGAACAGGCGTTCACATGGCATTGTTGTAGCTAGTGTTGCAAGATATTTATGTGCCAGATGCGCTAAAGATTCATATGTCCCTTCATGCTTCAACCATCATTCCAGAGGACATGCATCCATGCTGATGACAGGTTCTGCTCAACAACAATCCAAAGCATTGCAGCCCGACACATGTTCATTTTCATCATCTGAGTCAGATGCCACCAGCAGAACGTTGATTTAAAAAAAATTTTTGTGGTGGTTCAGGTTCTGTAGTTTCTGTATCGGAGTGTTGCTCTTTTAAGACTTCTGAAAGCATACCCCACACCTTGTCCCTCTCAGATTTTGGAAGGCACTTCAGATTCTTAAACCTTGGGTCGAATGCTGTAGCTATCTTTAGAAATCTCACATTGGTATCATCTTTGCTTTTTAGCAAATCTGCAGTGAAAATGTTCTTGAAACAAACAACATGTGCTGGGTCATCATCTGAGACTGCTATAACAGGAAATATATGGCAGAATGCGAGTACAATACATAGCAGGAGACATACAATTCTCCCACTAGGAGTTCATTCACAAATTTAATTAATGAGGACTTGTAGGCTCTAAAGTTTTACATTGTTTTGTTTTCAAGTGCAATTATGTAACAAACAAACAAAAATCTCCATTTGTAAGTTGCACTTTCACGATAAAGAGATCGCACTATGGTACTTGTATGAGGTGAATTGAAAAATACTATTTCTTTTGTTTATCCCTTTTACAGTGCAAATATTTGGAATCAAAAATAATATAAAGTGAGCACTGTACACTTTGTATCCTGCGTTGTAATTGAAATCAATATATTTGGAAATCTAGAAAAACATCCAAAATATTTATTAAATTTCAAGTGGTATTCTATTGTTTAACAGTGTGCTTAAAACAGCGATTAATCGCAATTAATTTTGAGTTAATCTTGTGAGCTAATGGTAATTAATCGACAGCACTACTTATCAGACAAACTTCCCTAAAATAATTGGCCTACAGTTAGTTCACATAGGGATAGCACTATACAGCTGTATTGAAAGGCTGTTTCAGCTTGTGTTCTTTTCTAAATTAAGATTATTTTTAAACATCTGATAAATTTATCTAGCTATTAATATGTTGGGAAATATAAAGTGAGGATAAATGATTTAACCATATAGGTCAGTAAAGAATATAGATATTCATAGATTATTTTGTGTAATTACAGAATAATTATTATTACCAATACTTTAATGGGGAACTACTACATGTATTGATATTCCTTAAAATTAGTTTGCTGTACTTAGATTTAAAAGATGGTCTCCACTCCAAAAAGTGGACAATTTCGTGTGTGCGCACACACGCCATGACAAGCACTTCAGGATTCAAATCTTGAATAGGCCTTTTAGGAGGTACAGCAATACAAATAATAATCCTATGGTTCAATTCACTTAGGCACAGAGTGCCACTCAAAGTCCTCCACACTGCTTCAGTCCCATGTAGCGGCTGTGTGGGGGATTGGATGGCTCAGCAGTCATGCAGCGGTGCTTGCATAGCCCAGTGTGATATGGCAAAGGTACCTTCTGCTCCCCTTCCCCTCTCCCACACAGACCTATGTAGTAAGACACATTTCCTGACCTTTAAAAAAAAATAATTAAATCCTATCTTTCTTTATAAAAGCACTGAGCAAGAGTAAGGGTGTTAATTGCCTGGGATGGATGAGGTTACTAGTTTACTTACATTCTGATCTGGTCCTCCGGTCTTCATAATAGTTTTTACTTCTGTATTTTTTTTTTAAAAAAAGGTGGGAGCAGCAGCAGCAGCACCACCACCTTAAAGATCCTTCGGTTTCTTATGTAACTAGGGTCTCACTGAGGAACAGTTTCAGAGATGTACTAAAAACCTGATTCTACAGCTCCTTTTGTTGAGTAGTACTCTCAGAAAAAGTTCCATTGAGGTCAGTGGGACTAATCACAAGTGCTATCCAATGTGAGAGAGGGTTGCAGAATCAGACCCTACACAAGGAATCACTTTCATGGCTCTGCACAGGTGTGCTAGCCTTTTTGGGTAATTGGGTGAAGACCCAGGAGTTCTGGACTATACTGGTCCAAACTCTGGCAGCAGGTGGAGTGGTTATGAAACATGTGCTTCTTCACATGTATACTAAGGGAGCTGCTTACACAGCTCCATGCAGAATTGTGACATGAAGCTCCAATGCATAGAACATTGGACAAACATATTTGGGAGGCTCTCTCTGTGCGTGGCCATTACAATGGTCACACTGTGGGTACACAAGAGGAAGAGGGATTGTTTTAAAGTCCTGGGCTCCTGTGGTTCTCAGCCCAATTGAAGAGATCTTCAATTTTAGGATCTACCGAATCATCAGGAGAGCCAGCAGGTACCAGACATGATTATGATAGTCCACCAGCCCTCAGGAAAGGAAAAGGAAACCTTGGATAGGCTGAGGTTTAAACTTGAACTAGCTCTAAATCAGTAGTTCTCAAAGCCAGTCCGCCGCTTGTTCAGAGAAAGCCCCTGGCGCGCCCGACCGGTTTGTTTACCTTCAGCGTCCGCAGGTTCGGCCGATTGCGGCTCCCACTGGCCGCGGTTTGCCGCTCCAGGCCAATGGGGGCTGTGGGAAGGGCTGCCAGCATGTCCCTTGGCCCGCACCGCTTCCCGCAGCCCCCATTGGCCTGGAGCGGCGAACCGCGGCCAGTGGGAGCAGCGATCGGCCGACCCTGAGGAAGCGGCAGGTAAACAAACCTGCCCGGCCTGCTAGGGGCCTTCTCTGAACAGGCGGCGGACCGGCTTTGAGAACCACGGCTCTAGATGACATTGGGTCTGAATGCAGTATCTGTTACCATAACTTTAAAAAAAAAAAAAAAAAAAAAAGTAACTCAGGGATAGAAATTATCTTCATAAAACAAAGTACTTGTGGAAATAAAAGGATTTCACATTTTATAATTTAAGAAACGAAGTTATAGTAAATCAAGTACCCAAATACATCTTTTCCATTTTCATTATAAATTCTTCTTCCAGTTGGAAACCAGATGAAAGTACTCTGCATACCTCCAAGTTCATGAGTAGTCTGCATATCCATTTTCATTTTGCTTTCCTATCACACTTCTTTTTCCATTTCATGCTGAATTGGATAGTCTCTACTCTGATAGGGGCTGGCTGATGCAAGCTTGAGCCTCCAAGGTCAGAATGCCTCCAAAGTCAGCTGCATCAGGTATTCCACTGTGTCCAACATCTTCTGGATAACTGGACAACTTTTGCTTGTAATTCGATGAATGCTGGGTAATAAAAAGAAAAAAAAAGACAATAGCATTATTGATGGTTATACGTCTATAGAAACTGAGCTGTAGGAGCAAGGGAGGAAAATCTGAGGAAACTGAAACCAGAATAATTGCCAGCTCAGTTTCTGAAATCACTGCCATTCTCTCTCTCGCTCTCTTTTCTTTTTTAAATTAAATGTGAGTGTCCTTTTCCTGAGTTGAGTGCAAAACTGGCATAATTAGGAGTCCCAGTTGAAGTTGCTCTGAAGATTACAAAGCCCAGTGGCCGTGATTCCCATTGTCCTTTCTTTCTGCATTGGTATGGAGGAAGCAGTTTGCCAAAGGATTATCTAAAACCATACCCAGCCCATGTGTTGTGCTTGTGGCTTCCCCTAACTTCTGTATTTTACTTGTCAGTCTTTACACACAAGTTCATCTTTAACAACACACTATAGATTTTTGGCATGTGATGTGCCACATTGCTGCAGTGATATGTTTGGTAAGGACCTATGAAACCAAATGCTCCCCTTACTGTATGCACCATTTGCTCTGTCATATATACTAGAGGATCTAGTTTATATTTAGCATACAGTAGCTAGCATATGGAGAGGGTTTAATTGGCTCCAAGTCAGCAGTGCTTATGATTGCAATGCTATCCGGCTTCAGGAAGTCTGCTGGCACTCAGACATTTTCCCTGATTTTCAGCTTTTATATACCTACCTCTTCTAGCCTCTCACAGCTTCACAGTTACTGCCACAGCCCAAAGAATTCAGAATGTTAGGAGAAATTAGGGGGAAGAGAAATATATTGTAGGCATTTATCTCCTGTTACATATGCACGTGCTCGCTTGCTCTCGTGCGCTCTCTGAGAGAGAGAGAGAGAGCGAGCGCGCAATTTTTTTTGGAGAAGATCTCCTCCTTATTTAGATCCTTTTTGAGAAGCAGAAAGGTATTAATACCCTGTCAGTGATACCAGTTATCTGAAAAAAAAAAAAAGCTATAGTTCCGCAAACATTTTGTGTGGGGGGGGTGGGGGGAGATTATAATGGTACATAATAGCTAGTCAGATTTCTAGGACTGCTGAAGAAGAGGTGGTAACTGAATTTAAATGAAATACATCTGCCAAACTAAGCCATTCCAAAAAGCTCTATTTTTGAGAAGGCATTTGAACAATTAGGAGAAAAATTAAAACAAAAGATGAAGCCATTTTATCACTGTCTACATGCCAATTAAACAAGATTCTAATTGATCACAGCACAGTTATAGAGAAGCATTCAGAGCCTTTAAGAAAAGTCTCACATTCTTCATGTAAGAGTTTTGACCAGGATGGTAAAGTATGGGAAAAGAGCAAACACTTGCAATCCTAATTAAGAAATCTCTCAGAGGGCCAAATATTCAAAGTTATGTGCCAAAACCATGCCTACAAAATACACGCATGCACCTGTTGACACAAAAAACTCCACATTAGAATGCAAAGACATATTGGGATTGTACTCAGACACATCAGCGTGGGCTCTGTGCGCGCAACAGCTGCATTCACCTGTTTATGAGGATCAAAGATAGGTAAGCAGTTAAAACTTTGTGATGTCATGCAAGAGTCACCATGGCATTAGGAAATCAAGTACAAGGTTCGATTGTTAAAGGACAGCTAGTAGTTGTGTCAAGTCTTGTCGTAGGTGCTGGAACTCTGGGTGCTGCCGCATCAGGACTCTAGAAACTGACCTACATTGTGCTGATTCTCAGTGACTGGACTGCACTACTACTATGAATTTATCATGCTGAATGTTGAATTTAGTTAAATCACTTGGAATATAAAAAAATCATGTAAATGTTTCAAATTAGCCTATTTTTTAAAAAATAAAAATAATATGTATTTATAGGTATTCTATGCTGTTCATTTTCATGGTATATGAGTGCCTGCAACTTGAATTTGAGCTGTCCTTGATGGCCAGTTCATACATTTTCAACTGAGGCATTGTTGCTCTTACTGGTAGTTCTTTTCCGTAAGGGACAGCTGTGTGAATTGCAGTGAATTTAAGAACACATCTGGAAAGCAAAACTCATTACAAAAAGTAAAACGAAAACTCTCTTTCAAGCTTCTTTGCTTAGGTAGTGGCTGTAATACAATCACTGGTCAAATCATCATGGAAATAAAATTTTGCCCTCAACGTACTTTCTCTCTTCTGAGCTCACAAAAATCTCTCTAGCTCCTCCTAACTAAGAGGAGATAGTATAACAACTAAGCCTCCAGTCAAGGCAGAAGAAAAGATTATAGACCTCATTCTACTTTCACTCTGGTATTTACCAGAGTAACTTTATTGAAGTCAATATAGTTACTTCTGATTTATACTGGTTAATTGAGAGAAGAATCAGGCCCTACATTTGTCCAAGCTACCACCAACAGTCCTTCCTGCAGCTACATCTCTTTCCCAGAAAAAGACAGAAATGGGCGGAGGAGAGGGGGATAGCTCAGTGGTTTGAGCATTGGCCTGCTAAACCCAGGGTTGTGAGTTCAATCCTTGAGGGGGCCATTTAGGGATCTGGGGCAAAAATTGGGGATTGGTCCTGCTTTGAGCAGGGGGTTGGACTAGATGACCTCCTGAGGTCCCTTCCAACCCTGATATTCTATGACTACACTATCAATGGGCTATGACAATTTAGAGACTGATTCAGATGGGGCACAAATTTCATTCTGATCATCTTGCAGTTTCAGTGTTTGAAACAGTTTGAAATTTCTGATAGTTCAGTGCTGCAGATTTCCATTAGCCAATATATGGCTAGATTTTCAAGAGGACGTGTTGGGATCAGGTGGGCTGGAAAGTTGTCCCTAAGGCTTTTATTTCTTTGCAAGGTCCAGTGTGAAGTCAGAACTTCACTGTTCAGCACAAATACAGTACCTGGAATTTCTTCTAATATTAAGAATACTAGAGAATCACACTCTATTAATCAGACCAACTCTTCTTAAAGAAAAGGGCGTTGTATTAATTTAGATGGAATAAATGAGCCTAAAGAGTCAAAGGTGTTAACATAACGCTGAAACTGTCCAACATTAAACAGTTTGAACAAAGTTTGGGTTTGATACACAGAGATCTTGGTTTTTTAGCAAGATACATTCCTAAACTACTTAGTGTATTAACTAAAATACAGAAAGGAAGAGCCAAGACAAGTTATAAAGCAGTCTGAAATTAAATTATTATATGAGACAAACGTAACCAAACACCTACCAAAGTGCTTTTGTAAGACAGGATATCAGGTACAGTACCCTTTTCAGCTGGATAATTCTTTTTAGTAGGGAGGAAAAGCCTAGTTTTGTTGCTTGGTTTCGAGATGTGAAGAAAGAAAGAAAAAGTAATCATTCGACAGAGACAAGAGCTAGAAGAGAAAGGACAGTAAAGGTGGAGAAAATATGGCTTTTGTTAATGTCCTTGTGATTTTGGGCAGCAGGTCTGGGTGGGCAAGTCAGCCACAATGGCAATGCTCTGGCTCATTTTCTGGTCTGGAATGTCCTCCAGTGTGGTCTGGTCTGGTCCCTCTCCTTTCCCGGTCTCTCTCAGGCTGGACAGAGCTGGATGGGCTGTCTGACCTCATTTGCTGGTGCCATGTGGTACAGCTGATCTCAAGATCAAATCAGATGGAAAGCTGGAGGGGAGAGAGAGCACGCGAACAAACAGGAGGAAAATTAGTGGGACAGAAAGGAACACACAAGGCAAGGGGGAAAAAAAAAAAAAAAAAAAAGCATGTGTACCTGGCTGGAGTCTCCACTGGTGCAATGACGATGACCAGGTGTCCCCACTGGTGTGGGGAGGTCTGGCCTTGGCAATGATGCAGTGATTTTCAGCATCCTCAGGTGAAGGACAAAGTCCCTGGAGCAGAGCAGTATGGAAGCCTGACAGCCTTCCCCTCATCCAGGAATTCCCCCAGTTGGTTTGCTATTGCCCACCCTCAAAAGTCTTTTTAAAGCACCCCAAAAGGCAGTGAGAGGAGAGGCTATTCCACCCTTCATTTTGTCCCCCAGGTAGGCCTAATTTCCAACACACTAGTTTTGGTTCATTGGTTTCCAGTCTATCACTGTTTTTGTTTACCAGCCATAATCTTAACATAGTTGTATCAGTAGGCCTTTTTGGTTGGATTAATTCAATGTCTTCCCAACCCCCCCCCGCATCTTTTTCCACCAACATTTGTTATATGTTATTGTGACGTCTTATTAACTTTCACTCACTTTTTCCTGTTGAGTGTAATTAGGGTAAATCTGTAGGCCTAATTATTATGACGGGGTGAATAGTATCAATCACAACACCATGAATATCAAAAGATTTCACATACTGAGAACTGTAGTTTTTTGTTTCAGAGAGCTACAAGCTGCTCTAGACTCTAATAGGGACCAGATCCTCAGTTGGTGAAATCATAATGCCACTAATGTCACTTTATGCCAGTTGAGGATATGGCCCTAGGTCTGCTAACAGCAACTGGGAAGTTTATGAAGTTAAGCAAAAGTGTTCCTGTAGTTCCCTAAACTGGAGGACTTCTCTATTACCTTTAATCTGGGTTTTCCATGATTAATCAATCATGTCTGTATAGAGAATACTGAGTTTTAAATGTACACACATAAAATAATGTCACCTCGCATTGCCATTGTAAACAGCACCAAACTTACCTAAACTGTAAGCGTAATACACCAATCATGTAATCTGTTACACTATGGCTTTTGCTCCCATAGAAATCCTTTATTTCATTCCCTAGAGTCATGCCCTGCTGTAGACAGATCAAATACATTTCTTCTGTTTATCTCTCCCAAATCATACTATTGAAATTCTTTAGCTACAGTAGTGGTGAACTCAGATGATAATTGTAAGTCAGTGGAATCCACTTCTTTAGATGATGGTAATTGTTATTGTTACCAGCTACTGACTTTTAAATCATGCAGGGCATTGCAAGAGTTTCCAGTCAGCTTGAGTTCTATGTTGACAGTCAGAGTGGGAAAATACAATGGGGACAGATTCTTACTGGATGTAAAGTGACAACACTATTGGATTATATCTACAATTACAACTATCAAGAATCTGTCCCATAGTTTCATTTTCCCTTGCACTCAGTGAACCAGATTAGCTGTTGTATATTGATTGAAAAACCACTCTCAAAGGCCACGTCAGCGGATAGTGATCGATCCCCGATCGCTCTGCTGTCGACTTCAGAACTCGACCAGCATGAGAGGCGGAAGCAGATTCGACGGGGGAGCAGCGGCCGTTGATCCCGCACTGCGAGGACGCGAAGTAAGTGATTCTAAGTCGATCTAAGATACGCAACTTCAGCTACGAGAATAGCGTAGCTGAAGTCGATGTATCTTAGATCAATCCCCCCCCATAGTGTAGACCAGGCCAAAGAGTAGTTATCGATGGTTTGCTCTCCAACTGGGAGGTCCTATCTATTGGAGTCCTACAGGGGTCTGTCCTGGGTCTGGTACTATTTTACATTTTAGTTTATGACTTGGATAGTGCAGTGGAGAGTATGCTTATAAAATTTGCAAGTGACACCAAGCTGGGAGGAGTCGCAAACACTTTGGAACATGGGATTAGAATTCAAGATGCCCTTGATAAATTGTAAAGTGCAAAGTACTACACTTAAGGGGGATAAATCAAATATACGCATTGTGACAAAGCTCTGTCCTTGCTTCCGTGGGGCCCGCGTTTCCTGGTGGATTTCGCTAGCCTCAGAGGCTCACTGTGACCCTCCACGTAACCCTTCTCTCTCTCAAGACAAGGGTCACAGTCTACTGAGCCATTTTCATCATAAGCCAGCAAGGGAGGTGAGGAGAAGTTATCCTTCCTTGCACAGTCTCTGTTGTCTCCCAGTCTCAGTGATTAATCAGGGGGCAAAGGTGGGGGGGAGGGGAGCCCGGGGCCACCCTCTACTCCGGGCTCCAGCCCAGGGACCCTAATAGTATCAGCTATGGTAGCTGACCTTTTAGAAACATGACATGTACAATTCCCTGGGCTACTTCCCCCACAGCAGCCCTCACTTCCTCAAGCTCCACTTCACCCTTACCTCAGGGCCTCCTTCCTTGTGCCTGATATGGTGTGTACTACTCAGCCTCTCCAACAGCGCAACTTCCTTCCACAGCTCCTGACATGCACACCCACCTGACTGTCTGGAAGGCTTTTAACTAGTTTCAGCCAGCCCCTGATTGGCTTCAGGTGTCCCAATCAACCTAGCATTCTCCCTGCCTTCTGGAAAGTTCTTAATTGCCCCCAGGTGTCTTAATTGACCTGGAGCAGCTTCCATTTCACTTAACCTGGTACCAGGGATTTGTTTAGCCTGGAGCTAATATATCTATCTCCCACTGCTTTTCTATAGCCATCTGGCCTTGCCCCGTCACAGCATTCAAAATGGGGAATAATTAGCTAGGCAGGAGTGCTGCTGAAAAGTATCTGGGTGTTGATGTGAATCACTGATTGAATAAGAGTCAACAATGTGATACCGTTGCAAAACCAGGTAATATTCTGGGCTAGGCTTAAGAGTGATGCAGCCTAGTGGTTAGGTCCCCTGGTAGCAACCCTCCCGCATTTTTAGCCTCTCCTGCCAGTGGTTGCTCAACTGCAATGGTGGTCCCTCTTACAGTAGATAGAGTCTTGACCCCCAGACTAGGTAATCCTAGGAGTCCATTCCTTTCCAGAGCAACACGACTCCAAAGTCCAATATCCCCCCAAAAGTATCTTCAGCCCACCTCCATGCCCCATATGCCTCACACCCTTGTCCTGGTTCCTCTTATCTTTGTTTCCAAACTGCCCTCAGTCTAGCATCTTGATTTTCTTTTTAGTACTAAATTAACTGAGACCTTCTACAGAACTAGCAGTACCATGCAAGATCCAGGAGGTCATCACCTAGGGCAGAAATGTACTTGGGTCAGCAAGCTGTATAGTAATGGTTTATCTGGGCAAGCATAAACTAGGGGAAGGGGATATTTTGCCTGGTTTGCACACAATAAAAATCCCTACATTTGGTCCTGACCAACAACTTTTCATGTGTTTTGCTATGCTATTACTTCTGCATGCCACGTATTATTTCCCCTTAGTTCTCATTTACAGCACATTCTGCAGTCCTTTGGTATGCCAGGTATAGGAAATCAAAGCACCTGCAACAGGCAACTCAAACACTGGGAAAAAGTGATATGAAAATTAACCTCCTGACTCTTTTGGGAGGGGCAGAGAGAAATCTGTGGGGGCTTTCCCCCCTTTCTTCTATTAAATACTTTGTTTTATTTTATTTGTCCTTGCAGTTATTGGGGGAGAAGCATTGAAGGGGATTCTCTGGGACACCACCAATGTGTCAGTGTCATGCTGAGACATTCATGACACCTGAGATGTGTGAGAGAGGTATCAAGGAACCAGTAATGGGCTTACTTCCTTCTGCAATCTTTGTGGTAATAAGCAGTTCAAACAGACAAATACTTATGCTGACCCTTGGGTCAGCAAGTGCCCTCTCCATCTATACATGCTTACACTTCTAGAGGGCCTGAACAAAGGAAGGCCTTCTGGCACACCTTTGGAGATTTATCTTTTTGAGCATCATCAGTATAGCCATAGGGGAATGTTTGTACATGAATTTCTCCCTTTTGAATCCTGTTATTAGGACCAGACTCCTGTATTGGGGTCTGCATTGTTAATAAGGCTCTCTTTCAACAGGTTTCTCATTAAACCACTTGTGTGGGTTATTGATTTTCTGCACCAGCACTTCCAGTTCCTCACAACAAAATTGGTTCTCTTCTCCATTAGCTGTGAGAGCCCCAGCAAAGATCAGTCAGACCCAGGGGTGAAAGTAAGTCAAGTGACCTACCAGAACTCTGGGGCCAGCTCCAGGAAGGGGCAGGGCTGAGGGAGTCAGAGCCGAGGGGGTCAGAGCCAGCCCCAGCCCACCTTGTAAGGTAAGTGCCCCCCAATTGAGGTAGCAGTAGCAGCCCGGGACTCCAGGAGCTATTTAAGGGCTGGGGTGGTAGAAGCAGGGGAGCCCCGGGCCCTTTAAATAGCCACTGGAGCCCCGCAGCCGCTACCCCAGGGCTCCAGCAGCAGGGCTCTGGAGGCAATTTAAAGGGCCTGGGGCTCCAGTCACTGCTGGGAGCCCCAGACCCTTTAAATTGCCCCCTGGAGAAGCCAGGCTACCCCAGTATGGTGCAGCGGCTCTTGCCAGTACGCTGTACCAGCTTACTTTCACCTCTGGTCAGACCTTGCAAACTGTTGCTGGCCCACAGCAGCGGAGGCAGAAGTGAGAGGGAAAGGAGGTGTGGTTGGCATTCTCCATCTAGGAGAGGGGTGGGCAAACTTTTTGGCCCGAGGGCCACATCAGGGTTGCAAAAACGGTATGGAGGGCTGGGTAGGGAAGGCTGTGCCTCTGCAAACAGCCTGACCCTCACCCCCTGACTGCCCCCCTCAAAACCCCCAACCCATCCAACCCCCCCTGCATCTTGTCTCCTGACCATCCCCTCCCGGGACCCCACCCCGTATCCAACTCTCCTTGCTCCCTGACCCCTATCCACACACACCCCGACCCATCCAATCCCCCTGCTCCTTGTCTCCCCCGTCCTGGGACCCCCCCCACCCTACCCCCCATGCTTCCTGACCGCTGCCCCCAAACCTCCACCCCATCCAACCACCCCCCGACTACCTCCCGGGACCTCCTGCTCCTTATCCAACCCTTCTCCCCCTGCACCCTTACCATGCTGCTCAGAGCGGCAGGACAGGCTTATTGGAAAGCCTGGGAGGTGGGTGGGCGCAAGCCGTGCTGCCCGCGCAGCTGCAAAAGAAAGAGGACAGCAGGGCGGGGATAGCCCGGACATGGCCCGCGGACCGTAGTTTGCCCACCTCTGATCTAGGAAGAGGCTTGGATTTTGCCATCTAGTTGGCATGTACATTTTATTCCTCTTGTGCACTAAACACCATGAAGAGCAACTTGCTGTCCAGTGCTGTCATGTGGGCAGTCTGCCAAAGCACATCTGGCCCAAGGTGAGTGTACTAGAGGGACGGAAAGGGCTGCAAGGAATGCCTTCGCTCTTTCCCCATGCAATGCCCTCTGCAAAGGGCAATCAGAATTTGGTGGCTGTCACAAAGGACAGCTGGCACGTACCGCTATAGTATTTATCCTCCTGCCCGAGACAGTGCAAAGTACCAGCAGGAGACTTCCTGGGGGAGTGGTGGCTCCCAACCTCCCTACTTTATTTTTTATAGTTTCTGCTTACAAAACAGGCACGAGCTCATGAAAAGTGCAGCACCATCACTCCACTTCCTCAGAGCACTTGTGGAAGCCGTATGTCTTCTTCCTTCAGGGCTGCTAAGGAAGTTAGGAAGTGGCAGGCTGGGGACCAGGGAGGCCCCACACCACCCCAACAGAAGCAGCAGCTGCAAGCCAGAGTGCCCCTGCTCCATGTTCTATCTAGAGGCTGGAGGCCCAGACCCCTACCTCACCCCCACACAAGGCTTTTATATGAATGGCTACTACCCTAGATTGGCAATGAGAGGGGACAAGGATCATAGGACTATTCTGAGTGGCTCTGATGAGGGCTGGATTGCCATAATCCAGCCCTGCATACATGGTATGGGTGGTGGCGGTGGCAGTGTTTTAAGCTTCAATGTGTGCGCACCTAGAGTGGTACAATAGGTTCACTATATACACTGGAAGCTGAAATATTAAAGAAATCCCCATTACAGTCCCAGAAATCCCTGTTTGGCTTTGAGCACTTTCACTGGTGGTGTGATTTTTCTGTTTGTAGTGCTGTAGTACCTAAAAGAGCCCTTTTTTGTGAATGAAAATCTTCCAATAATCCCATTAAGAGGTTCAACTTCTGTTTATTAGTCAGTACATTGACTAAATACTAGTAAACCAGGTGGCCAGATTGCAAGTGGACAAATATTTCTAAGAAGCTCTGCAATTAGTTAGAACAGAGTCTTCAAGCTTTGTACAAAGTGAGTTGCTTGTTTCTATGTACCATGTCAGTTTTATTACTATTGAGGACTATGAGAAGATAGGGTTAAAGTCTGTCAAACTGCTGAAAGCCAGGAAATCAGGATTAAAACTGAAAATCCATCCTTAACCTACCTCATTGTGCCCAGATATTGCAGGTGAGTGATGTTTGTACCATAATACCTAGAAGACAGACATAAAAGGAAGAAGCTTAGGAGGGGATTTCAGGCTTCCCTCTGAATTTCCTGGTTTTTTTGTGTTTTAAAAATAGATTTGCAACATTTTGAACATCTACAGACAGCATTAAGAAAAATACAGCAGCTTTAGAATGACAGGATATGGGGAGTGCCCCAAATATTAAATATTAAAATCTTTCAGAAATTTGTATAACCCTTCATCTCCTTATGCTCATACGAACATAAGAATGGTCCTACTGGGTCAGACCAAAGGTCTATCTAGCCCTGTATCCTGTCTTTGACAGCGGCCAGTGCCAGGTGCCCCAAAGGGAATGAACAGAAGAGGTAGCCAAGTGATCTATCCTGTCACTCATTCCCAGCTTCTGGCAAACAGAGACTAGGGACACCATTCCTGCCCATCCTGGCTAATAGCCATTCAGATCCTCCATGAATTTATCTAGTTCTTTTTTTGAACCCTATTATGGTGTTGACCTTCACAACATCCTCAGGCAAGGAATTCCACAGGTTGACTATGTGTTGTATGAAGAAATACTTCCTTTTATTTATTATTTGCTCTGTGCTTGTGTTGTCACACCTGCTATGGAAATCCATCATGGGATCAGCCTGTGGAATACAAGGAAGTATTTAAATTGGGGACTTTAGTATATTCAGTGGAAAGGAAAAAAAACCCCCAAACTAAAATACTAACCAATTGGGTTGTGTATGGAGATGAATATTAGTTTCAGATTTTGGAAGGCCAAAATTTGACTTACAGATTTCCTATTCCCTGCTACTATTCCATTGTCTAATTGTACCCTAAAATGTGAAGATGAGGGAACTTCTCCAAGCCAAAATATTTTACTTTTGCCAGCTCCTAGCTAACATTTAGCTGACTCCTTCCAGTTCTTTGGTGGAGAGGGCCTCACAGGTTTATTTATTTAAATTCTTCTGTGGAGTTTGCAACACTTTTCTCTCCCCCTTTCAGATGTTTGCATCCAACCAAGCTGGTTTCAGCAGCTTCTCAGAGGAAGTCAAGTTCAGCTATCAGTGCAGCCTTTGCCCACTCAGTATTATTTAACAAGTACCCTGGTGTAGCAACTACACAAAAGATACTTTCAAAGAGTGTAGGCCAGTAGCGCGCGAGCTATGAGGAAACTTGGGGAGCCTGAACAGGTTTTATTCAGATTGTATCATCCTCTCCTGCATCTTAAGTACTCCACTAAAATACCAGGGATTTATTAGAGTTTGGAGGGTAGGCAGGTTCTGGACTGACTTACTGCTTTGGCTGCCTGTAAAGGCCAGTGTTTAGGGCAACCATCATTCAGCTTCAGATTCAGATTTTCCCCTCAGATATTAAGTGTCCCAATATTCAATAGTCCAAAAATACAAATATGGTATATCTTTTCTGGGTATCCACACTTAAGCATGGAATGCAGCCTTACTAGTCATTTCAGAAGATGAATGGAGGGACGATGACAGGGGATTGTCTTGTTCTTTTTTGTAGAAATTTTTAAGCTGCATAACTGGACCCACTGGCTGGCTGAGAAGAGATTAGGCACAAGTAGGATTTGTTAAAGCCATCTGCTTAAGATATGACAAAGTCAGTCAACTGTGAAGCTGAGCTACTCAGACATCCAGGAAGTCTTCTGAAGACAGGAGATTATATATTGTGCTCATAAAGAAGCCATGTCAGGGGCAACAAGATCAAACAAATGCCTTAAGTGCCATTGCCAATAAGAGTATTGTATTTACTAAGTAATGTTGCTTGAATCTGTCTGCTAGTTCTTTCTACATACGTAAGAGATTACAGAGCGGACAGTGGGATCAGTTCAGTACAAATATGTATCTCAACCTTTTGAGTGATTATACAATGAAATGAAAAAAAGTGAAAAGGGAATATCTAGACAGGGAAATATAAACCAACACAACCTGTAAGTTTTTTTCCACTCCTGTTGTGAAAGTGAGGCATTAACAAATATAGTACTGCGTTATATACTGCATTATCCCTGATAGATAATGCAAAGTCTGAAAGATTAGCTTATTTACAGTTCAAAGAGGAGGTCTGGCCATACTATAATTGTGAGAAAGGGGGCAGGCAAAAGTTTATTACTAGTATTACTCCCACCATTCTGTAAAATAAATTGCACCACCTCACACTATTATGCCTCCACCAGAGGAGTTATATGGCTCCCATTTATCTAACATCAAGCCAAATTCAATGTGTGGGTCATTATATCATTTTGCCTAACTACATAAAAATTCCCCTTTACTTTGCATTAGAGATCCTATAGTTAATTTGGGTTTTAAGTTATTGTTTAGCACCACCACTGTATATGCTGTTACACAGTGTTCATCCCTAGGGTAGCTGCACTCTAGGACTATGGCCCAGGGCTGCATTCACATCTGTGGCCCAGATCCACAAAGGGACTTAGGTGCTGGGAGGTGGGAGACCCAGGCTTCAGTGACTCTGTACAAAGTGGGACTGCTTCAACAGGAGAGCTAAAGGGAGACCCTTTTCTTCCCCTCTGGGAGGGTGGGGGGCAGGAAAAGAGGGGAGAGAAAAAGAAGGGGGATTTGAACCTGGGTCTCCCACATCCTAAACTAGTGCTCTAATCCCTGGGCTGAAAGATGTAGGATGGACAGCAGCTGCAGCACCACTACCACTCATATGCCCAGCAACCACCCTTCATAGATCACCAAGCAGAGTTAGGCACCTATCCCGCAGAGAGGGATGGGGCTTAGCCCTCATCACTGTTGTTGGCATCTCCCATTGGCTTATTTAGGTGGCTCCATGCCTACCGTGCTGGGCTTGTGAATCCTGAGGGGTCTATCTCTCCCCATTAAATTGTATGGAGAGTCTACTCACCTAATTAGGTTTTGTAGATCACAGTGCTGTTCCTGTGATTTTTCTAGGTGACTAAAAGATAGCAACAGTGAGTACCACAGTGCCAACGCCTAAGTGCCTTTGCAGGTCCCACCCAAAATCCATAGCTTATTTCCATGTGTCTCAGTTTCTGGGTAACTGCACTTGTATTCCCTCCTACCCTCCCCGCCCCCCCAATCTGTATTCCATCCAGGAGTACCCTATCAGGCCTCCAGCCATCACTTATATCTGGGCAGGGATCATTGTCCCACTCCCTTCTGACCTGGGAGTTTTAAGGCTGCACAGCAGTGTCTCTGCCTTACACTAGGATACCCCCAGCAAGCCAGTCTGCCTAACAGCCAGTGTCTGTGTATTGCTTTCTGTCAGTGCTATGAACACTGCATTTCTAGCAGTTGCACCTCATCACATAGCTCTAAGCAAGCATATTTATTCTTAAGGTAAAAGCCTCCAGAGAATACAAATTTCCTATTTGCATGCTAAAAGATGACCAGCGGTCACCCATCAGTCTTACGGGGCTCTTGTAGGCCAAAGAGAGTCTTTCCAATCCTTCCAAAGGTCAGGGTTCCCCTTAGAAAGAAAGAAGGTCCTGAGTCAGTTAAATGCAACCTTTTGAGGCAAAAAGCTGTTTGTCTGTTGGTCTCCAGAAAACGCAGTATCTGCAAACCCTCCCAGTGGGTAGTACCTCTCTGTTTGGAACCCAAGTGATTCACCTTAATGACCCCATTGTTTTTAGTTCCTGGAAGAGCTGTGGCAACCTCCCACCCTGGAATTACATATAATTCCTGATCCACAGTGATACATAAAACTTAATACAATATATTCCTCTAAAGATACTCCATATGGTTGCAATGTCACACCAGGCTTCTGATCAGGTGAGTTACTCTGATAATTGTGGTTTCAGAGTAACAGCCGTGTTGGTCTGTATTCGCAAAAAGAAAAGGAGGCACTTGTGGCACCTTAGAGACTAACCAATTTATTTGAGCCTAAGCTTTTGTGAGCAATTGTGACATCAAGATGCTGATGGGGAGGTGGGAGATTTAATGTGACTGAGATAACAAGAAGTGACAGACACACCCTATTGCTGCTCATACCAATGTGCTAGCTGAAAACTGAGATAGATGCTCCTCAGCCAAACTATTATTTAAAGAAATTTGGTTTTGCAGTGAAAAATGTAAAGGATACACTTACATTAAACAGTTTCAGGTTGCGTGCTCAGTAAAAAAGCTTGATAAATAAAGTGACAATATTTTCAAAATAAAATCAGGACATTTTTGTGGTGACATTTTTAAGATCACAAAATAATTCGAAAGACAAAAGTACACTTAAAAAAAAAGCATACTGTCACTGCTTCCAGATCTTACTCAAGAGCACCACATGCTCTTTCCTTGAGCACAGGATTCTTCCAATAATTTAATATTCTGAATGAGTTTGACACACTAAACAAGTATTGTTAGCAGTCATTCCATGCAAAACAGTAGCTTTGATATTATAAACTTTAAATTGACTTTTCTCTTCCCTCTGAACACTCCGCATGACACACAGTATTCATTCCATGGCAACATTCTAGTCACCACAGAGCAAATTCTGCTCAGTAGAGGAAAATGTTTTAGCTCCCAAAGTTTCCTACTACATTTTTTGTATTTTTCCTGCCCTCTTTTAAAATCAGAGAATAAAAAACTTTAGAAGCATATCTTCCAGTCATGGGGAGGGATGGGGGAAATAAATCAAAAAGTGAAATCCAACTAAGTGCAATCTAGGGAATAAGGATGAAATGTGAGCCTGGAGACAACTGTGAAAGCTTAAATCAGAACTCTCAATGACATTTTTATTACAACCATGCATGGAAACTAAGGGCTACCAACACAGAACAAAGGTCAGGTGTGAAGTCAACATAAAGCATTTTTCCAAGTGAAGTGCAAAAGCCTTACAACAGGTCAGCGTAAAGAAATATTTCCCAGACCTCTGAACTGTAGTCACCAAATTTGTGCGAGTTAACACATAGCAGCTCAGATAGAAAGTAAGTCCTATTTTAACCTTTGTTAAAATCTTTACAGAATACAAACCATAAGACCTCAATTTGATAACTTGGTGCACAGTTAAGGTATTCTTATTGTAAAAGACAGGTTTCAGAGTAGCAGCTGTGTTAGTCTCTAAGGTGCCACAAATACCCAATTTCTTTTTGTGGATACAGACTAACAAATTAGAGAATAAGCTTTCGTGAGCTACAGCTCACTTCATTGGATGCATACAGTGGAAAATATAGTGGGGAGATGTTATATACACAGAGAACATGAAACAATGGGTGTTTCTTGTTACAGTCTGTATGGTAACACCCATTGTTTCATATGTGTGTATAACATCTCCCCACTATATTTTCCACTGTATGCATCCGACGAAGTGAGCTGTAACTCGCAAAAGCTCATGCTCTAATAAATTTGATAATCTCTAAGGTGCCACAAGTACTCCTTCTCTTTTTATTGCAAAAGGACCCTTTTTCATTTGCTTATAACATCGTCAAGAGTTTCATCTTTTCAGTTCAAATTTGGTAGGTTTACTTTGAATAATTTGTTGCTGAAAGTTTCTTCTAAAACATTAGAGCCTACACCCTGGCTCCATCATATCAAATCAGGTTCCATTGATTAGAGCTTGGCAAAAAAAACAGATTTTTTAGTGTGCTGGAAATTCTGGGGGAAAAAATGTTTTGGGTTGAATGAAATATTTTATTTCAACAAAACAAAATGTTTTGTTTCAATTTCAACCATTTTAAAAGTTGATTAAAAATTAGACTTTTGAAACAGTCATTTCAAGCCCCAAAATTGAAACATTTTGATTTCTCTCGTGTGTGTGTGCACGTGTAAAAATGACAAACCAGAAACACTGATGTGAATTCACAAAAAAATATTTTGTTGTGCCAAATCTGCATCTTTTATTTTTATTTTTTTCAGAAAATAGTTTTGGCTGAACAATTCTGCCCAAATTTATCACTGACTAAGGAGCTGTTTTGATCATAGCAATTTGGATAAATTGTTTTTATTTAATATTTGTCACTTAATACAATTCAGTCTCTTTTTGGATCCAGAAAGAATGTTGATTGCTGAAGACCTGATCTCGGTATATGCCTGGAATTCCTAGTTATTTTATTTTGAATGGGAGTTGCTTTATATAAGCGAGATAATTTACAATTTTTCTCCCTGTCCCTCCTCTGCTTTCCTCTCCCTCCAAGTGCTTCTTTGCAACTGTGTAGATATAGTGATTATAAAACTGCAGGAAAAATATCAAATATACAGTGATATAATCTTTTCTGGAAGCTCAGAGACTTATGCATGTGACAATTAGCAGGCGAATTTTAATCTCCATACAACAATCTACCTCACCAGATAAAAATATGGGGCCACATTCTCAGATGATGTTAACTAGTTTAGCTCTACCTGGCCCACGATTTAAATTACTCGTTTCCATCCTATTTTAGATATGATCTGTCTTCACCTACCACCCTCCATCAAGTTATTCAGAAGTGTGAAAAATTAAAGTAAAAGTATGAGTGGAGAGGGGAAAAAAAAAAAAAGCACAGAGGGTTATTCTGTGCACAGAGGTAGAATCAAACCCAGAACATTTATCTAAACTCTCCCTAAACTTCGATGCATCTGATAAAAACAGAATCCACATCCCATGAGCTTCTTCTTAGTTTGGTCTGGCAAAACAAAAACCCAGCTGATAAAGTTTTGCAAAGCGAACATCTAGCTGCCTTGGCCTCTCTAGAACCAATTGAAGACTCTCCCCCCCACCCCGCAAGGGTTCTGCTTAGCCCTCTCAGAAGGCAATAGAAGGCACTGTTGTGTTTTAGGATTTAATAGTACTCTTCTCTTCATTGCTTGCCTTTCAAGCCTCGTGAATTAGGTATCAGGAGTTTAGACTCATGGTGCACTGCCTTTCATAAGGGCCATTTCCTTCAGCAAGCTTCTAGCTTTGTGGTGAATGATTAACTGTTAGCTTCTAGGCTGACCATGTATCTGAGGATTAGTTTGGCATCGGTTCTCATTCAGCTTTACCTAAACTGTCATTCCAAAGGCACAGTTACGAATCTGAACTTTATTCCCTTTTAGTCCATTATTCTTTAAATGAGCCATGCCTGACAAGTGCCTGGGGAAAAGGTCTGAAATCTAGTCTTTTGTTTTAAAGCACTTTTTCCCCTGTGGTGGAAATATGTGTAAGTATGGTAGATTTTGTCCCCTCATCCCAGAGAGTTTTTCCATGTCCCTATTGAAACAATGATCCTTCACTTCTTACCACCACTTACTTAATCCACTCATTTTGGTGGAGATTTTTGCCCCATCTGCCTGGTAGATGGAACACATGGGAATCCCTTTTGAGTTCATTAGGGCTGCTTCTTTATTCCTGGCAATTTCAGCTGAGAAACTGGAGAGAGACTTGGTCCAGAAAGTGAGCTACCTTCTCTGAGCAACTGTTCTATTTAAAAAGACATTATCTAGGCAGTGGGTGGATCTTTTATGGCTACTATATAGGGGATATTAGTCTCCAAGGCTGTCAATCCAAGTAGCATTCCACTGGGGATTTTCTGATCAAAAATACACTCAAACTAATAAGGGGCAATTTTGTCTCCTTGTATCTCAGACATGGTCTTAAGTGACATTCAGGGATCATAACAATAGCCTTCTCTTCTGCAAGATTTTTTTTCCAAGCTTGCTTTTAAAGGATGATCAACAGGTATGCGGGGTATCATCTGTACGTTACAAATTTGTTAATCCGCTAAGCATGCTGGCTTCACATATTAAAGAAATTGAAGCATTTACATTACAGCATGCTTTAGTAGATTAAGTACTATGACTGAAAGAGGCCATCAAGCACCAGCAAGGAATTAGCGAGCCTGCACAGATGCTAAATTACAACCAAAGTATGTTACCATTTAAGAATATGTATCAGATCTTTGTTAAACCATTTCATCTTGAGTCAATAAAATGATAGATCCAATTTTTCCCATGCTGAGAATGAACCCAGGAAGTGAGCAAACTCACGAGTAGATACACTTTTATTCAAGTTTTCCCAAATACCATGCATTTAATTGTTCATTATAAAAATGGTATGAGATCAAAACTACTACTGTTTACAAAGCCACATCAAGTAATATTAATGGGCTTTTACCAATTAAATTTAGTAATTGTTAGAATTAGAGGATTTTCTCACAGAATCATAGGACTGGAAGGGACCTTGAGAGGTCTTCTAGTCCAGTCTGCCGCACTCAAGGCACAGCTAAGTATTATCTTCTAGACCATCCCTGACAGGTGTTTGTCTACATGTTTTTAAAAATCTCCAATGATGGAGATTCCACAGCCTCTCTAGGCAATTTATTCCAGTGCTTAACTACCCAGACAGTTAGGAAGTTTTTCCTATTGCCCAACTAAACCGCCATTGCTGAAATTTAAGCCCATTGCTTCTTATCCTATCTTCAGAGGTTAAAGAGAGGTTAAGGTGAGCCTTAACCATTTTACCTACCACCTTTTATTACCTACAATGCATTCTTTGTTTAAACACATTACTAGGTAACATTTGAAAGAACACATCATAAGGACAACAAAAATCAGAACTACACCGGTATCTCTTAAGTCATATTGGTGAGAAATGAAAAAAGCGTGTATTTCCTTTTTACTACAATTTCTTTATTCAGACATCAGAGCTCAATGACCATGTTCCATAACCAGAGGATAGCTTCTGTATTAAGGGAGGCTAGGCACTGTAAAGTTGGGGAGGAAGTCTACGGTCTTCACGTGATGCTCCCTCCCCCGATCTGTAGTGAAAGCAAAGCTAAAGTAGACAAGAGGCAAAATTGGAGCTCAAATTCTCATTGTACAAAGCAAAAAGACAAATACAGCCTCAAGGAGTCATCATTCCTTTTTACAAGCCTTTCCCACTCCTGGGCTTTTATATGTCCTGCTCTATTCCTCAAGGAATCCCCAAAATCCTTGCCTCCCCTCCCCACCATAACCTTAGAGTAAGTATCCCATCCCAAGGCTATCACAATCAACATTCTTCCCCCACCATGCATGCTTCCATACCCCCTATTGCTAGACACCGTGCACTGCTCAGTGCCTGCTGTGCAAGTGAGCTCCATCAGGAGGAATCTACCTCCTAGCTATTAGGAGGGGAATTCAAAGTTCCCTCTCCTCTTGCCACTACTGCTGCTCCCACATCTTCTGGCCAGGGCTCCAAAAGGTAGCTCACAGAAACAGCCAGAGGGTGGGATTTTTCAAGTGTGCTTAGCATTGGCTTAACTCTAGTCTTATTGAAGGCAATGATAAACTCCTCCATTTGACTCCAGTAGGAACAGAGTTAGGTCAATGATGGAGTGAGAGAAAATGTACAATATTTCTTCTCTCTGACCCCCCCCAGGAATGAAAATTCTAACTCTTTCCCAAATACACAGACGCTCCTTAAAATGGCTATAAATATCTGGGGTGAAATCCTAACCTTATTTAAGTAATTAGCAATACTCCTCTGATCAAATCTTAAACTTTGAATTTGTTTAGAAAGTTAGCCTGAGAAGTTAGTTTGTGTAACCACTTGGAGATGTAACATTATATCCTCTTGTACTGTTGGTGTATATTTGTTTGGATCAAAAAGAACCTTCTTTCCAAGGGTATGACTAGACTGCAATCACAAGGTATGATTGTAGCTAGAGCTGACATACCTAAGCTAGCTTGGATCTTGGAACAGTGAAGTGTGGCAGTGAGTAATTTCCCAGAGTTCCAGGTGGGCTTGTATGATCCAGGCTGAAGCAGCTTCAAGGTTCTGGAACCAGAGCTAGTTGATTAAAACTAGCTTGGGTATGTCAACTTGACCTGCAATCAAAACCTGCGACTGCAGTGTAAACATACCCACCATAACTATATGTTGCAAGACCTTACTTCCCTTATGTCTCACCAATACAGCTCTTTGACCAAAGGCTAGTGCACACTATTTACATAGTCACCTACCAGAGTCACACATCTAATATTATTATAATGCACTTTCTGACAGGAGCTTAGTGCTGGGGATACTGGACAGCTATTTGACAAGCATATTTATCTGGCAAAGAAGCTGCCCACAGTCCAAGAATTGCCCATTCTCCTTAGTTCAAAACTTTTTAATCATGAGTTAATGAGTATACCAGTGCCTTAGGCCAGCAAAGGTCAAGGAGCCTTTGGAAAAGTAGTAGCTAGCTACTCAATGTTCTATAGTAGAACAACTTGTATTGAAGAAGACCGGAGTGTTCAATGAAGGGATTTATGTAAACCATTAGACTAGAGCTTTTTAATTAGTATTTTTTTAAAAAAAGGGGAAGAGGCCAATTTTAGGATCTCTGCTGCCAGCAGCTAATTTTTCTTCTTTTTAATTAAGAAGCCAAAACTACATCCAATTTAGAAACCATTTTGGATCAATTTAAACAGATAAGCGTGTGCATTAAATACTGCTCATGGCCACTTGTAAGTATGTTAGGCACAGTTCCAGTTATTCTCCCATGTAGAACAAAAAAGTAGCAATTAAAACCAGAGTATTCTAGAACGTAATAAACAGTCACTGTCTTACGTCTCAAAGCTGACAATGGAATGCCAAGAAAAAACAAACCCCACATTCTTTGAAAAATATAAAGAACGACAGGATTTTGACTTGAACATTCACAAACAAAGCAAGAAAATAGGACTGGATGACTGAACCTAGCTGGCAGCTTGTATTTGTTTCCTCATCCCCCAGTTATCTACTTTACCTGTACGCGGAGGAGATTAAGAAAATTTTTAAAAATATTTTAACAAAAATTTACATTGAATTTCTGAACACCCCCCCCCCACAACATTGTCACCAGTGCTACCTACAAGCACAGTAGTCTACATTGATTGCAAAATGTCAGAGATATCGCAGTATACTTGGAATAAGAAATTTTATATAGAACTATGTTTTGCTGAAAGTTTGCTGTGGACCTCCGACAGTTTATTAAGCTCGGAAAGTGCAAGCCTGAATGAGAAAATTAGTCCATTCTGGATATACTGTAGGCCTAGATAAAGTGTATTCAAAGATACAAAATTTATTCAAGTTATGAAAAAAGCAGAACCCTCCCGCATTGAAGTCAATGGCAAAGTTTCCATTGACTTGAACAAGAACAGAATTTTATTCTACATTTAGTCACTAGGATGGTAGTGAAGACCACCACGGTGTCATGCACAGTAAATAAAATGAAAGGATTTAAAAAGAAAAAAAAAATCACTATAAAAGTAGGAGTTGCCCCATAACCTTAAGAAAATTTCCCCTCCCTCCATTGATATCCTGGTTGATTGCCACTCTAACCACAGAGGGCTATATTTCAGTTGTGCTCTATGTATACAATGTAGTTCGGGAAGCATCTGGGGATATTTTTGATTAACCAATGTTGGATGAACCTAAAAATATATTTTGTAAATTTCTCCATGACTGAGCCACCTCGAGTTGTTTTCTGATGGGAGGGGGGATAGTAATTAGTTGTGACCAACTTTAAAAAAAAAGGGGCAGGGGGTCTCTAAGACTGTTTTAGCCTGAGAGAAGTTAAACATACACACAGACTCCTTGACAGATTTTTCTGTGTTCTTTCTTCTTGACAGTTCTATTTTTATTATGACTTTCAACACATGAGTTTTGGTGACAGATCTAGAAAAAGGGAGAACAGTTTATTTGTGGAATTTCCTTCCCTGGTCAGTTTGCTTTTTAAAATTAGTTAAACAAAAGCATTGTTGCAGTTAAAACTACATTTGAATTCAAAGACAAAATGTACTGTCTTCAGAAAAAACAGAACCAGGGTATTCTAACATGCTTTAAAACAGACTGGCCACAAGCATACGTTACTGACGTTCAGATAAAGCAAAAAAGTTCAAGTGTGAAAGTAGACAGCATAGAACAGCCATGGAGATACAGACTACACTTGGGAACAGCAGTCCATAGTGTGGGGCAAGGTTAGATTCAGAAGGTGGAAGGTCAAAGAGAGTGACCTCACAACACCAGCAACTTGACATTTCTAGTGTTCTGCTGCTATTTCTAGCCACATCAATTTCAGAGGAAAGAATTGGTAGAACATAACATGGTTAGATCTTAGTTGTTACTGTTAGGTAGTAAAAGCAGGGCACAAAGAAAGACCAAAACTTCATGAAGTTTTCCAAGCCTGATTCATAACAGGTGCATGTATTTCAGACAGACACTCTCTCTGAGAAACCAAATGAAAATGGCATCTGTTGAGCGGAAATGACCTCCCCAGTCATTTGGGGCAGGCTCAGCCAATTAGGGATGCAGAACAAGTACCATTTGACATACACCTTTGGATCTATCCCAACAAACATCACTTCAATAGGAAATACTTTATGGACATCAAGATAAAGAAAAAAAAAGTTCTCAAATAACTTTGAAGGGCAATTTATGAATTTAAAATAGTTCAACAAAACATCGTCTGGTTTGCAAATGCAGGACAAACTTCAACAAAGGTTGACTTTGAAGATTTGTTTGGTTAAAACCAAATTCTTCCACACACAGTTTTAATAAATAGGTGGCAGAATGAAAGCACATCTACTTTCTTCTTAACAAAATGTGAGTATGAACAATCAGATTTCCCTCTCTACCTTATCAGAGTCAGCTCCTGAATGCACATGTACTTAGTCCTATTGAATTCAGTGGGGATACTAGTGTATGTTTGCAAGATCCTGTCCTAAGTCCCTATCCTAAAATAGGGCACCATGTCTACATTTTTACTTAAACTTAATCAGGTGAAGGAGGAAGTCAATAGCAAATGACAGTTTAAAACAATTAAAATCAGAAATAGTAAATTTCTGAAGAAAACTGCAAAAGAAAAAACGACTTCAGGAATTGCTCAAAAGCTAAGATGAATGAATAATGGGCATATTACCATAGCAGGTGCCAAGGTTTTGCAGCTGCTACCATGCTTGAGGGTTTGAAAGCTCCATTAGTCTCTACTTAAGAAAGCAATCTTCAGTAAGTAGGATTTATATGAAACAAAATTTTAATGCTGCAAGAGCACTGGCCTGGGTAAGAATCCTACAAACAAACATTTTTAGAAGGCAGTTCTTTTTCCTCTGTCCTCTCCTGTATTATTTGACTGATTAGCTTTGCTGAACTGCTTTGAGCTGAACATTTCCCCCTTCCTCTTGTTGTCAGTCTATACATACATAGCACCATAGGCATTACTGTATGGAAATCTTCATGGTACCCCTCTTCAGTCCTTCATTTTCCCCAGAAGGGGGATCAATATTCCAAATGGTCTTTGTAACACTCATTTCAATTATAACTCAGAAGGAACAGCAATGAGAGGTCAGCCAAAGGATTTCTTTATGGGATTAACAGCCTAAATGGTTGCATTTTGCCCAGTTCATTATGAAGATGTTGTCATAATGGAATAAAAAAAAGCATCTGGTTCTTTCCACATATCCTTTACCTTTGACAATATTGTTTACAGGCAATGGATGTGTGTTTTTTTTTTTTAAACAAAAAAAAAAAAAGACTTGACCAATATTATTGATCAAAACCTGCAGCCTTAGACTGCAAGGGAATTACTTCTTATTTACTCCAATACAAATACATTTGTTATCCTAACAAATACTATAAAAGAAGAGCAGCATAAAAGGGTTAACAGCTGTCTGGTTGCTCTTTAGAATGCCAGAATTTACCTGCTTTCAGCAGTGGGCATTATCTGTACTCTGGAACAAAAGCTTACTCCTATATTAAAAGGTTAATCTTATTTTGGAAGACAGTTTAAATTAGGAAGACATTTTGTCTACCAATCTGATATTAATACTCCCTTTGGGCCAGATTCTGCTGTTCCCTATTTCAGCTGACAGGATTTTGTAGTCCCATAGACATTTGCTACACGCTGGTCATATTACATACCTGCACAAAGAGCTGATCCACATCAGAGAGATCAGTTAGAATCTTAGAATTGTAGGACTGGAAGGGACCTCAAGAGGTCATTTAAGTCCTGCACTCAAGACAGGACTAAGTATTATATATGTCCCCCAACTGACTGGAATGCACCCTGAAAATTATTCAGTTGATTGCCAAGAAGGCAAAAAAGAGCGATAGAAGTTATTTCAATAAATTTGTAGGGGCAGTCTCAGTTGAGTGCCAGTGTGGATGCATCCCACTAGCACAATCAGTGCAGTCGTCTCTCAGAGCTGTCATCTTTGACAGCTGAGAAAGCCGATAGATCCTTCAGCTGGAGAACCTCCTAGTTTGCCAGCTGAGAGAGTCACCAGTTCCCTTTCCACAAAACATTTTCGAGTAATGCCTTCTCAGACTACCCCTCTACCCCGAAAATGTCCTCCCTTCCACAATGTCCTGAAAAATGCCCCCTTCCCAGCTTCTGCTTGGGGGAGAGCTGAAAAAAGAGTGGGGTAGGGGGCAGTCTCAGAGAACTGAGGGAGTTCCTCACACCAGAGTTAAGATATCGCCTGTCCTCACCCACAATGACTTTTCAGAACTGCCAGAACAGAACTCCATATTATATTTTCTTCCTCACACATTTGCACCACATGACAACATTTTGAATTAGAAAATAATTGGGATCCTGAATGTCTCAGCTAAATTAATACAGACTAGGATTATTGAACCACTGCCAGAAAACAGATGTGTAGAAAACAGACACCGTATACAACATCAAGCAGGAAATCAGATGTACACAAAGTAACAGCATTCAGGTCTAATTTATACCTGAGCTTTAATTATTAGGTTCAGAGCACAAATATAGTCTGTTAAAAATGGACAGAAGGTCCAGCTGCACTGATGACTGATAATGAACAGTTGTATTCGAGAGATGCTCACTACTAGCATGTTAATAGTCAGTCTGGGAGAAATATACTTAAATATGAAGAGGGTCATGCTTTTTATTATTCCAAATCTTTACAAATAAAGGTGTGCGATATCAGGGAGTAGGGATGTTGTTGAGGCTAAAGCACTGGACTCTGACTCCAGAATCTTGCTTTTATTCCTAGGTCTCTCACAGAATTGCTAAGAGAGCTTGGACAAGCCATTTAACTTTGTGCCTCAGTTTCCTGTCTGTGAAATGGGAATAATGCTTTCCTCTCTCACACAGGGCTTTCTGAGAATTAATCCATTAATATTTGTGATGTGTTCAGATATCACAGTGATAAGTACCAAAGAAAAGCCTGTAAATAAATAAGTGCTATAAAAGTCAACCACCATAAACACAGACTTATTATTTGCAGAAAATCATAGCATCAGAGTACTAGCATTATAATTGTAACATACATAAAACTTTCCACACTAATTTAAAAATTAGACTAATCATTTCAACTTTCTCATAAGTGAAACATTGCAACTAATGGTTCAAGCAGCACCAATCATGAAAACAGTGCAAACACTACAATTTACAAAAATATTAATGGAACCTGTTTTTTCTGAATCTCAATATCTTCAGGAAAATGGGACAGTTCTAGTCTTAACATTTCCTCCAGCTGTTTCTAGAATAATTATAGACACAGTCCACTGTTCTAGTGAGGGCAAACCTCTTTAAAAAAGTCTAGAAAAGAAATACAATATTGTTAATGACTAACAATCTGAAAGGGCCAGCTTGTGCAGCACAAGGTACCTTGAATAGTACCTTACACTGCAAGTAATCCCATAATTGTCAAAATACATACAAAAATAATACCACTTACGTCTCATAAAGCACTTTTCCCCCATCAGTGGATTTCAAAAGGAGGTAAATAGCACTATAACCATTTATAGATGGAGAAACGGATGCACAGAATAAGGGTTTCACACACTGGCCCAAACTTATAAAATGTGGCACAGGATGGCCTCATCTGGTATTTATCAGAGAAATCTGATGCAGTAAAATGTATCAGATGTTCGACACCTAAATTATTTCAGTCTCTGTTTATCCATTCATCCAATTTTCTTCCAGCAGGGATAACTTGACAGGAGTTGGAAAACTATGTTTAAGCTATTTGATCCTTACAGGATACGAAATAGAGCCTGCTCTACCTATTCAAGGTGAGGAAAGTACTGTACATACAAGAGAAAATACTGAGTCATAGGAGAAAAGTGAGGAGACTGGTTTATCATGCTTATTCCCCCCCCCCCCATCATGCTTTTGATTTGGTATAGAAAAAGTTTCATTGCTACTACTGAAATATTTATGATGGAATTGTAAAGTCATTTTTTCATATGTGGAATTTCTAGTAATGTTAACTAATGGCCATTGAGGATGCAGATTATAGACAGCATAGGGTCCTTTTACTTGTTAGGAAGTTATTTTTATTAAATTGCTTCATATGTGCATATTCACCACTCAGTGACAGAACAGTAGTAGTAGTAAAGGAAAGTTTCATGCCTCATTGTACACTCTTTAAAGAATTTTTAGTACATGAAATAGAAATAGTTTAACTTTAAATAGTTTGTCTGAGGGCCTTTGTAGACACAAAAATCCAATGCATATTAAAAGGGACAATCAAAACAGTTTAAAGAACAGATTGATTCTACAACATGAAATAAAAGTGTCACTACATATAGTTGAGAGTTAAAACTTGAATTTTGTAGGTGCAATAGTTTTATAAATTAGTGCATCTCCCCACCTGTTGCAGATATTTTTATTCTTACAATATACTCAGGAGCTAGTGTCTGAGCATAACCATTTATAAAGAAATACACCAAGCTCTCAGTTTCTAATCTCAGGAGCTCAGGTCAAACACTGACTTCTCCTAGCACAGAGGATTCTCCTGCTTGTTTCATCTTCACCTAAGTGACCACATGACATGTTCTTTTCTGGTACATGGCTATTTTTCAATTGATTGTCCCAGACTTTAAGAACTTAAAACAGGATACCAAGCATCTGTTTTGTGTTCAGGAGCGTGTCTGGGTAGGGGGTGCTGTATATGCTTCAGGAAGCTGTTCTCTCTAACTCCTGTGGACAGCAGCAGCTCTTCAGGGAAGAGACTGTCAGTGGTACCAGGACAGCATCACCATCTTGTGGCCACCAGGCTGACAGCAGTGGGACCTATCATGCTGGCAAGAATGGGGCTCAGTCAGCTCTGATGTGAGTTGAGGAGGGCAAGAGCAGGGGCTCCCTGCTCAGTGGGGAGTGACAGGTGACCCATTTTTCCTTTGGAAACCTGATCACATTACCAAAGGCCACTACACAGAGTTTAAATAGTGAGCTGCATGCAGTAAGCTGCAGTCTGATTCTTCTGTTTAGCATTCTTCCCTTTGGTTTGCAGTAGTCTAGTAGCACTGCACTTGGTCTTTTGAGTTATTGTTTTTGGTTACTTATTGATGTAATAGTGAAAGTGCTGTTCTGAGGTGAGGAGTGTGGTATTGGGAACTGTAACATCAAGGGTTTTAGCTTCCCAGAGAAAGTCTGGGGGAAGAGATGCTGAAGAAGCCACGTTGTGTTATGCAGAGGCATTTTGGAATTAAGTCCCTGTATCTCCTTCATGGACTTTGGGCCCCAGACTGATTCCCGAACACCCACATGGTATTCAATCACCCTGATATCTGCTGGGAGAGCAATACAGCGGTGTACAGACAATCCAGGAAGTTTTTGGAAAAATGTAGGGGACAATTTCCTTGTGCAAGTGCTTGAGGAACCAACTAGGGGCAGAGCTCTTCTTGACCTGCTGCTCACAAACCGGGAAGAATTAGTAGGGGAAGCAAAAGTGGATGGGTACCTGGGAGGCAGTGACCATGAGATGGTTGAGTTCAGGATCCTGACACAAGGAAGAAAGGAAAGCAGCAGAATACGGACCCTGGACTTCAGAAAAGCAGACTTTGACAACCTCAGGGAACTGATGGGCAAGATCCCCTGGGAGAACAACATGAGGTGGAAAGGAGTCCAGTAGAGCTGGCTGTATTTTAAAGAATCCTTATTGAGGTTACAGGGACAAACCATCCAGATGTGTAGAAAATAGTAAATATGGCAGGCGACCAGCTTGGCTTAACAGTGAAATCCTTGCTGATCTTAAATACAAAAAAGAAGCTTACAAGAAGTGGAAGATTGGAAAAATGACCAGGGAAGAGTATAAAAATATTGCTCGGGCATGCAGGAGTGAAATCAGGAAGGCCAAATCACACTTGGAGTTGCAGCTAGCAAGAGATGTTAAGAGTAACAAGAAGGGTTTCTTCAGGTATGTTAGCAACAAGAAGAAAGTCAAGGAAAGTGTGGGCCCCTTACTAGGTTGCCTCCCTCATTCAGTGACAGAGGATGTGGAGAAAGCTAATGTACTCAATGCTTTTTTTTGCCTCTGTCTTCACGAACAAGGTCAGCTCCCAGACTACTGCACTGGGCAGCACAGCATGGGGAGGAGGTGACCAGCCCTCTGTGGAGAAAGAAGTGGTTTGGGACTATTTAGAAAAGCTGGATGTGTACAAGTCCATGGGGCCGGATGTGTTGCATCCGAGAGTGCTAAAGGAGTTGGAGGATGTGATTGCAGAGCCATTGGCCATTATCTTTGAAAACTCATGGCAATCAGGGGAAGTCCCGGACGACTGGAAAAAGGCTAATGTAGTGCCCATCTTTAAAAAAGGGAAGAAGGAGGATCCTGGGAACTACAGGCCAGTCAGCCTCACCTCAGTCCCTGGAAAAATCATGGAGCAGGTCCTCAAGGAATCAATTCTGAAGCACTTAGAGGAAAGGAAAGTGATCAGGAACAGTCAGCATGGATTCACCAAGGGCAAGTCATGCCTGACTAATCTAATTGCCTTCTATGATGAGATAACAGGCTCTGTGGATGAAGGGAAAGCAGTGGACGTGTTGTTCCTTGACTTTAGCAAAGCTTTTGACACTGTCTCCCACAGTATTCTTGCCAGCAAGTTAAAGAAATATGGACTGGATGAATGGACTATAAGGTGGATAGAAAATTGGCTAGATTATCGGGCTCAACGGGTAGTGATCAATGGCTCAATGTCTAGTTTGCAGCCGGTATCAAGTGGAGTGCCCCAAGGGTTAGTCCTGGGGCCGGTTTTGTTCAATATCTTCATGTTCAATAATCTGGAGGATGGTGTGGATTGCACCCTCAGCAAGTTTGCAGATGACACTAAACTGGGAGGAGAGGTAGATACGCTGGAGGGTAGGGATAGGATACAGAGGGACCTAGACAAATTGGAGGATTGGGCCAAAAGAAATCTGATGAGGTTCAACAAGGACAAGTGCAGAGTCCTGCACTTAGGACGGAAGAATCCAATGCACCGCTACAGACTAGGGACCGAATGGCTTGGCAGCAGTTCTGCAGAAAAGGACCTAGGGGTTACAGTGGACGAGAAGCTGCATATGAGTCAACAGTGTGCCCCTGTTGCCAAGAAGGCTAACGGCACTTTGGGCTGTATAAGGAGGGGCATTGCCAGCAGATTGAGGGACGTGATCGTTCCCCTCTATTCGACACTGGTGAGACCTCATCTGGAGTACTGTGTCCAGTTTTGGGCCCCACACTACAAGAAGGATGTGGAAAAATTGGAAAGAGTCCAGCAGAGGGCAACAAAAATGATTAGGGGACTGGAACACATGAGTTATGAGGAAAGGCTGAGGGAACCGGGGATGTTTAGTCTACGGAAGAGAAGAATGAGGGGGGATTTGATAGCTGCTTTCAACTACCTGAAAGGGGGCTCCAAAGAGGATGGCTCTAGACTGTTCTCAGTGGTAGCAGATGACAGAACAAGGAGTAATGGTCTCAAGTTGCAGGGGGGGTGGGGGTTAAGGTTGGATATTAGGAAAACCTTTTTCACTAGGAGGGTGGTGAAACACTGGAATGGGTTACCTAGGGAGGTGGTGGAATCTCGTTCCTTAGAAGTTTTTAAGGTCAGGCTTGAGAAAGCCCTGGCTGGGATGATTTAATTGGGGATCGGTCCTGCTTTGAGCAGGGGGTTGGACTAGATGACCTCCTGAGGTCCCTTCCAACCCTGATATTCTATGATTCGGAGTAAATAGAAATTAAATAACTAGAATGGAAGAAGAGAGCATTTTAAAACTCCACCAGAGCTGAAACTCTCCGGAAACATAGACAGTGAGAAGAGATTTAAGTTGAGCTTCAGTCTGTATCTGCAAGCTCTGGGAACCAGTGACAAGGAAGACTATCAGAAGGTAGTCATTTCTGACAATAGGAAGTTCTGATGCACTTGAGGCGCATAACAGTTTTCAGTGAGCCCTGTTTGCCTGAGTTACCTATGAAACTGTAGTGCAGAAATTTGGGGAACAGCTCTCATTTTACATGAAGTGCAAAGATATTTTTAGCCAGAGGTTACACAAAGAACATGAAAACTATACATGAGTGTATGGTTGATCTAAGGCCGAACAGCCAATCTTGTAATTTTATTAGAGACCAGATTATAGCTGGAATCCAGAACAAAAATAAAACAAAAATCAGAGACTACTGGGTCAGAATTAGTCCTGGAGTATTTGCCAAGCAAGGGAAGTCCTCCCATCTGGAACAAAAGCTTATGAACATAGAAGTGCGATGACACTATAGACATGATTGAATATCCAAAATATGACAAGATACTTGAGGCCGCAAGACAAGTGGAGCTCAAAGTCAGAGTCAAGCAAGACCAGCACAAGGAAATGCACACTGTCATCCAACTCAAGTCAGGAAAATGCTCAGTATTTGGGAAAAGATGCAAATATCACTTTGCAAGAGTTTGCAAGCACCAGCCGAGTGTGCACAGCATGGACCAGTGGGATGATGACAGCAGCACCACTATCTCAGGTGAATTTTTCATAGAAGCAATGGACATTGTTGCAGCTGCGGATGATTGGACTGTCAGCCTAAAAGCAAATAGTCCCTTTATTCATTTTAAATTGGAAACAGGTACACAAGCCACTGTATTTCCAGACACCAGTGTTAATAACACTAAAAGAAAAGCCACAGGTAATGAAAGGTAAACTGGGAAAACTAATGACAGGTTTCAGAGTAGCAGCCGTGTTAGTCTGTATTCGCAAAAAGAAAAGGAGTACTTGTGGCACCTTGGAGACTAACAAATTTATTTGAGCATAAGCTTTCGTGAGCTACACGAAAGCTTATGCTCAAATAAATTTGTTAGTCTCCAAGGTGCCACAAGTACTCCTTTTCTTTGGGAAAACTAAGGCTCAGAGGGTGAGCCCATC
Source organism: Chelonia mydas (assembly GCF_015237465.2). Lineage (NCBI taxonomy): Eukaryota > Metazoa > Chordata > Testudines > Cheloniidae > Chelonia > Chelonia mydas. Next base: position 54,597,228 of record NC_057852.1, read on the forward strand.
CCCACTAAAGGTATAGGAGAACTAGATATATGGGTAAATCAACTGGAAGTGATAAGACTTGTAATAGTACTTGGAAAAAAAAAAGAGCCCCCATTATTGGGTTAAGAGTGTGTCAAGCCCTTGTTCTCATCAAGAGGGTGCACTCATTGGAGGGGCAGTGGACCAAAATACTTGAGAAAGAGTTTGAGGATATATTCCAGGGGAAAGGAAAGCTCAACAGAGTACAGAATAGAGCTGAAAGAGCCCAACTATCCCACAATTCACACCCCAAGAAAAGTTCCAGTTGCCCTGAGGGAGAGGCTAATAAGAATAGCTAGATAGGCCTATTGCTCTGGGAATCAGAGTGAGTAAAAGAACCAACAGGTACACTTAGTCTTTGGGGGGGCCGGGTGGGAGGGGGAGAAGAAAAAGAAAAAGAAAAAGACAGAACAGAAGCCTCCTCTTACGTGTAAATCCAAAATAATTAAATGTTAAAAGGGAACACTTCTCACTATCTACAAGGGGAGACATTTTGGGGGAGATGTCGGATGCCATGAGGGTTCAGGCAGATGCCTTGAGAAAAACAGCACATAGCTGTGCACATTCCACATCCCCGTTGCTAAACATCATTTCCGCAGACCATTGCTTGGATTGTGTTCTGCACCCAACATGTTTCACTAGAAACAACAAAATTTTTTAAATGCTATAGAGGGTACTAAGCTCTAAAATAGATTATGTTGTCAGTAGAAAAGCATGATCAGAGATCCAGTGTAGCCAACGATTTTAGTTTGTTATCCATTTATTGTGTGATGTTAGGATTAATCAAGGTTATATTACATATATTCATTGTATGTTAGAGTTAATTTGTAGGATTATAAAGGTATAAGATTGATCAGTATTTAGAAGAACCAAGCATTAGACATGAGTCAGACAAGCTGAAACGCAAGAACCTGTAGGTTGAGGCATACAAGACTTTAGCTTAGCTATTTTAGGCCTTGGAAACAAGACATTATGTCATAAGTGACCGGAAAATAACTCGATGCCCTAAGATTATGGGAAAAGAGGTACCAAGTGGTAATATTGTGAAAGATTACCCAGAAGATTAATATTAAATCATAAAAATACTGTAAAGGAGCATATGTCTCTGAATCACAGGATACAGCTTGGGCATCAATGCTAGTGAGAATAAAGAGAATTTACATAGCCTATATAAAATTGGGGTTCCTTAAGTTTCTAGGGGACACAGACTGAGAAGAGGGTTGACACTTTTATGGACATGCACAGAATGTAGGTATAGCCAGAATCACACTATAAAAAGGGGATGCCCAGAACAGGAAAATTGAGCTCCCTATGGGAGACTCCAGCAGAGACCATCCCTCTACTGATGATCAAGCCATGAAAGACCCATTAGATCCTAACACTGTTGTTAAGGTTGGGAGTATAACTATATTTGTAACTTGTGCATAGGTCTGTATAGAATTTCTATATGCTTGGGTAATCATAACTTTAATTGTAAACTGTAATAAAACTTGTAAAGCAGACTAGACCTTATACTTGTGAATGTATGTGTGGTCACTACCTTTGGTCTTTATGTGTTCCTAGAGACTCCAAATCTGAAGCAAGTAGCAGAGGTGATGTTCACTCTGTTAAGCTTGAAACTGTGGCTGCTAGAGCCGAACCCAGGGTGGTGTAACACCATGTTACAAAATTTATTTTAAATAAAATAGAAGGCTACACCAGGCAGCTCTGAAAAGAGCAAGAGCTGCTGGGCTAAAGCTGAACAAACAAATGTGAATTTCATATAATGCAAATAGCATATCCAGGAGAGACGTGAATACAGTAAGGTGCACAGATAAGATCACGGCAAGGTTGAGGCCATCCACAACATGCCTGCCCCAACAGACAAGGAAGGGGTACAAAAATTCCAGGGAATGGTGAACTACACAGGGAAATTAATCCAGCTTCTCAAACCAGGAACCCAAGAGCACTACCTTGCAAAAGATGTCCAGTGGACATAGGATGCAAAATCATGTCCAGTTCAATGTATAGCCTTACCTTAGGCCTCTGTTTATTCTCCAACAGAAAAAAAAGGTAATATCTTGTTCCTAACCTAGATTGTAGCTGCCACCCAGGCTAAGAGGTCTACAGAGCCTCTTTCCCCTTCATACTCCTCTGCTGCAACCACAGAAGAATACACTCCCAGTTTTCGCCTACTCCCAGGCCCCCATTTGTATCCCCCAGCTGGGAATCATCAGACCCAATCTCTTGTTGCCATCCAGCTGGGTTTAATGAGGCCCAACACCTACCTGCCAAGCTATTTTTCAGAACAGAGCTGGTAACTCCGCAGCACCCTGACCGTTAAAGGGGCAGACTACCCTGTTACAGTATGCTTAAGTAATTTGTTGGATTCTGGGTCTTCAGCTCCCACTGAAGTCAGTGGATGTTTGTGAACGGCAAGGAATAGAGCAGCAGGAGGCTTTGTTTATAATATTCAGACAATTGGAACAAAAATACATGAGTGGAAGGTACACTTCATCCTGACACCAGTTTTTACCCACAAGACATGCTAAATCACCAGGACACAGAACCTCAGAACATGAGTGTATTGTCTAAGCTAAAAGCAGGATCTGATCCTGAAAAGGAATCTGTGTGGAAGGACTCTCATGCCCACATGGATCCCTTTGCAGGAATGGGGTTTAGACTAGGAATTCAAGGATGCATAAATCAATTTAACAACTCATGCCTTTATTCCTATTCTTTCCTCAGTATGGAACCATGATACTGAACAGTGGTAAATGTCACCTTTCTCTGCATTGCTTCTCTATGCAACTGCTTAGAAAATCAAACAAAAAAACAAACCAACCATCTTGACATGCAGGCTGCTGGGGAACCCAGATTTCAAGGGTCCATGGTTCTGGGACAGTGCTGTCCTTCACTCAGGGTGGCCACTAAAAGGCAGGGCTGCCTTTGGGGGGAGGGAGGAGGCAAAAGGGGCTCTTTGCCCCAGTATCCCTGTTTGAGAGGGCCCCCAAACCAGTGGAACAATATGACAGGGGGTGATGTGGATGGCTGGGCCTGTGACCTGGCACGCAGGGTCGCAGCACAGCATCAGGTTTGGCCTGGGTGACTAGGCCAAATTTGCGTGAGTAGCTTTACAAGCTGGCATGTGGAGTTGCAGCTCCACAGTAGCTAGATCAGCGCTTGCATGCAGCATACTGGGGCCTTACTTGCCAGCTGCAGAAACCACGGAGGCTTCTCTCAGCACTGGGAACCAGCCAGGAAGCTAGATGGACCTCTCTCACTGGAGAGTGAAGCTCACCAGCAGGGAGGGATAATGTAAGGAGTAGGTGAGGGGAGTCCAGGGCTCTGGGAGGAGGTGGGTTTACAGGCCCATGGGCCAGGGGTGGGGTGGGGTTAAGGCTTTTTGGAAGGGTGGGAAGCTTCAGTCTCAGATTTTGCTCCAGGCCCCCCACAACCCCTGCTGAAAGGCACAGTTCCTAATACTACAAGGAGCACCTACACTGACTAGCTACATGGGGCACCAAGATGGAAATGCAACTCCCCGCAGCATAGAGAGGTCAGGTTCTGTGTCACTACTCACACACACACAAAATTGCTTCTTCCTGTTCACTTGAACTTAAAACAACTGCTTCCCATTAGGTCCTTGCACTGTGTATATTTTCCAGTGTACAGAGGAAGCTCTGCAGGCCCTGATTTCATACATTTGCACCTCGGTGACATTAATAGATAACACCACCACCTTACAAGACACCCTGAGTAGGAACAGCACATAGTTGTGCTTCCTCATGTTCACACCATGTACTGAATTGTGACTCAAGCACTCTTTGATCCTTGCCTTCCCTCCCACTTTCTCTGCAGGGGAAGTAAGCTGCACCAGCCCTTTTTCTGGCACAACTTACTTCCCCAAACATGCTGGCTCAGCTGTACTCCCCTTCCCCTTGTAAGGTGATATCTTTTGCTCTCTTGCTTTCTCACTGTGGGCACAATGTAGGCAGCTCACAACTGAGCACTTAGAAAAGGGCTGCCCAGGTAAAGAGATGGAACTTCTACACTCTTGTATCCTTTGCTGAATTCAGGTATAGGAGCCAATTATATTAACATTTATTTTTATTAGTCCTATTGATAGAAAGCAAAAACAGGAGAAAACTGACAAATGCCATTGCTTCCTCTTCACCTCTCTTCTAATTTTGTATTTAACACCATCCTCCCCAACCCAAGGAAAGTAGCAATGTTAGAACTAATATGTTTCCCTCATGCCTGCATTCTTTACTCAAGGCCAAATCTCCTTTGAAATCAATGGGAGTTGTTTGTCCTGCAATGGACTGAGAAAGGACTGCAAAAGATTTGGGCATTACTCCATTAATAATGATCAAGAACGGTCTGGTTTGTGAACCATTTGTTTGGACCAAATTCTGCCCTTAGATAGGTCTGTTCAATTCCCACTGACTTCCCAAACAGAATGTGGCCCCATGTTTTAAAGGTTGCTGAGCCTGGAAATGGCCTGCCATCTCCACATTATTTAGTGAATGCAAACGGAGTATATTTTGCAAGTAACTCAAGCTGTTTTTACCAGGAGCAGCATTACTGAATGCTTAGTTGATTGAGCAAATGAACTAATTTCAGAGTTGTCATTATGTCCATCTGACCCTAGAATGAAATGAAAAGCATTCCTGAATGTTAGCAAAATTTTCCCCCAGTGACATAATAGTACCATGAGAGCCATAGGAAACACAGCAAAGGAAAGGAGAATACATCTCACTGCACAAGGCCTTTCTAGATTAGGAAACCGGCAAATACCTAGCTCAAGTAACAAACTTTATTACAATATGCTTAACTGCTGTCCAGTTTCAATAGCCTATGAAGATGTGAGTTTACCAAGCCACTGGCTAATGAAAGATCTCACATTTGGAAGCTGCTCATCAAGTGCAAGTTACACCAGAGATCAATTTGCCTCAATGAGCCTGCCACTTTGCGTTTGAAATTTGGAGCCGTGTAGCAGTGGGAGGAAACAATGAACATCACTGGAGCAGCTGGCCATAAATATACACTTTTACCTTAAGGGAAGCAGCCAAAAAGCCTATTTGCAGAGCCTTAGCAGAAATATATTTTCTCTGTTGCCTCATTCTATAGGTGCTGGAACTAGGGATGCTGCCACACCCCCTGGCTTGAATCAGTTTCCATCATATACAGAGTTTAGAGTTTGGTTCAATGACTCAGTATCCCCACTATACGCCCTTGCCTCATTCACCTGCTTTGTAACCATGGAGACCTTTTGTGAGCAACAAATCACACCCTGGGTTGGTTTCTATTTCTGGGGTGCAGGGCTTGCAGTGTAGTCAGTGCCAAATTCATCACTGTTGAAGGATTTACCTATGGCATTGCCTTTTTATCATGTGCCCTGAGTCTGTCTTCAAAGCCCAAGCATTAAGAGGAAGCAAAAATTGAGTGTAAATCTAATTCTGGAAGCAGTTTCAGATGATATATTAAGGTCTCCGCTCTAAAGTATCCGTTCAAGTTTCTAAGCCATAAAAATAGATGCTCTTATAAAATTATGCTAAGTACCTGCAGTACCATTTATACCCTATTTCCAGCCCTCTGACCTCATTCCAGGAATACGTTTGGTCCACAGGTTTGGAAAAACATAACATTCTGGTTGTTCTCTGTGATCCTTTTGTTCAAACTTTGAGCCATTTGTTTTTAAAACCAGCAAAATAAGCAGCTGCAAAACTGCAAATACTTGATTACTGCCCTGTCATGTCTGTGAATCCAGCTCCTTGTCAATGACAGCTTGGGATTGCCTCACTCTCAGTTCCTTGCAGGTAACCCATCCATCATCTTGGGGCACTTCACAAGGACCTTTGTTCTTTCTGTAGTTCAGAAAATTGCTTTGACTGTTCAGACTGATGGTTATTGGAAAACCAAATGCCTGACATTACCCCTTCCTTGGCTTCCTTTCAATAATTTGCAGAGTTTTCAACTGTTCCCCAGTATGGGAGAAAATCCTATCAAAGAATAATTCACCACCCATCAAGAGCCAAAATATGAGACATTGACTGATAAAGTGAGAGGTAGCCAAAATGGGAAGAGAACAAAACAAAAATATAGCTAGGAAGAAAGCTTGATATGTGGGATTAGTGATGTAAAAAGCTCTTCTTTTCCTATAATCTCAGTTTCATAGCTCAAGGTCAACAATAATAAACAGTAAGATATCAATAGTTTATATACTTCATAATCAAATACCATTGACAAGTAAGATTCCAAGAGTTGTAACAATAACATAGTATTTACGATAAACTCCTGCCCAAATTCCATTTTGGGTAATTGAATTCTGCTCCTCTAAATTCACCCTGTCCTATGATATAATGTTACTGCAAGCAGTTAAACAGTTGCTGTCCTGCACCCCAGAAGGAGCTGCTTTTTGTTGGTAGGAAAAATAATTCCAATAAGGATAGTTAACAGATCTGTTTTCAGATTTTAAAGAACTTTGGAAGCTTTGCAGATTAAATGGGCTAAATGTAAGTCTATTAAACAATAGACAAGATAAAAAAGAAAAGCTGGGGGCTGGATTTATTTTGATAAAAAAAAATCCACACAAAAATAGTCATGCCTTCTTATCCCCATAACCACATGTACTTTGTGTAGTTACCAAGTAAAAAATAGTAACAGTGAAGAGATGGTAAACCTATCACTAATCTGTTTCTACTATTCACAAATTATTGTACTGAATGTTTAAAATTCCATTATACTATTTGGTTTAGCATCTTTCAAAATGAACTGTAGCCCCTAATGCTTCAGAAAGTTTAATAAAATGATACACTGTAATAATATAATTAGAAATATAATAATTGGGTGAGATAAAGGCAACAAATACAAGATGGCATAGGTCAGAGGGGTTTTTCATCTTAGATTTAAATGTGATAGGGAGGGATACAGAAGGCAGGAGAATCAGCATAAGCTCTTGAACAAATCCATTGCCACACTGGAAGATCCCTAACCCATTTCCATTAATAGAATGAAGAGGGGGAAATGCTTTTTAGCCTGCTGGGGACTTAGGATGAAACACAATTAGTCACTCTTAAGTATTTATCTTCCTAAACCCAACACAAAGGGTCTTCTCCTCTTTGGTACACCAGTTTTATCTCATCGTAATTCCATTTACTTCAGCGGAGCTACTCTTGATTACCATTAGTGTAAGTGAGATCAGAATCTGCTCCAAAAATAGAACGCTAGTTGGGACACAGAGCGAGTCTAATTTGGTTCTGAGGGCTTTCGACATGGTGACTTACTGCACAGCAAGCCAGGTGTGAATGTACAATGCATTAGCGAGCCATACATTAACCTACATTGTGGTCCCTGCTGCACACTAGAAGTTCCATACTTCTCTTTGATGTAGTCTCATTTCAAAGAGCAGTACGTTGATATGTACTACAGAATTTTTAGCGTGTGGTACCAGGGTCCACACACCCAGTTAACGTGTGCCAGATTACTGTGCTGTAGATTGACACCCTGGTTTGCCATAACTAATTCGCAATGAAGACTAGCCCTAAGTAGAAGAGAGGACTGTGTGAATAGCACAACCTTTGCATTTTTACTTTTCAGTCTCCCAAACACCAGAATGAAGCCTATTTCACAGTGGCTGTGTGGCTATATTTTATTAATCTTTTCATGAAAGGTGCTGACATCAATAGATCTACACTAGAAAAATTTACTGACTAAGCACACTTAAGCAGACATAAATTGTCTGAGCATTTTTGTGTGTGGATGTGAGGTATTTTTACAAGTGTGCCATCAGCTATGCTCCATAGATTATGATTTTTGTTTTAGAGTTAAGTACTAGTTTATTTTGAGCTGTTTCAGCCTGAACCTTTTTAGCATGCCAGCAATCCTCTTCTTCAGGGATGCCAGCCCAAACACCAAATCCTGTTCCGAGGGAGCAACTATTCCCCAGGAATTGACTCTAGTTAGAGAGACTAAGGCAGAGAGCAATCTCCTTTGATGCCTGCCACAGCTCCCCAAAGAATTTGCATCACAAAAACAACAAAAAACACCCCCATAAGTTTCTCCTAAGCCTAAAAACTTGCTCACACACTAAGAAAAAGAAACCGTAAGCCTATGTATAACAATGCCAATTAGTGACATCTCTCATAATAATATTTATTCCATGTATATCACCACAGTATCTGAACACTGATATGGCAGGTGCTGTGGGACACCACAAAATCCTGTAGTTTAATCCATGGGTCTACTATATTTCAAGCTTGTACTATGTTTTAAAATCTAGGGTTTTTTAATGGAGATTGCATTGATAGTTCCATAAACATTTCTAAAGCTTGAGCACATATCTTTCTTTAAATACGGCTTACTGCTAAATAAGCATCAAAGTATTTATTCACTGTCTTACGGGGTTTAGGAAATCCCAAAATACTTAATTATTTTGTGCACCAGATTATTTTTTGGTAGGCTGAAAATTCTCCTTTATTTCTTCCATACAGATCTACCTGTTCTGCACCCTGGCTTTGCAGCATGCAGCACCAGCCTGGTTTTTGCTCTATCAATCAAACTCTAAAATATGTTCTGCTGTCAGCTATTCCTGCACTTACTTATATATTTTCTTCACAGTCAATGAAGCTGCAATTGTTCAGCCATCACACAGTAATCTCCCCAGACCAATTACTGGGCCTGGCCAGAAAATAAGAATTCCATTTAGTGAAGAATGTTTAGGTTGAGATTTGTTTTCATTTTGCATTGCCAATGCTACAGAAGCTAATTATTATTATTAGACCTGGTTTGAATTTGGCCCACTATATTAGAACTTTGAGCAGCTGTTGATAAAAGAAAAAATGAAGTAAAAGAAGGAAAATCTGCTATTACATTATAGCACAATGTCTAACTGTATCTGACAAGAATTCGATTCTGCTAAAGATGTTAAACCTGTTTAGTTTAGTGTTACATCAACAAAAAGGAACATGTTATTTACAAGTTCTTTTCAGCTTTTGAAGAGAGGGCCTGGTTATCTACTCTGTGGCTGTTTTTTGTCTGCTTTTAAAGTGACGTCTAGAGAGCTGTCTTGCCATCATTATCACTATACATTTATCTCTTTCGTATCCTGTATATAGCTGGACAGATTGTTCTGAAATGTGTGATGGAAGCTCAAGATGGAAACTTGAGCCAGCAATCATTCCGGAATGATAGACATTTCCCAGAGCTTTCCTCCAATACTCTTCATCTCCTGATGATTCTGTAGGACAGTGATCTCACACATCAAATCTTTAAGAAAAGAAAAAAAGAAAAGAGCACACAGTGGGAGGAATAATACGCAGTATCACTTTCATAGAGCCATGACCATGGCCAGCTATCATTTTATGGCTTCAAAACACAGCTGGTGTTTGCCAAAAGACTCCCCTGCTGTACAACCTACTGGCTTCATCAATTCTTCTCTTTTATTTGTAGTTTGCCAGTTTGCACATTTGGATGTAGGAAAAATGTAGAGTTGTGTTTCACATGTTGTGTCTCATCCAGATGAAAAGGGTTTGTATTCTATAACCTGAACCCCCTCCCCCACTGTGGAAATATAAGTACCCACACTTTGAAATCAGAAGATGCAGATTACTTTTATTTCTAAATGAATCTAGTGCTGATGAAAGAACGGCCATTGATTCTTCTACCAGATTGCAACTGGAGTATTTGAGGAGTGAAAAAGGTATTACCTTTACATGAGTAAGGGTATCACAATCTGGCCCCAAATACAGTGGTGGAAGTGACAGTGTAAGGTTCCCCAAACCTACAATTTATCCACAACTTCATTCACCTTCCATGTCCCACTCAATTCAATTAACTCACCCATCACCCTCATCTCAGAAATCCCCCAAAGTCCATCAGCTCACTCCACCATGACTCCCAATGTTTCTGATGCTGAAGGAGGTATGCACAATTTTGCAACAGTGAGGAATTTTTAGTTTGTTTCCCAAGAGTAGACAACGCCTTAGTGCAAGCATGGTTCCTATTGCAGATAATGAGTTATTGCAACAGGTTTTTTGTGTTTGTTTTTTTAAAGGAACTTTACTGGAGTAACATTTTCTGAAGTGTCTTACGACTAGATTTTCTGAAATATGTAGGCACCTAAAGATGCAGATAGGTGCCTAAAAACCTTTGAAAACCTGGACCTTAATAAATAGATGCTTTTGAAAATTTTACCATGTCTAATGTCACAATGTCTAATGACTTATAAAATGCTGTTTGTTCTTCTTCAACAGAGATGCAAAATTCAGAAAGCAATTTAATTAGTATAGTCTGGCATTGTCCAAAATTGTCTCGATATTAATATGGAAGAATATGGCACATCTTCAAAGTAGTCCACAGAGATATTCCTTTAGCTCCTTTTGCTTCTTTAGTTGCATATGACAGAAAATATCATAATGTCACATTAGACATAAATCAATAGAATTTTGCTCATTTGCTTTCATTGCTAGCAAAGTGGAAAGCCATTCTGAATTGAAAACTAGAGCTGGCATGACAATGGATATCAGATCTCTGGGATATTTAGCTCCTTAGAAAACGTCCCCTAAGACCCACGGACAAGTTAGCAGACTAAATTATTTTTCAAAAGAATCACAGTAGACTTTGAATAGCAACATGATTGCATTAAATTTTGAATACTATTCATCTTATATCTTTGCTTTATTATTTTCTTTTCCATTTACCTGGAAACTGTTTTTATGCAGTTCTGCTTTTGTCACGGTTGTAAAAAGTTTCAAAGATTGAGTTCATCCTTGCATATTCAGATAGAATGGGGACAATAAATTAATTTTGGATACCTGTAGTTTCAGATAACCAGGGGAATAATAGATATTGGGGAAACACAAACTTGACTGGGAAAGGAGGGCGGTTGGAATAATAGCTGTTTTGGAATTATTTGCCACCATGCATCCACAACCAGGTACCTCATTTTGGAAGCTATTCAGGGACTATTCATTGCTAAGAGTGAAATGTGGCTGAGAAGTTCATTTTAGCTGAATTTCTTAAGATAATTTATTTTGTACAGCTGGTGATGTGAAATCTGTTTTCCTTTGTCATTGTGGATGGGTTTTGTTTTGTTTTTGCTTACTTGTTTGTTTTTGAATGGTGGAAGGGCTTTAAGAGATTGTATTCTTTCAGGCTTAACTGAATTTCAGAGAGTCTAGCTAGATTACAGATAAAGTGATTCTAACTTATTTAATGGAAAGTTGCTGCATGGAACACTGGCTTACAACTTGTTTAGTGGCTCTGGTAAAATTAGTGTTAAAAGATGTTTAAAACCATTCCTCTCTTTCTCTAGCCATGATCTGTGTTAGAAATGGAATCTAACAGCCCCATGTTTCACAATGCTGGTTTAAAAACCAGTTTGGCTAAACTGACACAAAACCTCATCTGTGGATACTCTTAAATTAATGTAAATCTGCTTTATATTGATTTAGTTTAAGTTAGTTCCTTACTGAATTAAGCTAAATGGTTATAAGTCTTTTAAAACAGATTTAAGTGTGTGTACAGGCGTTTGCACTAAATTGGTTTAAAAACTGCTGCAAGTTTGCGTGTATACTAGGCCCATGAGGAAAGTATTCATGTCATTGTTAACTATGGACCTTATATTCACACCAGGCCATATTCTATCCTCACACACATGCTACTGCAAACAGATGTAATAACTAAAGCAGTGTGCTTTTGTAAGTAAAATGAAGGGTAGTATTTGACAATGATCCTACCTTGCCACACAATCCCACATGGTCAATCTGTAAAGGAAACAGAGAGATTCTGCTTGACTCAGCGTTTACTTCAGCAATGTACCAGGCCAAATTAATCCCTGGTGTAGCTGAATTGAAACTCCGGCAGCTGCACAAGAAATGGAGATTATTCTTGGCCAGAATATCTAAACACACCAATACATACACAAGAAAGTGGATTTGGACATGTAGCAACATTGTGCTTCTAAATTCCCAGTGAGTGAATTGCAGAGTTACTTCTGAAGGACTCATTGCTGAAATTTTTCAGTGGCTGCTGCTGTCCAGGGTGAGTTATTGCCTGCTCACTTCACTACCAAGATTGTGACTGTAGGATAAATGTGGTATTTGATATGGGGCATTTCCATAAGGTATCTACCTGGAGCTGTAACATATGTTTCCATGAGCTTTCAGTGAAAACTACTTCCTACTGCAAGATATTTTAATTTGCAATTACAGCCCTATGTCTGGTATATTCGACATGAGAAATTCATACAGAATCAATGAATAGTTACCACTTCCTTGTTATCGTATAAGAGATTCGGGTTCAGTACATGCTATTAAAAATTCAAAGCTATGGCAAAACATTTAAAACATTTACATCTTTGCAGAGAAAGATGTGACCCTGCAGTGTCTAGTATTTGCATGTGGACAGAGGAAATAGAATATGCTAATATTAGTAATCAGGAATCTCATATAGTTGAGAGGCTCTCACTGGATATACCCCTTGAAACACAAATGCTTAGCCAATTTTTTTATGTTACTTCTACCTACTTGTGACCCCTGTGCTACTCAGTTCACTGCTCCTTCTATACCTTCACAACTGTCAAGTTTCTGGCACTTTGTGCTGAATTTAGCCTAATGAGGAGCGTCACATTCAACAGCACATTTCGCACCCCTCAAGGATCTGCTCTAATGGCTGATCTCAACTTCCTACATACAGAGGACATCCAGGGAGTTCCAAGCATGTGGGGAGAAAAAAAAATATGAGTCAAGTTCTCTAGTGTGCATGTGACCTGAGAATTTTGTACTGAGGTGCAGCCCCACCTCCATGGATACAGCACTCCCTCCAGCAGTAGGGTCCGTATGGTTCGACCTCGGATGGGAGACGGTTGGGTTCAAGGATGCTGCACAACAGCTACTGAGCCAAGCTCTCTGGGGCCTTTTCATGTCAGTATGCAAATGTGGGAAAGGATGGAGCAAGGGAAGACTGGGATAGGATCAAAGAATCTGCTATTTAAATCCCCTGGTCTTCTATCAGCAGTTAAGCCATTTTCAGGGTGTGTGGAGCTACTTTTTGACATAGGCATAACCTTTCTGCCAGGAGCTGTCAGCAGCAACAAGGGCTGGGTTCAAATGGTCAAGAGGGATTCCTCTTAAAACTTAACAAACACCACCAGCTTGAGTCCCAACCCAGAAACCTGGGAAAAGTAAATAACTTCCCTGGTTGCTCTTAACAGGCAATACTGCTCCACTCACCAGCACTGAGTTTGTGTGTGAAACAGGAAAAGACTTTCAGGGGACATGGCATGAGCTTGGGAGAAATTACAACAGTATGCAAAGTGAATTATAAGCAAAACATCCACCCCTGTTGTCCTTTCCTTCAGTACTCCACCCATCAGTGTGAATATCTGATAGGCAAATGCCCCATTAACGCATCACTTCCCCCTCCATTGTGCTCACTCACAGTTTGGAGTCAGTGGATAGCATATTCCCTGAGTCTGGGAGTGCAGTTGGGCGTCTCTGTCTCTAGTCCCTAGGGAAGTGCTGCCTGATCAAGCCCAGTGGCTCTGTCACCTAACCTAGCCATAGTGATTTCAGCTTTATTAGTGCTGGGGAGGGGATGGGGCCTCACCAGAGTTCACTCAGCTTTGTTGCTTCAGTGAAGAGTCAGCTCTGCATCATCTCTCATAGTAAGGTTGTCTCCATCATCTATTCACAAAATATTCAGTGGAGGAGGAGAATCAATAGGATATAAAACCCTTGAGCAGAGTCTTTGCCACCAGGGATGCATTCCTTGCCACAGGGTAGAAACTCCTTTACCCTTGTCTCATCTCACCCCACCAAGAGTTAATGTCCAAGTCTTATGAGTCCCCAAAGTGTCACTTGGAGGATTTCTGGGTATAAAGCTTATGCAAATAACTTCTGTAGCCATACTTCCCCTTGTTCGCCAAAAGATGGGAGCAGAGAACTCCTTTCTGTATGAAGCTTCTGTCCACCTGTTTTAACAGATAGTAACAATGAGTTCCATACCTTCAGGCCACAGAACATACATTGGGCTAAAGCACCCTCAGTGAAGTGGCTGTGGAGCCACTCCAGGGGTTTCAGGCAAGACACCCATGACCCTAGCACCTAGCCTAGATACTCAGACTAGATGGTGGGTTGAAAATTTAGCCCCAAGTAAGTGAAAACTCTCTCTATATGGTCTAGATTCCATCAGTAGCAGTGCTTGAATTTAGCACCATTCAGACTGAAGTAGGTAAACATCACAGAGGGAGATGCTCTTTTATGGATGATACATGCCTGTGACACTGCTGATCACTCTAATTCAACCTGTTCAAATGAACTAGGAAAAGGCTATGGAAACTTGTATTTCTCCTACCTGGCTCTCCCACATGAGCACCCTTGCCATGGGGTTATAGAGTCAGTCTTTCTTCCTCTGGCCCAATTAATATTTATTTATATAAGTGGAATAGTTCCAACAAGAGGCCCCACAATAAGATTAGCTGACAGCCTGGTGGTTAGGGCATTCACTTGTGAGGTAGGAGACCGAGATTCAAATCCCTGCTCTGCTTAACTGAGGGCAGGGACCTGAATCTCCGCTGCCCCCACGTGAATACCCTAACCCCTGGGCAATCAGCTACTCTGAAGTCTCCCTCAACCAGAAATTCCATTCTGGACCTGAGAAAGTTTAGTTAAAACTTTCCTGCAAAGAGTTTCAGTTTTGACAAATTGGCATTTTGTAATGAAAAACATTTAATCAAAAACTTCCCAACCAGCTCTGGCTATAAGAGCTACAGATGAAGAGTATTATGTAGGCATTAGTTATGTTAAGGGTTGGATCCTGAAACATTCCTCTGCATAGAACTGATCCAGAAATTAATGGAAGTTGTGCAGAATACATTAACAACGCAAACTGAATGTTGTCGTCATCTCAAACAACCAAGAAATACAAAAGCCAAGATTCCAACAGCAACATTGACTCTCAGCTGTCTTGTACAGGGTGTAACAGAAACTTTTGCTATATTATAGCATTTACTGCTGATAAACTCATAATTTAACCTACACACTTTCTACTTCATTGTCATCTTCCAACTTGACTAGTTGGAACTGATGGGAATTATTCCTACAGTTGGAGAGGTTTCAGCTGGCAAAAACTGACTTGCCTTCAATGTAGTTGGTTCTGAGTGTGAGAGACAGTATAATGGATTTTTAATCTCTTCCTGAAAAAAATGTTTCCAGTCTAATATGTTAGCTGGCAGAGTTTTCCTTCAAGAAGATTAAATACAGAGTAAAATATAATGACGAATACAATGCTACTATCTGTGGTTAGAAGTCCCACACTGAAGGACTGGATCAAGGACATTTTTGGAATGTTTTATTATCTACTGTGGGTGGGTTGAAACCGTTACAATGAATACAACATGCCAAGAATAACTGCGGCAAAAGAAGATAAAACAATTTTCACCCCTTTCTTTGGGCTGGGGAAATATATCCTAACTTCAGTCAAAAGTGACAATCAATCCCATCCACAGGGAAGACTCTCAGACCACGCACTTTACTGAAACAGGCAAAGCCGGTTTAAAAAAACATCATTGCTTCAGGTGCCCTCTTTCCCCTCTTTCCAAACTTGCAAAAGCAAGACCGACCAGCTGAAATTCTACACACCTCGCTTCAAGCTGCACACTGTTGACATACAGGGCTCTCATCACTGGGGGCAGGCAAGACCATTTACTCAGGCTTAAGGAGATATATCCTAGGCCTCTTATAGAGAGAGACAGATCCTGATTTTAGCTATACCAGAGTAATGCCATTGACACCAGAAAAGTTACTTTAGATTTACACCGGCATAGTTGAAATCAGCATGTGGCACAATCTCTTTTAGAAGTTTTATTACAAATAAACAAACTCACCCCAAGGTTACATACTGTAGTGAAGAATTATACACCATGAAAGAATGTACATTTGTTTTCAAATCTATTTTGTATCTTCTCTATTAAAAGGGTCCATCCTCATAACTCCAAGTGTTTGCAGAACGATTATAGAAAACCCCCCAATACACTAGACTTTTCTTCCTGATCCATAAATTGATCATCACCAAAACCATAGATTAAAACCAGTTCTAAGACAGAATGCACCAGATACTCAGGGCAGGGACCTGAATCTCTCCTTCCCCCAGGTAAGTACCCTAACCGCTGGGCTATACTGCTCTTTACTGCAATTAGCATTATAGTCACAAACACTGTACCACATGATGTTTACCATATATTTGTGTACTGTGGTGTGTGTAATGCAACTTTTCTTCTCTGCAGTTTTAATTCTTCTTGTTTTACATTTCATCCATTAACTACTATGAAATTGTCAGGAAGACATTTTTAATAGGCATCTTTTATAATCTCTGATGACCTCCTAGTTAAGGCAGGTGTCGATTAACATACACTAGAGCAACTGCTTTTGAGAGTATCCATTGTCTCCAGAGATTTCAAGGCTCAGAGTCAAAAACTTGGATCTGAAAACTGAAACTCTGAAGAAGGTAAGATCCAGATCCAAATGTGTTACTTGGCATATCTCTAAATCAGAGGTGGGCAAACTATGGCCCACGGGCCACATCTGGCCCACAGGACCATCCTGCCAGGCCCATGAGCTCCCGGCTGCAGAGGCTAGTCCCAGGCCCCTCCCCTGCTGTCCCCCCTCCCCTGCAGCCTCAGCTAGCTGTGCCACCAGCACTCTGGGCGGCAGGGCTGCAAGCTCCTGCCTCCGGCTGCGAGAGCCACCGGTGTGACCTGGTGCTCTAGACTGTGCAGTGGCGTGGCTGGCTCCGGCCGGGCAGTGCGGCTGCCAGTCCTCGTGCTCTGAGCTGCATAGTAAGGGGGCAGAGAGTGGGGCGGTTGGATAAGGGGCAGGGTCCCTCTGGGGGCAGTCAGGGGACAGGGAGCAGGAGGCAGCTGGATGGGGCGGAGGTTCGGGGGGGGGCGGTCAGGGGATGGGAGGGTTGGATAGGTGTAGGAGTCCTGGAGGGCCTGTCAGGGGGCAGGGGTGTGGATAGGGGTTGGGGCAGTCAGGGGACAGGGAGCAGGGGGGTTGGATAGGGAGTGTGGTCCTGTGGGGGGGCAGTTAGGGGCGGGGGGGTCCCAGGAGGGGGCTGACAGGGGACAAGGAGCAGGGGAGGTTGGATGGGTCAGGAGTTCTGAAGGGGGCAGTCAGGGGGCGGGAAGTGGGAGGGGGTGGATGGGGGTGGGGGGGAAGGCTGTTTGGGGAGGCACAGCCTTCGCTACCTGGCCCGCCATACAGTTTCGGAACCTCGATGTGGCCCTCAGTCCAAAAAGTTTGCCCACTTCTTCTCTAAATAGTACATCTAGCCTATAGAATGAGAGACTAAAGAACCAGGGTCAAGTCGGGATGGAAAGAATAATTTTACAAAGTTTAGAATATGGCAAGAAATACTTTAAAATCAGAATCTTTTTTGCTTGAATTACCAGGCTCCCATGCAGAGAAATATTTGTACTCAAAGGTTACCTGCCCAAAGGGTGGAGAAAATGCTTTCGCCCTTTTGTAACTGTGATGGGGTAGTCTGCCCCTTAAAGGTTGTAGTGCCTAGAGGACAGCCCAGCCCACCACATGGCATGGTCTTTTAAGGGTTTGCAAGGTCCAATATAAGGACCGAAAGGGGATATGGATAGCCTCAAGGAGGGTATTATTGACTCAGAGGACCTGAGTTATTGAGTTACTGAGATGGGAAACTGAGGCAGGAATGCCTGGAATGCCACACTTAGCCTAAAGAGGGCACTGCAGGACTGCCTGGAAAGCTGTTCCTGTGGTTAATTACCTCCCACCCAGGAAATTGCATCTTGTTCCAGGTTGAGTTGTCGAACTTTGATTTCAAGTCATTCGATCCTTTGCCTTTTGTCAGTAAGACTGAAAAGCCTCTTACTGTCAAATATCTTTTCCATGTGTACACAATGATCAAATCACCTCTCTGCCTTCTCTTCAGCACGCTGAATGTTCTCTGCTTAAGCCTTATAGTTTCCTAAAATCTTTGCGGGCTGAAGACCCACACATGTTCTATACTTCAGTTCTTCTACGCGTTCATTTGGCAAAGCAATCTACTAATAACTATTGTTTTAGGGATAAAGAAGGAGTTCTCAAATATTCTCATAGTATGAACCATATCTCACTACAGAGTAAGTTTCTTGGACACTTCTCCCATTCCTAAATCACATGGCACAGGCATGTTAACTATACCAATTGTGTACCCAGAAAGCATTAGCAAGGTAGTTAATGCATTTTTAGCTTCTTTTCTTGGGGTTAAGCAATTGGAAACAAGAAAGAGAGTACAGTCTGACCAACCAGCTGTCTCTAGACTACCAGCAAAGGCTTTGCAGACTGCATTTCAAGGGCCAAATACTGCTATTTTGCTACTCTGTCATTGATTTATTTTTGGGTTTTATAGCACCAGCCTTCTACCTTAAGTGTGCCGTAGTAATCAAACAGAAATTAGTACACATTTCAAATTGCCAATGCTCCTATAGTACAAACCCACCACATAATAACAGCCATCCCAAGTCAAGCTCCCTATAACCAGGTCCATAGGTTCCAGAGATTGAGGTGGGGTGGGATGTGGGGGACGTATGAACCATTGTACCTCCCCTTTAGAAAACTAGGCTGGAAGGGAGCCTGCTGTGGACTGGCACAGCTGGCTGGCAGCTTGGTCCCACTGTGTGTTATGCTGAATGCAGCATGCCACACAATGGCCAGGTTCAGCTCTGTGTTGTGCCACACACAGGCAGCTGGCCCTTCACCAGCCAGCTGCTGAATTGGGCAGCAGCTCCTTTTGGCTCTGGGGACCGGCAAGGTCCAGGAAGTGGGGTGGACCTATCATCCAAGAGTCTTGGATTCACCAGCAGGGTGATAGGCTCTGGGATGGGGGGCGTCCTTCCAGCACAGTCATCAACCTACAGTTACCTGGAGTAAAATGGAACTGCAGTCTCTTGGCTGTCTGTCTAACAGAGCATCTGAGCAGCTAAAGAGATTTCTAAGACTGGCTACCAAACCTACCGCAGTCTTCAACAGGCAGTATCCAGGTGAGGTCACTGATACATGATGATTCACATAGTCCATTCTCAGTAGTAGACTAGATGTTAATCTCCCACACAGCAAAATGTCTGCCTCAAGCCCAATCTCATGCATCAACCTTTGTCAAATGACATTCCTTTGCTGACCTATTTCATTCTAACTTCTTGTCGCTGGCAGTTGAGCATCTGACATAGAAGATGCCTTCTTGTTGTAATGACTTTATATAAACTCTGAATTTTTTTTACAGGAGATAAAGATAATGAAGTTGCCGTCATCTGATACAGTTCCCATTCAATTTCAATCACATGGTTACTTATGTTCTGTAAATTTTACAGTATAGTAATTCTAGTTAGAGTGACCTGAGCATTTCTCAAATGCGGCCAATGTGGGGTTTTTTCTTGGGGCCACAGCCTCTTGGGTGGTTATTGGGGGGAGGGGGGGCAAGGGACAAAGCTGTGGCCCCTCTCTGGAGACACAAAATCTGGAGGAGCAGGCAGCCAATAAGTTTCCTACCTTCCCAGGGGTGGTGGGGTTGGGCTTCAGCTCTGGGGTGACAGGCTCCAGCCATGGGGCTTTGGGCTCCGTTCCCCAAGATCACCACCCCTCCCATCACCTCTGGCCTGCGCTGCCTCCCCTAGAGCCCAGTTGCCCCTGGCTCCCACTGCCTCCATACCCACCTCCCCATCTAGGGCTCAGTTTGTCCCCGGGCTTGCTGGAGCTGAGTAAGTCTGCTGTGAAAAGTGATATTTGTGTGTTTGTTAATACCACTTTGCACAGCAGACTTAGTAGCTAGCAAGTCTAAAAAAAAAAGCAACCAAAAAAAGCAAAAGAAACAATAAGAAAAAAGACAAGAACATGCAAAGCACCTTATTTGTGTTTCTATTCTGTTTAGGTCCAGTAAAGAATAGAGACAACCGTACATTATTTTTATTATTGAGTCTGCAAAAAACCCCAAACCCTACATAAATAAATTACAATGATTTGGACATGTATATGTGAATATTCATTTGTTTTTTCTAAAGTGAATTAAGTAGTTTAGGAAAAATTGTCAGAGCCACTCTGAGGCCACCAAAAATTTTGTTGTGAGAACCCCTGCCATAGAACTCCCTGTATAAGTTACTATGTGGATTTTAGATGTTACCAAACTTTCCTGAAAATGACACAAATGAGTCACTTTTCTGTGCACTTTCTAATCAAATAGGTTATCAGAATAAAAAAAGGACAATGCATTTGCTATAATACTTACTTATTGCAACATAGTTACTCTAGCAGTTGCTGCTGCCCTCTCCAGGGCTTCCCCAACTTCAATAGTTCATTACAACACTCAGCCTTTGCTAACTATTTACCCAGCACAGATTTGCATTTTGCATTTGAATTTAACAATTCCTGTATGTTTAGTACTGTGATCTAGAAATCTCTTATCTTGTGATATCAAAATTCATATCCCAAGTACCATGCACTGCATAACTGGCTCTGAGGTTGTTCTTGTCTGTAGTGCATATCTGCTGATACCAATATAAATCTGTCAGTGGATTGATTTTTTTCATTTAGCACTCCTTTTGAAATTGTGTTGTCAGCATTGGTTTGGATCATTTAGGCCAGGGGTGGACAAACTTTTTGGCCCGAGGGCCACATCTGGGGGGTGGGGGAAATTGTATGCATGGCCATGAACGTAGGGCTGGGGCAGAAGGCTGGGGTGCGGGAGGGAGTGCAGGGTGTGGGAGGGGGTGTGGTGTGCAGAAAGGGGCTCAGGGCAAGGGGTTGGGGTGCAGGAGGGGTGCGGGATGCAGGAGGAGGCATAGGGCAGGGGGTTGGGGTGCAGGGTGTGGCAGGTGTTGGGGTGCAGGAGGGGGTGCAGAGTGCAGGAGGGGGTTCAAGGCTGGGGGTTAGGGGGCTCAGGGCAGGGGGTTGGGGTGTGGAGTGCAGGAGAGGTTTGGGCTCCGTCCTGGCACCGCTTACCTCGAGTGGCTCCGGAGTGACAGCGGTGTGCAGCAGGGATAAGGCAGGCAGGGATGTGGTGCCGTCCGCTTCTGGGAGCGACGCGGGGCCAGGGCAGGCAGGGAGCCTGCATTAGCCCCACTGCACCACGGGGCCGGCAATCCTGTGGGCTGGATTAAAAGCCCTGATGGGCCGGATCCAGCCTGCGGGCCATAGTTTTCCTTCCCCTGATTTAGGTTCACCTGGAGAAAGACCATAGGGTTGGAATGCTGTGCTGTGTCATGTGTGGCTTGACATTTTTTATTTACTATTAGAGATTGCAAAAAGAAAAGGATGAATCCGATGAAGTGAGCTGTAGCTCACGAAAACTTATGCTCAAATAAATTGGTTAGTCTCTAAGGTGCCACAAGTACTCCTTTTCTTTTTGCAAATACAGACTAACACGGCTGTTACTCTGAAACCTATTAGAGATTGTAACTGATAAATTTATTAATATATGATAGGACTGGGCTTGTTACTTTTTGGGGTGCACTCGTTCTACTTTTGTTTAGCAGTGCTTTGCAGTTGTTACTCATCGCTCATATGGCATTATAATCTCTGGATTAGAGTTCAGTCTCTTTGCAATTTTTACTGCTGATAATCAAACAGCAACAGAAATATTTGTGTGTGCCTCTCATCATCATGAGCTGAAGTACTGCCAACCCAGAGAGAGACTTCTACTCATGGTCTTACAGTCAGAACCATGGGTAGTAATTACTTGCAGCATATTTACTAGTTTTGATAATTTTATCATGAAGCTTCTGTGCTTTTAAATACAAAACGTATACAATTAAACATCACAAGTCAAATACATTTTCATGTACTAACATTTCTGCCTGTAATAAATGCTGATTTAGGCACTCCATGGGAAAAGAGTAGTTATAGTTTGTTGATGTACCTAATGAAAGGGTTCATTGTAGTCATTAATAGTGCTCTAAACGCACATAACTTGCCATTTCCAAGTTTCTTTTCCTTTGATGAATATTTGGCTACAACAAGCCATGTCTCCAAATAATACAGAAAAAGAAAGTTCCCCTGGAGTATTTGCAGTGTCTGAGAATTATTCGTTTCTTTCATTGCTTAGGGCTATGCCGGGCTCATTAAGGATCAAAAAGTTTTTTGTAAACACAGGTTGGTAAAGGAGGCTTATTTCTGACCTATAGGGTAGCCAGCAGCCACAAAGCAGATGTTATCTCTGGGAAGTGATGGCACCCAGCTATTAAAAAGGAGACTGTAGTTCATGGGGGCAGGGTGAGACTGTTCCGTATTTAGGAGATGTTGCCATAAGTGAGACACTCTTAATTTGAATCAACAAGCCTGCATTCACCTGGAGGCTATAGCTTGTCTGTCTCTGACCTGTCTACCAAAACCTTCAATTTCCTCTTACTCTCTTCTCCCCTTGAGCTGAAAATCCACACCCCACTCAGTGCATGTATTGCAATTAATGTGAAGCTCAGCTTTTCACCCTGCAGCCCTGCTTAATTACCAAAGGGCAGCACTAAAAGAGAAGTCCGGGGTTAATTGAAAGTGCATATTGTGCATGGCTAATATGCTAATTATCATATTGCCTCAAAGTCTCCAAACATTGTCCAAATTCATAGCAATTTTGTACAGTAAAGTTACTTTAAAAAAATAACTGTTTTTATGGCCTAGATCTTCAGGACAATCAGTTTTTATGGGAATGGAGCCTACTCTTCCCTGTAGTGCATATTAGGGCTGTTGATTAATCACAGTTAACTCACGTGATTAACTAAAAAAAATTAATCACAGTTAAAAAAATTAATTGCAATTAATCACAGTTTTAATCGCACAGTTAAACAATAGAATACCAATTGAAATTTATTAAATATTTTTGGATGTTTTTCTACATTTTCAAATATATTGATTTCCATTACAACACAGTATACAAAGTTGACAGTGCTCACTTTATAATATTATTTTTGATTACAAATATTTGCATTGTAAAAATGGCAAACAAAAGAAATAGTATTTTTCAGTTCACCTCATACAAGTATTGTAGTGCAATCTCTTTATCATGAAAGTGCAACTTACAAATGTAGGGGTTTTTTTGTTACATAACTGCACTCAAATACAAAACAATGTAAAACTTTAGAGCCTACAAGTCCACTCAGTCCTACATATTGTTCAGCCAATTGCTAAGACAAACAAGCTTGTTTACATTTACGGAGCTGCCTGCTTCTTATTTACAATGTCACCTGAAAGTGAGAACAGGCGTTCACATGGCACTTTTATAGCCGGCATTGCAAGGTATTTACATGCCAGTTTTGCTAAACATTCGTATGCCCCTTCATGCTTTGGCCACCATTCCAGAAGACATGCTTCCATGCTGATTATGCTAATTCAAAAAATAATGCATTGATTAAATTTGTGACTGAACTCTTTGGGGGAGAATTGTATTTCTCCTACTCTGTTTTACTCGCATTCTGCCATATATTTCATGTTATAGCAATCTCGAATTTAACAAAACACAAAGAAGGTACCAATGTGAGATTTCTAAAGATAGCTATATCATTTGACCTAAGGTTTAAGAATCTGAAGTGCCTTCCAAAACCTGAGTGGGATGAAGTGCAGAACATGTTTTCAGAAGTCTTAAAAGAGCAACAGTCTGATGAGGAAACTACAGAACCCAACCCACCACAAAAGAAAATCAACCTTCTGCTGGTGGCATCTGACTCAGATGATGAAAATGAACATACAGGAATGCATCCGACTAAGTGGGTATTCACCCATGAAAGCTTATGCTCCAATACGTCTGTTAGTCTATAAGGTGCCACAGGACTCTTTGCTGCTTATACAGGAATGAACATTCCTTGTCTGCACTGCTTTGGATGGTTATCGAGCAGAAGCCATTATCAGCATGGATGCATGCCCTCTGGAATGGTGGTTGAAGCATGAAGGGACATATGAATCTTTAGCGTATCTCACACATAAATATCTTGCGACACCTGCTACAACAGGGCCATGCGAACTCCTGTTCTCACTTTCAGGTGATACTATAAACAAGAAGCAGGCAGCATTATCTCTTGCACATGTAAACAAACTGGTTTGTCTGAGTGACTAGCTGAACAAGAAGTAGGACTGAGTGGACTTGTAGTCTCTAAAGTTTTACATTGTTTTATTTTTGAGTGCAGTTATATTTTGTACATAATTCTACATTTGTAAGTTCAATTTTCATGATAAAGAGATTGCACTACACTACTTGTATGAGGTGAATTGAAAAATACTATTTCTTTTGTTTTTTACAGTGCAAATATTTGTAATAAAAAGTAAATATAAAGTGAGCACTGTACACTTTGTATTCTGTTTTGTAATTTAAATTAATATATTTGAAAATGTAGAAAATATCCAAAACTATTTTAAATAAATGGTATTTTATTATTGTTTAATCATGCAATTAATTGCGATTAATTTTTTAAATCTCTTGACAGCCCTATTTTCTAGATGTTTATAAAGATTGCATTAAGTTTCCTGTTTTTTCTTTCTTGTATTCTATCACTTCCTGGTTCTGGTTGGGAGTCTTGGGCCTAGAAGTTACAAAATATCACAGGAAGGCACTAATAGCTCATATGCCCACTGAGCCATTTTCTTTAAATATTCCTCTACTCTGTGGTGCTCTGGGAGGCTGGCCTGAATGTGCTCCCATGCCTGAGCTGTGGGAGAAGAGAAGCAAAGCCAAGCCAAGCTGGGCTGCAAAGCTGTTGCTGCTCCAGTTCATTACACATGACTGCTCCTGCATCAAGGGAATTGGGGGCTACCTTACAGACATGGGAAGGAAGAGTGTGGCCCATAAGGAACTGCCTGACATGTTACCTACAGACTCAGGAATAAGTGCAATGCAGGGTGCGAGGGAGGAAGGGTGATGCAGTTTTCACTGTCCTCACCTTTTCTTTGTGCACCCTGTGAACTACTATTGTTGTCACCTCCCCGCATCTTGGGAAACCCCAACCTAGATTGCACAGGATGTGGTATTGTTGATTCAGGTGACGCCTTTCCAAGTTGCTACTGAACCAATGCCCTGGGACACTCTGCTGCTAGAGCTGTATCTATTCGCATGAGAAGTAAGGCGGAGGTAATTAAAAGGGTCCCATGACACTTTTATTAAGAGTTAATGGCATTGTCTATGGTGTCCTGGTTGAACTCCAACTCCACTAATACATTCTGTCTATTTAATTCCCTTTTCAGACATACAATGTTAAGAATACAGCACCTGCCAGAATGGGGTTAGTGTCTCTAGGTGTTATGGCAAGAAAATATGTCTATTTTTGTGCATGCAGTTCTTTGCAAGGACATGCTTGGTATTTAAAAAGATGATTGCACCTATAAATCTGGTGGTTGGACATCTAGATTATTTTAATTGAACATGGATTTATTTACCTCTATTTGAAACATCTTGTCCACATTGAATAATCTGAATAATCCATAATATTATAGGTTTATTAGGTAAGAATAATGTTTTTATGGCTAAGGCACTGGCCTTGGATTTAGGAAAACTGGGTTCTAATCCCAGAACCACCACAGACTTCCTGCATAATCTTGCACAAGACATGAGGGTATGTCTACACTGCAGCGGGGGGTGAACGTCCCAGCACAGGTAGTCAGACATATGCTGGGTCCACTCAAGCTAGCATGCTAAAAATAGCAATATAGCTATTGCAGCATGGTAGTGGAATGAGCTAGCCACCCAAGTACAAGCCTGCTCAGCCCCCTGGTCTGTGCTCGTGTGGCTAGCCCGTGCCACTGCCCACATGATAACGTCCACACTGCTATTTTTAGCATGCTAGCTTGAGTTGAGCTACAGCATGTCTGTCGACTAGGGCTGGGAGGCATGCTCCAGTTCCAGTATAGACATACTCGTAGGGTCTGATTTGCAGATGCTCTGAGCACCCATAATTCCAAGTGAAGTTCTTGGAACTTCTGAAAATCAGGGCCTTAATCTGTATCAATTCCTCATCTGTAAAATGAGGCTAATGCTTCCCTACCTCAAAGGAGAGTCATGAGGATATCTATAATATTAATGAATGGCTCAGAAGCTATGGTGGTGATTGCCACAGAAAAGCCTATACATTGCATATAAAAATCTGCATTATCTAGTTATTTTCATTGCCTATTTGATAATTCTTTTAAAACTAATCTGACTTGGCAAAGTGTGTGGGGGGAAAAGCAGTTATTTCCACAGACAGGTGATTTCTAAGAAGAGCTTATTTTAATACAGATCTCAAAATTACCCTGTTTACACAGAAGTTTGCAGCTGGGGTAGTCTGATCTAGATCCCGGCAGGGTTACATGATGCTATAAAGGGTGAAAATAAAGCTTAAATATCACTCTTATGTAAATATGTAAATAGTGCTGGCTGTTAAGTCTAGATGTGGTTATTCATATTATATTTATATCTGTACCACTTACAGTAGGGGAAGATGGTTGGTGTAGGAACACTTAAAGATGCTAAGAATATTCTCCTCAATCCTACTGGGGCCCATTTACCGGCACGGAAGTAATAAACCTGCTTTTAGCAGCTATTTTATACCACTAATTGAGGGAACTGCATATTTTTGGGTAACAAACTGACCCTCAAAATTAAAAACCTGAACAAAATCAAATAAACCTGGGTGAAAGTAACAAAATGGTTAATGCACTAGCTTTCTGTCTCTGAAGCCTCTTATTCATATCCTGTTTAGGGTACAAGTGAGATGAGTCTGGTATTCTCAGCCTACTCACATCTGTAAACCACATTTCTAACAAGTGTGGCGTTCTTAAGAGGATCCAATGGGTATGCACATTGTAAATGTTGCAGCCTATATGTTAAGACCTAGGTGCATTATTTGGTAGAACTATATGGAGATGACAGCGGAGTGCCCGGCTTCACTGCAGTCGGTGCTAGTCATGATTTTTTTGTGATTACTAAAATCACTAAGAAACTGTCTACACTAATTCCTGTTATGTTATGGGACCTTGTTAATAATATGGTAATTCTCTGACAGAGTGAAAACATGATTCTGTCTTGCACTTTAGGTGGCGGTCAGACCATATCCCTGAATCATGCCACACTCTGGCACATTTGCAGGGCAATAACATGGTTCATGTTAAATATAGTTCAGTCACAAGTATTTCCTGCTAGTCTCTTCCCTGCCTGGCTAGCCTTTTCCTGAGAGCTGTTCCCTGGGCATGGGCTGAGAAGAGAAGTATCCAGCCCTCTTCTCATTGTGCATCATGAGATGCCTCAGCTTAATGTTGTAATGGACAAGTCTTGACCTGATGAGAATTACGCTGAGGATCTGGCTTCCTGTGTGTTGGATCAAACACTGAGGCTCAGCTCAGGGAAGTCTAAGTGCAGCTGGCTCAGCTGGGGTTTGGACTTTCCCCTAGTCCTAACTGGGAGATTGGATAGAGTGGTTGGAGAGGTGGTGAGAGAAGATAAGAGTTGTTTGTGATGTCAGATGACCACTAAGTTCATAGTTTTTTCCATTTCTTGCATATGGTTAAGTCAAAAGTTGGCCATCACTTTTGATAAAATTGCAAAATATAGTTTTATAGCCTTGATTTTTAATACTGATGGCACTGTTTTAGTAATGACAAAAATCATTAGAGATTTTGTGATAGCGCTGTGTGTGCAATTTTCAATAATAAACAGGAATGTGGATTTGAGTATCCCCCCCCCCCCCCAAAAAAATTCTTGTTTTCAGAAAAGTAGCTGTACAGGTATATTTGGACCTTCCATTATTCCTAAAGGAGAGCTGAGGAGTGAAAGACTGGTTTTGTGTCCTTTATGAATCATCTTGTATAAAGTTCTAGATTTTTTATTTAATGAACTTTGAACACTAATGAACACTAGTTGTGTTAGGGCAGGGTGGAGCAATGAAATATCTGGACTCTCTGATGTTCCCTGGTTTTGCTGGAGGTCTTCTTGGAAAACTCTGATGTGGTTGGGAACTCTCAGCCTGTAACTGAAAGAGTGGGGGTGTTTGATCTTTATTTACACTGCTTAAAACCCATTTTAGTATTCAGTTTAACTCAAATGCCTGATAAACTGGAAGACTCACTTCCCCTCTAAATTAGTTATATTTCATTTTCCTTTATAGCTGTTGTGTCATCATCATCTTACTATTCTCCATTTGTCTACTGAGACTTCCACCTAAAGGTCTGAATCTTCACTGTAAAAGAAGGGCCAAGAAAACAGCCAATAAAACAGTGCTTGTGCTGTATGCAAGGTGCCAATCTGAATTCCTTGAACCGGTTACAGTAAATCTGTATTGAGAAGGGAAATGGGAGAAGCCTCGTTCCACAGAACCTTTACGGATATTAGCGTGGGTATGGATGACATTTTAACTGCTATTTTCTTTTTGAAGGAAAAAGGCTCAAACACATTTTCAGGTACACAAGCCCTGAGCATTGGGTATGCAATTCTACTTAGTCTTCTGAAACCGACACTAATTTCAAACACTTCTTCTCCTTTACAGAATCATCCTTATTGAAAATCCTCTGTGCCTAAGAAGAATTGAGAGCTATTACCAGTAGATGCTGCCCCCTAGTGTATTTTGTTTAAACTTAGGCCTTAATTTTTGTTGTGGGTCATTGGTAACTATACAAAGACCAATTTTAATTTAACTTGGTTTTCTTAAAAGAAGATTTTTTTAAAAAAAGAGAAGGATAGTGTTAGGTCAATGTTTAATTTATCAGACCTCTGTTCTTAAAGAAATACTAAGCAAGAGACAAAATGGATGCAATGTATGAAGATAAGAATTAGATGGAATAATGGTAGGGATCAAAGCATAAGGCAGCATGGTTATCACTTAATTGTTGTTTTAATTAGTGTCAGAATTCTAGCTTCTCAAACATCTAAAGTTGGTTGAATGTTTTCCAATGGAATGTATGTCAAAAATGCTATTTTGTCAAAAAACAAGACAAATTTCATTTCGGAAAAAAGTGAAAAGCATTTTGATAAGGTCAAAATACTCCTTTTTGACATTTTTGGAATGGAACATTGATTTTTCATTTTGAAATAACTTTGTTTAGAAATTTATTTTCTATTATACAAAATTAGTCTAAAAAACAAAAACATTTTGATAGATGCAAAAAGAAACATGAAATTTCATTTTTCAGGATATTTTAAAGTGTTGTTTTTGTTCCGATTCAAAACTAATCAAGTTTCAAAACTGCAGAATTTCCCACAAAACAAATTCTAGTTCCCACAGAGCTCTAGTAACATCATTTGAAGTGACCAGCTTTTTAGGATAAGGCATCAAAGTTATGTTATTTATGCAATGGGTAACTGTGAACCAAGTTTCAAAACACTGAATTAAAGGAGAATACTATATAGTGTATATTTGTAGATAACTAAAAATTAGATACATTAACTTTATTTTAGTGGGCAGGCTACAGGGATAAGTATGTACATTTTCATCCAGTGTATGGAGATGAGAACTCTGTCACTGATAAGACAAAACATTGCTATGCCTGAAAAGAATCTGTAGCCGTATTAATTTTGAGCTGTCTAATCAATGTGCATAAATTAGACAGTCAGGCCAAATTAACAACTGAAATTAAAAGAGAAAAAATCCTGGTGCTTTGGGAAGGTCTTGATGATTCAGCAAGTAGGTGGCACTCTTCCCTCTGAGTCAGTATCAAACTACTGTGCCACATCATGTTAGTGACACTGTGCTATTGGAGGTGCTTTCTTTCCAATGACAAGAAAAACTGCTGTCCTGGCTACTTAATTTTATTAAAAATTCCATGGCACTTTCTTCAAGAAGAGGTGTATTAACCTCTCTGTCTTGGCCACATTCCATCTTGGGTATTCTCATCTAATGCTACTTTTATAATTACGTTTAGCCCTTCAGCTGGGTAAGGTATTTTTCTATCTCTGTTGTTGTGCAATGTTATTGTGCATTGTTAAATAGCTTCTTTGTTTCACTACAGAGCTGGCTGCATTTCCATGGTGGATTAAGTGAACCCTGTGTATAGTTTGCATCTTTCTTGTTAGTTTGGAGTGTGCTCTTGGATATAAATAACAAAACAAAAACTAAAAAGCAAAATAAGTTATATAGTTATATCTTTCAGCCTGACTATAATGAATGGACAGTAATTTGTAGTGGTGTGGACTGAATTCAGAGGTGAGGTGTTTTAGTTCACTTTAGACCTATTTATACACACTCTCTTCATATGTAAGTTTGATGTAGCTTACTTATTAAGGAACTGGAAAAAGGTGCAAATTAAAAGTACATTTTTCTGGCCCCATAGGGTAAAAGCAACTTTCACATGAGAAGAGTGGATATAAGTATGTTTAAAGAACTAATCCAAAACTCACTGAAGTCAACAGGAGTCTTTTCATTAACTCCATTCATTTTTTGATGAGGTGCTAAGGACTCAATCCTGCAAGGTACTGAACACTCCAGGCTCGATCTTGCCAGGCAGTTGAGCACTTGTTTATCTTTAAGCAGACTGCTTTGCAGGATCAGAGCCAGAGTTTTCAGCAACCTTGCAGGATTGAGCCCTATGTGAGTTTAACTGCCTCACACACTATGTCTGAATCTAGCCCAGTGCAAACAGACAAACATGCTATGGATTTTTGTGTCAGAAAACTCACTTGCAGTGGGGCTGTCACAAAATATAACTGAAGTGGACTGGATGACTTGGGGATGGTACTGATAGAGCCTTCTAGCTACCTGCTTAGAACCTAGCAAAGCCTCATAGGGAGAAGGAGAAAGTTGTTTCATTAACATCCAATGGAAGTTAGATGGCCCACATGGAATTTATTCCCATTTATACCAACCTACTAAAAAGACCACACATCTCAAGGCTTGGGGTGCTCTTGATGTTAAACATACATTTCATTTCCAAGTGAACGCGTCCACATCACCAAGAAAAGCTAACATGGAAACCATCCTTCCTCTAAAAAAGCTCATCATTAAGACATCCAAGCCAGACAGCGCCACTCCATCCTTATGTAGGTGAAATCTTCCAATGGAAATGAAGCTTCTAAGATCATAGAATCATAGAATATCAGGGCTGGAAGGGACCTCAGGAGGTCATCTAGTCCAACCCCCTGCTCAAAGCAGGACCAATCGCCAATTTTTGCCCCAGTTCCCTAAATGGCCCCCTCAAGGATTGAACTCACAACCCTGGGTTTAGCAGGCCAATGCTCTAACCACGTCTCCTGAAAACACTATGGGCTAAATCTTGCTCTCTGCCATACTGGTGTGCAAGGAAAAGAGGCAGAAGGAAATGAGGGCACAAGAAGCCTCTTTCCCAAACCTATAGGAAAAGCAGGCTGGTGTGTCACTATAGCTCTCGAGAGCTGTAGGAGAACAGGTCCTAATCCATCATCCCAGGCGCAAGTCGTCTGTTGGTGTGCAGGTTAGGACGTAGGGGGTTGTCTAGCTCCCAGCCAGCTGGGCACATGCCTAACATGGTCAGCATCAAGAATTTCATATCATCAGGGTGGGCATACTTTGCTGAGCTCAGAGATTCAACAACATGCTCACTAGTCTTGTACTCTGGTTCTCCTTGTGGGTTCCTACCAGGCAGCAGTGAAATCTGTAGTTTCCCTTGCTGCACAAGCTGGGACAGGATTTATTCTTGTTCTCTTAAAGAAAACGTGGGGAAAAAAAGAGATTTAAAAAATTCACTCCCCTATTAGTCAGATTAGTGGAAGTGCAAGGAGAAAGAGGGCAAGTGCCAGTGGCATTAGCAGCCTCAGGAGGCAAAGCAGGTTGGTGCCAGAGGGAGTATGGTCCAGATACTAGATCTAGTGAAGTTCATAAAAGCACATTGGAATACACCAGAAATATCTCTAGCATCAGGATTCCCAAGAACACTAGCTATAGCAAGACTTCTACTAAGTGCTGTCGAAATGTAGCTCAAGTAACTAATATGTTGACTACTTCAAAGGTTCACGAGACTTAGTCTTGCCATATATGCACACCAGGAGCTTTTGCTGCTCTAGAGAGAATAATAAACACTGTTCAAAGTCTATGTGCTCAGACTTCATGTCTAGAGTTGACAAATGAGTGGTATAATTCTGTCTCAAAATATACCATGAAGCAGAGGGATGATATATGTCCCACAGGAAATAACAGAGTAATGGATATGACTCTACTGATTATGCTAGATCTTTTAAGTGCCAGGAGAATAGCAAATGGTCCATGAAGAACTATTCTGCTAACCCTAAAAACAACTCCTCTCTTCCTCATCTGCACCCCATCTCTATAGCTATGATTTATTACTGGGTAAGTAGCCATGTTGCCAGATTTCCTCCTCCCTTATAATAAATTGTGCAAATCCCTCTTGAACTGATTTATATCACTTGCTTCTATTGCCAGTTCTGGTAGCTTGTTTCTTATTTCAACTGACCTTTGTGTAAATTCTGCCTGAATTGCTTCTAGGCTAGGCTTCTCCTTAAATCCTGCTGGCATCAGCACTTGTCTCCAGTCTTTCCATTGCTGGCAATAGGTTTCTTGCCAGGCAATATTGACTAGTGATGTCAAGGCGTCGGTCTTGTCTTTGTTGTCCGTCCTAACAGCTGACTGGCAGTTTATTCCATGCTTTTCAAGAGCTTATGAGTCAGCATGAGACTCTTCTCCTCAGAAAGTTTGCTTCCCTATATGGCCCTAGCGAACTTTCACTTGTAATATTTGGTACTGCTAAATCTTGATGTAGTCTGGTAGTGCACATATGCATTGATCCAATTTCTTTGGTGTCCTTTTGGAAATCTGGTGCACAGAATGGCACACCCAATAACATGCTCCAACTATCTGCTTGTCACCAAGTGCCATCAAGTGGCAAAATAAGTTTTACAGTTTTCTACTTTGCATTGACACATTGGAGTGTTTGCTGCCAAACATGCTACATATGGATTCATTGTGTTATCCACAGTTGCTCTTTGCAGGTCTGTCATTTTCTGACCTCAGTATCAGACTAGCCCCTCTGATTAATGTTAAAGACATGGTTAAATGACAAAGTTTGGGTACAAATCTGGATTTTCCCCAAAGCTCAGATCCAGGGTTTTTGTGAGATCCAGTCAGAGAGAAAAACTCAGATGTGGACTCAAACTTTTATCAAGTTTGAGGTGTTCAGATCTGGGATTTGGTTTTGGGACCATATCTACTTATTTTTGGTGCTTAATCTCATTATTGCTAAAATTAATTACAATGAATTGCTAGGGATAGAATTTTCAGAAGGGCTCAGCCCCACAATTGGGGCTAGTGTTTCAGAAGAGTTCAACTCCCATTTAAGCACTAGCATAAATGACTGGATTTTCAAGAGCTCATCACTGTGGGTGCAGAACTCTTTTGAAAATCAGGTCAGAAGCAGCACAACAGGAGCTACTGAGCACTGATCTCTGAAAAACCTGACCCCAGGTCCTGAGCTCTTGAAAACTAGCATGGAGCTATTTGGAAGTCTGGCTCCAAACCTTTTGTGGATTTGTTCATCTTATCCCAGAATACTCATTTGCTTATCCTTTGCCCCACATCTGTGCTATCCTCTGATTTCCTCATCCTGGGGAATTATTTTCTCATCCTTGTGATTTTACATAGCACAGTTAAATAAAAGACCGTTTAATGTTGCTGATCCTTTCGGCACTCCACCTGTTACTATCTTCCCCCATCAGGATAAAATGGGAATAAAAGCAAAGCTTTTCTTTTTCAGGGATAAGGAGGGCAGAAAAAACTGGAATGCTGAATAGTGTTAAAAAAGGTAAGCGGAGGTTGAGAAGAATATTGGATTATGGATGTATGCAGCATAATTGCATACATGGAGGATAAGAGGTAGGGCTTCCAGCTAAAATAAAGTTTGTTTGTATGTAATGTGATATGAAAAGGAAACTGAGTACTTGTGGCACCTTAGAGACTAACCAATTTATTTGAGCATAAGCTTTCGTGAGCTACAGCTCACTTCATCGGATGCATTCAGTGGAAAATACAGTGTTTATATACATAGAGAACATGAAACAATGGGTATTACCAAGTAACTTGGTAACACCCATTGTTTCATGTTCTCCATGTATATAAATCTCCCCACTGTATTTTCCACTGAATGCATCCGATGAAGTGAGCTATAGCTCACGAAAGCTTATGCTCAAATAAATTTGTTAGTCTCTAAGGTGCCACAAGTACTCCTTTTCTTTTTGCGAATACAGACTAACACGGCTGCTACTCTGAAAAGGAAATTGTATCCTTATAACACTAATTCAATGAATAAGCCACATGTATATTGTGAGAAAATGCAAGGAACTATAAATAAAATGACTGTGCAGGGTAGTAACTACACAGCTAAAACTTCTATATATAAATGTATTTTGTAAAACAGATCCTTTGTCACATGTGCATAATACTATGAACAGAAGACTGTTATATATCTATTTCTCTGTTTGGGTTTATTGATTGTAGGCTCCAACCTTCTCCCTTCCTCATTCAGAACCTTTAAAGAAGCTGTAATAATTTTGATCATAAACTTTAGGTAAGTGATCATTATTTCTCTTTTTTCAGAGAAAATTCTTTGGTAAACTACTTGTCTACCTATCACTGCTCCCATGATGCTAATGACATTTGTGACTTAGTACCACAAAGTAGAATCAGATGTATATCACCTCAGATGACTTAGACAAATCCTAAATATTTGCATAATTGTGGGTAGTGAAACAAATCCCTCTCTAGGGCTTGGTGTATTTCAGAATGACAGGTCTGTGCTCTAATAAATGGAACCGAAGGAAACTTTACACATTTCTTAATCTTTGAGAGAAACTAAAGGGGACTTCTGAAAATCATTCTAATTCAAGAAATACACTAGAGAAGTACTTGAGCTGTCTTCAGTGGCTCACAGTACTACCTCGTTCCTCCAAGATGTTTCAGTGATATTAGAAACATTTGGATACATAGGAGTTCAGATAATTCACTGGAGAACATACTAGGATAGAGGGGTGTGTGTTGTATGAACAGAATATTTCTGCATATGTTATGCATAAGAGTTCTCTCAGTGAGCAATTCCTATCTGGAGGGGTATGAATTCTATTTTATTTTCATTCTTCAAGCACCAATTCCAAACATTTTCTAAGATTATTACTGTATAAACTGCCAGGCCCTCACTTAGTCCTAAGCAAAACATTGAGGTCCTTTCATGCTTCTCCATGGCTCAAAATAGGGGAGGGGAAAAGGAGAGTCACACACATACTGTCACTGCAGCATAAACATGGGATAAGCCAATGGGGAGGCAGCTTATGGTTAAGTAGCAGTGAGCATTCTAATACAAAGCGAAGATATGCCTTCAAGTGACCTGTTCTTTCCTTTTAAATATTTTATTTATTCCCATTTTATTCTCTCCAGTCTTGCATAGTCTCTTCTCTTTTTTTTGGTTCAAGTCGACAGTAAGATTTTTTTTTTTTAAATGAGAAGAACTGCTGGTATCCAGCTTCTAATGGGAAAAAGCACAGAGTGAGGCTCCAGCATTATTCACCCTGATGCAGTTAGAACTAATTGCTGTGATCCCTCCCGTTGGCTTTTAAATTAACAGCCAACTGTAGGAGAATCAGCACCGCTTTCAGCGGCCAGAAGCCCTTCACAACAGCAACCCCTAACATTGTTTAACTTTTACAGCTTTGAGGTCACAGAAGAGGCCACTGAATGATTCCATGACTCTGCATAGGGTGGGGGAGGCTGGATGATTTGTTTCTGATTTAGGATTTAATTTGAACAATCTGGATTTCCCCATTAGCATATAATAAATCAGCACGTTGCACCAATTTCCCACACATCATTTTCACTGGGCTGCCAACCTTAGGAGCATGTGTTTAGACAATGAGCACTTGAGCCACTGAGATCTATTTCGAGTGCATTGATCACATCAGCTCTTGGTTTCAATCATCTTTTTTAAATTTGTATATCGTTAGTCATTTTCCACCATATCCAGGATTAACATGCACACAGGCCACACAATTTAGCCTTGTAGCATCTCTAGACAGTTATAAATATTACTTGATTACTTACTGATTTATAAATATATATATAAAGTTACTGATTTAGATCATAGGAAACGTTTTCACTAGAAGATGAATTATTTTAAACAGAATATAGTAAAGTAATATAAATGGGCTCCAGGAAATCAAATATCAAAATCCACATTTTCCTTCCCTCTCCCCAATTTTCTACATTCACATACATATATTTTATAAGTGATGAAATCTCACATATAGAGAAAAATATTTATTTATTGAACCAGTTTCTGGCTGCTCCTATTCTGCAAAACACATGTAACATAAACCGAAACACCCATGTTAATAAAAAATAAACCCCAAAGCTGATTGAAAATGGGGAAATATTTTGCAAAGATTTTCATGAAAAAATTGTCTTGTTGTTTGTCAAATATTTTGAAATGTTTTGACCAGCTCTAGGAAACTGTGTTGCGATAGGGATCAGTACAGCGACCCACTTTATTTGATTTTATGCAAAAAATAAAATATTCTATCCAGTGTTCTAGGTGCCCCTGAGATAAATTACAAAACCAAATAAAATTAGACCACACACTGAAAAAAAATTCTCCTCCCACTCACAGATCTGATGTCTGTCAAAAGCCCAACTCCACAGCCTGCATAGGAAGTTGTTCCCTGGGTTTGAGGAAAGCCTAATCTTGAACTGAGGGCCCCTCACTGAGAATGATCTACTGTCATCCCCCTCGCTCAAAGTATAAATGGTCCAGCTTGAATGCCTGTGCCCTATGGTATGAGGAAATATCAAGTGCCAAGGTCCCCAAGCCATTTAGGGCTTGTGAATCAAAGCCAACACTTTAAATTTGGTCCAAAATACAAGCTGAAACTCTTACTGTGGCCAAAGCAAACAATAAAAATAAATAAAAAAATAAAAAATCAGTGCTACTTTGAGCCTCTTTCCTCACCCTAGGATTTAGAAAGTCACAGCTGGGAGAAGAGGAGGAGGGAGACTCAGTAATACTAAGGCACTGATCTCCCAACTGACTCCAGGTGGTGCACCCATGGTGGATGGAGCTGGAGCCTGCTGAAGTCAGTGGAATTCTATGTGGGTGCTAGCGTGGATTCACAAGCAGTCAACTGCAGGATCAGGGCCTACTTGTATTTAGTGTCTTGTAGCCACTTCAGCTTCTAACTTTTTTCACCTTGCTTCTTTTACTGTCATAGCCCTAGAAAGATGGACTATCTTTTTAACTTGAATATTTTGATATGTTTTAATTTTGTGGAGCAGATAGCCTCTAGTTTTCTAAACAATCAAGTGATGGTAATTCTGCTCACACTATGAGAAACAATAATTATTTTAAAACTCCAAACACTTTATAACAGGATTAGATCCCATAATTTGCCTTATGAAAGTTAGCAGTAGACTATACAGATTCTTGAGTAAATATCAACCAAGATTTTCTTTAAATTAGCTACCGGGGGAGTCCACACCATCCCAGGAATAATAGAAATGTCTTATTAGTAATAATCCTCATCACCATCATAATAAATACTTTGCACTTTCTAATACTTTGTGCTCCTGAGGATCTCAAAGTGATTTACAGGTGTTAATTAAGCCTCACAAGATCTCAGCAAGTTTTGAAATTAACGTAAGTAGAAATTGAATATTTGACATAAGATGAAGTGTTTGAAGTGCTGTGATGCATGGCCAGAAAGGGTTAAACATCCTGTAGAATAAATGACTCAAATTCAACCCTGAAAGGCAAATAGGGAGATAATGTTTGTATTTCTGTATATGGGTAGTGGTCAACAATGTAATCAACAGTCCCTATCTATGATGTATTCTGTTAATTCAAAGATCAAAAGAACATCCTAGCACTTAAATGAATTGTAAACATGGGATATTGCTGTATTCATCTCAGATCTGCTTAAGCTTTATCAGGGGAAGTTTGAGCCACAAGATTAAGGTCCCAGTTATGCTGGTATTCCCTAAAGGTGATATTGGACATAGTCCAATGAACTAACTTCTATAACCTAAAAGAACTTTTTGCAACTACAAAGCTCACCATCTCTGCTATGACTCTAAACCTCGAGAATTGAACTCATATCTGTATGTATATTGATCTTTTAACCATGCTCTATTTTTTAAAATAAATTTTAGTTTAGTTAATAAAAATTAGCTATATGCATGTATTTGGGTAAGAGCTGGAATAACCTGGGAGGTAATGTGTCCGATCCTTTGGGATTGGTAGAACCTTTTCTTTTATATGATGAAATAAGATTTTCAGAAATCTTCATCATATTTGACTTGGATACCTGGATGAAGGCCAGAGGCTGGGTTACTTTATGGGAATGGTGTTGTTGGTTTCTGGACAACCAGTGATAAAGGTAATAAAGAGCTGGTTTATGCTGGCTTGGTAAATTTACGTATTGGAATAACCACCAACTTTGGGGTTTGTCTGCCCCATTCCTTGCAGTTCACCCTAATTGAGTGACCTCAGCAGGCTCCCCGCCGGGATCCCAGTCACAAATGCATTAGCCAGTTCACACCAAGAGCCACACTTAAAATCAAAAAATAAATAAAAGGGAAGGAATTGTTCACATTTGTATTAGATCCGTACCTACTGTAAATCATTCTAGTTCCACTGACTTCAGTGACAGCATTTTTTGGCAGCTGTGGATATTTCCTTTGGCCTTAGATTGCTCCCAAGAGCTTTCTAAAGTATGATGCACATGTTATTGCAAAAAAAGCAAATGCAGTTTTGGGTTGCATTAACAGAGGCAAAGCATGTAAGTCATGGGAGGTGATAGTACTGCTCTACTTGGGACAGATTAGGCCTCAATTGGACTGCTGTATCCAGTTTTGGTCACTGTTGTATAGAAAGCTTGTAGGGAAACTGGAAAGGATCCAGAGGTGAGTGACAAAGATGATCAAAGGGATGGAACACAAGCCATATGAGCAAAGGCTAAAGGAACTAGGTATTTTAGTTCGGAAAGAAGAGATTAAGGTGGGGGGGGGGAAGGACATAATAGCAATTTTCAAATACTTGATAAGATGCCATAAAATAAGATGGAGAAAAATTGTTGTCTCTTGCCACAGAGGGCAGGACAAGAGCCAATGGGTTCAAACGATAGCATAGCAGATTTAGATTAAATCGCAGGAAAAACTTCCTAACTGTAAGAACAGTACGACAATGGACCAGACTGCCTAGGGAAGTAATGGAAGCTCCTTCGCTGGAGGTTTTCAAAAAGAGGCTGGATAGGCATTGTCTTGAATGGTTTATATACAACAAGTCTTGCATCTTGGTAATGGTTAGACTAAATGACCCTTGCAGTCCCTTCTAACCCTATGGTTCTATGATTCTAACCTAACTTTTTTTTTAAATGCGGTTTTAGAGGAATCACAAGTCTGCCCAAAACAGTAAGTTCCAGTGCTTGGCACTGTCATCACAAATATCCAACATTTTCCATAATATCTAGGCTTATATGTACAGCACTCAGCACAATAGGGATATGTGTGCTACCATAAAATAAATACTTCTTAATCATCATGAGTGGGGAATGAGGATGCCAAGGAGAGCAATCTTACCATACTGGAGATTGGATACTGGAGAAGCCTCTCAAGGCCTTTTTATAGTCACCTCTGGTGAGGGGAGCAGGGTGAGAGGATATGTATAGAGCCTCCAGAACTGTCCACGTGCCTCTTCACAATTTTCCCCATTAAGTGGTTGCATAGGTATCATGTGTAGGATTCCCAGTGTAGCCATTGTGCACCCCGTCCACTTTGAAGCAGTTAAATCACACTGATTCTGCTGCCAGTGAATCCTCTGTCTGCTGGGGAGGATGGGTTTACCCCTTAGCACACAAAGAAGGAGTTCTGATTGATAAAACATCAGTTGTGGTTCATAAGTACATGGTCGTTATTTTTTGATGTACATCAGAGGCAGGAAGCCTGCCAAACAATCAGTGGGGCCACCGGATGATCAAGGTGCTAAAAGGGCACTTAGAGAAGACAAGGCTGTTGTATAGAAGCTAAATTAATTCTTTGAATTGGTCTTCACTGCAGAGGATATAGTGAAGATTCCCGCATCTGAGTCATTCTTTTTACGTGACAAATCTGAGGAACTGACCCAGACTGAGGTACCAATATAGGAGGCCTTGGAACAAATTCATAAATAGTAATAGGTCACCACGACCAGATGGGATTCACCCAAGAGTTCTGAAGGAACTCAGGTGACATATCACAGTTGTTAGTTCTGCAATTTCATATCTGTCACTTAAATCAGCCTCTGTACCAGATGACTGGAGGATAGCTAACTTAACACCAATTTTTAAAAAAAAGCCCAGAGGTGATCCTGGCAACTACAGGCTGGTAAGTCTAACTTCATTACCAGGCAAATTGGTTGAAACTATAGTAAAGAACAGAATTATCAGTCACATAGATGACCATGATATGTTGGCGAAGAGGCAACACAGCTTTTGTAACGGGAAGTCATGCCTCAACAATCTATTATAATTCTATGAGTGTGTCAACAAGCATGTGGACAAGGGTGATCCAATTGATATAGTGTACTTGGACTTTCAGAAAGCCTTTGACAAGGTCCTTCACCAAAGTCTCTTAAGCAAAGTAAGCAGTCCTGGGATAAGAGGGAAGGTCCTCTCAATGATCAGTAACTGGTTAAAAGATAGGAAACAAAAGGTAGGAATGAATGGTCAGTTTTCACAGTGGAAAGTGGAAAATTATCAGGGTCCCCCAAGGATATGTATTGGGATCTGTGCTGTTCTGCATATTCATAAACAATCTGAAAAATGGGCAAACAGTGAGGTGACAAAGTTTTCAGATGATATAAAATTATTAAATAATTAAGTCCAAAGCTGACAGTGAAGGATTAAAAAGGGATCTCACTAAGCTGGGTGACTAGGCAACAAAATGACAGATACAATTTCGTGTTGATAAGTGCAAAGTAACTCACATTGGAAAAAATGATCCCAACTATATATTCAAAATGCTGCAGTCTAAATTAGCTGTTTCCAAAATCTTTCTTGAGTGGTGTTATTGTGGGTAGTTCTGCTCAATGTGCAGTGCCAGTCAAAAAAAGCTAACAGACTGTTAGGAACCATTACAAAAGGGATAGATAATAAGACAGAAAGTATCATAATGCGACTACATAAATACATGGTATGCCCAGATCTTGAATGCTGCATGTGATTCTGGTTGCCCCATCTCAAAAGAGATATTAGAATTGGAACAGGTATGGAGAAAGGCAAGAAAAATGATTAGGGGCATGGAACAGCATCCTTCTGAGGAGAGATTAAGAAGGCTGGGACGGTTCAATTTAGAAAAGAGATTACTAAAGGGAGGATATGATAGAGGTCTATAAAATCAGGAATGGTGTGGAGAAAAATGAATAGAGATGCATTACTTACCCCTTCACATAACACTAGAACCAGAGGTCACCCAATGAAATTAACAGGCAGATTTAATACAAAACATAAGAAAGTATTTATTCACACAATACACGGTCAACCTGTGGAACATGTTTGTGAAAACCAAAAATATAACTTGGTTAAAAAAAGAATTACATAAGTTCACAGATGATAGAGTATGTCAATGGATTTTAGTCAAGATGGTCAGCAATCCCATGCTCTGGTTGTCCCTTAATATCCCACTGCCAAAAGCTGGGACTGGTGGACAGGGAAATGATCACTCAATAATTGTTCTGTTCTCTTCATTCACTCTGAAGTATCTGCACTGGCCACTATCAGAAGGCAGAATATTCTGCTTGATGGACCATTGGTCTGACCCAGTATGGCCAATTTTATATTCTTAATCTGGAAGCTATTTGAATTTAATAGCAGGCACCATTTTGATAGCTAGCAGGACTTAATATTTGGCACAGTTCTTCAGATGCTAAAAGAAAGTTAGAAATGTGTTAGCTAGACAATGTGTTAACCAAGTTTTCTATGTACCAAGAAACTACCTAAAAATAACCATGTTTTGTGGTAAGGTGGAGCCCAAGCTGTACAATTCAGTCTGAATTCTGAACTCTTACGAAGGTGTTAGTTCTTGTCTCTAAACTGTAGCAGTGATCAAATAATTAAAAAAAACCCAATTGCATCTGAACTAGGTATGAGCAAACTAAGACAGAGAATATAATTGTTCTGAACAAAAATAATTGTCCACTAGAACCAGAAACTGAATTGCCAAAATACCCCAAGAAAATCTCATGTTATTTATGGTCTGACTAGAAGCAGAAAATGTTAGACATCTTGTGGGAGTGTCTGTTTTTGTTTTTTTAGACATCTTGTGGGAGTGTCTGACTCTTCCCCAACAAATTATGTTAATCTATATGTCTGACAATTCTGTTGTTTACTATAGTTTCAATCAGTTTGCCCGGTAGTGAAGTCAGGCTTACTGGCCTGTAATTGCCAGGATCACATCTGAAGCCCTTTTAAAAAATTGGCATCACATTAGCTGTCCTCCAATCATTTGGTACAGAAGCTGATTTAAATGATAGGTTACAAACCACAGTTAGTAGTTCTGAAATTTCACATTTGAGTTCCTTCAGAATTCTTGTGTAAATACCATTTGGTCCTGGTGACTTATTACTGTTTAATTTATCAATTTGTTCCAAAACCTCCTCTAATGACACCTTTATCTGAGACAGTTCCTCAGATTTACCATCTAAAAAGAATGGCTCAGGTTTGGGACTCTCCTTCACATCCTCAGCCATGAAGACTGATGCAAAGAATTCATTTAGTTTCTCTGCAATGGCCTTATCGTCCTTGAATGCTCCTTTTCATCTCAATTGTCCAGTGGCCCCACTGGTTGTTTAGCAGGCTTCCTGCTTCTGAGCGTCTAACAATTTTTTTTGCTATTACTTTTTGAATCTTTGGCTAGCTGTTCTTCAAATTCTTTTTTGGCCTTTCTAATTATATTTTTACACTTCATTTGCCAGAGTTTGTGCTCCTTTCTATTTTCCTCACTTCCACTTTTTAAAGGATGCCTTTTTGCCTCCCACTGCTTCTTTTACTTTGTTGTTTAGCCACTGTGGCACTTTTTTGGTTCTCTTACTATGTTTTTTAATTTGGGGTATACATTTAAGTTGAGCCTCTATTATGGTGTCTTTAAAAAGTTTCCATGCAGTTTGCAGGGATTTCACTTTTGGCACTATACCTTTTAATTTCTGTTTAACTAACTTCCTCATTTTGTATAAAGAAAAGGAGTACTTGTGGCACCTTAGAGACTAACCAGTTTATTTGAGCATGAGCTTTCGTGAGCTACAGCTCACTTCATCGGATGCATAGCATATCGTGGAAACTGCAGAAGACATTATATACACACAGAGACCATGAAACAAAACTTCCTCCCACCTCACTCCCCCGCTGGCAACAGCTTATCTAAAGTGATCCTCAAGTAGAGCCATTTCCAGCACAAATCCAGGTTTTCTCACCCTTCCCCCCCCCCCCCCCACACATACAAATTCACTCTCCTGCTGGCAACAGCCCATCCCCCTTTGAAACCCCTCTTTATAATGCGCATGATAATCAAGGTGGGTCACCTCCAGCACTAATCCAGGTTTTCTCACCCCCCCCCACACCCCCCCCTTTTCCAAAAACTACACACACAAACTCATTCTCCTGCTGGCAACAGCTCATCTTACAATGTGCACAGCAATAATCCAAGTTTAACCAGAGCGTCTTGGGGGGGCGTTTTGCAGGAAAAAAAAACAAGGGGAGACAGGCTACCTTGCATAATGACTTAGCCACTCCCAGTCTCTATTCAAGCCCAAATTAATAGTATCCAATTTGCAAATGAATTCCAATTCAGCAGTTTCTCGCTGGAGAAACTTGAAGTTCAAATCCAGACTCCAGCGAGAAACTGCTGAATTGGAATTCATTTGCAAATTGGATACTATTAATTTGGGCTTGAATAGAGACTGGGAGTGGCTAAGTCATTATGCAAGGTAGCCTGTCTCCCCTTGTTTTTTTTCCTGCAAAACCCCCCCCAAGACGCTCTGGTTAAACTTGGATTATTGCTGTGCACATTGTAAGATGAGCTGTTGCCAGCAGGAGAATGAGTTTGTGTGTGTAGTTTTTGGAAAAGGGGGGGGTGTGGGGGGGGGGGGTGAGAAAACCTGGATTAGTGCTGGAGGTGACCCACCTTGATTATCATGCGCATTATAAAGAGGGGTTTCAAAGGGGGATGGGCTGTTGCCAGCAAGAGAGTGAATTTGTATGTGTGTGTGTGGGGGGGGGGGGGGAGGGTGAGAAAACCTGGATTTGTGCTGGAAATGGCTCTACTTGAGGATCACTTTAGATAAGCTGTTGCCAGCGGGGGAGTGAGGTGGGAGGAAGTTTTGTTTCATGGTCTCTGTGTGTATATAATGTCTTCTGCAGTTTCCACGATATGCTATGCATCCGATGAAGTGAGCTGTAGCTCACGAAAGCTCATGCTCAAATAAACTGGTTAGTCTCTAAGGTGCCACAAGTACTCCTTTTCTTTTTACGAATACAGACTAACACGGCTGTTACTCTGAAACCTGTCATTTTGTATAGTTCCCCTTTCTGAAATTAAATGCTACCATGCTGGGCTGCTGTGGTGTTTTCCCTGCCACAGGGATGTTAAATTTAATTATATTATGGTCACTATTACCATTTCAAAATACTTAGTATCTGTTCAACATATATGAAAACATCATCAACCACCATTTTACCTTTTAAAGATGGAGAAATACCCTGTATACACTTATCCTGGGCTGAAAGTGTCTTTTCCTTTACTTAATGTCCATTTAATCACCTTCTCTGATCCAAACTCTTACTACCTACAGTACAGGCACCTAGGCCAAGATTTTCAAAACTGACTTGTGATTTTTCTTGCTTCAGTTTTTGGGGGCTCAATTTGAGACACTTTGAAGAGGCCCGAT
Organism: Chelonia mydas; assembly: GCF_015237465.2. Lineage (NCBI taxonomy): Eukaryota > Metazoa > Chordata > Testudines > Cheloniidae > Chelonia > Chelonia mydas. The sequence goes on from NC_057852.1 coordinate 54,642,113, forward strand.
TTACAGGAAGTGCTGAGCACCCACTCTCCAGAAAAAAAGATGCCACAGCTGAACCTACAAGAAGAGGTTCCATTCTATGCAGTCCCATATTTACGCTGCTCAAATAAATCAGACCCTCTTCTAAAATAACACTTTCCAAATGTAAACAACCAGGTGTTAGTGTTGTTAAAGTTCTCTTTAGAAGAATGCATTCTACTTTATGCAGCAGACTACTGATACAGCAAGACATCAAAGGTGCAATTTACCCCAATGCAGAGAGCCAGCACAAGACTCATGTATCTACTTAAGCCTTTGCTTTAAATTATGTATGTATGTATCTATCTCACACACACACGTACGCACACACACACACGGACTATTAAAGAATGAATGGCACTTTTTTTTTTCTTGGAACACTACTGCTGAGAAATACGCAGCCCTATTTTAACAGTCATGGTCCTCAGTTTAGCATGGCCCTCATGATGTTTCCTGTCTAGATTAGATTATTACAGGTTAACTAGATTCCTACATATCTTTGCTTTTGTTAGGAAAGAAAGAGAGAAATTAAGTTACTGAAGAAAGAAGTTGTGTAGACGTGTCTACGGCAGAGTGGATAAGCCCATATTTTTTCTGGTCATTCTTTTTATGGCAGTTGGCAGATAAAATCCAACTGACTTTTTGCCTCACTCTAAAACAACATTGACCAGCAGCAGCAAAAGTGCATTTGGGAACTTTTAGCAATGAGAAGACACTTCAAAACAAAACAAAAATGATCCCCTCCCACCACACCTCTAAAATTCTAGAGGTCTAAATTTTAATCCATTAAAGGGAGTTTGTGCTGGAAATTTTAGAGGTCATGTAGGATTGAAAATGCAGCCTCAAGTTTAATTCTAATTATCAGTTATGACAGTCCTTTTACTACGCACACAAAATGGGCTGTCTCAGTTGAAGCAACTCTGTGGCCAGCATGGATTCAAAGCCCAAGATTCAGTGCAAAGCTCCTCCTCCCCCATCTGCCCCAGATTCCTGTGCTGCAGTAGCCAGGAGAAGTTGTGAGAGGTGCAACAGATATCCTGTTCAGAGCAGGTGTGTGCGCGCATGTGCGTGCGCGTGCACATGCGCGCGCATTTGTAGAGTGAGTTGGGGAATAGTAAGTGGAAATTCCCTGTTAAATAGGAGGAGGAGGGAAAAGTTGTGTTGTGCCCTAGCCAAAGCTGTGATAAGATAAGAGCAGAGAAATCCTGATTCCCCAGGGGTCTCAAGTGATCACCACAGCATTCTCAGTCAATATACACCAGCTCATGCTATATTCTACACCAAATGGGTACTGGAGCTTGAGCAAGAAATGTCATGCCAACCTTTCAATCTGTCCTTGAGGATCGGCAACTACAGGTTTCACAGTATGGTGTCAATTGACCCTGAAGCTGCGAACCCTTATTTAAACCAGTTTCATTCTTCCTTTGAATTCCTGGCAGGGGAAGCCAGTTTTAAATTTAAGAGCACACGCCCCTGACTGGCATCTTTCAGTGCAACCAATTAAAAACAACAACAACAATGGCATCAGAAATATGAAGATGACAATAAGTATATGGAGTGACTGCAATCACACAAGATTAACTGCAGTAACTCTCTTTGTGTCATCACCACTGAGGAATGCCACAATGACAGCAAGGTATGGTATATTCTGAAGTATTAGGATTTAAATATTTTCCTGATCATGTTTAAACGTCTTCTTTCGGTGGTCTAGTCTTCCGCTCAAGTTCAGAACTCTTAACTTCTCCCCCTTTCCCCTCAAGCCCTCCCTGCTATCTCTTTTCTTGAACACTGTGGACAAAAACATCATCCTGGGCATCATATTCAACTTAGACCTCTCTGTAGGTCCTAGCATCCAAGCTACATTTACGTCTTGCAGATTCTTTCTGCACAACATCCTCCAAAATACAACCTTTCCTATCCAACCACACTCAGCTAAACTCTCATCCAGGCTCTGGTCATCTTGTATCTCAATTACTGCAACATCCTTTTCTCTGGCCTTGACAAATACCATCTTGCTCCAGTTGTATCCATTCATCATTGCTTTGACCATGTCACCCCTTTCTTTGCATCCCCCCACTGGCTCCCTCTTTTCTATCCCATCAAACATAAGCTACATGTCTTCAGTTTCAAGGCTCCCCATGGCCTATCCCCACATCACCTCTCATTCAGTACTGAAAGGTCACCTCCCTCCTCTGATCAGCCTATGATGCCAGCTACCATCACTCACTTGTATAAATTTTCAAACAAACATCTCCGTGATTTCTCCCACGGTACCCCTCATGCTCGGGAAGAGCACCTTGTACACTTCCACCAAAATCTACCTCATTATTGTCCTTCAAATCCCTCCTCAAAACTCTCCTTTGCTGTGAGGCCTGCAAACAACTTGACAGTGGGTACACTGCTGGTGTGCTGAAACTACTGCCCATACAACTGACCAATATTATCTTATTGTTTCCTTGTACTTCCATCTGACTGTATCCATCTGATGTTTCTCCTTTTATACTTAGGCTTTGTCTACACTGGCAATTGAGCGACAAAACTTGTGTCATTCACAGGTGCTTAAATCCCATCCCCCACGAAAGACAAAAGTTTTGCCGCGGCAAGTGGCAGGGTAAACAGTGAGCTGTCGGCAGGAGCTCTCCTGTCGACAACGTGAAAGCTGCTTGTAGGGGGTGGAAGTATTTTGTCAGCAAAAGTGCCAACAAACAGCATTTACACTGCCCAACTTTTAGCTACATGGCCATGTCGCTAAAAGCTGTGTAGTGTAGACAAAGCCTTAGGCTGGAAGGGGTGTAACTCCATGACCTTGGTGTCCCTAAGCCTTGGACTGCCAAATGGTTGGGCTGGATGACAGGGGATGGATCACTATGCAACTGATGAAGTGGTTTTAGCCCTCGAAAGCTTATGCCCAAATAAATTTGTTAGTCTCTAAGGTGCCACAAGGACTCCTCGTTTTTTTTGAATGGTAAATCCCACTTCTAATAAAAGAAGTTGGACACTGAGCTGCACTATTATACTCAGTACAGTTTTCAAGAATATCAACATTTCCAGCACAGGGCAATTTAACACCAGCTTGCTTGAGTGAAGCTGCCTCTTTCCTTGGTTGTGGTTACAAGCTAGCATTTTTGTTTAAATGGGAAAATCCCCTTCACTCCTATTGGGGCACTGGCAGCGGGAGGACAGCTGGGGAAGTTGTCCCATGCAGTAGGTCAGTGCACTGCCAAGCTCCTCTGCTTAGTTAGCCTGCTGGCTTCCTCTCCTCAGGGCACTATTGTGCTGAGCTATTGCACAGCATCAGTCCCCATTGGCCATCCTTAGGAGTTGCTCATGTTTCTGCCTCTTTGTTAGTTCAGTTGCTGCTGCAGCAGCTCCTCTTCAGGGACTCTTCCCACCCCCATGACTGTGTATCCTTATCTTCAGCCCCACACCCCCTCTGAGACATTTATGAGGGTGGTATCCCCTGGGACTCAACCTCCTTTTCCTCTTCCTTTCCTGCCTAATTACCCACCCCAAGAGAGATAGCGCCACCTAAGCTCCCCCCACTCCAGAGTAGCCTCAGAGTTTTGGGACCCCTTCCTCCATGCAGACAGCTCCTTCATTTGGCCCTTCCCCCCCATAGGCAGTCAAATGTATATAGGAGGGAGTGGAGGAGAGAGTATGGGGTAGATGAGAAGGAAAGGATAAAAAAATAATAATAATACCTAGCGCTTATTAGCACTTTTCATCTTTAGAACTTAATGCACTTTACAAAGGAGGTAAATATCATTATACCCATTTTACAGATGGGGACACTGAGGCATAGTGAGATGCAGTCACTTGCCCAAGATCACCCAGCAGGGCAGTGGTCTCTTGAGTTCCAGTCTAGTGCTCTGGCCAGGAGACCACAGTCTCCCCTATGTGAGAGTGAGTGAATGGGTGGCTGAAGGTGGTAGTGGGAGAGAATAAATGAATGTGGGGGATAGAGAGCCCTTGGTGGAAAGAGATAATGGAGAACAAGCCTAACGCCAACAAACCCTGGTTGTCGGCAGCTGGGAATCAACCCTTGGACTTTGGGAGCTTACTGCATGAGCCTTCTACTTGAGGTAGGAGACACATCTTGCTTAGACAATGCAGTAGCAGACTTATCAAGCTCTAGCTGGTTTAGCTGCCACTAAGGGGGAACAGAGCACCACACCAAGCAGGCATGGGTGACACAAGCAGACCTGAAAGCTATTAAGAAGAAAAAATATAAGATTATATAATAATAGTGCAGAAAATCCAGAAGAGAAAGAAAAAAAGAGCAAGATATTAGGTAAGACTTGAAGAGAAACCAGAGACGATGAGATGGATCCCTACAATAGATGCAGGTGGCCACAACACTATGGGACAGCTAAGGCAATAGATGCATGGAGGGTCCCTATTTCAGTCTCTTTTCTTGGGTTCTCTAGGTCCTGGCTGCTGCCTGACCCTACACTCTGCAACCTTCATGGTGTGTATCACAGGCTAGGTGGGGAGTGTTTTTTATGGGAGCCACTGATGAATATATGAGTAGCACATCAGTGCTAAGCAGCTTTCTAAGTCAGGTTTTAATCATTATTTTGCAATGGTTAGAAAACATGGGCAAAGCTACCAAGGACAGTCCCTGATTTAATACAAGTGGAAAACTTTTTAGTACCTTTCCTTGTGAAATACTCACCATCACTCTTTTAAAAAGAAGTTCTGCTTCAACCCATGGAAATCCAATTTGATATTTCAAAATAAGTTCTGAGGACAATAAAGCTGGCAACCTACAATTTGCCTTACTAATAGTCTGATTATTATTCTATTATGGAATAATAGAAACTGGTCACATATTAGGAGCTTGACATTTTAGCAGGCAAAACACTGGCAACTGTGAACTTTAGGAATAGATGGTTATATTTACAATGGCTGCCTAAAGCAAAATAGGAAAAATCCCAAAATACAGTAGCTGCCTAGGACAACACTGAAAATATCCATTGCTGATAACTTATTCTAAAGCAAAAGCTGACATCTGATGGTAAAACTCTGAAAAGACACTGACAGACTGAAAATATTGGAAACTGAGGGGCATTTGTTCAAATTAGGTATTTTCACAAATAGCTGAATGCTAAGATACCTAACTGGCTATTTGGATCTGCAAATATCCAAGCTTTTGTCCTGTAACTGCTCAGGTAATTTAGGCATCTGCTTTTTTTGTGTGCAAGTCCCTGGGTTCTCGCTTGAGTCACTCTGAGACAGAGAAGAAAAGAGGCATATAGGAGGCAAGGTAGCCTAAGTGGCTGTAGCACTGGACTAGTACTCAGGAGACCTACGTTCTAGGTCTAGCTTTGCTGGTGATTTGGGTAAGTCACTTTACCACCCCAAGCCTCAGTTTCCCCATCTGTAAAATGGGAATAATGATAGTTTTCACCTCCTATTTATTATTAGTTTTTATTGTTACCCCAGAGTGGTCAGAGAACAGGATGCTATGCCACCAGAGACTGCAGTGGACATGTTTCCTCGTCAGTGCTGGCAGACACTCCTATCTCTTCACATGCCCTCTGTGGGTAGAAAACCACATTAACCTTGGTCTGACTGGTTCATTCTGGCTGCAGCTAGTTGGCTCAGGAGGCAGGGGTTGTGCTGGAAACCATGGCTGCTAGTTGCAGGTGAATGGTACAGCTGGTAAGAGATGCTGCTGAGACACTGCTCTTTGGTCTGGAGCAGCAAAATTGAAGAGTTTACTAGTTCTTAAAGCAAAGCAAGTTCAGTCTAGAGCAGGCACAAATGGGCTTGACACTTGCCTCAACTCAGCGTGCATAACTATGCTGAGTGATTAACCACATTTGTGCCCAAATGTAGCTTCAGCACACACTTGGGTGGAAGCGCAAAAACCTTGCACTTCCTGCTGTATACTGCATGAGGACTTGTAGAATTAAGGTCTTCAGCTGTAAGGAAGTCTCTGTACATCATGTTTTTTTAAACACACATTTTTTATTCACATACACATAGGGTCAGTTCATTGGGGTTCCACATCAACTTTGACATAAAATATGATAAAAGTGGCTGACATGGCAAATGGGATGTCTATTTCCCCCCCTATTTCCCCCCCCCCCCCCCCCCGAATTGTAGGCTCAGGAATAAACTACGCAGAGCTGCGGGAACAGAGAAAGGAAGGTACCAGAAAGCTGAAGAAAGGAAGGCCTTCTTCCTTCATTCTTTTATGAGTCTTCATCCATCCTTGCTCAGCTAAGAATGGCTGCTCCCTGTCTTAGCCTGCTGCTCAGGCTGAAAGTACCTGTCAGCCCACTTGGCTGCCTTTGCCCTCACTAGACAGGGAAACTCTCTACTCCTATGACTCACCTGCAGCAGACAGAGGTGAAGCAGGCACAAGGACCTTGTGCTCTAATGTCATTGAGGGAGGGAGCGGTTTTTACTGCAGCTGTTTATCTGCCTCCACCTCATTTGAGTCTCCCCCACCTAACCTTTCACTTGGATTTCTCCCTCCCACAACATCACTATCTTCACCCACTGGGGGTTACCCTACTTAATCTCCCTCCATCTTCTGTCCTCCTGGTGGTGTTCACTGATCACTTGGAGCAAAGGAGTCTGACAACGATCTGCTTCATTCAGGGTCTGAGTTCTAACTGAGCAGCATGGCATGATGTGACCCTTTGCATAACAATCAATTTCAACTAGCTCTCACCAGAGCCTCCTCAAAGGTACAGTTTCCCACACTCCTCACGCTGCCACTATACTACTTGTCTGAAAGCAACTTGTTGGGCGGGAGAGGGGAAATAAAAGGAACATTTGGTAGTGAGGGGACTATAGGGGAAAGGGTGGATAGAACAAATAGAGGGCAAGACACTTTAATTTAAGACTGAGGAAAGTAAACCAGCAAGATATATTAAAAAAAAAAAAGCATGAAAGTGTGAACAGCACCTAAAAGGTGATACGTATAGTAGTTTTAATTTTTAATGAAATTGTCCTGCTGAAATGTTGTTACATAAACAATTGCGTATGTGTGTTCTGTTCATACACACACAGGATAGGGTCTGTTGCGTGCCGGTCACAGCTATTTTCCTGATCTCATGTGTCACATCCTTGTAAATGGACTAGCATCCTGACTTCTAGTAGATGTCACCTCCTTAAGTCACAAAAAAGAGGGGTACAGCAGCTATCTGGATTTCCACCTCTCCCCTGAGAGATTGTGTATCCGATATACCCATAAGCAGCTGGTTGCATATTTATTTACCTGTGGTTTGAGTATGTATTTGTGATTTCATGGCGGTACATCAGAAGTGTGATATTTGTCAGCCACTAAAAGTTGTCAGTCATGTCTGTGGTTGATTGACCAGAAGAACAGCTAGAGACAAAGAAAAGGAAACTTTTTATGAGATTTCCACTCAGAGAATTAGTTAGGCTTTTAGCTCACGAAAGCTTATGCTCAAATAAATTTGTTAGTCTCTAAGGTGCCACAAGTCCTCCTTTTCTTTAGGCTTTTCTGTAATCCTCATCTAACCACTTCCTTCCATCTGCAGGTTAGCTGAAGTGACACACTAAAAACCTTTAACGGCTGTGTATAAACAAACAAGGATATTATTTCACACAATGAGATTTAACAGTTTAACAAAGATCTAATTTTAAGTGCCTGTCAGTTTCATTTTGGTTCTGTGAACAGAAATGTTCATGGTGATATACAGATATGACATACACATTTAGGAGTAGCTGAAAAAGGTTTTGATCCTCCAGTTACTGCAATGGCATCCTGTGCAGATGCAACAGTATATCCAGATGCATTTCACTGTAGGATCAGTGTCCATGTAAATCTTAATATGTGCCAGGAATCAGATTCTTCTATCAAGGCATTTCCAGCTGTTAAAGAGCAAAGTCTATTATTATTTTTTTTTATTCAAAGTGGTTGATTATATCACAGAAATATTGGAGCTGTGGTAAAATTTTACAAGGCCTGTGTCCGTAAAACTGAAGAAGTGATTTTCAGAAATACAGTATAAGATGGGTCTGCTTAGAACACACTATGCTTTAAGACCGTTGTTAAGAATAAGAGACCTCCTTTCATGAAGAGGTTTTTTTACTCAATAGGCTGATCTAGAAATGATCAGTGAAGCAGAAACTTGGTTCTGACAAAGAAAAAGCCCTGTGGAAAGACTCTTCATGGAGAAGGGATGGTGATGGGAATGACCTCTCAGACAATTATATGGTGTCAGTGCTTAATTTGTAATGAAAGATGCTGGGGCTCAAGCAATCTTTTTACTTTCATAACTGATGCAGCAAGCCTCAGTGGGGAGGGATAGTTCAGTGGTTTGAGCACTGGCCTGCTAAACCCAGGGTTGTGAGCTTAATCCTTGAGGGGGCCATTTAGGGATCTGGGGCAAAAATTGGGAATTGGTCCTCCTTTGAGGAGGGGGTTGGACTAGATGACCTCCTGAGGTCCCTTCCAACCCTGATATTCTATGAAGCCCAGAGGTGCTGGAGCTTGCTCCACCTGAATTGCCAAGCCTAGAGGTACTGGGGCTCAGCCCTGGCACAAATTAAGCACTGTATGGTGCGGATTGTTATGTTTTTATCTTAAATTACAATGTGGAAACTAGATTACCATGTTTGGGTTTTTGGCATCCTGAGGTGTTCTCTCAGAGACAAAAGCCTTCCCACACAAATCTGATTGTAGGTTCAGGGCCATGGCACAGGCTATTGCAGTAAAAAGCAGGGAAAGGCAACACAGTACAGCTACCTCAGGAACAGCTACGCTTATGTTACTTTCACAATATTTTTCATTCTTCCCCCTTTTGTCCATCTGCCATTCCCCCATGGCACTTACCACACCTCTCTTAAGCCTCTCCCATCCCCCCACCACTGCCTCCATTTTACCGTCACCTCTCTACAGTTCTCACCAGCTCCTCTCCCCCTCCATCCCAATCTCCTCTCTCTGCTCATCAGCACAAATCCAGAGCTTACATCCCCCCTTCCTCACCTGTGGTGACATTTACCTCAACTGTGGCCCTCCTTCAATCCCCACCCTCTCCACCTCCCACACACATCCCCATCCCCACTTCCCCTTTCTCATGCCTTCATTTATAACCATATGCCCACCCTCCTCCTTCCCCTCCATCTTGTTGTCTCTGGAATGCCCAATACATCTCTAAAAAAAGATCATAATTACCTATAACTTCTTCATATCTCAATCCCAGCTCTCTCCCCTTCTCTCTCTCCCTTTGTTTGACCCTGCCTCTAACTACCTGCTAATTACAGCCCCAATCCTATTTAGACAAAGCTTTCATTGCTTTTAAAGCTCCCCAAGCTTGACTACAGATATCAAGATTGATCATAATGTCTCAAGGAACTACTTGGAGAATAAAAGCTTCTACCACCTCTCAGAACAGAAAAACTTGGAAAGAAAACTATTTTATTAACCTAAGATTACTTCAGGTTAGGCTGGAAATAAACAAGTCATTTGGATTTGAGAACAACTGCTCCTAAAAGTTCAACTGCATGCGTGTGAACAAATGAGTGATGTTCTTTGTGACCAGTCTCATTCTCTTTATATTCAGAGTTATTGGGGAGGGAGAGAGTGTTCCCTGAGCACCAGAAATAAACCAAAGTGAAACTGGTGTTCTATGAAAACTTATTGTTTGTGAACTACACTGCCTTAGAAGGGGAAAAAAAATCAAAGCCCTAATAGAGATAGGCAGCAGTTGGTACCTGTATGCAGACTGGTAGTTAATTAAGGCATGTGCCTAATAGCAGCCCTTGAAAAGTTCTTAAAGAGACAATGTACATGTTACAAACATGATTAATTCCCTCGATAGTAAGGCATCTTTAAAACCAGTGATGAAAGGAAAGAGCTTAAGGATAAAGGGAGTGAATTCCTAGCTAAAGCAAGTCTAGATTTCCTGAAAGAAGAACTTCTCAGCAGAAGTGGTTTCAAATCACAGAATTTGGATCCAAATTTTGAACACACCAAATTTCAGGAGTGCATAGAGCAGAGATTTTGGTTTGACTCATTATAAAGATAGTGGTTGCTAGCAAAAATTAGATCTGATTGCCAGTTATTATTCTGAACCTCACAAAGTTTTGGGTATCCACAGTCATGGTTTTGGTTCAGGCTCAACTTTACTTCTCAGCTAAGAAATGAAAGATTGCTGTGGACGCTAGGATAGCTACTTATCAAAGCTAGGTGCAGTTATTGTTTAAATAATTTCTTTTCTGTTTAAAACCTGCCGTTTTCATGGTTAAGCCACAACATTTTTGTGGCAGAATTTCCATTACCTCAGCAAGTCTATTTTCTTTCTAGTGGGGGAGTTGATTTTTTCATATTTGTCCTCTCTCCTTCCTGCTATATTCCAATAACAGCTTCCTCCAGATGCTCTGACTGAATGGCCTTGACGCTCATATTAATATTATTGCTCTCTCACTAGTCTTCCAATTTAATTTTCTTAAAAAAAAAAAAAAAAGCAGCAGCTTGCGGTCTCCTCAGTAATGACTAATCAGCCAGCAATCTCCTCGGTGGTTTTTACTCTGCGTTGCTCTCTTCCATGTGGCTAATAATCTCTCTCTCACTCAGAATGAAGGTAGAACTAGGTGAATAACTGAGTAAACCTGCAAATCTTCTTTCAGGTGGACACAGTTTTTCCTCACTGAAATTTATTGTTTGACCAAAACAAAATGTTTAATTTCATTTTGGCTTTGGTTGTGTTTTTAATCCCCTTTTTTGTGGTTAAAAAAAAATCTACCTACAATTTGAAATGAAAAATTGAAATGTTCCATTTAGAAAATATTGAAATAAAGTGTTCTGATTTTCTGTAGACTTTTTCTTCCATTTTTTCCCCAGCCAGAACTATTGGCTGTATTCAACCCAAATTTGTGAACAGTTTCAGGCACCCAAAGTTGTATTTTTTGGTGAACAAACTATTAGCCAAAAACTTTTGCTTGGCTCGAGATGAATATTCCTTCTTCCCCTTTCTCCTTATTCCCCATGATCTCAGTGTAACCTTTCACACTATGAAATATGTTGGATCAGCTTCTATCAGTCAAAATGTTCTCTCTTCTCTGGTTGTTATTCCTTCTCTGAACTATGACGCTTCCTCTGTGGAGTTCTCATTTCTTGGCCCACTGTTCTTTATTATCTGCTTTTTCTCTCAGTGTCATTTTCATCCGGGCTTTTAAATTTACCTACTACTTCACCACTGCTGATCACAGTGTACACTTACCTCTAGGATGGCTCCTCCTGGCTGCTCCGGGGATTAGCTCCTCCCAGGTTGGACGCCCCCTTCTGTCGCTTGTTTGTGTGCCCTGCTGCTTCTCTCTCAGCAACGCAGCACTCTCTCTTTGTGGCTTGGCCCCCTGGTCAACTCACTGTATGTTTTCCCCTTCCAGGGGTTATCAAAGTCTTTCCGTCCAAAATGGCAGTCTTCTCCCTCACTGCCCAGACTGTGCGACTTCCCCAGTGGCTGGTAGCCTCCCTCTATTTTGGGTTCCAGCTAAGGGACCCTCTAATCAGCAGCTGGTCATTTTCCTTTCCTTTCCCTGCTCTCTCAGGCTTTTGCTCCACCAGCCTTCTACTCTCCCCCGGGTTTCATTCCTCTTCCTGTCCCTCTCTAACAGCCAGAGTTTCTACAGGCTCCCACACTGCTCCTATTTTCTCCTGCCAACTTCCTGGCTTCAAACTAGCACTACCTGTTCCTTCTCAGCTGTACTCTATCAAATCAATCAGGGCCACCCTCAGGTGTGGCCTATCTGATTAATTGGCCCCTTCTCAGCCTCATTAACCCTTCCTATGAAGGGTGACCATACATCCTGTTTTGGCAAAAGTGGGCATTTGTCAAAAGTGGGGCACGCACCCCTAGCAGGGCGCAAAGGAACATGCAGGGGATGGGGAAAAGTGGCAATGCCAGCCCTGAGAGGGAGGGGAAACAGATTTTAGGTGAGCAGCAACACCCAGCAAAGGGTTCGGGTGAGCAGTGCTTCCAGTCACATGGGGGACAAGCTGGACTTGGACAAGAGCCCTGCGCATGGCAGGGGCAGGCTTGGGCCATTAACTCGGGTCAGCCCAGTGTGCGGGGTGGTGGCAGGGCATGGGTGAGTGGCTTGGCCTAGCCCTGCAAGGTGTCCTATTTTCCCTTTGTGAAATATGGTTACTCTATTCCTAGGCGAGTGTGAAGTGAACACCCCATCACACTGCTTTTATACCCCATGCCTGTCCTGACCAAATAAACTTGTTGCTTCATCTCAGTTTTCTCAGCACAATATCTCAAAGACAAAAGTTCTTCTCTTGTAGGAGATTAGTGTCCTTATACAGACTCATCTAAATAGTACTGGCATCATGTACCATTTTGCCTGCTTGCAGGGGTATACAGACAACAGCTACATTTAAGAATGTCTGTTAATCAGAGAGAGAAAAAGAGACTAGGGAAAGAGAGGACTTTATTAACGACATTCTCACCATCTATAGAAAGCTGTGCCTCAACTGAAAAAAGGCATTGGTTCAAGAAGTAGCAGCCCAAGTAACAGAACTTTCAACACTGTTTTTAGCAGCACCCTTTGGAGACTCCCAATAATTCTTTGTCAATCTCTTCTATTTCCATTTTTGACTCAAACCTCCCATTTACACAATCCCTGGAATCATTCTGCTCCTGAATCTGTTATGTCAGTAAATCTGCCTTGTGGCTGAGGCCTGGCCTTACGTGAGTAATTAACACACGGAGGGAAGCCTCATTTTTTGGAAGATAGAATTAGGACGTAAATGAATCATCAGGTTGAAAACAGAATGTGTGTGCTAAATAAGATAAGTGAGTAGCTCAGTAGACAGAATGTCTGAGCCAACTAAGATAAGAGGGAGAACACCCAGGGAACTATTTACTATGAACTAGATAACAAAGATAAAATAAGTTAGGAATGTAGAGATGAGGTACAGAGGAAGTCAAACCATGGACTGTGCATGCTGCACAGGGATTGATTCCTGCAAAGTAACTGAGCAATTCAAAAATGTGTGATGCAATGAATAGTAAATGCAATGAGATGTGTAATGTGATTGCTAGTAGCAAATATCCCCAATGGCTGGTGATGGGACAGTAGATGCAGAGAGCTCTAAGTTACTGCAGAGTGACTTAGAGCCTAGCTGTACTTCAGTCTAGCTGTTGGGTCTTGCCAAAATGATCAGGGTCTAACTAATCACCATATTTGGAGTCAGGAAGGACTTTTGCCATGGGAAAGATTGGCAGAGACCCTGAGTGTTTTTCACCTTCCTCTCCAGCCTGGGGCACATGTCACCTGCAGACTAGGGTAAATGGAGGATTCTCTGTAACTCGAAGTCTTTAAATCGTGATTTGAGACTTCAGTAACTCAGTCAGAGGTTATGGGTTTATTACAGAAGTGCATGGGTGAGGTTCTGTGGCCTGCAACGTGTCAGACTAGATGATCATGACGGTCCCATCTGGCTTTAAAGTCTACGAGTTGTTAATACAAACTTATCCTCTCAGACTCATCCCTTGAGGAAGTCTTTCCAGTGAAAGGTTCAGACTCACTGCTGGGCAAGCTCTCACTACCACTGCCTGTCCTACAGTCCTTACTCAGGCCTAAAACCATAAACATCAAGGAGAGTTTTGTCTAAATATCAACTTCAGGAATGGGGCCAAATAAGAAATGGTGGTGTACAAACACAATTTAACAAAAATGCTCAGCAATGTGACTGTAAAGATTGAGGGAAGAGTCTGTACTGCATCAGAACTGACAACCTACCTGGAGGACAATGGTGGCTTTAAGTCACACGGCCCTCCCAGTTTGGGGCTCTCGAAGGAGTTAGTGAATTTCCTGGTGTACTAGAGCAGCAGAGGCTGCACAACAGCTTGAAGTAGCACAGAATCTCAGTAGTGCTCAGTGTACAGGGGCTCCCTTGACATGCTGTCTCATGCCTCCAGCCTCATCCCTAGCATGCCTCCTGCTCCAGGGTCTCAGTGTAGGGATGCGTATGGAAGCCCTACACAGGGCCTGCACCAAAGAAGTTCTTTGCCATCTGTGATATGGCTGTGAAAAAAGCTAATGTCGTCTTGGGATGCATCAGGAGAGGTATTTCCAGTAGGGATAAGGAGGTCTTAGTACCGTTATATAAGGCACTGGTGAGACCTCACCTGGAGTACTGTGTGCAGTTCTGGTCTCCCATGTTTAAGAAGGATGAATTCAAACTGGAACAGGTACAGAGAAGGGCTACTAGGATGATCCGAGGAATGGAAAACTTGTCTTATGAAAGGAGACTCAGGGAGCTTGGCTTGTTTAGCCTAACTAAAAGAAGGTTGAGGGGAGATATGATTGCTCTCTATAAATATATCAGAGGGATAAATACCAGAGAGGGAGAGGAATTATTTAAACTCAGTACCAATGTGGACACAAGAACAAATGGATATAAACTGGCCACTAGGAAATTTAGATTAGAAATTAGACGAAGGTTTCTAACCATCAGAGGAGTGAAGTTTTGGAATAGCCTTCCGAGGGAAGTAGTGGGGGCAAAAGATCTATCTTGCTTTAAGATTAAACTCGATAAGTTTATGGAGGAGATGGTATGATGGGATAACATGGCTTTGGTAATTAAATATTCATGGTAAATAGGCCCAATGGCCTGTGATGGGTTTTAGATGGGGTAAGATCCAAGTTACCCGGGAAAGAATTTTCTGTAGTATCTGGCTGATGAATCTTGCCCATATGCTCAGGGTTTAGCTGATCGCCATATTTGGGGTCGGGAAGGAATTTTCCTCCTGGGCAGATTGGAAGGCCCTGGAGGTTTTTCGCCTTCCTCTGTAGCATGGGGCACGGATCACTTGCTGGAGGATTCTCTGCTCCTTGAGGTCTTTAAACTACAATTTGAGGACTTCAATAGCACAGATATAGGTGTGAGGTTTTTTTGTGGGAGTGGTGGGTGAAATTCTGTGGCCTGCGTTGTGCAGGAGGTCAGACTAGATGATCATAATGGTCCCTTCTGACCTAAATATCTATGAATCTATGAATCTGCTTGCAGCGTTTTTATGGCCCAGGGCAGTGTACAGGGGTCACTCAAAGTAAAGGGGAGGATCTCTCTCTAGATGGACTAAGTTTATGTTGGCAGTTTGCTGCAAACCATATGTAAACAACTCTCTCCCTGCACACGCGCGCGCACACAAAATAATGAAAAACATTTTCTTTTCTGACCACAGTTCACTCAAAAATGGAAGCTAATTTGTTTTCTTGCAACTCTTTCCAGGATCACTGCCAAGAAGCACGTAGTAGTTAAAAATAAAATCCAATCAGAAGAAATTATAGTTTCTAGTAGTGAAAAGGAAAAGCTGAGTGAAATGTCCAGCTCCAGCCTTAGTAGCACTCAAAATCAACCTGGGTTCAAATCCAACCTGCATCAGTGTACAAGGAGGGGTGTGTTGGAAAAGTATTTGTATCTTAAACCTTTCACTGAAACTTGTTGTAAATGTTTTGCTCTACATGGATATCTGGGGCCACTCTGAAGCCCCTGTTTGCAGATTCACTTCAAGGGGTTGTGCTCGAAAACAGCACATTATGCATCATTACTCCTGTACTGAACCCACCGCATATGACATTGAGGATCATGAGAAGTCATTTTAATTTGGTTTCCAGAGACAGAAGCTGCATTTAGTTGTGGCCTCCGAGGCAGGATAAATTAAAAATAAAATAATAATAATCCTGGTATGCTCAGAGCCTATGTCTGTCTGACTCTGGTAGGCAATGGTCTAGTACTTAAAACAGTCTTTATTCCCTCTGCTAAAGGGAACTGCACTATTTTATACTTATTCCATAACTGAATATACCCCCTGATGTCAGAGTCCTGCTGTGCCATAGCAGAGGTCCAGTGTCAGCGTATGCCTGTCAGTCTCTGAAACTGGCACACCACTTTAATTTCCTTCCTTTAGCCTCACATTAGGGGCCTATTCTTACATGTACAGCATCCAATGGGAGCCGAAGGTGCTCACAGGAGGGGCTCAGCCCCTTGTAGGATTGAATCCTATGTTAGTTTTACAAAACACATGTTTCTTGATGCACAATTCTGACTCAACCAGTGCTACCATATCCTTTACCACTCAGGCGAAGTTTCTACCCAGATGCAGTGGAGACCTGCACCCTTCACAATATTTTATGACAGCAGCATTGTACTGTCACAACAAAACTACTATCGAAACCATGCTCGCCTTCCCTTTAATCTCTCCAGATATTTTCTGAAATGCTTTCACACATTTGTAGTCCTCTCTACACTTCCTTCAACCATAGCTCATTTCTTTTCAGCGGAGATAGCATGCTTCATCCTGCAACCAAACTTCTCTGCTTTGGTGACCAAAAAAGGATGAGATCTGCCCCTGAGAGTGTCCCTCCACCTGTCTACCTCTCCCTCCTCCACACTCATTGCCTCTCTTGGACATAAGTATTTTAAATATATATGTGATATTATATTTAACATTTGTTCTTGGCTCTCTCTAAAAACTCCTCCCACCAATTGCTAAATAAACCCATCAATGATTTTTCTAATACAAACACTAGTCCCACATTCCATTCTATCAACCCAGTGAACTGTGATCATGCATGAATCTGAGCCTTAACAAGGAATCTGCAATGAAATTCAGCCACATGACACCCTGGCTTCTCCAAACCCAAGCTTTTTGGAACTTAGTGGCCTGCGAATCCATACAAACTGATTCAGTTTCTTAAACAAAATGTCACAAATCCATTTTGCACAGAGTTTACAAGGGTTTGTATGGCTTTAATAAAAAGATTTAAAAATACTGTGCATGCATCTTTTGAGAGGCAGATTTCAATTATTTTCCAAATACATTAAGTCAAGATCTTGTTTGTCTGTAGGACAACCTAAGGTCTTAGTAGATTAAATTGTAATTTTAATCTTATTTGAAATACCTAAGACCAATATCCTTTAAATTCCAGGCACATATATTTCTTTTTCCATCTTATTTTATTTCAACTCAGCCATTAAGTTAAAGCTAGCAAAAATATTTTACAAATCCTGGGTATTGCTGCTGCAGAAATATCAAAATACTTTGGCGGGATCTTGAAAGGTGGTGAGCAATCCCATTTCCTATTGACTTCAATGGGAGATGCAGCTGCTCACCACCAATCAATAGCTCCATCGATAAGGCTGAGTTGAACTTTGCATTTAGAGTAGGGACTTTTAGGCAGCACACACACAAGACGTGATTCGCCTCTCACGTACATTCACTGCACACTTGTGGAACTCCCTTGAGTTCAGAGGAGTTTTTCCTGATATACACAGGTGCCAAGGAGATTAGGCAATACTGTACATCATATGTATACACACACAGAGGGAGGGATCACTTGACCCATCACTGAAATACAGACATGGATTTTAATTTAGATTTGTAAACTGTGAAGTAAAAAGTTCATCTGAAGGGCAAATCACTTAACATCTTAGCTTCTGCCCCTTGGTCTACTCCTGAGTATCTAATTAACCCTAGGAAGGAGAGTGAATCTTAGATTTACACAGATTAGAACAGGGGTGGCCAACCTGAGCCTGAGAAGGAGCCAGAATTTACCAATGTACATTGCGAAAGAGCCACAGTAATACATCAGCAGCCCCGCATCAGCTCCCTCCTGCTCCCAGCGCCTCCCGCCCACTGGCAGACCCACCGATCAGTGCCTCCCCATCCCTCCCTGCACCTCCTGATCAGCTGTTTCCTGGCATGCAGGAGGCTCGGCAGGGGAGGGGGAGGAGTAAGGACATGGCAGACGCAGGGGAGGGGGTGGAGTGGGGGCAGAGTAGGGTGACCAGACAGCAAGTGTGAAAAATCGGGACGGGGGTGGGGGGTAATAGGAGCCTATATAAGCAAAAGACCCCAAAATCGGGACTGTCCCTATAAAATCGGGACATCTGGTCACCCTAGGGCAGAGCCAGGGGTTGAGCAGAGAGCACCCCCCGGCACATTGGAAAGTTGGTGCCTGTAGCTCCAGCCCCGGAGTCGGTGCCTATACAAGGAGCCGCATATTAACTTCTGAAGAGCCGCACGTGGCTCCGGAGCCACAGGTTGGCCACCCCTGGATTAGAACTTGCTTTGACATGTCTGTCAAAAGCTGGCTAGAAAGAAATAGTTCTCTAATATCCATGGTAAATGGTGAGAATGCTCACCATTTCCTACAACAGATGTGGCATGTGAAGGGAAGGCTATGGTTTTATACATCACTCAATATATCACACAGAAGGGAAGACCTGTGCTGTCTGTGATAGCATGCTAACATTCCATCTTTCACAAAACCCATCAAGTTAACATTCCATTTCCTCTAATCTATGGCTGACCAAATGCTTGTTACGGAACTTCTTTAAGCATCTTGTCATCCATGATAGCGCAGTCACTTTGTTAACTTTCATCTGAATCTATGGTTTTAAAGCGGCTAATGAGAGCTGAGATCTACACATATAATAAGCTTCTCTTTATGAAAGTCATCATGAAAGAAGACCTGACGCACATGATAGAGAGGATTAACGCTGTATTATATGAGGTCAAGAGATAAGTGGTCAATCCTCAGATGCCTTGCACCAGCAACTAAAAAATGAGCAACAATAATACAGGACTCTTCCTTCATGGTCTGATCCTATAAATGATTAATTATGCAGTATTTACAGAAACCATCACAGCACCTGATTATGAATATTGGATGTCCAGGGGATTAGGCTTAATCATCATGAATAATGATTTCATTCATAAAACATGTAGAAGGAATGAAATAATAGGATAATCAGGATTTTTTTTCAACTTGTCAGTTCAAGCAATGGTCTACAAATGGAAATGAGGCTTGAAGAACGACACAAACTTATTGCAAACTAAGAAAATTAATGCAAAGCGTAGCAAAAGAAAGGAAAAGAAAGACCTGTGGAAATCTAAAATATAATTATTTATAATGAAATGAAAATCATAACAGTTCAGAATGTGCTGCAGAGACACATGTTGTTCTTAAGAAGCATGTAGGGCTCAATGTTTACTTTTCTTGCAGTGATAATTATCAAATGGCAATATTCAGCGGGGAAGAACATAGTATAAGAGGGGACTCTCCTGCCACTACTACAGCTACTATAATTAGAATAAATTAGGAACTTAATTCTATAACTCAAGCCTATTCTGTATCTTTTTCTTGCCATTGGACAATCACAACTGAGTATATTCACATATGCACATCAAGCTTTCTTTTGTTGCCAGAAGACATTCATGAATCTGACTCACATTGTGTGTTATGAATATTGAAATAAACATTCCCAAAAAACCAAAAAACACAGAATCAAGAAATGTTTGAAATGCACTTACTTTTTAATCCTTGTCAGATTTCCTTTTTAAGAAAACATGGAATATACGCTATAGAATGAATGTATGCTGTTCCTTTTGGCGGATTAGAAACATGCTCTTATTTATTTAAAAATGAATGAAGTGGCACTCTTGACTTACCAGGAGACACAAAAGAGATATTGAAATGTGATAGTTTTACTACCTCTGCAGTGCTCTGGTGTTTTACAGGCAGGTAAGAACTCAAGGTCCTTGCCCCAGAGACTTTACATTATAAACGCCAGAGAGGGACTTGGGGTAAAATTTCCTTCTGGACTATACACCACTTCTTCCACCCCTTGAGTCTAGATGTGCAATAGTGAATGGACGAAGTGTGCCCACTTGTCCCTGGAGCAGGTGGGCAGGGAGTTGCAGGGAGTGGCTGGAGGCTTGGCTCTGCCACAATGCACTGGCTAGTGCAGCT
Organism: Chelonia mydas; assembly: GCF_015237465.2. Taxonomy (NCBI): domain Eukaryota; kingdom Metazoa; phylum Chordata; order Testudines; family Cheloniidae; genus Chelonia; species Chelonia mydas. Next base: position 54,661,880 of record NC_057852.1, read on the forward strand.
GTGCCAGGATGGTGGGTGTCATTGGTATAGGCCAGCAGCAAATTACTACTTCTTCATCAGAGCAAGGGAGAAGCAGGGAGGAAATTATGAGTGACTTGGAGGGGAATATCTGAGGCACAGTGCTTCCTACGGCTACTCTGGGGGGATACTCTTCCTCACTCTCCCTTGCTCACAGCTGTGCCTCAAACCACAATCTCTGCCTTAGAGGAATCCTGTTGATCTAACTTCTTACAGCACCTGGATGGTTCTTGGAGGTCTCACATCTGTGTAATGACCAGGTCTAAATTTGCTTCACTTACAATATAGCTGTCAAGGTTCCTTCCCCACTCTGAACTCTAGGGTACAGATGTGGGGACCTGCATGAAAACCCCCTAAGCTTATTTTTACCAGCTTAGGTTAAAACTTCCCCAAGGTACAAACTATTTTACCTTTTGCCCTTGGACTTTTTTGCTGCCACCACCAAGCGTCTAACAGATATATAACAGGGAAAGAGCCCGCTTGGAAACGTCTTTCCCCCCCAAATCCTCCCCAAACCCTACACCCCCTTTCCTGGGGAAGGCTTGATTAAAAATCCTCACCAATTTGCACAGGTGAACACAGACCCAAACCCTTGGATCTTAAGAACAATGAAAAAAGCAATCAGGTTCTTAAAAGAAGAATTTTAATAGAAGAAAAAGTAAAAGAATCAGCTCTGTAAAATCAGGATGGTAAATACCTTACAGGGTAATCTGATTCAAAACATAGAGAATCCCTCTAGGCAAAACCTTAAGTTACAAAAAGACATAAAAACAGGAATGTACATTCCATTCAGCACAGCTTATTTTCTCAGCCATTTAAACAAAACAGAATCTAACGCATATCTAGCTAGATTACTTACTAAGTTCTAAGATGCCATTCCTTTTCTGTTCCCGGCAAAAGCATCACACAGACAGAGAGAACCTTTGTTTCTCCCCCCACTCCAGCTTTGAAAGTATCTTGTCTCCTCATTGGTCATTTTGGTCAGATGCCAGCGAGGTTATCCTAGCTTCTTAACCCTTTACAGATGAAAGGGTTTTTCCTCTGGCCAGGAGGGATTTTAAAGGTGTTTACCCTTCCCTTTATATTTATGACAATAGCTAAAGGAGCCATTGCTGAAAATTCAACCTGCTAATTCTGTTATGATGGAGGGTCCGTCCTCATCTCAGACACTGTACCTGCCTGCTCAGCAAAATCAAACTGTTCCAGACATTCACGAAACTGTGGCTAAACACACATACAGTGAGTTATTTCAACCCAGGGAGCCCTTTTTTTCTGCTATGCTTCATCTCATCTACACCACTAATCAAAATTTAATTCAGAGAGAAATATTTATACAGGAAAAGAAATGTGAAGCAGTGATGACCAATGTGTGTTTGTGTGTGTGTGAGGGCGGGGCGGGGGGGTGGTAACTTCCTCTTACTTATGTTGCACAGGACTCTAACCTCGTTGGGAATTTCTGAAGGAGCATGCCACTAGAGCTACTATTAAACTTCATGTCAGCTGCAGGATAAAATCCTGTAATATTCCTGAAATGAATGGCATGCCTCCCTAAAGCAGCACCACAAGAAACATTTTGTTAAGTTATAGATCTCATGCCCACTGCTGACTTTCCTCAGAACCCATTATTTGCCAGTGTTTGACTCCTGTATTCGGGACTCCAGTATTCTTCTCATATTACATCTTCACTAACGACAATCTCTGAAGGGAACGTAGGGAAAGCAGCATTCCAGAGCCAATGTGGTATTTGTTGTGGAGGTCTGAAAGCAGATTTTGCTGCAGAGGCCTGTCCCTGACACGGCATGATTCCCATGGTGGGGCAGCTTGCCACAGTGCATACAGGCCCTGGTCAAGACAGCACAAAACACATGGACCTCAATACAACCAGTAGGAATTGAGATAGTTGGTCACAGAGCCACCTTCTCAATAAATTAGGGTAATCACGCATATGATTGTGGAAATCCCCATCAAAGTATGTGAAATTAAAAGGGTTTTTCCCCTCCGCATTGAGACAGCATCTGTACATCCACCTACTCCAGCTGTATTACAGATGTTTCAGTTCATCTGCTGATGGTAGCCCCAAAACCCCAGGCTGAGCCTGATGAAGAATTTTAATGGAGGAATCTCATACTAATTTTTCTGTTTTGTTTCAAGCACTAAACTCTGCTCTCTGGCATATCTGGTGTAAATCTGGAGTAATTTCCACTGAAGTTGGCCCAAATTACCTGGTCCACTAAGGTCACTTTGCTGCTATGCAAAATGGTCTTAAACCAGTCAGAGTTTCCAGTGGAATTCCAGTGTGAAGGAGAATCGCTGCTGGCATAGAGCTGTGCTGCCTCCCATGCAAGACACCTTTCCCACACCAGCATAAGCGGGAGGGCTGAGGGAAAGGAGTGGGCATGAGCTCTGCATGGGGACCTTACACCAGCAGGCTAAGTTAAAGTAGGACACTTCTTGCTCTTGTGCTCGGGCTAGGAGGACTGTATCTGAGAGCCACAATCAGCTCCCTGTAGCCTCCCCTTGTCACTGCAGTCACATGCTTCTTGGAAAGAGTGGTTAATCAAGGCCACTGACTTCAATAGGGGTAACTTCCTATTTAAACTGGGGAAGCTGAGAACAGAATTTGGCTGGAAGTGAGTTCAGTGCACTTGAAAGGTAACTGGACTGAAATCCTAAGGTACTGAAATCTTCTCTCAATAGAACATGTACAACATTCTCTTATCAATGCCCATTGACGAAATTATGTATCAAAAGAACACGTGAACTCCTTGATTGCAGATGGCTTCTAGCAAAAAAGTATGTCAAATTTGTCTCACACTGTCCGACCGTTGTGTGTTAACTCTTTCGAAGAGGGACGTCAATGATGCAAGAAGATATTGTAATTTCCATGCTTATTTGATAGTCAGCTTCTCTGCAGGCATAGGTGCTGGAACCAGGGGTGCTGCCACAGCCCCCAGCTTGAAGTGGTTTCCGTTACATACAGGATTTACAATTTGGTTAAATGGCTCTCAACACCCCCACTATACAAATTGTTCCTGCACCCCTGCCTGCAGGGACAGCCAAGCAATTCCAGTTCTATTGGTGTTTTGTGACAATCATCCACTAGGAACTGGAGGAAGAGAAACTCATTTCATATAGGCCTGAATGGTCTTGTGATAGTGTGGCAGAGACTTTCACCCACTGCCCGTCTAAACAAATAAACTAACATCTGCAATTACTAATCCTCTGAGCACGGCAATTCCCCTTCACCCCCTTCCTCACCACTTCCCATCCACAAGACTCTTTTTTTCCATAGTGTTAGGCAGCTTTAGACAGTTGGGCAGTGGTGAGTCTTCAGCTGGCATGTTCAAGAGGGTGTGAAGGGAAACCTGATAAAGTGAATGTTAACAGACTGGAGGATGACTTTGCATAAAAAAGCATTGCTCCCTCAAAGCACAGTACAGTGTACTGTGATATACTCCTGCACAAAGAGAAGTACCTGCTACACTGTGCGCTCAAAAAAAATGATGGCTATGTACCAGTCCATTGTCTGAGCCGACCCCATACTTTACCAAGATTCAGTCCCTGTTATTTTCTTTTGTTTTCCTTTTGATGTGTCTTTGTTGCACTCCACACCGCCTCAACTTTAGTGAAGCCAGTTATATGAGGGCAGTCATGCCAAAGAATTTTACAGATATTTACAATATTTACAAAAATTTACAGATATTGCAAAGGGGTGCAAGGGTGGTATTCTGGCCTATTGAAGCCAATGGCAAAATGTCTATTGATTTCAGTGGGGCCAGGATTTCACCCCATAACAATGTTGTGATTCCCTGACATTATCAATGTGTCCAAGGGACCCACCGATCTTCTTAGCCTGCCAGTGGAAGTACCATAATGCACAGTAGTTCTATTGACATCAAATTCTGTTAAAAGGCATTTATAGTGATATGACTGTAAGATGTATACATTGTTGATTTATAGTGATATGACTGTAAGATGTATACATTGTTGATTTATAGTGATATCACTGTAAGATGTATAATTGTTTTAGTTCCTTCCCCCCAATTGCATTTTTAACTAATATAGAGGAGTGCTTTAATACAGCTATTTTAAATTATTATTTATAATTTCTATAGCATCATAGCTGAGTATAGTGCAATTTTTAAATCATGTGAAATATAATTACAAATGTAAAATCCCTAGCATTATTACTTATGTAGTATATATATTTCTCGCACTACCTTCTTGGATAACTTTTCATTCCTTAAGTCATATTGCACCAGCAAAAAGAAGTTTTAAAAACATTTCTTCACTTTTCTTAACAGACATATGTGATTAGTAATATTAGTTAATATGCATGAATAGACATCTGGACCATATTCAGTACCTGACATAGGATGTTTGGGCCAGAGGCTTTTTTCAGAATGCAGATTTGAACTATACTTATACAGGTTATTAGCAAACTACAGCATTGTCTAATATTTTCTTTCAAATGCAACATTAAAGTATAGTGAGATTTTGATTAGAATAAAAAACAAACATAAATGTGCAATATTTGTCCATTGACTGTAAGGAGATAATGAAAATATTCCTTGACACTGCTGAGACAGGCCTATCATAGATTGCTACTCTGATTAAAAGGTACAGGGAAAGTGCTTTGTACCTTTTTGACAGTGCAGCCATAGCACAATACACCACTAAATCCACATTCACTGATATAGATTTCTCCTAATGTACATGTTATACTGGAATGTAAACATGAACAAGATAGGTAGGACAAACCATTTTCGACTTCTGAGTTGTTCACTATTTGGTATTCATTATTCATAGTGTGGAATTGATCACATAAGTCACATAGTATTGTTTCTGATTGCTCATTGGCTGACAAACATTTTAAATAGGACAGTAACAAATGGTGGACACCAAATACTGAATAACAAATACTCCTGTTAGAACACAAATAATATTGTTCACACAAATACAGCCATTCCACAAACATTTGCAAAAGGAAAATACCACTCACACAAGTATTAATGAACAGCAAATAAAAAAAGGACATAAATATGGCTGACCTGAACTGCTGGCGCATGAACAAATATCTTTGAGCCTGCTTCTGCAACATTCAACCAGCACTATAGAACCATACAGGGCAATAAAATGTAGTAAAGCATTTAAGCATATGCTTAACTTTCAATTAATCCAAATTAACTATGACATTTCTTTAACAAAATATCCTGAAATCTGCAGACTATGTCTATATCAAGCAAAACATAATTATAGATTGCTCTTCCAAAATTCAGAGTTTATTATTCTTTTTGTGGAAATGAAAATATAATTATAATTGCAGTTTTTAGCAAGACTGGAATGAAACAGAATTCTTGTAATGAGCTCATCCTTAACTCAGATCATGTTTACACAAAAGGAAGATTTTAGCTCTCATTTGTTAAGCACATGGGAAAAAAAGTGGCCAGCATTTTCAATTACCTTTCTGTGTGATCAGTCTTATCCGGATCCACTGAAGTCAATGGCAAATTCCCTTTTCCCTTAATGGTGCTGAACTAGCTTTCATCTTCTCTTCACCTCATGCAAGGAACTTCTATGCTTAAGATTTTGCATCCTCATAGAATGTTGATTACTGGTTGAAGGCTAATATAACTCAATTCCGTATTATTATTAAGAAGGAAGATATCATGCCTGAGCAGATTTGGAAACAGGCCAAAACCTATGATTAGATTTTCCGGATAAGGTACTTGCAAAAGCACGTGTTACCTGAGCACCTCAATCTTTAATGTATTTATCCTCACAACATCCTTGTAAGGTAAGGAATTGCTATTACTCCTGTTTTACATACCGGGAACTGAGGCCTACAGAGATTAAACTATAGCTTAACTATAGGCCACACAGGAAGTCTGTGGTAGAACAGGGAATTGAATCCAGGTCTCCCAAATGCTGGGTTAGTACCATACCCACTGGGTCATGCTGCCTCACCTTGCCACTTTATTAATATGCCAACTTTACATAGTATACTGAGACTAAAGTATGTGACTACTAAGTGCTGGATTCTGCACTCACATTGCATAGTACTTACTCACATGAGTTGTTCCATTGACATCAGTAAGTAAATAAGTGCTACCCACTCAGAGTAGAGTAGTGGAACAGGGTCCTTAGATTGTACTATGAAATTCAGGAAGTGCAAGATTCCCAACCTTAACTGTCACCTTTTTATTGATTATAGTTATTGTTAAGCACAGGGGCTGAATGAGATAAAAGAAAACCACAATTTCTACTCTAAAGAGTCTCCAATTTAAAGCTTGCACATTTAGGGGTCTGATTATGCATTTATACTAGTTTTTGCACAGGTGTATCTTCATTAGCTCCGGTGAAGAAATTCTTGATTTATACCGGTGTGAGAGAAAAAGCAGACAGGCCTATATATTACAAAAGGGTTTTTCCGTCTAGGATCATACAACCCTGATTGAAATAACACTAGTTAGCAAATAACTTCATACCACGGAAATAAGCTGCATTGTTTTCTTACATTGTGTTTGTAAAACTGTAAACGTGGTATACAGGATCGTAGGCTTCCATGTTAAAACTACACATTATTTTATAACACTCGATGAACAAATATAACGTTTTGTGTTATTGCATATATAAATGTTATGATTAGATGATAAAAATCCCTATTGTGCAAAAGTGTCTCTGGAAACCTGGGGCCAGATCTTCAGCTGGTGTCAATCAGTATGGCTCCAATGAAGCCCAGGAAGCTATGTCAGTTTGCACCAGCTGAGGCTCTGGTCCCTTAACTTTACATTTTCTGATTTTAGTGAGCATAACATTTCAATCTTAGCAGTATATCAGCATCATTTTTGCATTGAATAGCAATACATTGTGCTGAGATTCACTTTTACTTTGGTCATTTATTAAAAAACAAGCTATGTACAAATAATTAGGGACTAGATTGTCAGAGGCTTTTGGGCAGATGAATCGGTGGGAGCAGGGGGCATAAGGAGTTTTCTCCGCACTCCTTAGGGGCTCCACATAAGGGCCCAGAAAGACCCCAGTTCCTATACTCAGGGAAGCACAAGGACTGCCCCCCTCTATGTCTCCCTCCTGCTGTGCACCCTCAGGGCCACGAATCCCCTAAAGGAAGCAGGCAGGGGCAGGAAGAGAAGAGCCATGGCATGCTTCTTCTGCATGCTAGAGAACTGGGAGAGGGATTATGCCTCCCCCAGTTCCTCGTATGCTGGTGCAGATTTGTACCTAAATGATGGAATTTGGCCCTTAGAGAACTATATTAAAGTAAGGTGAGCTTTTTTCCACAACCAAAAAGGAACAGGCAATGAATAAAGATTTGTAGCAGCCAGCACCAATGAACATCTGCTTATTACTGTGACTAGATTCAGGAACACACCAAAATGTGCCATTTAAAAAGAAGTTTACACTACTGAGAGTGCCATTTTCTGTGATTAAGTAGATTTCTTTGAATTTTTCCAATCCATTTTAATCTCTCTGAATATTCAGCCATATTAGTTCTTTTTGTGAGATTTTCTTGAATGGCTATTAAGTGAGAGTGCTTTCATTTCTTCTGCACACCTGAAAATGATACAAAGAAAAACAGGAAACAGTAAAAATTCACATGAATTAAGAATAAGATGGTTAACACACCCCACTGTAGTGTATAATATAGTCAAATACAAAATAAGGACCATAAATCATGGTTCAGAAGTGAAGCTGAGTCCCACAGGCCATGGTATTGCATGGTTTTAATGCTGTAGCAAATGGCTTTGCCTGAGTCTTGTTTGGAGATTGAGGGTTTTTTTCATAATGATACTTTTGGGGTGTGAAACTATATTGGTTGAAACTGAAGAAAATGTTGGCATGGATTCCTGTGAAGCACACAGCTCTAGTGTGTAGGTTCACAGAGTCCGAGTAAAGCCGCAAGTAGATTATATATGCTCAATCATAAAGAGTACTCTCCTACACCCTCCATTTTAATGGCCATTCAAAAGAACAAAACAAAACCAAGGACACTCTACCTTAGCTTGGTTCTTTTGTTTCAATGGGATTTAGGGGAATAGTTACTTCTACTGAGTTCAAGTCAAATGAGCTTTTCTGTACAGGAAATAGAAATATGTTAACATCATTGCTGTACACATTCAAGCTGTAGAAACCAAATGGAAATATTATAATAATAAATAATAATAAAAGATCTGCTGGTCTTATTTTTAATCTCTGTAATCTATTTTCCTCATACTGATCAGTTTCAATCATATCATTGCATGTTAAAATTGTTCACGCTTTAACATTTCAGTAAGCATTAATTTATTTTTTAATATTAAGGTTACAGATAGATGGCTTGAAATGTTAATACGCCAACATATTATTAACTTTCCATGCATCTTGCCTATAGTCCTCAGAGAACTAAAGAGCACAATCTAAACTGGATAGGCTATGTTCTCTTAGGGTCAGTGACATTTTCAGATGGACTGTCATCTGCTGGTGCTGAACCTCCTGGTGACAGAAAAGTATCTCAGAAAGAGATAGCATTGCAAACCAGGGACCATCATTACTCCAGAAGTGGCTGGCATTGGCCAGGACTGGAGTATAATCCAGGTATCAGGAAAATATGTATATCCTAAAAGGATTAAGGATGTTGTCCACTGGCAGAATCTCACGGGGAGATCTAACAGTGGGTGAAACCTCATTAAACGATCACTGCAAATCTGAGAGATCACTGAAGAAATTTAAAAATAATAATATAATTAAAAAAATATAAGAATAATAAATATAAAAAAGTTTACACTTACTCTTGACTTTTTCCATATAAAGCAACAAATAATGACACCACAAATAAAGAGGATCCCAAAGAAAATGCTGAGTCCTATCACTGAATAAGCAAACAAATAGCATTAGTTACTGTGAGTCATCAATAAAGGGAACAAACAAGTACATCCTTTGGCAGGATGTAATGGCACAAGAGATAACAGTTATATAATACAGTGAAATCTCGATCTTCAAAAATGAAACTTCAAAATTAAAAAAAAAATCTTGATGAGCACAGAAATGAACCATACATGGTGGCTACGACTGCATTTTTCTGGACAATGTGACATAACCTAAACCTTAGCAAATCAGCTCAGGTCAATTAACCCCTAACCTCCCTTAAGTGTCTGTTGAACTTCATGAAGGACAGCACTAAGTTTAGAAACATTTTCCCAAACAATAGGTCTATGTTTTATATGAAGACAGTCAATGGGCTCCAAACTTTTTGATCTGCCCTTGGAAAATGTTTGGAATACAGATGATTTGTGCAGTTTTATTAGAAGTCTATGAACCCAATCTTGTGACATGGCTAGACTCCTTGTAGAGCAGGAGTCGGCAACCTTTTAGAAGTGGTGTGCCGAGTCTTCATTTATTCACTTTAATTTAAGGTTTTGCGTGCTAATAATACATTTTAACATTTTTTAGAAGGTCTCTCTCTATAAGTCTACACATTATATAACTAAACTATTGTCGTATGTAAACAAGGTTTTCAAAATGTTTAAGAAGCTTCATTTAAAATTAAATTAAAATGCTGATCTTACGCTGCTGGCCTGCTCAGCCCGTTGCCGGCCTGGGGTTCCGTTCACCTAGGCCAGCAGCGGGCTGAGCAGGGCCTGCAGCCCGGACCCCAGCTGGCAAGGGGCAGGCAGGGAGCCAGAACCCCAGACCGGCAGTGGGCTGAGCGGGGCCGGCGACCGGGACCCCAGACTGGCAGTGTAATAAAAATAAATCAATAGTACTTCAGTGGATACTAACTACTAATATAGCACAATGCATTATTATTAGTCAGATGAATATACAACAATAATATTAAGGTTTGCACTTAAAGAAAAAGTGCTCTAAAATTTCCTTTATAGATGCAGTTCTTTTCAGGCCATTCTGGGCATGCAATATAATGTCTATTCTTCAAAACTTGCAATGGTAAAAGAAACCCAGCAGTGAGAAAGACATGGGAAGCCTATTGGAAAGTGGAAATATACATATTAAAGTTGTTGACATACCTAGTCCAGATAATTGCTGTTCTTTCTCTATGGAAAAAAAACAAAAAAAAAACAACAAATTTAATTTTGGGGCGAAAAATAGGCTCTTTGGAGGCAGGGGCCTCGCTTTCTTTTGTGCTTGTACAGCATCTAGCATGATGTGGGTGCTACCAGAAACAAATAATAACATGCAACTTCTCTGTCACAGTTAGTAATTTCCCTTCCAGCTATTAATTACTGCGTGCTTATATCACGCTGAGCATTTTGCTTGTATGCTGCATCCCATTTCACCCTCTCTACATCTTTCTTTTGTCTAGACTATAAGCTCTCTGGGGCAGGGACTGTTTCTCCTTACATGTTCATACAGCACTTAGGGCAATGAGGCCCCAATCCTAACAGTAGCCTTCAGCTCCACTGCAATACAAAAAACTATTAATAATAATCTGTTACTAATGAGGTAAGGTAGGTCCTGACAGTGTGGGTAGCAGATGACAGAACAAGGAGTAATGGCCTCAAGTTGCAGTGGGGGAGGTTTAGGTTGGATATTAGGAAAAACTTTTTCACTAGGAGGGTGGTGAAGCACTGGAATGCGTTACCTAAGGAGGTGATGGAATCTCCTTCCTTTGAGGTTTTTAAGGTCAGGCTTGACAAAGCCCTGGCTGGGATGATTCAATTGGGGATTGGCCCTGCTTTGAGCAGGGGGTTGGAGTAGATGACCTCCTGAGGTCCTTTCCAACCCTGATATTCTATGATTCTATGATAAGACAACTACAATACATAAAACCCTTGTTTAATTTCTGTAGAAGCAACTGCTGTAGTAGCCACAGAGATGTTATGTAATTGTGGAGGGGAGAGGTTCCATGAAACAATTCCTCTGTTAAAAGGTGGTCCACACTATGAAAAAAGCTTATGAACCTTTGCTTAAGGCATCTGAGTACTGTAAAACCTCAGCAAAAAGTTCTGTTTAAGGAGTTAAATGAGAAAACATCACATAGCAGGGGAAAAAACACACTAATAACTGGTTTCCGAGGAGCAGCCGTGTTAGTCTGTATTCGCAAAAAGAAAAGGAGTACTTGTGGCACCTTAGAGACTAACCAATTTATTTGAGCATAAGCTTTCGTGAGCCATCCGATGAAGTGAGCTGTAGCTCACGAAAGCTTATGCTCAAATAAATTGGTTAGTCTCTAAGGTGCCACAAGTACTCCTTTTCTTTTTACACTAATAACTATAGCTAGTCACAAAACCAAAAAGTACGTTTGAAAAGTAATGGTAACATTTTCCTTTGTTTTGTCTCTCCTAGCCACTCACCACACTCTCCCATACCGAACCCCAGTCTTGGCATACAAGGAGTAATTGGAATTCGGGTAGTCAGTGAGAAAAAAAAGATACTGAAGTTATTATTAAAATAAAAATAAATCAATAGTACTTCAGTGGATACTAACTACTAATATAGCACAATGCATTATTATTAGTCAGATGAATATACAACAATAATATTAAGGTTTGCACTTAAAGAAAAAGTCCTCTAAAATTTCCTTTATAGATGCAGTTCTTTTCAGGCCATTCTGGGCATGCAATATAATGTCTATTCTTCAAAACTTGCAATGGTAAAAGAAACCCAGCAGTGAGAAAGACATGGGAAGCCTATTGGAAAGTGGAAATATACATATTAAAGTTGTTGACATACCTAGTTCAGATAATTGCTGTTCTTTCTCTATGGAAAAAAAACAAACAAAAAACAACAAATTTAATTTTGAGGGGAAAAATAGGCTCTTTGGAGGCAGGGGCCTCGCTTTCTTTTGTGCTTGTACAGCATCTAGCATGATGTGGGTGCTACCAGAAACAAATAATAACATGCAACTTCTCTGTCACAGTTAGTAATTTCCCTTCCAGCTATTAATTACTGCGTGCTTATATTCACGCTGAGCATTTTGCTTGTATGCTGCATCCCATTTCACCCTCTCTACATCTTTCTTTTGTCTAGACTATAAGCTCTCTGGGGCAGGGACTGTTTCTCCTTACATGTTCATACAGCACTTAGGGCAATGAGGCCCCAATCCTGACAGTAGCCTTCAGCTCCACTGCAATACAAAAAACTATTAATAATAATCTGTTACTAATGAGGTAAGGTAGATCCTGACAGTGTGGGTAGCAGATGACAGAACAAGGAGTAATGGTCTCAAGTTGCAGTGGGGGAGGTTTAGGTTGGATATTAGGAAAAACTTTTTCACTAGGAGGGTGGTGAAGCACTGGAATGCGTTACCTAAGGAGGTGATGGAATCTCCTTCCTTTGAGGTTTTTAAGGTCAGGCTTGACAAAGCCCTGGCTGGGATGATTTAACTGGGGATTGGCCCTGCTATGAGCAGGGGGTTTGACTAGATGACCTCCTGAGGTCCTTTCCAACCCTGATATTCTATGATTCTATGATAAGACAACTACAATACATAAAACCCTTGTTTAATTTCTGTAGAAGCAACTGCTGTAGTAGCCACAGAGATGTTATGTAATTGTGGAGGGGAGAGGTTCCATGAAACAATTCCTCCTTTAAAAGGTGGTCCACACTATGAAAAAAGCTTATGAACCTTTGCTTAAGGCATCTGAGTACTGTAAAACCTCAGCAAAAAGTTCTGTTTAAGGAGTTAAATGAGAAAACATCACATAGCAGGGGAAAAAAACACACTAATAACTGGTTTCCGAGGAGCAGCCGTGTTAGTCTGTATTCGCAAAAAGAAAAGGAGTACTTGTGGCACCTTAGAGACTAACCAATTTATTTGAGCATAAGCTTTCGTGAGCCATCCGATGAAGTGAGCTGTAGCTCACGAAAGCTTATGCTCAAATAAATTGGTTAGTCTCTAAGGTGCCACAAGTACTCCTTTTCTTTTTACACTAATAACTATAGCTAGTCACAAAACCAAAAAGTACGTTTGAAAAGTAATGGTAACATTTTCCTTTGTTTTGTCTCTCCTAGCCACTCACCACACTCTCCCATACCGAACCCCAGTCTTGGCATACAAGGAGTAATTGGAATTCGGGTAGTCAGTGAGAAAAAAAAGATACTGAAGTTATTATTAAAATAAAAATAAATCAATAGTACTTCAGTGGATACTAACTACTAATATAGCACAATGCATTATTATTAGTCAGATGAATATACAACAATAATATTAAGGTTTGCACTTAAAGAAAAAGTGCTCTAAAATTTCCTTTATAGATGCAGTTCTTTTCAGGCCATTCTGGGCATGCAATATAATGTCTATTCTTCAAAACTTGCAATGGTAAAAGAAACCCAGCAGTGAGAAAGACATGGGAAGCCTATTGGAAAGTGGAAATATACATATTAAAGTTGTTGACATACCTAGTTCAGATAATTGCTGTTCTTTCTCTATGGAAAAAAAACAAAAAAAAACCAACAAATTTAATTTTGAGGGGAAAAATAGGCTCTTTGGAGGCAGGGGCCTCGCTTTCTTTTGTGCTTGTACAGCATCTAGCATGATGTGGGTGCTACCAGAAACAAATAATAACATGCAACTTCTCTGTCACAGTTAGTAATTTCCCTTCCAGCTATTAATTACTGCGTGCTTATATTCACGCTGAGCATTTTGCTTGTATGCTGCATCCCATTTCACCCTCTCTACATCTTTCTTTTGTCTAGACTATAAGCTCTCTGGGGCAGGGACTGTTTCTCCTTACATGTTCATACAGCACTTAGTGCAATGAGGCCCCAATCCTGACAGTAGCCTTCAGCTCCACTGCAATACAAAAAACTATTAATAATAATCTGTTACTAATGAGGTAAGGTAGATCCTGACAGTGTGGGTAGCAGATGACAGAACAAGGAGTAATGGTCTCAAGTTGCAGTGGGGGAGGTTTAGGTTGGATATTAGGAAAAACTTTTTCACTAGGAGGGTGGTGAAGCACTGGAATGCGTTACCTAAGGAGGTGATGGAATCTCCTTCCTTTGAGGTTTTTAAGGTCAGGCTTGACAAAGCCCTGGCTGGGATGATTCAATTGGGGATTGGCCCTGCTTTGAGCAGGGGGTTGGAGTAGATGACCTCCTGAGGTCCTTTCCAACCCTGATATTCTATGATTCTATGATAAGACAACTACAATACATAAAACCCTTGTTTAATTTCTGTAGAAGCAACTGCTGTAGTAGCCACAGAGATGTTATGTAATTGTGGAGGGGAGAGGTTCCATGAAACAATTCCTCTGTTAAAAGGTGGTCCACACTATGAAAAAAGCTTATGAACCTTTGCTTAAGGCATCTGAGTACTGTAAAACCTCAGCAAAAAGTTCTGTTTAAGGAGTTAAATGAGAAAACATCACATAGCAGGGGAAAAAAACACACTAATAACTGGTTTCCGAGGAGCAGCCGTGTTAGTCTGTATTCGCAAAAAGAAAAGGAGTACTTGTGGCACCTTAGAGACTAACCAATTTATTTGAGCATAAGCTTTCGTGAGCCATCCGATGAAGTGAGCTGTAGCTCACGAAAGCTTATGCTCAAATAAATTGGTTAGTCTCTAAGGTGCCACAAGTACTCCTTTTCTTTTTACACTAATAACTATAGCTAGTCACAAAACCAAAAAGTACGTTTGAAAAGTAATGGTAACATTTTCCTTTGTTTTGTCTCTCCTAGCCACTCACCACACTCTCCCATACCGAACCCCAGTCTTGGCATACAAGGAGTAATTGGAATTCGGGTAGTCAGTGAGAAAAAAAAGATACTGAAGTTATTATTAAAATAAAAATAAATCAATAGTACTTCAGTGGATACTAACTACTAATATAGCACAATGCATTATTATTAGTCAGATGAATATACAACAATAATATTAAGGTTTGCACTTAAAGAAAAAGTCCTCTAAAATTTCCTTTATAGATGCAGTTCTTTTCAGGCCATTCTGGGCATGCAATATAATGTCTATTCTTCAAAACTTGCAATGGTAAAAGAAACCCAGCAGTGAGAAAGACATGGGAAGCCTATTGGAAAGTGGAAATATACATATTAAAGTTGTTGACATACCTAGTTCAGATAATTGCTGTTCTTTCTCTATGGAAAAAAAACAAAAAAAAACCAACAAATTTAATTTTGAGGGGAAAAATAGGCTCTTTGGAGGCAGGGGCCTCGCTTTCTTTTGTGCTTGTACAGCATCTAGCATGATGTGGGTGCTACCAGAAACAAATAATAACATGCAACTTCTCTGTCACAGTTAGTAATTTCCCTTCCAGCTATTAATTACTGCGTGCTTATATTCACGCTGAGCATTTTGCTTGTATGCTGCATCCCATTTCACCCTCTCTACATCTTTCTTTTGTCTAGACTATAAGCTCTCTGGGGCAGGGACTGTTTCTCCTTACATGTTCATACAGCACTTAGTGCAATGAGGCCCCAATCCTGACAGTAGCCTTCAGCTCCACTGCAATACAAAAAACTATTAATAATAATCTGTTACTAATGAGGTAAGGTAGATCCTGACAGTGTGGGTAGCAGATGACAGAACAAGGAGTAATGGTCTCAAGTTGCAGTGGGGGAGGTTTAGGTTGGATATTAGGAAAAACTTTTTCACTAGGAGGGTGGTGAAGCACTGGAATGCGTTACCTAAGGAGGTGATGGAATCTCCTTCCTTTGAGGTTTTTAAGGTCAGGCTTGACAAAGCCCTGGCTGGGATGATTCAATTGGGGATTGGCCCTGCTTTGAGCAGGGGGTTGGAGTAGATGACCTCCTGAGGTCCTTTCCAACCCTGATATTCTATGATTCTATGATAAGACAACTACAATACATAAAACCCTTGTTTAATTTCTGTAGAAGCAACTGCTGTAGTAGCCACAGAGATGTTATGTAATTGTGGAGGGGAGAGGTTCCATGAAACAATTCCTCTGTTAAAAGGTGGTCCACACTATGAAAAAAGCTTATGAACCTTTGCTTAAGGCATCTGAGTACTGTAAAACCTCAGCAAAAAGTTCTGTTTAAGGAGTTAAATGAGAAAACATCACATAGCAGGGGAAAAAAACACACTAATAACTGGTTTCCGAGGAGCAGCCGTGTTAGTCTGTATTCGCAAAAAGAAAAGGAGTACTTGTGGCACCTTAGAGACTAACCAATTTATTTGAGCATAAGCTTTCGTGAGCCATCCGATGAAGTGAGCTGTAGCTCACGAAAGCTTATGCTCAAATAAATTGGTTAGTCTCTAAGGTGCCACAAGTACTCCTTTTCTTTTTACACTAATAACTATAGCTAGTCACAAAACCAAAAAGTACGTTTGAAAAGTAATGGTAACATTTTCCTTTGTTTTGTCTCTCCTAGCCACTCACCACACTCTCCCATACCGAACCCCAGTCTTGGCATACAAGGAGTAATTGGAATTCGGGTAGTCAGTGAGAAAAAAAAGATACTGAAGTTATTATTAAAATAAAAATAAATCAATAGTACTTCAGTGGATACTAACTACTAATATAGCACAATGCATTATTATTAGTCAGATGAATATACAACAATAATATTAAGGTTTGCACTTAAAGAAAAAGTCCTCTAAAATTTCCTTTATAGATGCAGTTCTTTTCAGGCCATTCTGGGCATGCAATATAATGTCTATTCTTCAAAACTTGCAATGGTAAAAGAAACCCAGCAGTGAGAAAGACATGGGAAGCCTATTGGAAAGTGGAAATATACATATTAAAGTTGTTGACATACCTAGTCCAGATAATTGCTGTTCTTTTTCTATGGAAAAAAAACAAAAAAAACAACAAATTTAATTTTGGGGCGAAAAATAGGCTCTTTGGAGGCAGGGGCCTCGCTTTCTTTTGTGCTTGTACAGCATCTAGCATGATGTGGGTGCTACCAGAAACAAATAATAACATGCAACTTCTCTGTCACAGTTAGTAATTTCCCTTCCAGCTATTAATTACTGCGTGCTTATATCACGCTGAGCATTTTGCTTGTATGCTGCATCCCATTTCACCCTCTCTACATCTTTCTTTTGTCTAGACTATAAGCTCTCTGGGGCAGGGACTGTTTCTCCTTACATGTTCATACAGCACTTAGGGCAATGAGGCCCCAATCCTGACAGTAGCCTTCAGCTCCACTGCAATACAAAAAACTATTAATAATAATCTGTTACTAATGAGGTAAGGTAGGTCCTGACAGTGTGGGTAGCAGATGACAGAACAAGGAGTAATGGTCTCAAGTTGCAGTGGGGGAGGTTTAGGTTGGATATTAGGAAAAACTTTTTCACTAGGAGGGTGGTGAAGCACTGGAATGCGTTACCTAAGGAGGTGATGGAATCTCCTTCCTTTGAGGTTTTTAAGGTCAGGCTTGACAAAGCCCTGGCTGGGATGATTTAACTGGGGATTGGCCCTGCTATGAGCAGGGGGTTTGACTAGATGACCTCCTGAGGTCCTTTCCAACCCTGATATTCTATGATTCTATGATAAGACAACTACAATACATAAAACCCTTGTTTAATTTCTGTAGAAGCAACTGCTGTAGTAGCCACAGAGATGTTATGTAATTGTGGAGGGGAGAGGTTCCATGAAACAATTCCTCCTTTAAAAGGTGGTCCACACTATGAAAAAAGCTTATGAACCTTTGCTTAAGGCATCTGAGTACTGTAAAACCTCAGCAAAAAGTTCTGTTTAAGGAGTTAAATGAGAAAACATCACATAGCAGGGGAAAAAACACACTAATAACTGGTTTCCGAGGAGCAGCCGTGTTAGTCTGTATTCGCAAAAAGAAAAGGAGTACTTGTGGCACCTTAGAGACTAACCAATTTATTTGAGCATAAGCTTTCGTGAGCCATCCGATGAAGTGAGCTGTAGCTCACGAAAGCTTATGCTCAAATAAATTGGTTAGTCTCTAAGGTGCCACAAGTACTCCTTTTCTTTTTACACTAATAACTATAGCTAGTCACAAAACCAAAAAGTACGTTTGAAAAGTAATGGTAACATTTTCCTTTGTTTTGTCTCTCCTAGCCACTCACCACACTCTCCCATACCGAACCCCAGTCTTGGCATACAAGGAGTAATTGGAATTCGGGTAGTCAGTGAGAAAAAAAAGATACTGAAGTTATTATTAAAATAAAAATAAATCAATAGTACTTCAGTGGATACTAACTACTAATATAGCACAATGCATTATTATTAGTCAGATGAATATACAACAATAATATTAAGGATTGCACTTAAAGAAAAAGTCCTCTAAAATTTCCTTTATAGATGCAGTTCTTTTCAGGCCATTCTGGGCATGCAATATAATGTCTATTCTTCAAAACTTGCAATGGTAAAAGAAACCCAGCAGTGAGAAAGACATGGGAAGCCTATTGGAAAGTGGAAATATACATATTAAAGTTGTTGACATACCTAGTCCAGATAATTGCTGTTCTTTCTCTATGGAAAAAAAACAAACAAAAAACAACAAATTTAATTTTGGGGCAAAAAATAGGCTCTTTGGAGGCAGGGGCCTCGCTTTCTTTTGTGCTTGTACAGCATCTAGCATGATGTGGGTGCTACCAGAAACAAATAATAACATGCAACTTCTCTGTCACAGTTAGTAATTTCCCTTCCAGCTATTAATTACTGCGTGCTTATATCACGCTGAGCATTTTGCTTGTATGCTGCATCCCATTTCACCCTCTCTACATCTTTCTTTTGTCTAGACTATAAGCTCTCTGGGGCAGGGACTGTTTCTCCTTACATGTTCATACAGCACTTAGGGCAATGAGGCCCCAATCCTGACAGTAGCCTTCAGCTCCACTGCAATACAAAAAACTATTAATAATAATCTGTTACTAATGAGGTAAGGTAGATCCTGACAGTGTGGGTAGCAGATGACAGAACAAGGAGTAATGGTCTCAAGTTGCAGTGGGGGAGGTTTAGGTTGGATATTAGGAAAAACTTTTTCACTAGGAGGGTGGTGAAGCACTGGAAAGCGTTACCTAAGGAGGTGATGGAATCTCCTTCCTTTGAGGTTTTTAAGGTCAGGCTTGACAAAGCCCTGGCTGGGATGATTCAATTGGGGATTGGCCCTGCTTTGAGCAGGGGGTTGGAGTAGATGACCTCCTGAGGTCCTTTCCAACCCTGATATTCTATGATTCTATGATAAGACAACTACAATACATAAAACCCTTGTTTAATTTCTGTAGAAGCAACTGCTGTAGTAGCCACAGAGATGTTATGTAATTGTGGAGGGGAGAGGTTCCATGAAACAATTCCTCCTTTAAAAGGTGGTCCACACTATGAAAAAAGCTTATGAATCTTTGCTTAAGGCATCTGAGTACTGTAAAACCTCAGCAAAAAGTTCTGTTTAAGGAGTTAAATGAGAAAACATCACATAGCAGGGGAAAAAACACACTAATAACTGGTTTCCGAGGAGCAGCCGTGTTAGTCTGTATTCGCAAAAAGAAAAGGAGTACTTGTGGCACCTTAGAGACTAACCAATTTATTTGAGCATAAGCTTTCGTGAGCCATCCGATGAAGTGAGCTGTAGCTCACGAAAGCTTATGCTCAAATAAATTGGTTAGTCTCTAAGGTGCCACAAGTACTCCTTTTCTTTTTACACTAATAACTATAGCTAGTCACAAAACCAAAAAGTACGTTTGAAAAGTAATGGTAACATTTTCCTTTGTTTTGTCTCTCCTAGCCACTCACCACACTCTCCCATACCGAACCCCAGTCTTGGCATACAAGGAGTAATTGGAATTCGGGTAGTCAGTGAGAAAAAAAAGATACTGAAGTTATTATTAAAATAAAAATAAATCAATAGTACTTCAGTGGATACTAACTACTAATATAGCACAATGCATTATTATTAGTCAGATGAATATACAACAATAATATTAAGATTTGCACTTAAAGAAAAAGTCCTCTAAAATTTCCTTTATAGATGCAGTTCTTTTCAGGCCATTCTGGGCATGCAATATAATGTCTATTCTTCAAAACTTGCAATGGTAAAAGAAACCCAGCAGTGAGAAAGACATGGGAAGCCTATTGGAAAGTGGAAATATACATATTAAAGTTGTTGACATACCTAGTCCAGATGATTGCTGTTCTTTCTCTATGGAAAAAAAAAACAAAAAAAACAACAAATTTAATTTTGAGGGGAAAAATAGGCTCTTTGGAGGCAGGGGCCTCGCTTTCTTTTGTGCTTGTACAGCATCTAGCATGATGTGGGTGCTACCAGAAACAAATAACAACATGCAACTTCTCTGTCACAGTTAGTAATTTCCCTTCCAGCTATTAATTACTGCGTGCTTATATCACGCTGAGCATTTTGCTTGTATGCTGCATCCCATTTCACCCTCTCTACATCTTTCTTTTGTCTAGACTATAAGCTCTCTGGGGCAGGGACTGTTTCTCCTTACATGTTCATACAGCACTTAGGGCAATGAGGCCCCAATCCTGACAGTAGCCTTCAGCTCCACTGCAATACAAAAAACTATTAATAATAATCTGTTACTAATGAGGTAAGGTAGATCCTGACAGTGTGGGTTCAGGTGGAGAGGAGCACGAGGGTGTGGCCTGATGTCACTTCTCCTTCCTGACTTTCTTCTGGTTACTCCACTCTCTGCCTCAGGTGTGTGGTGCAGTGAGAAGCACAGAGTAGAGAGCTGGGATGGGGGAAGGAAATCCAGCAGCCATCTGCAGGGCAAGCAGAACACCTCTAAAAGCTGCTGGAGGAGAATAATACACCTCAAAAAACCCCTCAAACTCTGGCTTTGAGGCCCTGCCATGACAAGAGCATAGCTCTCAAGCTTCGTGAAGCTCTGTGATTTTATGTAAATTGTTATTTAAGTTAATTTGCATAGATATACATAGTTTGCATACAGGCACAAACTTCCATACAAATTGTGGCATTAGTGCTTGTGAAAGGCATTGGTTTGACACCAGATTTCCCTTACAAGATTCCCTCTAAAGCAGCAGGAGCAGGTTTGGGGTGGCAGGACTTTCTTTCTTACATCACTCAGAAGACGGGGGAGGTCTTGTGGGGACCTCAGAAGCAGCTTTGTGGAGAGCCAAGGATAACCAAGGGATCACAGTTCATTGGAAGGATGGTGTCTGTGAATTATTGGAATGAAGCTGGGGGAGAGGGGGTAACTACACAGTGACATTAGCCCCATTCCCCCATATTCTGTTCTCCCGTTAGGTCATTTCCCACACAGCAACTCCTACTCCTCCCGTAGCTCATATCCCCTCTGAGCTCACTTCATATCTCCTGTCCTCAATGGATCCTGCTGCCCATCATTCCTGCTCCCTCTCAACAGCTCCTGCTTCCTCTCCTTAGTTCCCCTCAGTAACCCATCTGTTCCTCACAAATAGCTCCAGCTGCTTTCCGTAGCTCCCCTGTCTCCTCCATTAGCCCCTCACCTACCCTGACAGTTGGGTACTGCTGCCTCTGCTGCTACCTCCTGCCTTCTGTGAGCCAGATTAAGGGCTAGACACAAGAGGCACAGGCTGAGGGCTCATTACTAAAATCCTATGTTGTCTTAGAGTCTACATTTTCATTTTTAAAATTGATGATTGCAAAGAAAAGCTTGAAGATGTGACGAGAGTATAATCAAGGTCTCAATGAGGTTTATAATACTGCAGTTACTTCCTCAAATCAAATCCCTGAGGCATTATTAGCTCTTTGGCCAGCAAGTACACTCTGGCCAAAATTACCTTGATATAACAGAAGCTGCATCAGGCCGCAAAGGACTGCTTAGCTTAAACCTGGACTGAGCCCTGCATTTTCTGAAACTGGGGATAGCAAGATCTTTGCTGAATCTCTAAGACTGTAGTGCAGGCATTTTAAGGGCACCTTCACGGCACCTTCTTGAATGGTGATTTAAGCAGCAGCTCTTAATAGCAGTTAAGAAAAGGAGCCTTGTACCATCTCATTGCACTAGGAAGGATGAATGGGCAAAGAAAACCCTTAGTTCTTTTCTGTCTAAGCAATGTGACTTTGAGGAAGAAATCTGATTTGAGGGGGAAATTTGCAAGAGTCCATCACTGGAGGGGTGGCAGGGAGAGCAGAAAATAGTGACTTAACAGGACTAGAGTGTGCATAGTGAGGGGAGAACGGATTCAACATTGTAAGGAAATAATGAGTTAAAAAGAACAGACCTGGCCCCAATGGCAGCTTGACTACATTGTTGTCCTTATGCACTATGGTCACCGTCGTCTCCCCCGTCGTGTCTGGGACGGTCGCCTCCGTGACGGGCGCCACCGTCGTCTCCCCCGTCGTGTCTGGGACGGTCGTCTCCGTGACGGGCGCCACCGTCGTCTTCCCCGTCGTGTCTGGGACGGTCGCCTCAGTGATGTTCTCTGCCACTGCCATCACATCTCCTAAATTTTGTGCATTCATAATATTAAAAGAAAAAAAATTATCACTGGTGGGGCTGATAGCAGTGCCTTTTATTAACTCTATCAGACACTTTCCTTAGAAGACTCTGGTTTCAGCTGCTTATAACTTTGCCCAACTTTAATGATTCAGGCTGAGTTTTTTGGAAAGTTTCAGCTAAAGTGGTTTGCCCATTTAAGCAACATTTTACCCCTGTGAAAAATATTCTTACATCCTTTTCTCCTACATGGGCTAGCCCCCTATGCTTTGGAGCAAAGACTTGATATTTGAATAGAGTCACACTGGTACTGGGATTGTGCCTTTTGCCCTCACTGTGAAAATCTGCCTAAATCTGGCTAAGTTATAAACCTCTGAAAAATCTCAGTTTGCACACTTTCAGCAGTGTGCACTGAATACCCAGGGCTACAGGGACTGAGCAGGATTTGCGCTGCACTTGCTCCTCCTGCCGACTGAGAGCTGCTGTGGTGCCAGACACCAAAACTAAGAGCAGAGAGACTGTCTGTCATTACTCGGTGCTGGCAATACTCCCCCTGCTGGCCCCAGGAAAGGTGAAAGCTGCCTGACTGAAATCCTGAAGGGCCAGAGCTGGGCTGGGAAGAAGTCAGAACAGAGGAGCAGAGATGGGCTGTGGGAAGGGGTAGGGAATAAGATGAGGGTGGGGAGGAGACAAACTGTGGGATACATGCTAAAGGACAGGGACAGACAGAACTGCAGAAAGGCCTGTAACCCCTGCTGCACACTCCCTTCCAGAACCTGGACTACAACCCAGGATTTCCTTATGTCATCATTCCATTGCTGTCTAGCAAATAGCTGCAAAACCCACTGGCAAAGTGCATGTCTGATCCCATCTAGTGGCTGGTTCACATAGCAGATAACAACCTATTACTGCTAGCAGTTATCCCATTAGTTCGTATTTTAGAGTTCTATGCTGTGGCCCTAAAGGTTACAATCCTTCTAACGACAAATAGGAGGGTCAGTATTGTTCCACATGATAGTTTTGTTGAGGTTTGTTTGTGCTTTTAAAAGTATAGGAAAGTACATACAAAAATCTATGTTAAAAGAATGTTAAAGGTGCAAAATCAAGCTTGTAAAAGTTAGGAAATACCAGAAGTCAGGTTGAATTCATCTTTCTTGCATGTAAGCAGCATTATACACACTTTAATCACACATTACTATTTCCACAAGACCTCTGCCTCATTCAGTGTATGCACAAGGGGCTTCTCTTTATGAAGAACGGAAAGGGGATGAAAGAAGAGAGAAATTTAGATAAGTAGAAGGAAGGAAAAGTTAACCAGAGGGACAACAAACACTGGACTACATTGAAAGAGAGAGAGACAGAGACAGAACCCAAAATGTAATGAGGGAAAAGAAGTAGAAAAAGAATGTCACGGTAAATTATTATATTTTATTATTGAAATGGCAGTCAAATATAAAAGATACTGTACAGGAAGACAAGTAAAACAATTCATGTATAATGTACATCAAATACAATTTTATCTATAGCATTGTCTATAGTGAGTAATGCGATGAGAAAGATTCACCTGGGATCACTGCATGAAAAATTAAATCAATCTATGTTTGAAATAGTTAAATGTCTACCTTGGGTAAAATCCTGTCCCTAGTAAAGTCAACAGGAGTTTTGTCATTGATTATCTTCAACTGTCGCCATGTATTTTACTTATAAATATGAAAAAAATGTATTTGGCAATGTCTTCCTCCACCTTCTGCCACAACCAGCAGATCTGCATTGATAAAGGCAGAAGCACAGGCTGACCCTTTTGAAGGCTGTAGCTGGAGCCAATCTGCCTTACTGTCTCCAAGGAGCATTGTCCCCAGTGCTGCTAGACCCAGCTATATGCTATGGTGCCTGCATGACTTGGGCACCTAAAGAGGCAGATCAGTGCCTAAAGACCTTTGATCTGGACCTCTGGGCTCAGATCCCCATCCCTAAACTGGGGAACTTTTTATCTTAGATACTATGGTGATAGGCAGCAGTATAAAAACTAAGTGCCTACCACGTGAAATCAATCGCCATAACAAAGCCCCTATAGATTTCATGGAGTCATTGACACTTCTCGCTTTTGGGGTCAAAACTGCTTGGGACAGATTAAGCGTACATAAGGGGATTAGTGTCGTGAGCATTCTTATTCATAGATTCTAAGGCCAGAAGGGACCATTGTGATCATCTAGTCCAGGGGTTCTCAAACTGGGTGGGTCAGGACCCCGCAGGGGGTCATGAGATTATTACATGGGGGGTCATGAGCTGTCAGCCTCCACCACAAACTCCGCTTTGGCTCCTGCATTTATAATGGTGTTTAATATATAAAGAAGTGTTTTTAATTTATAAGGGGGTGGGTCGCACTCACTTGCTATGTGAAAGGGGTCACCAGTACAATAGTTTGAGAACCACTGATCTAGTCTGATCTCCTGTGTAACACAGGCCATAGAAATCCCCCACGCTCCCGCCAAAAATCCTTTTGAACTAAAACATAACTTTTAAAAAACATCCAGTCTTAATGTCTGTTCTTCAAAACTTGCAATGGTAAAAGAAACCCAGCAGTGAGAAAGACATGGGAAGCCTATTGGAAAGTGGAAATATACATATTAAAGTTGTTGACATACCTAGTCCAGATAATTGCTGTTCTTTCTCTATGGAAAAAAAACAAAAAAAAACCAACAAATTTAATTTTGAGGGGAAAAATAGGCTCTTTGGAGGCAGGGGCCTCGCTTTCTTTTGTGCTTGTACAGCATCTAGCATGATGTGGGTGCTACCAGAAACAAATAATAACATGCAACTTCTCTGTCACAGTTAGTAATTTCCCTTCCAGCTATTAATTACTGTGTGCTTATATCACGCTGAGCATTTTGCTTGTATGCTGCATCCCATTTCACCCTCTCTACATCTTTCTTTTGTCTAGACTATAAGCTCTCTGGGGCAGGGACTGTTTCTCCTTACATGTTCATACAGCACTTAGTGCAATGAGGCCCCAATCCTGACAGTAGCCTTCAGCTCCACTGCAATACAAAAAACTATTAATAATAATCTGTTACTAATGAGGTAAGGTAGATCCTGACAGTGTGGGTAGCAGATGACAGAACAAGGAGTAATGGTCTGAAGTTGCAGTGGGGGAGGTTTAGGTTGGATATTAGGAAAAACTTTTTCACTAGGAGGGTGGTGAAGCACTGGAAAGCGTTACCTAAGGAGGTGATGGAATCTCCTTCCTTTGAGGTTTTTAAGGTCAGGCTTGACAAAGCCCTGGCTGGGATGATTTAACTGGGGATTGGCCCTGCTATGAGCAGGGGGTTTGACTAGATGACCTCCTGAGGTCCTTTCCAACCCTGATATTCTATGATTCTATGATAAGACAACTACAATACATAAAACCCTTGTTTAATTTCTGTAGAAGCAACTGCTGTAGTAGCCACAGAGATGTTATGTAATTGTGGAGGGGAGAGGTTCCATGAAACAATTCCTCCTTTAAAAGGTGGTCCACACTATGAAAAAAGCTTATGACCCTTTGCTTAAGGCATCTGAGTACTGTAAAACCTCAGCAAAAAGTTCTGTTTAAGGAGTTAAATGAGAAAACATCACATAGCAGGGGAAAAAACACACTAATAACTGGTTTCCGAGGAGCAGCCGTGTTAGTCTGTATTCGCAAAAAGAAAAGGAGTACTTGTGGCACCTTAGAGACTAACCAATTTATTTGAGCATAAGCTTTCGTGAGCCATCCGATGAAGTGAGCTGTAGCTCACGAAAGCTTATGCTCAAATAAATTGGTTAGTCTCTAAGGTGCCACAAGTACTCCTTTTCTTTTTACACTAATAACTATAGCTAGTCACAAAACCAAAAAGTACGTTTGAAAAGTAATGGTAACATTTTCCTTTGTTTTGTCTCTCCTAGCCACTCACCACACTCTCCCATACCGAACCCCAGTCTTGGCATACAAGGAGTAATTGGAATTCGGGTAGTCAGTGAGAAAAAAAAGATACTGAAGTTATTATTAAAATAAAAATCAATAGTACTTCAGTGGATACTAACTACTAATATAGCACAATGCATTATTATTAGTCAGATGAATATACAACAATAATATTAAGGATTGCACTTAAAGAAAAAGTCCTCTAAAATTTCCTTTATAGATGCAGTTCTTTTCAGGCCATTCTGGGCATGCAATATAATGTCTATTCTTCAAAACTTGCAATGGTAAAAGAAACCCAGCAGTGAGAAAGACATGGGAAGCCTATTGGAAAGTGGAAATATACATATTAAAGTTGTTGACATACCTAGTCCAGATAATTGCTGTTCTTTCTCTATGGAAAAAAAACAAAAAAAACAACAAATTTAATTTTGGGGCAAAAAATAGGCTCTTTGGAGGCAGGGGCCTCGCTTTCTTTTGTGCTTGTACAGCATCTAGCACGATGTGGGTGCTACCAGAAACAAATAATAACATGCAACTTCTCTGTCACAGTTACTAATTTCCCTTCCAGCTATTAATTACTGCGTGCTTATATCACGCTGAGCATTTTGCTTGTATGCTGCATCCCATTTCACCCTCTCTACATCTTTCTTTTGTCTAGACTATAAGCTCTCTGGGGCAGGGACTGTTTCTCCTTACATGTTCATACAGCACTTAGTGCAATGAGGCCCCAATCCTGACAGTAGCCTTCAGCTCCACTGTAATACAAAAAACTATTAATAATAATCTGTTACTAATGAGGTAAGGTAGATCCTGACAGTGTGGGTAGCAGATGACAGAACAAGGAGTAATGGTCTGAAGTTGCAGTGGGGGAGGTTTAGGTTGGATATTAGGAAAAACTTTTTCACTAGGAGGGTGGTGAAGCACTGGAATGCGTTACCTAAGGAGGTGATGGAATCTCCTTCCTTTGAGGTTTTTAAGGTCAGGCTTGACAAAGCCCTGGCTGGGATGATTCAATTGGGGATTGGCCCTGCTATGAGCAGGGGGTTGGAGTAGATGACCTCCTGAGGTCCTTTCCAACCCTGATATTCTATGATTCTATGATAAGACAACTACAATACATAAAACCCTTGTTTAATTTCTGTAGAAGCAACTGCTGTAGTAGCCACAGAGATGTTATGTAATTGTGGAGGGGAGAGGTTCCATGAAACAATTCCTCTGTTAAAAGGTGGTCCACACTATGAAAAAAGCTTATGAACCTTTGCTTAAGGCATCTGAGTACTGTAAAACCTCAGCAAAAAGTTCTGTTTAAGGAGTTAAATGAGAAAACATCACATAGCAGGGGAAAAAACACACTAATAACTGGTTTCCGAGGAGCAGCCGTGTTAGTCTGTATTCGCAAAAAGAAAAGGAGTACTTGTGGCACCTTAGAGACTAACCAATTTATTTGAGCATAAGCTTTCGTGAGCCATCCGATGAAGTGAGCTGTAGCTCACGAAAGCTTATGCTCAAATAAATTGGTTAGTCTCTAAGGTGCCACAAGTACTCCTTTTCTTTTTACACTAATAACTATAGCTAGTCACAAAACCAAAAAGTACGTTTGAAAAGTAATGGTAACATTTTCCTTTGTTTTGTCTCTCCTAGCCACTCACCACACTCTCCCATACCGAACCCCAGTCTTGGCATACAAGGAGTAATTGGAATTCGGGTAGTCAGTGAGAAAAAAAAGATACTGAAGTTATTATTAAAATAAAAATAAATCAATAGTACTTCAGTGGATACTAACTACTAATATAGCACAATGCATTATTATTAGTCAGATGAATATACAACAATAATATTAAGGATTGCACTTAAAGAAAAAGTCCTCTAAAATTTCCTTTATAGATGCAGTTCTTTTCAGGCCATTCTGGGCATGCAATATAATGTCTATTCTTCAAAACTTGCAATGGTAAAAGAAACCCAGCAGTGAGAAAGACATGGGAAGCCTATTGGAAAGTGGAAATATACATATTAAAGTTGTTGACATACCTAGTCCAGATAATTGCTGTTCTTTCTCTATGGAAAAAAAACAAAAAAAACAACAAATTTAATTATGGGGCAAAAAATAGGCTCTTTGGAGGCAGGGGCCTCGCTTTCTTTTGTGCTTGTACAGCATCTAGCATGATGTGGGTGCTACCAGAAACAAATAATAACATGCAACTTCTCTGTCACAGTTACTAATTTCCCTTCCAGCTATTAATTACTGCGTGCTTATATCACGCTGAGCATTTTGCTTGTATGCTGCATCCCATTTCACCCTCTCTACATCTTTCTTTTGTCTAGACTATAAGCTCTCTGGGGCAGGGACTGTTTCTCCTTACATGTTCATACAGCACTTAGTGCAATGAGGCCCCAATCCTGACAGTAGCCTTCAGCTCCACTGTAATACAAAAAACTATTAATAATAATCTGTTACTAATGAGGTAAGGTAGATCCTGACAGTGTGGGTAGCAGATGACAGAACAAGGAGTAATGGTCTCAAGTTGCAGTGGGGGAGGTTTAGGTTGGATATTAGGAAAAACTTTTTCACTAGGAGGGTGGTGAAGCACTGGAATGCGTTACCTAAGGAGGTGATGGAATCTCCTTCCTTTGAGGTTTTTAAGGTCAGGCTTGACAAAGCCCTGGCTGGGATGATTCAATTGGGGATTGGCCCTGCTTTGAGCAGGGGGTTGGAGTAGATGACCTCCTGAGGTCCTTTCCAACCCTGATATTCTATGATTCTATGATAAGACAACTACAATACATAAAACCCTTGTTTAATTTCTGTAGAAGCAACTGCTGTAGTAGCCACAGAGATGTTATGTAATTGTGGAGGGGAGAGGTTCCATGAAACAATTCCTCCTTTAAAAGGTGGTCCACACTATGAAAAAAGCTTATGAACCTTTGCTTAAGGCATCTGAGTACTGTAAAACCTCAGCAAAAAGTTCTGTTTAAGGAGTTAAATGAGAAAACATCACATAGCAGGGGAAAAAACACACTAATAACTGGTTTCCGAGGAGCAGCCGTGTTAGTCTGTATTCGCAAAAAGAAAAGGAGTACTTGTGGCACCTTAGAGACTAACCAATTTATTTGAGCATAAGCTTTCGTGAGCCATCCGATGAAGTGAGCTGTAGCTCACGAAAGCTTATGCTCAAATAAATTGGTTAGTCTCTAAGGTGCCACAAGTACTCCTTTTCTTTTTACACTAATAACTATAGCTAGTCACAAAACCAAAAAGTACGTTTGAAAAGTAATGGTAACATTTTCCTTTGTTTTGTCTCTCCTAGCCACTCACCACACTCTCCCATACCGAACCCCAGTCTTGGCATACAAGGAGTAATTGGAATTCGGGTAGTCAGTGAGAAAAAAAAGATACTGAAGTTATTATTAAAATAAAAATCAATAGTACTTCAGTGGATACTAACTACTAATATAGCACAATGCATTATTATTAGTCAGATGAATATACAACAATAATATTAAGGATTGCACTTAAAGAAAAAGTCCTCTAAAATTTCCTTTATAGATGCAGTTCTTTTCAGGCCATTCTGGGCATGCAATATAATGTCTATTCTTCAAAACTTGCAATGGTAAAAGAAACCCAGCAGTGAGAAAGACATGGGAAGCCTATTGGAAAGTGGAAATATACATATTAAAGTTGTTGACATACCTAGTCCAGATAATTGCTGTTCTTTCTCTATGGAAAAAAAACAAAAAAAACAACAAATTTAATTATGGGGCAAAAAATAGGCTCTTTGGAGGCAGGGGCCTCGCTTTCTTTTGTGCTTGTACAGCATCTAGCATGATGTGGGTGCTACCAGAAACAAATAATAACATGCAACTTCTCTGTCACAGTTACTAATTTCCCTTCCAGCTATTAATTACTGCGTGCTTATATCACGCTGAGCATTTTGCTTGTATGCTGCATCCCATTTCACCCTCTCTACATCTTTCTTTTGTCTAGACTATAAGCTCTCTGGGGCAGGGACTGTTTCTCCTTACATGTTCATACAGCACTTAGTGCAATGAGGCCCCAATCCTGACAGTAGCCTTCAGCTCCACTGTAATACAAAAAACTATTAATAATAATCTGTTACTAATGAGGTAAGGTAGATCCTGACAGTGTGGGTAGCAGATGACAGAACAAGGAGTAATGGTCTCAAGTTGCAGTGGGGGAGGTTTAGGTTGGATATTAGGAAAAACTTTTTCACTAGGAGGGTGGTGAAGCACTGGAATGCGTTACCTAAGGAGGTGATGGAATCTCCTTCCTTTGAGGTTTTTAAGGTCAGGCTTGACAAAGCCCTGGCTGGGATGATTCAATTGGGGATTGGCCCTGCTTTGAGCAGGGGGTTGGAGTAGATGACCTCCTGAGGTCCTTTCCAACCCTGATATTCTATGATTCTATGATAAGACAACTACAATACATAAAACCCTTGTTTAATTTCTGTAGAAGCAACTGCTGTAGTAGCCACAGAGATGTTATGTAATTGTGGAGGGGAGAGGTTCCATGAAACAATTCCTCCTTTAAAAGGTGGTCCACACTATGAAAAAAGCTTATGAACCTTTGCTTAAGGCATCTGAGTACTGTAAAACCTCAGCAAAAAGTTCTGTTTAAGGAGTTAAATGAGAAAACATCACATAGCAGGGGAAAAAACACACTAATAACTGGTTTCCGAGGAGCAGCCGTGTTAGTCTGTATTCGCAAAAAGAAAAGGAGTACTTGTGGCACCTTAGAGACTAACCAATTTATTTGAGCATAAGCTTTCGTGAGCCATCCGATGAAGTGAGCTGTAGCTCACGAAAGCTTATGCTCAAATAAATTGGTTAGTCTCTAAGGTGCCACAAGTACTCCTTTTCTTTTTACACTAATAACTATAGCTAGTCACAAAACCAAAAAGTACGTTTGAAAAGTAATGGTAACATTTTCCTTTGTTTTGTCTCTCCTAGCCACTCACCACACTCTCCCATACCGAACCCCAGTCTTGGCATACAAGGAGTAATTGGAATTCGGGTAGTCAGTGAGAAAAAAAAGATACTGAAGTTATTATTAAAATAAAAATCAATAGTACTTCAGTGGATACTAACTACTAATATAGCACAATGCATTATTATTAGTCAGATGAATATACAACAATAATATTAAGGATTGCACTTAAAGAAAAAGTCCTCTAAAATTTCCTTTATAGATGCAGTTCTTTTCAGGCCATTCTGGGCATGCAATATAATGTCTATTCTTCAAAACTTGCAATGGTAAAAGAAACCCAGCAGTGAGAAAGACATGGGAAGCCTATTGGAAAGTGGAAATATACATATTAAAGTTGTTGACATACCTAGTCCAGATAATTGCTGTTCTTTCTCTATGGAAAAAAAACAAAAAAAACAACAAATTTAATTTTGGGGCAAAAAATAGGCTCTTTGGAGGCAGGGGCCTCGCTTTCTTTTGTGCTTGTACAGCATCTAGCACGATGTGGGTGCTACCAGAAACAAATAATAACATGCAACTTCTCTGTCACAGTTACTAATTTCCCTTCCAGCTATTAATTACTGCGTGCTTATATCACGCTGAGCATTTTGCTTGTATGCTGCATCCCATTTCACCCTCTCTACATCTTTCTTTTGTCTAGACTATAAGCTCTCTGGGGCAGGGACTGTTTCTCCTTACATGTTCATACAGCACTTAGTGCAATGAGGCCCCAATCCTGACAGTAGCCTTCAGCTCCACTGTAATACAAAAAACTATTAATAATAATCTGTTACTAATGAGGTAAGGTAGATCCTGACAGTGTGGGTAGCAGATGACAGAACAAGGAGTAATGGTCTGAAGTTGCAGTGGGGGAGGTTTAGGTTGGATATTAGGAAAAACTTTTTCACTAGGAGGGTGGTGAAGCACTGGAATGCGTTACCTAAGGAGGTGATGGAATCTCCTTCCTTTGAGGTTTTTAAGGTCAGGCTTGACAAAGCCCTGGCTGGGATGATTCAATTGGGGATTGGCCCTGCTATGAGCAGGGGGTTGGAGTAGATGACCTCCTGAGGTCCTTTCCAACCCTGATATTCTATGATTCTATGATAAGACAACTACAATACATAAAACCCTTGTTTAATTTCTGTAGAAGCAACTGCTGTAGTAGCCACAGAGATGTTATGTAATTGTGGAGGGGAGAGGTTCCATGAAACAATTCCTCTGTTAAAAGGTGGTCCACACTATGAAAAAAGCTTATGAACCTTTGCTTAAGGCATCTGAGTACTGTAAAACCTCAGCAAAAAGTTCTGTTTAAGGAGTTAAATGAGAAAACATCACATAGCAGGGGAAAAAACACACTAATAACTGGTTTCCGAGGAGCAGCCGTGTTAGTCTGTATTCGCAAAAAGAAAAGGAGTACTTGTGGCACCTTAGAGACTAACCAATTTATTTGAGCATAAGCTTTCGTGAGCCATCCGATGAAGTGAGCTGTAGCTCACGAAAGCTTATGCTCAAATAAATTGGTTAGTCTCTAAGGTGCCACAAGTACTCCTTTTCTTTTTACACTAATAACTATAGCTAGTCACAAAACCAAAAAGTACGTTTGAAAAGTAATGGTAACATTTTCCTTTGTTTTGTCTCTCCTAGCCACTCACCACACTCTCCCATACCGAACCCCAGTCTTGGCATACAAGGAGTAATTGGAATTCGGGTAGTCAGTGAGAAAAAAAAGATACTGAAGTTATTATTAAAATAAAAATAAATCAATAGTACTTCAGTGGATACTAACTACTAATATAGCACAATGCATTATTATTAGTCAGATGAATATACAACAATAATATTAAGGTTTGCACTTAAAGAAAAAGTCCTCTAAAATTTCCTTTATAGATGCAGTTCTTTTCAGGCCATTCTGGGCATGCAATATAATGTCTATTCTTCAAAACTTGCAATGGTAAAAGAAACCCAGCAGTGAGAAAGACATGGGAAGCCTATTGGAAAGTGGAAATATACATATTAAAGTTGTTGACATACCTAGTCCAGATAATTGCTGTTCTTTCTCTATGGAAAAAAAACAAAAAAAAAACAACAAATTTAATTTTGAGGGGAAAAATAGGCTCTTTGGAGGCAGGGGCCTCGCTTTCTTTTGTGCTTGTACAGCATCTAGCATGATGTGGGTGCTACCAGAAACAAATAATAACATGCAACTTCTCTGTCACAGTTAGTAATTTCCCTTCCAGCTATTAATTACTGCGTGCTTATATCACGCTGAGCATTTTGCTTGTATGCTGCATCCCATTTCACCCTCTCTACATCTTTCTTTTGTCTAGACTATAAGCTCTCTGGGGCAGGGACTGTTTCTCCTTACACGTTCATACAGCACTTAGTGCAATGAGGCCCCAATCCTGACAGTAGCCTTCAGCTCCACTGCAATACAAAAAACTATTAATAATAATCTGTTACTAATGAGGTAAGGTAGATCCTGACAGTGTGGGTAGCAGATGACAGAACAAGGAGTAATGGTCTCAAGTTGCAGTGGGGGAGGTTTAGGTTGGATATTAGGAAAAACTTTTTCACTAGGAGGGTGGTGAAGCACTGGAATGCGTTACCTAAGGAGGTGATGGAATCTCCTTCCTTTGAGGTTTTTAAGGTCAGGCTTGACAAAGCCCTGGCTGGGATGATTTAACTGGGGATTGGCCCTGCTATGAGCAGGGGGTTGGAGTAGATGACCTCCTGAGGTCCTTTCCAACCCTGATATTCTATGATTCTATGATAAGACAACTACAATACATAAAACCCTTGTTTAATTTCTGTAGAAGCAACTGCTGTAGTAGCCACAGAGATGTTATGTAATTGTGGAGGGGAGAGGTTCCATGAAACAATTCCTCCTTTAAAAGGTGGTCCACACTATGAAAAAAGCTTATGAACCTTTGCTTAAGGCATCTGAGTACTGTAAAACCTCAGCAAAAAGTTCTGTTTAAGGAGTTAAATGAGAAAACATCACATAGCAGGGGAAAAAACACACTAATAACTGGTTTCCGAGGAGCAGCCGTGTTAGTCTGTATTCGCAAAAAGAAAAGGAGTACTTGTGGCACCTTAGAGACTAACCAATTTATTTGAGCATAAGCTTTCGTGAGCCATCCGATGAAGTGAGCTGTAGCTCACGAAAGCTTATGCTCAAATAAATTGGTTAGTCTCTAAGGTGCCACAAGTACTCCTTTTCTTTTTACACTAATAACTATAGCTAGTCACAAAACCAAAAAGTACGTTTGAAAAGTAATGGTAACATTTTCCTTTGTTTTGTCTCTCCTAGCCACTCACCACACTCTCCCATACCGAACCCCAGTCTTGGCATACAAGGAGTAATTGGAATTCGGGTAGTCAGTGAGAAAAAAAAGATACTGAAGTTATTATTAAAATAAAAATAAATCAATAGTACTTCAGTGGATACTAACTACTAATATAGCACAATGCATTATTATTAGTCAGATGAATATACAACAATAATATTAAGGATTGCACTTAAAGAAAAAGTCCTCTAAAATTTCCTTTATAGATGCAGTTCTTTTCAGGCCATTCTGGGCATGCAATATAATGTCTATTCTTCAAAACTTGCAATGGTAAAAGAAACCCAGCAGTGAGAAAGACATGGGAAGCCTATTGGAAAGTGGAAATATACATATTAAAGTTGTTGACATACCTAGTCCAGATAATTGCTGTTCTTTCTCTATGGAAAAAAAACAAAAAAAACAACAAATTTAATTTTGAGGGGAAAAATAGGCTCTTTGGAGGCAGGGGCCTCGCTTTCTTTTGTGCTTGTACAGCATCTAGCATGATGTGGGTGCTACCAGAAACAAATAATAACATGCAACTTCTCTGTCACAGTTAGTAATTTCCCTTCCAGCTATTAATTACTGCATGCTTATATCACGCTGAGCATTTTGCTTGTATGCTGCATCCCATTTCACCCTCTCTACATCTTTCTTTTGTCTAGACTATAAGCTCTCTGGGGCAGGGACTGTTTCTCCTTACATGTTCATACAGCACTTAGTGCAATGAGGCCCCAATCCTGACAGTAGCCTTCAGCTCCACTGCAATACAAAAAACTATTAATAATAATCTGTTACTAATGAGGTAAGGTAGATCCTGACAGTGTGGGTAGCAGATGACAGAACAAGGAGTAATGGTCTCAAGTTGCAGTGGGGGAGGTTTAGGTTGGATATTAGGAAAAACTTTTTCACTAGGAGGGTGGTGAAGCACTGGAATGCGTTACCTAAGGAGGTGATGGAATCTCCTTCCTTTGAGGTTTTTAAGGTCAGGCTTGACAAAGCCCTGGCTGGGATGATTCAATTGGGGATTGGCCCTGCTTTGAGCAGGGGGTTGGAGTAGATGACCTCCTGAGGTCCTTTCCAACCCTGATATTCTATGATTCTATGATAAGACAACTACAATACATAAAACCCTTGTTTAATTTCTGTAGAAGCAACTGCTGTAGTAGCCACAGAGATGTTATGTAATTGTGGAGGGGAGAGGTTCCATGAAACAATTCCTCCTTTAAAAGGTGGTCCACACTATGAAAAAAGCTTATGAACCTTTGCTTAAGGCATCTGAGTACTGTAAAACCTCAGCAAAAAGTTCTGTTTAAGGAGTTAAATGAGAAAACATCACATAGCAGGGGAAAAAACACACTAATAACTGGTTTCCGAGGAGCAGCCGTGTTAGTCTGTATTCGCAAAAAGAAAAGGAGTACTTGTGGCACCTTAGAGACTAACCAATTTATTTGAGCATAAGCTTTCGTGAGCCATCCGATGAAGTGAGCTGTAGCTCACGAAAGCTTATGCTCAAATAAATTGGTTAGTCTCTAAGGTGCCACAAGTACTCCTTTTCTTTTTACACTAATAACTATAGCTAGTCACAAAACCAAAAAGTACGTTTGAAAAGTAATGGTAACATTTTCCTTTGTATTGTCTCTCCTAGCCACTCACCACACTCTCCCATACCGAACCCCAGTCTTGGCATACAAGGAGTAATTGGAATTCGGGTAGTCAGTGAGAAAAAAAAGATACTGAAGTTATTATTAAAATAAAAATAAATCAATAGTACTTCAGTGGATACTAACTACTAATATAGCACAATGCATTATTATTAGTCAGATGAATATACAACAATAATATTAAGGATTGCACTTAAAGAAAAAGTCCTCTAAAATTTCCTTTATAGATGCAGTTCTTTTCAGGCCATTCTGGGCATGCAATATAATGTCTATTCTTCAAAACTTGCAATGGTAAAAGAAACCCAGCAGTGAGAAAGACATGGGAAGCCTATTGGAAAGTGGAAATATTCATATTAAAGTTGTTGACATACCTAGTCCAGATAATTGCTGTTCTTTCTCTATGGAAAAAAAACAAAAAAAAAACAACAAATTTAATTTTGAGGGGAAAAATAGGCTCTTTGGAGGCAGGGGCCTCGCTTTCTTTTGTGCTTGTACAGCATCTAGCATGATGTGGGTGCTACCAGAAACAAATAATAACATGCAACTTCTCTGTCACAGTTAGTAATTTCCCTTCCAGCTATTAATTACTGTGTGCTTATATCACGCTGAGCATTTTGCTTGTATGCTGCATCCCATTTCACCCTCTCTACATCTTTCTTTTGTCTAGACTATAAGCTCTCTGGGGCAGGGACTGTTTCTCCTTACATGTTCATACAGCACTTAGTGCAATGAGGCCCCAATCCTGACAGTAGCCTTCAGCTCCACTGCAATACAAAAAACTATTAATAATAATCTGTTACTAATGAGGTAAGGTAGATCCTGACAGTGTGGGTAGCAGATGACAGAACAAGGAGTAATGGTCTCAAGTTGCAGTGGGGGAGGTTTAGGTTGGATATTAGGAAAAACTTTTTCACTAGGAGGGTGGTGAAGCACTGGAATGCGTTACCTAAGGAGGTGATGGAATCTCCTTCCTTTGAGGTTTTTAAGGTCAGGCTTGACAAAGCCCTGGCTGGGATGATTTAACTGGGGATTGGCCCTGCTATGAGCAGGGGGTTTGACTAGATGACCTCCTGAGGTCCTTTCCAACCCTGATATTCTATGATTCTATGATAAGACAACTACAATACATAAAACCCTTGTTTAATTTCTGTAGAAGCAACTGCTGTAGTAGCCACAGAGATGTTATGTAATTGTGGAGGGGAGAGGTTCCATGAAACAATTCCTCCTTTAAAAGGTGGTCCACACTATGAAAAAAGCTTATGAACCTTTGCTTAAGGCATCTGAGTACTGTAAAACCTCAGCAAAAAGTTCTGTTTAAGGAGTTAAATGAGAAAACATCACATAGCAGGGGAAAAAACACACTAATAACTGGTTTCCGAGGAGCAGCCGTGTTAGTCTGTATTCGCAAAAAGAAAAGGAGTACTTGTGGCACCTTAGAGACTAACCAATTTATTTGAGCATAAGCTTTCGTGAGCCATCCGATGAAGTGAGCTGTAGCTCACGAAAGCTTATGCTCAAATAAATTGGTTAGTCTCTAAGGTGCCACAAGTACTCCTTTTCTTTTTACACTAATAACTATAGCTAGTCACAAAACCAAAAAGTACGTTTGAAAAGTAATGGTAACATTTTCCTTTGTTTTGTCTCTCCTAGCCACTCACCACACTCTCCCATACCGAACCCCAGTCTTGGCATACAAGGAGTAATTGGAATTCGGGTAGTCAGTGAGAAAAAAAAGATACTGAAGTTATTATTAAAATAAAAATAAATCAATAGTACTTCAGTGGATACTAACTACTAATATAGCACAATGCATTATTATTAGTCAGATGAATATACAACAATAATATTAAGGATTGCACTTAAAGAAAAAGTCCTCTAAAATTTCCTTTATAGATGCAGTTCTTTTCAGGCCATTCTGGGCATGCAATATAATGTCTATTCTTCAAAACTTGCAATGGTAAAAGAAACCCAGCAGTGAGAAAGACATGGGAAGCCTATTGGAAAGTGGAAATATACATATTAAAGTTGTTGACATACCTAGTCCAGATAATTGCTGTTCTTTCTCTATGGAAAAAAAACAAACAAAAAACAACAAATTTAATTTTGGGGCAAAAAATAGGCTCTTTGGAGGCAGGGGCCTCGCTTTCTTTTGTGCTTGTACAGCATCTAGCATGATGTGGGTGCTACCAGAAACAAATAATAACATGCAACTTCTCTGTCACAGTTAGTAATTTCCCTTCCAGCTATTAATTACTGCGTGCTTATATCACGCTGAGCATTTTGCTTGTATGCTGCATCCCATTTCACCCTCTCTACATCTTTCTTTTGTCTAGACTATAAGCTCTCTGGGGCAGGGACTGTTTCTCCTTACATGTTCATACAGCACTTAGGGCAATGAGGCCCCAATCCTGACAGTAGCCTTCAGCTCCACTGCAATACAAAAAACTATTAATAATAATCTGTTACTAATGAGGTAAGGTAGATCCTGACAGTGTGGGTAGCAGATGACAGAACAAGGAGTAATGGTCTGAAGTTGCAGTGGGGGAGGTTTAGGTTGGATATTAGGAAAAACTTTTTCACTAGGAGGGTGGTGAAGCACTGGAAAGCGTTACCTAAGGAGGTGATGGAATCTCCTTCCTTTGAGGTTTTTAAGGTCAGGCTTGACAAAGCCCTGGCTGGGATGATTTAACTGGGGATTGGCCCTGCTATGAGCAGGGGGTTTGACTAGATGACCTCCTGAGGTCCTTTCCAACCCTGATATTCTATGATTCTATGATAAGACAACTACAATACATAAAACCCTTGTTTAATTTCTGTAGAAGCAACTGCTGTAGTAGCCACAGAGATGTTATGTAATTGTGGAGGGGAGAGGTTCCATGAAACAATTCCTCCTTTAAAAGGTGGTCCACACTATGAAAAAAGCTTATGAACCTTTGCTTAAGGCATCTGAGTACTGTAAAACGTCAGCAAAAAGTTCTGTTTAAGGAGTTAAATGAGAAAACATCACATAGCAGGGGAAAAAACACACTAATAACTGGTTTCCGAGGAGCAGCCGTGTTAGTCTGTATTCGCAAAAAGAAAAGGAGTACTTGTGGCACCTTAGAGACTAACCAATTTATTTGAGCATAAGCTTTCGTGAGCCATCCGATGAAGTGAGCTGTAGCTCACGAAAGCTTATGCTCAAATAAATTGGTTAGTCTCTAAGGTGCCACAAGTACTCCTTTTCTTTTTACACTAATAACTATAGCTAGTCACAAAACCAAAAAGTACGTTTGAAAAGTAATGGTAACATTTTCCTTTGTTTTGTCTCTCCTAGCCACTCACCACACTCTCCCATACCGAACCCCAGTCTTGGCATACAAGGAGTAATTGGAATTCGGGTAGTCAGTGAGAAAAAAAAGATACTGAAGTTATTATTAAAATAAAAATAAATCAATAGTACTTCAGTGGATACTAACTACTAATATAGCACAATGCATTATTATTAGTCAGATGAATATACAACAATAATATTAAGGTTTGCACTTAAAGAAAAAGTCCTCTAAAATTTCCTTTATAGATGCAGTTCTTTTCAGGCCATTCTGGGCATGCAATATAATGTCTATTCTTCAAAACTTGCAATGGTAAAAGAAACCCAGCAGTGAGAAAGACATGGGAAGCCTATTGGAAAGTGGAAATATACATATTAAAGTTGTTGACATACCTAGTCCAGATGATTGCTGTTCTTTCTCTATGGAAAAAAAACAAAAAAAAAAACAACAAATTTAATTTTGAGGGGAAAAATAGGCTCTTTGGAGGCAGGGGCCTCGCTTTCTTTTGTGCTTGTACAGCATCTAGCATGATGTGGGTGCTACCAGAAACAAATAATAACATGCAACTTCTCTGTCACAGTTAGTAATTTCCCTTCCAGCTATTAATTACTGCGTGCTTATATTCACGCTGAGCATTTTGCTTGTATGCTGCATCCCATTTCACCCTCTCTACATCTTTCTTTTGTCTAGACTATAAGCTCTCTGGGGCAGGGACTGTTTCTCCTTACATGTTCATACAGCACTTAGGGCAATGAGGCCCCAATCCTGACAGTAGCCTTCAGCTCCACTGCAATACAAAAAACTATTAATAATAATCTGTTACTAATGAGGTAAGGTGGATCCTGACAGTGTGGGTTCAGGTGGAGAGGAGCACGAGGGTGTGGCCTGATGTCACTTCTCCTTCCTGACTTTCTTCTGGTTACTCCACTCTCTGCCTCAGGTGTGTGGTGCAGTGAGAAGCACAGAGTAGAGAGCTGGGATGGGGGAAGGAAATCCAGCAGCCATCTGCAGGGCAAGCAGAACACCTCTAAAAGCTGCTGGAGGAGAATAATACACCTCAAAAAACCCCTCAAACTCTGGCTTTGAGGCCCTGCCATGACAAGAGCATAGCTCTCAAGCTTCGTGAAGCTCTGTGATTTTATGTAAATTGTTATTTAAGTTAATTTGCATAGATATACATAGTTTGCATACAGGCACAAACTTCCATACAAATTGTGGCATTAGTGCTTGTGAAAGGCATTGGTTTGACACCAGATTTCCCTTACAAGATTCCCTCTAAAGCAGCAGGAGCAGGTTTGGGGTGGCAGGACTTTCTTTCTTACATCACTCAGAAGACGGGGGAGGTCTTGTGGGGACCTCAGAAGCAGCTTTGTGGAGAGCCAAGGATAACCAAGGGATCACAGTTCATTGGAAGGATGGTGTCTGTGAATTATTGGAATGAAGCTGGGGGAGAGGGGGTAACTACACAGTGACATTAGCCCCATTCCCCCATATTCTGTTCTCCCGTTAGGTCATTTCCCACACAGCAACTCCTACTCCTCCCGTAGCTCATATCCCCTCTGAGCTCACTTCATATCTCCTGTCCTCAATGGATCCTGCTGCCCATCATTCCTGCTCCCTCTCAACAGCTCCTGCTTCCTCTCCTTAGTTCCCCTCAGTAACCCATCTGTTCCTCACAAATAGCTCCAGCTGCTTTCCGTAGCTCCCCTGTCTCCTCCATTAGCCCCTCACCTACCCTGACAGTTGGGTACTGCTGCCTCTGCTGCTACCTCCTGCCTTCTGTGAGCCAGATTAAGGGCTAGACACAAGAGGCACAGGCTGAGGGCTCATTACTAAAATCCTATGTTGTCTTAGAGTCTACATTTTCATTTTTAAAATTGATGATTGCAAAGAAAAGCTTGAAGATGTGACGAGAGTATAATCAAGGTCTCAATGAGGTTTATAATACTGCAGTTACTTCCTCAAATCAAATCCCTGAGGCATTATTAGCTCTTTGGCCAGCAAGTACACTCTGGCCAAAATTACCTTGATATAACAGAAGCTGCATCAGGCCACAAAGGACTGCTTAGCTTAAACCTGGACTGAGCCCTGCATTTTCTGAAACTGGGGATAGCAAGATCTTTGCTGAATCTCTAAGACTGTAGTGCAGGCATTTTAAGGGCACCTTCACGGCACCTTCTTGAATGGTGATTTAAGCAGCAGCTCTTAATAGCAGTTAAGAAAAGGAGCCTTGTACCATCTCATTGCACTAGGAAGGATGAATGGGCAAAGAAAACCCTTAGTTCTTTTCTGTCTAAGCAATGTGACTTTGAGGAAGAAATCTGATTTGAGGGGGAAATTTGCAAGAGTCCATCACTGGAGGAGTGGCAGGGAGAGCAGAAAATAGTGACTTAACAGGACTAGAGTGTGCATAGTGAGGGGAGAACGGATTCAACATTGTAAGGAAATAATGAGTTAAAAAGAACAGACCTGGCCCCAAAGGCAGCTTGACTACATTGTTGTCCTTATGCACTATGGTCACCGTCGTCTCCCCCGTCGTGTCTGGGACGGTCGCCTCCGTGACGGGCGCCACCGTCGTCTCCCCCGTCGTGTCTGGGACGGTCGTCTCCGTGACGGGCGCCACCGTCGTCTTCCCCGTCGTGTCTGGGACGGTCGCCTCAGTGATGTTCTCTGCCACTGCCATCACATCTCCTAAATTTTGTGCATTCATAATATTAAAAGAAAAAAAATTATCACTGGTGGGGCTGATAGCAGTGCCTTTTATTAACTCTATCAGACACTTTCCTTAGAAGACTCTGGTTTCAGCTGCTTATAACTTTGCCCAACTTTAATGATTCAGGCTGAGTTTTTTGGAAAGTTTCAGCTAAAGTGGTTTGCCCATTTAAGCAACATTTTACCCCTGTGAAAAATATTCTTACATCCTTTTCTCCTACATGGGCTAGCCCCCTATGCTTTGGAGCAAAGACTTGATATTTGAATAGAGTCACACTGGTACTGGGATTGTGCCTTTTGCCCTCACTGTGAAAATCTGCCTAAATCTGGCTAAGTTATAAACCTCTGAAAAATCTCAGTTTGCACACTTTCAGCAGTGTGCACTGAATACCCAGGGCTACAGGGACTGAGCAGGATTTGCGCTGCACTTGCTCCTCCTGCCGACTGAGAGCTGCTGTGGTGCCAGACACCAAAACTAAGAGCAGAGAGACTGTCTGTCATTACTCGGTGCTGGCAATACTCCCCCTGCTGGCCCCAGGAAAGGTGAAAGCTGCCTGACTGAAATCCTGAAGGGCCAGAGCTGGGCTGGGAAGAAGTCAGAACAGAGGAGCAGAGATGGGCTGTGGGAAGGGGTAGGGAATAAGATGAGGGTGGGGAGGAGACAAACTGTGGGATACATGCTAAAGGACAGGGACAGACAGAACTGCAGAAAGGCCTGTAACCCCTGCTGCACACTCCCTTCCAGAACCTGGACTACAACCCAGGATTTCCTTATGTCATCATTCCATTGCTGTCTAGCAAATAGCTGCAAAACCCACTGGCAAAGTGCATGTCTGATCCCATCTAGTGGCTGGTTCACATAGCAGATAACAACCTATTACTGCTAGCAGTTATCCCATTAGTTCGTATTTTAGAGTTCTATGCTGTGGCCCTAAAGGTTACAATCCTTCTAACGACAAATAGGAGGGTCAGTATTGTTCCACATGATAGTTTTGTTGAGGTTTGTTTGTGCTTTTAAAAGTATAGGAAAGTACATACAAAAATCTATGTTAAAAGAATGTTAAAGGTGCAAAATCAAGCTTGTAAAAGTTAGGAAATACCAGAAGTCAGGTTGAATTCATCTTTCTTGCATGTAAGCAGCATTATACACACTTTAATCACACATTACTATTTCCACAAGACCTCTGCCTCATTCAGTGTATGCACAAGGGGGCTTCTCTTTATGAAGAACGGAAAGGGGATGAAAGAAGAGAGAAATTTAGATAAGTAGAAGGAAGGAAAAGTTAACCAGAGGGACAACAAACACTGGACTACATTGAAAGAGAGAGAGACAGAGACAGAACCCAAAATGTAATGAGGGAAAAGAAGTAGAAAAAGAATGTCACGGTAAATTATTATATTTTATTATTGAAATGGCAGTCAAATATAAAAGATACTGTACAGGAAGACAAGTAAAACAATTCATATATAATGTACATCAAATACAATTTTATCTATAGCATTGTCTATAGTGAGTAATGCGATGAGAAAGATTCACCTGGGATCACTGCATGAAAAATTAAATCAATCTATGTTTGAAATAGTTAAATGTCTACCTTGGGTAAAATCCTGTCCCTAGTAAAGTCAACAGGAGTTTTGTCATTGATTATCTTCAACTGTCGCCATGTATTTTACTTATAAATATGAAAAAAATGTATTTGGCAATGTCTTCCTCCACCTTCTGCCACAACCAGCAGATCTGCATTGATAAAGGCAGAAGCACAGGCTGACCCTTTTGAAGGCTGTAGCTGGAGCCAATCTGCCTTACTGTCTCCAAGGAGCATTGTCCCCAGTGCCGCTAGACCCAGCTATATGCTATGGTGCCTGCATGACTTGGGCACCTAAAGAGGCAGATCAGTGCCTAAAGACCTTTGATCT
The DNA here is from genome assembly GCF_015237465.2 of Chelonia mydas. Taxonomy (NCBI): domain Eukaryota; kingdom Metazoa; phylum Chordata; order Testudines; family Cheloniidae; genus Chelonia; species Chelonia mydas. The sequence goes on from NC_057852.1 coordinate 54,706,067, forward strand.
GGACCTCTGGGCTCAGATCCCCATCCCTAAACTGGGGAACTTTTTATCTTAGATACTATGGTGATAGGCAGCAGTATAAAAACTAAGTGCCTACCACGTGAAATCAATCGCCATAACAAAGCCCCTATAGATTTCATGGAGTCATTGACACTTCTCGCTTTTGGGGTCAAAACTGCTTGGGACAGATTAAGCGTACATAAGGGGATTAGTGTCGTGAGCATTCTTATTCATAGATTCTAAGGCCAGAAGGGACCATTGTGATCATCTAGTCCAGGGGTTCTCAAACTGGGGGGGTCAGGACCCCGCAGGGGGTCATGAGATTATTACATGGGGGGTCATGAGCTGTCAGCCTCCACCACAAACTCCGCTTTGGCTCCTGCATTTATAATGGTGTTTAATATATAAAGAAGTGTTTTTAATTTATAAGGGGGTGGGTCGCACTCAGAGGCTTGCTATGTGAAAGGGGTCACCAGTACAATAGTTTGAGAACCACTGATCTAGTCTGATCTCCTGTGTAACACAGGCCATAGAAATCCCCCACGCTCCCGCCAAAAATCCTTTTGAACTAAAACATAACTTTTAAAAAACATCCAGTCTTAATGTCTGTTCTTCAAAACTTGCAATGGTAAAAGAAACCCAGCAGTGAGAAAGACATGGGAAGCCTATTGGAAAGTAGAAATATACATATTAAAGTTGCTGACATACCTAGTCCAGATAATTGCTGTTCTTTCTCTATGGAAAAAAAACAAAAAAAACAACAAATTTAATTTTGAGGGGAAAAATAGGCTCTTTGGAGGCAGGGGCCTCACTTTCTTTTGTACTTGTACAGCATCTAGCATGATGTGGGTGCTACCAGAAACAAATAATAACATGCAACTTCTCTGTCACAGTTAGTAATTTCCCTTCCAGCTATTAATTACTGCGTGCTTATATCACGCTGAGCATTTTGCTTGTATGCTGCATCCCATTTCACCCTCTCTACATCTTTCTTTTGTCTAGACTATAAGCTCTCTGGGGCAGGGACTGTTTCTCCTTACATGTTCATACAGCACTTAGTGCAATGAGGCCCCAATCCTGACAGTAGCCTTCAGCTCCACTGCAATACAAAAAACTATTAATAATAATCTGTTACTAATGAGGTAAGGTAGATCCTGACAGTGTGGGTAGCAGATGACAGAACAAGGAGTAATGGTCTCAAGTTGCAGTGGGGGAGGTTTAGGTTGGATATTAGGAAAAACTTTTTCACTAGGAGAGTGGTGAAGCACTGGAATGCGTTACCTAGGGAGGTGGTGGAATCTCCTTCCTTAGAAGTTTTTAAGGTCAGGCTTGACCAAGCCCTGGCTGGGATGATTTAGTTGGGGATTGGCCCTGCTTTGAGCAGGGGGTTGGACTAGATGACCTCCTGAGGTCCTTTCCAACCCTGATATTCTATGATTCTATGATAAGACAACTACAATACATAAAACCCTTGTTTAATTTCTGTAGAAGCAACTGCTGTAGTAGCCACAGAGATGTTATGTAATTGTGGAGGGGAGAGGTTCCATGAAACAATTCCTCCTTTAAAAGGTGGTCCACACTATGAAAAAAGCTTATGAACCTTTGCTTAAGGCATCTGAGTACTGTAAAACCTCAGCAAAAAGTTCTGTTTAAGGAGTTAAATGAGAAAACATCACATAGCAGGGGAAAAAACACACTAATAACTGGTTTCCAAGGAGCAGCCGTGTTAGTCTGTATTCGCAAAAAGAAAAGGAGTACTTGTGGCACCTTAGAGACTAACCAATTTATTTGAGCATAAGCTTTCGTGAGCCATCCGATGAAGTGAGCTGTAGCTCACGAAAGCTTATGCTCAAATAAATTGGTTAGTCTCTAAGGTGCCACAAGTACTCCTTTTCTTTTTACACTAATAACTATAGCTAGTCACAAAACCAAAAAGTACGTTTGAAAAGTAATGGTAACATTTTCCTTTGTTTTGTCTCTCCTAGCCACTCACCACACTCTCCCATACCGAACCCCAGTCTTGGCATACAAGGAGTAATTGGAATTCGGGTAGTCAGTGAGAAAAAAAAGATACTGAAGTTATTATTAAAATAAAAATAAATCAATAGTACTTCAGTGGATACTAACTACTAATATAGCACAATGCATTATTATTAGTCAGATGAATATACAACAATAATATTAAGGTTTGCACTTAAAGAAAAAGTCCTCTAAAATTTCCTTTATAGATGCAGTTCTTTTCAGGCCATTCTGGGCATGCAATATAATGTCTATTCTTCAAAACTTGCAATGGTAAAAGAAACCCAGCAGTGAGAAAGACATGGGAAGCCTATTGGAAAGTGGAAATATACATATTAAAGTTGTTGACATACCTAGTCCAGATGATTGCTGTTCTTTCTCTATGGAAAAAAAAATAAAAAAAACCAACAAATTTAATTTTGAGGGGAAAAATAGGCTCTTTGGAGGCAGGCGGCCTCGCTTTCTTTTGTGCTTGTACAGCATCTAGCATGATGTGGGTGCTACCAGAAACAAATAATAACATGCAACTTCTCTGTCACAGTTAGTAATTTCCCTTCCAGCTATTAATTACTGCGTGCTTATATCACGCTGAGCATTTTGCTTGTATGCTGCATCCCATTTCACCCTCTCTACATCTTTCTTTTGTCTAGACTATAAGCTCTCTGGGGCAGGGACTGTTTCTCCTTACATGTTCATACAGCACTTAGGGCAATGAGGCCCCAATCCTGACAGTAGCCTTCAGCTCCACTGCAATACAAAAAACTATTAATAATAATCTGTTACTAATGAGGTAAGGTGGATCCTGACAGTGTGGGTTCAGGTGGAGAGGAGCACGAGGGTGTGGCCTGATGTCACTTCTCCTTCCTGACTTTCTTCTGGTTACTCCACTCTCTGCCTCAGGTGTGTGGTGCAGTGAGAAGCACAGAGCAGAGAGCTGGGATGGGGGAAGGAAATCCAGCAGCCATCTGCAGGGCAAGCAGAACACCTCTAAAAGCTGCTGGAGGAGAATAATACACCTCAAAAAACCCCTCAAACTCTGGCTTTGAGGCCCTGCCATGACAAGAGCATAGCTCTCAAGCTTCGTGAAGCTCTGTGATTTTATGTAAATTGTTATTTAAGTTAATTTGCATAGATATACATAGTTTGCATACAGGCACAAACTTCCATACAAATTGTGGCATTAGTGCTTGTGAAAGGCATTGGTTTGACACCAGATTTCCCTTACAAGATTCCCTCTAAAGCAGCAGGAGCAGGTTTGGGGTGGCAGGACTTTCTTTCTTACATCACTCAGAAGACGGGGGAGGTCTTGTGGGGACCTCAGAAGCAGCTTTGTGGAGAGCCAAGGATAACCAAGGGATCACAGTTCATTGGAAGGATGGTGTCTGTGAATTATTGGAATGAAGCTGGGGGAGAGGGGGTAACTACACAGTGACATTAGCCCCATTCCCCCATATTCTGTTCTCCCGTTAGGTCATTTCCCACACAGCAACTCCTACTCCTCCCGTAGCTCATATCCCCTCTGAGCTCACTTCATATCTCCTGTCCTCAATGGATCCTGCTGCCCATCATTCCTGCTCCCTCTCAACAGCTCCTGCTTCCTCTCCTTAGTTCCCCTCAGTAACCCATCTGTTCCTCACAAATAGCTCCAGCTGCTTTCCGTAGCTCCCCTGTCTCCTCCATTAGCCCCTCACCTACCCTGACAGTTGGGTACTGCTGCCTCTGCTGCTACCTCCTGCCTTCTGTGAGCCAGATTAAGGGCTAGACACAAGAGGCACAGGCTGAGGGCTCATTACTAAAATCCTATGTTGTCTTAGAGTCTACATTTTCATTTTTAAAATTGATGATTGCAAAGAAAAGCTTGAAGATGTGATGAGAGTATAATCAAGGTCTCAGTGAGGTTTATAATACTGCAGTTACTTCCTCAAATCAAATCCCTGAGGCATTATTAGCTCTTTGGCCAGCAAGTACACTCTGGCCAAAATTACCTTGATATAACAGAAGCTGCATCAGGCCACAAAGGACTGCTTAGCTTAAACCTGGACTGAGCCCTGCATTTTCTGAAACTGGGGATAGCAAGATCTTTGCTGAATCTCTAAGACTGTAGTGCAGGCATTTTAAGGGCACCTTCACGGCACCTTCTTGAATGGTGATTTAAGCAGCAGCTCTTAACAGCAGTTAAGAAAAGGAGCCTTGTACCATCTCATTGCACTAGGAAGGATGAATGGGCAAAGAAAACCCTTAGTTCTTTTCTGTCTAAGCAATGTGACTTTGAGGAAGAAATCTGATTTGAGGGGGAAATTTGCAAGAGTCCATCACTGGAGGAGTGGCAGGGAGAGCAGAAAATAGTGACTTAACAGGACTAGAGTGTGCATAGTGAGGGGAGAACGGATTCAACATTGTAAGGAAATAATGAGTTAAAAAGAACAGACCTGGCCCCAAAGGCAGCTTGACTACATTGTTGTCCTTATGCACTATGGTCACCGTCGTCTCCCCCGTCGTGTCTGGGACGGTCGCCTCCGTGACGGGCGCCACCGTCGTCTCCCCCGTTGTGTCTGGGACGGTCGTCTCCATGACGGGCGCCACTGTCGTCTCCCCCGTCGTGTCTGGGACGGTCGTCTCCGTGATGTTCTCTGCCACTGCCATCATAACTACTAAATTTTGTGCATTCATAATATTAAAAGAAAAAAAATTATCACTGGTGGGGCTGATAGCAGTGCCTTTTTTTAACTCTATCAGACACTTTTCTTATAAGACTGGTTTCAGATGCTTATAACTTTGCCCAACTTTAATGATTCAGGCTGAGTTTTTTGGAAAGTTTCAGCTAAAGTGGTTTGCCCGTTTAAGCAACATTTTACCCCTGTGAAAAATATTCTTACATCCTTTTCTCCTACATGGGCTAGCCCCCTATGCTTTGGAGCAAAGACTTGATATTTGAATAGAGTCACACTGGTACTGGGATTGTGCCTTTTGCCCTCGCTGTGAAAATCTGCCTAAATCTGGCTAAGTTATAAACCTCTGAAAAATCTCAGTTTGCACACTTTCAGCAGTGTGCACTGAATACCCAGGGCTACAGGGACTGAGCAGGATTTGCGCTGCACTTGCTCCTCCTGCCGACTGAGAGCTGCTGTGGTGCCAGACACCAAAACTAAGAGCAGAGAGACTGTCTGTCATTACTCGGTGCTGGCAATACTCCCCCTGCTGGCCCCAGGAAAGGTGAAAGCTGCCTGACTGAAATCCTGAAGGGCCAGAGCTGGGCTGGGAAGAAGTCAGAACAGAGGAGCAGAGATGGGCTGTGGGAAGGGGTAGGGAATAAGATGAGGGTGGGGAGGAGACAAACTGTGGGATACATGCTAAAGGACAGGGACAGACAGAACTGCAGAAAGGCCTGTAACCCCTGCTGCACACTCCCTTCCAGAACCTGGACTACAACCCAGGATTTCCTTATGTCATCATTCCATTGCTGTCTAGCAAATAGCTGCAAAACCCACTGGCAAAGTGCATGTCTGATCCCATCTAGTGGCTGGTTCACATAGCAGATAACAACCTATTACTGCTAGCAGTTATCCCATTAGTTCGTATTTTAGAGTTCTATGCTGTGGCCCTAAAGGTTACAATCCTTCTAATGACAAATAGGAGGGTCAGTATTGTTCCACATGATAGTTTTGTTGAGGTTTGTTTGTGCTTTTAAAAGTATAGGAAAGTACATACAAAAATCTATGTTAAAAGAATGTTAAAGGTGCAAAATCAAGCTTGTAAAAGTTAGGAAATACCAGAAGTCAGGTTGAATTCATCTTTCTTGCATGTAAGCAGCATTATACACACTTTAATCACACATTACTATTTCCACAAGACCTCTGCCTCATTCAGTGTATGCACAAGGGGGCTTCTCTTTATGAAGAACGGAAAGGGGATGAAAGAAGAGAGAAATTTAGATAAGTAGAAGGAAGGAAAAGTTAACCAGAGGGACAACAAACACTGGACTACATTGAAAGAGAGAGAGACAGAGACAGAACCCAAAATGTAATGAGGGAAAAGAAGTAGAAAAAGAATGTCACGGTAAATTATTATATTTTATTATTGAAATGGCAGTCAAATATAAAAGATACTGTACAGGAAGACAAGTAAAACAATTCATATATAATGTACATCAAATACAATTTTATCTATAGCGTTGTCTATAGTGAGTAATGCGATGAGAAAGATTCACCTGGGATCACTGCATGAAAAATTAAATCAATCTATGTTTGAAATAGTTAAATGTCTACCTTGGGTAAAATCCTGTCCCTAGTAAAGTCAACAGGAGTTTTGTCATTGATTATCTTCAACTGTCACCATGTATTTTACTTATAAATATGAAAAAAATGTATTTGGCAATGTCTTCCTCCACCTTCTGCCACAACCAGCAGATCTGCATTGATAAAGGCAGAAGCACAGGCTGGCCCCTTTTGAAGGCTGTAGCTGGAGCCAATTTGCCTTACTGTCTCCAAGGAGCATTGTCCCCAGTGCTGCTAGACCCAGCTATATGCTACGGTGCCTGCATGACTTAGGCACCTAAAGAGGCAGATCAGTGCCTAAAGACCTTTGATCTGGACCTCTGGGCTCAGATCCCCATCCCTAAACTGGGGAACTTTTTATCTTAGATACTATGGTGATAGGCAGCAGTATAAAAACTAAGTGCCTACCACGTGAAATCAATCGCCATAACAAAGCCCCTATAGATTTCATGGAGTCATTGACACTTCTCGCTTTTGGGGTCAAAACTGCTTGGGACAGACTAAGAGTACACAAGGGGATTAGTGTCGTGAGCATTCTTATTCATAGATTCTAAGGCCAGAAGGGACCATTGTGATCATCTAGTCCAGGGGTTCTCAAACTGGGGGGGACCCCTCAGGGGGTCGCGAGGTTATTACATGGGGGGTCATGAGCTGTCAGCCTCCACCACAAACTCTGCTTTGCCTCCTGCATTTATAATGGTGTTTAATATATAAAGAAGTGTTTTTAATTTATAAGGGGGTGGGTCGCACTCAGAGGCTTGCTATGTGAAAGGGGTCACCAGTACAATAGTTTGAGAACCACTGATCTAGTCTGATCTCCTGTGTAACACAGGCCATAGAAATCCCCCACGCTCCCGCCAAAAATCCTTTTGAACTAAAACATAACTTTTAAAAAACATCCAGTCTTAATTTTAAAAATCGCCAGTGTTGGAGAATCCTCCACAGCTTTTGCAAAATTGTTCCAATGGTAAATTACCCTCACTGCTAAAAATGTATACCTTATTCCAGTCTGAATTTTTCTAGCTTCAGCTTCCAGTCATTAGATTTTATTATACCTTTGTCTGCTACATTGAAGATCCCTTTAGCAAGTATTTGTTCCCCACATGTACTTATATACTGTGATCAAGCACTTTCTTATGTGGAAAGGCTTTTTCAAAGAGCAAGCATTTGCTGTATTTCCTAAAGACAGACACTGGAGATACCTGATCTCCCCGGGTAATGGCACTTCCCTACCTCACAGGAATATTGTGAGAAAAAACCCATAGATTCTGAGGTGCTCAGATACTATGGGAATAAGTGTCATACAAATACCATAGATCGATAGCTTAAACATACTGGGCTTTTTCCTTGCCTTCCTCCTCCTTTTTTCATTGTTTAGGAGTGGGCATGTCCTCTGTGACTCTGTTATAGTATGTTTAGTGGCATCCATGCTGAGTCTACAGATTTTAGTTTAATTTTAGACTTTAGAGTTTTTTTAATTAGTTTCCCCACTGTTTTTTAAAATCCTCATTTCTAGTCTTTGATGCTACAGTGCTAGTTTCTGGTTGCATTCCTCCCCTGGAGGATATCAAACTGTTCCACTGGCTTCAGTTGTCATTTAGTTTTTGTTGTGCTGTTTTGTTTTAACATGGATTCTCTGAGACAAAACCCAGACTGAACCCAGGTGTCCCCATCTGCAATTTAATTGACTTTGCAGCTTTTGGAAGAAGCTTGTTTCCTGTGGAAATCTGTTCCAACCAATTTAACAACCAAATGCTCAAGAAACTTGCAGAAGCACTTCCCAAGTTCTTCCCAAGCCTGGGGTTGCATCCTTGACCATCTTGACCTATAGCCATTGATGGATCTATTTCTATGAACTTATCTAGTTCTTTTTTGAAGCCAGTTATACTTTTGGCCATCTCAACAACGCATGGTAATGGGTTCCACAGGTTAACTGTGTGTTATGTGAAAAAGTACTTCCTCTTGTTTGTATTAAACCTGCTTATTAATTTCATCAGGTGACCCCTGGTTTTTGTATTGTGGGAAAGGGTAAATGACACTTCTCTTTTCACTTTTTCCACACCATTCATGATTTTATAGACCTCTGCCATATCCTGCCTTAGTCGTCTCTTTTCTAAGCTGAACGGCCCTAATTTTTCTAGTTTCTCCTCTTAAGCTATTCCATACTTTCAGTCATCTTTGTTGCCCTTCTCTGAACCTTTCTCAGTTCTGCTATGTCCTTTTTGAGATGGATTTATATAGTGGCATTATATTTTCTGTCTTATTTTCTATCCCTTTCCTTTAAATGAAGACTAGATCCCTTCCTAAAAGTTATGCTATATATCCAAGAGAAGTTATGATTACTAGGTGAGGTTCTAGTCGTTAGCTCGACCTGCTAACATGTGTAAAAACAGCAAACACTTGTGTCTTCCCTAGAATTTTATCTGAAGTTAGTGAGCTCAGGTTAAGAACACATCTTTTTTCCTAATGAAAGCACAGCATTAATGCTTCCCCTGATGGTAAGCAAGCAGAGTGGAAGAGGAGATGGGCTTGACTGGAATAATGAAGAAGGGTGAGGAATGCCGTGGGGTCTGAAAAGCAGGATGCAGGGGCCATAGGTGGGAAGAAGAGGAGAAGCAGGTGGTCAGGAGCTGATGAGGGTAGACAGGAGGAGAGGGAATGGATCTGGAGGGGCATATATGCACCAAGAGGGAGTGGGTCAGGACCAGGGGGGTCAGATAGGAGCAGAGAGGGGAAGGGAGAAGGAGCTGGGAGGGGAGCAGATGATGAATCAGAGCTGTATAGTGAATGAAGCTGTTGTCTGTAAAACCCGGGCCTCTTGTTGCAGAATTGGGAAGGTGAATAAGGCAGGGGATTACCAGAAGAGAAAAGATGGTCTCATAGCTAAGGAATCTGAATACCACCTGAGATGATTGGATTCTATCCCTGTCTTCCTGTGTGATGCTGAAGAAGTCATATAAACTACATTTTTCACAAGTGGTCACTAATAGTGTGTTCCTCATTTTCTGGGTGCCCAATGTGACTCATGGGGTGTGATTTGCAGAAGTGCTGAGCACTTATGACTACAGCTGAAGTCAATGGGAGCTGTGCTTAGAACATATAAAGTGCTATCTAATGCTAACTACTTTGAAAAATCAAGTCCTAGTTATCTCAAGCTTGGGACTCAAAATTAGGGGGAACTTGACAATTTTGGCCTTAATTGATCAGTTCCCCGTGTGTAAACAGTAATAAGTCTCCAGGACCAGATGGTATTCACCCAAGAGTTCTGAAGGAACTCAAATGTGAAATTGCAGAACTACTAACTGTCATCTGTAACCTATCATTTAAATCAGCTTCTGTACCAAATGACTGGAGGATAGCTAATGAGATGCCAATTTTTAAAAAGGGCTCCAGAGGTGACCCTGGCAACTACAGTCCAGTAAGCCTCACTTCAGTACTGGGCAAATTGGTTGAAACTATCGTAAAGAACAAAATTGTCAGACACATAGATGAACATAATTTGTTGGGAAATAGTCAACATGGTTTTTGTAAAGGGAAATCATGCCTTACCAATCTACTAGAATTCTTTGAGGGGGTCAACAAGCCTGCGGACAAAGGAGATCCGGTGGATATAGTGTATTTAGATTTTCAGAAAGCCTTTGACAAGGTCCCTCACCAAAGGCTCTTAAGCAAAATAAGCAGTCATGGGATAAGAGGGAAGGTTCTCTCATGGATTGGTAACTGATTAAAAGATAGGAAACAAAGGGTAGGAATAAATGGTCAGTTTTCAGAATAGAGAGAGGTAAATAGCAGTGTCCCCCAGGGATCTGTACTGGGCAGAGTCCTACTTAACATATTCATAAACAATCTGGAAAAAGGGTTAAACAGGGAGGTGGCAAAATTTGCAGATGATACAAAACTACTCAAGATAGTTAAGTCCCGGGTAGACTGCGAAGAATTACAAAAGGATCTCAGAAAACTGAGTTACTGGGCAACAAAATGGCAGATGAAATTTAATGTTGATAAATGCAAAGTAATGCACATTGGAAAACATAATCCTAACTATACATATACAATGATGGGTCTAAATTAGCTATCACCACTCAAGAAAGAGATCTTGGAATCATTGGGAATAGTTCTCTGAAATCATCCATTCAACGTGCAGCGGCAGTCAAAAAAGCAAGAATGTTGGGAATCATCAAGAAAGGGATAGATAATAAGATAGAAAATATCATATTGCCTCTATATAAATCCATGGCATGCCCACACCTTGAATACTGGGTGCAGATGTGGTCACCCCATATCAAGAAGATATATTGGAATTGGAAAAGGTTCAGAAAAGGGCAACAAAAATTATTAGGGGTTCCATATGAGGAGAGATTAATAAGACTGGGACTTTTCAGCTTGGAAAAGAGGCGACTAAGGGGGGATATCATAGAGGTCTATAAAATCATGAGTGGTATAGAGAAAGTAAATAAGGAAGTGTTATTTGCTCCTTCTCATAATACAAGAACAAGAGGCCACCAAATGAAATTAATAGGTCGCAGGTTTAAATCAAACACAAGAAAGTATTTTTTCACACAATGCACTGTCAACCTCTGGAACTCCTTGCCAGAGGGTGTTGTGAAGGCCAATACTATAACGGGGTTCAAAAGGGAGCAAGGTAAATTCTTGAAGGATAGGTCCATCAATGGCTATTAGCTAGGATGGGCAGGAATGGTGTCCCTAGCCTCTGTTTGCCAGAAGCTGGGATTGGATGACAGGGCATGGATCACTTGATGATAACCTGTCTGTTCATTCCCTTTGGGGCACCTGCCATTGGCCACAGTCAGAGGACAGGATACTAGGTTTGATGGACCTTTGGTCTGACCCCGTATGGCCTTCTTATGTAAAATGGGGGTATTAATCTCACAGGGGTGTTGCGAAAATAAATTAATTAATGTTTGTGAAGCACTGATACTATAATGATGAGTACCACAGAAAAGTCCCTAAGGAAATTCATTTTGTGCTCAGTGCAGGGTTTGGATGGTGTGCATTTAAACAATGGCCACACAATCAATGAAGACAATTAAAAGAAATATTCAGTAACTTCTCATTCACTGAATGAGGTAGGGGAAAAATAGAATGTTATCATGTAATTAAAGACTATATCACAATGCATACACATAAGGGGGCAAATTAAGCTTGTGCAGGTAACCTGAACTCTGGTATTTCCTCATTTTTGAGTGCTTGACTTTACAATTTTAATGCTCCTTTAATATAATTCTTTGGATGTAATTTAAAATATATTGATGTATATCACATATTGGCATCGCATTGATTTTAAATATTGGGGAGAGCTTTGTTACCTTTTAGCATGCTTCAGTCATGGCAATATCTCTGAATTATATGTGCAGTGCATTATTACAAACCAATGGAAAATTAAGCAACAAGATAAAACAGTGTCTGGTATCTAACCATCATTGTGGTGATATTACAAGTTGATACTGCAAGTTAACTTAGTTTACTTCCACTTTTTCTATAGAATAAATTACATCTTTTTCCACTTTTATTGTAAACATTGCAAACATTGGAGCTATTGACAAGTATTGCCATGTTTGGGGAAATTCAGAGATCACAATCAGATTCCTGTTTTGGTGCATGTCACTCTAAAGCTAAGTACGTACTCAAAATATTTCTCACAACTTAATAATAGTTTACATTCATCTAGTACTTTTCATCTGGAGAGTTACTTAAATACTGTAGTCATAGGCACTATAGAAACCTTTGAGACAGTTACAGCAGATTAGCTAGAACTTTTAAAAAGTTGGGCAAACGTCATTACTCCATTTTATGATGGTGTAATTAAGGGAGAAGGTCTATGTGCCATGCTTATCATTGTGGTAGCTGAGAGATTGATTTTTCTCTTATTTACACCAGTTTAAATCTACATTGGAGTCAGTGGAGTTAAACTGGTATAAGGCAGTTGATAATCAGGCCCAGACAGACAGTTTAAATGACTTGTCCAAGGCAACAAAGTCGTTCAGTGGCAGAAGTTCAGAACGCAACTCTGCCAGTGACAGAATGAAATAACAAATATACATTTTTTTATAAAATCGTAGGCTCATTTAGGTTTACTTCTCAATATTTTGACATCAAAATTACTACTAGAGTGTAGCCAAGGTGTTATTTCCATGAATAAGGTTAGGTAACATACTTTTCACCTCTACTGGGGAAAATGTACAAGAAAAACAACATGGAAGTGTTTTCTAGAAGGAAAAATTCCCATTGGATAATACATTAGAGTCTTTTTGTGGTGCTGGGGTTTTCCATAAATCTTGTCAATGTCTCCATTTTAGCGTCACCCTCCAAAACCAGAAGCATTGACTCCAGTGTGGGAATCTGACAGAGGGTAGTGATTCCAATTAATGCACTCAACTTCTGAGATAAAGAGACTGATGAAATATACATGGGCCACAGAAGACAGTTTAGTTTATTTCTCACCCATTTGGTGGAATAGAGAACAATTATGTTAGTATTCATACAATATAATTAGGAAACATTGGTTAATGTACAACACCCCAAATCTTTCTGCACTATTTAAATGTACTATTACATTCAGAACTGTCCTCCTTTGTCAATAAGTACGTCATGACAAAAACAAAACAAAAAGCCCCAAACCCATTAATATGACTTTTTAATGGATACCAGTGTGATGGAAGGGAATGAACTTTGTAAATTGCTGCAACATTATGTGATGCATCTTAAAAATATTTAAGTCATGATATTAAAACCAAACCAAACCATGCTTTATGGCAGTGAGTGAAGTCCCACACATGAATTATACATTCTGAAATGGCTTATGGGGCTAGGTTTTGCAGCAAAGTTTCTTGGATATACAGCTAAGTAAAAAAAATTTCATCCTCTAGTGTACATGCTAATCAGCTTCAATTGCCTTGCCCTCCAATTTGAAAGTTCTTCCTGGGCTATTTCAGGATCCTCAGATATCACACATAACTCACAGAGTTAATCAAAAGGGGATCACAGTGGTGTGCCTGTGAGATTGCAATAAGGGAAGGCAATTCAACTAATGCAAGGACTCTACCTCCCTAGCTGAGATATCACATAACAGTTGTGGATCTCCAGATTCAGAATATGCTGCACCCATTTGCAGTCTGTTGATGTTGTTCAGTAGTTAAAGCAAAATCTTGTCCTGTCAGTGCTGCAAAGGAGGGTAAGGGTGCTGGCACACACATCTTGTTTCACAAGTATCCTGCTAGCCAGAGCACAATTCCATGGGGTAGTCCTGAGGAAGGTGTAGTTGGGTACACCTGCCTACTCCTTTGAAAAGGAACAGCATGAACTCTCAGCTAGCACATGCTTGAGTGTAGTATGTGCACTAAAAAGGAGACCATGTTCCCATGTGGTAGTCCGGTGCATGGTCCGGACACCCTCACCTCCTAGCACCCATCAGAGGGATAAGTAAGTTCCTGCAATACTACTGCATTTGTAGGGTGAGGGAAGAGGTGGAAAGTAAGCTCCCTTTCCCCCTCATATGCACCAACACAGCATATGGAAGGATCTTGCCCTATGTAATCAAGGAGGCAAAAACTTGATCAAAATTCAGGGGATAAAGGGTAATTAATTTTCAGTTGCACCAAATACAATCACGTTTCGAGCACTACATTTAAAAATCTTTCATTAGACATGGCTTAGGGCAGGGCCACTGTCCCCTTCCTTCCTCCACCAAATACTTCTTGCAAACTCCCAAATACCAAGTCCTAATAACACCAGTGGAAAGGGTGGAGGAAAACTCATGAAAGCTCACAAAGGGAGAGACCATGGTTTCTCACAGCAAGAGACTACAACTCCCACTACTGCAATCAACAGTACTTTGGGGTTTACAGTTTAGTGGATACCGGTGTGGGGGACAAAGCTCTTGGAACATGAAGACAAGTGCTTCATATCTAAATGGCCTGCACTTACTTCCTGTTTTGTAGTAGCTCTGCGACACAGTGCTGATATTTGTCATCACAATGCTAACTGTATTAAGATTTAATTTAGTAAGCAGTTAAACATTTACTTTTGACACATGCTAGTGAAAATAAAATGTTTAAAGTTGCAAAAAGATGTTGGTGCTTGGCTCTCTTGTACCTTCAATAGATTTCTTTTTAAATAACATGACCATATATATATATTTTTAAGATTAGTAACTACAGTGGTGCCATTTACATTACATTTGCAAAATATCTGTATGTTTTGCCACACCATTACATGAGTTGGAACATATGGATTACAAAACCATAATGATGGAGGTGTAATAAATGCAGCAATAGTTCTAGTAATACAATATATTAATACATAGCAGTTACACATCAGTATATTATTGATATTTAACTCATATGTAATAGGGATCTAGTTTCAGAGTAGCAGCCGTGTTAGCCTGTATTCGCAAAAAGAAAAGGAGTACTTGTGGCACCTTAGAGACTAACCAATTTATTTGAGCATAAGCTTTCGGGAGCTACAGCTCACTTCATCGGATGAATGTCTACATAAAATCAGGAGATGAGTTGAAGCAAAAGCCAAGTAAAACAAACAAAAATGTTCACTCACCGGACAGTAATAGAATACAAGGAAGCATAGTTTTGCATATCTTCATTTCTCCTGTAATATCTAACCACAGAGAAAAACACCCAGAAAACAAACCAAAACTCCTCGCTTTGTTCCCTCCAACCAGCAAGCTATGTGTGATTTTTATACCCTCAGGCAACAGACTAAACTCACTATCTCTCTGCCCCTGTGTCTTCCTGAAGTTCTAATCAGCCAATAAGAAGCAGGCCAAGTAATAAATTATCTGCTGAAAATGGCTAACACATCATGCAGCATATGAAACTTCAGGCGTTATCAGAAGTCAATTTCATACACTGAATTTCAAAGTGAACTGTGCAGAGCATATGAAAGTTATAAAACTACCAACTGAATGGCAAAATCACATGTAAAAACAGGTTCTGATCTGTTTAGTAGTCATTTAGTAATGCTTAAATTATAAGGACCATATAATGATATTTAACACTTATTGAGTGATGTTTATCCATAGATCTCAAAGCACTTTATAATTATGGATATGTACCATTAGCCTCATTTTCCAGATGGGAAAACTGGGGCCCAAGGAGGTAAAATGTTTTGAAGATCATACAACAAAACAATTGCAGTCCCTTGAGCTAATCACTGGACCACAGTCCCTTCCAAAATATTCTGCATTTCATGAAAATAATTAATATATTTATCTATAAAGGGTTTAAAAATACCTCCTGCATCCACACTAGAAAGTTCAGCTCAGGTATAGCAGTTGATATTACTAATCTTTCTAATCTAACTATCTAGGGCCTTCTATGGGTGG
Organism: Chelonia mydas; assembly: GCF_015237465.2. NCBI lineage: Eukaryota > Metazoa > Chordata > Testudines > Cheloniidae > Chelonia > Chelonia mydas. The sequence goes on from NC_057852.1 coordinate 54,721,715, forward strand.
GACCTGAGTGCCTCCCAGAATTTTGGCCCAGTTTTCCAGCTGTGCTGATTTAGGGACATGGACTCAGTCTGGGTTAGAACACAGCCCGTGCAGCATCTTCAAATAAAACTGCGATAAACTCAGGCAGTAAAGCAAACCCTTTTATTGAGACGTGTGCATGTGCTGACAATACAACAAAAAATGTTTGGGATTAAATTTTAAAAAAATGCAAACATGCATGTGTACTCGTATCCCCCAAGATAGAACTCCCTAGGTGCATGGATATCCTATGCAGAACAAACTGGAAGGGTCTAAATGTTTGAAAAACAGGAATTGCCTCTTCCAAAAAGTGTAGCTGTAGAAACTAATGATAGGCCCAAAGACAAGGCAGTAATTCTAGCCCAGCTATATGCTGCGTGTACAGAATGCCATTTGATTTTCAGTGAGTTGGGGTACATATCGGGGGGTGCAGGCAAATTCAGAGAATATAAAATTTGGCCATTAGCACACTTTCTCTTGCTTGCTTCTGAATTTGAGCTCAAATGCACCCACATGTTCACCAGCCATGCCCAGGTAGGCAAAGGTGGGAGCTTGCCGTGCAAGAGCAATCTCAAGACCTCAGTACAGGAGATGTAGATCCTGCTGTCTTGGTGCACAGCTGTATGACTGTTTGTGTGGAAATTTGATCCCTGTGCTCAAGGGATGAACAGTATCTCTCATGATTCAGGATACTTCTGTTGGAGGACTGTTCCCAGCAGCATCTCACAATAATCTACCATCAGTGACCTCCATTGAATATACAGATCCTAAAAGGGTAATGGGCTATTGGACAAGCCAGTCCCATTCCAAAGCATGTGCCCTTTAAGAACATGTAGATCTTGTAAAGATCACCTGACTAAAATGGGATGGAGCGGAAGGTCAGGTGCCTGAATCATGTGACTACCATTAAGGATTAAAAAGAAGTGTTCTGAGCTCAGTCACTGAAAACCTAGAGTCAGAAGAAAAGCCTTCTTCTGATAAGATCAATGGCTGGGATTCAAACACAGCCCCAAGAAGGAGGGTTGTGGAGACCTGGTCCCAAGAGAAGGAGTCTGAGCCCAGGGAAAGGGGTAGGAATTATCCCAGGAGGAGGCCTCTCCAAGCGAGACCATCAGAGCTCCCTTGCTCAGAAGCAAGTGGGGAGCTGAGAGAGAGCCAGAGCCTGAAGCCAGGATATGTTGAAAGCCCTGAAGTTGGGGGGGTGGAAGGGGAAGGCTGGGGGAATTATATTTATTGTGTAAGGGCTCAATTATTCAGCCCACAAGAGAGGGAATGGGTGGCTAGAAAACCAAGAATGTGAGCAAATGAATTGGGGTGACTGCAGTGCCACATCACGGAGTGCCATGCTCTGGGACTGAACTGGGCTCTATGTTTGTATCTTTTAAAATGTCAGAATTGAACATAGTTCAAGTCAACATAGCTGTTCAGAAAAAAACATCTGGGGGAGTTCACACATCTGCCCAAACTTACAGCACTATGATTTTACTAGAATTAGAACATAAGAATGTCCCTACTGGGTCAGACCAAAGATCCATATAGCCCAGTATCCTGTCTTCCGACAGTGGCCGGTGTCAGGTGCCTCAGAGAGAACAAAATGGGCAATCATCAAGTGATCCATCGCCTGTTGCTTACTCCCAGCTTCTGGCAAACAGAGGCTAGGGACACCATTGCTGCCCATCCTGGCTAACAGCCATTGATGGACCTATCCTTCATGAATTTATCTCCTTCTTTTTTGAACTCTGTTATGATCTTGGCCTTCACAACATCCTCTGGCAAGGAGTTCCACAGGTTGACTGTGTGTTATGTGAAGAAATACTTCCTTTTATTTGTTGTAAACCTGCTGCCTATTAATTTCATTTGGTGACCCCTAGTTCTTGTGTTATGAGAAGTAGTAAACAACACTTCCTTATCTACTTTCTCTACACCACTCATGATTTTATAGACCTCAATCATATCTCCCCTTAGCCGTCTCTTTTCCAAGCTGAAAAGTCCAAGTCTTATTAATCTCTCTTCATACGGAAGCTGTTCCATACCTCAAATAATTTTTGTTGCCATTTTCTGAACCTTTTCCAATTCCAATATATTTTTTTTTTGAGATGGGGCGACCACATCTGCACACAGTGTTCAAGATGTGGGAGTACCATGGATTTATATAGAGGCAACATGATATTTTCTGTCCTATTATCTAGCCCTTTCTTAATTATTCCCAGCATTCTGTTCGCTTTTTCACTGCCGCTGCACATTGAGTGGATGTTTTCAGAGAACTATCCACAACTCCAAGATCTCTTGGAGGAAAGGGTACAAAAAAGAGCAACTTCCCAGTATTCAGTGCCATTAGGAACAACTACGAGTAAAAATGTGTGATGCAGGATTAGATGTTCCAAGAAATGTTCCTTCACGTCATTTCTGAAAATTGCACGTGAACTGTGCTGGAGTCTCTTACTTGTGAGCTCCTGTTTTGGACTGATAAAGTGAGAGTGGATGAAACCAAACAGCTACAAAATGCAGAACAGAAAAGCAACTGTGTCTCAGTGATTATTTGGTGTCTCATAAAATGCTACCTCTACAGTATGTGATACTATTTAAGGGCCTTCAAGTAATAATTACCACTTACTAATGTGCAAAGTCCCGCTGAAGTCAGAACACGAACTAGGAGTCTCCTCTTCCCCAAGATTACTTTGCAGGATCTCATTCTTTACATGTACAATTTCATGAGAGATTCATGTATCAGAGTTACATGGAAAATCAGTGAAAAAATGCTAATGTTCATTAAATTTCTTACTCATAAAACTTTCAAATATATAAACTTCTATTGAGCAGTTACAAATCCTTATGTAAATAACTGGTCACCAGTGCAAGATGAATTAGAGGGTGTGTCTGACCTTGTATTCCTGACACTTAGGCCCCTATGCAGTAAAGCACTTGAGCATGTGCTTAACTTTAAGCACATAAGCAGTCCCATTGTAATCAACTTGGCTAATTATGGATCAGACTGCAAGCCCCTTATTTCCACTGGTAAGAAGTTAGTCACACAAATAGCATCCATTGTCTTCACTGGTACTATTCATGAGAGTAAATATTCACCGGTGGGAATAACAGGGTCACAAATTGATCTGTGTGCCCAAAATTAAGCACATGCTGAAGTGATTTGTAGAATTTAGGGCCTTAGAGCTCCCTCTGACATCACCGGGCATTTGTGATGGGCAGGGGATTCAGCAGGAGGAGACTTGGTTTATAATAACCATAAAACTGGAAGTAAACCACATGACTGAAATGTGCACTTCATCCTGACACCAGTGTTGTCCCATGTAAAGAACACGTGACCCCTGTACATGAGTGTATTGTCTAAGCTAAAAGCAGGCACTGATCCTGAAAAGAAATCTATGTGGAAAGACCCCCGTGTTCCTATGAATCTCTTTGCAGAAATGGGATAAATGAGGAGTTCATTAACGCGTAAATCCACCTCATGTCTTTATTCCTATTCTTTCCTCACAAAGGACCCATGCCACTGAATAGTGGAAAGTGTCACCTTTGTCTGCATTGTTCCAGTGTAATTCTGGTTAATGAACAAACCTAGGTAACATGAATCTGGGCAAGTCTGTGAATCCCAGAAGGCATTGTGATTCCAGTACTAACACATGATCAGAATCTTTTAATGGGAGAACAAGCTTCTCTAGCATTCAGAATAACTATTGGTGCTCAACTGCTCTTTTTGTGATAAGGTCACTTCTTTATCAGGTCAGAACACCAACTCTGCAGTAAGACATCCTGGCACGTGTCTGTATTTTTTAAAATAAAATGGAAAAAATAACTACGTGCCTTCAGAGTCCTTGCATCTACAGCATTATAAGTAATTATCTCCTTTTAAATAGCAGCAGCAGATTTTTCAGACTAAGGAACGTAACACTGGGAACAAAGTTTGAAAATTTCAGCCACAATTTAGTATACTGAGGTTAAATTTTTAAGTGCTAACATAACATGAGACATGGATCTAGTTAGTATTTTTAAAATACCTTCATTGAAATTTTCTGTTTAGACATAAAACAACAGCTAAGACATGAATGTACAAATAACTCAGTACATAAATTAGAAACCACTTTCATTTTAGTTTATACTTTATTTATGCTTGATTCTAGATAACGACTGTGAAGCCAGTGCACAAGACCACTCTTATTAGGTAACCTCCTGTCTTAAGAGACAGCTCCAAAGCGTCTGCAGATATAATGGAATACGTGCTGCTTAGGTTTTATTAGAAGACCACCACAAGCTATTTCTTGTTGCCTGAGTGGTCCCTTAAAAAGGTTTTACTATAATTAAAATAAATGGCAAGCAAATCATCCAGAAAATTTCCAGTATGCACTAAATCTATAGTTAATTAGTCTTCAACAGGTTAGGGTTTTTTAACTTTATTACATCTTAACAATTTCTGTTTTATGAACTTAGAAAACATCCAAATATAAATGAAGAGAGAAAACACAGGGATAAAATAGGTATCCAAACACAGGGGAATACACAAAAAGTGCAGGAAGACACAAAGAAGTAGGCTGTTCACTCAAGTTCAAATACAATAGAATCCCCAGTTACAGTGCTACGAAAGCCCTGGTATCCACAAAGATCAAACCTGTTTGTTGAGATAGTCTCTAGTGTAAGATGTTCATGCCCACGGTTCCACAACAAAAATCTCTCGCAGCAATTGGATACCATGGCCATAAGCAGACATTAATGGACATATGCTCCCTTTTTTGAGCCAGATTCCTTGGTGGGTCTGATGGCCTGCGTGAAATGAAACACTGATCCATATCACTGCATGGTTTTGCATGACTTTTTTGAGTCATTGCTTGTCACATCATTCCCTCCAGGAAAGTTTGGGGGCAGAATGGAATGCTCAGCAGGGGCATAGACATCTCTTCTTGCAGAGGCTGAGGATCCATGAGGGAAAATAAAGGGGGATCTCAGTTTTTGTGGATCTCAGCATATGTTTCCTCTAAACTACCCCTACAACACAGATAGAACAGCAGTCTACCCTGGCATGCTGCCACTGGTTTTTCTTTCACCTGCTACCCACCATACCTCCTGCATAGTTTGTCAAACTATGGTGTTATGTCTGCTCGGAGCTGCCCCAAGAACAGAAAAAACCCATAGAAACTGTCTTGTGACTACACCCCCTACCCACTTAGCTACCACCTAGTTCCGCGGAGCTCAGATTCCATGTCGGAGCCACAGAGAGGTGGGGCTAGTGCTTATGCCGTGGGATGCTACCTTATAAACCTTCCTCCACATGTGCAGGGCCCTTCTGCATCTCCTTTCTTACAAAGTGGTTTTTATTTTGTTTTGTCTACTCATAATTTTCCTCCATTTTGGAGCAATATATTTAAAAGGAATAGAACACTGCTGTATTTCTAGCACTCCTGCTTCAAGGAACACATATCCACACACATTATCTCATAGTGCAAAGTACCATAGACTCACATCGCAGTGAGCAATACACACAATACATGAGAGTCACTGGCCAGCAATCTTCCTTCATGTTTGGCAGACTTCACACAGCTATGAGAAACACACCATCCCACATCCAGCCACATTGAGTGCCCCCTTCAGGTATCCCTTGCCGCTGGCACCAGCCCCTACAACACTTGCTTTGGCAATCTTCCTCCGCTCCTTCAACCCGCATGTCCCACAAACTGAAGTTTTCTTTGTTTGATCATCTTGATGTCAAGTGTCCAGTTATGCTGTAAATTCAGGCGATTATCTCTTTGTTTGTCCTGTGGGAGATATAGCTAACATGCATTGCCTGCAGCATTTCAATTCAAAGGCAGAAAACCTCTTAATGTCCTGTTTGCTTAACTTCCATGTCTCCCATGTATACAGCAAGAGGCTAACAACAAAAGACTGCAGCAATTTCAGTTTACACTACATGGTAATACCTTTGTTTCTCCAGATGTGACTGAATGTCACAAGAGCAGCAGTCGCTAGTCCAGTTCTATGTTGGATCTCTAACTGATATTTAAAGTCCCTTGCAGTGATACTAGTCGCGTATTTGAAGTGTACAATGCACACCAATGCCACCTGCGATTTGGGTAGCGATATCTTTGCCTTTACAACAGACTTAGGCATTGGCTTTGGCTTTTCATGTGATGTCTTTAGACCTAACTCCCCTGCTTTCACCACTACTCTTTCTAGGAATTTTTTCAAAGAGCCACCTGAGAAAAAGTATTTTGCGCTGAAGCATTGAATCTTTGAAATCAAGCAAAATTATATCAAATAAAATCTATCCTAAATGACATAGAACTGCACTGGTTTTGCTTTGCTTTTATAGTACAGGGATGGGGTTTTCATTACTGTGGGATTTTGCAGAGAATTATTCTAGGCTTCCTACTATAATGATGACCATAGTAGCAGATCCTGGTGTAATAGGATGTTCTCTGTCAGATAAAGGGTACTCACTGTTATGTGGACATCTATCCACTGGGAACTTGACTGAGATTATAGTACAGGGGTGGGCAAACTTTTTGGCCTGAGGGCCACATTGGGGTGCGAAACTGTATGGAGGACCAGGTAGGGAAGGCTGTGCCTCCCCAAAAGCCCGGCCCGGCCCCCGTCCCCTATCCACCCCCTCCCACTTCCCGCCCCCCTCAGAACCCTCCACCCATCCAGCCCCTGCTCCTGCTCCTTGTCCCCTGACCACCCCCTCTGGAACCCCCACTCCTAAGTGCCCCCTCGGACTCCACCCCCTATCTAACCACCCCCACTCCCTATCCCCTGACTGCCCCCCCTCAGAACCTCTGCCCTATCCAATCGCCCCCTGTTCCCCGTCCCCTGACCGCCCCCTCCTGGGACCTCACACCCCTAACTGCCTCCCCCGGGACTCCACCCCCTATCCAACCCCCTCCCTCCCGCTCCCTGACTGCCCCCCAGAACCCCTTGCCCCTTATCCAACCCCTCAGCCCCAGCCCCCTTATGATGCCACTCAGAGCAGCATGTCTGGGAGCTGCGCTGGAGCGAGGCACGCTGCCACGCTGCCCTGCATGAGTGTGCAGCCCCACTGCCCGGAGTGCTGCCTGCATGGCTGCAGGGGGAGGAGGACAGCAGGGGAGGGGCCCGGGGCTAGCCTCCCGGGCCAGGAGTTCAGGGGCCGGGCAGGATGGTCCCGTGGGCTGGATGTGGCCCGCGGGCCATAGTTTGCCCATCTCTGTTATAGTCCATCAGATTGTAACATCAGTACTGGACACTCAGGTGGGCTGGATTTTCCCATCTCACTTCCAGTGTCCTCAGCCCTCCCATCTAAGACACTGCAAACCAGAAGTAAATGCAAAGCTGCCTAGCTCAGTAGCTTTTAGATCACCTGACCTAAACTTAGTTTTGATTCAGAAGTAATTTTGGCCACAAGCCCAGATCCAGAGCCTGGGAACTGGAAGGAGACTGGTTGCCGGAGGAGTAGGTCAAAGGCCCCAGGAGTGTAAACCTGGCTGTATTGAAATCAATAAGAATTTTGCTATGGACTTCAGTGGTGTCACTATTTCATCCTAGGAGTCCATCCCTGAAGTCTGAGCTGCCAGTGCAAGCCAGTCAAAGAAAAACATCCAACCACAAGGAGCCTAGGCCATAGGATTCAGTCCCTGCTGTGTGGTTTGTTCCCAGTCCCTACAAGTAGCCTTCTTTGCTCCTAAAACTTCAGAGGTCTCATGCTGCCAGTACTAAAACATTTTTGGAATTGTTAAACATTATAGATAACAATTTCCTAACTCAAAAAAGTGTTGCAGCCAACACAAGGGAATTCTTTATTAGGTCCTGTACTAACAGATAGAGAGGAACTGATCACTGAACTAAAAAAATGGTAGCTTAGGTATAAATGATCTTGATCACATTTATAACGTGCAAGCAGAATAAAGTTCAGACCAGTAATATATATACACCTGGTACTTTAATCGAGCCAATTTCACAAAGCTGAAAACAATTATGAGCCAATCAGCTGGGAGAAAGAATTTAATCAGAAAAATGTGAATGATTGGGAATAATTGAAGAACACCTTATTAGATGCCCAAAAAGTCACAATCGAGGAAGAAGTCTGCATTGGTTAAGGGGTGACTTGATTACAGTGTGTCAGTATCTACTTGAGGAATAGCTAATAATGGGCTCTTCAATCTAGCAGAGAAAGGTATCACATGTTCAAATGGATGGAAGTTGAAGCTAGACAAATTCAGACTGGAAATAAGGAGTAAATTTTTAACAGTGAGAATAATTAACCACTGGAACAATTTGCCAAAGGTCATGGTGGATTTTCCATCACTCAAAACTTTTAAATCAAGTTTGGATCTTCTTCCAGAAGATCTGCTCTAGGAATTGTTCGGGGGAAGTTCTCTGGCCTGCATTATGCAGGAGGTCTGACTAGGTGATCACAATGGTCTCTTCTGGCCTTGGAATCTATGAATATATAATATAATCTTGTTTGGGGAGATGTGGTGCCGCCAGGGTACCTTAGGTTGTGGGATATGATATACTGATGAATGTTCAGTGGTTACTGTATGGACAATAGGATGTTATAAAGCAGACACCAAATAGTTGAGTCCTCCTCCTCTCTAACTCGAAAGTAATAGCTTCAGAAATTGGACCATAGTGAAGGGAAACCTGTGCAATAAGTAACTGAATTTGTTATTGAATTTGTTAATGAGTTTACTACTAATGATTAATACTGGAACTCCTTTGCTTAGCAACAAACTCCTGAAAATAAATGTATCTATTTAACTACAAAGCAGGTAGGTATCCCCAGGGTGCTCCAAAAACTTGCCTCAAAGGTGACCCGTGGAGGGCCACCTCCAAGATCATTTCCATGAAACAGTCATCATATAAAGACTTTCAGTCACTAACAACCTGGACTAGATATACATCAGTGACAGTGGGGGAAGAAAATAGTACATCATCAATCATGTGAGCCAGTTGGCCCCCTTTAGCAAAATTTGCATTTTATGACAACTGAAGAATGATTGCCCGGCTCTGTAACAAAATGAGATTGTTCAGACAGATCTGTGAACCCCTTTTGGACGATTACAAAGGAAAACATACATACATTGCTACACTACGTTACTGTTTGTGATTTGGAGTTGGAGAATGACCTCTAGTGGCAGATTGGTAATGAGACATTTATTATTGAGAAAAGTGTCAACCATTCAACTTTGAAACTGTACTGTATGTAGCTATGTAACTGTAAGGCGGATTTCTATGTACCACATCTTTAAGAGTAAAGTGAGCCCCTCACACCCATCCCTGCCAACTGCCTTTGCACTAGAATACTCCCAGTGGGGCAGGTTAAGATGGCTTCTATTACAGATTGAGTCATACAAACTGTGCTCTTTTACACTCTCTCCTTCATAAGACCTTACACAATTTTTTTTCCCCATAGTTGGCTACAAAAGTTCATGGATATCTACACTGAGTTTCCTCAGAATCATTCCGCTAGAAGAGCAGGGTTTGCCCCACTGTGGAACTAGCAGTGGGATTTAGCAGAAATAAATAGATATTGGGACACCCACGGAAGTCACTACAGAGAAGCTAAGGCTTTCTGCACTGTTCCCTAAGCTTCCCTCTTCCCTTCATGTGGGAGGTTGGCTGCAGCATGTAGAGGGAGTTATGTCTAGTTTGACTAGCAATGACTCCTAGGTGGATTCTCACTCGGAAATCCACCCAGAACTGAGTGGGATCAGGAAGTGGAAAGAAGTGGTTCCTTGCCCTCTTTGCTGGCCCCAAGTCATGAAACCCAGATTAAACAAAAGGGCCTTCAAGAGAGCTGGAGGCAAATAAAGGTCCCATCTCAGATTTGGGGACTGTTGCCATGTATTTTAACACCCTCTACTTTTTGTACCAGAGAATAACCCCACGTGTAGCTCCATGTATTTTAGGTCTCTCTGTACAATTGCTTTAACCAACATACAAGGAAATGGAAGATGGTAAAGGGTGAACCAAGGTAAGTTCCTATCTGAGAATTATTTTAAAAAGAACTAGAATACTGAACAATAGTAAGTACAGTCACACCATTGTAAATCAGGAATGACTCCAGTGAAGTCAATGGAGTTTCTTTCATGTGAAACTAGCATAAAAGAGAGGAGTATCAGGTCCCCAGAGTACCTCTCACACACCTGCCTGTACATTAAATAATTTCTACATGAAGAGCATGAGGCTATTATTTAAGAAATTGTTTTAATGTATGCTATGAAAGCACCACTCAAACTCTTCTAAAAATACTTTTTTAATTTAAAACTCTGCGTCACGTATCAGGTCTGGAGCTTTTCCTGCTGGGCTCTGCCTGACTTCTCTAGTCAAATCTCATGTTCATGAGTTCTCTGGGTCGGTGTATCCCAGAACGCATTGCTACTCTTCTGACTCAAGTGAAGTAACAGATTCAGGAGAGCTAAGGACAAGAGTTGATCAAGTAGAGATTGCCAGGTCCACTGAGACCATAAGAGGGATTTCAGCAAAATTATTGGAGGAAGATTTTTGGGAAGAACAAAGGAGTTTCAACAAATGGTTGGAAACCTAGCCAAGAGCTTAGATGTGGCTCTTCTTTCAGTTTGGAATGAGGGTTGGACAAGTTTTTATTCTTTATGAGCCATATTAAGCATACATAAGCAGTTTCTGCTTTTCCTGGAAACACAGACTGTCCATGTTGCACTTTGAAGAAAAGGACTGAGCCCTAACTGGAGCCGTATAAAACTCAGTCCTGTGGTTCACAATGGGTTTGAACCTTTTATGCTTTGTTTGGTTTGTTTGTTTGTTTCTTTTAACCTGGGGTTATTCCTGAGGAGTTTCACTCTGAATTTTACATTCAAACTCACCCCAAACTCAAAGCCAAACTTAGCTGAAGCCAACGATTTGGTGTGGTTTCATGTAGAAATCATTATTATTTATTTATATTGTGGTAGTGCCCACTCAAGGATCTGGGCCCAATAGTTCTAGACACTGCTAACAAATGTAATGAAAAAACAGTTGCTGGCTCGCAGAGTTCATAAGTAATGTGAGACTGTCTAATTTCTCATGCCTGCCACCCAAAATGATAGGTCCTGCTCAACTGCCCATGGAAAGGGAAGATTTGAAAATAGGCGCAGATATAATCAAAACTAAGCCTGAAATATAGTTCAAGTTATTCAAAAGGTTTGCCAAACTGGTTTCAGTAAAACAGTGCCAAATTTTGTGTTCAAAACAAACCCCCAAACCTGGTGAAAATTTTGGCTGATGTAACAAAAGTCTCACACAGATCGTGCCCTAATGATTATCTTAAATTGGCCCAACTCATCTCAGTTCACAAACTGAATGTAGTAGTTTGAATTTATTGCCAAGCCTAATTTGCAAAAGGAGAAATGTCGGATTTTTATATGTACCCATTTCATCCCCAGGCTGTGATATGCTTCAATCACTATTGACTGCAAGTTAAGGAGAGGCTGACAGCTAGCATGTCAGTTATTTTAAGATATCTGTTGCTGTCAAATTCAAAACTCCAGAGAAAACAAACAAAATACAGGATTTCAAACAGATGTGAAATCAGAACTGACATCTCCCTCAAGGATTTTCCATTGTGCCTGCTGTACTATTTTAAAGCTAAGATTTCCCAGATGTTTAGAAGAAATGTTTGAGGGATATTTTCTCATGATGACTGCAACACTCTTGGATTTAACCTTTTCCTAATGTATTTTAATTAATTTAAACCCTAGCAGTTATTCTGCAATCCCTGTTCTGTTACCATAAGAACATAACAATGGCCATACTGGATCAGACCAAAGGTCCATCTAACCCAATATCCTGTCTTCCGACAGTGGCCAATGCCAGGTACCCCAAAGGGAATGAACAGAACAGGTAATCATAAAGTGATCCGTCCCCTGTCACCCATTCCCAGCTTCTGGCACCAAGGTAACCATAATACAATAATGAAAATGGGGCTTAGCAAGTTTGGATGTCTCGGACAGGTTCTGAAAGCTGCTCGTTTCAAATTTGGGGACATACTCTGCTATTTAGAACAACAAAATATGGCAGAGAAAACTTGAAAACTGTGGAAGGGGTAGAGCAGCATCTCCAATGAGTATTCCCTCCTGCCTTCAGAGGCCATGAAGATACCAGTGCTCTAACTTTGTCAAGGCCAGGCCTCTACTGCTTTGAGCCACGGTCGAGCAGAGGAGCAGCCACTCTCAATGGCATGCTAGATAACTGGTGGTTTAGTGAGTGAAAATCCACTTGTAATTTACTGCTGATGGGACTAACAGTAATTCTCACAGGGAATGGGGGTTAGGGTGCCGATAAATAGGCAAAAACAACATGGCTCCCTTTTGAGCTGTGCGGTCATGGTAATGGAAGGAGGCCAGTTAGCTGGTTGGGTGGGAGGATGCATCATAGGGATCCATGGGAATCTGTGGATCCACTTCTACTGCAAGTCCGCTTCCCTCACATCCCACACCCTACCCTTCCATGCCCCTCTCCAAACCCTTCACTTAGGGGGAATTAGGCAAAAGCTCCTCGAGTTCAAGGTTTTAACACTGTCTAGACTCCTTGGAAGGATAGCAGTTGGCTCCTGGGTCAGAAGTGCCAGAGAATGTACTGTTTTTCTGATGCCAAAGAACCACTAAAGATCATAATATTAAAAGATAGCAACAAGTTCAATCTCCCCAGAGACTTACTATCCCATGAGCCCAGCACAAATTGTATGAGATCTCTATGTAGCCGAGAAGCCAAATAGGGCAGAACATTCGTGGATCAAGTAGGGCACCAAGCTATTTATCTTAAGGTTTCTGAGCCTTGCAAATTGTTCTGGTTTGTGTTTGGCTAAGATTCTAGCTGGTCATGTTCCTTTAAAATAAAACCAGTTCACTCATCCAATACTATATAGTCTTTTTATTAGACTATTGCAAATTACTTTATTTTGTCTCTCTTGCTAAACCCATACATAAACTGCACAGTGATTTAAATGCTGTGGCTAGATTGCTTACATTCACTGCCCATAATCACCATATTACATCAGAAATCACGTCATATAATTGGCTTGGACTTGCCTGACATTGATTTTAACCTAGCATTTATGGTCTGCAAGGGTGCAAATGGATTGGGCCTGGTGTACACTGCTGGCAGAAGGTTTCTTGTCACCCTCTCGCTGCACTCCCTTACTCTGACACATGCTCAGATGTTTTTCAGTAAGCTAAGAGCTGTTTGTTCTTCCATCAGTAACGGTAACATTAAAGTCCTTTGAAGCTAGGCCATTAGTCTCTTAGGGCACTAGTTTAAAAATGTTCTATTACTGTTTTAAAAACAGCAGTTTTGCCTGGTCTACACTGACTCAGCCAGTTGTTTAGCCCACATGGGCAGAAAGCATTTGCAGACCTCTGTTGTAATAAAGTAATTTCCTAGCAAAGATAAAACTTCCAGTGTAGACAGGGCCATACCCACCCAAACTCATCGTGAAGCCACATCAAAACCTTACGTTAACAGTGTTTTTTTATGTGGGTAGCTGACGTTTGCCACAAAATGATGGCGGCTGTTTTCCTATAACCCTCTGAGAGGTTACTGAAATGAGAGGCACTGTAGAATTAGAGCTCAGTTTGTCTTTTTTTGTGGAAAAAATATGGAGTATATTATACTCATACCACATTATGCACGTATATCTATTTTCAAAATAAAAGACAAACAATTATGGCACAGAAGATCTATAAAATGAGGTTTATAGGGCCAGTTACTGTGTGGACAGAAGAGGACTAATTAACGTAATTTTAAAACTGCTCATTTTTCTGCTAACTTAAAAAAATATGGTTTCAGAGTAGCAGCTGTTTTAGTCTGTATTCGCAAAAAGAAAAGGAAAGCTTATGCTCAAATAAATTGGTTAGTCTCTAAGGTGCCACAAGTACTCCTTTTCTTTTTAAAAAAATATGCGGCTAATTCACTAGCTTAATAATGTAAGTGGGCAGATGTCACCACATTTGTTCAAAAGGATCTAAAATGAGACATATCTGAACAATCCCATGTTCAAAATAAAAGTGGGAAAATATTCCATGTCATAAGAACTTCTTCTATATGCTGCACTGTTTCTTGGCTGCAATGATGAGAGTAATACATTATAAGAGTAATGTTTATTGCAGTTTTAATTGGAGATGGAATGGAATACAAAACTAGAAGGGCTCTGTTTCCCAGATCAAAGTTTAATACAGTTCAAAATAATAGCAATCTCATCAGAACAACTGGTTTCCACCATTTGGGAACAAAATCTTGCAAGATTTGTAGTACCAAATATCAAAATCCTAGTTGTAGTTTGGCCCTGAATTTGAACTCTAGCCTGAACCAAATATCGATCCAAACATCTTTCTACTTGGGCTAACGCAGTGTAAAATACTTTCATCTCCCACATCAATATAAAGTGTATATTTTCAGTATCTAGAATATATCTCATTCTTCATCTTATGCCACGGGATTTATTTTATCACTCCAGACTATGTCCCACTTCCTTCATCATTACTTACAGATAAGTTTTAAATCCCAAATAGTAGAGCTGGTAAATATTTTCCACAAAATAATTCAAAAGAAACAAAAATAATATTCTCAAAACTTTTCACAGATATCCCCTAGTTTTTCAACAAAAAACTGAACATCTATTTTATTTATTACTATTTATTTATTTGGCATTTTGGTAACATTTATAGGTTTTTTGGGGGTGGGGGGGGCGGGGCTTTTGTCCCCCAAATTGAAAAATTTTGAATGAATCAAAAATTTCCTGCAAATTTGTTTTTTAAAAGAACAAGGATTTATTAGAAAAAAAGCTTTGATAGAACATTTTCAACCAGCTTTACTGAATGGTGGGTTGGTTATTAACTAGTGGCCGACCTTGGAAGCTTTGCAAATGCATTAACCCTTGTCTTGGGGAATTGTTTTCCTTACCCTTTGTTCATTTCTTCCTTAAAAAGACAAAAAAACAATCTTGGAAATTATGGGCCAAAAAAGTATTAACACAGTGCAAAGGTTGCACAGTTAAAAATCACAAAGTCAAAAAACAACTATAAGGGCTGAAATCCTGACTTCATTGACATGAATGGCAAAACTCCTATTGACTATAATAGGAGTCATGATTTTCTTCAAGGTCCCAACAACTATATTAATTTAGCAGCATTCCCCATATGTACCATTTTCTATCCCTCTTTTTCTTGTTAAAGCGAGTTAGCATACTTCTGTTGAGGCTGACGGATGGGTATTATGCATGATAGCTAAGTTAACATTGCAGCTGGAACCTTGGGCCAGATCCTCAACTTGTATAAAAGTTGTTGTAGCTCGGTTGTAATTCATAGAGCTGTGATATTTTACCTCAGCCGAGGATCTGGCCCCTTACCTTTGTTGATGCCTGGCTTTTTGTTATTTTAACTGTACAATTGTCAGACTGTCCATCTAGTGCGGAATCCTTTCTCCAAGGGTGGACAGCGGCAGATGCTTCTGAGGGAAGTGCCAGAAACAATGCAGCAGGCAGTTATGGGATGACCTGCACATAAGGAAAGTTCATTGCTATTAAAGTTTTACTGAATTGGGGAGCCCCATTTTAAGGAGGATTCCAGTGGTCACTTCATGAGGGGGTCCAGTAGAGTCATGTTGCTGAAGTGTTTGTGGGTTCCAGGGCCAGCATAGATGGTCCTTACCTCTAGTCATGTCAGAGAATCTGTGGGTTTTGGAGGTAGAACTTCAGTTTGATCCAATGAGGCTCCCCCTATTTGATTAAACAATTTGGAAGGAAATCCATGAGGTGAGAGTTTTCCTCTCTATGTCTCTATCCATAGGAAAGGTCAATCTGGTCCTAAGTTAGGAACTATTATGCAGCTGGAGGTGTCATAATGCCTAAAATCTTGAGTTCTTGACAACTGGATATTTTTGCAACAGAAAAGACTTAACCTCTCCCCACTTTCCTGGCTAAATTTGAACTGGCTAACAACAATGTGGCCTACCTAGATTCCCTCTGTAGTTTCAAATCCATCTTGAATTGTTGTATAGTGTTGCTGTGCGTTGGTCGTGAAAGCATCTCTCTGCTACTGTAGAAGTCGCTCCCTTTCACTGGTAAGGGAAGTGACCCAGATATGTAAAGCTTGGGGAGCGCTTTGCGTTGCGTAGATGAAAGAGACAATATAAACGTGAGTACCATTATATGTAAACAAGTGTCACTGTCTAATTTGTTTTCTGCTACATGCTTCAGGAGGGTATGGCAACATTTTGAATTAGATTTTATAGAAATCCATGATTTTTTATTTTCATAAAAGATGACTTTATATTTTCCCAAACATATATCTTTCCTCTGTCCCATAAAAAACCCTCCTTACAACAGCAAACTAAAATAAGTAAACCAAAACACAAATATAATATATGTAGGCTGTAGTGTGAAATTACTGAAGTTCATCTAAAGATCAGTAGTGTAGTAGTAGTATGTGTAGTAGTTAATGTATTTTGCATACCAAATATAGTGAGATGAAAATGTATTTTAGGATTTATGGCTCTGTAATCAGAAAATATTATGTTACTATATAGACAAGGTGGGTGAGGTAATATCTTTTATTGGACCTACGTCTGTTGGTGAGAGAGACAAGCTTTCGAGCTTACACAGAGCTCTCCTTTCACTCTGGAAAACTAACTCAGAGCGTACCTCACCCACCTTGTGTCTCTAATATACTGGGGCCAACACAGACACAGCACTACTGCATGTTACTATATCTCATTTTGATGAGAAGAAAAACTCGGGAATTGAGACCTTGAACTAGTATTCTCTCCATTGAACACTAGAGGTCACCAAAGCCACAGACACAATTAAAGGGTTTGATTCTGATGCTTTTGAGCATTTCAGACAGATGCTTCAACCTCACTCCTGTGACTTTGATTTAGCTCTTACTGGAAGCCCTTTGGCTTCTCATTTTTAAGAAGAGTGAACCGCTCTGACTACTTCTTCCAAGCATTAAATGTCTAAATGTATGGTTATGTAGCTAGTTGAAAGAGAAGGGTGTTTCATGGAAATATGATTTATTTGTCCCTCAGATACTTGAGAGCTCCTTGGCTGATACCTGCTATATTTGAGTTCTGAGTAATGTTGTTGAGACAGAACCACAGAACACCCAGCAGAAACACATGTCGTTTCAAATGAAACAGCATGGCCCATTTCAGGGAAGAAACAGTACTCCTTTACTGGTTCCATATGTGGTGTCTGAAGGGTTCAGTGAAGCAGAACATTCAAGAGCACCGATTGCATTTTTGATTAAGCGAAAACACTACCTTTTAATACATTCACGATTTTGAATTTCTAGAACCAGTGCTTATGACAAAATACCCCAGGCCCCATGAGTGTGGAAGAGCCAGGAAATGTTCAGATATCTGTATATATTATACACCAGAAAACAAACACTCCTTAAAGAAATTATATTCATTCTTCAACTATAAAAGATGGAAATCAATTTGAAGAAAATGTTTTCTACCTTCCACATTGACAGTTTAAATCAGTGATCAGTTTGTATGCAAAAATCAATGAACTGTATTTATGTAACACATGAGACGGATGCAACTCTAGAATAGGCTTTTTAGCAATGATTCATTTCATAGCAATATACAACTAGTGGAGTGTAATAAAAATACTATTGTACTTGCGGGCTTCTGACTAGACTCAGATGGTACTAGCTAACAAAAAGTCTTCTCAGTAAGTAGAAAGTTATTCCTTCTTTAAGAAGCTACTCAAACCTTGCTTTGTCACAAGAATTGACAGCCCTTGAACACTAAAGCAATCCAAGATTGAAATTTTGGTACACCCATAAACCCTAAAAATCAAGCAAGTAGCTATACCACACAGTTTTTATTCATGCTTGTTTTCATCATGTAGCCTTCATCTGACTTTGAACTTCATTTCACTTTGAGGTAGAGTACATAGGGATTTTTTTTTTTTAAGTTATGCAAAGTTAAAAGTTAAATCAGACAGGGGAAATCTTACCCTTGAAAGAAATCAAAACAACTGGACACTGTAAGTTATATATTTTCACTACTTTGTTTAAAGTAGCCCATTGCTGTACTTAAAACACTTCACATCAGTGTGTTATTTATGCTGCTGTAAACATATAGAAAAGCATGAAAGTCACTTTTTCCACTGCATTCAAGGAGACAAATTTAATACTACAGCTATTGGAAATCTGTTTTATGATTCATGTGAAAGGTGTAGTTAAATGCAATGCTAGCTGCACACTGTAACAGCCTAAACACTGCAAGTACTAGACAGTTGTTAGCTGAAAGAAAACATATTGGACTAGATTCATTGGCATGCTCAAACTTTTTTGCACCTCTCCACAAAGCATTTGGAGTGTACTTAGGAATCTGGCCCAGTATATTTAATAAATACATTCTAATACTGAGACAGTCCATGAATGAAGAGTATCGGTTATATAAAGATAGCTATAGTGTGGCCTAATGTGATCTAATATTAACAAGGGAGGAATCTCAGAACAGCAGGGCCATCAGGGAACTGGTTACAGTTCCTTGATTCTAAAGGGGCAGAGATCATACACTGGCTCTTGTAGCAGGCTGGAGCATCTTGGAGGCTCCTTTAACTTCTGCCTGATAATCCCCTTTAGGGGCCGTGTGCTAGCTGAGCATAACCAGAACGCAGCGTGCTGTGACTACATCACTTCCCTTCTCATACCCAACCTCAGCCTATCCCTTGAGCTGAGACAAAGTGTGAGAGAGGGAGGTGAAGGGGCCAGCTCCACACCAGCTGAAAGCTCCCAAGCTAGGGCATTCAGTTCTGCTTGCTTTCTGCCCCCATCTGTGCCACTCAAGCAGTGCAAAGAAGCTGGAACACAAACCAGAATCTGGCCCCATATGCCTGAAGACCTACAAAGTGAGTCAGAGCCACTTTCTTTTAAACAATTGTTATACTTTAGCTTAACCCCACTGTCATCATTTAAAGCCCAGTATCTCTGCGGAACTAACAATTTGAAAGTCAGAATAACTCATTATGAATTAAGGACCTGATCCAAAGCCAATTGAAGACAATACGAGGCTTCAAAAGGCATTGGATCAGGCCCTAATGATTACTTGGTCTTTAGCACCCAGTTTTGTTGATGTTCAGGGCACGCTGCAAAGCCCATCTCTTTTCTCAGGCTTTTGCAGATGGAGGGCTGAGCTGAGGGGTGGAATGCGGGATTGTGAATGTGGAGTCAGGGGCATTGCACACTGGTTTCAGGGAAGGTGCTGACTTTTTTATTGTATTAGTTTATCGTAGTCTTACTATTTGGTGAATGTGTCTAGAGGCCTGGAAAAGCCTTGTGAGTGTATATATAATTCTACAGTAAATAAAGCTTCTTTCCTTCATATAGCCATCATGTGGCTCTGGAACAAAAAGTCAATGTCAGATCCGACAAATGTAATATCTCATGCACATAACCATTTTGCTCATCTTTTTGCTCTTCAATTTCACCTTCATCATGTTGTAAAAGCACTTTGGATTTTAATTATTTTTTTCCTAAAAATAACCGTTCTGTCAGAAAGATCTGACTCCTACAACTGAAAAATGTGGGAAACACCATCTGGAGGAAGAAAAGGAGGACTTGTGGCACCTTAGAGACTAACAAATTTATTTGAGCATAAGCTTTCGTGAGCTACAGCTCACTTCATACTCCAAGGAAGGGCGAATCCCAGTCTGAAGTTTTGCATTGACTTTTGTGAATCCTTTTTTCTTCATAGATGAAACCCAAGTGATTTTCAAGAGAAAAATCAGTTTTTAAAAAATTAACTGGCAAGATCCTCATCCCTACTCTAGCTGCTTTCCACTGGTCTGGCAGTGCAAAGCTGCCCTAAAGCAGGTTTCCTCAGCCACTTGAGATTCCCTGTGCTGTAGCAGTATGTATGTATGTATTATGCATGCAACTTCCTACCCAGTCCCTGGCTCAGGATGTATGTTCAAGAAAAAGGGGACCTAGCCAAGGCACTCTGTTTGGAAGTCCCTGGCTACTAGAATAACTTTTTGGGGACCCTGTTCAGCCTGTAAAAGTCAGGAAAACGCTGAGGCACCAGACCGTGCAGCTGGGCCCCCAATTTGGGGAAAGGGGTCACAAAGGTGGCGTAAACACCCCTCTGAACCTTTCAAATCAGGGACTTCTGACCATGTACTGAGTGCAGCATGGCAGGTCCAGAGGATGTGGCCCCATGTTTTTTCCTATCAAGTCTGTGTTATGCCTGCAATGAAGATAACGATGAAAGATAACTTTGTGTTCTGATAGCAAGGCAGGGACATTCTCCCAGACTAGAGACCAGTTGCCCAGAGACCATGTAGCTGCTAGATTGCAATGGAAATCAATGTGCCAAACAGAGAATATAGCGTGTGTGTTGGGGGGAAATGCACAAAATTTATGGCTACCCATTGCATAAGAAAGTCTGGGTGCTATTTTTGTTTCACTGGTGATCATGGAACTGTTAGTAGACTTTATCCTAATTTAATGCATATTTCTGATCCAAAGTCCTTTTATGTGGCTCTGCATGGAAAAGGGCTGTGATATTTGTCACAGAAAGTTGAAACTGATTAATCTGCTTTTAGAATTTTTAATGTTTTATAAATTAGAACGGTTAAGAAGACATAGTTGTGAGTGCAAGCTCTTGGTACAGGCAGGAGCCACAGAATCACAGCGGAACAACTTTTCCACCCACTTCAAATTCTCATGGAGCAACGGAAACAACAGAAAAACATGGGCAAAACCAGAAGAGAGCATGAACACACTTAACCCCTGACATGCCGTGAAACATATCTCAGCCATTGCTCAGTTTTTTAGACAGTTATGCAGCCTCTCCAACAAAAGTAAACTTGCTGTGCTATGAAATCTTGGCAGGTCACATTTAAAAATGCCAGATGCTCTGCACATTCTGGTGGCAATCTGGATCTTGGGTTTGTTATATTTTCTTCCATGCTAAAATTATATTCAGAACATCCACATGTCATGGGTAGTTTAGCAACTCAAAGGTGACACAGGCAACAATAGGTCAGTATGATTTTTCTTTCTTGTATTCAAAAGATAGGATCGGCTATGATACCCTTAAGTGGTTCGCTGAGGCAGCAGGACACCATTTCTGGCATGGATTGCTCAACCTGCATCTAGATTAACAAAGAAATTACCTGTGACAGATTTCTTCTAAAGCTATCTGTGAAATCCCCAGTCAAAGAAATTCTGCTATTGCCACGATTTTGAAATACTGAATACAATAAGGAAGGGCTTGAGATACTATTGTGCCAGAACTCTTTTGCCCTTTCTTTGTATTCTAAATTCCCTGCTTAACCAATCACTGTGAGGGTTTTTTGCCAAGTCCTATGGAAGCTATGGATCTAAGCCATAACCTTTGGATCCATTAACATGGCAAGCATATGTCAATTTGCACATGCCTTGTAACCTTTCATCATTTCACCAATGGTCAATGATTTTCTGAGCCACACTGCTGCATAACCAGTGTGATCCTTCTTCAAATACATCTAAACCATTAAAATGCTCTGTGAAAAGTAAAGCTGTTTGAACAAGACAACATTCTGTCAAACTTGTTTTTGACATTTATTTCTTGTTCCCGTCCCTCCCCAAAATGCAAAATTTGAAAGTCAGAAATTGGAAATTTCATCAAATATTGAAAAAATTTGACCATTTCTTATGAGAACCATTTCATGTGCCAAAAGCCCTAGCGGCGTTATGACTGGACTTGTGGAAACTGTCTCAAATTAGACAAGGATCTTGTATAATTGCTGTATCTATAGCTGTGCCTGTTCATTAATATATATATACACACACACACAAAGCAGAATTGCATCTTTTTGTAATATACAGTATCAGTTCTTCTCTGGGTCAAATTTATTCAATGAACAATATAGTCATGACTTTGGGAGAACGACTAAAATGACCCATAAGTTTTCTGGCTGTGGGAATCAAATTCTGTGCTTTCCAATCATTTTCCAGAAACTCCAATGATAAAATTAATACAATGTGCAAAACAAAGGACATACCTTAGGATCATAAGCAAAAAGCTTCTGTATATGGCAATGCAATGGTTAGCACCAGCAGTAGCAATGCACAGCTGTAGAAAAAAAGCTTTCCTCCTTACACAAATACTTTGCTTCATTTAGGTACCGACTGCATATATTTGCTTCAGTCTCTGTTTTTAGCCAAAGGATTTTACTCCCTTTTGCTGCTACGTTGCAGCCTGAAATATATATTTGTTCTTTGTTTTCCAAATAGTATTACCAATTATTAGACATTTTTATGACTAAAAATATAATCCACAGTTACATTATACAGGGTAAAAATGTACAAGGAATATCACTGCTTCAGGACATACGACAACCACTAACTGCCTGGAGTTAGGAAGGAAAAAAAATTCCAAAACCAAAACAAAAAACTTTGCCTATGAGCAGATTATTATGTTAAATTAAAGACAGAATAAGGCTTGGAATTGGTGTAAAAGGCAAAAGGCAAGGGGCACAGCTAAATAAATCAAGGGGCACAGCTAAATGAACACATTAAACTCACAACAATTAGATTCTCCCCAAATAAAAATATCCCTTCTAACAAAAGTAATCAAAACCCCACACAGACAGGGGTGCTGGAACAATTTATATAGTGGGGGTGCTGAGAACCATTGAACTAAACTCTAACCCTCTCTATAATGGAAACCACTTCAAGCCGGGGGTGCACCAGCACCCCCATCACCCCTAGTTCCAGCATCTATGCTCACAGATTTAAAACAAGCACAAGCCAAGAGCTTACCTGCAGGTCTCAGGTGAGTGAAGCATACACATTGTCCCATATCTGGATCTCTTTAGGTATGACCAAAAATTAAATACAGTTACAGGTACTTAAAAATCACAGGCCTGACAATTGCTTGTGTGCAGTGTGATACCTATACAAACTTTCAGCTCTGCGTGAACACTCACCAGGCTGTGCACCTACTGTCACTGAACCAGACTTTTCTCAGCCTGGAGACCTTTCCTAACTAAGAAGGTGCAGAGAGCAAACAATGGATGAGGAACTGGCTGTGTCATCTTGCTATGAAACAGGCAGACTTCTCACTGAGCAGAGCAGGTTCCGGATGGCTCAAACCCTAGCCTTTCCTTGGCCTCCAGAGCAATGGAATGGAAGCCTAACTAGTGAGGGACTTCTGCTAGTTATGGACTCTGCAAGCTTTATCCCTTTGCAGGTGACTGCTAGACTGGGAGAACTGGCTTCTCTCTCTTTATTTGATACTTTCAATAGCCAAGGCACTTCAGAGGTGTGTGGAGAGTCACCCCTTATGATCTGGGTAGCATCTGGGCAGTGGGGTATCTCTGGCTGAGAGGTAATATGAAATTCTCTCCCATACTGAGCAGAGAACAGGCCAGGAGCTACACTTCTTTCTGTGGCTGGAAGCTGACACCCAGCAACCAACTTCTTCCCCCCATGTCTGTCCACGATGTTCACTGGAGATTTTTGGGCAGGTCTCAGCCATGTGTAGGCTATCAGAGTTCAACTTCTGCAGTTGGTTGCCCTAGCATGTCAGTCAGGCCTCTGGTCTGGTAACGCCTCCTCCTTTTCCACAGCTGGGCTGCATCTCAAACACAGGTTACACAGGTAGTTCCAGTTCCTCATCTTTTGCCTCTGTGCTGCTCATTGTCTGTGTGAGCTGCTGGAAGCTTGTCTCTCTAGCCCACAATAGGGCCGGGGGCTACATAAAGAATCTACAACTGGATCATAATTAACAGTTCTGGTGATGTAAGAGCCAGGCTAGACGCTCATTCATACTCTCCCAGTTGTGTTGATTTCATAGGGCTAACCTGATTAAAAAGTAGTAAAACTTTATATTAGTCATTATTGCAAGCAGTTGTGATTGTGAATGAACGCAGATAACAGATTGGCTCAGCAAGAAACTGCCACTTTTACACAGTCGTTCTTGTTGGGCTTGGTAATTCAATTTATTAGCACTCTAGCTTTTCACCTCTGGAAACATGTCTAAGGACACCAGTGACAGTGAATTTGATGGATTTATTTTATTCTGTCTTTGTGTGCACCACAAATCCACCACATAATTTAACACCACTTGAGTTCCTTGTTTAGGAGAAGCTCTGGGGTGGAATAGCAAGGGGGCAAGAGATTAGAACTGAGATGCGCTGTCAGTGGTATGTGAAGAAATAATGCAGTAGCACCCGCACTCTGCTGGAATAAGCAGTAGTATCTGATATCTTTGTGAGAACAATATCTTATATTGTGTTCTCTCTCTAGATTGTAAGCTTCTCAGGCCTGGGAGGATGATTTCTTAGACACATTATAATGTATATACACACAGGGTATATATAACATTCCCTTTCTCTTCTGGATGCTCAAAGCAGAATAATGAGACAGTCCCACTGGACCTTCCTCCAAGGCCCTTCTGCCCCAAAAGTATTTAAAGAAGAAAACAATACATCTTTTTCACATGTGTTCTCCACTTCCCAAGCAGCCTGTCACTTGGTTCCTGGAGAGGAGACACTGAGCCTCAATATTCATGATACAACTGTTCTGAGCACAGTTAGGACACTGAAGCATCAATAAGCTCTACGGTGTCATGTGGCCCCTAGCCTAACACAGAGGGTACTCTAGCTATAGGCAAACTGGGCAGCTGCCTAGAGTAGCATATTTCTGAGGGCAGCGGATTGGTGGCTGCAGGGAATGAGACTGGCACGGCTGCCTGGAGAAAGAGATAACCAGCCAGGGCTCTGAGGCACAGGAAGTGGCCCACACCTGGGCTGCCAGGCAAGCGCTCCCTCTCCCTCCTCAAACACTCTCCCCCCACCCTACCCCCCAGCACAAGTTAGATTGTGGGCATGGCCATAGCTCGGAGGCCGAACAGCTTGGGGCTGCCTCTGGTGGCACCGTGAGCACTGCCAAGGCTTTGCACACAAGCGCAGTGACCCATCTGGCTCCATGTTGTCACCCCAGCCACCCCAGACCCAGCTCCTGTCAGCCCTGCTGCCTAAGCAGCCTCCAGCCCCTGGCACCGCTGTTTCAACTTGACTTCTGGGTTCAGGAGGCTGGGTTCACTGCACATGCTCACTGCACAGGTTCACTGCACAGGCTCTGAGCCCAACAGCAGGAAGCTCATCTGGAAAGGTACAGGGCTTGCTGGGACCCAGGAAGAGGGTATTGGCTAAGGTTGTGAAGTGCAGGGGAGGGAGGTTGGGTGGAGGGTGTGGGCTTGGAGGGCAGGGGGTGCATAGTGTGGGGGGGCGAGGTAGGGGCCTGGTAGTGCAGGGCCTCAGATGCAGGTTGGGCTAGGTGTGGGAGGTGAGACACAGAGACACCCCCACACACACACTCTGTCCAGCTCCTATGAGAGGGAGATCAGTGCTTCAAACTCGGGTGGCTTCATGCTAGGCAGGGGATCTGCGCTGCCCATTAACTGAGGCACTGGGAGCTGTTGCCTGCCAGGACCTGCATGTCATACTATTTCCATCCAGCAGTGTCATGTATTTCTTGTACGTGATAGGTTGCAGGGCTGCTGCTAGCAGGTCATAAGAACATAACAAGAACAGCCTTACTGGGTCAGACTAAAGGTCCATTAAGCCCAGTATCCTGTCCTCTGACAGAGGCCAATGGCAGGTGCCCCAAAGGGAATGAACAGACAGGTTATCATCAAGTGATCCATGCCCTGTCACCCAATCCCAGCTTCTGGCAAACAGAGGCTAGGGACACCATTGCTGCCATCCTGGCTAATAGCCATTGATGGACCTATCCCCCAAGAATTTATCTAGCTCCCTTTTGACCCCTGTTATAGTATTGGCCTTCACAACACCCTGTGGCAAGGAGTTCCAGAGGTTGACAGTGTGTTGAGTAAAAAAATACTTTCTTGCGTTTGTTTTAAACCTGCTATCTATTAATTTCATTTGGTGGCCTCTTGTTCTTGTATTATGAGAAGGAGTAAATAACACTTCCTTATTTACTTTCTCTATACCACTCATGATTTTATAGACCTCTATCATATCCCCCATTAGTCACCTCTTTTTCAAGCTGAAAAGTCCCGGTCTTATTAATCTCTCCTCAGACGGAAGCCATTCTATACCCCTAATAATTTTTGTTGCCCTTTTCTGAACCTTTTCCAATTCCAATATATCTTTTTTGAGATGGGGCAACCACATCTGCACCCAGTATTCAAGGTGTGGGTGTACCATGGATTTATATAGAGGCAATATGATATTTACTGTCTTATTATCTATCCCTTTCTTGATGATTCCCAACATTCTGTTTGCTTTTTTGACTGCCGCTGCACACTGAGTGGATGATTTCAGAGAACTATCCACAATGACGCCAAGATCTTTCTTGAGTGGTGATAGCTAATTTAGACCTCATCATTGTATATGTATAGTTAGGATTATGTTTTCCAATGTGCATTACTTTGCATTTATCAACATTAAATTTCATCTGCCATTTTGTTGCCCAGTCACCCAGTTTTGTGAGGTCCTTTTGTAACTCTTTGCAGTCTGCCTGGGACTTAACTATCTTGAGTAGTTTTGTATCATCTGCAAATTTTGCCACCTCACTGTTTACCCCTTTTTCCAGATTGTTTATGAATATGTTAAATAGGACTGGGCCCAGTACAGATCCCTGGGGGACACCATTATTTACCTCTCTCTATTCTGAAAACTGACCATTTATTCCTACCCTTTGTTTCCTATCTTTTATCCAGTTACCAATCCATGAGAGAACCTTCCCTCTTATCCCATGACTGCTTATTTTGCTTAAGAGCCTTTGGTGAGGGACCTTGTCAAAGGCTTTCTGAAAATCTAAATACACTATATCCACCGGATCTCCTTTGTCCGCAGGCTTGTTGACCCCCTCAAAGAATTCTAGTAGATTGGTAAGGCATGATTTCCCTTTACAAAACCATGTTGACTATTTCCCAACAAATGATGTTCATCTATTAGTCTGACAATTTTGTTCTTTACGATAGTTTCAACCAATTTGCCCAGTACTGAAGTGAGGCTTACTGGACTGTAGTTGCCAGGGTCACCTCTGGAGCCCTTTTTAAAAACTGGCATTACATTAGCTATCCTCCAGTCATTTGGTACAGAAGCTGATTTAAATGATAGGTTACAGATGACAGTTAGTAGTTCTGCAATTTCACATTTGAGTTCCTTCACAAGTCTTGGGTGAATACCATCAGGTCCTGGAGACTTACTACTGTTTAATTTATCAATTTGTTCCAAAACCTCCTCTAATGACACCTCAATTTGGGACAGTTCCTCAGATCTGTCACCCAAAAAAAATGGGTCAGGTTTGGGAATCTCCCTCACAGCCTCAAAAGTGAAGACCGATGCAAAGAATTCATTTAGTTTCTCCGCAATGGCCTTATCGTTTTTGAGTGCTCCTTTAGCATCTCGATCGTCCAGTGGCCCCACTTGTTGTTTAAGAAGCTTTCTGCTTCTCCTATATTTAAAACAAATTTTGATATTACTTTTGGAGTCTTTGGCTAGCTGTTCTTCAAATTCTTTTTTGCTCTTTCTAATTATATTTTTACACTTCATTTGCCAGAGTTTATGCTCTTTTCTATTTTCCTCATTAGGCTTTATCTTCCACTTTTTAAAGGATGCCTTTTTGCTTCTCACTGCTTCTTTTACTTTCTTGTTTAACCACGGTAGCTCTTTTTTGGTTTTCTTACTATGCTTTTTAAATTGGGGTATGCATTTAAGTTGAGCCTCTATTATGGTGTCTTTAAAAAGTTTCCACACAGCTTGCAGGGATTTTACTTTTGGTCATGTTTCTGCACCAGATATGGACTGGCTACAGAGCTTCCTTCCCAGAGAGAGAAACCAGTTATGTCTTCCATAAGATCCTTTAATGCTCTGCCGGGTATGGCTGAGGTTAGCTTAAATAAGGTCTGCTACACAAACGGCACCTAATGGCTGAACAGTATACTGCAGTTTAGCACTCCATTACAAGCAGCATCTGCAGCCCCACAGCAGGGTCTGCCCTGCCAGCCTCCGACCCAGCAGTACAAAGTTCAGGGAAAGGGGTGGCAGCGGTGAGGGAAGCTCTTGGGATCTGCTATAAACTTCTAAGCAAGTAGGATGCGGGGGTGGAAGACTGAAATTTTGCATATGGCAGCGGATTGGTTTGAGTGGTCTCTGGTCTTACTTTTTGACAGTATGTAATGGTTCTTTGCTCAGGTGGGTGTAGCTTGTTGGACCACACCTAATGAAATTGGTGTAATCAGAGAGAGACTCAGGCAAAGGGACTGTAGTGGGGATAGGCTCAACTTCTAAAGTGACAATGGGTATTTATCCAAATGCATATGCATTCAGATAAACCTAACTAACATGACCAACTGCAATAGTGCCATCTGGTGAGTTCCAATAACATTACAGGTTCCTTGTAACCAATACTAAGGGCTAGAAGAATCACCCAGTGTAACAATGGGTGTTAGCAGTGGGTGAAGCTGAGCCATAGTCCGATTACAAATGTAGAAAAACACAAACTGTATTCCTACTTAATCACAGTCTCCAAAACTGTGCTAAACATGTTTTATCCTTGTCTACTTTTACAGCTAAATGATGCTCAGCACCAGTTCATCTACATCTATTACTGGCCCATTGTCAGCTATGGGTCATTTTCAGAGTGTAGAGTAGGGGCAAGCCTGGAAGTTTTTAGTCCCAAAGAATTTTTTCCCTGTGAAAGCCATGACCCTGTGAAACCAGAGATTTCTAAAGGGAGGGTAAATTTAAACTTACAGCCAACACAACTCTGACTGTCATAAAAGCTGTAATCTAAAATAATGTGCTGTATATACTCGTGTAAGACCAAGGCGACAAGCCTGGAAGAGCTGAAGTGACAGAGTGGGATATGTCTTTATCAAATTGTGAACGCCATTTTGGTTTGTGGCTTTGTACCATCTTCCATTTTGTATGGTAACTGTCATTTTGTTTCTCTGTTGAAGAAGTAGCCTGACCTGGACAAAGTCAGTATATTGCAGACACTGTCCTACCTTGGAGGGTTTGGGGCATCTCAAAGGGGACTATCAATAAAACAGCCAAAGGTCATCAGCTTTGAATGACTCTCAATGACTGGCCAACCTCAGGTCAGGTTTTCTTCACATGTGACTCCGTGTGGCTGGGGGTTTGAATTTATCAGCTTGGGCCCATGGCAAAACAGGGTCAGAGACTGGATTTACTGGGAAGGCTACTCTGATAAGGGGGACTGTGTTCTGTTGCAAAGATCTGTAACTCTCCAGTGCTTTCTTAAAAGTAAAAAGACTGTGGTTAAGAATTCCTTTGCTAAGCCTGTGTTCCTTGCTTGCCTGATTTATTGTCCCTGAAGGGGTTAATTGAGATGCTCAGACTACCCGTGCTGAGTTGGAACTCTGAGGGAATGTGGTATAAGCTTGTGAGGGCTGAAGCACTGGTTTGGAAGTCTAAGGCAGCCAGGCTGCAGAGCCCCAAGTTCCACCGAAGGTGGCAGACATGAAGTCTGCACCTAGAGTGTGCCGTTGGGTATGTCTACACTGCAATTAAAAACACACTGCTGGCCCATGTCAGCTGACATGGGCAAAGGAGCTGTTTAATTGCAGTGTAGACATTTGGGCTTGGGCTGGAGCTCTAGGACCCTGTGAGGTGGGGCAGTACCAGAGCTGAGGCTGCAGCCCAAGCCCGAATGTCTACACTGCAGTTAAACAGCCCTGAAAGCCTGAGTCAGCTGGCACAGGCCAGCCATGGATGTTTAATTGCAATGTAGACATACCTCTGGAGGCCCAGAGTGAGGAACAGTGACCTGGCTCTGGAACTTTCTCTAAAAAAGTAAGTGGAACAACAAGCCATATAAGGAATGGTTGGAGAAAAAGCCTGTCAGCAAAGCATAAGTCTCACTCGATAATCCTCCACTTGTGTAGAAAATAGCATACAAGAATACTGCACTGATAAGCAATAAACGATGTGCTACCATTTCAGGAAGTCTTGAAGCTTCATGCTTTTTGTTGTTCTATGCCAAGTCATGATTTCTTCTTTTGTTCATTCAGTTCTGTTTTGGGAGAATCTCTAAGCAGCAGGTTAGCTTACCTTGTCTAGAGAGAAAGAAAGGGGAGTTTGTTGGTGACTGCACAGTTGGGGTGAGTCTATATTACAGGAACTATTGTGTCTGACATCAGTTGTCAATCGCTGGTGTCCCCATTGGCTCAACCATGGTTGAACAGAGTTCACAGGACAAAAAGTCAAATAGTGGTTAGTACCAGATGTAGAAAGCACTAGTGGTCCCTGTTAGAATGAGGGATGAGCACGCCTCTTGCAATGGGTGTTGGGCATGGTGAACGCTGCCCACTGGTGAGCCCCGTTTGCAACTACCTATTTTAGATTTTTATACCATGCCTATCATTGTGGTATCTAAGTACAAACACTGCCTTCAGCTGTCAATCGCAGCTGCCCCTCTACGGTCAATAACAGCAGTTTCTGTACTGTTGATAGTGCCAGACAGCTCTCTATATAGCCAGATACCACAAATTTGTTTCTAAGGGAATTTAGTGCTGTTTGAAAGGTGCCTCTATTTACCCATAGAAAAGATACAGCACGGGCAGTAGAAGTGCATTCTTCCTCAGTTTACCACACCCCTGATCAGGAGCAACCATCTTCAGATTTCCAGTCATCATACCAAACTGGACTATGATTCAGCAAATCAATGGGATTCAGGCACATGCTTAAAAGTAGAGTTAAAGTCATAGGTATTTCCAAACCTCTGAGAAGCTGCTTATCTCTGGTCTCTTTCTCCTCCACCTTATCAAAACATTAATCTTTGATATTGTTTAGTGTGATATATAGCAAATCACGTATCTTAACCTTGATGTGTGTGCTAGCAGACTGATGGACTGGTGTAAAGAAAGTTTAGCAATGCAGAATGTCAATGAACTGTCCTTCGGAAATGATAATGAGGCATAAACTATAACACAGTCAGGCATAAACAAACACAGTCAGTGTTTTTCAAGGGTCCATCCTCCATTAGCAGAAGAGAGGGAATTTATGCATAGGGGCCTGATCCTGAAAGGCCTCTACATGCAGAATTCTCATTGACTTCAACAGGAGTTCTGAACAAAGCGTTAAAAGTTTGAGGAGTTAAAACTTTAGTAATTAATGTCCTTGAAACACACAATGTTATTAGTTTTATCTATTACTTCATGAAGAAACGCTATTAATATCATAATAGATATTGCATATCCATTAACTGCAAAAACCAACCCACCTAAGATGGCTCAAAACAAACTTGACATTTGCCAGTAACTGGTTTCCATGGTGAACAAAGTTATTTAGTAATTCTGAAAATTATACCAACACGAGCCTCAATGCTTTCAATTATTAAGGTTAAGTAAGCTAATAAGCATCTACATTGTTTTTAAAAAAATCAACATGAATTTTATTTTATTAGAATGAGAACTGCATAGGATTTACTTATCCTAAGTTTGTCATTTTAAAATGTAGCTTCTACCGGGCTAAATCTGGAATAGAGTCCTATTAAAATGTCTCAGTCTCTGAAAAAGCAGCAGAGAGTCCTGTGGCACCTCACAGACCAACAGATGTATTGGAGCATAAGTTTTTGTGGGTGAATACCCACTTTGTCGGATGCATATAGGGGAAATTTCCAGAGGCAGGTATAAATATGCAAGCAAGAATCAGGCTAGGGATAACGAGGTTAGTTCAATCAGGGAGGATGAGGCCCTCTTCTAGCAGTTGAGGTGTGAACACCAAGGGAGGAGAAACTGCTTTTGTAGCTGATGAGCCATTCACAGTCTTTGTTTAATCCTGAGCTGATGGTGTCAAATTTGCAAATGAACTGAAGCTCAGCAGTTTCTCTTTGAAGTCTGGTCCTGAAGTTTTTTTGCTGCAGGATGGCTACCCTTAAATCTGCTATTGTGTGTCCAGGGAGGTTGAAGTGTTCTCCTACAGGTTTTTGTATATTGCCATTCCTAATATCTGATTTTTGTCCATTTATTCTTTTACATAGGGACTGTCCAGTTTGGCTGATGTACATAGCAGAAGGGCATTGCTGGCACATGATGGCATGTATTACATTGGTGGACGTGCAGGTGAATGAACCGGTGATGCTGTGGCTGATCTGGTTATGTCCTGTGATGGTGTCGCTAGTGTAGATATGTGGGCAGAGTTGGCATCGAGGTTTGTTGCATGGATTGGTTCCTGAGTTAGAGTTACTATGGTGCGGTGTGTCGTTGCTGGTGAGAACATGCTTCAGGTTGGCGGGTTGTCTGTGGGCGAGGACTGGCCTGCCTCCCAAGGCCTGTGAAAGTGAGGGATTGTTGTCCAGGATGGGTTGTAGATCACTGATGATGCATTGGAGAGGTTTTAGCTGAGGACTGTATGTGATGGCCAGTGGAGTTCTGTTGGTTTCTTTCTTGGGCTTGTCTTGCAGCAGGAGGCTTCTGGGTACACATATGGCTCTGTTGATCTGTTTCCTTATTTCCTCATGGGTATTGTAGTTTTGAGAATGTTTGGTGAAGATCTTGTAGGTGTTGGTCTCTGTCTGAGGGGTTGGAGCAAATGTGGTTGTACCTCAGCACTTGGCTGTAGACAATGGATTGTGTGGTGTGTCCAGGATGGAAGCTGGAGGCATGAAGGTAGGCATAGCGGTCGGTGGGTTTTCGGTATAGGGTGGTGTTAACATGACCATCACTTATGGGCACCATGGTGTCTAGGAAGTGGACCTTCCATGTAGATTGGTCCAGGCTGAGGTTGATGGTGGGGTGGAAGCTATTGAAATCGGGGTGGAATTCTTCCAGGGTTTCCAGGATGTCATCAATGTAGCGTAGGTAGAGAAGGGGCGTGAGTGGATGAGAGCTGAGGAAGCGTTCTTCCAGGTCACCCATAAAAATGTTGGCATATTGTGGGGCGATGCGAGTACCCATAGCGGTGCCACTGGTCTGGAGGTGTATATATTGTCACCAAATTTGAAATAATTGTGCGTGAGGATAAAGTCACAGAGCTCAGCAACCAGTTGTGCTGTGTCTCTGAAGCGATTTGGTGAAATGGATACAATTCCTTCAAGAGGTGAATGTTGTCTTGCCAGATCATTAAAATCTTTGCATCTTTAAACTATACTTTTCCACTGTGCTATGGAGAACTGGACTTTTAGCCTATCATAGTTAAGAGAGAGGATTTAGACACTGTGACTTTTCTGTCTCAGCCAGGCTGTCAAGATTTGTTCAGATACCTTGGTGTACCATTACTATTTTTCTTAGTGGCCAAATGTCTCTTTTCTCCTGGGAAGAGTACTCAGTCAGCCCTGGACGCTGAGATTCTGCCTTTAATACCACCATCAAAATGGTATAAAGGAGGCATTTTTGATGAGACAGCAATATATATTAGTTTAGCACAGTAGGTATTCACTTTTGAAGCCTTTTAATATGTTTCTAACTCATCCTCCATATCAATAAAATAAAAACCACACAGGAAAATATCTTTTTTCTTATTAGACTGCTAAAAATCCCCAAATTTAGTGATATCTGTTTCCAATTTGTCTTTATGGAATAGAGGCCAAATAGTTGCTTTTCTTCCTACATTCAGAACTCAGCCAAACTATAGTTTAACCTGGGTGCACCCACACACATTCACCAGTGTGTGCCTTTTAGTCATGATTCTACTCAATAAATTTGATTAGGTTTTACAGCATTCCAAACCAGCAGCCCACAAGGCAGGTTCAACCAATACCTTTGCTTTAGTCTCGGTTCTCGGCAGGCCACCATGACGCTTGTTTGTATTTTTAAACCTGGGTTAAATTGTGGCATAACCACAAACCATTGTATGCTATTAACAGTGGGGTTACAATGAATGACTGATAAACAAAATCTTAGCACACTGAGCCTCCTTCTCCCAGTAGTAAACATATGTTGTTAATAAAATGGTTCTAACAGGCTAAGAAATTGGAAGCTTTTTCTTGATTGACAAGACTATAGTTTCTAAGTGGGCTAAACAAACAGCATAAAAGTTTTTGTTTTACTTTGTTAGAACACGTTTAAATAAGATACAAAAGTATATGTTACAGATTCAAATACTTCAATGAATCTTTCTTCCCCAGTCTTGTAGCCTAATGTAACATTTCTACCTCAATATTCACTGTATATAGTTCTGAACATAGAGGACTAAAAGCAAAAGAGGGCAAAATGTGCTTCCTCTGTCATTCTTCTAAAGGTACAAAATGGAAGGACAGACCTATGGCTTGTGTCCCACTGCTGTTCCACCACATTATCACTGGCATAGCTCAGCAGAGTAGCAAGCTGATAAGAAAAGGTAACAGCATGCATGTTGCATGGGACATGACACAGACACTCAGAACTACTGCATGCTACTATCATTCGGTTGTCAGCTGCTCATTGTTTCTTGGGCTGGCCTGGGTAGTATGCAGTGGGATGGAAAAGACGGATTTGCTCATATATGGATACTGTAGTTTGCATTCTTGAATAAGTCTATCTGAGGAGAACAGGGAGAGCCAGAAAACACAATTGCCAAACAGTGTCTCATTCTACCACCCATTTTTACGTTAGGAACATAAACTCCAAATTCAGCATGACAACTTTCATGCTGCAATATCCTATCACAACTTTCAGGGCTACTGCACTTGACCTGTGACATTCTGATCTAATTTGGTGAAGCCAGATTGGTTTAGTAGGTTTATATTCTGAACGGTTCACCCAACCCTAATAACCATTGCACTGGAATGGAGGGAGCTGCCAACCAGTAACTTGTGATACGCCAATGTGTTCTGATTACAAACTAATCTGTGTGCTCACAGGAGCCGTGGAGTCCTCCTACACAATCTCTTGTGGCCTGACCACCTACACAGTGGAGCTTTGGTTGTTACACTGCATAGGGGGGCCTCTGTGCCCATAAGGGAGGAAATGAGGAGATGGGTTTGTCTTTCAGGCTAGAAGTACTTAAGTCAGCAAAAGAAATTACATGCTCAGCACACTCATATTCTTCTTGTCTCAATGCCTTATCAAACCATGCCTTGCTCATCGACTCTGTGGAGAGACCAAGAGTGAGACATGGCTTTGGATAGATGGGAGGGAAGAGGGGGAGATGAGGTGAAATGCCTGATAGAGGGATCATGTGCCAATCAGACAGGCTCACAGCATAACCCTCTTAAACTGCAGCCAGGTAGGGGGGAAAAAAGTGTTTCAAAGGTTTCCCTTTCAACCTTTTAGGCTGAAGAAGTTAAGGACAGACCCTGGGCTCCTGGCCTGCTGCCACTCTGCTACATCATCCCTTCTTGAAGATTCAGCCAGGGAAGGACTAGATTTTGTAGCCAGGGTTCTATGAAAAGTTGAAGCTTGGGATCTGCAGTTCCTTGGGCTTTTTGTGCAGCTGGATCTCTCAGCTCCATGACACTGCTGCATGTGTCGTCCCATTCCCAATATGTGCATACCCTATCATCGGCTCTGAAAAATAGCTAGGGTGGTCACTGCTGGCTCTAGCAACAGTGATTTATGATACAGCATACTTTGCTCTGATTGCCTACAAGGGATACGTGCACTGTACAGGCCATGTAGAGTGACGGTGTCCCTGATTCCTCCTATTTTGGCAGAGGAAAACATCTACATTACAGTGACTTGAGTGAGGAGAGGTATACATGCAACTATAGAGGGAAAGTATGCAATTCCTCTGCATATCATCCCCTTCCAGCTTCCACCTTCCTCAAAAAGAATTAGGCCATTTCATTCTCCTATCTTTCGAGCTATGGCCTTGAGCACAACAGCCCTGGGAAACCTCTAAACACAGCATAGAGAAAGATAAAACTGGAAACTTCAAAGCATGTACTAATTTGGATTATAGGTCCAGGCTGTATCCATCTGTATCCATCCATGTCTGATCACAGTGTATTCTTGTCAATGTAAGTAGAACAAATGCTCAGTTGTCCATGAAATTTATGAACCAAACAAGTTCAGCTCCTCTTAAAGAGAAGAAACAAAGATGAAGTTGATGTTAATTTGAGAAAGCAGCTGTAGTAGCAGAAGCATCAACTTCTGACTCCATCTGTACATGGATTTCTCCACACCCTGTTCACTGTTACCCTTGTGTAAAGTCAATGGAGTTACTTCAAATGCACATTAATGTAATGGAGAGTAGGATCTGAAAGCAGCTGTAGTAGCAGAAGCATCAACTTCTGACTCCATCTGTACATGGATTTCCCCACACCCTGTTCACTGCTACCCTTATGTAAAGTCAATGGAGTTACTTCAAATGCACATTAATGTAATGGAGAGTAGGATCTGGCATTGTACAGCCATTTTTTCCTCTTCCACTATTATGTATACTAGTAGGAATAAAGCTGCAGCTTAAGTCAAAGAGCTAAACAAATATGTCAGGGGTTTAAGCTATAGTCACAAAGATTAACAAAAAACTTTATTACTACATTTGGCAGAATCAAATTGCTTCACTTATATATTTTTTAAAAAGGGGTTATTAGAAATCGATCTGTAGATATGTTATACACATACGGATGATATTATTGCTGTAGAAAAATATTTTCATGAGATTGACTGCTTTTATCTTACAGAATCAGGCTGTGGAAGTAGGAGAGAGATCTAGGCCCCCTAAAAGGCCAGAGTGCATGTCAGACCCATCTCCAGCAGAAGAAATGAGTCACTGGCGTTCAAAAGACTGTTGTGTGTTGTCCTCCTCCCAGGGACTGGTCCCTGCTGAGCTGCATGAATTGTGATAGTTTGGGCTTGGAGAGGGTTTGGCCAGCCCCCTTTGTTTTCCTTTACACCTTCTTAGAGTTTGGCTTCACATCTCTCAACTTTTACAGGCTATGTGGGGGCAGAGAAGTGTGTATGTGGGTGGGGGAATGGAGTCCTAGGAGAGGAGGGCCTGGGGGGAACACAACAAGCTTCAGGCAAGGTAGTGGGGGGGAATGTCCCATGGCTTCAGATTCCTCTCAAAGTCCATCAAGGAAATGGCCTGCTTGCCCTGCCACCTACTGCTGGAGACTTTACTTACGGATCCTTATGCTATGGAACCTATTGCATGTTCCTTCATCCAAGCCTCTCCTCAGTCCTTCCTGCACACAGTGGGAATGAAATACTCCTTCCTCTGAAGCTTTTGAGAAGGGACTAGAGACAACAGCTTGGCTGTTAGCAACTCCCCATCTTCTCCTGCTCATGGCTTGCAGTAGCCACAATCTCATCCTAAAAGCCCCACAGATTTTTGGTCCCGAGGACTCTTTCCTCTCGAGAAGTGAGCAAGCCCTCTTCAAATAGGCAGGGACTCACACAAAAGCTGGGATTCTGCCTGACTGGTCAATTAGCATTGCTATTATCTTCTGTCTCCCTCATAATCGGAGCAGCAGCACCCCAATCCCATCCTTTACTTGGAAGCTGAGACAAGGCAAGATGATAGAAAATAACCTATATTTATACAGTTTTAAAAACAAGTTTTTATAATCCAATTTTGTCAGGGCATTTCCATATCCTTCAGAGCATGGCGTATTCTAAAATAAAGTGACATCCACACTGTAAGCCCTAGCAATTAACAGGGAATTGTCCTAAAGCTTACACTTATTGAAAGTAGCTTCAATGGGATTAATGGCTTAAATGCATTA
This sequence comes from Chelonia mydas, assembly GCF_015237465.2. Classification (NCBI taxonomy): domain Eukaryota; kingdom Metazoa; phylum Chordata; order Testudines; family Cheloniidae; genus Chelonia; species Chelonia mydas. The sequence goes on from NC_057852.1 coordinate 54,759,319, forward strand.
GTATAAATGTTGATCCTAATTTTCATTATCCTATATTAGATAACAGGCAAAAGGTAATCTGAGCTGTTGCTAACTAGGGATTTTTCCTTCTTCAAGGGAGAGAGAATCTGGAGTCCAATTTTTATGGCTCCAGGTTTGCTGGCTGGAACCACAGACTGATTCTCCCATCACATAGTACAAGGAGTTCTCACTGATGGCAGTTAGACTCACTTGTATTGTGTGACAGAAGAATTGGGCTGGGTCTGGGAATGCTATATACTTTGTGTTGCTGTGTAAACACCATGAAATTCATCGAGAAAGACAAGAACACGGATGAAACAGGCAATTTGCCGCATATTAAGTAATGGCATAAACGTCTGTGAGTGAGACACAGAAAACAAAGAACATGTCTGAAACAGAGAAAAATTGACTAGTCTGGCCTCCTTAGTAATGCATGTAAGAAAGTAGAGGAGCCAATGTTATATTCACAGCATGCACACAGAGAAGCTGAATACAAACATAAAATATCTTCCTGGAAGATTGTGACATAACACTACTTTATTTCTTATCATTCAAAATGATATGCACAAAAACCCCAAAATAGAGACAGACACCAAGCAGGCTTCTTCCTAAAACAGAGAGGCACAACTCACCACCTTACTCTAGGCTAGCTCTCTGCAGACTGGATTCTTATCGCTTAATTTCCTACAATGCCCCATTAGCTGACAAGCAGGACCAGGAAATCTCATACAAATGAAAGAGAGAGCTTTTAATTTAAATACAGTGTCAATATACCAGAACCAATTAGAATAAAATAGAACTATTCCTCTCTTTCAAAGGATACAGAGAGAGTCAGATGGAATTAATGCAACAGAAGCCACTTGTTGATTGTTCATTTTGATTTATAACAGGGCAAATATTGCTTTCAGCAATATGGCATAAAAGCTTTTTAATTTCTAAAAATTGGTGGGGGTTATGGGTTTGAGCAGAGGACTGGGGATCAGGAAGCCTGGCTTCTGATCCCATTTTTGCCAGCCACTTGTTGTGTGACCTTCGCCAAGTCACTCGCCTTCTCTATTCCTCATTTCACTCATCTATAAAACAGTATGTACCTAGAAGGGCTGTGCTGATAGGAAAGGGTTTCAGCTCTCCCCCTCCCGCCCCCTGCAATTTTCCATGTCATGTGGTGAGAGCTCCCTCATCCACGTGGCCAACTTCTGGGTGGGCTGGAGCAGTTTTCATGATTCCTCTCCCCCAGCTCACCAAGGAATTAAAAGCTGTTGAAAGCAGTGGTTGGAAATAGACTGGCTGTGCACTGGCTTTTTGTTGTGATCAGGGTGGGGAGCCTTGGAATCAGGACTGAGGGATAGAATCAAGCTGGTGAACTCCCATCCACATTGCCTGCTGCTGTGGGTAGGGTGAAGAGAAGCTGAGCTGCACTGGGGAAAAATTATGGGGAAGCGGAGGAAGAAAGATGTGTGGAGAACAAAGAAATCAGAGAGCGTAGAAGGTGGGGAAGGGGAAGGGAATCAGAGGGGGAATGGGAGACAAAGAAAGAAAGAACAAAGATAAAGTAGAAGTTTCTCCAGTCTGGAAAAGAGGGAAAGTTTGGTCCCTCCTCTTTCCCTCCCCCAAGAAAAAAAAAAGTGTGAAAGAGAGAAAACACTACCAGAGGGGAAAGAGAAAACAGAGCTGAAATGAGAGTAAAGGGGAGGAAATAAACTGTAAATAGGCAAACAAAAAACCAAGTAGTATCTAGGTGTGGAACACCCTCATTATGGTTAATATTAAAATTGCCCAAAGGGACCTTGATTCTCTACTCCACAGTGGCTCAGCTCTTTCTCACCCTATTCTCCTCATGCATATCTAGCACTGTAAGATGCTAGCTCATCACTGGGGAAGCCTTTTGCAAGGATGATTGGTGAATGTATAAAGCAGGCATCTTTCAGTTAGCCTGTATGGTGTTTAATTAAGGGAATTTTTGGAGCCTCAGTAGCAATGATGTTCCAAGAACTGAAATGTCCTCTTTCAAAAAAAAAAAAAAACCCCAAACAAAAAACAACAAAAAATGCTCACACTTTGTGCTTGGACAGGAACTGAGCCTGCTTAAAAAAAAAAAAAAAAAAAAAAAAGTAAAACATGGGTCACTGTCCTAGATGCTGTGAACGTGCAAGAAGATAGCAAAGAGAAAGAGAGAAAAACAAACAAGCGTTCATTTCAGATTAGCCCAAGACAGCACAGAAAGTATATTATTGTATGACATTGCCAGCAATGAAATTGCAAAGTGGAGTTTAAATTCAATTCTATAATAGAGTTGCAGTCAATAAAATAACATGACCTGTAATATTTTGTCTTGAGTCATTAGTACACTGTCACTGGGAAAACAAACTCTGCAAAGATGTTGGTTTTATTATTCATCTATTCTGAAGTTTATCAAAAAGTGCAACATCTTATACGAAAAGCTCCTTCCAGTCTACTCTTAATGACACAAAGCTGCAGCCGATAACTGTAAGAGCTGAATAGGATCAGGGGTGATAATACTTAACAGATTTTTTTTTTTTGGATGTACAGCCCACCGTGGCCAGTGTTTGCATACATCTCTTCTCCTTAGGGTGTGTATTTTGATGGGATGACTGGTTGATTGTCTTATCAACTATTTAAAGGGTTGAACACAAACAGATCCTCAGGGAATATCAGGGGTGCTGGAACAATTTGTATAGCGGGGGTGCCGAGAGCCATTGAACCAAACTGTAAATCCTGTGTATAATGGAAACCACTTCAAGCCAGAGGGTGCTGCTGCACCCCCCACACCTGTAGTTCCAGCACCCATGGGGTATATTGCACAAACGTAACTGTGCTTTAGAGCAGGATATTTCCAGCTTAGAAGATGATCATTTTACTTACAGGTCAGACAGGGACTAATAGGCTATTACAGTGTACCTGAAACCTTGACTTAGCAACATGTAAGGATACCCATTGCCTGGTCAAACATGTTTCTGAGGTGCAGAATTACAAATCCACGTCAAAGCCATATGCTGAGCAAGATCCATGTTTGTGATCCTGAGCCAACTGAAAGTATAAAAGCAGAACAATGAAGATTTAGAGAAATGTTAGTTGGCTCCTATAGTATGGTCCCTCATTTTTTCATTAAAGGAAGAAAATGTCAATTAGCATAAGAAATAAAAACTGATGCCAACTCCAAATGGTACTGCTCTTCAGCTAACCCAGGTTGGGATCTTTAGCAAACTACAGTACTCCTAAGTATAAAGGACAACTTTCTTCTGTATGGAGAACCAGGGATATGTCATATCTATATTTAATTCTGGGGGTCCATTTACCCACCTCCTTTCTACCAGACAAGCCTTTGTGGTTTGCAGCAACTGGACTCATTTCTGACAAACCAGATGGGTGGCAAAGTCTGGGAAGAACTAGTGCTTTCCCCTGCTGCACCTCTGAGTGGCTCCTGAGTAGCCCTTTCTTACCTCAGTCCCTCTGCTCCTGGCATCCCTGCTGCCCCTTAAGCAAGGCACCCACCCACCATCACAATGTTTTCGAGCCCCCAAAACACTCTCCGGCTGATACCCCACTCCATATGTCTGTTATTCTCCCATTGCCTCAACAAAAGATAGTTCACACTTTCATTGGCGTGGGGCGGGGGAGGGGGGGATAATCTAGGAGTAGCTCATGGCACAGAAGAAGGGGGAGGAAGCACTAGCTATTTCCCTTCATGCTCCATCTAGTGAGCTTCCTCTGGGAAGGTAACTGTGCGGTGAACAAAAGGAGATTCATTTGCAACAGAATTCATGGAAGTGCTACTTTCTCAGGCAATGCAGAGCTGTTCATCCATTTCTTTACTTAGATTTCTCTGCACTTTGCAGCTCACTATGAAAGCTCACTCTCTGCAGTGCTGCCAAAACCTCCTACACACCTAGGCCTCGCGGGGGGAGGGGCCTTACATGTATAAGATAGTGACAAGCTTCCTAGTGTTTGTAAGGATATTGGGATCCCTGAGAAGCCTTATGCAGCTTGCTGGGGCTGATTTACTTATTGCTTACCGAGGTGGAGCCCACCTGTTTGTTTGGATTGATAAGGTAGTGTATGCGTCTGGTTTGTGTTTTATTTTCAGGGCATTGCTCCAGGAGCAGAGTTAAGATAACTGGGTCCCTGTCTGGCAAATTCACTATTAACTCCGCAGTTCCTAGGTTTGTATGGGTAGCTTTATTTAACTCTAACATTCTTGAAAAGTAATACACTTGAACCACTGACACTTGCCTGCTGCCACAGTGAAGTGTGTATGTGTGTGTGTGTGGCGGGGAGGGTGTATAGGCTTAAAGAGTTCACTGGATTTACAATGATTAACATCAAACCACAGAGGAAGTTGAATTATATAAAGGCACAAAGTCATCTGAAGACCTTAGGAAAAATATGTAATAAGCTTAAGGAAGGTGATATTAAGAAAGACCGCTTGAAGCCTTAGATTTTTTTTTTTTTGTTAAAAGACACACACATACACAAAAAATCACTTAGCCAAAGTTATTTGGCTAATCTCGGATAAACTTTGCAGATCATGAAAGTTCTCTTGCTTTAAGGATATTTTAAGTGGTTTCAAATTGCCACAGATAATATACTGTTCTTTGGCCAAAATGGGGAGGGGAAAAATAGTCATGTCTACTGTAGAAATTTGCCAAATAAGCTAGAATAATTGTGAATCCACAGTGGCCCACCCACAGATTTGTAAGGAGAGCAGGTTAGTTTTACTGACTGTATCAGTAGTTCTTTTAGTCCACAGTAACCTCTGCATATCTTTAATGCAATATGATAGGTGCATCAACATATCCCTTTACACAATGGAATTTATGCAATAAAATAAACTATGTAACGTAGGCAGCAGATTCCAATGGAGAGCACCCTAGACTGAGAGCCAAGAGATTTGGTTTCTGCTTCTAGCTGTGCTACTCACCTTCTGTGACCTCAGTCAAGGGACTTCACCTTTCTGTGCCTCAGTGCCCCCATCTGTGACACCACTTTCCTTTGGGTGTCCAGGACAATGAGCCACCGTGCTACCCTATTGCCTCCAGCGAGGAGTTTTTCTTGTAGCTGGACTTCGGCTCCCTAACACTGCCAGCCCTTCAGTCGCTCAAGCTCTCTCCTCTGGGCTGCCAGCCCCTATTTTGCTTTGCAGATAAATACTTGGTGTATCCCAGGCCCTGAACTCCTCAGAAGCATTGCCTGTATTGTCCAGCCCTGTCACCAAACACTCACAGTAATGACCAGATTCACTACTCTCAAGGGAATAGGATACATGCATCAGCTTGTTTGATTCAACTGAGTGTCAGCTCCAAACTAACACCACAGCACCATAATTTATAGAGAAAACAAATAAGTTTATTAACAAAGGTAATGACTTAAGAGATAGTGAGCAAAGGTAATAAGAACAGGTTAAAAACAAAACAAAAGTACAACACACTAAAAAACTTTAACAGGCTGATCTTGTCCAAAGCAATTTCTCACCCAAGCCCTTTCTTGCAGCATTTCAACCAAGGTTGGTGGAGATCCTGTTTTCATGGGCATAACAGCACTGTCCAGTTGCCCCCTCAAAGGAATGACAAAAAGAGGGATCATTGTGCTTTCCTTCAATACCTCATAGTCCATTGTTTTTATCCTCAGAGTCAGGATGACTCCTTGTGGTTTCCTTCCTGGGCTGCAGGCTCCAAGGTGTCTTCCCATACTCCTGTTCGTTTCTCCCCACCACCGTTCAACCTGCTTTTCCTGTTGACTTTCACACATAAATAAGACTTCCTTTGAGTTGGCTTTACCATGCTCAATTTACATATGAACCAAGGCAGGTGGTTGCACATCTTTGTCTGGCAAGACCAGTTTGCCAACTCTTCCTGTGATACAGATTCTAAAATGTAATTTCAATACATACAACTTCTTAAATATCACCTGCACATACATCACAGAACAAATTATGATGATTAGTAGGATGTAAATTTCCATTGGACACCTCACACAACCCTTTTTGGGGTAAATACTATGAAAGCAGTGTGTTAAGCATAGTGAGTTTGTTAGGCCTGATAGGAGTAGCTGTTACAGACCAATGAACACTTTGCCAGTCAGCTTTGAGGGTCACAATTTCTCAACCACTTTGAGATCTACAGATCAAAGTATAGGAGCCAAGTATTGTTACTATGTATTTCATGTTGCAACAGATTTACAAAAAACTGGGAGTTTTGCTAATTTCATGCCATAGGGAGATATTGGTTTCCTTGCTAATAGTCCATTGTAACTGTTACGGGACTCACCCTTGTGGCACCTCCTGCTGGTCATCCAGGGAATTAGCATTCCAGCCTCCAGAGTGCCCTCTGCAGGCCAGTGTCCTGCTTGCTGCTGGGCCCTGAGTCCCTCCTGGACCCCAGTGCTCCTTTCCTCAGGGTTCTGCCCCCTTGCAGTACCCCACACAGATCTGGATCTCCCCTCCTGGGGAACCCCCACTCTCTATCCCCACCTCACCTCAGTCTATGGCCACTGCCAATCCTCAACTGTCCCCCGTTTCCTGGGGCCAACTACAGCGTAAATGCCACTCATCATAGGCAAGGGGGTGGGGGGTTGGACATGCTGCCTTTGCTTATCTTTGGCTGCCCCCTGCAATTCCAGTACCTATTTGGCCTTACTCTAGGCCTGCAGCCTGAGGGTTTTCCAGGCCAGAACCAAATGGCGGGACTATCTTCCACCTAAAGAGTAATCAGCTGGTCCCTGGGTCCAGTGGTCCCTCCTGCTAGGCTAGGGGAGGAGCCTTTAGCACTTCCCGGGTTTTCCAATAAGACCCCACTACAGTATAGGCGCGTACTCCAGGAGGTGAAGGCCACCTTGTCACCCGATTCTCTTGCTTTCCTGCGGCGAGCCCTGCGAGAGGGCGTTCCCCGCCCACTCCTCACCCTCCGGATATTTTTCTTGGGCCCCTGTTCCGCGAGCCCCCCCAGCCTCCCCGCTCCCACACTCCAAGCCAGCTGCATACCCTGCAGCCAGTCCGGTTCCGAACCACGCCCAGAAACCATCTGTACACGCTCGTGCTCCATACGTTACATTTCCTCACCCTCGTGTCCCGCCCCGACACCAAATGGCAGGACTATCTTCCACCTAAAGAGGGTGAGGAGCCCCGGTGGGCCAGCCTTTATTCCACCTTGGTCCCACGGCCCGCCGGGGACATTAGTTGGTGGCTCCTTCATGGAGCCGTGAGCACGGGCGTGCACTTGGCGCAGTTCACCCCTACACCTGAGGCCTGCCCCTTTTGCGGCGTGAGGGAGAACCTGGCACACGCCTATCTCGAATGCTCCAGGTTGCAGCCCCTATTCCAGCTCCTCCAGAACCTCTTGTTGAGGTTCTGGCTGCACTTTTCCCCACACTTGTTCCTCTTTGCACACCCTATCCGTGGCCCCATGAAGTTGCGAGACCTCCTCGTCAACCTCCTCCTGGCTCTGGCCAAAGTCTCCATCTACAATACCAGGAGGAGGATGTTGGACGAGGGGGTGCTCTGCGACTGCGGAGCCTATTTCCATTCCTCCCTATTTTCACGCATCCGGGCAGAGTTCCACTGGGCAGCGTCCGCTGGCTCCCTCGACAGCTTTGAGGAGCAGTGGGTGCTGTCCGGGGTTCTCTGCTCGGTATCCTCATTTTGAACCTCTGACCCTCGCTCCGGTCCCTGTTTTTCATTAGTTGTCCCCCGTAATCAGTTGGTCCCTGGGTCCAGTGGTCCCTCCCGCTAGGCTTGGGGAGGGGCCTTTAGCAGTGGGTGGGCTTGTGCCCACCCACTTCCCGGGTTTTCCAATAAGACCCCGCTACAGTAACATTTATTTTGAATCTATTGCACTGACAACCTCTACTGGATTATGCACACCAAAATCAAAACAAACAAACAAACAAACAAAAACCCTACTTGAATTAATCCAAAACACTAGAGAACAGACCCTCAACTTGTGTAAATTATCATAGCACAATTAAAATAATTGGAGCATATGCGAGCTGAGGATCTGGCCATAGAACTTAAGTAGATGTGTACAGGGGTTACACAAAGGGAGCAATATGCAAGTAGTCTTTATTAGTTATGTTGTTTTCTGTCATATTTTCAAGACACTGAGCTACAAAAGAGATACACAAGTTTGGCTAGACATATGGGATGAAATCCTAGTCTCAGAGAAGTAAATGGCAAAACTTCCAATGACTTTCTTAGGGCCAGAATTCCACTATTGATATTTAACAGGGGTAGAAATTTCTTCCATAAAAATTGTCTGATTTATATAGGGAAAACCAACATTGGAAACAGTTCTCACTTTAACTCCAAGGTTCATTATTAAAGCGAATGAAGAATATGCCTCAATAGAGTAAAAATATATTTAAAACTTCCTTTTTATCCTATAGACTTTTACAACATTAAGCCTCTCCACTGTCCAAAACACCAGGGAGCCAGGACTCTATTCAAGTTCTGAAGGGCATAGATCATCTTGCATCACTCTTGAAACTCCACACCCTATGGAGGAGATATTGCCCCACAAAGTCAGTGATCAAGATGAAGAACTGATCACAGTGGTCCTTGATAAAACCTGTAAATCTTGGGAGAGTTGTAATAATATAAAATAAACAATATCCTTATTTACCTTTTAGTACAGAGGGGTGATTTTGGCCTTCTTGAAAGTAAGGGATTGTTCTAGTCCCTGATTTTCCTTGAGCAAGGTCTGCCAAACTGTGAGATATAGAAAGCAGGAGCAGGGTGGCAGGTTTGTATAATTTTTGGTGGTGCCCAGAATGGGTCCAAGTCCCACCCCCACCCCTGCATATTGGTGCACATAACAAAATTAATGGGGTGAGGCTGAGGGATTTGAGTATGGGAGGGGGCTCAGGGCTGGGACAGAGGGTTGGGGAGCGGGGCCAGGGATGAGGGGTTCAGGGTGCAGGAGGGGGCTCAGGGCTGGGGCAGAGGGTTGGGTTGCGGGGGTGGGGTAAGGGCTTTGGCTGGGGGTGTGGGCTCTGTGGTGGGGCAGAGCTTGGGATGAGGAGTTCGGGACGCAGGCAGGCTGCCCCAGGGCTGTGGCCAGAGAGGAGGACGCCACAGTCCCCCCCAGCCCTCTCCCTGCCGGCAGCAGCGAGCTTTGCAGGAGGCTCCCCTCCACTCCCCTGGCAGCACACTCACCAGGCACCAGCACTGCATTTGCTTCTAGGGGCTGGGCCCCTCTCAGGTCCAGGAAGCCCCTCGCCTCACCTGTGGTGGGTGCCGGGAGAGGGGGCTGCCATCATGTGTGTGCCTCCTTGCTCTGCAGATGGTGATTCCTGCTGCTGGCACCGCTCCCTTTTGTAGGCGGCAGTGGCCGGCGAGGGAGCGCAGCATGGAGCAACAGGGCAGCCACCTGCTGTCCAGGGCGCAGGCAGGGATGCTCCAGGGGAGGCAGGCGGGGCTGTAGGTGGGGCCGGGAACATTGGCGGAGCCAGGCCCCCCGGCCCTGAATTTCCTGGAGCATGGGCACCACGGGCCCATATAACTCGCCGCCCGTGAGCAGGAGAATCATTTCAGACTGCTAAACTCATTTTTCACTTGTGAGTGGAGTGACTTTTTTTTAACCCATTTAATCTGTGAAAAGCCAATACATTAACCCAGTGCTATGGACGGAGTTTTAGATCCTAAAAGTTAATCCTTGCATTGTAAAACCGAGTAATGCACTATACACAATGTTGATGAAGCTGATACATAAGCCATCTTTGTTCCAGGGGTTGAATTTTACTTCCCAAACATGGAAGTTTAAAATCCCCATAGATAAATGTTCCTTTTACAGAAGTAAGAAAATATTTCTAATGAGATTATTTACTGGAAGTGCTGTAAATGCATGCCCCATAGTAAAGAGGACTGGTAACTCATTCAGCATATGCAGGAAGGATGGATAATGAAGCCAAATGGGTGTCAAATTACTTCAAGGCTTTCCTTTGCCTGATCTGGATGAGAACATGAGGTTTTATCATAAAGGGAGAAAACTGCAAACTGAACTGACTGGCCTGCAATCCTGGAGAAAAGGCACCAACATCTGTTTCTGGTCTTTTTCCTAAGAATCTCTCCAGTTGATAATTTGGATTGGAAGCAAATTGGTTTGTTTTCATAGGTCCATTTCTTCCAAGCGCAGATAAAAGAAACCTCTCCTGTGGGTCCAATGGTTTGTACTCTGAATTCCTGGTTTACGTGGCACAGATTCTTTATATTATATGGCTAGCACATTATCCATCTTGACAAGAACAAAACTGGCTATGCTTTGGCAAGATTTTTATGGAAGCATGAAATTTCTACATTTCTACAAGCATGAGAATAGGATTCTGATAAATTCCGTATGGAGAAGAACATCTAGAATATATAATGTTACATTTATCACAAAATGTCAAATTCAGTATTCTAGAAGGGAAGCTGTTCTCTGCTAGCAAATTCTGTCCTTAGATTTGACAGATTTTACAGGTCATATTACAGATGGTCCTGAGCCACAAGATTTGGGTCTGGGTATGAGATTCTTCAAAGTTTGCAGCCCTATTGATCAGGAATTATGGCTCAAGCCTCATCTCTTATATGTCATAATTAGAAAGAAATTTATCTCCTTCCCTCTACTTCAGAAACTTTCCTTGAAAGATGGAATAAAGGGGTGGAGAGGGAAAAATAATGAATAGTTCCAACTTCTTTTGCTGAAGTGAAATGAAATCAAAGCATGTAGTCTACAATGAGAAGGCCATTCTGAAGAGTCTCAAGGGGCTAAGTGCTTTCTCTTTTTAAAAGACAGCAAAATGCAAAAACCATGAGAACCTTGTTTTGGAAGAGAGACTTAGAAACGTGCACCCATATTAAAGTTGTAAAATACTTCCTACAATGTATTTTCCTTGAACACATCAATACATGATAAATGAGGAATTCATTTCCTGTACTGAAGGAGCCATAAAAATAGCCAGAGGGAGGAAGGAACATTGGAGAATCTAACATATGAGAGAGAGAGAGAGAGAGAGAGAGAGAGAGAGAGAGAGAGAGAGAATATATTATTGGTTTACTATAGTCTATGCAGAGTAACAATTTTAATCAAGAAAGCTTTCTCTTGCCACCCAGGTAATCTTTCAGCATAGAACCAGTTTGGGGCAAACTATCTAGATTCTTAAGTGTAGGATATGGGTAAAGGAGGGGCAGTATCTACTATTTTGTGATTTTGTTTTCCATCAAGAAACAAGCACTTTCTTTACAGTTACAATAGCATTGACCAACCACAAGAGAAATGCAAAGTAAAGAAATTCAGCTCACAGTGCCTTCTGGTCAGAGTGATGTGGCTGTTTGATGGCTCTCGGGAGTGACAACTGCAACTGATGTGATTTCTAGGTTACAGCTGATAATAAGACATAAAAAACTGAGTGTAAGTCACCATGATGTGCAATAATGCAGTATCTTATATGACTCAATGAGTTCTACCCTAGCTTCAAATTTCACATCTGAAATATTTGTGTGTATCTAAGAGTACGTCTACACTTGGAGGTGTAATTTCCAACTCAGGGAGACATACTTGCACTAGCTTTGACCAAGCTAACGTGTTAAAAAGAGAGCGTAGCCACAGTGGAAGGAGGGGCTAGCTGCCCAAGTATGTGCCTACTGAATCAGATATGTACATACTTGAAGTGTAGAAGTACCCTATCTTATATTTGTAGGAGGGGAAGAAAGTGTGACATTGTACTTGAGAAATAATGTGTAATCAAATAATCAACAATGCAATATATATGTGCATGCGGGCAGAGTTAAGGCTGAATATTCAAACTAGAGTTTTGTATTCTCTGGCTTCTGAGTGTTATGGAACAACTACTTTGCAGTCAAGTAGTATTTCTGCATTTTATGGTGTAGTTACATTGATTTTATTCACACACCCCTAGCACAGGTTTTCAGGACTGATGCTAAATTTGCTGATACTGTGTAATAAGAAAAACGTTTGGAGCTATAAACACAGAAGTTTCTGAACCTTTCATACTGGAGTCATCAAGAAGCGTACCACAGATGTGTATTTAGCTCGAAAAAACTGACATGGCTATCGCTCTAGTTATATGCTCCACATTATATCTGTAAGAATTGTACTAAAGGCATCAAACTTGCTTCTGTCCTTGGTTCAAAATAGTCCAAATCCGGTGACCTAAGCATGCTGCAAAAGATAACTGTTGATAGAGTTTTTGAAGAGGGCTAAAGATAAGCTTCCTAGATGGAGACAGAATGAGTTATTGTAGATGTCTTGTTGGCTGAGTTCCTGCTAAATTTATTTTAACACTGCTGAGATTTAATTGTATTAATGGTGTGTTAGGTCACCTTGAGCCTTGGACAGGTGCCTTTTTATTTGTTATTTAAAAATAAATAATAAAAAATGTGTCAATCAAGACTGGATGATTTAATCAGAAGTGGCAGTATAAAACTATAAGATAGACAGATTTGTTTGTATCTCACTGCTTAGTGAGTAAAAGAAAGCCAATTGAAATGTATTCAGGCTTCCAAAAGATCTTTAACAAAGGTCCCATACAAGAGGCTACCAAAGAAGCTTAGTAATCATGAGGTGAGGCAAAGTGTTGTTATAGGTCAAAAGCTAGTTAGGTGACAAGTGAAAAGTGACTGAGTTTGTTTACACAGAAGTTTACAAAAATGTCAAAATGGATACCTTTCTAATTAAATGTTTTCATTTTGAAACCACTTTTCATTTTGAAATTTATTTTTATTATAAACATTTTAAAATGTTTAAATCATAATGGAACATTTATATTTTATATAAAATAATATAATATAACATAATTTATATAATAAAAATATAAAATAAATAAAACATTTTGATCAACATAAAACCTTTTTTTGCAGAATTTTTTGGTGGGAAATTTCAGCTTGTGGATTTTGCTCCACTCCAGAATGAACAATTTTGAACTCATGGAATTTTCTACAAAACGGAAAATCCAGTTCTCAGACACTTCACTGGCAGCTTCACCATTTTCACCCCTATATGGATTAGGTCTGCACCCAGTGGACGTGGCGCTGAAGATGTGTTGGCAGCAAGTGGGCTCATAACACTGATTTAGATGACCCAGTGTAAGCAACTTTCCCAAAAATTTCCTACCAGAAACAAAGCAGATCACAAGAGTCAGAATTTATTCAAATAGGGATAAACTGACCTAACAGAACTGTCAGCTAGTCATAATGTCTTTTGGAACTAAGTGCATCTGATGAAGTGGGTTTTAGCCCATGAAAGCTTATGCCCAAATAAATTTGTTAGTCTCTAAGGTGCCACAAGGACTCCTCGTTGTTTTTGGAACTAAAACTGTTTTGAGAGCTTGCTGCTGGAACTTAAACCAAGATTTCCAGTGACTTCTCTATAATATCTGATTATGATTGGGGCGTTTTCTTTTATGTTACCAGGATCTTTCACAAAGGTAGCTGAATTTTCCAGATGTTTCCTCAATGAAGAGAAGTACTTTGGGTCTCCAGTGTTCAATTCTTTTTATAAGCTTTGACATTGTCAAACATGATGGCTACCATTATTTCTCAACTTTGACATTTTACATTTATACCATTGAGTGAAGTCAGGAAAAAAAAAAATCAAGTAATTCACCCAGGGTAAGATTGTTAGTTCTGAGCAATCTTCTTCCTTTCAAACTCAGAACACCTCATTTCTTCCACATGCGCTCTGCACAGCAATCTGACAGTGCTGTATCTCAGCAATCAGGAATATTGAGACTTCTGTGAAAAGTGTTTTAAACCTCTGATCACTAAGAGCTCTACGATAACAAAATTCACAACTTTCATCACCATCCTCATTAAATTTTCAATCAGTTGTTAAACTTGCTTTTGCACAGACCACCTCTTGAGATACAATGTAATGAAATCCCACCAACTGCTGACTGACTTCCTTAACAAGATATTGAAAGAAACATGCATTACAGCTGATCAGTCGAAGAACTCTACTGTTACTGATACAATGTATGAGATATTGTCTATGATGCACTGAAAGTATATTTAAATTCTTAGAACAGAGGTACAGTTTCATTTTGCCTTTTGCCACTCTAACTTTTCAAAGTTGGAGAAGTTTTGAAAAGCTACAGAGTGGCAAAAGGGAAAATATCCTGGACAGAATTAATTTTTATTGCACTCATTTGCAAAAAGAAAAAAAAAAGAGAAAAAAAAGGGAGGCGAGGGAGATAGACGATTTTAATAGACTTTTTCACAAAAATATTTCATGGGAAATTTTTATTTTTTTTTAAATGTTCCATTTTGACCCCCAAGAAACAAACAAATTCAAAATGTCAAAGTTTTACTTGATACTATTCCCCCATATTTTTTGGCCAGCTCTACTATTTGGCCTTACATCAGAAGTAAGGTAAATAGGAGCCTGCTGAGGTGTTGGAGGCAGGACTATTGCAAGGGCAGAGTCACTGCGTGCCTGGATTGGAGCTAATGGAGGACAGGGAGGGACATAATGATTTGGATGTCTGGGATAATAGCTGCAGGAGGTCTGTGTGAAGGAGATTGCAGAGAGATGAAATCTCAGAAGTTGCACCCCCACATCTAAATTTGCTGGTGCTTAAATGAACCAAGTCTCAGAAGCTTGAGGCTCTCCCATCACTACTTGGCAGGTTAATGTATTCTGCACTCAGTGTTCTATGATGGTGCCAGATTGATTATCTTTTCCTAATTAATATTTGTATGAATATGACGTTTTGTTTATACCAATTCTCTTTTTGTTCTCCATGTGCATAAACAGCTATACCAATGCTAAACAATTACAATTTTGTATTACAGACCCAGATGTGGAGAAGCCTGTAGACTTTCAACAAGGGTCAGTGATGCCAAAAAAGTCGTATTCTACCTAATAGGTTGCACAATCGCATTTCAGATGAAAAAGCATGTGCGCTGCAATGTCTCATCTACAGGATGAAAAATTAGCAAATTGAATAACCTGTTACCACAGTGCTGCTGTTCTAACTGGGTCTTGCATCACAGTAGCTATTCATTGGGTTGAGAGGACCTAATCCTCCGTAGTTATCTCTGAAACAGTTGGAGTAGAATTCAAGCTATTATATATTTATCTTTAGATGGAAAGACACAAAGGACAAAAATGAGACTCTTCAATAGTTACAACTTTCTTTAATATGGATTCTGTAGACCAGATCTTGCCATGCGATAAGATTGCTTTGTGTCATTCCAGTGGCTAAAACCCATCTTTGTTGTAGGTGTACTAAGCACTACTTGATTACAGCTGCGGATCTGGTCTTTCATTTCCACAAACCCAGAGTAGTTCTTTCTGCATTACAAAATCTCCACTGGAACACATGACTACTGTGCTACATTGTGTTTTTCATGACTAAGCATATAATATTTCATGAAAAAGCACATATTCTTAACAGTGCAGTAGAGAGAAGAATAGCTAAGGGAAAGGAATAGTTGTCCAATTCAACTGTGGAGTCCTCTGCTCTATCTTAAGTGTCCGAAGAGCTGGACATTAGGAAGCCTACCAATACTGCACAAACTCAAAGGCAGTATTTTACACAACTTCAGCAAATAACGATAGCATTCTATTGATACTCTGGGGTTGCCAAAATGGGAGGGCACATTTTTGAAGCCTAAAATTAACTAATTGCTAATGGTTAGCCAAGTTACATTGGGAGTGCAAGGGGGAACCACAAAGAATGAGTAAATTTGTTTTCTGAGATCTGGTTAGAGAAATAATCTTATATTATTACACATTTATGTTGCTTCCAGATGACATATTTATGCATACATGACAAAAATGACATGATAAACTCAGGAAATGGCTTTTAGGGTGATCTTTGCCTATCTGTGACTGAGTCACCCTGCTTGACTCCTTTGCATATATGCGTCTGAGTCAAATGGTCATCATATTCATGTGTCAACAATCTTTCTTTCTAAGTACGCTGAGTCGCGGATTCTGATTCCTTGCTAAAGATTCTAAGAGAAAGCCGGAAAAGCCATATAAATCATGACAGATTTGGAATGATTACTTACACTCAAATTCTGTAGTCCTTATCAAGCAAAACACCCATGGACTTAAGTGGGAGTTTCGCTCAAGTAAGGACTGCAGAATTTGGCCCTTAATTCCTTACTGTGCCCTGCTTTAGTATATGCTATTATGATAAAGTATTATTACAAGCGTTTACTCTTATATAGCAATTTACAGCCAAGGATTTGAACAAACACTGCTGAGGTAAATATTAATGATGCTCACGTTACAGAGGGTAGTAAGTGATTTGCACAAGCACACAAATTTTGTGCTCACACTACACACAACTACTCATGAAGTAAATGAGGTAGTCTGACTATATTCACGTATGAACAATACACACTTGCAGTAATCTATTGTAGAGAAAGGAGATTAAAGAAATTGTTGCTGCTGGATATTAAAATGAAGTTTAGGAGACTAATATCAAAGAGAAGCCCTTGAAGCGTCTTATTTTGCTCATCAGTCTAGAAATCATAATTTTTTAAAAAATCTGAACAGGACAATAATATGGTTTCTATTTGTGCTTGCTGGCTTGCCTGTCTGTGTTTATCTGTGGGTTGCAGCTAACTGATCACATACCATATCTGTTGGACTGTGGTAAACCAGCACTAGTTATTTTCCTTGAGATGCTTTTAAAAATGCTTCCAGATATCAAGAAACCAATTGATCTACGAGAGCTAGGGCTTGATTATGCTACAACACAAACAATGCACATGAGTGAGCAAACGCTCATAAAATGTGTAATGTAATGAGGCCAGCAATCTGCACATGACCTTTCCACAAATGGCACATCTACAAACCTGTGTACAACATGGGGAAAGATCACAGGTTCATAAAGAGAGCAGAACACCTCTATTGCCATGGAGAGAGTGTCTGATTAACCTGATCATAAACTTTAGAGTGCTAATCATTGCATGGGAAGAGAAGGCTATAATTTGTGTGTCTCGATAGTTCCAATTCATCCACCATTGGTGTGGCTCTCTGTTAGTAAGGCTTGGGACTAGTATTGCTCTACTCTGTCAGATCTTTCCATCAAGACATATTCCTTCCAATTAAAAAGCAAAATAACAAACAAAAATCCCCACATTTATCCTCCATGTATCCTTCAGTTCCCATACGACAGATACCTGAGCACACAGGACTGCATACTTTAAAAAAGTTACTACTGGTAACTTAATACACTCCTTATGCCTTATTTCTTCAGGTTTTGGAGGGGGGAGCAGGTAACACTGTATTTCACTTTCAGGTCACATCAGTCTTTGTATTGTCCATGCCCAGATAAAGAGCTGAATTAAGGTGAGTATTTGTTATGCTGTTTACAATTAAATGGGCCCAGGCCCAGGGGTAGAATAACAGTACTCCTGTTTTCAAGTATAATGCACTCTTGTTTTGACCTACCGGCCTTTTCTCCATTGTGTAGCATACTACAGATAGAAATGGACCCAATCATCTTAAGTGTCTGCTACGTCTTCTACAATGCAGTGGCTCAAATTTAAGTGCTAATATACTTCCATATATTGCTAAAGCACTTGGAAGGCTTAGAAATGTAAAATGTATGTTTTACTATCATGAAATCAAGATATACTTATATTTTAAGTGTATAGGGCTGTCTGAATGCTTTGCCCAGGGGATGGGGGGAGGGAGAGAGAGAAAGTGAGACCAAGTGTGCTGCCTTGCTGCCTACAACTTTTGGCAATGGATCAGACAATAAGTTCAGCAGAAAGTCGATGTAATTTTATTGGACCACACTGTCTCAAGCAATTAGAGAAATATTTGTAAAACATCAGATGAGAAGGAGGAACATGGAGCCCAATAACGCAAAACAATGTTTATAAAAGAAAAATCATGAAACTGGAAGAGTAAACACAATTACTCTATCAGCACCTCCTGTTCTTCTAAAGATTACTTAGCTAAAAACCAGAAAGTTTTCCTAATGCATTTGAAAAAGTTCATACTAATGAAGTCCAGAAACATACATATATCAGCAGAAGTGCATGTGTGTGTGTGTGTGTGTGTGTGTGTACACACAACACACATGATTTACACACACGGACAAGGGTTTCAACTATATCTGTTGAAGAAATATGAGTTTTTGATCTACAAATATTTGTTTAGAAAAAATACAGAACACAGAATGTGTGTGTGTGAATTGCACAAATAAACAGCTTCTCTCATGTCAAACGTCTCTTTGGGAATACTTCCTCTCTTTTAAGAAGCTATGTTGTTAAAAACAGTTTTGACAACATATAGAGTTGGTGTTTGAGTGTGCTCATTGCCCAAAAACGCAAGGAACATGACCAGATGAAAGGACACCCTGATGCACTGTGATGCCTAAAAGAAAGCCCACATCTCCAGACCAGGGAGATGTTCAGGAAATGAAGGGCCACCCTGTCAAGGTTCCTCCCCCACTCTGAACGCTAGGGTACGGACGTGGGGACCTGCATGAAAACCTCCTAAGCTTATCTTTACCAGCTTAGGTCAAAAACTTCCCCAAGGTACAAAATATTCCACCCTTTGTCCTTGGATTGGCCGCTACCACCACCAAACAAATACTGGTTACTGGGGAAGAGCTGTTTGGAAACGTCTTTCCCCCCAGATACTTCCCAAAACCTTGCACCCCACTTCCTGGACAAGGTTTGGTAAAAAGCCTCACCAATTTGCATAGGTGACCACAGACCCAAACCCTTGGATCTGAGAACAATGAAAAAGCATTCCGTTTTCTTACAAGAAGACTTTTAATAGAAATAGGAGTAAATAGAAGTAAAGAAATCCCCTCTGTAAAATCAGGATGGTAGATACCTTACAGGGTAATTAGATTCAAAACATAGAGAATCCCTCTAGGCAAAACCTTAAGTTACAAAAAAGGTACACAGACAGAAATAGTTATTCTATTCAGCACAATTCTTTTCTCAGCCATTTAAAGAAATCATAATTTAACGCATACCTAGCTAGATTACTTACTAACAGTTCTAAGACTCCATTCCTGTTCTATCCCCGACAAAAGCAGCATATAGACAGACAGAGACCCTTTGTTTCTCTCCCTCCTCCCAGCTTTTGAAAGTATCTTGTCTCCTCATTGGTCATTTTGGTCAGGTGCCAGCGAGGTTACCTTTAGCTTCTTAACCCTTTACAGGTGAGAGGAGTTTTCCTCTGGCCAGGAGGGATTTTAAAGGGATTTACCCTTCCCTTTATATTTATGACACACCCCACAAGGACTCACGTCACAGATTGGGTGGTAGAAGAACCAGGAACCTTCCAAATGTAGACTGCTGCCAGTAGATGGGGTGACTGACCAGGTTCCTGCTATTTCAGATTTGGGGAAGCATCTTGAATACAGCAAATATAACGGGGCAGAGAATGTGGAGCATCTCCAAATGTTTTAATAGTTCATATAAAGTCTCTGAACAATGAATTGCTTGTCTGAATCACTAGAGCTTTTGTGGATCAGCTCTCGCTAGTTTTGCCTTGACTATTTCCGCAAAAGCAAAGGACTGTTTGCACAAATGCACAATTAATATTGGACGGCTCTTAAGTTCGATGAGGAAAGGAATTTAAAAGTCAGGACTTAGACACATTGACTGGGTAGTTTAGGAAAGCTTGAATTGCCACTGCCCATGCTGTGGCTAGATTACAATAGTCTCCAGCTCTTTGGGTCTGACACCATCCATGAGCACTTAGTTCACCAACAAAAATTCTTTCCAATTAATCTAATTTTGTGCTTCTAGCATGCTGTGTATTCAAGCTAGGCTAAGCAAAATGTTCCCATCTGAAGTCAGAGTGGTTTGGAAGTTTTACTGCACCAGCCCTTGTCCACATTCAGCAGGTCGGTGCTGTTCACACAGCCCTGTTTACAGCAGCTGGAGAGTTTAAACACTTAACAATGGAGTTGACTTCAATGGAGACAGGAGCAGGTCTTGGGAACACTAACCTCCAAGTTTGTCTGCAGGGCTTGAATCCAGCCACTCCCAATCAAAACTTGCAGGGGCTCACCTATCCGTAAGTCAGTGAAAACAATATGCAGTATAACAGTTTTTCAGCAAACAGGCTTACATTGAAAACAGACTGTCAATTTTAGGACATATAGAAGGGTATGTCTACACTGGAGCTGGAGGTGTAATTTCCAGCTCAGACAGACATACCTGTGCTAGCTCGATCAGAGCTACAGCGCTAAAAATAGCAGAGTAGCATGGGTGGCATGACAGGCTAGCCACACTGAGTACACACCTAGATTTTCAGATGGGATTGTATTTGAGCAGCTAGCCAATCCTGCCACCCATGCAGCCACGCTTGCACTAAGCATAGCAGCGTAACACTGTTCAATCAAAGCTAGTGCAGGTATGTCTGCCCAAACTAGAGATTGTACCTTCCACTTCAATGTAGACATAGGGTATGTCTACAGAACGCAGTTACATTTGAAACTGTGTTTATGATGAAACTTTGGCAGCTCCAAAAAACGACTCAGCTTTGATTTCCTTGCATTTATATAAACTCTGAAATATGTGTTTCAGATGCTGGAAATGAGTGCTTTTCCATTCCAAAAGCACCAACAAATGACTGCATAACAAGACTAAAATACTCCTTTGAGTGGTTACAGTGGGCAGAAAGGTTACAGATGGGGACTTTTTTGATGTGTTTGGGCAGAGCTGTTGCTCTTTGACCCCCATTGGATTCAATCAGAGTTACAGAGAAGGTCCATCTACAGAGAACCTCTCCCCACCCGCCCCAGCCTCAGAGCCTGGGTCAACTGGGCTCATGCTGCAGGGATAAAAATAGCAGGATAGATGTTCAGGCTCAGGCTGGAGTCTGGGATCTGAGACACTTCCCCCACCCTCACAGGATTTCAAAGCCTGGCCTCCCACCCAAGCCCGAACATTGACATTGTTATTTTTATTTCTCAAGAGTGAGCTGCGTGAGCCCAAGTCAGTTGACCCAGGCTCTGAGACTTGCTGCTGTGGGTCTTTTTTTTTTTTTTTTTTCCTATGTAGACATCCTTAAAGTCCTTTGAACAGTTTGGGAAGAATATGTGGAAAAAGATGTAAAATGTGACTCTAAATGCTATCCCATTAACAATTGGCACTTGTGATGGGTAGAATGGTTTGTATCAAATAAGAACTGGCTTAAATCTTTACTCAACTATTCTACTGAATATAAACCAAACATTTGAGTTTAATAAAAAATTTAAGACTTCACAGTACAAATGTGAAAGATTTGAATGAAGAAATAGGTTGAATGGAGTCATTATAGAATTTCTGGTCCCCACAATTACCAGAGAGGACCAGGATGTGTTGCAAGGGGAGCTTAGTAAAGGAAGGGGCTTCCTTTCTGGTCAGGGAGTTCTTTAGTTATTGCTTAATGCATGGCTCTTTGTGTTTATGTCCTCACACTAAAGGTTGTTTGGTGCATTAGTGAAAAGCAGCTGTTCCAAGTCCAAGAAGCAGTATGGAAAAAATGGCATGAATACAAGAATGGAAGGACTAAGGACATAAAAAGAGGCCTAGACTGAAAGTAGGCAATGAGTGTAGGAGGAAGTGAGAGCAGAGAAGTAGGTGAGGGAGGAGTTGTGAGAGCAGTATATGTAAGGGGCTTCCATTATTTTGAAAACAATGAGATTACATGGGAAAGTATGGTATGCAGAAAATGTACATTTAAAAAGTGACCTATTACTTTAACAAGTCAGTTCTCAACTGGATTTCCTCACTCTCAGTGTTGAATGTGGTTTTTTTCCTTTGCAAGGAAAGGAATTAATGGTGGGGAAATATGGGGTAAAGAAACCCTTGCCAAAAAAAAAAAAAAAAGTATTTACAAACATCCATTTGAATAAAACCACAGGTTTGGTTTGATGGTATTTGGTTTTCCTCATTCATACAAGCAATTTTTTATTTCTTAAAATGTTTGCACAAAGTCACAGAGAGAGGATTCTGAATATTTGTGAGAATATCTATTTGGATGAGTATTCACACTGGAGCATTCATAGTATCATCTTTAAAGTTCTTTTGCGGTTTGGGAGTTGGTAGATATATGAAATCTTACTACGTATAGGATGGGACTTATTGTTTAACAATACAGCATGGTAGGGACTGTTCCCAAAACCCAAGGCCAGACACTAGGCATTAATGCAGTTAATGAAAAAAGAAGGGTATGACAGTAACTTTTGCAGGTGGACCATGAAACCCCTTTGTTCTGGAAGAGGTGCAATGAAATAAGTTAGACAGGAAGTGTCAGAATCTTTTGTAACTACGACCACATACATCCGCACACTGACTTGCTGTAAATTTTACAAGAGTTAGGAATTTCTGTTAATGCATCTCTTGCCCCCAGTCATATTTTTATGTCAGGGATCTACACAGATAGCCAAAATAATATTGTCCTTATGGAAAAGAAGAAACAGGTTTAATCAAGCCTAGGACATTTTATCTTCTACTCTCTTTCCCTAAAGTGCTTCCATCCTGTCCTTGAAGAAATCAAAGCCTCAGTGAGGTTTTCAGGATCTCCTCCTGCTTATAAAGCTTTACTCATTTAGTTAGGGAGTAGAAACAATTAAGTTCTGAAGGAATTTTGAATTGAAGGATTCCAAAAAAGAATTAGGCAATTTTATGGACCGTGAGACTATCCATAGTTACATTAGACAGGATCTATTTTAAGTGGAATCTAAAGCCTTATTGCTTCAGGGCATAAGCCAACCACTAACTACTTGGAGTTAGGAAGAAGCTTCCTCTATGGGCAGGTATTCCATAAATCAACCATGGGATTTCTTGCTTCCTCTGAGATTCTGTCAGGGACAGGGTATCAGACTAGATAGCCCACTGATCTAATCCAGTAGATCAGTTCCTATGTATTAAATCAATAAATCTGCCTTGATGGAGTCTTTCTAATTCCTGAAGGGGAAAAAAACACCCAAAATAACAACAAACCCCACCCCCACCCCTCTTAAAGAGTGAGCACTTAATAGTATTCAGTCATTACCAAGTAAATTCCAGGCTTCCTTCTTGGACACTACACTCCGCCAGTTTCTCCTGCCTTACAGCTCATCACCTTCTCTTGGTAATTATTCCATGTCTTTGTTCCACATCTTCTCCCTCTGCCAGGAGCAGATACTTCATTGTAATGCAACAAGCAGCCTCATTCTCCTCTTTCAAATGATTCATCTTTGAAGTTATTTCAAGGGTAAGAGCTCAGGCCTGTGAGCATGTTGGTGGTGCCAGTGGAATATTCTTCTCTTCCTTCGCTCCAGCCTACACTGCTCTCATCTCTCTTTTGCCTCCACTTCCCACAAAATGTAAGTTTCTCTTCATTCCCCTTACCCTGCGTTACCAAGCTAGTGGTTTTGGGGTGGGAGGCAATCAGAAGAGAAGAAGTGGCTAGTCAGGATCAGGGGGCCTCACTGGGAAGTGAAGTCCAGACTGGGTGCTTCCCTTCCTGGCGTTAGGGAAATATGATAAGAAGAGCTGTTTTCAAAATACTCTCTTCTCATATGAGCTAAAAGCACAGAGCAGACACATTCTAAGTCAGTTTTGCTTTGGAAAGAACACCACATGGGATGGTCTGGATCTAGCATTTGACTCTGAACTCTTGCAGAATTCAGGGACTTGTATCTCATTGAGAAGTGCAAGAAAAAGGTTCACAGCAATTGTACCTTATCATGGCCAAATCTAGGGAAAGAATCTTAAAAAAACCAAACCAAGGGAGTGTCATCTTCTTGTCATATTAATACACTCATCCTCTGTGGCAAAGAATGAAGGCAACTGCCAACAACATTAGTGCTTTGCTTTTCGCCAGAATGGCAGATACTTATTTTTTTAAAAGCCACTTAAATCAATGATGGAATGAACTGCAAATCTGCAAAACATTAAAGCCACCCTGATTCTGCTCTAAAAATATTATGTATATTCACTATCAAGAGCTGTACAATCAACTTTGATTCAACTACTATTATGTTTCAGTCTCTTTCAAATAAAAACAATATTTTCTATCAGAATTTGCTCTTACTGTTACAACTTTGAATTCATGTCCTACTATATGATAAACTACCACCAAACTCCCAAGAAAGCCAAACTATTAGAGGTGGATGAAAAATGTGGACTTGAAAATATTCCAACCAAAACCAGGATCCTATTTTAGGGAAAATTTGTGAACATTTTCACATTTTTTGAACAGCTCTGTAAATTATGTCTATTAAATGATTAAATATAGAGTATGAGCTTAGAGTACAGCTTAGTACAAAACTGGGAAAATACCATCTAAATGTAAACTGGCCTTTACATTTCTTAAGAGACATATATGCTAACACCTAGAATGAGTTACCAATACTGAGTGTCAGTTCATTCCAGCTGCTTAGGTATGTGGCAGTGAAATGACCCAGGAACAAGAAAAATACACACATTGGTTCTGCAGTATGCACTAAATAATCTGAAGCAGGGGGCAGCAATACCAGTTAAAACTTGCAAGATTCCACAATCTTAAAAAAAAAAATTAGGAAAGTACAGAGAATGTACTGATCACACTTTTAGAGTGATGGGGAAAAAATTAGAGGTTTTAAATTTACACCGACACATTATTTCAATCTGGTTACAGCAACAAGAAAACCCAAGCAATCTTTGTTTGGTTAATAACATCAACTGACAATCACAACGAGTCAAAATCATCGGACACCCAGATATAACAAACAGTACTAAGTAGGTTATATTCTAATGTGAGATGTTATTTGCTGCTGGTAAATGGCAGGTTCAAACCATCTCTCTTAACCCATCACATAGCACAGCCTCCTAGAGCCATACTTAGATTCAAATTAATAATGCCGGTGGAAAAATATCTGAGGGCTAGCTTTTGCTGTAGGCACTCACTGTTATGCACATAATAGGGTGTGTACAGTGGCTGTTTAGTAACTAAGTCGCCAGATGACTCAAGTCAGAATGTTTCCTGGGAGTACCCAGCCAGGGCGCACCCAGTGCACCACTTTCAAGAGAGTGACGCCACGCTCCCCTTGCTCCTCTGTGCCCAGCCAGCTACTTTAGTGGGTGTGTGCGTTTGTCAGAGAGAGGAGGATGGATCTGTGTCCTTGCCTTCATCCTACCTCTGACAGGAACTTACCACCTGCAGAAGTGCCAGAAAGAAGTCCCCCCTGAGGTCTAGCATTCCATTTCCTGCACAAAGACAAGAGGGAGGAGGGAAGCTCCTTGCGTCTTCCTCTCCCATGTAGTCATGCTGGACTGATCCTGGCCTTACACTTTTGTGATAATTGATGTAGTATTAAGAAAAGTACCCCAATGAAGTAAAACTAGCAAATCTAAATACTAGTGTTTTATGAATCAGGATGATCAAATCACACCTACAAATTTTCCCCCAAAAGTGAACCAAACGAAGCCTTTAGAAAGGTTCAGCTGGTTTATTTAATAATTATTTTTCATTTTCACACACTTCTTGTCTATAACTTAATTGGAAGCAGAAAGAACTTCAAATCTTTCAAGGGAGTCTCCTCAAGTTTCCTGCCCCCATATTTCAGATTCTAGGGGTCTGGATAGTTTAGAGAAGCATCCAATATTTTAGGTTTGGGTTGCTTTTTGGGTGTACAGAAGTAAATGCAAAGGACACACTTTCTGTTAATAGCAGAGGAAGCTGATCCATTACATTTTTTAAGTCTCTTACTCTCAAAAAATAATAGCACATACCATTCTAGACGCTGAGTTACACAGTGGTTGTGTGTGTGTGTGTGTGTTTAAGGGAGCGGGGAGGGACACAGCAGGGGACTAAAATGCTAAGAATATCAGTGCACCAGATGAGATGTCAGTGGAATAGAAAGTCATCACAGGATAATGGTCTCCTGCTGCTAAATAAAGGCCAAGGAAAAGCAGATGTTGACTTAAAGCAATGAAGTTTATTTTCAAAGCAGAAGACACTGATCCTGTCACAGTATTTACTATACTAAACCACTTTTATAGAATCATACACTTTATCTGATAGACATTTATGCACCTGGGCCACTACTGAGTGGCTGTATTCTTATTGGAAGACAGATTTACCATGCCCTACAACTAATCAGAAACCAGTTCAGTGCAAGCTTTTTAAAAACAAGATTGAACTTTTCTGGATAAGCAGCTTTCTGATTGAAGTTTTATTGTTCTGAAACATATTACTAAGTTATGGTTGGCCCAGATTTAGTACATTTAAAATTCAAAGTGTTGCTATACAGTACATGGGTGGGGGGGGGGGAGGGGGAAACAGGTGTTGGGCTGGGGAAATTACTATTGGAAAAAAATGGTCATTTCTGTTTTTAGGGCTCATGAAAGACTGACATCTTGGGTGGAATCCTGGTCCACTGAAGTCAATGGGAGTTTTGCACTGACATTAGTGGGGCCAGGATTCCACCCATTGACTTCAATGGGGCAAGGCTTTCACCCTTTGTGTTTGTCCACACAGCAAAGCCAGAGGCTGTTATTACCATATGGAAATGTTTTTCCCCATGCTGTCCCCACAATGTGCCTCAATTTTATTTTGGATAAACTAGCTGTGTGGGTGAGCTGGTGTTTCCTCCCACACATTCTATGGCCTCAGGCAAGTCCTTCAGGGTTAGATTCAAGAAACTTCGGCGTGGTGATGCTCAGCATCCCTATACCGAACTTTTAGGCACCTAGAACATCACTGGGATTCACAAAGCCTGTGTTTGGTGCTCAGGCTCCCTGTACAATGAACAGGGAAAGATATAGGGTCCTCTGAGTGGGATTTACGAAAGCCAGCATGCTAGAAAGCGCCATGCCTCAGCTAGCCAATGGGAGATGCCAAGCCTAACTCTGAAGGGGGAGAAGGAATTTGAACAGGAGAAGGCTCTAACCAATGAGCTAAGAGAGATTCTTATGGGGGACTCTCTCAATTTCTCCTGTTGAAGCAGTTCCACTGTGGCTAAATGAAAAGAATCACTGGGCAAAGAGGGGGGGAGCAAGAGCCAGCGAGTAAATGTCACTGTAGACTGATGGTTAGAGCACTTACTGGGGAGGTGGGAAGTTTTACTGCAAACCTTTATGTGCTGAGTGAGTTTAGGCACCTACACTATTCAGTGGGAGCTGTGTGGAAGTTTTGTGAATCCCATTGGGGCCCGATTCTGGGATTTAGGTGCCTAAAATGGCAGTTTGGTGCTTAAGTCCTTTTGTGAATCTAGTCCCTTAATCTCTTGGGTCTTCAGTTCCTCACTTGTGAAGTGGGGGTGGTAATGCTGCCTTTCCTTCAGCCTTTGTCTCTTGTGTATTTGGATTGCAAGCTTGCCAAGGCAGAGACAGTCCCGTACAGTATGTTTCTACAGTGCCTAATATTCTGAACCCCAGACCTAAGTTGATGCTTTTAAGAACTACTGTAACACAATTGATTATTATTAATAATACTCAGCAACCCAGACCACCAAAAATACATCACTCCAGTGCACTGTTCTCTTCACTGGTTTCCTGCTGAACACCAAGCTAAATTAAAAGTCTCAGTTATCTTCAAAACCATGGACTTGGCACAGGTTACCGGAGAGATCATGATAACTCAAAGTAAAGTGACCTCCCATGACAATGGAAGGACAGAACTTTTAAACTCAAGAGCACAAGAAACTGGTCTCTCAGCAACAGTAACTACACCAATGGGAGAAGCTCTCCTGTCAATGTAAGGAGTGTCTTCACTAAGCGCTAGAGCTGTGCATCTGCATCTGCAATTACCGTAGGTGTAGGGGAAGCTCTTAGACTCAGCATTGCAGCACCAAGTATTTAGGTGCTTTGCTCCCCAGTGGAACCTACAGCCCAAGTTATGCACTTTGAATCCCTATACAATGCATGGGGAGAATTAGGTGCCTAAGAAATGAGCATGTTGAGTGGGTAGCATTTCTCATGGCCAATGCAAAATGCCAACGAGCTGATCCACTTTGTATTAAATATGTCAATAGTTATTGGAGCAGGGACTGGACCCTTGGTCTCCCAGGTGAGTGCCCTAACTACCGGGCTATAGAGTCACTCTCTCTCTCTAGCCCAGTGAATATTTAAGGAATGCGTACAACGAGGAGGAGGAGATTCAGGAGAGATTCATCAGGAGAGATTGAGTGACACCCAATTCCAGAATGCCTTAACCATCAGCTTATAGGGTTCTCACCTGGGAGGTGGGAGACTACCTAGGTTCAAATCTCAGCTTTGAATCAGGCAGAGTGGTGATTTGAGCCTGCGTCTCCTACATCCCAGGTGAGTGCTCTAAGCACTGGGCTACAAAGTAGAAAGGGGACAGTAGTGCAAGTAGAATTCCTTTCTTACCAGTATGCTGCACCAGCTAAAGGAGAGGCACATGACTTCACCACGTGACCCCCCCCACACACGTGACTCAACACATGACCTCACCCCACCCTCAGTCCAGGGTCCCATGCTGTCCCCCTCCCCATGATCCATCCCACGTTACCTGAGCGGGGGAGGGCTCTGTCCTCCTCCCGCTGTGCCAGAGACTTCTGAACCGCAGGGCTCTCTGGAACCACAGCAGCAAAAGGAACAGAATGTGGGGCCGCCAGGTGGTCCCCCTCTGCCCCCAGTACTGTCCCCCTCTGCCCCCAGCCCTTCCACACAGCTGAGTCTCCTGAGTCCTGTCCAGGGTCTGTACAGCAGCCCTGCCAGAGGACATGGCTGGGTGGGGGGCGAATAGGATGACCAGATAGCAAGTGTAAAAAATCGGGACGGGGGTGGGAGGATAAGAAGTGCCTATATAAGAAAAAGCCCCCAAAATTGGGACTGCCCCGATAAAATCGGGACATCTGGTCACCCTAGGGGTGAAGCTAGGAGCAGTACAGCTGCACCAGAGAAGCTGCTTGCATGGGGGTTCTGCTCCTTTTGCCGGTGCAGTTCCCAGGAGAGCCCTGAACCACAGGGCTCTCCCGGGAACTGCAGCGGTGAAAGGAGCAGAACATGGGGCCACCGGGTGGCCCCACACCAACAGCTCCTCCAGCATGGCTGTACCAGTACTGCCCCCAGTCCTGTCCTCTGGCGGGGCTGCCTACAGACCCCAGACAGGAGACGCAAGACACAGCTGCATGGAAGGGCTGGGGGTCGTACAGCCACACCAGAGGAGCTGCTGACGTGGGTCTGCCTGGCAGCCCTATGTTCTTCTCCTCCTTTGTTTTTCCAGTACTGGCTATAAATATCTTACTGGTACGGCATACCGGACCGTAGCACCCTGCTTGCACCACTGAAAGGGGGGTACGCAGTGGTGGCACTGCCTCCTCCTCAGCTGTTTTGTGTGGGGCCCAATCTGGTAGGCAGCCTTTAAGCACACTTACTGGATCAGGCCCTGCAGGCACAATAGGAGAGGTAATGCCTACCTGGAGGATTGTGCCAGGGCTAGGCATCAAGAAGCTCAGTGGTGTCTGTACTCAGGTGGTTGTGAGCATGCCCAGTGGCAGAAGTTTATTGTTGGAAACTTATGCCTAGGGAATTTAGGCACCTTCAGGGTTAGGCAGCAGCTGACCAGGGGTTTTGAGGATCTACATTTTGGACTTAGGCACCTAAATGGTCAGTTAGGTGCCTAAATCCCTTTGTGGCTCTAGCCCTAAGTGATTTAGGGGCCCACATCCCATTTTCAAAATGGATTTAGGCATGTAGGCACCTAGGTCTAAATGTATAACAGGAGCATAGGTTTTTAGCTGCCCTAGTCACCTTTGAAAATAGGACTTAGGCACTTTTGAATACTTACCCCTAGCCTTCTCTTAATAACTGCCAATGTTTGGTATAATAAAACTTTTCTTGCATTCTAACTAATATGTTAATTTGTCAAATAATTCAGTAGCACTATCAGGCAAACCAGGCAGGATTTTTTTCCATTTTGAGAATTTTTAGTATTTTGACTATCTTCTTACTAAATTAAACATAATCAACTGTTCTGTAATTCTACTTGTTTCCAATTGCTTCCCACAATCAAAGCATGGCTTCAGTACCCTAGGCAATTAACATACCTTTATTTATAGATATATAGATAGATCAGAATTGCATGAGGTCTAAAAATCAGACTTTGTGTAATTAAGAATACATATAATGATGACAGACCTTGTTGGAAGACATAGCCATAACATCACCTCTGTAAATCACAGCTCTAAGCGGGAAGAAAATAGCCACTACTCAACCAAAATAGCAACTATAGGGTTGATTATGGCCATAAATGACATTTTCAAACACTACTGTCTTTGTCTACTCAAGGTAGACTTAAATACTGAGTGGTATTTTAAAATAAATAAATTAAAATGTGGAAGCTAATGCATCTGATAAACATAACCTATTTTCCTAGTCTAGACAGGGCCTTTATCTCCCTGTGCTTTGGTTCACCATCTGTAAAATGGGGATAAAGATACTTCTGGTCTTCCACCCTGTGTCTATTTAGACTGTAAACTCTGTAGGGCAAGCAATCTATGTGTTTGTACGGTGCCCAGCACAGAGGGGCACTAATCTTGGTTTGGGCTTCTAGGTGCTAAAGTAATGCAAATAAACGAAACAGAAATAAGAATTACAGTGTTGCAAAAGTCTCTGTTAATCTAGGTGTATAGTTTTATACTATTCCTAAAGAAATATACATAAAAATCCATTGTATCACTCACATTACTTCGGTGATCTATTTACATGGGGAAGCACTTCACATTGTTCTTTAGTCAGTCTGCGGGTAGAAGGTGTCTCAAAACTTCAGAGATAAAACAACCAAAATAAAGAACACAGCCATTCTGCTGAAAAATAATAGGTGAATTATCAATGCCAACAATAATCCCGCCAGAAAGTAAAAAAGACATTGAACTGGCAGTTAAGCTAGCTATTAGACAAAGGGCAACTAGAAATTGCTACAAGTTAGAAATTACTTGACTTTAAATACTAACACACCACAACTGCAAAACAAGGGACAGAAAGGAGAGCAGAGGGGACCTGTATGGGGGCAATGGGATCAATCTATAATGAAATGAACATTCCTTTTGAGTAATACTTACTCACACAAATAGTCACTTTACACTCATGGATGGCTGAACATCTGAGTGTCTTGGGCTCAGTTTTGTCCTCAATACACTCATAAATCTCATGCAACTTCGACTGAAGTCCATGGGAGTTGTGAACATGTATCTGAGAGTACAACTGAGCCTGTAAAATTAGGCCAAAAAGTTTTGTGAACAACTTTTTTCAAGTATTTTGGCACTTCTGCTTTCATCTAGAACTAAGAAGTGCAGAAACATACATAAAAGAAAGAACTGGAACAGGGGCTAACGTAAGAAGTATGTGAACTGTGGTGTGGATTTATTATTATAATTTAATACTTGCAACATGTTTAGCTTTATACAACACACAAAGATAGTTTAATGAATACCCTGCTGGGCTATAGAGGGGAAAATGGCATAGGGCAAATTGATGGTCTGATTGGATGGTTTTGCACAAATCCCAGTGAACACAAGTTCTGGTGCTGTAAAATTTTCTTTCAGTAAAGTGTTGAGGAGGAGCCACTCACCTCAAGTGCCTCCTTGCAGCTGGGTGCAGTATTGTAGTCCTTTTCCTGCTCCTGGCACCCCATATATGCCATCAGCTTACCTCTGCCAGTCTTCTGTGGCTTGTTCCTCCAGCCAGGTCACACAATTAAAAGGAAACTCTTTTGGTGTAGCAGAGTCCAACAAATAATCTAACTGTCCTCCCCAGGGTCTTCAGTCACAGCTCTGTGCCCTTTAAATTCAGCACTTTGCTTGGGCTTCCAAAGGAGCCCTGTCCCCTTCTTGTGGCTTAGGTTAGGCTTGTCCCCACTTCTGAGGGTTTACACCACTTGGCCTGTGGTCAGTGGGGGAACCCATGTCCATTGTCTACTCGAGGTCTCAACCGAGGGACCTTATAAACAGTAACCACATACTGCTCAATTCAACTTATTGCTGCTACTTCCCTAGGTTTCTTCCAGCCTGGCCCCTTTATCTTCACCTTAGCCCAGGGCCAAAGTTCTCAGGTCCCTCTTTCCCTGCAAACCCAGCTATGCAAGCACAGCCAAAGTTAGACCCTACCTAGTCCTTGGGCTCCTGTGGCCAGAGAGGGGCACACTTCCCTGTTCCTCAGGCCGCAGCCAGACCCTGCCCTTCTAGAGCCCTGCAATTCCTTTTATCTGAGTCTGTTCTGCTCTGATTGGCTGTTGCTAGCTCTTCTAGTCTTTGAAGGACCAGTTCTCTGGTAGTTTCCAAGATGGATGTTCCAATGAGGCCTTTGTAGGCAAGCCTGAAGAACCCACCTATGCTGTTCCTTTCTCTCCCATGTTGCTGCTTCATGAAGCAATGTGTGCTAGGATGGTGGAGCCTCCTGTAGAGGGTTACAAAACCCACTAGAGGGGTTCTGCTTTGCTTAAATATTTATTTAAACAAAATGTGAGGCTATACGCCACACCAGTGGCTGCTGGGAGTTAAACTGGTTGAATTACACAACTCCTTAATCTCCATTAGGATGCTAGGGATGCTCCACTAGCCTCCAACAAGTCATCGGTGGAGCTATAAGACAGTCAAGAGAAAACAAAGGATGGGCAAATCAGTTTGGATAAAATAATAACCACCCAGAACTTTCACTCAAAATATGAACTGAAACATTTTTGGGGTGGGGACTACCATTATTAACCTTTTAAGGGCTTGATCCAATGACCACTGAAGTCAGAGGAAGCCTTTTCATTTATTTTGATGGTGCTGGATCAGGCTCTAAATACTTAGGTGTAGATTCTCAGCTGGTTTAAATTGCCATAGCTCAATTTAAGTAAACGGTGATATCACAATTGACACTAGCTGAGCATCTGCCCCCTGGGGCTAAGATAGGTACAGTTTATAACATTATCTATATGAATATCTTTTTGTCTTGTAGAGAGCCAATCACTTGGTCAGTGTTAAATAATAACTGGCTCTGAAAATCAAACTGTTTCTGCTTAGGTTCCAAAATATACTTTAAATAACTAACTTTAGACACCTGCTTTTGAACATTTTATATAAATACATTTATATATCTTGTGATTTTCTGTTGTCTTGGTTGCTGGGCACCTGAGGGCATAAAATATGGCCATTTTTCCTTTTATGAAATGCCATGAAGCAAAAGTAAGGCTGTTTTCCTAAATTCTAGTCCATATTTCAGTTTATTGAGAATCTGGACTGCCAGAATTACCACCTAAAGACATTTAAAACAGTAGTGAGAAGTGATTCTTTAAACATACTCTGAACAATGTTCTCAGTAGCGGAAGTGCTGTGGCTGCAGAATGGGCATGAAAGACTTTCTAAAAGAATGATTCTCTAGGGTATCAACTACAATTACAGCATTTGCCAACACAGTTAACTTACTGGTTATTGGCAAAAGGGACCTGGGGTTTTCAGAAAACTAAATTTGAATTTGCAACCAATAGACTGCAAGGCAAATTAATGAATGACAGCTTTGAATTTTACTAAATGGACACCAAAGAATGATGAGGTGCACTAAAGAAAAAGGAGGAACCAATGTATTGATACTAGATAACTACACAGACCACCTTTGATTTTCCTGCCACCAAATACCACATCTTTATTATTCCCTAGTCCACAGGTTGAATTAAAGAGCATGAATGGAAAAGAACTGTTGACAGAATACTGCACGCATTAGATGGTAGCCAACATTATGGGGCTGAGATTGCATGGAACATTACCCTTCTTGATGTGATACACATGTTGCATTCAGGAAGGAATGCAGTAATGTGTATGAAAGCGTTTTTTAAAAAACCCTGCGTATTCTGCCTATGCCATTAGAAAGCAAAACCCAGGTGGAGGGTGTGGGAGCTCAGATATTAGGAAGGAAGTCTTACGATTACAGAAAAAAGAGAGGAAAAAAAGACAGACCGCTTTAATCAGGGGTTACTCATGAAGGAATTTTTGTTGAGGAATTTGAAGAATTTGGGCAGACTGGGCAGCTTATTATGCTTTGGGTAATTATTCTTAACAGCTGTCTCTTTGGGCATTTCAGCAGTCACAAATCACCAAATTATTGTCTTTGCATAGGAAGAACCTTATATCTTTAAAGCCAAATATTCAAGTAAAGTTTTATTTATGATTTTGATTAATAAAAGTGTTAACCTAGTCATCTCAATATAAGATGATTATGGAGGCCCTGGTTGTGACTCCATAGCTATTGGTGAGTTCTGTTTTGCATTAAAAGCAGGGATTCGGTATCTTTGTAATATATGAAAAATACAGCATGCCCTCCCCAAACTTACAGCACTTTCTCTTTAAGTACAGAATGAATTTTCTAAGAATTTACCAGAAATCCGTTCATTAGTTTATGCACAAAACTAATTAAAAACTGTATCCTTTAAGAAATGCATCCTGTCAGTCTTTTCTTTGTCCTAAATGATCTTAATAATGAAACAATATAAAGTCTTCAAACTTTACATATATTTAAACTATTTTGTGGGTA
The DNA here is from genome assembly GCF_015237465.2 of Chelonia mydas. Classification (NCBI taxonomy): domain Eukaryota; kingdom Metazoa; phylum Chordata; order Testudines; family Cheloniidae; genus Chelonia; species Chelonia mydas. The sequence continues at coordinate 54,793,748 of NC_057852.1, forward strand.
GACTATATTTGAAGAAATTAGGTTGTAACTAAGCAAATTTATTAATGTTTCTTGTATCTAATTGCTATTCTTAAATAGACTAAAGAAAGGCTCAGGTCATCAGCCACTCAACACTTATGTGGAGTCATTGTGACATCAGAGACTTCAATCAGCACCCTTCTTCTAAAGCTAATTTGCATACAAGAATTCTGTTAGTTGTAATGAGTTAATGATATGAGGGAGACTAAAAATATATGACAGGTTTCAGAGTAGCAGCCGTGTTAGTCTGTATTCGCAAAAAGAAAAGGAGTACCAGTAGCACCTTAGAGACTAACCAATTTATTTGAGCATAAGCTTTCGTGAGCTACAGCATCCAATGAAGTGAGCTGTAGCTCACGAAAGCTTATGCTCAAATAAATTGGTTAGTCTCTAAGGTGCCACTAGTACTCCTTTTTTTAAAAAAAATATATGTCAAGTTCTCACTGGTAGATTAACTGGCCTAACAGTCTTTAAAGGTTCTTTAAAGGTTCCATAGCTGAATGATAGTTTGGGCCTCAGTACTTGACAGGCTCCCCAAAGACCAGCTGTGTCTACTCCAGTGCCAGGATAAATGAGGCAGGAGTGCAGGGGGAGTAGTTAAAGCACAGAGACATTAGAACTCAAGAACTGGGTAGCCTCATCCCCTCCTTTCATATAGAGGCTACCTTTTTAATAAACCCTCTTAACCAAGCAGTCAATTTCAATTTATGGACCAGATTCACCATTTCATCTAGTTTGCATTGCTCTGGTAATGCAAAGCAGTTGTAAACCCCACTCACCTGGCCAGTATGCTCTGGTGGTTGCGCTGTTCTATTGTACTGGTGAATCTGCCTATGAAAGTTTAATTTTTAAAATGGATTTAAAGTTGATACTACATACTTTCTAATCATTAGAAATATTACAAGGCATTCTCTTTGGGTTTACTGTTTCATGTTATAATATGACATTTTTAATAATCTTTTAAAAAATAAGAAAATTCACAGAACTATATTAAAAAGGAGTTAAGATTGAAAGTATATAATTAAAGGTAAAATAATATTACAGAGATGCTGTAACTATCTCCAAACCAAGTGTTACAAACCTAGGAAATTCAGAGTTAAGGTAACACTTAATAGAATTCTAAACATGTTTATGTATGAAAATGCAGTTAATACACCCAACAGCCATAACTCTTTATGATTCCATGAAGAAAATTACTGGGTGGGGTTCACAAGGGGAACTTGGAAGCTTAAGTCATCTAGGCATCACTGGAATGCACAACCCCCCAAATCATGTAGACCCTGAATCCCTAGATGCTTATGTTTCTGCTGTTAAAGTCCTCAAGGTGCCTAAATTTTAGAGGCTGAGCATGTGCACAATCACCTCAATCCTGATCATGCCCAGCAATTTAGCGCCTAACTCGCACCTAAGCCCCAATGGGATTCACCCACTAGACATTCCCCATCAATCTTGCCTTCAAGGCCCGACCTGGTAGATGTGCTCACATTTAAACCCATGTCAGATGGCTACAGGAGCAGGTGGAGGTTTCCCCTTTTAATTTTTAGCTTAGTGGTTAGCCCATTCATCCAAGTTTAATTCCTTCACTGCCTGATTTAATTCCTTCACAGTCCTTCACTTCCCAGGTGAGTGGCCTAACCACTGAGCTATAAAATCATTCTACCTTGCTCTCTGGCCCAATGACTACTTAATTATTTATACACAGTGAAACAACTTCAATAACAGGAGAGACTGAGAGACATGGCCGAGCCAATCTGTTGCCATTCACGGACTTTCATGGAATGTCTTGGTGGAAAGAGCAACTGAATACACATCCTTCCTCATGAACAGCAAATGGAAATAGTACAAGATTGCCCACTTTTATAACCACTACTCATGTTGGATGGCACTGAGATCCTTGAGGTGGTTCAGGGGCACAATGCTGCCTAGAGAGAAAAAGGAAGCACACATCCTTCATGAATATGATATACAAGTGTGACCTGAAGCTGTGTTTTCAAGATGTTCTTTTAAAAAAGAAAAGGGAACATTTTTTTCCCCCTCTTCGTTTTGGGGCGAGGGGCGGTAGGAAGAGATGTTCATTTCAATGTTTCATTTGCCATCGTGCATTTTAGAGAAAATGGTAGTTCTTTAATAAAGCCCAAATCAGCAAATCTGTCCTGATTCAGCAAAGTATTTAACCATGTGTGTATCTTTAGGCACATACATAAGTCACATTGATTTAAATGGACATTAAGCAGGTGCTCAAGTGCTTTGCTGAATTAGGGCCATAGTACTTTACAAATTCAACATACCTAATATTAACTAATCCTCACTACATTCCTTAAGGAACGTTTTATTCCTAAATGCAGTTATAGGGAGCTGGTGAGCCCTCAATAACTTTTGTAGCAATTATTTTGTGGTAACAGAATTTAAGAGCAGACCTATACTTCCCAATGTTTCTTCCAACGGAGAACTGTGGGTATGAAGGAGGAGCTGATGATAAAAGAACGTTAGCTGTCAATTGGAGAATTGCAATAAATGCCTCTGTGTTTTTGTGTTTACTTATAATAAACAGCATATATTCCAATCATTGCTGGTGATTCACTGACAATAAATAAATAAATGTATTCAATATGTAGATGGAAAGTAATTAGCAAAGGTGCAATTAACTAATGGCGGGGGAGGGCATAATCTGACTGCACACTGTGAAAATTAAAGGCTCATTACCGTGGAAACATCTTGAACAGTTAGAACCTGCCAAGCAAAATCTTTCAAATCTCTTAAAACAAGTAATTATAAACCTCAGCTTGTGAAGCAAATGTAATTGAAACCTGCCATGCTTTACAAGAACAGTATATGTCAGAGAGTAGAAGGGGATTTCTATCATGTCAAAATTCCAAAGGGCCAATATTTTTACATCAGAAAAGGACTGAATAAAAAGGAGGTTCTTTGTACGTTAGGTAGTTTGTGGTCAGCATGGTTAAAAACTCGGAACCAAACACAATCAGGCTTTCGCCAGTTCCACAACAAGTTTGATTTCATTTACAAATATACAAATGCCTGCAAACTAGATGTTTCAACTGGTTGACTCAATCAGAAACAGATTAAGCTTTATAGTTTCATTAGAAACTAAATCCAGATTTAAACCAACGTATTGGTCTTGCCATAGGATCATTGTATCCATCTATTTGATGACACTCCTTTTAATTGTTATAAAACCATAGTTGTGCTTTAATCTAATTCCTTTTAAAATCCGATCTAGGTCATTAGCACTGCTGTAGACAAGTGTCCCTTACCATGTTCAGGCACTGGAGGGAATAGCATTCACCTCTTCTTGGGAGAAGAAAAGTTTAGCTCATCAGTTTGGAATTTTGGAGGAGCAGGGGGAGCATAAATACTTGATTTTCCCTTCCTCCCAATAAATGTGTGTGTGGAGAGAGAGAGAGAGAGAGAAAAAGTGGGGTGGGGGGAGAGATGAAAAAAATGAAGAGAAAAGCTACCAATTTTTTATTTGTAATGAATATCTGAATATCTTAAGGGATTTTTAGCATACAGACAAGGTGCACGAAGTTTCTAAACCATAAAGCAGCATTCTGCCCTATTTACTTTGAAAAGCAAGAATCGGATGAGAAGAAAGCATTAATTAGAAACAGGACATTATGAAGCGCTAGATTGTTTTTCCTCATACGCCTATATTTCTTTAAACATGTGTTGCCTAAACTCATTTTTCTGTACTGACTCTACAGCAAAACATCCTCCATGACATTTAGCTCTGAGATGTTCTGCAGCGCATGGAAAAAATGCTTTCCCTAGGAATTTCCCAGTGCCTGTGTTGAAGAGGCGAACATGGACAAGAAATCTGTTGTCTGATTTCCATGTCCTGGTGTAATCTGGGGTAAGAAGTTTCACTATGCCAACTGTTTGGCTCATTGGAATAAACACAGTGGTCAGTGGCCTGAACCTCCTGTGGCCAAGTGTGTCGTTAAAGCCTGGTGGTCCATACATAAGGTGAAACCACGGCCATATAAACACACACGCCATTTCCCACACGTCCAAAGGAATGCTAGAACCTCCTATTCCTCCAGTGAGTGATACTATTTTGTTGGTGTCAGAGCCTGGGAAGAAAATGGACTGCTTTTTCCTTTCCTGAATATGAATACAACTGCTCCCCGGAATACAGCTAAAGTAGTGCAAATGACCAAATGAAACCTCACAGACCACCACAACTGGGAAAGGCTGATTAAAATGACCCATAAACCAGAGCCAACATAAATTTCCCCTCTGTTTTTAGAGTAACAGCCATGTTAGTCTGTATTCGCAAAAAGAAAAGGAGTACTTGTGGCTAAGGTGCCACAAGTACTCCCTCTGTTTTTATTACCATAGCACTTGGGAGCATTCTGGTCACAGACGAGTGCTAGGTGCTGTGAAAACACAGAACAAAGACAGTCCTTGATGTGCTAAAACCACTGCCTATCTTTCTATTCTATTCAGCTTCTATTCTAGAATAGAATATCCTATCAGAGACAGCCTATCATTCTATTCTATTCTAGTTTATCCTATTCTATTCAGTTTAAGGCCTCAGTCCCTCATGGTGCTGAGCACTTAAGCATGTGTTTATATTTAAGCACATGAGTAAGCCCATTGAGTTCAATGTTGGGGGAAGGCGGGCATGGATCAGCGTTCATGTCGCACTCCCTGTCAGTACCCGGCCCAAACCAGGGAAACTAACGATCCAAACAGCCAACCAAATTTGGTGATGAATCCTGCTCCTGTGCCACCTGAGGCATGTTGTGCATTCGCCAAGAAGTTCAATGTTCAGATGCTTCAAGTTAACTGTGTTTCTGTGTTGGGGCCGCTCAGACCCTTTCAGGATCATGCCCAATGCAGTCAGAAATCCAGAGCCACTGGCTTCCTTGTAAAATATCTTGGTGTAGTGATACTGAAGTATCTGCCTGTTATAAAGAGAAATATACAGTTGGATAGTAATTAGTCATTTTCAGAAATGAAAGTGGAGATGGATTTTCTGAGTTGGATAGCTGTTGGGTTATGGCTCCCTTAGATTCCAGTGGTGTCAACCTACCTTTCCCAATCGACGTCAAACAGTGCAGAATGGCACCTTTCATATGCAGTCTTTCATATTACAGATTGTCAATCCAGCATTAAATGACCATTGACTGTAATGGGGCCGGGGGAGGGGAGGAGATGGAAGGGAGAGAGAGAAAAATTTAGTCCCACTGGAGCTGTTGCTTACAGCAGGAGTTGTGCCTGCTAGTTCCAGGGCTGAATTTGTCCCCAAGAGAAAATAAGAACAAAAGAGAGAAACAGGGTCTGAGAAGAAGTGAAATCTGAAAGACAAAATAAAAAGAAGAAGCTATGTTGGCAGGGATCTGAGGGAGAAGAGTCAACATTCTGGGCACAAATTCTCCCCACAGAAGGCTCTGATCTCCAGTAGATCTTCCAAGTCCCATGACAGGAGTGTGGGGAATGGGCAACATCCCTGATGGAAGATTTTGGAGCAAACTCCCAAATGCCTATGTGGGTTCTTTTGTATAGGAACAAGTTTTTGCCCAGAAAAATCCTTAATTCCAGTACACATTCTACCATGCATTACCTCAAACCTGATTTGATATGCTGCCTGTGGGATTATCCAGTGCAATGGCTATGCAGTTTTCTAAGGATACTCATTTTGTATTTGGTCCATTTAGAGAAATTAGCAGCAGCAGCACCAGGCCTTCTCTAGGCATTCCCGCAAGCCTGAAAGAAACAATAACATAGTGGCAGAATTATCCTGGAAGTATTTATATACCAATATATCTTAAGAGTACAACTTATTTGTTTTAGAAGGGTTGTTTGTTCTAATCTTCCTAATTAGGAGTGATTGTCTTTATTGCTTTAAAGCCATATGCCATAGTAAGACCCAAAATCATGTTTAATACGTATCTTAAAAACTGCAATGAGAAGTGCAAAGTAAACACTTATGTTTTGATTAGCTTCATTCCATGTTATGTGTCAGAACAAAAACTTTTTAAAACATTGGCCCTACTGTATTATAGGACCTATCTATAATTATTTCAAAACACAGAGAAAGAGGCAGACAGAAAAGTAATGAATAAAATATGTAAAAAAAAACCCCAAATGAATAAAACGTTTAGATATTATAAACAAAGCACTTTTTTGTAGAGCTAGTTTCTTTTAAATCCAGCATATTTATAAGGGTACCCTGCTTTAAAAAAAAAAAAGCTGTATATAAACTAGATAGCATACATAGCTGCTCTGTTTAGAAAACAGCAAAGTACCATGTAAAAAAGTCTCTGTTTAGTCAGCCCACCCACTATGAAAAAAAAAAAAAAAAGCTGACATTTAAAAAACAGGATATACTGAACAGTTTTTACCATTGTGCCCAGCAAATCTGATAGGGCTTTCTATGTAAATACTACTTCTACGCTGATGGCCCGACCCTACAAGCTGCCAGGCACTGCGGAGTTGAGGGTGCTCAGCATCTTTTAGGATCAAGACCCAAGCTAAAACAGGACTATAAGGGGCTGATCTTCCTTTGCAAAAAGGCCTTTTTACACTGTCAGGCCATAGTGTAAATGAGAATCAAGCCCCAAACGTTAGAAAAATACAAGGCAGTCTCACATTTCTGTAGTAATTCTCTTCAGTCCTACTGTAGGTATGTTAGGATGGGCTTACTGATAGATCAATACAGAGAATACAGATCAATACAATAAAATAACACTGAACAACAGAATCAAGTTGATAAAAACATCAGAAACATTTTTAAAAATGTTAAATATGATCTTCAGAATAGGGATCATATCTTCCTATACGTGTGGATGGTGCTTACCACGATGGAGCCCAGACCCCAGTGGGGGCCTATGGTCATTATTGCAATACAGATAATAAATATATTTATTTTTCATGTAACTCATTAAACAACACAAGCTGATGTATACGAGACTTGGGTTCCTAGGTTGGGATAGTCTTGATCTGGTTTGTGATGTCATCTATTTAATGATCCAATCAGTTAATGGAGTCAAACTGCAGTGCTTCATACTCTCCTGAGTACATGTACATGATAGATGGCACTCCACCTCAGAAAACAATTCAACACACTCTGTGCTCTGAACAATTGTGGAATCCAAGTGTAAGAACTCCTAGTTCAAGGCACTGGGAGTGGGGAAAGATGTAATACTTTAAAAACACAATTAAAGGTAATACTTTATGAAACAAACACAAAATCAGTTTAGCAGTCAAGTCCCTTTTTCCCTGATTCCTGAAGTCTCAGAAAATGACCTAGTGGTCTAAGCATGAGTGCACAACTAGGAATTCTGAGTGCACTACTTTCTTCAGAAAGAGTGCTGACAAATGGGTGTGGTTAACAGATAAGGAACAGCCTTAAACAATTGCAAGAATACAAATGAAGAAGTAATAGCAAGCTGAGCGCTTTTGAAAAAACACACAGTTCAGGGCATTTGAATCTTTCAAAAAGTAAAATCCAGTGCCAGGGATTCCCCTCAGGATTCTCTGAACTTAACTAACTAGGCAAGGGTTGCAGGGGACTCCACTGGGGCACTCAAAAATATAGCCACTATACAGATGTGTGTCAGTTTGGCATCTCAGAAAGTAGTTTCAGGAACAGGGCCACACTGTAAGCCAACATCAGGCACCCCACTTCAGTGCCTCACAGGAGCTAAAGTTGGAGTTGGGTGAAATTTTTCAGCTGAAACTCTTTTTCCATTAAAAATGTAGCTATGGCACAAAACATTTCACGAATTTCTATCCATTTTGCCATATTGTTTTGGTTTAAAAAAAATGCAAACCTAAAAAAATTCAGAACAAATCAAAACATTTTGTTTTGACATTTTCAAAACAAAACATTTCTATTTTCCACCAATGACATGTTTTGAAATTTCCTTCAATGTTATTTTTTAAAGTTTAAAAAAAGCTCAAAAATGAAAGGACACCTTTTATGCTATGTCAAACAAAATGTTTCCTTCAACCTGAAATGAATTTTTTTTTTTTCAGAAAAGCCAGTGAGCTGAAAAATGAGTTAGCTCTGGTCTACACTACAGGGTTAGGTGGAATTTAGCTGCCTTAGGTCGATTTTAAAATGAATGTGTCTACACAAGCAACCCCGTTCCGTCGACCTAAAGGGCTCTTAAAATCGACTTCTGTACTCCTCCCCGGTGAGGGGAGAAGTGCTAAAATTGAACTTGCTGGGTCGAATTTGGGGTTGTGCAGATTCAAATTGACGTTATTGGCCTCCAGGAGCTATCCCAGAGTGCTCCAATGTGACTGCTCTGGACAGCACTTAACTCCGATGCATTAGCCAGTTACACAGGAAAAGCCCTGGGAACTTTTGAATTTCATTTCCTGTTTGGTCAGCGTAGCGAGCACAGGTGGCCATGAAGTCCCCCCAGAATTGCAAATGAGCTCCTGCATAGAGCGAACGGGAGACACTGGATCTGATTGCTGTATGGGGAGAAGAATCTGTGCAAGCCAAACTCCGATCAAAAAGAAGAAATGCTAATATATATGCCAAAATTGCACAGGGCACGATGGACAGAGGTTACAACAGGGACACACAGCAGTGCCACATGAAAGTCAAGGAGGTCAGGCAAGCCTACCAAAAGACAAAGAATGCAAAAGGTCACTCTGGGTCAGAGCCGAATACATGCCACTTCTATGATCAGCTGCATGGCATTCTGGGGGGGGGACCCTACCACTACCCCACCACTGTCCATGGACACCTGCAAGGGGAGAGTCTCACGCAACAGGGAGGAGGATTTTTTCGATGAGGAAGAGGAGGAGGAGAATGCGCAGCAGACAAGCGGTGAATCCATTCTCCCCAGCAGCCAGGATCTTTTCATCACCCTGGAGCCAATACCCTCCGAAGGCGGGATCCCCAACCCTGAAGGCAGAGAAGGCACCTCTGGTGAGTGCACATTTGTAACTACAGTACAGGGTTTAAAAGCAATAGTGTTTAATGTCTGATTTGCCCTGAAGAATTGGGATGCATTTGTGGCCAGTACAGCTACTGGAAGAGTCTGTTAACATGTCTGGGGATGGAGCGGGAATCCTCCAGGGACATCTCCATGAAGCTCTCCCAGAGGTACTCTGAAAACCTTGGCTGCCTTATTTCGTTCTCCACGGTAGGACACTTTCCCACACCAAGCCAGTAGCAAGTAGTCTGGAATCACTGCAGCACAAAGCATGATAGTGAATGGTCCTGGGTTTTGGTCGCATTCAAGCAACATTCGGTCTTAATCTTTCTGTGTTAGCCTCAGGAGAGTGATATCATTTATGGTCACCTGGTTGAAAGAGGGGAATTTTTGTAAGGGAAGAGTAAAAGGACTCCGTTCATGCTGGGCTGTTTGCGCTTGGCTAAAAGGGATCATCCCAGAGAATAGGTGAGAGGGGTGAAGGGATCATCCCAAATAGCCATGCGCAGGGGTCGGGGGAGGTGTGTGCTGCACATCCACCTGAAGACTGTAGCCCCCCCCTTTTAAATGGCAAACGCAACCGGCATTGCTTGCTATGGGAAAGGCAGGCACTGCAGTTTGAAAACATTCCCACATGTTATGAAGGTGTGAGAAGCCAAACCCGCGTACCCTTTGGCTTACCATGGCTGTCTGGAAACCAAATTCTGTTGCCCAGCCATGTGTGATGTGTCACCATACTGACAGGCGCTCAATATAAAAGGCAAAATGCGACCTTGTACCTAAAGCACATGTGCTGTGTGCTGTGAATTGCTCGATTCATTGTGAAAGAGTCTCCCTTTTGGTCTCAGAAATGTATCATCTTAAATTTTACTTTCCCTTTTTATCTCCCCCCAGGTGCAAATGTTGCTATCCTCCCCTTATCATCTCCGTCCCTGAGGTTATCGCAGATTAGAAGGCAAAAAAAACCCGCACTCATGATGACATGTTTTACAAGCTCATGCAGTCCTCCCGCACTGATAGGGCACAGCTGAATGCATGGAGTCAGTGGCAGAGTCCAGAAAAGCATTAAGTGAGCGTGATGAAAGGAGGCAGGAGGCAATGTTGAGGCTAATGGGGGAGCAAACAAACATGCTCAGGCATCTGTTGGAGCTGCAGGAAAGCCAACAAGAGCACAGACCCCCACTGCATCCATTGTATAACCGCCTGCCCTCTCCCCAAGTTCCATATCCTCCTCCCCCAGATGCCCAAGAACGCAGTGGGGGGGAGGCTCCGGGCATCCAGCCACTCCACTCCACTCCAGAGGATGGCTCAAGCAACAGAAGGCTGTCATTCAAACAGTTTTGATTTATAGTGTGGCTACAATAAGCAATGTGGCCTTGTGCTTCCCTCCTCTCCCACCCCACTTCACCCGGGCTACCTTATCAGTTATCTCCCTTTTTTTTTAATTAATAGAGAAAGAATGCATGGTTTCAAAACAATAGTGACTTTATTTCCTTTGCCAGCTGCGATTGAAGGGGGGAGGGTGGTTGGCTTATAGGGAATTAAAATCAATAAAGGGAGTGGGTTTGCATCAACGAGAAACATACACAGCTGTCACACCGTAGCCTGGCCAGTCATGAAACTGGTTTTCAAAGCCTCTCTGATGCGCAGTGCACCTAGCTGTGCTCTTCTAATCTCCCTGGTGTCTGGCTGCTCAAAACTGGTAGACAGGCGATTTGCCTCAATCTTCCACCCCATCATAAACATCTCCCAGTTACTCTCACAGATGTTATGGAGCACACAGCAAGCAGTAATAACAATGGGAATATTGGTTGCCCTGATGTCTAACCTAGTCAGCAAACAGCGCCAGCGAGCTTTTAAACATCCAAAGGTACATTCTACCACCATTCTGCACTTGCTCAGCCGATAGCTGAACTGCTCCTTACTACTGACCAGGCTGCCTGTATATGGCTTCATGAGTCATGGGAGCAAGGGGTAGACTGGGTCCCCAAGGATAACTATTGGCATTTCAGCATCCCCAAGGGTAATTTTCTGGTCTGGGAAGTGAGTCTCTTGTTGCAACTGCTCAAACACCCTGGAGTTCCCAAAGATGCGAGCGTCATGCACCTTTCCCGGCCATCCCACACTGATATCAGTGAAATGTCCCTTGTGATACACCAGGGCTTGCAGCACCATTGAGAAGTACCCCTTGAGGTTTACGTACTGGTTGGCAAGGTGGTCCGGTGCCAAGATAGGGATATGCATTCCGTCTATCACCCCACCACAGTTAGGGAAACCCATTGCAGCAAAGTCATTCAGTATGACCTGCACATTTCCCAGAGTCACTACCCTTGATAGCAGTATGTCAGTGTTTGCATTGGCTAATTGAATCACAGCAGTCTCCACAGTAGATTTGCCCACTCCAAATTGATTCCCGACTGACTGGTAGCAGTCAGGCATTGCAAGCTTCCACAGGGCTATCACCACTCGCTTCTCAAGTTTCAGGGCAGCTCTCATCTTGGTATTCCTGCACTTCAGGATGGGGGAAAGCAACTCACAGAGTTTCAGGAAAGTGGCTTTATGCATGCGAAAGTTTCGCAGCCACTGTGAATCATCCCATACCTGCAAGACTATGTGGTCCCACCAGTCTGTGCTTGTTTGCTGGGCCCAGAATCAGCGTTCCACTGTAACAACCAGTTCCACTGCCTCCATGATGTCCCAATTGCCACATCCCATACTTTCAGGAAGGTCTGTATCCATGTCCTCCTCCCAATCGTCCTCGTGCTGCCATCTCTTAGCCAGACTCACACATACTGCTGTATAATGTGCGAGGTGTTTACAATGCAGCAGTGAGCTGAGCAAGCTCTATGCTTGCCATGCTATGGCATCTGCATGGGTAACCCAGGAAAAAAGGTGTGAAATGATAGTCTGCTGTTACTTTCATGGAGGGAGGGAGGGGAGACTGACGACATGTACCCCAAACCACCCACAACAATGTTTTTACCCCATCAGGCATTGGGAGCTTAACACAGAATTCCAATGGGCAGCAGAGACTGCGGGAACTGTGGGATAGCTACCCACAGTGCACCGCTCTGTGAGTCAATGCTAGCCATGGTAGTCTGGATGCATTTCGCCGACTTAATGCGCTTAGAGGGGACATATACAATCGACTGTATAAAATCAATTTCTAAAAATCGACTTCTATAAAATTGACCTAATTTCATAGTGTAGACATACCCTTATTTCTCACAGCACAAATTAAAACAGTATTCATTGTCTGAGCTGCTGACCAAAGCAAGCCAGGAAAAGCTTCTCTAGACTAGAACAGTGGCCTCGATTTGAGGCACAAAGGAAGCTGTGCTGTGGATTCCCTATGATTTTTCCTTCTCTTCCCTGCCAGAGGAGCGTGTATTGGGTGGAGCAGTTGGGATGGCCAACAGGATGAGAGTGACAGATTGCAAAAAGCTTCCCTCGCAGACCGCCTCTCTTGGTCCTCTCCAAAAAAACATGTTATGAGGAGTGCTGGGTCCTCTCACTGAGCTCTCACCCTCTCTCAGCGATGCTGAAAGGGTAGGAACAACAGGCTGCAAGAGAAAATGTTCCCCCTTTCAGTTAACACTTTGTAGAACTGTAGAGAGCTTCCCCCTTCAGAGAAGCACTTATGGTGAAATCCTCTCACACAAATAAGACCCACCCAGCAGGTACCTATGCTAAGGATACATTTTCTAAAAATATTTGGACTTCAGAATTGCCATATCCAGAGGGTTCCTGATTTCAAATGATAATTTCAATAAAGACAGAAAGAATAACAACTAAAGAATCTTCACTGATAATGCTCCATGGTTAATAAGAAGGTCAGCAGTTGCCTGTCAGGAATGAGGGCCTGCAACCAGGCCTAGGATCAACGAGCTAACTGTAGCTGAAACCCCTAATTGGCCAGATTGCCTGACTGGCGTTGCCAGTACTGCTCTTAAACCCAACAGTAGCACTTGGCCAGCAGCTGCTCAATGCATTCTCCCACAGCTGTGATCTCTCCTGTGTCTGCCTTGCTCCCAGCCTTGCTCCATCCCTACCCTGCTCTGCTCCTGCTTTGTCCCCAGCTGCGCTCCAGCTCTGCCTCCATGCTGTCCCAGCCTTCCTCCTGGGTCCTGACTCTGGCTCTGACCCTTGGTGTGGCTCCTGGTTCCTGACTCCAGTTCTAACCACCACAGTGCCAACCACTGTGCTGGACTGCCATGGACCTGACCACTATGCCTGACCACCCATGTCCTGATCTGAGACAGTTCAAGCAGTCCCCCCAAAAAGGGAGATAAAGAAGGGGAGTAGGAATGAGTTGGTCACTGGCCTGGATCTCACTAAGACCAGCATCGGCCTGTTGGAAATAGTGGGCACCCTAAAAAACTAGAGATACAGGTAGATACCCTGCAGGTGCAGAAAGCTATGCTGAAGGCACAGGCCATGGCACCCACGATGCCTCCCTCTTGAAAACCTAAACTTCCCCTGTTGGACAAGTTTGGCAGTGACTGCAGCCAGTTCTGCAGTTTTATGAACTGGACCTGACTTCTAATCCTGCTGCACCTGCAGCCCTTTCCCACCTACCGGTCTCAGGCAGGACTTACGAGCCTGCTGACTGGGGAGGTGTTGGCTTGGGCCTTCCCACTCCTGGAAAAGTTTAGCCCTCTCCTGAACCAGTTTGAGGACATTGTTCAAGCCATGACAGTGATTTTTGATGACCAGGGCTGTGTGCACACAGACTCGCTCCAGACCCTGTGGCTGGGATGTTGATCAGTTGCTAAGTATGTTGTGGCATTTCAGTGTCTGGTAGCTGACAGTGCGTTGAATGAGGCTGTGCAGTCCTACCACTTCCAACTCAGCGTCAAAGATGTTTGGGGTTGGGCTGGAGCCCAGTTTCTAGGGCCCTGTGAGGTCTGTGGCTCCCAGAGTGAGCCCAAACATCTACACCACAATTAAACAGCCCCTTGGCCCAAGCCAGCTCCGGGTGTCTAATTGCAGTGTAAACATGGCCATTGACGAATTCCTCCTTTCTTTGGGCCCACTCTCCCACCAAACAGTCCCGACAGAAGTCAACACCCTTCAAGGTCACTGTGAAGTCCTCCAGTTCAGGTTGATCTGTCCACCACACTCCCTGGTCATTCTTGATATCCCGTGGCTTATCACTCATGACCCATGTATCCACCGGCAGACTGGCACAGTTTGTTTTATATTTGCCATGCTGCTGGCAATTTTGTCTCCCGGAACCCAGCTGCAGGCCAGAGTTCTCTGCAGCTCTGCCTGCTCCACAGGGTTATCCGGAGACCGAAGGAGTTAGTCTAGAGTCCCTGCAGCCTCCACTATGCTCCGAATTGCCTTGACTGTACCCTCCAGTTATCAGATTGTCAAAGATGTGTTCGATTAAAAAAAAAGAAAAAAAGGCCTACATCTTATCATCACATTGCAGCTGCAACTTCCCCATTGACCTCCAGCCTGGAGTGGAAGTCCCTTTTGGGAGCATCTGTTCCCTCTCAGAGCCGGAGCTACAGGATCTCCAGATCTAGCTCAAGGAAAACCTGCAAAAGAGGTTCCTCACCCTCCCCCTGTCCCTGGCTGGGGATGTGATCTGTTCTGTGAATAAGAAGGATGTCTCCTTGTGTAGACTATCAGGCATTAAATAAGGTTAAGTTCTGTTACCAGTACCCCTTATTAATGAGCTTTTTGAAAGACTGCACTTTGCCAGGATCTTCACCAAGCTGGACCTTTGTCGAGCTTATATTTTAGTTTGGATCTGAGAAGAAAGCAAGTGGAAGACTTCTTTCCGTACCAGGTGTGAGCATTTCAAATGAAAGTCATGCCTTTCAGCCTGTGAAATGCTCTGCTGACCTTTCAGTACTTCATTAATGATATATTCAGAGATATGTTGAACCAGTTGGTCATTTATCTTGATAATATCCTCATTTTTTCCAAGGATCAGGATTTTCATGACAAATATGTAAGCAGGAGTGCTGCAACAATTTTTATAGTGGGGGTGCTGATGATGGAAACCACATATTTGGTGTTTGTCATTACTACTTCAAGCCAGGGAGTGTGGGAGCATGCCCAGCATTCCTAGTTTCAGCACCACTGCATGTATGCCGCATGATTCTTGGGTTTCACCAATTTCTATCAGCAGCTCATCAAGGGATTTTTTAGTCTGGTCACCCCTATGACAGTGCGCCTACAAAAAGAAGCACAGTTCATCTGGACCTCAGAAACCCAGTCTGTCTTTGATCATCTGAAAAGGGCACTCACCATGGTGCTCATCCCTATCCACCCATACCCACCCAAATAATTTACTGTGGAAGATGACACATTAAACGTTGCCATAGGGACAGTGTTGTCCCAGCCAGCAAGCTCCCATAGTCGACTTCATCATTGAGCCTTTTGCTACTGTAAACTGACTCCAGCAGAAAAGAATGATAACATCTGGGACAAAGGGGTACTGGCAATCAAGGTGGCATTCAAGGAATGGCACCACCTCTAGAAGGGACCTTGGTTCCCAGTCCAGGTTCTCATTGACCATAAGAACCTAGAGTACCTCTGGACAGCCAGGCACTTCAATCAACACCAGATCCACCAGTCTCTCTTTTTTTTGCTTGATTTGACTTTGTTGTAACTTATCACAGAGGGGCTAAAAATGGGAAAGCAGATGCCCTGTCCTGCTAAAAGGAGTACCCTGAGGCTAGTGAGAAACTTCCCTCCATGTTTCTTAAGGTGTCCAAGTTTGTCAATGGGTCAGTTGAGAGCAATCTCATGTTGTCCATCATTCTGTTCTCAGCTGCTCCCAGATGCCTTCATGACCCAGATTTGTCAGACTCTAAATAATGCATATGCCCAATTGGGCTCCAAATTCAGGCTGCAGGATGGCGTCTTCTATCACAGGGACTGTATTTACATTCCAGAGGATCAACCTAGACTCCATGTCCTGATGCCTCTCACTGGTCACTTTGGCCAGTCCATGATATGGGGCCTAATATCAAGGAGAATCTGGTGGCCTGGCCTACATGCATATCTCAAGAAGTATGTAAGTTCCTGTAACCTTTGCTAGTGAACAAAGACCCTGCACTCAAAACCACTTGGCCTTCTCCAGCCTTTGCCCATTCCCCCTCAACCAAGTAAATAACCCTCATGGCACACAGTGATTTTAGCTGTGGTTGATCTCCTAACTTAAATGGCACATTCTGTTCTGTGCTGTGCCATCCCCAATGCTCTGGAAACAGCACACATCTTCCTGGAAAACATCTTCCACTATAATGGGCTACCAACTGGCATCATGTTGGATTGCAATCCCCTGTTCATCTCCCATTTATGGCGGAGTTTCTGCAGACTTCTCAGCATACAGTCTCTCACTTCATCTGCCTACCACCCAAAGACCAGTGGCCAAACAGAATGACACAACCAGATTGTAGTACAGCACATACACTGTTTTCTTGAACTACCACCAGAAGAACAGGTTTTCTCTGCTTCACTATGCAGAATTCACTTATAATAATGCATCTCATGCCTCAACCCAACAAAGCCCATTTTATGTGAACTGCAGTTGTGACCCTTGGTTTCATCCTCATGTACACATGAATTCCCAACTGCCGCAGACTGGGCTGCTCACCAGCACCAAATATATTAAGAGCTCAAGGAACAATTGAAGTCTGTGAAGGAAACTTACCAGAACCATGCTGCCCAGAGCCAGCATACAGCCCACAGCCTATCTGTGGGGAACAAGGTCTGGCTTTCTATCTGGAACCACAAATCAGCCTGCCCATCAGTCTGCCCATCAATACCTGGATCCATTCAAGATCTTGGAACAGATCAATCCTGTAGCCTTTAAGCAGCTACTACCCACTTCATTCAAGATCCATCCAGTGTTTCACATTTCCCTCCTTAAGCCCCATACTGAACCTACATTCCTGAATCACTCCAACCGTTCGGTTGCTAGAAGAATACTTATTCCGACAAATCCTTGATTTCTGGTGAGTTAGGGAAAACCCCAGTACCTGGTGGACGGGGAAGGCTACATCTAGACAACTGATCTTGGGAACCGGTTATAGACATCTACACTTTGGACCTGCTACGGGACTACAGGAGAAACCAGGCCCTAGGAAGCATCCTCGAAGGGGAGATCCTGTCAGGAATGAGGTCCTGCAGCTAGGCTTGGTATCAGCTAGTTAACTGCAGCTGAAACTCCTAATTAGCCAGATCTCCTGATTGATTGAGTGATGTTGTCAGGACTGGTCTTAAGCCTAGCAGTAGCACTTGGCCAGTGGCTGCTTAATGCACTTGCCTGGATCTCTGATTTTTTTCCTGTGCCAGTCTTGTTCCAGCCCTGCCCAAACTCTGCTCCAGCTTTGTCCCCAGCCGTACGCTCTGCCTCAGTCCTGTCCCAGCCCTCCTCCTGGTTCCTGACTCCAATGGTTGCAGCTCTAACCACTAAACTTGAAAGCCCACATACTGGTCCATGACCCAGCCTAGTTCAGAGAATGAACAGTTAGCTTCTGAATATACCAGAAAAAATAGATCATTTTAGCCAAGGAGACATATATTGAGTAACGTATTTCTGGGAACAGCATTTTGAAGCATTTGAAAATGCTGTAAAACTATATCAGAAATTCCAGCAAGCAAAGGAAATTCCAGCAAGCAAAAGATTCTTACAGTCAGTGTTCACTGTCACGGAAGTATGAGATATTGTTTCCACCTCAGGTTACATTAAAATCTCTCAGAACCTGGCTGTTTGTTTGAAAATACAAACTGGAATTAATTAATGTATGACTCAGATAACAAGTGACTTTATTACTTGCAGATTCAGTGTTGCATCAGAAGAAGAAATCATACTGCTACTAAATTATGGTTCAAAGTAATGGCCAGACTCATATGAAACTGAAGAGTTAACTTATTTAATTTTATGCTTCATCATTATTGATTTTTATTATGTTCCATGACATTGACATTTGAATTTCGGTTGGGTGCAGTGACTGAGCCAACCCCAGCAAAATAAATTCAAGTGTCATCGAAAAAATGATGATGGTTCGCATGAAGATGACTGAAAATAATATTTAAAAACCCACAATCAGTATAAAGGACCCAGAAATAGATCTTGATGAACTCCTGACTCATCCTGAAATCTGCGACTAAACCACATTATTTTTCACATTTGGGTTGTCACTAGAGCTGGGTGAACAATTTAAACAATCTATTTGATTAATTTAATCCTTCTTCCTCTTTGTAAATTGTCTGCAGACTGTGGAGAACCAAATACTCCAACTGGTGACTAGAGTACTGGCCGGGCCAAAATCTGCTTAGAGTAAAGGTTAGAAATGGCACAGCCCCAATGTTGTACAGCAATGCAAAACAATCCTCACTTCTGCTGCCAATGCAATAGGTGGTCTTTATTGGAAGGCAAAACAATAGTATCTAGCAGACACATATCGTCCATCTGTGGGACCCTAGAGTCAGATGACTATTCTGGTGAGGAACGCTGGTCTTGTGGTTAAGCACTAGCCTGGGACTCAGGAGACCCAGAATCAATCCCCAGCTCTTTGGTAGACTCTGTGCTTGTCCATGACCAAATAAGTCACATAACCTCTTTGTGCCTCACCACACCATCTATAAAATGCTTTCTTTTCCCCATTCTTTGCCTTTCTTATCTATTAGACTTCAAGGTCTTTGGGATGGGGATGTTCCTTACTATGTGTTTATGCAGTGCAAAGCATAACTAGGTACTACAATAATAATATTAATTAATAATCCTTAAGATGACGGGCAATGGTGACAAGGTCAAAGTCCTCCAAAGAGCCCTCTAGGGTCCTAGTCTCCCTCTGAAAAAACTGCCTTTCATACAGATGCTGCTGCCCTTCTCTCTGAGTAGGATGTCTCTGGCTTGTGCTTACCTTGCTGTCCTATCAAAAGTGCTCAGCTACTCTGCCAACTAGTCTTTACTTCCAGTGGTTTTATGTCCATCTCTTCCTCCAGCAGGTGGGGGTACATACTGTATTTATAAATCTGGGGAACATGTATGTGTCCACTACTGCTGAGGGGAGACAATGGGAAATTTTCATGAATTTTTATTAAACTTTTTGTGTCTTTTTTGAACTTTGACCGGAAATATAGTTGGTCAAAAATATATGCCATTAATTGGAGCAGATTGACGTATTTCATATGAAAAATGGCCTTTTTTAAAGCCCCAACTTTTTGTGTAAATGTTTTGACATTATTGAAACTTTCTGTTTTACCAGAAATTTTCCACGTTTTAACCCATTTTTAACAAAAAGTTTTCCAAAATCTTTTTGATATAATTTTCAAATTCTTTTCATTTACTGAAACCCAGATATTTGTGTGTCTGTATGCATGCACGCATACACACACACACATTTGTAAATTATACATTGGAAAACTTTGCATAAGAATGGGTCCATTTCAGATCCTGCAAAACAGAAATAAATTGAAAATTTCAAAAATTTTCTGACAGTCTCTCCAGTTAATTCAATGTATTCAGTGCCCTGTGCTTTAGGCAGCCATGGAATTTGCAGCAGAACGCAGACCTTGTTAAATATGTGCCCACACACTCACACAGCATATATATAATAGTTGCTACTTCTCAGATACACAGCAATGTGTGCTGATAAATGACCTTGCTACTGCTACTTTTGTTTAGGGTATCTCACTGCTTGCTATTGAACGTGTAATCAGTGTCTGGACAATTGTTCCCAGCCAGGTTGATCTTCCTTACCCTCACAACTCTCAAGTGTATGCCAAGTGGTTCGTTTCATTCCTCAACAAAGTTTTGCAACGGGCTTTTTAGAAAAATGAGAAAATGGGAAAAATATGGCTAGGCATCTGCCATATGGATTAGCATCAGCCACCAGCTGCCAGAAGCCACAGCCATCCACATTTTATTTTTTGTTAACAGAGTGCCAAAACTGAAACATCCGTTGACTCAATGCATTGCAACAGCAGGTGAACAGATTAGTCAGAATTCCTCCTTAGATCCTATGTATTGCACATTTCAATGGCCACCCTGTAACTCTTTAAAAAGGGAAAATGTGTGTTCCCCACTGTATCTGGCAAGCATTGATGGCTGGTGTGGAAGAGGGACAGGATCATGATCTTGTCCTCACTCACTTGTCCCCTTTGGAGACACCAGCACCATTGGCTGTACTAACAAGGACCAGTGACTCTGCTCCAGGGCCTCATTGTGGCTGGCCCTGCAAAGGGGGACAAAGGTGGAGAAGGCTTCTGAGGCCCTTACCTGTTCAGCCACACTGTGGACCTAAACTCAGTTGAAGACGTTCTTTTCTGTCATCACTTTGCCAAAACTTTTAGAGAAGATAAAACATGGCCTACAAGAGAATATACTGAATGATATGATATGATGCAATAGAGCACTATAATAGATTGTGCTGGAGAAGATGGCCAGCACAAGGAGGAGTTTTATACACTCCACATTGATATTTTATCCCAATGTGGTGCTTCCAAAATATCTTTTATGAAATAGGTAAAGAGGAAACCCCACCAACAATGAAGAGAGAAGCAAAGACTCTTAATGTTAAACTTGAGGACGCCTCAGTAAAATGTAGTAACTATCATCTTATATCTTTGCTAAATGTGGTCTTAAAAATATTTACTAAACTGCTAACCGCAAGACTAAACAAGAGCATTACCACCATTGTAAATCAAGATCAAGGCAGTTTCATGCCAGGCAGAGAGGCAGCTGGTAATTTAAGAGGAGTGCTACATATATTATGAGAAGTGAGAGATGATGACGATCCAATTGCTGCTGTTTCTCGAGATGCTGAAAATGCATTTGATTCTGCAGGATCAAATGCTGCTATCTATAATATGCCCTTAGTGAGTTTTGTTTTGGATTAAAACTCAGAAACCTAATTAAAACAATTTACTTTCACCCATTAGCCTTAATCCTTATGAATGGCTTACTGTCTTCTCTGGTTATTTTACTAAGAGGCACTTGACAAGGATGTCCTCTCTCTCCTATCCTTTTTTGCACAGGCTTTTGAACCTCTAGCCATCTCCCTATGTGGAGCAGAACAGAAATACCAGGGGTACTGAGAAAGGATTTGACAGCCATTAACTATTGATATATGTAGGAGACATTCGACTGTATATTAAAAACCCTAATAATTGAATGGCAAAAACCTGTGAAGACATATCTGGATCTGATTCTCATTTCCACTAAGGCCCTTTTACACTACATTGTACATTCATGGTAGGGCTACTCTGACGCTGCCACAGTGGTGTAAAGGACTCCTCAGGCCACATTTCCAAAGGAGTGTCAGTTCCTAACGAAGCAAAGGGGATTAAAAAAAACACATAAGCACCTCACTCCCATGGAACTCCATGCTCAGGGTTTTTTTAAAAATCCCACTCTGCACCTATCTGCATCCTTAGGTGTCTAAATACCTTTAAAAATCTGGCCCTTAATGTAAATGAGCCTCAGGCACACTGAGTTCCGTAATTCAAGCTGCACGATAAATCAAATAATTGAAGTTCTTCCAATTTCAGAATATTGTCCCTGAACATTACTTAACACCTGGCATTTAAACTACGAGTAGCTTTTTTAAAGTGTGCAATATTTACAAATAAAACTGAACTGTAACCAAAAAAAAAAGAAAAATACAGCCAAGGATAATTTTAGCCTCATTAACAAAAGCAAAGAAAGATCTCAAATACAGAAACCTTCTAAAACTCAGCCTTTGGAGGAGACCTTGAACCATTAAGATAATTACAGTTATACCATTTAACTACTTCTTCCAGCTGGGAGCAATACACATCCCGTCTGTATGCTGCAGACAAATAGACATCAGTATAGAATAGAATAACTTCATGCACCATTGAAGAAATGTGCATGGGTTCCCATGTCAAAGGAACCCTGTCTATTTTATGAGCTTCCAAGGGAAAACCCTAGCAGTTCAGTTCAAGAGGCTAAAGGGAGCAGAGTAAGGCACTTCAAACAGATCCTCCTAGAGCCATATGGATCCGTGGTGATCCATGGATATAGTAGGGGGATCCTGCAGCTTCTTCTATACTTCACCCCTTCATAGAAGATTTCAAGAAAAATTCCATGAGATTTGTGACACTTCCCAGAGTACCCAGGGTTGTGAATCACCTAACCACCACCTGCCCTTAACTTGAAGAAGCCTTGTCTGTGCCTCCCCTGGGTCAGATTCCCAACTCCACTGGCCACAGGCAACACAAGCTCTCCCCTCACAGGCCCTGCTGTCACCTTACAGGTTAGCAATTGGCATGCTCCAACCCTCGAGCCCTCTGGGGGTCTCCCTGGAGCAGCCAACCCTTAATCCACTGGACACCTGCAGTATTCAAATTACCTGCTTTCAAAGAAACAGTACACCCTAGTTTACCAGTTCCACCTCAGATCACAAATCACTGCTCTGCTTAACACATAGCACTTAGATACATTTATAGGGAAATCAAGTATCAGTTTATTTTAAAAAGCACAGAGATTCAAGCAGTAGCAAGTAAAATGGAAACAAATGGTTACGTATAGAATAAAACCATAGCACTCATTCTAAAGCCTTGACTTAATTAACAAGATACTCTTATGTCTTGTAAAGTATTGCTCACTGTGGTATCCCAATAACTTGAAGACCACTCAGGTTTAAATGCAAACAAGAACAACCTTTATTCCAGAGGTCTGACTGGCACCTGCTTTAGATTTCTATTCCAAAGAACTCCCACCAGGGCCCCTCCTCTTCCTCCTTCTGGCTTCACTTAAAGGGTTACTTCAAGGGGCCTCACTTCATTAGCAGCCATTCCCAAATACTACATGTTCCCTCTCCAAACACGTTTTTGTACAACCATACAACAACAAATTATACAATTTGAACATTGAGAATTCCAGTAATTCCTCTGGATGCTACACCAGCGTGAGAACCCACAGGAGCACAAAGGTCTATGCGTCACCCATGGGACACCAGCAGCTGGTGGAGGCAGAGTTGGAAGAAAATCAGAGCTACTATTGGAACAGACAAAACCTTACTTAGGGCAGACGGTATCCATTTAGCTGCTGATAGTGTAGTGGAGCTTTCCAGACCTGCTTCACCTGTACCTAGACTAAATTACTGATATGCTAATGGGATCCATGGTGCAATTTGTATATTACTGCTTCTAAATACTACATAATTTGCATTGGAAGTGAAAGCTGTGGCACAAACTTGGACACCCCCTCCCCCATGTGGTTTGCGTACATTTACCAATTGCCCCACCACCAGGGTCTTCACCCTAGCCCTCTGTCATTGGTGTAACCTTTCGAGTGTGCCTGATACATCTATATGTGGTTGTTAACCTTCCATGATCCTGTATTCCTGGGATCTTTAAGAAAGGGGAACAATAAGTCTAATGGTAAGCACAATTCTCGCCCCAGTATAGGAGTTCTGACTGGTCCGTGGGGTCTGACAGTTGAACAATGGCATCCACACTGAACTGCAATGGGGTGATTCCACTCTCCGACAGATGATGACCTACAAAATCCAGTTGATCCTGATGAAAAACATATTTCTCCATGTTCAGGGTCACATAGTGATCCTTAAATCATGTTACTATTGCACGTAGGGAAGAATTATGGTCAGAACAAGACGATCCATGAACCAGGATGACCACTCCAGGAATGCCTGCTAACACTGAGGCCATGACTTTTTGGAAACAGCTAGGAGCCAAATATAAACCAAAAGGCATCCATTTAAACCGAAAGTGGCCTATACGGTTGAGAAAAGCAGTGAGGTTCCATAAGTAAGGGGCTAATGATACCAGGAGATATCCCTGGTGTAGATTCAATTTAGTGAACGCAGGTGAACCAGGACATTGATCTGCCAATTCCTCCACAGTCAGTAGAAGATAGCCTTGTTCACTTGGCATAAGTCCACACATAAGCGTAGCCCCCCTTCTTTCTTTTTTGCAACAACAAGGTTTGACACTTACAGTCAATTGTGTCTATAATGTCCTCCTTGAGCAAATGAGAAATCTTTGTGGCTATGCCATCCTTTAACACCAGGGGAGGTCTGCAGAATGGTTGTATAATTGGGTTGGTCAGTGGATGCACCTATGGATGATCCTCATAGCTATGGAAACAGCCATGTTCAGAAAAGACCTTGGGGAGTACGTCTCTCTGATTGCTCCCCACAAGGTGGATTTCTGTGTTCTGCAAGTCTAATACTTTAAAGCCCTGTGCCCAGAACAGATCCAGCCTAAGAATGTTGGCCCCAGAACGGGCCATGTAAAATGGGAACACTCCCACTTCTTGTTGACGATACATCATGGGGAGATCCACCATTCCCAGCAAAGTGTTTTTCACATTGCCCTATATCTGGATAGTGTGAACTGTGCTGGCCACAAAGCAAAACAGACAAAATATCTATGGTATGTTGTGTAGTTTATGAGTGTTACTCAGGCTCCAGTGTCCACTAGCAGCAGTATCTCCACACCCGCTAAATGGTAGGGGCAGATTTTAAAAGTCTCCTTTTGTCACGGAGTTGATCCCTTCAGGTATAGAATCTTCCTCCATCCCCTGGTCATCCATATAGGATACAACTGGGGCAGAGTGACACCATCTGGCAAATTGGTTAAGTTTTCCACATCAACAGCACATTTGTCCCTGGGCTGGATGCTCCCAGAGCCTTGACAGTGACGGGCTGGGCCACAATTGCTAAAGTGAGGTGGCAGCAGCAGTGGATGGTGCGAATGATGTTTCCAAAGAAGAAGAACCTGGAGAGGTTTGGGTCTGGGAAAGGGACTGAGCCCCTTGGGTTGCAAGTTCAAATTGACAGCCAACCTCCCCTGCCCTGTGGAGTGTCAGAGAATCTGGTTCCATCAGGAGGTGCTCCCACAGATGTGGGGACAAAATCTGCTCCATAAACTGATCCCAAATCATCATCGGTTAGAGGTGCTAATTTGCATGTAACTATTAGTTCCCAGAGGCTGGCTACATACTGGTGGACCAACTGCCCAGGGAGTTGTTTTCTCTGCTGAAACGTAATATATTTAAGCATAGCATTGGGTGTAGGGTGAAAGTGTGTTGCTAGAGCCTTTAGTGCTCCCTGATATGATGTGCCCTTCTCCAGAGTGGAGAAGATCAAAAAGTCTTTGGTACCTGGCACATGGAATAGGAGTGCATATTGGAGAGCTTCATATGCCGCTCCCAGACCAGCTGCCATCAAGTATCCATCGAGTGCTGCGATCTCATCTGCTCTATGGCAAGGGTGGGACCCCCGATAGCATCAGGAATAGGGCAGGTGTGGTCGCAGAGGCTGGGAATAGCGTGGTAGCCGGGGGCATTCTTGGATCCGACATTCTTGTCGTCACTGTGTTATCCCAATAACTTGAAGACCACTCAGATTTAAATGCAAACAAGAACAAACTTTATTTCAGGACTTTACTGGTACCCACTCTAGGTTTCCCTTCTACATGATCTTCACCGGGGCCCCTCCTCTTCTTCCTCCTGACTCCACTTCCTGGTTTCTTAAAGCAGCCACACTTCATAAGCATTCCCAAATACTACACTCACCCAAACTCCGTGCTGTGCTTTACAGTCAGGCATGCTCTGATCCTCCATTCATGAGACAAGCACACTCTCAGTTTGCATCCTAGGTGAAGGAGTCCATGTGTCTCTTTGCACCCGGAGACATACCAAACCAATCCTTCATTTATATTCATAAACAGGGAAGGCCCTGCTGTTCGTTTCATGCTATAGATTTCTTCTCCTGTAGATTTCACAATCTCTTAATTTTCATCTGGCTCAGTGTGCAAATAGGTCTACATTGTGAGGCATACAATACACAAATGGCCAGAGAGGAAGATAAGTGTCAGCTACCTCCTAGTGATCTGCCTGAACTCCAAGACCATAAGAATATAATTTTCAGCATTGATACATAAATATTGTCCATACACACATTTTGCAATGATCATGATGACTAGTGGGCTACTGGCTCTTGGCAGAAACCTCACACACCACCCTCCAATGAGCTATCGTATATATGTCCTACCTAGGGAATCCCTATAAAACCTTATGCACATGCTGTGCCCTCTGCCAGTTGGCAGCAAAGGCTCTGTGAGCCACAAGCTTCAACTTATAGAGCTTCCATTCCCCTGCACGAGATCGACTTAGGAGGGGGTGCAATGGGATCCTAAAATAGAGAAAATCACAGTAAGAGGTGACAGAGGGTGGGGGCTGATGGGAAAAAGAAGGGTTACACAGTAGTTTGTTAATACAGAATATTAAATTACATATGTAATTATGTTAACTGTGTTTATGTGTGTGTAACTTTGGGATACTGTATGATGAATAGCTACATATACATTACAAACATCATAGTACACTGGCAATGGGGGTCTTTGCAAGCAATGCCCTTCCACCTGCTTGCAGAAGAAAATCCCTATTTCATTTTTAAGCTATTTTTTTAAATGCAGTTTTATTTTTAGATTTTTAACAGCAACATTTATATTGGTCCTTGGCAAAGATCCTGGCCAGCTTTCAAGGTCTGCAAAGCCAGTACATACAAAATCTCACCTACAAACCGGCAAGAAAGACAGCTGCTTGGGCTTTATGACTCACTCAAAGGATCCATGCACATCAGAGACTGTCAACAACTTTAGAAACATCAAAACTCCCTATTAAGTAGGATTTTCAACTTTTTTCTTCAGTTAAACTGAGAAAATTGGATGATGTTGAAAGAGATTTCCTTCAAAATGCTAGAACAGAGAGGAAAATGAATAATAAACCAAGTGAGAGATTATTGCTTAGTCACTTTTTAACACGTATTTTGAGTATTTTTCAAAACCCCATCCATCTACTTGAAACACTTACCCCCCTCTCCCATGTATCTTCTCTACTTACATAGTGTCCTCATGGATCATGGTAGGTGGGATTCAGCCTGCTAAGGTGTTTCACATTGGTAACTTGTATTTCGTTCTGCCATTTATGAGTTATTTACAAAAAAAATATAATCCCTACAGGGCATGGCATAGTTTTTCACTGTAGGCACCCAGCTGGAAAAAATATGATGAGGCCTTCAGGTAAAACATCCAAGCCAAACTCCCTTTTTCCGGGGAGCTAGGGGGGGAAGAAAAGTCAAAAGCAGAACATATACTGAATCCTCCCTCCCTTTCCAACAATTTTTTTAAACGAGCACCCTTGTTTACAAAGCATATGCAAATAAAATACCTAGACATGTACATCTGCAATTCTTTGCCTTTATTTTTTTTTAACTATTTTAACAGGAAATGATCCATTGAGATGAAACATTTTTATCTTAAGTGATGTCCTGGGGCAGGACAAGAGAAAGCCAGGAATACATATCAACATTTCTTCAACATAGAAAATATGTTAAAAACAGCTGTACACAGCGTTTTCTATTCTTAACAATATAAAATCATAGAATATCAGAGTTGGAAGGGACCTCAGAAGGTCATCTAGTCCAACCCCCTGCCCAAAGCAGGACCAATCTTCAATTTTTGCCCCAGATCCCTAAATGGCCCCCTCAAGGATTGAACTCACAACCCTGGGTTTAGCAGGCCAATGCTCAAACCACTGAGCTATCCCTCCCCCCATGGGTAAAGCCCATGCAACGAAAAGGCTGTACTAACCACACTTGTCCCTATATTACCTGCACATAAACTTGTGGGACACCATTCTCTGCACAGCATAATATATTCACTCACACGCTGCAGTTCGACCTAATATTTGTCTACTACGGGCTCCTAATTTACTCAGCAATATTCATATCAGGACTGTGTGCAGAGCAGGTTTATTACAGGCTATAATCAAATATATGTGTATGATACTTAAATACAGAATCACTTCAAGGTGTTCATTTGGTGTAACTTGGTGTACAACTGGCACATTGCACAAGAGGATTGAGGGGGAACATTTGTGAGCTCAAGTTAATTGACCTGGGCTCTGAGACTCAGTGCCCATGTTTTCTTCTGCAGTGTCGACATACTCTTGGGCTCTCGGGCACTAACTCCATACGAATAGTAATAATACCCTAGTGTGATTTTCAAAGGAGTCTAAGGATAAGGAGACACCCGACTCCCCCTGAATGTCAACAGGACTTGGGCGCCTAACTCCCTGACAATCCTAGGTTTGACAACCCTAGGCTCTGTGTATCTGAATTTCTCAGCAGTGACTGTCCTGTGCATTCTAAACAGATCTGCACCATTGCAGGCGATACTATGCTAGCCATAAACACCCCCAATGATATCCTAAGGCTACTGGTGGGTAATGTTTATGATGAATTTCACCTGTTCAGATCGAACACTGACATTTGTTGTTTCCAGAAAGGTTCAAGTGTCTTTGCAGCCGGTGACAACATTGGTGGCAGCTGCCAGATCTCTTCTTTTGTGAACTTTTGCCCATTGAAACTATCGGTGTCTTATTTCCTTTATGCATGAATGTTTTTCTAGTAGCATCTCTTCTGTGAAGCCTTCTGTTGGCTAAATGTGCAATACAGCAATCTGGTGGACACCTGTTTGTTAGTGCTTCCTGCCAGATATGTTGGCAAGGTGGAGCCTCCAGCAATGATGTCAAGCTTAGCAGTCCCCACTGGATCAGAATCGTTGTGAGTAGGTGAGCCCCAGATAAACCTATGTGAAAAGGAAAGTTGGAGGGGATGAGGACAGGGCTAAACAGCTACTGACTTGTCAATTTTAATTTTGTGTAAAGCACTATGGTGACAAGAGTGGTATTAAGTAGACAGATTTATTAAATTATCTGAGCACTGATTCCTCCACTAATCTCTTGTAAACACAAATAATAAGTACTGAACAGCTGCTATTTGAATTCTTCGAGTTTTTTTTCCAAGTCTTAAAATCTCCTTTTTACAGACTGAGTTTTACTGTCTGCATGTTGCTGGATACAGTTTCTCTGCAAGGGCAGACAAAGAGGGAAATGAAGTGATCATCCTATACTGATACTCAGGATGTATTTGGCAAGGTTCCACACTGCAGATAATTGTCTACATACAAAATCATAGACGGAGAGGAGAGCAGGATCTGTGGATGGAAAATCATATAAAAGTGCAAGAAACAAAAAAAGGGAAGCTATAAGCTACCATTGGGAAACTGAAAGGTCAGAGTCTGAATCCAGCTTTTGTTAACTTTAAATGTTGACTTTTAGAGTGATTTTAAATGGGGAAGAGCTGTAAATAAGTAATAAAAGATACTTTGCATTTCTTTAGTGACTTCCATATGAGGATCTGAAAATGTTTTCTCAAGTGATTATCCTATACTTGTACTCTTAGAATACATTTGCCATAAGAGTGACTTAAGCAGCACAACTCATTGGTGAGTTTAAGAAGTATTTTATATACATTTTAGAGCAAGAAGAAATGAAGTACAGACAAGTTAAAACATATGACTTGCCTAAGGATATTCAACTCATCTATGGACAAACCAGAAATAAAATCCAGATCCACAGCTCCTGGTCAGCCACACCACGATATGGTAGATCACTGAGGCCAAAATACAACAAATCATGTTCAATAACACTAAGGTGTTAATTCAAAGGTAATCCCTGCTAAAAGATGAAATACTGCAGCATATTGATTAGCAAAGGGCAAAATCCCAAAGCTTTAGTAGTTCTCCTTAGAATGGCATCTTGTGGCCAAATTCATCACTGGCTTGTATAGAATAATACTAGGATGGATCTGGCCAAGAAAATTGCACTGAATAATTTTTGTGAAGTGTAGACTATTTGCCAAATAATTGTGTGCAATAACTTTCTTGCTCAAACGGTTATGTGCTAATATAATTGGGCTGCTTCCAATACAAGTAAAGTGTAATTCTTGTTTACAGTAAAGAGGCAAAGTGGAAGTGGGTAAATAAGTATGGAAATACACAAGAGAAGCCTAAAAGACATTGCAATAAAAGGTACAACAGACTACAGTTGCTGTGAAAATGGGACTGCTCAAAGATTTGAAACCAACAGCAATCTGCATTGGAAATGGGGAGGCAACAAACAAGAACAAACAGAACAGACATGTTACAAATTCATCTGTTTGATGGTCAGTGTATACTGAATAGTAACGATCACTGTACAACAAACAACAATCACAAGTGCTAACACTCAGTGAGTACCCTGAAAGCTGCTCTAACCTGTACCAGCTGCCAGTGGAAGCCAAGGATCTCTGGGACTCATGGAAGCCTAACCATTCCCTCTGTGCTGGCAGCCATAGGAGACAGCTGCTACTGAAACACCTGAGCATTCCTCCGTGCAAAGAAGCTACTCCAGGGGTATGGATTCACAAGGTTTAGAACCATTTTGTGTCTGTGGAGCAGTGCGAAGTGGCTGGCATGCAACCCATGGTTAGGGCACTATCTCCATGCTAGACTGGGCAGGGGATGGGGAGGGGACTTTGCAGATTGTAGCCCACAACTCCCTGAGCATCTACAAACCCCATGTAAGTCAAAATGTGAGTTCCTCTCTCCATAAATATGAATCAGGAAAGAGTCTCAAATCATGCATCTGAGCCCTCTGATTTACACCTAGCAAAGTAAGGCTTAGTAGGGAGGCAGGCTACGTGTGTAAACAGTGGGTGGGCTGACCTCCATCTTCCTGTTCTCTTCCATTCTGGGAAACAATCGTGGGTGATCCCTCTCCCTTCCCTTCACCAGAAAAAATATTTCTGCTTGCTCGTGGATAGCAATACCAGCTGAAACACCTGTGTGCCAGACACTCACAGATGTACAGTATTGACTGCTCTGGCTAATGAGCCATCTGCAGAGCACACTGCTCACACCAACTTGCTTGATTTAGAAAGAGAAACCCTGCAACACAGCTAAGGAGCCTTTGTTATTATTGTTCTCACCACTTTTGCTCAGTCTGTTCTCTTCATGTTCATGAGGAATGGGGAAAGAAGTATGAGAAAATGCTTTGTACAGCCCAGAACAGTCACCCTTCACATTATTTTTTCTGATACAAAACATTTAGCTAATTATTCTAGGACTGGGCTAAGGGCCAGTATAAAATAAGAGCCCCTCCTTTGAACAAAGAAACTCAACCTAAACCTTTATTAAGGCTAAAAATGAATCTGCTCTCCCCTCCATTCATTTTCACACACCTCCACACTCCCAAATTGCAGAACCAAAGGTGATTTCCTCACAGTGGTTCTAGACCCACCAGTAGCAGAAAGTAAGACACAATTCCTAAGGAAAACCAGCTCTCTTGAAAAAAGAAAAGGAGTACTTGTGGCACGAAAGCTTATGCTCAAATAAATTTGTTAGTCTCTAAGGTGGAAAAGGAGTACTTGTGGCACCTTAGAGACTAACAAATTTATTTGAGCATGAGCTTTATTTGAGCGTAAGCTTTTGTGAGCTACAGCCAGCTCTCTTGAGATTTCTAACCTTTTTTTGCAGGGACTGGATGGTTTGGAATAGCTTCAAACCAACGTCTAGACCAAAATTTGCAGCCCTGGGTGTCTTAAGTCAGACTCCTAAATAAAAAAGTCCTGGTTTTCAAAGGTGCTAAGCACCTGTAGCTCCTATTGACTTCACTGAGTTATATGGGCTTTCAGTACTTGTAGAAACTGGACAATGTAGACGTAGGCACCTAAAAATGGATTTAAGAGGCTAATTTCAGGCACCCAGGATTGAAATTTTTGACTCCACATAGTAAATATCTTATTCAAAATCTGTTAAGTTTCACCCAGCCCAATTTTCCACAACCAGATGATTAACCAACTGAAATGACCTCCCTGGCATTGTCAGACGCTTAGGAATAATGGGACTCATTTGTGAAGAATTGTATGCATTTTTAAAAAGCTCTCACTACCTGCTTGGCGATATCTTAATTACACACATGGGGTCAATTTTGCCCTTATTTGTACTCATTAACCACACTGAAGTCACTGGGACTGCCTGGGAATTAAATGAGGAAAGAATTTGGCCTGTTAGCTTCAAGAGCCTTTTAGAAATAACAGCAATGTCGCATTCTAGTTGTCTTATCACAAGATGTCCCAGGTATTTACAGAAAACAACAAGAAACACTTCTCAATAAGGAAATAAACAATACCAAAGTGCTTGTATTACAGATAGATCTTGTCAAATTATCTTGATCTCTTTTTTGGGTGAGATTAAAAGTTTGGTTGGTAAAGGTAGCAATGTTGACATAATATACTTAGATTTCTGGAAGGTGTTTGACTGGTATTGCATGACATTTTGAGTAAAAACCTAGGATGTTATAAAATTAAAATGGCACATATTAAATCAATTAAAAACTGGCTAACCATTTTCAAAATGTAACTGTAAATGGGGAATCATCATCAAGCAGGTGTTTTTTCTAGTGTGGCCCCTCAGGGATCAGTTCTTGGCCCTATGATAGTTAACATTTTTATTAGTGACCTTGATAGAATCCTCGCTGATAAAAGTTTGCAGATGACATAAAAATTGGGGGAGTGTTAAATAATGAAGAAGACAGGTCACCGATAGAGAACAACCTGAATTGCTCGGTAAGCTGGGTGCAAGCAAACAATATGCATTCTAGTAATGCTACATATAAATGTATATATCTAAGAATAAATAATATAAGCCATAGTTATAGAATGGGGGATTCCATCCTGGGGAGCAGTAACTCTTAAAAAAAAATTGGGGGTTATGGTGGATAATCAGCTATGATGCGGTGGCCAAGAGGACTAATGCAATTCTTGGATGCGTAAACAGGGGAATCTCAAGTAGGAGTAAAAAGGTGCAACTGCTGCTAGAATACTGTGCCCAGTTCTGGTTCCCACATTTCAAGAAGAATTTTGATAAATTGGAGAGGGTTCAGAGAAGAGCCACGAAAATGATTAAAGGATTAGAAAATATGCCCTATAGTGATAGACGCAAGGAGCTCATACTGTTTAGCTTAACAAAGAGAAGGTTAAAGTATGACTTCATAACACCCTACAAATATTTGATTATGGGCTCTTCAATCTAGCAAAGAAAGGCACAACAAGACCCAATGGCTGGAAGCTGAATCTAGACAAATTTAATCTGCATAGATTTTGAATAGTGAGGGTAATTAACCACTGGAACAATTTACCAAGTGTTGTAGTGGATTCTCATAGTTGGCAATTTTACAATCAAGATGGGATTTTTTTAAAAAGATATGCTGTAGAAATTATTTTGTATTGCAGTCCTATGGCCTGAGTTATACAGGCCAGACTAGCTGATCACAATGGTCTCTTCAGGCTTGGGAATTTATGAATCTATGGATTTTAGCATTCTATCACTTGTTATTCTTCCTAGTGACATGAATAACATTTGTACTGAGGATACAGAACTTAACTTTACAGAGAGAGCAATCTTTCAGTCCACAAATGTTGGTAGTAATGCAACCTTAAGAATGAAAAAAAAATGAAGTAAAACCAGTGGTAATCTTGCCATAATAGGGGTCCTGATCCTGTTCAGGAGTTTTTGCCCTTACCTTAAATAGGAACAGAAGCAGATCCATTAATAAATAACGTGACTAGCAGTTCCATCCTTTATATCAGCGATAACAGTGTTACTTGGATAGCTTCAAGCAAGAACATTTTTATTTTGTTAAAGTCAGCTTCCCTTTTATAGCTCTCAACATGTATAAAGAAAAACAATATTGTTAAGTCACGCTAACCTGAGGAAAAGTAGGGGATGGAAAAATATAAACACATAAACCTAATAAAACTCACAAACAAACTGCACATTTTGAACTACTCTTTGGTAACTGATGAACAAAAAGTGTTATGAGGCAAATCCTTCACTGAGTAACTCACTAGAGAGAATGGTAAAAATAAATTGTCCAGCTCTGATTTTCCTAGCAGCTTCCATGCTATTCTTTGAAATTGAGTAAGAAACCCTTGGCTTAATCCCAAGAGCCAATCTATAGTAAATAGTGCACACTTAATGCCTAAGTTCCTTTTTAGCACCATTCAGACAGTGACTTCAGCCACACGGCTTAGTCATAGCAGACATTTTTGTGGTGAAAGCATTAAACCCACATGCAGCTCTCTTTCTGTGGCCACTGGGGGTCATGCTCCTTTCCCATTAGCTGAATAAATCATAAAGTCTGCACGGACCACACAAGAAGCATGACTAGCAAGCCACAGGCAGTGCCTACAGCCTGTTATTTCTTTTCTGAAAGAAAGAAAGAAAGAAAGAAAGAAAGAAAGAAAGAAAGAAAGAAAGAAAGAAAGAAAGAAAGAAAAGCAAAACAGACTAGCTGTAGGAAATAATTTGATTTTTTAAAATTTGATCTCTTTGAGGTAACATGGAGACTCGTTTGTGTGGTTTTTTTAACCCAGGAAGACTTAGTTAAGAAGAAAAGAAGAGAAAGATTAAAAAGGCACCTTTTTATCATATGCTGTAATTTGTCAGGGGAAAAACAGTCCCTGTAGGTTTTTAAATAATAAAAGCCACTACATGTAGTAGGGCTCTTCAGATACCTTGATAAGACACAATATGGATAGAATTTAGAGACACTCACATCTTCCCTATTGCTAATATGGGATAATGGGATTGAACAAGGAAGCAAAAGTGTGTCTAATGTTTTTTTCACATCGAATGATTCATTCTGCCAATGAAAATGACAGTAACTGAGCAAGGTCTGTAAGTCTAGGGGTTGGTTCAAGTTCCCATCAATCAGGAAATAAGATAAGAAACAAGAATTTTAAACATTGCCATTAGCATGCAACTGTTATCACATGCCGGAGATACACACAGCTCATTATGCTAAGCAGTCTTTCTTAAGCATTTCTTTAAAATGTACCAAAACCCCAAAATATTTTAAAAAGAGCACTGAACTTTAAACAGACTTCACATAACAGAGTGATTGGCAAGGAAAACGTGCCCTGTCTTTCAAAGAACCGGCTCGGGGGGGGAGAGTGGGGGAGGAACTGTGCGTGGGAGGGAAGCTTTTTAAACTATGTTCTATTCCATGATCCTGTGTAGATCATTTGGACATGCAATATTTAGAAAATAAAATCTACATGCTGCAGAGCCTTTCTGAGAAACTTTCTGAGGAGGACGGTTAGTTGAACCAAAGATTTCTGAGTCTATTTACTCAGTGGCAGCTGTACCTTAGTTTTCTCTCTTGTTTTTTGTTTGGTATTTTTGGTGGAATATAGGGAATTTTAGTGCTTAAATAAATAGATAAAAGCACTGGCTAGAGTCAGGCAGGTCACAGACAGGCACTATGTAAACTTTCTCCCACAGCTGTGCCAATGGACCTTAATCTTTACCTGCAATATGTCCTTTGCCCAATTTATTCCAGTCCTCTTGAGCAAAGACAGATAACCACGCTGAATTGTGACAAATTATATAGTGGTTTGGTGAGGTGAACAAATACCCACTAGGGAATAGGGCAAGACCACTTAAATCCATTTAATTTGTGACTTAACATTGTGGGTTAAAACATGTGTGACCTTTGCCAAAGACATCTCATATATGGACAACAGAAAACTCAAATCTCAAGTCTCAAAGAATTCTTAGTAACAAGATATGTCTAGTGACAGGTAACCCAAGGTATATCATGAATTTTATCCTGAATTTCTTACTGATGGATTAAGTACCACTTTAACCAGAATAACAAAATATAAAAATCCCTCAGTGGTGAAATGCAGTACTGTTTAAAGTCTAAGCTTTCACTCATTCAGTGGAATGACTAGTATTTAACTTTTTCATGCACATGTGTTTTCCACATCAGTAAGCATATAAAACATTCTTAAGCAGAACGTATAGAGCATCCTTCCTGAAATTAGAGTCCTCAGAAGATTTCCAAAGCCTTAGATTTAGACCTAATTTGCCTCACCCAGTTTCCTTTTGTAACTTTTACATCTCACTTTTCCTATCAAGTATGCATCAAATCCTGAAGCCCTGACTCAGGCAAAACTTGCATTAAGTTCCATGGGAGATTTTGCTGAGTGAGAAGAGCAGGATTAGGTTCTGCTAGTAGTGAAATCCAAGGACACCACTTAATTAATATAAAATGAAAACCAGATACAAAATGCATATGGTGTCTATTGGATATGTGTGAACATTGGCAATATATAGTATCCAGAGGCACTGTGCAATGGCCAGAGAGTTTTTGAACAAAAGCCAGTAGCCAGTTTCAAAACAGCCTTAATTAAAAGTGAGCTAACATACATTTATTGCCTGAGGGTCAAATCCTCTCTCCAATGCCCAGCCTAAGTAACTGGGCTCGGCACTGCAGCACTCCACAAGGGCAAAGGGAGGGAGAAATCCTTCCCTCCAGGCCATGCAGTAGGAAGGGAACTGTTGTGCAGCTACTACTCAAGCCTAATGGATATAGGTAGGAATAAAAGGCCAGTTTGCTCCCGCCTCCCAAACTTCCCCAGTGTGACCACACTCAGGAAGCCTAAGGAGGGCTTGGCTCATTGTCTCTCAGGGTTACACAAGTGTTCAAGTCCTGCCCACTCCCAGTGCAACAGAACTGCACTGCACAGAAGCGGGTGCATGATTTGCTCCTCAGTGAGGTTTCATCAGAATGCAGGTTTGGGCCACAGATCTTTGCTGTATTACTGGGGGGTAGGATACAAACTGTAGATATTGAGAGCTATACAACATACTAGAATTTGGTCTACGCTACGGGGTTAGGTCGAAATTAGCTGCGTTAGGTCAACTTTAAAATGAATGCGTCTACACAACCAACCCCGTTCCGTCGACCTAAAGAGCTCTTAAAATCGATTTCTATACTCCTCCCTGGCGAGGGGAGTAGTGCTAAAATCGACCTTGCTGGGTCGAATTTGGGTTAGTGTGGACGCAATTCAACAGTATTGGCCTCCGGGAGCTATTCCAGAGTGCTCCAGTGTGACCACTCTGGACAGCACTTTGAACTCTGATGAACTAGCTAGGTACACAGAAAAAGCCCCGGGAAATTTTGAATTTCATTTCCTGTTTGGTCAGCATGGCGAGCTCAGCAGCACAGGTGACCATGCAGTCCCCCCAGAATTGCAAACGAGCTCCAGCATGTACCGAAAGGGAGACACCGGATCTGACTGCTGGGAGAAGAATCTGCACAGGCCGAACGCCGATCAAAAGAAGAAATGCTAATATATATGCCAAAATCACACAGGAAATGTTGGAGAAAAGCTACAATAGGGACACAGCAGTGCCGCGTGAAAGTCAAGGAGCTCAGGAAAGCCTACCAAAAGACAAAGGATGTAAAAGGTCACTCTGGGTCAGAGCCCCATACATGCCGCTTCTATGATCAGCTGTATGGCATTCTAGAGGGGGACCCTACCACTACTCCACCACTGTCCATGGATACCTTCAAAGGGGGAGTCTCATGCAACAGGGAGGAGGATTTTGTGGATGAGGAAGAGGAGGAGGAGGAGAATGCGCAGCAGGCAAGCGGTGAATCTGTTCTCCCCGGCAGCCAGGACCTTTTCATCACCCTGGAGCCAATACCCTCCCAAGGCGGGATCCCCGACCCTGAAGGTGGAGAAGGCAGCTCTGGTGAGTGCACATTTGTAACTACAGTACAGGGTTTAAAAGCAATAGTGTTTAATGTTTGATCTGCCCTGAAGAATTGGGATGCATTCGCGGCCAGTACAGCTACTGGAAAAGTCTGTTAACATGTCTGGGGATGGAGCGGGAATCCTCCAGGGACATCTCCGTGAAGCTCTCCTGGAGGTACTCTGAAAGCCTTGGCAGAACGTTTCTGGGGAGGGCTGCCTTATTTTGTCCTCCACGGTAGGAAACTTTCCCACACCAAGCCAGTAGCAAGTAGTCTGGAATCACTGCAGCACAAAGCATGGCAGCAAATGGTCCTGGGTTTTGGTCGCATTCAAGCAACATTCGGTCTTAATCTTTCTGTGTTAGCCTCAGGAGAGTGATATCATTCATGGTCACCTGGTTGAAAGAGGGGAATTTTTGTAAGGGAAGAGTAAAAGGACCCCGTTCATGCTGGGCTGTTTGCGCTTGGCTAAAAGGGATCATCCTGGAGAATAGCTACGTGGCAGGGGGAGGGGTGAAGGGATCATCCCAGAGAATAGCCACACAGTGGGGTGGAGGGAGGTGTGTGCTGCACATCCACCGGAAAACTGTAGCCCCTCCTTTTAAATGGCAAACCGAACCGGCATTGCTTGCTATGGGAAAGGCGGGCGCTGCAGTTTGAAACCATTCCCATATGTTATGAAGGCTGAAGAAGTAAACCCCACATACCAAAAGGCTGACCATGGCTGCCTGGAAACCGAATTCTGTTGCCCAGCCATGTGTGATGTGTCACCATACCGGCAGGCGCTCAATATAAAAGGCAAAATGCGACCTTCTACCTAAAGCACATGTGCTGTGTGCTGTGAATTGCTCGATTCACTGTGAAAGAGTCTCCCTTTTGGTCTCAGAAATGTATCATCTTAAATTTTACTTTCCCTTTTTATCTCCCCCCAGGTGCAAATGTTGCTATCCTCCCCTTATCATCTCCGTCCCTGAGGTTATCGCAGATTAGAAGGCAAAAAAAAAAAATGCACTTGTGATGACATGTTTTACAAGCTCATGCAGTCCTCCCGCACTGATAGGGCACAGCTGAATGCATGGAGTCAGTGGCAGAGTCCAGAAAAGCATTAAGTGAGCGTGATGAAAGGAGGCAGGAGGCAATGTTGAGGCATTTGCCCTCCTCCCCAAGTTCCATAGCCTCCTCACCCATACGCCGAAGAATGCAGTGGGGGAGAGGCTCCGGGCACCCAGCCACTCCACTCCAGAGGATGGCCCAAGCAACAGAAGGCTGTCATTCAAACAGTTTTGATTTGTAGTGTGGCTACAATAAGCAATGTGGCCTTGTCCTTCCCTCCTCCCGCACCCCACCTCACCCGGGCTACCTTATGAGTTATCTCCCTTTTTTTTTAATTAATAGAGAAAGAATGCATGGTTTCAAAACAATAGTGACTTTATTTCCTTTGCCAGCCTGTGATCAATGGGGGGAGGGTGGTTGGCTTAAAGGGAATTAAAATGAACAAAGGGGGCAGGTGTGCAGCAAGGAGAAATACACACAGCTGTCACACCATAGCCTGGCCAGTCATGAAACTGGTTTTCAAAGCTTCTCTGAGGCGTAGAGTGTCTAGCTGTGCTCTTCTAATCACCCTGCTGCTCAAAATCGGCTGCCAGGCGATTTGCCTCAACCTCCCACCCTGCCATAAACGTCTCCCCATTACTCTCACAAATATTATGGAGCACACAGCAAGCAGTAATAACAGTGGGAATGTTGGTTGCGCCGAAGTCTAACCTAGTCAGCAAGCAGCGCTTTTAAACGTCCAAAGGCACATTCTACCACTATTCTGCACTTGCTCAGCCTATAGTTGAACTGCTCCTTACTACTGACCAGGCTGCCTGTGTAGGGCTTCATGAGCCATGGGAGCAAGGGGTAGGCTGGGTCCCCAAGGATAACTATTGGCATTTCAACATCCCCAAGGGTAATTTTCTGGTCTGGGAAGTGAGTTCCTTCTTGCAACTGCTCAAACAGCCCAGAGTTCCTAAAGATGTGAGCGTCATGCACCTTTCCCGGCCATCCCACGTTGATGTCAGTGAAACATCCCTTGTGATCCACCAGTGCTTGCAGCACTGTTGAGAAGTACCCCTTGCGGTTTACGTACTGGTTGGCAAGGTGGTCCGGTGCCAAGATAGGGATATGGGTTCCATCTATCGCCCCACCACAGTTAGGGAGTCCCATTGCAGCAAAGCCATCCACTATGACCTGCACATTTCCCAGGGTCACTACCCTTGATATCAGCAGATCTTTGATTGCGTGGGCTACTTGCATCACAGCAGTCCCCACAGTAGACTTGCCCACTCCAAATTGATTCCTGACTGACTGGTAGCAGTCAGGCATTGCAAGCTTCCACAGGGCTATCACCACTCGCTTCTCAACTGTCAGGGCAGCTCTCATCTTGGAATTCCTGCACTTCAGGGTGGGGGAAAGCAACTCACAAAGTTCAAGGAAAGTGGCCTTACGCATGCGAAAGTTTCTCAGCCACTGTGAATCATCCCATACCTGCAACACTATGCAGTACCACCAGTGTCTGCTTGTTTGCAAGGCCCAGAA
Organism: Chelonia mydas; assembly: GCF_015237465.2. Taxonomy (NCBI): domain Eukaryota; kingdom Metazoa; phylum Chordata; order Testudines; family Cheloniidae; genus Chelonia; species Chelonia mydas. The sequence continues at coordinate 54,833,723 of NC_057852.1, forward strand.
TCAGCATTCCACTGTATCAACCAGTCCCACTACCGCCATAATGTCCCAACTGCCACAGCCCGTGCTTTCAGGAAGGTCTGTGTCCGTGTCCTCCCCACAATTGTCCTCGTGCTGGCGGCTCCTAGCCAGGTTGTGCACATACTCCAGCATAATGCGCAAGGTGTTTACAATGCTCACAACAGCAGCGGTGAGCTGAGCAGGCTCCATTCTTGCCATGCTATGGTGTCTGCACCAGTAACCCAGGAAAAAAGGCGCGAAACGATTGTCTGCCATTGCTTTCACAAGGGAGGGAGGGAGGGGCGACTGACGACATGTACCCAAAACCACCCTCGACAATGTTTTTGCCCCATCAGGCATTGGGAGCTTAACCCAGAATTCCAATGGGCAGCAGAGACTGCGGGAACTGTGGGATAGCTACCCACAGTGCACCGCTCCGTGAGTCAATGCTAGCCATGGTAGTGAGGATGCACTTTGCCGACTTAATGCGCTTAGTGGGGACATACACAATCGACTGTATAAAATCAATTTCTAAAGATCGACTTTTATAAAACTGACTTAATTTCAAGGTGTAGACATACCCTGAGTGATCTACCTGACCCCCTTCCTATGTTATTACTTACCTTGTTTCTGTATGAACATAAGAATCAAGAAACCTGACTATAAGCATAGTAGCAGACAATTTATTTCCAGGACATTTATTTCTCCTGTGCAAATAGCAATCGCGCAACTCCATCAAGAGAAATCTCACAAATAATAAATGTCACCAGCTAATAGAGCTGCATGTACACTCTCACCCCTACACACTGCAAACCTGACAATATCAGGCTGTTCAGGCCCCTAAAATGGAAAATCTTCTTTAAACAACTCTAAAATGTCCACATTTCATAGCTGAATTTGTTAAATTAAATAGTGGCCAGATTTTGATCTGTAACTTTAGGAAAACCCATTTTTCATCTGTATTACAAAACTATGACACAAAGCAAGCTAGAGTTTTTTCTTAGCCCTACCAGCTGACACTTGAATCAGGCTCACTCATTAACTCTAGGTGTTTTTTGTATTTCTTTTGAACAACACAAAAATTTCCTATTTTACAAAATAATAGGAAAAACTAACCAACCCAACAGCAATAGTTTCAGTGTCCTACATGAAAGAGAACATTAACTGCCTTGTAAATTCTAAAAGGCTGTATTAATTGGAACAAGACAAACATAGAATTTCAAAAGGATTCTCAACTACTACCACCTCATCGTTTTCCAAAATGCATACACACACATAAAGTACATATTTCTCCTTCCATTCAACCTCCTAAAGGAGCAATAGGGCAACTCCAGGGTGGGTAAGATGAGATCATCACAACTGCTGCTGTATTAAAGACATTTACTACACATAGACCTCTCCTGGGAAGAATGGTTATCTCATGATAACCAGCATTCGTTTTGAGTTATTGCTTAACTACTGTCCACCATCACACTGACAGAGCTGGTGAAAAATCTTTTTCTCTTCTCTCTCCTGCTGATTTCAGGCTTGTTATTAACTGGTGAGCTGAGCAGTTTACCAAAGCACAGTTAACAGCATGATATCAGAGCTAATAAAGGTGTGTTCTTGCATTTTAGTATAACCATTTAAAATCAGTGGGCCCTATCCTTGAGTCACTGGACACATTGTGTTCCCATTAACTTCAGCTGAAGCTATGGGGGCATAAGGTCTACAGGATCATACAGAATTATTGTGTATTATTCATCCTCATGACATCCCACCTGTGAGAGATACCAGTCTGAGAGTTATTAAGATCTATTGTTATAATGAGAAATCATTTAATAACCTTTAATTTCAGTGCCACTAAAGGTTTTGCTCAATGCAGGGACGTAAATATCGGGCTGCTCAAGAGGCTGCATATGGCCTATGAAAGGGAGACCAGGTTTCATTATCTGTTAGTACCATAACAGGTTTAACAGACAGCAAATTTTATTGAGGTATATTCTGAAAATCAAACAACAACAGACCGATAGATTCTGTCTATAAACTGCTCGTTCCAGATCAGATACTGCATCTTTTACTCAGACTGAGTGGTACTTACGTGAATACTTCCATTTTCTGAGACTAGTCATGTGAATACTACTCATTGTAAAGACTGCAGAATCTGTTCCTCTAATAGTAAATTAAAACATTTTACCAATAAGTTGTATTTTTTTGCTATGGTAAAATCACTTATCAACTGATCACTAGTTTGACATAAAATGAGTCAGTCCCCTGAAACGGTCTTTAGGAATCCTATCAGTGTGAACTACACACACCTAACTCTTTACTTATCAATAGTGGTAGTAATACAAACACAGATATTTCTTAGTGACGGATTTTGCTGCATCTTATCTGAATGGCTGCTGCTGTGCTATAACGCTCCCATTTAAAATCACTTTGCTAAGAGTGATGTACATTTTGGGCATCGGAGTATATTTGTAGAACTAGTAGTTGTGGTAACAAAACTAAGTTTACATATCTGTCCACATCAGCACCATGTACTCAAGATGGATTTCAGCTGCCAAAAAGGTCAATCCAAACTGCTTGCACAAACCTGTCTTTATGCTCCTGTTTATTATGTTCCCATGTAGTAGATGTCTTATGCACTAAAACAGTGCAGCCATATGTCAACATCTCTCTGGTGGTTCCGAATGTTCTAAACAAGAGCGAGGGTGCACTGAACCTCCCATGTAAACTTTATACAACAGATTCAGCAGAACTGTAATTATTTACAAAATGATGGCATGAGAAATCTCTGGATTTATATCTTACGTTAAAGTAACAGGGATTGTGTCCACATAAGTCTTGAGTTTATGATAGTTTTGTAATTTACTTTATTATTTTTGGTATGATTCGATACAACTCAGAACTTTAAAAAAAATAATTTGGTAAGTTTAGAACTATACATTTCCTTCTAATTGTTTTATTACAAGCTTCTGCTAGATGGGCATTGTGACTGTAGGTGGGCCTTATATGTTGACTCATTGCCACTACATGACATTTGTCTCTTGGACTACATGTATTTTGGAAGATATTTTAAAATATTTGTGAGCAGAGGGTAAATTAAAATATAGGAAAAGCAGAAAGGATGAAAAGTAAACCTATGCAGAGGGCTAGCACAAAGCATATTTATTAGTTAAGTTCCACTTAAGCTCTATATCAAGGGCTCCACCAAAAGAAAGCATCTCTCCTTGCATCGGGCCCGTTATAGAAATATTTTGAAGAATGAGTTCCTGCCTATGACATTTCCATTGTAAGAATTATTGTTTAAAGAAATATTGCATTTGTAATTGGATAGGCAGTTGATTAATCATGCTTAGCTGAAAGTATCTGCGCTGGCGGACTCAGATCTAGGAGGGAGGGATTTCAGTTTTGACTTTGATACTCTTACACCAGTTCTGCATGCTTGTAACACCACCATGGTCTTCCTGTACATCGAGATCAAAATCAGGCCCTTTTATTCTCATCCTGTACTGGCAGAGATTCCCTTACTTAATCGTGTCTTTCTTTCAGACTTCTTTCTCTCCAATAGTAAACAGCGTAAAATTAAGCGAACTACATTTGTGACTTCAAACAAGAAGCTACAATATTAGGGCTTGATTTTGTAAGCTGCTGAGTGCCTTTAACTCCCATTGAAACTAATGGAAGTAGAAGCACTAATCACCTCACAGGATCAGGCCTCTTATTGCCTGCCAAGCTAGCAAAGGGTCTAGCTGAAGCTAAACACTTAATTCCAATAGCCTTAATTTAGTTCTACATAATTTACTGATAACTCAGACACTTTGTTTATGAACAGCTGCTTTAATTGCTACAGCAAAATTGAATTGACACCTCATTACCAACATTCATTTTTTAAATTATTTTAACAGTTGTGTGTGTAACTAATATACGGGATTATGTTTATTGAAATCATTCCTGCATAATGCACATTACAACAGCTTAAATCAGCATAGAAATGTTTCTGCTTTTTCTGTGTTATCATGCTAATAAATAATATCAAAATAATAACATAATGTTTTTCACCATAGAATCTCAAATTATTTAATAAAAGTGGATATTTATTATCCCTAATGATTGATGAGGAAACCAGGGTACAGTGGCTTGTCCAAGGTTAGACAGTATAGTCATGGGGCAGGAACAGAATCCAGATCTAAAGGCTCCTAGTCCCTTGATCTAGCCACTAGACCACCTTGCTTCCCCTGCTAAGTATTAGGAAAATATTATAGTCATTTCTGAATGCTGGTGGGCTGCCTTAGTGACTATAAGTCTAAGTTTACGATATTAGAAAAGGTATCTTGCCCTAAGTGGATGTGAGAGTGACAGCAGTTGGTGGATCTTCATTAGGAGGCAGTGGGAAAAGCTACGTAGCAGGAGTAGTTCAGTGAGGAAGTCAATAGGTAAAATGGGATTAAGCAAGAAAGAAGGATATTATTTGTATATCTTGTTGAAGCAGATATTTCCTTTCTAGATAGGTGGGGAATACAATGTGCAAGTTGTAGAGCTGCAGTGGGAATTTGTGCTGGAGATCTCAAGTATTTTGAAACATCCTGAATAGGCTTGCTTCGAACCTCTGTGTTAGTTAGGTTTAGATAGGGGGAAGGAAGAGGGGAGAAAAAAAAATCACAGCTGTCCATATTCTAGTTACCATATGTGCTTTTAATCAAGTAATTAGTCTCTGACACTGAGCAGACACAGAGAGAGAGGGATATACGGATTTTGTGACTCCTAAACAAAATTAGCACACTTACAACAGGGTTCCTCCAGCCTGGGAGATATGGCCATTTCATGAAAAGAAATATTTATTTATTTGTTCATTTATTTAATGAAATAAGATTGCCCACTTAGGTACATTTTTTCTCCAAGCTCTCACACCTTTAAACCACCGTGGTTGGAGCCTTTGCAGAACCAGTGTTTTGCTTTACTACTTTCATTCCCTCTATCATAAACATTCACTGTTATTACAGACATCATGGTATCAAACTCCAGATAGTAGGAGGAAAAAAATTAGACTATTTTAAGTGATTGTAACTTTCCACTTGATAGTTTAACATTCTACAATCATTACTGAGTCTGCAGGCACTGTTAACCTGTTCTGCTGAGACAAACATTTCTTTTCTAATGTTTACTGAGATAGTGTAAATTACTTAACATACAGCAGTGTACGTTTTTCTCAGCTAATCTAGATCTGATCCCTAAAGGGCTATTTATTACGCATGTATACAATCTGTCTTTAGAAGTGAAGTTAATATAATATGACACAAGTAGCACACATTGTTTAAATGTGTTCCAGAAAGTTAGCAAATTTAGTTAAAAGAATACTTGCATGCTCTTCTGCCTGGTTAGCAGCAAGGAAAAGGGTTCTAAATATTAAACACTTCTCACTGTAGGTGGCCAATTAATACACTGTATCCAAGCTGGAACAAATCCTTCAAATATATACATAAAGCATATAATCTCTTGTCTGCTTAGGCATTATCAAATTTTTAACAAATCCTAGTAACTTCAAACACAACTTTAATGGGATGTGGTGCTAAAACATGCAAAGTAAAGAACCAAGTTTTTAAGAACATAATCTGTTTTAGAATGTTTCAAGAGAACTACTTTGAAATGTAATTATAATCTTATCCCATGAGGAAATATGTGCCATTTTAAAGAATTGTGGTACATTTATTAATACACTGAGAGAGAGATAGTCTTGCCTTCCTAAAATTACATGCATAGATACCTCAATGGATATTGGGGGTTAAACAGAGATACTTAATGATGGTCCTTAAAACCAGCTAAACTTGAAAATAGGAACAATATTTATAGCTCCCAGTCCTGTCCCTAAAAATGCTTCATTCAATAACATTTCTTTGAGGGAATTTTAACAGGTTGTTATAGCCATTTCAACTGTGATTAACAGCTGGAAAATGTTCTAATTGAAATTTGTATTTTGTGGGTTTTTATCTCATTGGCAAGCTGAAATTAATACAGTAAATCATTCTGTTAGTATGCAAAACACATTGACATCATGTACTTTGCTGCTGTCTGGGACTTTATCAACTTTCACTCCCATTACACTCACAAACACACACTATTTTAAAATTGTGCCTATTTTCCAATGGCTCCAGTTTCAATTTCTTATGCATAAGCAGAAGAAATACCTCTAAGCTTTTTCATTCTTCTTTGCATCCCTGGCTTATAGTTTCTATGAGCCTGCATGACTCGTGTAAATGAGAGACATCATTTAAAACATGGGAAAACTGGGGTGAAAATTTGACTATTTTTAATCAGAAACCAAACAATTTTTCAGAAAAATGCCTTATGCACAGGTAAATAGATGTACAATTCAAACTATATGGCTCTGAAATGAAATTTTTTACCTGACAGGTTAATTCCCCCATATTTTCCAAAAGATCATTTAAAAAAGAAACTTACAACATGCAAGTGATGCAACATGGAGCCTTCTTGTAATTTTATACAATAAGCAAAGCTTCAGAGTATTTACAGACCACCCTGTTTAAGAACGTCAATGAACTCAGTGAAGATGCTTAGTCTAGTGCTTTGATGTTAAAAAGAAAAATCAAAACTAATGGGCCTTTGGCCATATATAGTCGCTGTGCAAGGTGTGCCTTTGACCTTCCCAGGGATAAACAGCCCATGTTTGTAGCATGCCAGTGCTTGTGTTTTATGACCTAGTTCATTCTTTTAACCATGGCTGATTCTGATTAGGTTTTGCAAGTGGAAAAGTAGCTGCCTGCCGAGTTTCTCTTTCTTGGCTCCACTCAGAGCTTTATTTCCATTCAACAAGGGGTATAGAGAGAAGCCTAGAATAAGGCCAATTTTTTTTCCTCTTCAAATTAGCATATGGATGAGCTGTTTTTTTAATTTCTGTTTGTAAGTACATTTTTGGCCCCCCACACTGTATTAAACAGTATACTGAATTGCTCTACAAGCAGCCTGTTCCACACTTATTACGAGCACAGGTTTCTCTACACATACTGGAGCTCTCCTTCTGAAGATGAATTTGGAAATGGTGAATAACTACTCATTAAGAATTCTTTTTGTAGTCAGTGTAAGGAAAGAATCATAAAGAATTCTTTTCACATTGATATGGCTGTCATGTACTACCATAGGAGTCTACTTGTAATTCAGGATAAATCAACAGACTTCCATACAGGACCCCAACCCACATTAAAAGTTTGATCCAAAGCCCATGGATATCAATGAAAAGACTCCCATTGGATCAGGTTCTAATGCCTTTCCTATTACAGTAGGTGGTATGTTGTCATCCATGTTATTTGAAGATGATACAGAACATTCCAGTGCAAAAATTGTAGGGGCCTCTCCTGCACCCACTAAAGTCATTGGGAGCTTTGCCAGCGGAAGCTTGAACAAACTTGAAGTTACTATTTCCCTGGTAAAAAAGGGCTTATAGTTACCATGGATATGTCTGGTATGGCAAGGTAACTAATTGTGACACTCTGTATCTCAAAGTAGCACCCTGGAACCTCCATATTCACCTGGTGATATGATTATGATATGTTTTGTACAAAGTATGCTTTGTAGGGTATCATTTAAAAAGTCTTGACCTGTTGAACATTAATATCCTGTTGGATATTATTACATTATAACATTAATATCCTGTATGTGAAATTATGAAGCATTGCTATATGTGTTACTGAAATATGTTGAGTGGTTGGGAGATGCCCAGAGCCAGCCTTTCAATTGCAACAAAGGACCAGCCAGACATGTGCTGATGGCCCATTAAAGGGAATCCACTCTCCCTACAGCCATCCCAGGGACTTCTCAAAGAGAGCATGTATACAACGGAGATTGCTTGACCAATGGGGACTACCTGATCCCCACGTCACAGCAGAGATATTTCCAGCAAGCTGGAAGAAAATATAAAAAAGGAGAAGTGACAACATCACTCGGTCTCTCTCACCACCACCCCCAACTCAACACATGGAGGAACATCTGTAGGAGAAAGACTTTGAACTGGGGAAGGGTGGTCCCAGGCTGGAAGGTGGTCCCAACCTGTGTATTGAGGATCTGTAACTTGTTTGTATCATCTGACAGGGTGAGACACTGATTGATTCAAATTCTATTTAGTTTGTAGAACCTAGACTGCAAATTTATTTTTATTTCTAAAGTAATCAACTTTTATCTCTACGCTTGCTAATTATAATCACTTAAAATCTCTCTTTCTGTAATTAATAAACCTGTTTTCTATTTACCAAAAAGAGTATTTTGGTTGAAGTGCTTGGGAAATCCCAGCTCAGTTTACAAAAGCTAGCGTGTGTTCATTCCACATTGAGGGAGCGGTAAGCTACTTAATGAACTTGCACTGCCCAAGGGGGCCTTGAACAGTGTAAAATGGTACAGTCCTGGGCTGGGGCTGGGGGGAATTGCTAGAACCTCTCTATTGATCGTGCATGTGTGACTGGGAGATCATTCATGTAACTCAGTTGGATGTGTCCCTGCCTGTGGATGTCTGTGTAAGTGCAGTGCCTATCAGAGGTTTGTAGCTTGACATCAGCATCACAGTGAGAGGGATATCTCAGGCTTAAGCACTTTGGAGGGTTTAGCAGTCCCATAGTTCAGGTTATACCCTGGGGATCCCCTCACACTAATATGCCACTTCATAGTGAACAAGGAAATTTAGTACATCACCACTGTCTTCCCAAGATTTGTTACTGTAGCTCAGACATTTACAATTTGTGACTACATTCAAAATATAGTTTTCTTTCTTCCCCCTTTGAATTATTTAATTGGATGGAAGCTTTTCTATCATGAAACTTAAGGGAAATGCTTTCAGCATAAATGAAGAAGCCCTCTGGAGATTGGAGGTATGCTGCAGATTGGTATTTCTGGGCCACATTCTGAGACTCTTATTCATATTGAGTGGCACTTTAGTCCACGTGTAATCCCATTTTTTTTAAATGAACTACTTTCAAAGTAAGGTACTTCTTGTCAAGTGTAAAGGTACCGGCATCTGACCCTGTTGATTGATAACAACATGATGCAACCATCATGGGCTATAAGTGCATATACACTTCAGTACATTTTAAAAATACATACTTTATATACTAGCATAGGCAGATGCTAACACAAGGCTGTCACAAGTTTGAAAAACATGTGTTTGTGAAGATGGCTGTACAATTTCAGTCCTGGAACCACTTTTGTTTATGAGTTTCAGTTGTTTTAGAATGATGTGAGTGACTGATAAATCTTTAAATTGATTAATTATACCACACAGATTATTTTATTTAAATAATACCCCATTGTGTTTATGTGGCTTTCATCTGAAGACCATGGAGTTCTTTACAAATACATAAAAGGTTATTATTATCATCTCTATTTTACAAATGTAAAAACTAAGGCCCAGAGAGGATAACTTGCCTAATGTCATGCAACGAGCTAGTAGCAGATGGAGATGCAGTCTTCAGACTGTCCGTGAGTGCTCTAACCATAGTCACTAGACACTCTCCCACAGATGTGGCTAAACAAACGTTTTTCCAAGGCCACTCAAGAACCATGCATTTTGAAAATGATATCATGTGAATATTATTTAAGTGCAGGACTAATAAAATGCAGAAAACAAAATCATTCATCTTTGGGTGCTGGGTTGCATAAGCCCTGAAGTAATCAGAAAAATAAGAATAAACAACAAATATCTTACCTCAGTTCCATTTGCCCACCCGCCTCTCCATCAACTCACTTTTAAAAAATTGTTTTCACATTTTAAAACAAATTTCTGTAAGGGGATTTTTTTATTTTTAAATTAATCGTTGTTTGTTATTAGTACATAGAATACATCCATCTAACAACAAAATTACAGGAAAGGGAAAAAATCCCAACCCATTACTCATGTGTTGCTATAGTTCTTTCCCACTGCCAAACAAACAGAGCATGTCCCGCTGACAAGGAGTGGGCTACTGAGAGAGAGAAAGTATCTGGGGCCTCTGTCAGGGGACTGAAAATGGGACACTGGCCCCCGCAGCATTCTATGGCTGAATGGGCATATATAGTAACTGAGTGGTACTCACTAGATCTTCATCCTCCTCCCCTGTTCCTCATGATCAGCTGTGAAATCCAGATTGGCTTCTCAATACTCTTTAGCTTCATGAAAGGGAATCTGAAGAGTGATTACAGATGATCTGCTGCAGCAGTCAGCCATTGCTAAAGCTGGACTGAGAAAGGTGAAGATTGCCTATACTATCTTTGTAGGCATTTATATCATGCTCATCACGGGGCATTTATGTGCCTGTTCATCACATGATATGTGAACTCATACATTCCTTTTGTCCCAGCCATGGGGGATGTTTTGGGTGCTAAGGGCCTGGCAGGAATGCTTTGGAAGAACGAGGCCTACACGCAGCAAAGTAGTGAATTATTGGCTTTATTGAAGGTAAATGACACACCCGCAACGGGGACTTCAAGCGTTGCTGTCACGGAGGCGGAGAGCCCAGCGCACCTGAGCAATGCCTGGGACGGAGTCCGACGAAGGGGCGGACAACAAGCAGTAAAAAAGCACTATACATTAACATATCATGAATATATAATTAGGTGCTTTTTTAAGGGGTTTTCCTCGAACTGGCATAGGGCCACGTGCGGCGGTTGAAACTGGCCAAGGGCTGGTTACAGCCGGTTCTCTGTGTCCTACAATGACCGTCGGCGCGAGAAAGCGTTCTTTCCTAGCTAGGCTGTCACAGAGTCTTTCGCAGTCCCTTATACGGGAGATGAGTATGGGTGACATGTCACTGCCACCAATCATGAATTTGTATGGGGGGGAGTGAAATTAGAGAAGCAATGCAGTGATAGAGGGTTGAGAAAATATTGGGCCATCAGGCCACTTCAAAGCCTTCTGATACATCTCCTACAGGGTCCATAGGAATAGGAACCTTGTAGGAAGAACTGAAAAATCCCAACCCCAATTAAAACATGGAAAGCAGAAGCATACATCCATCATCTATCTAGCTATGAAGTTATGCCCAAATTTTGCCCTATCTATGTGGAACTCCCATTGACTTATTTAGTGAATATGTAGATTATGTATCTCCAACTATTCTGGAAACGGAGCCCATATGACAACGGGTTTGCCTGTTCTTTAATAAATTACCCTTTGCAAATTTCCTGGAGTCAGTAATGCAGAGATCCCTTGGTTAACAATTTTCTATTTAGAAAATTAGCAACCTTTTGGTGGTGGTAGTTGCTTTCAAGAACTAGACTTCTTAAATGCAACAGCAGTTAGGTAGAAAGTCCTGAGAAGTAAAACAACCTCTCAGAATACGACCTGCAAATTAAATCAACAAATGAGGTTGGGGGTCTGAATGGATCAGTAAATGAGTTAACACACTAACCTTTGTCCTCAGGAAACGTGGCTTCAAATTTGCTTGTGATCATAAATGAAACAGAAAGTTTTGGGGTCTCTTCTAAGTCCTTAGTGAACATCTGTTCATGTCAATAAACTACTATACAATATGACTCGTCTGACAAATCCAGCTCAAGAAAAGTCCAAAACTTCAATCAAAGTCACCCTAAGCCATTAACAAGAAAAAGAAAATCTGTATAACCTCAATAAAAGCCCATTTTCCTTCTCAAAGGAGATGACACGTAATAACAAGTATAAAGTAGTCTTTCTGACCTGCCAAATATACATCAATTGTAAACTATAATCAAATGTATAGTTTCTAAATTAATAATCACTATCATATATTAAGATATAGATGATCCAGTGTTTCAGTGATTTTCACTGATTTCAGTGATTCAGTGAAAGGATGGGTTTTAACTGTAACATCAAAAATCTAGCTCAGTTTGGTGTTTTGGCAGGACTGACTTACACGTTACATGATGCAGACTGCTTAAAGATACTTATTTAAAGTATGCCTCTGCCTTTCTTAAATCACATTAGAATTAAACATAATTTATATATCACATTGAGGAATAAATTAATAAAGGTATGGCTAAACTTACACTTCTTCAATTCCTCTCCTGAGAACTCTACCGGTCTGTATGATAGCAGTGTAATTTTGAGAGATTCAAACAATCTGATTGAATAATATACAAAGTATTAGCTGTCTGGAAATACCCTGCCTGTATGAATTGATTGTAAACTTCGCAACCTATAACAAATACTGATGTAGTTGTGGGTTTGTTTTTCTTCTTTTTCGTTTTCTAAAAGCAATAAAGACCTTGGTGCGGGGCATTTCCTCTGGCTTAATGACCGGCTGGGGTTAATGGCCAAAGGCTGTTCTTTGGGCCATCAACTCCTCCCAGCCGGTCATTAATCCCCAGGAAATGCTCAGCGCCTCAATCATTATTGCTTAATTTCAGTGCAAACAAACTACTGTGGCAGAGAGCATGCTATATGCTGTCCTTTAAACAGAGAGAACACAGATTCAGTGAGTTTAATCAGTTGTTTACACATTGGTCTCTTCTCTGTAGTAAAAGGAAATTGTGATCTTTGATTGTTATATGAAATCTTGTGATTGGTGTCATCTTGTTTTCATAGCATGGCAATTTCTGCCTCAGTTATTGGTATTCTATGTTGTCACACAAGGTTGCTTTTTTAGTTTTAATTATAAACTGGAGTAAAACATGGTCTCTATTCCCTCTTTTATTTCCTAGCAAGATTCAAATACATGCCTTTTTAAAAATAGCTAATGTAGGCATTTTCTAATGGTATTTTTCTGATGACAATGTCATCCATGCATCCAATCTGCATGCATCCAATCCAATCCAATTATTATTTTTGCATGACACATCATTCAACACATTCTGACATTTACTGTGCAGTTTTAGGCATGCCATAGATTTATTAAATTATCAACAGTAAAATATAACATGAACTTTCTCCAGGCTTTTGCTATACAAATATTTACTAGAGTGCAGAACTTTGTTATATTTCTCTAGTCTACTTGATAATCCCCTGATTAGACAGCTACATGGTTGGTGGAGCCAAAGAAAAATTTTAAATGGTCAAATGCAATACAGTGTGTGTATTTGTTTTTAAACCTTAATTTTTACAAGAGTTTGGATTTAACAGAATTATTTAGTTATCCTGGCCAACTTCATTGATTTCTCAGCTCCTGGAACTGTCCAAATGCATCCAAAGACACAATTAGTGTTTATGTAGCTGAAAATCAGTTTTACTGCAGCATTAAAAACCTGGCAGCATCAGGAATGTTGCATACCTTTAACTAATTGGGGCACTTATCCAGTGACTTTTAAGTGAAAGCCAGGATTAAAACTTCAAAAGCAATGCAGGTAGACGTTCATATTCAAATGTGATTTTATTCTTCTCCATGTCTTTACCATTAGTTTAAAATACTTGGATAAGAAAGATGCTACTCTGGAATACATCAGTGATCAATAGAACATAAGGTATCATTTTAAAATACTCTTGAGCCACTGTATCCCCTAGATCTAGAGGCAGGAAGCACCCACCAAGCATGTGTCTCCCCCTCTGTGTGTGGAAGGGGTATCCATGGCAGTAGTCGTTCCTCAAGACCCTGTGGATGGCCTTCCTTGTGACCCTTTCTCAGGTTCAATGGGAGGGAGGGGCAGGGATGATGTCAGAGATGATAGAGCAGGGATAGGGAGAATGCACGTACATTATCCTCACCTGTGATCTGTGGAGCTCTGACCAGAAAGATAATACAAATACTTAGGTGGTATTGTCTTTCTGAACATACCCCTCCTCCCCCAACACATCACATTAGGGGCTCCTCTTTAAGGGTTCCCAGGTCAGGTGTCACCCACAGGAAGCTTACTAACGTCGCTCCATTGATGCTTCACTGCCAGGAGAGACCAGAGCTCAAGTGGTACAGGACTGTGCTAGCCTTTTGAAGGTCTTGAATTCAAACCCTACTGGAGGCCATTATGATTGCATGTAATGGAATTTTGTGAGGGTTTCCAGCTTTCTTTTCTTGAAAACCTAGGAAATTCCTTTTAAAAAAACAACATTAAAATAATTTTCAGCTTGCAAAGTCAAGCACTCAAAAGTTAAGAAATACCAATTTGGCTGACTGTAACCAAACTGATAAACTGAACAAATTTAGTTTTGGTCCACCCAACCCTTTTTTTTTAGTTTTCAATTTGGTTCAAATCAAACAGAACTTTTTAAGATGCTTTAGTTCATCTCCTGAACCAAAAAAATCATTTTCTCATTCAGCTCTACTCAGGAGAGTGCCTACATTATGATTTAGGCTTTAATTACATGATCACACCATTCCTGAATCTTTCAGTGCACAGGATGGAGAGTCAGAGCAGCAGGGGGAATGCAGGAAGAAAAACGACAGTCTTTTTGTTAAGGAGTCATGGCTAACCCAGGAGACTATGTCTATCCCTGACGATGTCACAGGCTTCCTATGTGATGTGGGGCAAGTCATTCAAACCAAAGTTTTCGGAAGTGGCCACTAACCACATGTTCCTGATATTTTGGATACCCAGCTTGCGACACCTGCAGCCTGATTTTCAGAAGTCCTGAGCACTCACAACTGCAACTGACATCAGTGGGAACTGTGTGTGTGTTCAGTAACAATTATGTCTCAAGTTGGGTACTCAATTACTGAGACAACCAAAATTAGTGGACATTGCTGAAAAAACTGGCTAGTGTGCAGTGCCACACACTGGATGATGAGGATAAAAAGAAATATTAAATGGCTTCCTCTTTCACAGAAACAGACCGGGCCCTTGTGATCTTGTAATTAAATACTATACCATAATGCATATGCCCAAGGTGACAGAATTAAAGTTGCACAGGCAACCTAAATGCTGATATTTCCTAACTTTTGAGTGCTTTGCTTTGCAACGTTGAAGTTTTTTTAAGGTAGTTCTTTTTTTTATCAAATATTAATATGCGCAGCGAGAAAAAGTCCCTTTCCATTAAGAGTTACCATATTTGTCTTCATTTAACAATAGGAACATATTACAGTTTTCTGCAGAAAATGTTTTTATAATATATTGAACAAAGCAATCTGAAAATGGAAGCAGCAATTGATAGAGTTCACAGCAAAAGTATTATCTTTCTTTGGATTGCAGAAAAAGCAAACAAGTACAGGCTAAAAAGAATCCCTAAATATATATTCCAGATTCAACATTAACATTTTAATCTAAAAAATATGAACAACTGCTTGAGTACAGTCACTGAGGTCATTCTTAACATACAGATATCTGGTACTGAAAAACACTATTGCACTTTGATACTTTGAACAAAAATGTCCAGTCTTTCCATGCATGCTTTTCCTTTCAAGTATAAGCAGACCACATTCATTAAAACCAGATGCCACTGCCTCTCTGCTCCATTTCAATTATCAATATCTTGTTTGAAAGATCCAAACCATTTTAATAAAAACTTGACTATGCCTGTGATCAGGTCAGGTTAGGATGAGTTGACATGCCAATTTCCAGAGCTTTCCTTAGCAAGAAAAAAAAGAAAAGTCAAGATCATGCAAACTATGTTTCTCCCTGTCATTTCCTTTTTAAAAGCAGTTTAAAATTATTTGTTCATTCTAGAACAAGAAACACACACGCCAAAAAAATCAGCTCTTGTTTGAGTCTCTTAAAATTCAGGGGAAGAACAAAACCAACCCCCCTGTTTCAGTTTCTTTGAGAAATGTTCCTCCTGTGGAATGGCACAAAGGGAGCATGTGTCTACACTACATGCTCTTGGCCCCTCCAGGTGTAGTGAGCATGTTGGCGTAGGAAAGGGTTGGAGGGTCATAGTTGGAGTGCATTGCACTTTGGCAATCTTAGGGCACCCTGAGGGTACCATTCCAACCTGTGCATAATACAGTGGCTCTAAGGTTGCTCTAAAATAGTACATGAACCAAACTGTCTCCTGACCATCCCCAGGCTGAGGGAAGGGAGGAAAGGGTGAAACATGGCCTAAACCGCCTTCCCCCCCCCATCCTTAAGTGCACCCCTGTTTCTACCCAATAGGCCTGATTATGCTCCCATTCACATCAGTGAAAATCATGTGTAACTCAACTGAGGCCAACAGTATTATAGAAGTTGCATGGCTCTAAATCTGACGTGAAAGACTCAGGCCCAAAGTATTTACATAATACAAGAATTTCAAAGATAGGGAAAACAAAAGACTAAGACATTTATGGATTAAAAAGCCATTTTACTGGTTAGTTTGGAAATTTCACTCCACTGTTTTCTTCAATGACTATATCAGCTCAGTCACTTCCATTGTAAATCCAATTTGTGAATGAAGGCTTTTGTTGTTGCTTTTTTTAATATGGAAAGGAGACAGTTTAAACTAATATGCTGTGATATGAACTCTTTTTGTAGCTCCAACAGTTCTGTATATTATATGAGGAGAGGGAGAATCTCATAGTTTCTGATTAATTTACAAGGAAAGTGAGTTTCTGATAATGGTAAGGCATAAAAGGAGAAACTTGACCCCTAATTATCTTCAAAGGCAGCACAACTCAGGGACTAAAGTATTCACAAATTCAGGTTGTTTCCCAGGAAAACATATCCCTTTTTCTCCTGATCTTCTCTGTACTTGCTGTGAAATCAGTCTTGTCTTGGATTTAGAGCTGCTGATGTAGATTCTTCCTACTACAGCTGCCAATAAAGTCTAGGCTGAGCTAATAAATACATTTAGGTGGGATATTCAGAAGTACCCAGCACTGGCCTTACTCTGCTCCTGTAGAAGTCAATGGCTGACTGCAGTGGGAGCAGAGTTAGGCCAATGCTGAGGACTTTTCAAAAATCCTACCCAGAGTCTATTATTAAAATCCACCACCATATTAAAGGGCAGCCATAGTTGTATCTATCTTTAAAAAGATCCTGGAGATGATTCAGGGAACTACAGACCAGTGAGCTTTACATTAGTATCAAGTAAAATTGAAACAGTCATTAAAGATTGTTATTTAAAAAGCCAACATGAGCAAGAGAGGATATAAAGAAACCAGCCTGGCTTTTGTAAAGGGAAACTGTCTCCCCAAACTATTAGAATTTTGTGAAGGTGTCAACAGAATAATGGTCAAAGCAGAGCAGACGTATTATTTATTTGAACAATGAGGAGTCCGGTGGCACCTTAAAGACTAACAGATTTATTTGAGCATAAGCTTTCGTGGGTAAAAAACCCACTTTGTCAGATGCATGGAGTGAAAATTACAAATACAAGCATAAATATAGGCACAAGTGGAGAACCAGTGTTGACAAGGCCAATTCAGTCAGGGTGGATTGGTCCATTCCCAATAATTGATGACGAGGTATCAATACCAAGAGAGGGAAAATTGCTTTTGTAGTGAGCCAGCCACTCCCAGTCCCTATTCAAGCCCAAATTAATGGCGTTAAGTTTGCAAATGAATTGTAGCTCTGCAATTTCTCTTTGAAATCTGTTTTGGAAGTTTTTTTGTTGAAGGATGGCTACTTTTAAATCTGTTATTGAATGTCCAGGGAGATTGAAGTGTTCTCCAACTGGCTTTTGTATGTTACCATTCTTGATGTCTGATTTGTGTCCATTTATTCTTTTACATAGAGACTGTCCAATTTGGCCAATGTACATGGCAGAGGGATATTGCTGGCACATGATGGCATATCTCACATTAGTAGATGTGCAGGTGAATGAGCCCCTGATGGTGTGGCTGATGTAGTTGGGCCCTCTGATGGTGTCGCTAAAGTAGATATGGGGACAGCGTAGGCAATGGAGTTTGTAACAGGGATTGGTTCCTTGGTTTCTGTGGTGTGGTGTGTAGTTGCTGGTGAGTATTTGCTTCAGGCTGGGGGGCTGTCTATAAGCGAAGACTGGCCTGCCTCCCAAGGTCTGTGAGAGTGAGGGATCGTTTTCCAGGATAGGTTGTAGATCGTTGATAATATGCTGGAGAGGTTTTAGCTGGGGGCTGTACGTGATGGCCAGTGGTGTTCTGTTATTGTCCTTGCTGGGCCTGTCGTGTAGTAGGTGACTTCTGGGTACCTGTCTTGCTCTGTCAATCTGTTTCCTCATTTCCCCAGGTGGGTATTGTAATTTTAAGAATGCTTGATAAAGATCTTGTAGGTGTTTGTCTCTGTCTGAGGGATTGGAGCAAATGCGGTTGTATCTTAGGGCTTGGCTGTAGACAATGGATCGTGTGATGTGTCCTTGATGGAAGGTGGAGGCATGTAGGTATTAAATATTAAACAGTATTAAATAAGGTCTGGGGTTTGGTTACACAGACCTCAGTCTGCTTAGGTCCATGGCAAACACGCCATTAAAATAATTTCAACATTTTATTAAAGATACTGAAAAAAAGGACAAACAGTTAAAGCACTTGAAATGTAAAGTATTAAGTAAGGCTTTCATTTTAACAACATCCATATATTTCTCTTTTCCCTTTAGCTAGAGAGAGATTTTAGAAGGAAACCCCTCCCCTGTTGTTTGATAGTCTCTTAGATGGTATCAAAGATGGTAATAACTGTCCTTTTTTGGGGGAAAGAGAAGAGCCAGAGTTGTGGTTGTTAAAGTCCAATCTTGTGTCATCCCTGGAGGTGTTTAAGATTCAGCAGGATCCAGTAGAGGTGGTGATGTCATCTGAGTCACTTTCTCTGGCCTGGTCTGGTCAGGACTTCTCTCAGGATCAGGCTGACGAAGGCCTGCAGTCTCAGGAGATAATGAGGTGGCAGCCATGAAGCTTGCTCCAGGAGTCAGTTTTTCCCCCAAAGTCTCTTTCCTTAAGGATCCACAAATGGTGGGCAGAATAGCTCATTCCCTCATTATTTTGTCCACCAGCTAGGCCTAGTCTCCAACACACCAATTTTGGTTCACTGATGTCTGGTTCCACACTTTTCTTGTTTACCAGACATGATCCTAACAGAGTCCTTGAGTTATAACAGGATGCCCTTTTGTTTGGGTGAATTCAGTCTCTGTCTTGTTTTTATACCCTTTCCCATCAACATTTGTTGTTACAGGTTATTGTGACCTTTTATAAACTGTCAAGTACTTTTTACAGTGGAGCTCACAATTAGGATAATTTTGCAGGCCTAGTTATTACAACAGATCACATGATAATGTCAGTGACATCACTTTGTACAGCCTGCAGGGCATGTTACAGAATGATGGCAGCCTGAAGGACATCTATGCCATAAGCAGCCTCCAAGGATCTACCTCAGGTTAGCGTGCACTATATTCTGGCCATACTTCCTCCCCAGACTCTCCCCTTGGCAGGGGCTGAGGAGAGAAACACAGAAACCCCAGCAACTCAGCCTCATCTCCCACTGAGGACTCCCCCACACTAGAAAGGGGATGCAGCCAATCTCTAATCTCTTCATGATTCTGCAGTGGAACAAGGACAGAGTAGTGGACCAGAGAATCTGGCCTTTCAAGTCTGGATATTAATTCTGGGGCTGGATCCCTTGGCTACATTCTGGCATTCTTCTGAGCTTACAGTTGCTCCAGATTTTGTGCCATAGTTCTGATATCAATGTTCATGCTTTAATTTGGTTGATTATGTTTATAGGATCTTTTAATGGATTATTGTTTTATATTCTTGTTCAGGCAGATACATGTTTGAAGGCATTTGGCATTGCTCCGAGTTGCTACATTCTAATCTTTACATTTCTCAGATTTCTGATGATCTACCAGGTAACAGCTACCATGATATTATTCTGACACATTCCACTGCTGGCAGCTGTTAGATTTGCCTCCATGGCTTGTTGTCTAAATCCCATTACCCTCAGATTTATTGACTTTTCCTCTTTTTGTTACTGCCTCTGTATGGTACAGATTTCTTTAGGTGTGTTATGGATTCCTATAATGGATTCCTTTCTTCCTTCCTTAACTTTATTCCTTTATAAACCGTGATTCTCCTTTTATTAGGAAGTATTTTGCTTTGCTTTTATTGTAGTATTCTTCAGAAATGTACAAGGGAATGTACAAAAAACTCAATTTTCTGTGTGTGATATATGTAGAAATATTCATATTGTAGAACTACAGGGATGACATTGCTTTGGAGAATGTTAGTGGTAAGTTGGGTATGTGAAACAAGCCCCTGCCCTCTACAGACTTTCTCTACAGACCTCATGCACACATCCTAACCTAGCTACAGAATTTGGCAGTCTTGGTTCAAAGAAGCCCATGGGTTGAATCCTAACCTAACTCCCTTTGCGTTCAATCGGGTCAGGATTTCACCCCAGGACTAGAATATTAAGTTGAAGAGTCACAGGACAGGACTGAGATATATTGGTATAGCATTGTTGGGAAACCTACATACATACATACTACATGTATGATGGTAGTGCTAGTTCTTCAAATTAACAAACACTTTTTCCACATATTACATTTTAAAATAACAGGTAACAGCCCTTACCATGTGTTTATGGGTACCGGACACCTCACTACAAGAGACATTTGTTGCTGTTGTTTATTTTGCATTGGCTGCTTACAGGGGTGAAAGTAAAATTGAACTGTTACCGGTATGGGAGCCGGCTTTCCCCTCCCCGCCATCTCAGAAGGGGAGGGGCCTCTGGTGGAAGGGGCGAGGCTGGGGGAGGGGGTGGTCAGCGTCCCCCAGCCAGCCCATCTGCACTGCCTGGACCACGCTGCCCGGGGCTCGAGCAGTAATTTAAAGGGCTTAGGGCTCTGGCTGCCGCTGCCGCTGCTGGCCTTTTAAATTGCCGGCCCCAGGGCAGCTGCTCCTTCCACCCACCGCGGTCAGCAGTCTGGGGGGAAGGCAAAAGGGGCAACGACATTAAAGCTCTGCCACTTTAAAGTCAGCTGTACCGGTGGCCACTTTTTACTGGTATGCCGTACCGGCCCGTACCACCTTACTTTCACCCCGGCTGCTTATGTTTAAAACAAAGTCTTTCTGAGTTAGGTTGATCTCAGAACAAACAAGCAGCGCAATATCTCATCTTTTCCATGAGAAAGAGAAATAACCTCCCCCAAAATGATTGTCCTCTTTTCTAAAGGCACAATACTCTATAAGTAGACAAAGTGAAGCCTACTTCAGTATATGAAATAATATTATATGTTTTCAGTCATCAATACACACAGAAACACAATGAAATTATTTAAAATGAATACTTTTAAAGCAATAAATTCTTAACAGAATAAGAATGGGCTTTCAGAACTGTCAGCGTTGGTCTAACTTTACTCACACTGAAGTTAATGCTAAACACTTCCAGTGCCAACAAAAGATAAAATACTAGAAAATATTAAACCTGATAGAACAATAGTTCCCAGGCTATGACACATGGGCCAATGGTGTTTGACAAAGCTCTGGCTGGTGGCTCACAGAGAAGTGGTGGTCCTAGGGTTCTAACTCTCATTGTTTTTGTCTGCCATTTAATCACATTTAAATATAGCTAAAACCAGGAGAGGTTGCCTGTGTATTTGCAAAGGGGAGGTTGTCACTGTGACCAAAAATGGAAGGGGAGTGAACTGCGGATGTGAGGGGAAGTAGTCCATGTGACTGTAATTGTGAGGAGAAGTGGAACAGATGACCATCTCTATATAAATATGTGATCCACACTCTGAAAAAGTTTGTGAACCCTGTGTTAGGATAATGTATTATACTAAATGGATGCACTTTCAAGCATGCCAAATCACAATATAATTTATAAGACAGCACAGCTCTGTAAACAGAATATCTGTACAAAAATAGATCAGTTTAAAGAGGAAAATTGGTTTCTACTATTCTACTATTTGGTAGTACAATGGCCACTACCGCATCTGTGAAAAAGATTCTGATTTGAAGGTGGAGGGGTTGTTTTGTTTTGTTTTTCCATGGTGAGAGAACTAGACTTAAGGCCTGTTGAATAATAAGCTTTGTTTTATCAATTTGGTTTCCTAGCTTGGACCTGTGTGCATACCATTTCTGAGTTAACATGAGCTGAAAGATATTTTGAATTATTTTTCACTGGGTTATCCAACCTGTTTTCACAAAAACAAACAAACAAACAAAAAAAACCCACAACCACCACCTCTCTCCATCAAGAAAGAATAAGATGGACAGAGGAAATAATGACCCTAAAGTCCTTACTGATGCTAATAGAAGTGTTGCCTAAGTGAGGATGGTAAAATCTGAATTTGTCTAATCTTTTCTTTGAGCACCTTCAGAGGTTTCCCTTCCCTTAAGAAAAAGTGCTAACAGAACTAACTCAGTTCTAGTGGAGAAAATAAGTAACTGGGATATATGTTCTCCCTGGGACAAAGGGTATCTCCATAGCTAACCTGGCATTGACGTGTCTTAGTTAACTGTGGACACAGAAGTGCCATCAGTCACTTTAGAACCACAGCTAGAAGGAAAAGCGATCAGTATTCATAAGTGTGCGGATAATATTTTTTCTTCCATTATGATAAATTCCCATTTTTTCAGTGGGCCTTCATGATTAGAAGTGACTTCCTGAGGGATTTTCTCTGGATTCAAAGAGGGATCCCTAAAATAGAAGACTATCTGACTCACATGCAATGCTATCAGGGTGTGATTGGTCTGACTTGGAAAACTCCACCTCTCATATTAACTTAGATGACTGATTTACAATTGAAGACATAGTTGTCTAAATGAAAGAAAATACAACATTGTAAGGGCCACCAAGCTGGTTAAAAGGGTGGCTGAATTCAAACAAACTCTCTCCTTATAAAGTTCTCCAGATTGCCAAGAAAAGCTTCAGATTCTCATATATAGTCTACACCATGAGCATCTTTCTTGGGACTTCCTTTTTTCTAACGCAACTTCACCTACAGACTCCTGGGGCACATTGAACTGTAGTTTATATTTTCTTGGAACATATGCTTTAACAGTTGAATCTGTGTCTGAAATGTATTTCTTAACTGCACAGGCATTGTTACTACTCCCCTACTTTTTACTCTCTGTAATTGCTACTACAGTTTCTGTAGAGCCACCATGCATATAGGCTACAAGAAGGGAGTCACAAAATTGCATGTTGCCCATGGGCAGTACGCATGGATCATTAAAACATGAGTAACTATGGAGTGGAAAGGAAGCTGACAATTATGTAGCTCTTTATAGTTCTGAGGCATTTTCTAAAATAAGTGTCTGGATGTCAGCACCTACAATTGT
The DNA here is from genome assembly GCF_015237465.2 of Chelonia mydas. Taxonomy (NCBI): domain Eukaryota; kingdom Metazoa; phylum Chordata; order Testudines; family Cheloniidae; genus Chelonia; species Chelonia mydas. The sequence continues at coordinate 54,856,747 of NC_057852.1, forward strand.
CATGTCAGGTGTAATAAAAACATCAGAATTTATACTAGTAAGTTCAATTCTGATTTAAGGACAGATCAATTCCACCTGGAATCATGGGATGCTCAAAATTCAAGTGATATAGTGTAACTCACTTGATAATACTTCTTTACATTTCATAATTGATCCAGTTCTACATAATGTTGTCACTGGCACACGTGCACGAATCCCCAAAGATCAACAACGTGACTCATTTAGACATGGGCCAGGACTAATGAAAAACTTGATGCACATGGATACCAACAAAATGCAAACGGGTGATTGAGTAACTTAGCCAGGGACCTGCTTCTGTTGGCATTTTTGTAGTCACCCTCCTGTGGCCACTTTGTATGAAACATTTCCATTTTGCAAAGCATTTGCTAAGCATTACATCCTTGGTTGTAGAGTACACATTGCTTTCCTTTTGACTTTAAGGGACCTTCATACAACATCCAACATTCTGTTAAAGGTTATGTTACCATAACACAGAGAGAAAACACTTTCCATTCATGTTTATTATTGCTCTGACTGAGATATTGTTATAAACTTACTATTCATGAAAGTGAAACATAGTTCACTTAATACTATAACATACAAGTTAATGAAACAGTTGCTTTGGCTTACTTAGAAAGAACTTGATGCCTTTATGACCCATATGTATTCAAACTCAAACAATATGGCCGAGACTAAAAATTATTTGTAATTATACACCTTATTTTTAATATATAGTTTTAGAATTACACAGACATATTAAAGACATGTTCATCCCAAAGCTATTACAGAACCTTTGGTGCAATTTCCAAAGTTAGGGCTCGGATGTGACTATCCAATTCACATTCGAGGGGTAACTTGTGTCAACAAGGCAAACAAGATTTGGGCTAAAATCCTGGCCCCATTGAAGTCAATGGCAAAATTCCCATTGACTTAAGCAGGGCCGGGATTTCACCCTTAGCTCTAATGTTTCAGTAAGAAGAAAGTAGACAATGCATTTCTTTTAGTGCACAGACTAGAATGAGCCCCTCTGAAAATCAAGGTTAAAATGCCTGATGTTTCTGAAGATGGACCTGATCAGTAAGGCTGCGATCAGGACCCAAACCTTCCCCAATTAAGAAGGTATTGGATCTAAGTTTCTAGTTCAGGGCCATCTCTCCCGATCACTTACCTACAGTAAAATATCCATAATCATTAGAAAACTATTGTTAGAGTATGAGAAAGAAAATGAAATAATTATAACCTCAAACTGTATATCTTTTATGGTAATTAATGATAGAAATATCAGTCTAAGCATTAGTTGTTGTAAATAAAGGGTACTATAGAGAGCTGGTTGAAAAATTGTGACTGTATTTTGTATAAAAAAAAGTTCTTGGAAATTGTGATTTTTTTTCTTAGTTCTAAAAGCTGGTTAATAAAAGAGTTATCTGTGTTCATATCTTTCCACTAGTCACATCTTCAAATTACTATGCAAAAATTGACTACATAATGTTCAAAGATGGGAAATTATAGTGAGCACCATCATGCTTCACTGCTCTTACTATGATGTTAAAGAGAGTGACTGCCAGCTGAGACAACCTTACCAGCTCCTTCTAGCACAGCTGAGAGGAGGTTCCCTTTGGCTCACTTGGTAGAGCTTCTATCTTTGGACTACCAGGGCCCTGATAAAAATCTTTAAGTATGATAAGGTTGTGCAGTTTGTGTGCCTTTCTCTGATACTCTCACAAATCCAGCTGACGCCTAACTTAAAGGCATTTTGCATGAACTGCAGAGGAAAGTGCAATGGAATACATTTCTGTGACTAACCGTCTAGACCAACATTTTCAAACCTGAGTGCTTAAATTCCTAAATTTATATTTAGGCACTGAAATGAAAATGGCCTGATTTTCACAGGCGCTGAACACCTGCTGCTACCATTGGCTTTAATGCATCTGTACTGCTGTGTTTGCGAACAGTGGCGAGATGTGACAGTGAACCAGTTGCAAAGGATATGCTCCTTGCAGATGGCTTGTATATCAGTGGGCCACAATCAGTTACAGGATCATCATAGCTCATTATTTATTCAATTACAATTGTGGTGTAGAGTACTTTCTGGGGATTAATGACTGACTGAAGAGAGCTAATGATCAGGCATGTCAACAATTCCAAGAAAATATCTTGCACCAAGGTGATTATTGCTATCAACTTTTGGAAAGAAAAGAAAAGAACAGAATTTTTACAGGTGATGCAGTCTCTTTTGTGTTGTGTACATTTGCTTGAATTATCTAATTATCTTTCAGAGCATAATACTACACTTGGCACAGGAAAGACAGCAGGTAGCCGTGGGTGTACAACATTACATGATAGACTGATACGGAATCTGCATATCAGATGGGGAGGCCAGTTGAAGTATAATTGGAAGTTACCCATCTACCAACACTTTTATTCAATAATATGACTTTTTCCACAGCTGATAGCTAGCAATGACACCATGCTGGTCTTCATGAGGCCAACATCTCACCACTATTGAGCAGAGAAGCAGCATGAATTATTATCATGGACTCCGCACTTTAAAGACATGGAAGCAAACATAGATCGTACTCTGCCTCATTTTGCCATTTGTGGGGTTTCTGTTGATTACTAAGGAAAGTAAGTTTGAATAATCAGAAATGAAATGAGTGACTATTGAGCTTTGTTGAAATTTCAAGCAAAACCAAGAAAATATACAACACTTTTTTTCCTGTGTAGTTTGGGCCAAATTCTGCCCTCAGGTATGTGCAACTGATAACCAATTATGCAAATGCAGTTTATGTGATATGCGAAAGTGTAGCCCATACTTAGTGTATCTAAGGATTTCTAAGGAGGGATTTCTTTAAAAAAACAACAACTTTGGAACAGTTTATATTTTATTTACTGCTTCCTTTTGTTCTTCAGGCAGCTCTCTTCAGAGTGCCAGCTATATGGAGCCTGTGGAAAAATGATGCAGCTTCTAAATGAAAGGAAACTTGAACTTAAACTAACCTCCTTCAGGACCAGCTCACATTTGAAATTCAAACTACATGACCCATCATTAGTGAATAAGGGCTGTCTGGGTAGTGAAAAGCCCATTGTACCCACAATCAGGCAAGTACCACCATCATATTCAGAAGTATCTAGATTTTTTTCCATAGTACATCTTTAGAATCAAGACTATGATGACAGATATAAGGCATTCTGGAAGATGGGACAATCCAGCCAACATAAGTACCCTGATGTTAACAAGCCACTAAAACCGGCTGGAGTGCCATTCATATAACCAATCAGAAAGCCAGATGCCGCTGATGGAAAGATTTATGTGAGTGCTTGCCTTGGAAACATGGTTCCATGGCTGCTGAGCGTGCTCTACGTGAGGGCAGCTTATCACTTCCCAAACATTTTGGAAGAAAAGGAAGAGGTGAAAGTGAAAAACAGGCTAAATTCAGCGGTATTAAGGTCTGATACTCTGCTATTATTATTATTAATATTATTTACTTTTATTACCATAGCACTAGGAGCCCCACTCATGGACCAAGGTCCCACTGTGCTAGACACAAACACAGAACAAAGATAGTCCCTGTCCTAAAGTGTTTATAATCTAAGTTGCAGGGCATTCTCTCAGATGATCCTTTAACTTTGGAATTCACTCCCTAAACGTGGTCTGAAATAGCCTAAATTTGTTTACTACTAGGGCACACTGCATGGCTTATTTATTTGGCCATGTGGCTGGGGAGTGTTGAGCCTTCAATGAGGTTCAGATTTTTATGGCTTGGATTAGGGTTAGTGGCAGGGGTGAAAGTAAGTCGAGTGACTTACCTGTACACTGGGGCCAGCTCTGGCCCCCGGAAAGGGCGGGGCTGAGGGGGTCAGAGCCAGCCCCAGCCCACCCTGTAAGGTAAGTGCCCCCTCCCCTCCCACTGGGGTAGCAGTAGCAGCCCGGGGCTCCAGCGGCTATTTAAAGGGCCCAGGGCTCCCCTGCTTCTACTGCCCCGGTGCCTTAAATAGCCCCTGGAGCCCTGGGGAAGCGGCAGGGCTCCAGCAGCTATTTAAAGGACCAGGGCAGCAGAGGCAGCTGGAGCCCTGGCCCTTTAAATAGCCCCTGGAGCCCCCGCTACCCCAGGGCTCTGGGGGCTATTTAAAGGGCCTGAGGCTCCCCTGCTTCTACAGCCCCAGTCCTTTAAATAGACTCCGGAGCCCTGGAGTAGCGGTGGCAGGGCTCCAGCGGCTATTTAAAGGGCTGGAGTGGCAGAAGCAGGGGATCCCTGGGCCCTTTAAATAGCCGTTGGAGCCCCGCAGCTGCTACCCCAGGGCTCCAGCAGTGGTACGCCATACCAGAGCATACCAGCTTACTTTCACCTCTGGTTAGTGGAAGCTCACTTAGGGAAAGTTCCGTTTCGTGGTCTGGCTTCTTTTGGATGTGAAAGTTTCTTCTTTTTTCTTCTGTTGAGCGAAGACTGCATTTTTATTTGTCAAAAGTGCCTACAATCTGGGACCATGTAACTTTGGTGATCCACAACAAATAAAAAGTAACCATAAAATTCAGTTCATAAACAAACAATTTATTGCAACAGATGATTTGATAATTACAAATAAACTAATTCTAGAAAACCCTCATGTGTTCTCTGATCAGTTGCAAGCTGGAAAAAAGGGCTTGTTTCATTTAATGCATTATTCATTCTGAAGTTTTTCCAGCTCTCACTAATTACATACACTATATAGTACATCCATCACCAGCTGGACTATTGAGAATGCTGCTTTGTGACTCTCTGTTCAATAACACTAAGTCAGGTGAGAGTATCAGGTGTTGCAGGGTGATGGGTTGTAAACAGCATGGCTCAGCACAAGTCATGGAGCAATAAGCAGATTGTCTTCTTTGATTCCTCTAAAATAAGTGCATGTTAAGGGCTAGTCGTCGTGGTTGTCATTAGTATTAGTTATTCCTAAGTACAACTCTTAAAGATACTGAAATGAACCACAACTCCTGGATGGTAATGGGAGTAACTGCAAAACCTTAAAATGGACACGCCTCATATGCATTCCCTGGACGATGGCATTTAAGCACCAATGGCCTAGCCACACCCTATCTGTGCCCCAGTGACCCCACTGCTGAACCCACTTAGGTCCTCCTCCATAGGATACAGTAACTTCATTGCACACAAGCTCAGGACCCTTTAGCTAACTTCTTTAAGCAAGTTGTGCAGCAACCTACATAATCAAGTTCTGAGTGCACAGACAGCATAAAAAGATGCTAAGGACTGTATTCACCCAAAGAAAGGTACAAATATGTATAGTAAGTTGGATAGGCAGCTGGTAATCAGTGTGTTCTTTGTTTTCTGTGAGGACTCAGCCCACGACTTTGTAAAGTTTATGCAAAAATTAGATCCAGTCATTGTTGGTAACCACACAGTAGATCACTTTTCTGAACAGTGCATTTAACTGTCAAAATATATACAACCAAACCCTCAGGTGGTTTAAAATGGTGTAGCTCCACAGAAGTCAATGGAGTTATGCTGATTTACACCAGTGTAAGCTCTGACAGATAGTTTACATCCGCCCTTTAAGAAGAAATCAACCACTTGGATGCCAAATGTCAAAAAGCTAACGGCAAGTTAGCTGGGTTGCCAGCTGCTGAATCATTGGTTCACTGTGATCGCTCTTGGAATAGTCCATGAAGAACACCTATAACGTTTCCGATTTGTCACAGTATTAACAATTTTCATGGATTTTTAACACAAAAGGCAGACTTAAATAAAAGCCTTTATGGTGGCTTTAACAGTAATAAATTCTGATGAAATATCTCCCACCCCTGCAGACCATCTTAATCTTTTTCAGGCATGTTCTGGATAACCCACAGGAGGAGCAGCCATCTTCTGCAGGATGGGAAAGGGAGAACCAAAACTGTGGATTTTAGTTCAGCTGAGAAACAAAATTCATCAACATTTCATAAAAAGGTCTTTGTACATAAACAAAATGAAAAATTCTTTTCACAGATTGCTTGTCAAAGAGCCACTGAAAATAAACTTCAGCTTTCTGTGTAGTTGCATGGTAAGATGCGCTAAGAAGTGCACCATCTGAGTGAACTATTTTATGCATGCTACTTTAAGAGGATGAAAACAAGTGTTTGTTTGAAGTGTGGCAGAAGACAGACAGCTTCTTCTGACTGAAAATAAGACAATCAAAAGCTTTTCTTTATTTTAATGCTACTCAATAACTGTTCTCTTTTTAGTGCTTTTCAGAATTATTCCAGCCCACAAAAGCCCTAAGTGTCTTTTGGAATTTGATAAGGTAGCAGAGCTAAGCCACTTTGCATTGGGAAATACTGCTCCGGTAGGAACCTCAGGCTGTCAACTTACATAAAGAAATGTTTCAAATTAGAAGCTTATTTTTGGTCCACATATCAGGGGTGGTCTCCTTTTGTAGCTTAAAAATCTGCACAGGACAGCAGCTAAACAGAAAGAAATGACTACTTCACTTTGTACTGTACATCTTGCCCTAATTACTTCAAATTCATATAAACTTGCACAAATTAGAAGTTAGGAAGATAAACCTCACAATTAAAAAAATGGAGTATAGAGATGAGGCCAAACGGGCCCACTGTGCAAAAGTCAATGAAGACCAGTCATGTTGTGAGCTTGGCAGTTTGCATAGGGATTTGTCTACATGGGAAAGTTATTGCAAAATAATCGAGGGTGTACATTTGAAGCATAATAGCTATTCTGCACTAACTTCCTGCGTGGACATACTTATTCTGTTCCAGGGAAATGTCTACACTGAAAATAAATTGTGTTCTTAGTTCAGGTTAGCTAACCCATGTTAGCTAAAACAGCAGTAAAAAAAAGGCCACTATACTTTTAACTCAGGCTAGCTGCTCAAGTTAAAGCCTATAGGGAACCTCGGTTGAAATAGAGCTGCTAACCAGAGATAAAAGAAGAGATGCCATGTCTTCCTTGCTATTTTACCCAATTTATCTCATGTGGGTTAGTTACCCTGAGTTAAGAACACACTTCCTTTCTTTTTTGCAGGGCAGACATACTCTAAGAGCGCCTTTTTGCAGTTTAGCTTAATTCAGCACTCTTAAGGAGGAATAAGAGTGTCCCCAGAGACAGCTAGTGTGGAATATGTATTGCAGAATAAGTATTCTTGTCTATTTCTCTATGTAGACAAGCCCTAAACTATCTCCAAATGGTAGAGTACTGCCCCTGGTACCTAAACATGTACTTTAGGGCTATATTCACATCACCAGACAGTACTGACTGGGTGATACTATAATCTCATTGCCAACAGTTCCACCTTCCCCAGTCTGAACCTGTAGGAGTTACATCAACCTTCACTGCTAGGTTTGAAGTGCTTGCAGGTGAAGTAAGTAGAATAATCTTGCCAATGCAAAATTTAATCTTTGAAGTTTAAAATTTACCTCTTACAAAGCTTGATACAAAGCCCACTGAAACCCACTGAAGTCCTTCCAGCAAAGTGCTGTGTCATGCCAGCTACATCTGTAGGGCTGTTAAATTGTCTTTCAAATAAACTCAAAAGCTAAAGAAGTTCTATGAACCAGTTACAAATATAAAATCCAATAGACGTGCTTTTATGCTGTTGCATTTATCATTTAAAGTTTCACAGACAGTTATAGGAAAACACTATTAGGAACTGACTAACTAGCTTGGATAAAATAAACATTTTCTGAACCTCGTGACAACCACGCCCCTCCCCCCCAATACTGCATGGATGGGAATCTTTAAAAACTGTATAATAATTAGTAATAATAATAATAAAAAACATGAGTTGAGTTTTTAATAGTTTGAGAGGTTTTTAATAGTTTAGTTTATGGAAACTAACAAAAAATCACACTTCTTCATATTTTCTCATTTCAAGTGGAAGTGGAAGTATCAAATAACTGTCAGAGAAGCTATTCCCATGGTATTTCTGACAGAGCTGAAACCAGGAAGTACCGAAATTCTCATGAGAAAACATGTTACAAGATCCCAGACCAGAGAGGTTAGGAGAAGTTCAGATAAGCATCCATATTCTTGGATGTTTATCCCTAGCCCTCAGAGGTTTGTTCAGCACTACAAGAATAACTAAAACCTTTCTGGTTGCTCACTGAGTATTTTAATCCTATGTCACTTTGCTCCACAGTATCAGATCACTTATCTCCATAGCAATCAAATAAGGAACTGGTTCCAGCAGTTAAGTATAACCAGAATGACAGTTCTACTTTGAACCACCTATACACAGTATCAAACAAAGAATTCAACAGCATCAGTTGACAAATTAGCATCATGGATTCTGATGAAAAACTTGTTTACTTTGACTGGTGCCTGTAAATAGCACTCTAGTTTGTGGATATCTCTGATTATAAATAATTCTGAGTGGTTTGTAACTTGGTCACAAAAATCCCCTAAGGCCTATAACTTGGTATGAAAAGTTTCCATCAATGATCAAATTGATTTGACTTTCCAACGTACAGTAAAAAGAAAAGGAGTACTTGTGGCACCTTAGAGACTAACAAATTTATTTGAGCGTGAGCTTTCGTGAGCTACAGCTCACTTCATCGGATGCATTCAGTAGTGTACTTTAAATTACACCTGCATAGCTTCTCAGTGACATTCTCCAATACAGCATCCATGAAGCTACCTGTGTATAAAAATGTCTATACCAACCATTTGCTCAGCAAATATTATATGGCTATATTTCAAAAATTATCTATGTAAATATTTGTGGATAGAACTGCTGCTCCAAACAGCTGTGCATATTTGTGTATAGAACATCACTGTACTTTTAGCTGTGTATAACAATACTGCACATATACTTACCTGGAAATATACCTATAATATAGAAAATCAGTTCCAAACCATTTGGACGGTTGCTAGTCTTTAATCTTTTTTGGTAGTTGCAGAAGAATGAAAATGGCCCAAATCTTTAAAGTTTAAAACTGCCCAGTAACCACAATACTGCAGTAATTTTCAGTATTCTTTTTACTACATATTCCAGCGGTTCTCAACCCATGGCCCAATTAGCACACAGCTGCAGCCCAGCTGTGTGCTAAAGGCTACCGGGCCACATGGGGTCTGAATTCCCGGCTGCGTGGCCACCCAGTGCCACAGGGTCTGGAGCTGCCAGCTGGCCAGCCCTGCAGAGGGACCGGGATCCAGGGCTGCCAGTCAGCTTGCCCTGCAGAAGGTCCAGGGGCTACCCCATGGGGTCAGGGTCTGGGGTCGGTGTTGCGGCTGCTGGCCGGCCCTGCGGGTTTGGGGTCCCGGCTGCTGCGTGGTCGGGTCCAGTGTCGAGGCTGCTGCCCGGCCCCACACAGCAGGGTCCAGGGTCCCTGCCACCTGGTCCCCTGCCCAGGGCTCCACTCCTGGCCCCACTTTGTGGAGGGGTCTCTGGTTAGGAAGCACTGGGCATAGGGGTCTGTGGAGGGAGGGTTCGGGGTGGTGGGGGCGCTGTGATTCTCAACCTGCGGCCCAGATAACACATTGTGGGCCGCATATAGGTTGAGAACCACTGACATATTCAATGCAATGGATCCATACACAAATCATACTGTTAATTCATAAAAGGAGGTCAGAGGCTGTGGCAATATATTAACAATAATATGTAAAAGTCAGTTAAAATACATGATATCTAGTTTGCTGAGGGAAGAACCTTGGGAGGTTCAGTTAAGTATCCATAAATGTAGATGCTTATGTGAACCTCTGAGACAGGCCACATCCTGATAATATTGCTCCTTGCCCTTATCTTGGTTGTAGGGAAGCTCTTCCCTTCCCTCTGAATGGTAGCAGTTGTCTCTAGGGGAGAGGGCTCCGCACATCTTTCCCTCAGCAGCAGAAAGTGACACAATTGTTGTGACTGCATCCTTTTGAATGTCATACCTATGGAGTTCTCTGTAGAAGTAGCCCCAGGCTGCCCAGCATTCCCAGGCAGTCCCCAAGGCAGGGTTTTGGCACTAGAGGAGGAAGTTTCAATGTGAACAGGTGGGGCAGATCCCTCCACTGAAACAGAGGCAGAAGAGAAAAGGGAAAAGGGGAGAAGAGGAAAGAGGGACCTTTCCTGAATCTCAAAAAAGTTGTTTAACTGAATGGGCAAAGATTTTGGTCAGCTGGACTAAGCTAAAACTGCCTTGATCCTGATGGTCTCAATAGCATGTTATTTTCTTCTTGTATTCAGGGAGCGTTCCTGCAGACCATGTGTTGGACTCAACAAGTTGGTTAAGGTTGCAGTTTCTTTCTACATTTATTGGCTTTTATGGGTTTAATTGAGGCCGTTAATGTTATCTGACTAAAGTATTTTTGTGGCTGTCTTATATAGATAGCACATTTCCCAACACCACCTGTTTTGGCTTTTTTGAAATTTGGTTGATCGAAACCACACAGATTTCTGAAATCTGTAGTCCAGGTGCCCACATCAAAATGGCTAGAAATATCCTATTGGTGGCTTCTGGCCATACATCAAAGTCAGCCCTCCCTCACATTATCATTCCTAACAGAGAATGTAAATCTATTATATTTTCAAAAAGAAAAGGAGTACTTGTGGCACCTTAGAGACTAACAAATTTATTTGAGGATAAGCTTTCGTGAGCTACAGCTCACTTCTTTGGATGCATTCAGTAGATGTCTTTCTGTTAAAAAAATGGCATTTCTGTTAAAGATTTCCTGGAGTGTTTTAATCCTAATCTTAAACTACTATTGACAGACAATTTTACCATGATGACAAAAAGGTTTTTTTTTAAAGTTGATTAAAAATTCTGTAGCCTCCCTTGCAGAAATCAATAGCCTCCATCTAGTCTAACGGGCACTGGATTTGCTCTTTATTACTGTCCGACCTATCGACTAGCTTCTGTTTTCTTCTTTTCTAACATGGACTTTCAGATAAATCTTTGCCCATTTATTAAAACAGTTATTAATATTCACATAATTTATTTATTTATTAATATTCACAGAATAGAAGTAATTATGATTGCACCCAAATCACATTAATGGGGGAAAGTCACTTCTTTAAGATGCCCAGAAGTTACTGGACAGACACGTGTCTGCATGCTTCAGGGCATGCAACACTCATCATTTAGGACCAGGTACACATATTCCTTATAAGGTAGATAGAGTATTGCACAATACTCAACCTAAATTAGGGGTTTGCACTAAGGCTGGCTGGAAAACAAAAATTCCATCTTGTGAAACCCTTGAGGTGTTAAGTGTCAGAAGGGTAGCCATGTTAGTCTGGATCTGTAAAAGCGGCAAAGAGTCCTGTGGCAAAGAGTCCGACGAAGTGGGTATTCACCCATGAAAGTTTATGCTCCAATACGTCTGTTAGTCTATAAGGTGCCACAGGACTCTTTGCCCCCTTGAGGTGTTGGTATTTAATTTTGTTCCACATAGAAATCAAACTGAGGCCTTTCAAAAAAATTTTATGAAAAAAACAAAGAGCTACCCACTCTAGAAGAGCCTGTAGCTCAGTGATTAGAGCATATATCTGGGATGTGGGAGACCCAGATTCAAGTCCCCCATATCCCAGGTGAGTGCTCTGACTATTGGAACACTGGTTATTCGAGGAGTTGTCCCTGCCTCTCTGCTTTTGAAAAGAAATTTCATCCTAGACCTGGCAAGCCTTCCAATGAAATTTTCTCAAAACTGATAAGGTTTCTATGAAAAGTTTTGGTTTTGATGAAGTGGTATTTTCCAAAGAGGAAATGCTGCACTGAAAAATTCCTGACTGGCTATCTGAGTTGGTCACTCTCTGAGACAAGAGCTAGATGGACCATTGGTCAGTTGCAGCAGGGTACTTCCTAGGCCTTGATTCAGAGCAAAAGCACTTAAGTGCACCTGAAACATTAAGCATGTGAATTGTTCACTCACTCCAGTGCTTAAAGATAAGCATGTGAGTAAGTGCTCACAGGACTAGGGCCATAGGCTGTCCTGCTGCCTCCACTGCCTGTGTTTCTAGTCACCCTCTAATCAGAAGCCACCTCTCTTGAGGTTAAGAGCAATTTTTCTTTTGAACTAATGAGAAAGGTATATTCCCTACCTGGTATCCTTTAGGTCAAAGGAAAGATTTTGGTTGTTTCTTGTGTGTTTGGGTGGGAAGGTGTTTCCAAAAACGTGGAGAGCCTACTGCTAATGTTTAGATAGTGTAACCAACTTTATTGCAGCCTCTGCAGGGTTACTAATGAAACTAAAAAAAGCAGGGGAGCTCAGCAGGAGCACTGAAGAGGCAGAGGCAGACTGACAGACGTGGTGGTGGATGTTATGTGGCCACCAACATAAGACCACCAGAGCAGTACAAGACAACCAAACAGAGGGGACAGAGCAAAATAAAATAAAGAAACAACTCTGCATCAATGCAAACATTTGAAAAAGGCTTGGAATTGGTCCGCAAACACTTTAGAATAGCAGATTGGGTTTGTTTGTTTTTCTAAATCAGTTCACCCTTCCTTAATTCACTTAAGATAAAAATTTCTTTGAGGAGCTACCTTTGAACTAATGTTTTATATAACACATAACACATCATAGTGCAGTAGATGTTTGCTGTCTTTAGTAAACTGCTACTCATAATTCTCTGTTACTTTTCAAAATCATTGGCCCTTTTCAAGTTACCAAAGTTACCAAAAAGTGACTAACACACATACTAGCTTACAACATTTCATTTTAAAAAATTAATCATTTTTTAAATTAGAAGAACAGAAGATGGCACTATCAGAAACTTTTTCTTTTTGTCATGCAATGAAAATCTGGGTGAACTGATTTAACAACAAAAAGAACAGGAGTACTTGTGGCACCTTAGAGACTAACAAATTTATTAGAGCATAAGCTTTCGTGAGCTACAGCCCACTTCATCGGATGCATAGAATGGAACATATAGTAAGAAGATATAGGTTGAGAACTATATCTTCTTACTATATGTTCCATAATATCTTCTTACTATATGTTCCAGGCTATGCATCCACTGAAGTGGGCTGTTGCCCATGAAAGCTTATGCTCTAATAAATTTGTTAGTCTCTAAGGTGCCACAAGTACTCCTGTTCTTTTTGCGGATACAGACTAACGTGGCTGCTACTCTGAAACCTGATTTAACAACAACACTCATCACTTGTACAGTACAGAACTTTACAGAAAATAATTAATTAGTCCTCCCAATAGCTTGGTGTGTATTATTATCCTCATGGTAGGAAAACTCAGACAAGAAGGTTAAAGATAAGTTAACTTTAGCTACTGAATGAATTGGGTGCCCAATCATATATACAAATCCCATACCTCATTTAATAAGTAATCAAAATAAAGTTCATTAAAAACAATCTACATTTACTCATGAATGTTAAAGATGGACTGAAATTATAAAAAAGCACAACCTTTGAAATTAATGGTAGAGAAATTTTCCACTCACTTCACCTTTTACACAGGAACATGGCTTCCTCCATAAAGCTCAGAGTTATCCAGATCCATAGGAACACGGTAGCACTCACACATATTTCTTTAATATTGGTTCATTTTCATTGGTAAGCCAAAACAAAGCATTTATCCATCAATGCAACTTTTGACAGAAAAGCACTGACATGTTCCTTTAACAACACCTGTGTTAGAATACTTCATGGGTGGCCAAGCTCTCACTTAGGGACCACATCTGGCCTGGCTTTGTATGCCATACTGCATTAGAAATGCTCACATGCAGCCTCTCTGCACGACAGCTAGGCCACAGTCACCTGCTTCTATTTGTTCCTGTCATTTTCACAAGTTACTTGGGACAAGAGGCAGGAGGGTGAACCTAGCATAAAATAGAAATAATGGAGCATTTTGCACCAAAAGGAAATGTGGGATAAGAACTATAATGGGACTGAAAGGCTAAGCAAAGACTCTGCAGCTTAAAGCAGTGCAATGTGTCAGTGAGAGAGAACAGCAGCCTTGCTGGAACAGTTGCAGACCAGAGCTTTAATCGGTAAATCACTGTGCAGCCAGCATGTCAGAAAAGTTTGGCCACCCCGGGTGTACAGCCATCAAGCAACAAAATAACCTACTGTGCTAACCTCCAGCGGATAACCCATGTGAGCATGCAAAACACCCAGCAGTCCAAGAAAGAGGAAAAGAAAAATTGCCAAAGCCCAATTACGCTTAATCAAGAGGCCACAAATGATGAGAGCTTGTCCTATAATCTTAAAGAAAAAAATCCCAGGAACAGTAGTCTGTAAATTTCCTCATCTCCACTCAGAAAGGCACTCTAGAATTTCTGGCACCATGATGAAAAGTCTATAGTAATTTAACTTAAATGTAGAATGCTACTGCCCTGCATAGGTAGCTATTTCAAGTTATAAATCCATGTTGCCCTAACAGACTGATCTGCCGTCTTCTTCCCTGCCACCACCACCACTATTTTACAGAAAGCAGGCAGCAACCCTAGAGAGGTACACAATTAAAATTACACATTTACTAGTACACACGTGTTCTTTCTTTCTCTCCTGAAACTAGCTGGCTTCTCTGAATCACCATTTCTGGAAGCACTGCACAACATGGGGTGCAGTCTCCTAGTAGGAATGGTTGCTCAGCATGATGAGGGACATGGCAGACTGCCCTGGGCAAGAGCGCTAAATCAGAGATATGACAGAGGAGGGGAAAAACCATGATTGGATCATTGGTCCAACCATCGACAAGGGCAGTAGAAAGGGCCTGATCCAGAGCCAAATGAAAACAATGAAATTTGGATCAGACCCGTAGTCCCACAATAAAGGACATAGTAGAGACTAAGGGGGAAGATATCCAATGGCATAAATGGCAATTAGGTGCTTGAAAGAGACCCTTATTATTCAGTGTCTAGTTCCAACAGCTTCTGCATAACAAAATGCGACTTCTGCAGCACTTCTCACTCAAATTTCCTGTCTGGAAAGCTAACCCACTTAAAGGTACAGTTTCGCCACAACTTAATACTTACACCACTCACTTCACATTTATCTATCACAGCAGTGCACAGACAATCCAGGAAGTTTTTGGAGAGTGTTGGGGTGCAACTACTGGAGGAGCCAACTAGGGGCCATTCTCCTCTTGACCTACTGCTTACAAACAGGGAAGAATTGGTAGGGAAGTAGAAGTGGGTGGCAACCTGGGCAGCAATGACCCTGAGATGGTTGAGTTCAGGCTCCTCATAAAAGAAAGAAAGGAGAGTAGCAAAATATGGACTCTAGACCTCAGAAAAGCAGACTTTGACCCCTTAGGGAACTGATGGGCAGGATCCCCGGGAGGCTAATATGAGGGGGAAAGGAGTCCAGGAAAGCTGGCTGTATTTTAAAGAAGCCTTATTGAGGGCATAGGAACAAACCATCCTGATGTGCAGAAAGAATAGCAAATATGGCAGGTGACCAGCTTGGCTTAACAGTGAAATCTTCGGTGAGCTTAAATACAAAAAGGAAGCTTACAAGAAGCGGAAACCTAGTCAGATGACTAGGGAGGAGTATAAAAATATTGTTCAAGCATGCAGGGGTGTAATCAGGAAGGCCAAAACACAACTGGAGTTGCAGCTAGCAAGGGATGTGGAGAGTAACAAGAGGGGTTTCTACAGATATGTTAGCAACAAGAAAAAGGTCAGGGAAAGTGTGGGACCCTTAATAAATGGGGGAGGCAGCCCAGCGAGAGATGATGTGGAAAAAGCTGAAGTATTCAATGCTTTTTTTGCCTCGGTCTTCACAGACAAAGTCAGCTCCCACACTGCTGTCCTGGGCAACATAGTATGGGGAGGAGGTGAGCAGCCCTCCATGGTGAAAGAACAGGTTAAGGACTATTTAGAAAAGCTGGACATGCACAAGTCCATGGGTCCAGATCTAATGCATCCGAGGATGCTGAGGGAATTGGCTGATGTGATTGCAGAGCCATTGGCCATTATCTTTGAAAACTCGTGGCAATCAGGGGAGGTCCCAGCTGATTGGAAAAAGGCAAATCTAGTTCCAATCTTTAAAAAAGGGAAGGAGAACCCAGGGAATTACAGACCAGTCAGCCTCACCTCAGTTCCTGGAAAAATCATGGACCAAGTCCTCAAGGAAACCATTTTGAAGCACTTGGAGGAGAGGAAGGTGATCAGGAACAGTCAACATGGATTCACCCAGGGCAAGTCATGCCTGACCAATCTGATTGCCTTCTATGATGAGATAACCGGCTCTGTGCATATGGGGAAAGTGGTGGACATGATATCTCTTGACTTTAGCAAAGCTTTTGATACAGTCTCCCACAGTATTCTTGCCAGCAAGTTAAAAAAGTATGGACTGGATGAATGGACGAGAAGGTGGATAGAAAGCTGGCTAGATTGTCAGGCTCAATGGCTCGATGTCTAGTTGGCAGCCGGTATCAAGCGGAGTGCCCCAGGGGTCAGTCCTGGGGCTTGTTTTGTTCAACATCTTTATTAATTATCTGGATGATAGGCTAGATTGAACCCTCAGCAAGTTTGCGGATGACACTAAGCTGGGGGAGAGGTAGATATGCTGGAGGGTGGGGATAGGGTCCAGAGTGACCTAGACAAATTGGAGGATTGGGCCAAAAGAAATCTGATGAGGTTCAACAAGGACAAGTGCAGAGTCCTTCATTTAGGACAGAAGAATCCCACAAGCTGGGGACCGACTGGCTAAGCAGCAGTTCTGCAGAAAAGGACCTGGGGATTACAGTGGATGAGAAGCTGGATATGAGTCAGCAGTGTGCCCTTGTTGCCAAGAAGGCTAACGGCATATTGGGCTGCATTAGTAGGAGCATTGCCAGCAGATCGAGGGAAATGATTATTCCCCTCTATTCAGCACTGGTGAGGCCACATCTGGAGTATTGCACCCAGTTTTGGTCCCCCCCCCCACTACAGAAAGGATGTGGACAAACTGGAGAGAGTCCAGCGGAGGGCAATGAAAATGATCAGGGGGCTGGGGCACATGACTTCTGAGGAGAGGCTGAGGGAACTGGCCTTGTTTAGTCTGCAGAAGAGAAGAGTGAGGGGGGATTTGATAGAAGCCTTCAACTACCTTAAGGGGGGTTCCAAAGAAGATGGAGCTCAGCTGTTCTCACTTGTGGCAGATGACAGAACAAGGAGCAATGGTCTCAAGTTGCAGTGGGAGAGGTCTAGCTTGGATATTAGGAAACACTATTTCACTAGGAGGGTGGGCAAGCACTGGAATGGATAACCTACGGAGGTGGTGGAATCTCCTTCCTTTGAGGTTTTTAAGGCCAGGCTTGACAAAGCCCTGGCTGGGATGATTTAGTTGGTGTTGGTCCTGCTTTGAGCAGGGGGTTGGACTAGATGACCTCCTGAGGTCTCTTCCAACCCTAATCTTCTATGATTTTATTATTCTATCACACAAATCCAAAAACTCATAACCAGCCTACTAACTAAACTTACTAACAATGTTCAATTGTTCCTTGCACTGTCCCTTGGGCTTGCAGGTCTCCCCTGAAAAATCAGTACTGCTGTTCTCAGGAGGCAGCGAGTCCATAAGTTCTGGGAGTGTTATGTCCTGGGGCTCAGTTGTCTTAACCAGTTGCCTTTGTTGACTAACTGAGACCTTCTCAGGCAAAACAGCAAACTCAGTGCCTCTTATCTCCTTCCCTTCTGGAAGTTGGAGAAGGCGTCACCTATTCTTCCTCAGGGGATACAACAGCAGGAGGCTCTTTTAGAATCATCATCAAATTGGAACAAAACCACGACTCAAATGTGCACATCATTGTTCTCCTGTGTAACTGCGAAATCACCAGAACAAGCCAGAACCCCAATACACGAGTCACTGCCTAAGCTAAGAGCAGGCTCTGATTCTGAAAAAGAATACGTGGAACAAACCCCATATCCATGTGGGTGCAGAAATGGGTTTAAATGAGGAATTCAGTGATGCATAAGTCAACTGCATGACTCATGCCTTTATTCCTATTCTTTCCTCAGTATGAATCAGTGTCACTGAACAGTGGAAAATGTCACTTTTGTCTGCATTCTTTTTCTATGGAACTACAGTTAAAAACAAACTCACAAACAAACCTAGGTAACATGAATTTGGGCAGATTGTGAATCCCAGCAGGCATTGTGATTCCAGTACTATCAGATTATCAGAACTTTTTCATGGGTGAACAGGCTTTTGTAAGATCCAAAATAACTATTGATGCTGAACTGCTCACTTTGTGTTGAGGTCACTTCTTTATCAGGTCAGAGCACTAGCTCTCCAGTGAGACATCCTGGCACATGTGTCTACATTTTCTGAAATAAAACAGAGGACATCAGATAGTCATAACTCAGCTTCCTGCCTTCAGAGTCCTTGGATCTAGAGCATTATAAGTAAATAATCACCTTCTCCTTTTTCATAATACTGACCATTTTTTTCAAACTTAGGGGCCTAACACTGGGAATAAAAATCGAGCCACAGTTTAGTGTATCGCTGCTAAATTAACTTAAAGAACTTAATAGAACTTAACTTAACAGAACTAGTTATCATTTTTAAAATACCTTCACTAAAATTTTCTGTTGAGACATAAGAGAACACCTAAGAAGTGAACATACAAATAACTAAGAAGTACATAAATTAGAAACCATTTTTTATTTGGTTTATAGTTGATTCTAGACAACTACAGTGAAACCAGTACAAGAGACCACTCTTATTAGGCAACATTGTGTCTTAAGAGACTGCCCCAAAATACCTGCAGATGTAATGGGATTTATTCTGCTCAGGCTTTATTAGAAGACCATCTCTGTTAAGCAAACTACTTTTATGACCCCTTTGAGCGGCACTTAGGAAGGTTTTACTTCATTAAATCAAATGACAGTCAAATCATCCAGATAATTGCCATTTTGAGGCTGGAATAATTTCTCAACGCTTCCTCTAAAAGCAAGATTGTTTGTTGATAGACATTCAACAATAGATAATAGACGTTCAAGAACACGACACCAGTGCTGCTTCTCTGACTCCAGCAATCTTTGATTTTGGACATCAAGAGTTGTCTGATTTTTTAACCTTACACTCAGCTCACACCATTTGTGCATACTTTCAATGTGGTGTTGTGCCTTTTCATGTTGCGGTAATATATGACTAAGATTTTTCCAATCATTAATACCCATGGTTGCTATCTTAAAATTGCAACTATTGAAAAGCTTGCATGGGAAACAAAATATAGCATCCTTGCGTTTAGAGTACACAAGCCACCGTCTGTTGACAATTTCACCATCAGAAAGTCTTTTGTAATAATTGTTTTCTGTGAATTTCCTACCTCTAATGTCTTTAGGATATGCAAGACCTTTTATTCTCCTAGGGCCTTTCTCAAGTATAATGCCACGGAATTCGTTGCATAAAGATTGCAGTCATGTGCCAATGTCATCTATATCCCATGCAATATAGGTTTCAACTGTTGTAATTTCTTGTTTTATGTCTGCATCTGTTTCAAATGATTGTTCTGTGTGTTGTTGCGTTTCTTGAGTTTTGTCTGCATAAAAATTTTCTTCGGCAGTTACTTGATGAACCTGATCAACTTCATTGTTTTCATGATGTACAAACTTCAGTGTAGAACCCTTCTGTGCTTGTACAGCTAATACTATTTCATCTTTCCATTTTCTTTTTTGTGACCCAGAAAGTTGTTTTCGATAAGACATAAATTATAAGGGTGTTTTTTAAAGAAATAACTGTTTAAATTATCAGGTTATCAGAAATATTATTTAAAATAACTAATATAGGATAGTTGTGAGCCTGTGACCTTGAGCTAGTGTGGAAACACCTCACAAGGCACTCCACCCTAACTGAGCCCTGGTCTGCACTAGGAGTTGAGGTCAAATTTAGCAGCGTTAAATCGATTTAACCCTGCACCCGTCCACATGACGAAGCCCTTTTTTTCGACTTAAAGGGCTCTTAAAATCAATTTCCTTACTCCACCCCTGACAAGGGTATTAGCGCTGAAATTGGCCTTGCTGGATCGAATTTGGGGTCCTGTCAACACAATTAGATGCTATTGGCCTCCGGGAGCTATCCCAGAGTGCTCCATTGTGACCACTCTGGACAGCACTCTCAACTCAGATGCACTGGCCAGGTAGACAGGAAAAGGCCCGCGAACTTTTGAATTTCAATTTCCTGTTTGGCCAGCATGGCAAGCTGCAGGTGACCATGCAGAGCTTATCAGCAGAGGTGAGCATGCAGAGCTCATCAGCAGAGGTGACCATGATGGAGTCCCAGAATCGCAAAAGAGCTCCAGCATGGACCAACGGGAGGTACAGGATCTGATCGCTGTATGGGGAGAGGAATCCATGCTATCAGAACTCCGTTCGTTTTCGAAATGCCAAAACATTTGTCAAAATCTCCCAGGGCATGAAGGACAGAGGCCATAACAGGGACCTGAAGCAGTGCCGCGTGAAACTTAAGGAGCTGAGGCAAGCCTACCAGAAAACCAGAGAGGCGAACGGCCATTCCGGGGCAGAGCCCAAAACATGCTGCTTCTTTGATGAGCTGCATGCCATTTTAGGGGGTTCAGCCACCACTACCCCAGCCGTGTTGTTTGACTCCTTCAATGGAACTGGAGGCAACACGGAAGCAGGTTTTGGGGACGAGGAAGATGATGATGATGAGGTTGTAGACAGCTCATGGCAAGCAAGTGGAGAAACTGGTTTTCCCGACAGCCGGGAACTGTTTCTCACCCTGGATCTGGAGCCAGTAGCCCCCGGAACCCACCTAAGGCTGCCTCCTGGACCCGCCAGGTGGAGAAGGGACCTCTGGTGAGTGTACCTTTTAAAATACTATACATGGTTTAAAAGCAAGCATGTTTAATGATTAATTTGCCCTGGCATTCGCGGCTCTCCTAGATGTACTCCCAAAGCCTTTGCAAAAGGTTTCTGGGGAGGACAGCCTTGTTCCATCCACCATGGTAGGACACTTTACCACTCCAGGCCAGTAGCACATACTCGGGAATCATTGTACAACAAAGCATTGCAGTGTATGTTTGCTGGCGTTCAAACAACATCCATTCTTTATCTCTCTGTGTTATCCTCAGGAGAGTGATATCATTGTCTCCTGGTTGAAATAGGGTGCTTTTCTTCAGGGGACATTCAGAGGTGCCCGTTCTTGCTGGGCTGTTTGCCTGTGGCTGAACAGAAATGTTCCCCGCTGTTAGCCATAGGGAGGGGAGGGGAAGGACTAGCCATGCGCTGGGGGGAGGCAAAATGCGACCTTGGAACAAAAGCACATGTGCTATGTATGTCATGTTAACAGCAAGGTTTACCGTGAAAGAGTGTACCCATTGTTCTATAAAATGTGTCTTTTTAAATACCACTGTCCCCTTTTTTTCTCCACCAGCTGCATGTGTTTCAAGGATCACAGGATCTTCTCATTTCCAGAGGATAGCGAAGATCAGAAGGCGAAAAAAACGCACTCGCGATGAAATGTTCTCTGAGCTCATGCTGTCCTCCCACACTGACAGAGCACAGATGCACGCGTGGAGGCAGACAATGTCAGAATGCAGGAAAGCACAAAATGACCGGGAGGAGAGGTGGCGGGCTGAAGAGAGTAAGTGGCGGGCTGAAGAGAGGGCTGAAGCTGACAGGTGGTGGCAGCATGATGAGAGGAGGCAGGATTCAATGCTGAGGCTGCTGGAGGATCAAACTAATATGCTCCAGCGTATGGTTGAGCTGCAGAAAAGGCAGCAGGAGCACAGACCGCCACTACAGCCCTCCTCCCCAAGTTCCATAGCCTCCCTCACCCAGACGCAGTGGAGGGGCCTCCGGCCACCCAGCCACTCCACCCCAGAGGATTGCCCAAGCAACAGAAGGCTGGCATTCAATAAGTTTTAAAGTTTTAAACTTTTAAAGGTGCTGTGTGGCCTTGTCCTTCCGTCCTCCACCACCCCTCCTGGTACTTCTCTCCTCCACCACCCCTCCTGGGCTACCTTGGTAGTTAGCCCCCTATTTATGTGATGAATGAATAAAGAATGCATGAATGTGAAGCAACAATGACTTTATTGCCTTTGCAAGCGGTGATCGAAGGGAGGAGGGGAGGCTGGTTAGCTTAAAGGGAAGTAGAGTGAACCAAGGGGTGGGGGGTTTCATCAAGGAGAAACAAACAGAACATTCACACCATAGCCTGTCCAGTCATAAAACTGGTTTTCAAAGCTTCTCTGATGCGCACCGCGCCCTCCTGTGCTCTTCTAACTGCCCTGGTGTCTGGCTGCGCGTAACCAGCGGCCAGGCGATTTGCCTCAACCTCCCACCCTGCCATAAACGTCTCCCCCTTACTCTCACAGATATTGTGGAGTGCACAGCAAGCAGTAATAACAGTGGGAATATTGGTTTCGCTGAGGTCTAACCAAGTCAGTAAACTGCACCAGCGTGCTTTTAAATGTCCAAATGCACATTCTACCACCATTCTGCACTTGCTCAGCTTGTAGTTGAACAGCTCCTGACTACTGTCCAGGCTGCCTGTGTACGGCTTCATGAGCCATGGCATTAAGGGGTAGGCTGGGTCCCCAAGGATAACTATAGGTATTTCAACATCCCCAACGGTTATTTTCTGGTCTGGGAATAAAGTCCCTTCCTGCAGCTTTTGAAACAGATCAGAGTTCCTGAAGATGCGAGCATCATGTACCTTTCCCGGCCATCCCACGTTGATGTTGGTGAAACGTCCCTTGTGATCCACCAGTGCTTGCAGCACTATTGAAAAGTACCCCTTGCAGTTTATGTACTCGCCGGCTTGGTGCTCCGGTGCCAAGATGGGGATATGGGTTCCGTCTATGGCTCCACCACAGTTAGGGAATCCCATTGCAGCAAAGCCATCCACTATGACCTGTACATTTCTCAGGGTCACTACCCTTGATATCAGCAGATCTTTGATTGCGTTGGCTACTTGCATCACAGCAGCCCCCTCAGTAGATTTGCTCACTCCAAATTGATTCCGATAGCTGTCTGGCGTTGCAAGCTTCCACAGGGCTATTGCCACTCGCTTCTCAACTGTGAGGGCTGCTCTCATCTTGGTATTCTTGCACCTCAGGACAGGGGAAAGCAAGTCACAAAGTTCCATGAAAGTGCCCTTACGCATGCGAAAGTTTCGCAGCTACTGGGAATCGTCCCAGACCTGCAACACTGTGCGGTCCCACCAGTCTGTGCTTGTTTCCTGGGCCCAGAATCGGCATTCCACCGCATGAACCTGCCCCATTAGTACCATGATGCCCACATTGCCAGGGCCCGTGCTTTGAGAGAAGTCTGTGTCCATGTCCTCATCACCGCGCTGATGTCGCCGATTCGCCCGGTTTCGCTTTGCCAGGTTCTGGTGCTGCATATACTGCTGGAATATGCGTGTGGTGTTTAATGTGCTCCTAATTGCCAAAGTGATCTGAGCGGGCTCCATGCTTGCTGTGGTATGGCGTCTGCACAGAACGATTGTCTGACATTGCCCTGACGGAGGGAGGGGTGACTGACGACATGGCTTACAGGGTTGGCTTACAGGGAATTAAGATCAACAAAGGGGGTGGCTTTGCGAGAAACTGAATGGCCCCCTCAAGGATAGAACTCAAAACCTCAAGGATAGAACTCAAAACTGGGTTTAGCAGGCTGTTGATTTCACAGAGGGAGGGAGGAGAAAATGAATACAAAACAAATCTGGTCTATTTCTTGTTTTGAGTCACTTCATCTATCTTTATACATCTTGCTGGCAGCAGACTGTGCAGTACGACCGCTAGCCATCGTCATCTCCTGGGTGCTCGGCAGAAGACGGTGCAGTATGACTGCTGGCCATCATTTTCTGCTGGCTGCTGATTAAAAGACAGTGCACTGCCAGTAG
The DNA here is from genome assembly GCF_015237465.2 of Chelonia mydas. NCBI lineage: Eukaryota > Metazoa > Chordata > Testudines > Cheloniidae > Chelonia > Chelonia mydas. The sequence continues at coordinate 54,880,472 of NC_057852.1, forward strand.
TACTTAATCGCCATGAGACAAAACTTAAAAGGGAAATGACCTGGCTGAGTCACTCCCATGTTTGCCCAGGGGCCCCCGACCTCATCGAGGTCGGTTAAAAGAGCACCCAGGACTACGTCGACGACGGCTACCAGTCATACTGCACTGTCTGCTGCCAAAAGGCAATAAACTGCTGCTGTGTAGCAATGCAATACCGCGTCTGCCAGCACCCAGGAGACATACGGTGATGGTTAGCTGAGCGGGCTCCATGCTCGCCGTGGTACGGCGTCTGCACAGGTAACTCAAGAAAAAAGGCGCAAAACAATTGTCTTCCCTTGATTTCACGGAAGGAGGGAGGGAAGGGGGGCCTGCTGATATGTACCCAGAACCACCCATGACAATGTTTTAGCCCCATCAGGCACTGGGATTTCTACCCAGAATTCAAATGGGCGGCAGAGACTGTGGGAACTGTGGGATAGCTACCCACAGTGCAACGCTCCGGAAGTCGACGGTTGCCTTGGTACTGTAGACACACTCCGCCGACTACATGCACTTAGAGCATTTGTGTGGGGACATACACAATCGACTGTATAAAAACGCTTTCTACAAAACCGACTTGTATAAATTTGACCTAATTTCGTAGTGTAGACATACCCTGAGACACAGTAGAGTTGGAAACCCATGTCATTTTTACAAAGACTTTTTAGTTTTAAATGTATAGCGGGCATCAGTCTTAATGTTAGTTACAACTCTCTATCAACCTTATATTGTAAATAGATCAATGGCATTATCCAGTTTAATAAGCTGGGTTTCCAAACAGTGGCAAAATATAACCCTAGTTTTACTCCTAGGTAAAGTACAAAGTGACCAAAATGAAGTCAGCCCAGAATCATCTCCTCTCGATTTAAGGCAGCACAGAAATGTGACAGGAGTCCTATTGTGCCTTATTTTCATTTGGAAAGACATTAGCAATAGCAGCACATTTTGGGCCCGGCCAGAAATACATGATAAATCACGGCCTCTAAAGTTCCATCAAAAACTGACATTTTCACAGCTCTAGCATGATCTGCTGCACAAATTCTTCACAAGGAAGTGTCCCTGGCCTTTTTAACTCATATTAACCGTGTATTTACTTTATGAAAGTTGGACAAAACATTGTGAAAACGTAAGACATTGGCTCCCCAACCTCTAGGCTGGCAAAAGCTACACTGACTCACCAGGAAAAAAAAACCAAGAGAATCTTAGTACAACATATGGTCACTCTATACACTAGTAAGGAGATGAGCATATTACAGTTGTTGGAGGGCTCTATTTAGAAGTAACAGAAAGCTATTGGAAAGCCAGTCAACATTTTTTTGTTTCTCTGATGAAAAAAGCCCACTCCCTGCCCCAAACCAAACTTGTTACAAATAATTGTCAACAACTTAATTTTCTGTTTTTGGCTAAGATATTGATTTTTTTTAAAAAAAATATTGAAATTGGATTCAGGATTGTTAGCAAGCATTTTTGGCAAACAAAGTTGTTAAATGACAATCTAAATGGCAACACAGTACTGCTTTCATGCTTGGCTCACTCACCCCCCAGCCTGCTGGTCCAACAGCTGCAGTAGAGGAGGAGATAGGTGGAAAGCTGCAGGACCCCAAAATCCACATCTTGGGATACAGAGTGGCAACAGCAGCAGCAAACCCTCAGGTCCAATCACACGCCAATGGGCACCATCGCCAGCCCAATGGACCATGGTGAACTTAGCACAGCATCTGATCTCAGGGACAGGGCACCCACAGAGCCACAGAAACTCATCCTGCCCTGCGCAGCTCCCCGCCAGCTGAGATGGATCGCTGCCAGCCCCGGGGAGAGACGCGCTCCCCAGCTAGGGTAACCAGATGTCCTGATTTTATAGGGCCAGTCCTGATATTTGGGTCTTTGTCTTATAGAGGCACCAATTACCCCCACCTAGGGTGTCCAGACAGCAAGTGTGAAAAATCAGGACAGGGGGTGGAGGGTAATAGGAGCCTATATAAGAAAAAGACCCGAAAATTGGGACTGTCCCTATAAAAGTGGGACATCTGGTCACCCTATCCCAACCCCCGTCCTGATTTTTCACACATGCTATCTGGCCCAGCCAGGTACCTGTGACCCTTCCAATCCTGGCTGGCTGCTTTCATTCCTCAGCATGCAGCCAGTCAGCCCCTCTGCCCCGCCCCTTCCCCTCACCCAACCCAGCCCTGCCGGAGGGGAGCAGGGAGAGAGGGGTGCTCTTTGGGGGCAGGGAAAAGGGGGTGCTCCATGGGGAGGGAGAAGAATGGACGTTATGGGGGGCAACAAAGAATACTGCAGCCGCCGAGCCTGCCTCACCTCACGCAGGGGGGGAGAGTCACACTCACAGGTGAGTTCCTCCTTCCCCCACGCCTACCCCCTCCCCTTCCCAGAGACCCCAGCAGTCAATCTCCTCCCTCAGATTGTGCTGCATTCGGCTCTCTCTAGGACCCAGCAGCCCTGCTCTTATATGCTCCACTGCTTCCCGTCTGTCCAGACTTCCAGCACAGTGGTGGCCTAGGCAGAGTGGTGCCCTACGCGGCTGCCTATGGCTAAGGACGGCCAACAGCCAAACATTTATTAAGTCAGGTTCATGCTGGCATGGAAAAAAACAATACAAAATAAATAATATTCTGAAATATTTTTGTAACACTCAGAGGCTCTGCTTGGCATACAAATATTCATAAACCAGCCAGATTTGTTTTTCATTTGAAAATATCACTTTAACTGCAGTGAAAATTGCTGCCTAAATTCAGTAAAAAATTATGTAATCATCCTACGTACATTTAATGTAAATAAGAGAGATCTTAATCCAGAAATCAAGTGTGCAACTCATTTTATACAGAATTGTTTTTCTAGTTTTTAAAGTTAATACAATTGTCATAAAAGTGCGAGACTGAGAGTCCTGAGCTACTTCAGTTTAAGCACAGAACAGGAACAATAGTGCAAGTGGATCCCCTTATCCCTGCCTTAAATGAGGGAGTACTTTAGCATCACATGACTGTGTCCACAAGAGACCTACACCATTAACTGGGGCTGGTTGAAAATTTTTGAAAAAAACCCACCACATTTCTTATCAGAAAATGAGGTTCCGAGGCAAATGTAAGCAGAATTTCTACTGGGAAAACTGAAATGAAACTTTTCACTTTGAGTCAACCTGAAATGAAATACTTCAGTTTGGTTTGTCAGCCTGAAACATTTCAGGTCAGGATACCATTAACCTCTGCATCCACTTGAGCTGCCATGGTACATCATGGGATAGGGAGAGACTGTGGTGTATCATGGGAGATGTGGTTCAGACAGGGAACTGGGCCCATACAGGAGAATAGGCACATGAGGGACCTAGAACTACAACCCCCATGTGGAACTCTGTGACTCAGGAAGACACAGATTAATATTGACCTGAAAAATTAAACAAAATATTCTGACATTTCCAAGTTAAAAATTTTCAGATCTTTATGCTCTGTGAAAAGTCTATTTCAACTGTTCACCCCAATCTTGGACAAAATCAAATGGCAACGAAACAGAATTTCCCACTGGACACAAATTTTGCTCTACTATTAATTAAATAAACCTCAGCCACCTGTAGACAGCAGTGACTATTGCTCTCTACTTACCTGGGTTTGATTTGTAACCAGCAATCTTGAGGTGAAAGATTTATAATACAAGGGACCAATCCTCTGAATCTTCCAACTGGAAAAAAATGTTAATATGAAGTATTGTGGGGAAATCCCTAAAAGAAATAATGCTGGCTATGTAGGTTTATGATCTAATCCAAATCTAGTCTTCCTCCAAAGGTCTTCTTTAGTCTTTGTTTTCTAAAATATAACACAATCACCCCTTTTACATATTCCAGGTTCAGATTAATTTGCCAATTTTTTTATTCAGTCATTTTATCTACTTATTCACCATATTTTCCTTCTGCAACCTGAAAGTTGGATAGCACATTTTGTAATTGAATTTTACTCTGCAAAATCTTATAGTATCTTAGAGTTAGAGTTGCAATCATATTTGTCAAGCATTCTATTCAGAAGGGCAATCTCAATTTTAACAGCGTGAGAAGCTATTCTTGGTTTATAGTAACTATAAAACATTCAGTATTTGAAAATAAATTTTTGATTAAAACAGAGTTTCTAGACTTGCCCTCATGACAGCCACCTCTGAAAAATTATAGACTTTGGGACACATTAGCAATATGGTAAGTTACGAGATTGCAACCAGTTTTTATCTTGGTTTAATAATGGTTTAACAATGAGAAGAAGACGGAAGCTCCCACCTGGCTCCTGACTTACACGCAGTAAATATGGCCTGAACATTTCCCTCCCTTGAGTTCGCCTTTATCATTAACTAAAGCAACAGCAACAAAACGTAAATCTAAGCCTAAACATTTTCTGAGCTTGTCTGCTCCTAGGATTTTTCACTGCAGGAACCCACAGCCTGTGTTTTTCTCTTTAGTTTCCTTTTCTATATAGAGACACTCAAATTCTTCTGTACTCTTGTGTTGAAACCAATAGGCCTGCTGATGACAGTGGGAGAGTCAGCAGAAAAGCCCTATACCTCTTTGCCAGGTCCTAGAGCTTGCTACCTTCTTAAAAAGAGATATGCAAACTATTTAGTGTTGTTCTAACAATAATTTCCTCCCATTGTCTGAATGATTGTGAAGTGGTGATATTCAGTGTTTTATGACATATTGGGCTGAATGTCACAAACCTAGTCAACAAGTTGGCCCATAGCAGCAATAGTATACCAAATGTTGAGGAATGAGAAATTTAATTATAAATTGTATTTTAAAAGGCATCCCATAGTTTATCCCATTTTCTTACAAAAATGAATGGACCAGTGGTCTAAATACAAGATAGGGAACCAGGAACATCTGAATTCTAATCCTACTGTAACTCTGAAACTGTGGCATTGAGGAAGTCACTTAAAATCTCTACTCCTATAATAACTTCTTTCTGAAATGATGAAAATTAGCTAGCTAATGTTTGTTAAGTGTATTGAAGGTAAAGTCCTGTAGAATTGTTTAGTATTAGATGAATTTTCAGATGGTTCTGGTGAGCAAAGCAATCTTTTTAATAGGAATCAATTTAGGAATATGTCAGTTGTAATTAATTATTCAGAATATATCAAAATACGATATAAACAACAGATTACGGTGTTTTGCTTCTCTGTTAAAAATGTGACACGATGATGTGTATATGTATATAAACAGATATCATTTTTATTATATCCACTATCCCCATTATCCCTGTAGCCTATGCAAGTGTAAGTACTACTACTCCACACATCTCCTATGGAGTTGCTAACATCTGAGATAAGGAAGCCCTGTTTTGATGGGTTTCATACAATCTGTCGGAGGAAGACTACCACCATAGAACTTGTACACCATTCAGTTTAAACTTTTAGTGCTCGTTCAAAAACAGGGGAATTCATAAACAAAAACCTTTATTAAAAAAAGAGGGAAGATTGGAGGTGTGTTTCAATGAAGTCCAGCTAATACTCATAAACCACTATTACATGCTCTTTGCAAACATACTACTCCTTAAAAAACCTCTTAAAAAATCTGGAAGTGAACACATGAAGGGTCAAGCCAGCTCCTCAGGGCCATATAATCCTTCATCACTCACTATCGCCCCACTATATTTAAACCGCCCAACCAAAGTTAGCATTGCCTTTTCATAAAATTGGCAGAATTGTATGCAAAGTCAAGATAACAAATTACTAGGAGATTATAAAATCCCATTCCTTATTCAAGAGATATTTCCCACAAGTCCCGAGTCAAAACAACAGATTACATTTTCATGTAGTTTGATTAATTTTATTAGGAAACAAAGTTAAGGCTGTGTGAGCAGTCTAACCTGGACGGGATGGGAGAGGGAGGATAAAGGATTATATGGCAGTGGGTTACTGGCTTGATCCTTTTTCTGTTTGTCCCTAAGTTTTTGACATGTTTGCTTTTTTAAAAGGAGGAAAAATTTTCTGAAGTGTAGAATTGTTTTCGGTTTGAGGGATTCTGTTGAAACGCAATTTCAACCTTAACTCTTTGAAGTGTTTTGTTAATGAATGAAAATACATATATATTTATATAAACAAACATTTGGGAAGATAAATCCAGGACTGATCTGCTTCATTTTATGCATTGTTAACTTCTGTAATAGCTCTATTTGCCACCTCAATAGCAAATCAGAACTGTTCCATTACCAGGAAAAAAAATGTTGCCAAAATCTGACATTCATGACCAAGAAATGTCTGAGTAACCCTCATATACTACAGCCTTTCACCTCCATGATCAGGACCACGCTCCAAGGTAGAATCAAAAATTGGGTAGGGGAAATCAGCTTCACCTGAATAAAACCTAAATAATCAGACTTTACATGGTTGAATTGTTGGTGGAGGAGAAAATTTACCCCATCAATCTGTTGTAAAGGTGCAATATAGTCCCTCTTCCCCTCAACCTAGCTTATGGGCTGAGACAGTGGCCAGTCAGTTGTATTTGCACAGGTAGTGTACAGAGTAAAATTGATAATTCCCACCCTGTCTTACCACCAGTGAAATGTCACCACCTTTTTCACGGGCCTATAGCCCTCCACCTTCCATGGCACGTGGGGTTTTCAAAGGCCTTCTTGCCTGAGTACTCCACTTATCACTCCCCTCACACCAGCCCAGCCCTTCTAAATGATGCAGGGCAAGCAAAGGGCCATAACCGCTTTGGGTGGTTCACACTGAGGGCAGCATGAGAGCGTTTAACCATGTTCATGCCCCCAGTGCAGAGCCAGACATCTGGTCATTATATTTTTCTCTCAAATGGTCTGATAAAGAAGTCAGACAATACATAGTATTTCATCCGAAATTCAGCTAGATACAGTAAATCAGTAGAACTGCATTTTGTTATGGAGGTAGGTTTAATTAGTTGTAGAAATTCAACGTACAGCTCAGAATCACCAGGTAGGACTCATTATGTAGTCAACATCTCTAAATGGTTAGCACAGCTTAATAGACATCACAATTCTGTTGCAGCAAGAAAGTATAAATATTGAACACCATGGTCCCAGCAGGCTCTGGGCCTGATCTTGCTTCCATTAAATCAATGACAGGACCCCTATGGACTTCAGTGGAAACAGAATTGAGCCTTCAGACGCTTCATGAGCTTTGACTTTATAATTTTTCTCCTCCCCAGTCTATAACTATTCCTTGAAATATTAGTTTATTCATTTGTCAATAGGAAGTTCATGGCAGGTAAAGAGGAAGTATGGAGTTCAACTTACTACAAAAGCAAAAAGCAAATTATTTCAGCCTTGAATCCTGTGGGAAATGTATGCTAACTATGTATCTTTTCTGCAAAAGTCACAGCAGAAACTGCTAATGATCATATAAGAGGCTGTTCTACATTTTGCTGATGATACCAAGCTGGGAGAAGTTGCAAGTGCTTTGGAGGATAGGATTAAAATTCAAAATGATCTGGACAAACTGGAGAAATGGTCTGAAGTAAATAGGATGAAATTCAATAAGGACACATGCAAAGTACTCCAGTTAGGAAGGAACAATCAGTTGCACACATACAAAATGGGAAATGACTGCCTATGGAGGAGTACTGCGGAAAGGGATATGGGGGTCATAGTGGACCACAACCTAAATATGACTCAACAGTGTAACACTGTTGCAAAAAAAGCGAACATTCTGGGATGTATTGGCAGGAGTGTTGTAAGCAAGACATGAAAAGTAATTCTTCTGCGCTACTCCATGCTGATTGGGCCTCAACTGGCGTACCGTGTCCAGTTCTGGGTGCCACATTTCAGGAAGGATGTGGACAAATTGGAGAGAGTCCAGAGAAGAGCGACAAAAAATGATTAAAGGTCTAGAAAACATGACCTGTGAGGGAAGATTATAAAAATTGGGTTTGTTTAGTCTGGAAAAGAGAAGACTGAGAGGGGACGTGATAACAGTTTTCAAGTATGTAAAGGTTTGTTACACGGAGGAGGGAGAAAAATTATTTTTCTTAACCTCTGAGGTTAGGACAAGAAACAATGGTCTTAAATTAGGTTGGACATTAGGAAAAACACAACAACCTGTTTAAGCAAAAATCATAGAATCATAGGACTGGAAGGGACCTTGAGAGGTCATCTAGTCCAGTTCCCTGCACTCATGGCAGGACGAAAGTATTATCTAGACCAGGGAGTGGCAACCTTTGGCATGTGGCCCGTTTCTTGCTGCATCCTCAGGTTCAGTCGATCGTGGCTCTCACAGGCCACGGTTCACCATCCCAGGCCAATGGGGTCTATGGGAAGGGTGGCCAGCACATCCCTGGACCCATGCCGCTTCCTGCAGCCCCCACTGGCCTGGAATGGGGGAAGGGGGAAATCAGTGCACTTGTATTGACTTACGTTGATTTATACCAGCTGACTGGTCAGGGTGGTTAAGCACTGGAATAAATTGCCTAGGGAGGTTATGGAATCTCCATCATTGGAGATTTTTAAGAGCAGGTTAGACAACCATCTGTTAGGGATGGTCTAGATTAGGGATCGGCAACCTTTGGCACGTGGCCCGTCAGGGTAAGCCCCTGGCAGTCTGGGCCTGTTTGTTTACTTGCTGCATCCACAGGTTCAGCCGATCTCGGCTCCCACTGGCCGCGGTCTGCCATTCCAGGCCAATGGGGGTTGCGGGAAGCGACGCGGGTCCAGGGATGTGCTGGCCACCCTTCTCACAGACCCCATTGGCCTGGGATGGTGAACCATGGCCAGTGACAGCCGCGATCGACTGAACCTGAGGCTGCAGCAAGAAACGGGCCACATGCCAAAGGTTCCAATCCCTGGTCTAGATAATACTTAGTCCGGCGATCAGTGCAGGGAACTGGACTAGATGACCTCTCAAGGTCCCTTCCAGTCCTATGATTCTATGATTTTTGCTTAAACATGTTGTGTATTATATATATATATATATATATATATATATATTTGTTTTTAAAAGGTAGTAGTGGCCAGAAGGGGGAAATCAGTGCAGTTGTATTGACTTACATTGATTTATATCAGCTGAGGATCTGGTTGCGACAGGTATTGCAATCATACATGATATCTTTGGGGACCGTATTGTATAAAAATCTATGAATGGCTTATGTATGGATTGTGTTTTACACCAAGGGGGAACCTACAGGAACTACAAACAGTGGGGGTGGGATTCAGGTGAGTCACTGAGACTAAACATCTCTAGCAAGGTACCACCTCCTGGAGTGGTTTTCACATAATGGTTCAAGCTTGGTTTTCCAGAGACTAGGAGACAAAGAAAGGGCTTTTGGTATACAAGGATTAGCTTGATTTCACACAGAGGCTTTCTTTCTGATTCAGCAAACAGACAGGACCTTCTGTCCAAAGGAGGCCCAACCTTTATGGAAGGATTGGAAAGATTTGGCCTACTAGGGCCCCATAAAACTGATGGGTGACTTCTGGTATGTTGAATAATGTTGAATGTTGAATAAATCTGTTTATTGTTTTTTATGTTTTCTCTATAATGCTCCCTGCACCGTAAGTGTAAATGTGTTTGCTTAGGAATAGCTGTGTGTTAACTTATAACTGCTGGCAATACACTGGTGATAGCCCTTGGAGACAGAAAGCAACACACCAGGTCTGGCCTTTAAGCAGACAGGCTTTCTGAGAATACTGCCATGTAAGGTAGGGAGCTACATGTCTTTAAAACACCAGGTCAAAAGGGAGACAGACATTGGTCTCTGCCCAATGGAGGTGACGGCCAGGAGCCAGAAACATTACAGGGATGCCCTTGAAGAATCACGGAGGGAGATTCTAGGTGCAGTTACCCTGAAACTGTAACACTGGCCTAATATCAATACAGAGGATCCCAAACCAGACACAGAATCCCTTCCTCCAAACTTTGGGAGAAGTTCAGATCTGGATGCATAAAATAACCATTCTAAACCATGAGGGCCACCTAAACATAGGCACCTAAATACATATTTATTCATCTAAATAAATGGCTTTATTTTCAGAGGTGCTGCGTGTCCATAGCTCCCATGGATATCAAAGCCACTTATAAAAACTGATGGGTTTTTACAAACACTATGCTATATTTATATGTTATTGAACCACCCAGTCTGCACAACATTCTGCAGCTAAGGACAACTCTGCCTAGGCAATAACACATGCAACTCTTTGAAGAAAGTATTCTGGGAAGGAAAGCTTCCAGCTGCAGCTGTCCTTCCCTCTTTGGAAATCCCACCACTGCACGGCATTTTCCTTTTTCGTGCTTTTGTGGCAACCTTAGACTCAAATATTTGTGTTGTAAAAATGTTGGCATGTCATTGACAATCTCATTTGTTGTGCCAATTCTATTTATTATCCCATAGCAAAGAATTTCATAGGCATGAGAAAGATGCAACATATGTCCTGCAGCACTCCAACAATTATAAGCATATGGCCAATAAAAATGGAATTCCTCAGGTCTATATTTCTATTCTGCAGATGACTTTGGATGCATTGTAATTCTACCCAGATGTCAGTATGAAACACAGGTTCCACTTCAGGTATCTCCAAAACTGGGAAAGTATCGGGAGACAGCAGGTGGCCAGTGGTGCATGTTTACACTACAAAGTTAAGGTAACTTAATTTAAGTGGACATCCGGCCGCCACTGTAATTAAGTCAGTCAGGCATATCCACACCAAGCTCATTGCGTTGGTGGAGTGCATCCTCACTAGACGTGTTCGCATTGATGCACAGAGCGGTGCACCATGGGTAGCTATCCCAGTGCAACTAGCTACCGGGGATTTTGGGAAGGGCTTGCAATGCCTCATGGGACCAAAACACTGTTGAGGGGGAATGGGAACATGGCTTTGACCTCCCCTGATTCAGTTTCCCCCCTCCCTCCCTTCCCTGATATCAATGGCAAACAACCCATACTTTTTTGTGCCTTTTTTCGAAAGCCTGGCTTAGCCGTGCGTACACCATACCCCAAGAAGCATGGACCCCATCCAGCTGTGCATTCTTCCTGTGAGCATTACAAATATCTCACACATTATCCTGCAGTATTTTCAGAGCCAAGAAAGGAGCTGCCATGCAGAACACTGTGATGTTATTCAAGCAGCCCAGCTGCAAGCCATAGAACAAAACAATTCCTGGTTGCTGCTGGCAGTCGCACAGCAGCGGAACATGATGGAGCACTGTTTCTGGTCCCGGGAAACAAGCACTGACTGGTGGGATCGCATCGTGATGCAGCTATGCGATGACGAGCAGTAGCTGCAGAACTTTTGAATGCAGAAGGCCACTTCCCAGGAACTTTGTGCAGAGCTTTCCCCAGCCCTGAAGTGCAGCAACACTAAAATGAGACCTGCTCTGACAGTGAAGAAGCGAGTGGCAATCTCTCTATGAAAACTTGCAACGCCAGACTGCTACCAGTCAGTGGGGAATCAATTCAGAGTTGGTAAATCCACTGTGGGAGCAGTTGTAATCCAAGTGAGCAGGGCCATTAATCAACTTCTGCTAAAAAGGGTAGTGACTCTGGGCAATGTGTAGGACAAAGTGTATGGTTTGGCCGCAATGAGGTTCCTTAACTGCGGTGGGGAATAGAAGGCACATATAGCCCTATCTTGGCACCAGACCACCTTGCCAAAGAGTGTATAAACTCAAAAGGGATACTTTTCAATGGTGTCGCAAATGCTGGTGGATCACAGGGGGCATTTCACTGACATCAACATGGGATGGTCAGGGGAGGTGACACAAGCATCTTTAGGTCCGTTCAAAAAGCTGCAATGAGAACTTTCTTTCCAGATCACAAAATATGCATTGATAAAGCTACATTTATGGCACAGAGGTCATGGAAGTCACAAAATCCATGACTTCCAGAGACCTCTGTGACATTCTCTGTAGCCCCATGGGCTGCAGGACTCTGGAGCTGACAGCCATTGGGGCCCTGGTGGGGTTTCAGCGACAGGCAACAGCAGCAACAAGCAACAGGGGGCCCTCTGCAAAGTTCTAGCAGCAGATGACAGGCTCCTAGGGGGACCTCATCAGGGTTCCAGTGACAGGTAACAGGCAACAGCTTCGCATGAGGGAAGGGGGACCCCTTGGGTGAGCGGCCGGGGTGTCCCATTTTTTCTTTGGGAAATATGGTCACCCTGCATCTCCCAGCTGCCATGGGCAGAGGGGGAACCCCATGGCTCCCAGCCACCATGGTGGTGGGAGAAACCATGGAGCCGCAGCAGCAAAAGTCACAAACAGGTCTCAGATTCTGTGAATTTTTGTTTATTGCCCATGACCTGTCCATGACTTTTACTAAAAATAACCATGACAAAATCTTAGCCGTTAACTATTGATGATGTTGGAGTGCCAATAGTGATCCTGAGACTCAGCCTACCCCTTGTTCCCATGGCTCATGAAGCCATACACCGGCTGCCTGGACAGCAGTAAGGACCAGTTCAACAATAGGCTGAGCAAGTGCAGAATGGTAGTGGAATGTGCCTCTGAATGTTTAAAGGATCACTGACACAGTTTGCTTACTAGGTTAGACCTCAGTGAAAGCAATATCCCCATTGTTATCGCTGCATGCTGTGTGCTCCATAATATCTGCGAGGCAAAGGGAGAGGAGTTTCCTCAGGAATGGGGCATGAAGGCAGATAGGCTGGCAGCTAATTTTGAGCAGCCAGATACCAGGGCAAAAAGAATAGCTGAGTGAGGAGCTCAGCATCTCCGGGAAGCTCTGAAAACCAGTTTCAGTAATAAGCCACAGTAATGTGTGCTGCTTATCTGCGTTGTGCCTGCCCATACTATCCCCTTCATTGCATCAGTTTCCCTGTACCTCTCCTTCCCCCCACAAAACCCCATGCTTGGAATAGAGTATTTCATTTTTGAAACATTGACTTTCTTTGCACAAACAAAGAAACTGAAAGAACAGGAAAATAATTTAACCTTGGGCAAACGATGTGATAAGATTGGAAGGGAAGAAACCAAATCAGCTTGTCTGTGAAAGCACATAAGTCTTGCCCATCAATGGTCTTCAAATGGTTGCCTTTTGTTCTTGGTACCCGCCCCGGTGTTGGGTGGAAGGGATACTGCACCTTCCCTCCACACACACCTCCTGGAACGTTGGGGATGAGGACTGGGAACAGGGCAAAGTTTGCTGGCTGTTTTGCAGAGCCTGCAGAGGGAGTCTAGCCTCAAGCTGTTTTTCTTGATGCTCAGCCAGACACCTTAACATATCAATTGGTCCTTCATAATCTGCAGCATCTCATCCTGCATGACACGCTCATGCTCTGAGATGCTCTCCTGCTCTCCATGTCCAGTTTTTCAGACAATGAAATCCTCCAGGCTCCTAGCTCCATGTCAGCTGTCCACGAGGTGGTCATTATCTCGCTGAACATGTCATCACACATTCTCTTTTTCCATCTCTTAATCTGTGAAAGCCTCTTCACCACTGTGGAGGATGTGCTGAAGGCCAAGCTTTTCACTGTAAGGCATTCAAAGCACAAAGCAACCATTGTCAGTGCATACCCTGGGTCTAGTACAAAGTTGCTATTTAAAAAAAAAACCTCCCCTTATTACACTTCAATGCAAGCCAGAACATAACCAGAATTCCTAGCTACTCAATTAACTGGTTTGCTGCTCCAGCCATGGTGAGTATGGCCCAGCAGCATGGGTGATGGGCCTTGTGCTGCAACTTGTGGGAAACCTGCATTGGGAGCACAGGTGGGCAGGTGGACAATACCTCCTCCCCTTAGCAACATGGATAGTGCTTTGAAACCATGGACCAGCACTTAGCCTCTCAAATTGTGGTCTTTGTCCAAGGCAGCTCCGGTGGGAGCAGAGGGGTGTCCATGGCCATGAGAGAACATAGGAAGCCCCCACCTTTCCTTAATGCTGCTGGTAGTAGTTGCCCTGGGCTCGCAGATTCTGAGTTCAACGCCGATCCCTGCCAATCAAACACTGGCATGTTTGATTGGAACTGCATACTCATGAGAGGGGCCTTCCCTGTCATCATGCTCAGCCACCATGCTGGCCTGTGACTGGCGGGACTGCTCCGGGGTTAAAAATAGCTACTGGCTCTCAGGAAGAATGGATCCCTGCTTGCCTGTGACCCATCCTCCTCCTCGTCCAAAATGTCCTTCTCATTGTTGCCTGAGGTGGTCCAGGACTCAGATGCCTGGGAAGTATCCAGGCTGTGTTTGGAGGCAGTGTTGGGATCACTGCCAAGAACTGCATGCAGCTCATTATAGAAGCAGCATGTCTGTGGTGCAGAACAAGAACGACTGATTGGAACTGCATACTCACCAGAGGTGCCTTCCTGGACATCACACTCAGCCACCATCCTGTCCTGCAATTGGCTGGACTGTTCCAGGGTTAAAAATAGCTCTTGGCTCTCAGGGAGAATGGATCCCCAACTCGTCTGTCTCCCATTCTCCTCCTCTTCCTTGTCCAGAATGTCCCCCCAACCCCAGAAGAGACATCCCAAAAGTGGGGGGGCCAGGAGCCAAGGGCCCCCCTCTGTGGCCCCACCCCCACCCCACCCCTTCCACCCGAGGCCCTGCCCTATGCCAATCCAGAAGCCGGAGCTGGCCAGGAGACACGGACCCTCCACCTGTCCAGGTGAGAGCAGCCCCTTGCCCATATCCCCACCCATGGGTCCCCTACCCAGGGCAGTGGAGGGTCTGTGACTCCCCACAGCTTCCCATGCAGCTCTTGTTCCAGTCGCGGGACAGGGCCTCAGAGCCACAGCCTGGCCATGGTAAGAGCCACGTGGCCAGGCAGCTGTAAGGAGCCGCGGATCCTCCACCAGCCCTGGGCAGGGACCCAGGGGCTGGGACATGGATTGGGGTCTGCTCTTGGGCTTTACCCCCTAGGCAGGTGTAGGGTCCATGGTGCGGCACCCCACCCCCCACCCCCACTGCCCGGACTCCCTAGCTGGACTCCAGCTGCTGGCCTGGGGTGGGACCTTGAGGGTGGGGAGAGGAGGGGCAGGGGGGCCCATGGTGAAAAGTGGACAGGACAGGGCCATCCACTTTCAAAAAGTGGGAGGGCCATGGCCCTCTTATTCTGGTGCTGATGTGTCCTCCTTGTTGTTGCCTGAGGTGGCTTGGGACTCAGACTCCTGGGAGGTATCCACATTGCATTTGGGGATAGTGGTGAGGTCGCCACCGACAATCACATGCAGTTCACTGTAGAATTGGCATGTCTGTGGTGTGGAACTAGGACGGCTGTTCACATCCCTTGTCTTCTGGTACACCAAAGTTCTGTGATTTTCACGTGGCACCTCTGCATGCCCCTGCTGTAGCCCTTCTCCCCCATGCTCTGCACGATCTTTTTGTAGATGTAATTTCTTCAGCTGGATTGGAGCTGTGCCTGCACAGACTCTTCTCCCCCCAGACCAATAATATCCACCATCTCCTGTGTACTCCAGGTTGGAGTGTGTTTGGCACATTGAGTTGCCATGATCAGTTAGGCTGGCATGCTGATCAAACAGGAAATGGGAATTCAAAAGTTCCTGGGGCTTTAACAGGGGAGGGGCTGTTTCCTGTGTATCTGGCTGCTGTGTAGTGGAGTTGAAAATTATCTCCAGAGCAATCACAGCAGAGCTTTGTGGGACACCTTCTGGAGGCCAATTCAGTTGACTTACACGAGGCTGCATCTACACTGCCTCTTGGTCAACACATCAACATCGAATTAAGGACTATGCCTCTTGTGGAGGTGGAGTAATTAAGTCAACATTACAGGCGAGTTAGGTCAGTGGAAGGGACCCGGTAGTGAAGACGCATACATTATTAGGTTGATGTAAGGTGGCCTCCATCGACCTAAGTTTGTAGTGTAGACCAGACCTCAGGCTACCCCTGGACAGCTGTGTATAGCCTCAGAGAACACTGATTATCACAGTATAAGTACCTGAATAAAACAGAACTGTCATTCCAGGGAATCTAAAATCTCCAAGCTGCAATCCTAAAGAAAACAATGTAGCATTAAGCCCTGATTCTGCAAAGCATATACGTACATGTTTGACTTTAATGGGATTACTCACATACTTATTTATGTGCTTTGCTGAATCAAGGCCTTAATCAATGCTGATGATTAAAGCTAGGATATTTCTTCCAAAATTACTCGCTTTGATACTTCTGATATGAACTTCAATACATTTGATTTAATGCCACAACATAGTAGCTTTCTGGTATTTTGCACACGGAGCATGTAACTGTAATAAAGAACAAATACTCCAGTACTTCCTTAATCATAAATAAAATAAATAATAAATAATAAATAAATAATAATACCATCTAGCTCTTATATAGCACTTTTTATTAGCAGATAAGAACAGTCATATTTTGTCAGACCAATGTCTCTGATAGTGGCCAAAACCAGAGGCTTCTGGCAGTTGGAGGCTTAGGGACATTGAGGCTTGGGGTTGCATGCCTGACCATGTTGGCTAAGAGTCAGTAATGGACCTATCCTCCAGGAATTTATATAATTTTACTTTTGGCCTTCACAACATCCCCTGGCAATGAGTTCTACAGGTTAATTGTGTGTTGTGTGAAGAAGTGCTTCCTTTTGTTTAAAACTGCTGTTTTAAAACAGTTTCATTGGGTGACCCCTAGTTCTTGTGTTATGTGAAGGGGTAAATAACACTTCCCTATTCACTTTCTCCATATCATTCTTGATTTTATAGACTGTTATCATCTCCCCCCTTAGTTGTTTCTTTTCTAAGATGAACTTTCCTAGTCTTTTTAATCACTCCTTGTATGGAAGCTGTCCCAGATCCCTAATCATTCTCAATGCCCTTCCCCACACCTTTTCCAATTCTAATATATATTTTTTGAAATGGAGTTACCAGAACTGCATGCAGTATTCAATGTGTGGGTGATCCATGGATTTATACAGAGGCATTATGATATTTTCTTTTTATTATCTATCCCATTCCTTTTTTTATTATTATAATTTTTTACTATTTTTTCCAAATACAACAAATATACCAAAATACCAGATTCATCATAATATACAAAGCAAATAAAGAGGGTTAGGATGAGGGGAGGGGAAGTGACATATCTATCTTCAGGGTCTACATTAATCATAGACGTCTAAAAAGTCAGCCCAAATTGCTTTGAATTTTTCAGGCATTCCCCTTCCATGGAATGCCAGTTGTTCATTTGCTGTGAGGTCAGTCATATCACTGAGCCAGGCATCAATATTTGGTGGGGATCAAATTTTTGCAGGATTAATTTTTTAGTGACCAAAGCTGCCTTGCTACCAGATAATCTCCAGGTATCAGGAATATATCCAAGAATTAAATTTAAGGGGGTGGGTTCCAACTTAACATCTAGTATCAAAGTGGCCTTTGACTCACCTGATACCGGAAATTCTTCTTATAGGGGCACTCCCAAAAATCTGAGCTAACATTGCACCAGGGGGGTTACATTTCCATCAGCAGTCATCATTTATAAGGCCCATCACCATTAGGATGTGTGGGGACCAGTATATTTGAAAAATTATCTTTTGGTGAATAAACTGTAGTCTCAGTTCTATAGTTGTTTTTTTTAACAATAGATACAACTGTATTCCATTGGGTTGAAGATTGTTGTGTATCCAAATCTCTATTCCAAGCAACTCTCAAATTATCAATTTTTGTAGAGTTTTTTGGGCCAGAAAATCAGAAAAGGATACTGCTGATACAGTAAATCCAAGAAGTTTCCTCCAAAATAATAAAAGTTCTGGAGGTTCTGGAGCTCCCAATGCATCCAGTCCAAATACATCCATAAGAAAATGTTTTAACTGAAAATATTTCCTTGCTCTGGAGCAGGACAAGCCACATTGTTGCTGAAGATCTACAAATGGTTTAAAATTATCATTGTCAATTAGCTGTGACACAATTGTCATTCCCCTGTCCATACAATCCTTCCACATCAAGGTTTTGCCACCTATTTTAAGGGTAGGCTTGTTCCATCGGACCACCTCTACATGGAAGAATGGATTGAAGAAGAACTTTCTAGTCAAGTTTGACCAAGCTTGCCTCAGTCATTAATGTGGGATTTCTGTAGCCATCAAATCTATACAAATTTGATCCTACAATGCCTCAAAGGGAGAGAAGGTATACCAATTCTCATTCAATCTGAACCCAAGTGTCACAGCGGTATTCGCTCAATGGGGGTGGCCCTTCCTCTTCTCTGTGACTTGTTCCTCCAGCCAGCTCACTATCTGTGTTTTCCATTTCCAGGGTTCCAAAGTCTCTCCTGAGAAATGGGCTTAGGCAGTCTTCCTGTTCACTGCCCAGCCAGTGTCACTTCGTCAGCAGCGGGAATCTGGGTCTGCCCTCTACTCTGGGTTCCAGCTCAGGGGCTCTGTAATCAGCAGCCAAGGTCTGCACAATCCTATTCCTTGTTGCTTTCCCCCTGAGCCTTTCTTACCTTTTTGCCCCAGACCCTGCCCCCACACTCTGTATAGAGTATAAAAGCTCAATAATAAATTGTTTACCAAATCCAAATTTTGCTAACACATGAAAAAGATAGTCCCATGCTAGGTGGTCACAGGCCTTTACAGCCTCTAAAAAAATGATGGCTCGGGGTTCTTTAGAATCTCTCAAAATACAATGATATCATTCAGTTGATGCAAATTATCTGAACCATGTCTATTGAAAAATAAGCTTATTTGATTTATGTGTATAACATGTAGAGAACCCTGTCTAATTGCATAGCAAGAGCTTTAATTAAAATCTTAGTATCACAATTGATTAAAGATATTGGTCTGTAATTACTACATAGTCCAAGGTCTTTTCCAGGTTTAGGAATAACTGGAATTACAGCTTCTCTTAGGGTAGGTGGAAGAGTTTGCTCATTCTTCGCCTCATTGAACATATTCAAGAATCTAGGTGTTAAAGTTTCAGAGCACTTTTTGTAAAATTCTTTTGAGAATCCATCTGAACCAAGAGTCTTTCTGGCTTTCATTTCTTTTATAGCCTGAGTCAGTTCTGCAATTTCTAGAGGGCCATCTAAAAACCTCATCTGAGAGTCAGAGAATCCATTGGAAAAGTTATCTAGGGCATTTTTATAGATTACTTCTGTGGCTAAAAATAGTTTTGAATAAAACTGTTGAAACTGTTTATTAATATCTGTGTTGAATATAATGAATTGCTACTATTGTGAATAGCAGTAATCTTATTTTTGTTAGACTTTTGCTTAAATCTATATGTCAACAGTTATCTGCCTTTTCCTAATTGTTCTGTTCGCTTTTTGACTGCTGCTACACACTGAGTAGATGTTTTCAGAGAACTATACACGATGACTCCAAGATCTCTGTCTTGAGTGGTAACAGCTCATTTAGACCCCAGCATTTTGTATGTATAGTTGAGATTATTTTTTCCAATATGCATTATTTCACACTTATCAAAATTGAATTTCATCTTCCATTTTGTTGCTCAGTCACCCTGTTTAGTGAGATCCCTTTGTAGCTCTTCACAGTGAGCTCTGGACTTAATTATCATGAGTAATTTTGTATTGTCTGCACATTTTGCCACCTCACTCTTCACTCCCTTCTCCAGATCATATATGAATGTTGAACAGCACAGATCCCAGTACAAACCTTAGGGGGAACCCCACTATTTACCTCTCTCCATTATGAAAATTGACTATTTATTCCTACCTGTTCTTTCCTATCTTTTAACCAGTTATTGATCCAAGAGAGGACTTTTCATCTATTCCTATGATTGCTTAGTTTACTTAACAACCTTTGGTGACGGACCTTGTCAAAGGCTTTCTGAAAGGTCAGGTACACTATATAAACTAGATCACTCTTGTCCATATGCTTGCTGATTCCCTGAAAGATTTCTAGTAGATTGATGAGATACGATTTCCCTTTACAAAAGCTGTTTTGACTCTTCCCCAGCATACCATGTTTATTTATATATCCAATAATTTTATTCTTTATTGTCATTTAAACCAATTTGCCTGGCTAAAGTTGGGCTTTCTGGCCTGTAAATCACCTCTGGAGCCTTTCATAAAAGTAAGCATTACATTAGCTACCCTCCAGTCATCTGGTACAGAGGTTGATTTAAGTGACAGGTTACACAGAAGGTACATAAAAGGTTGTTACAGGAATAGGGAGGAAAATTGTTCTTGTTAACCTCTGAGGATAGGACAAGAAGCAATCATCTTAAATTGCAGCAAGGGTGGTTTAGGCTGGACATTAGGAAAAACTTCCTGTCAAGGTCGTTAAGCACTGGCATAAATTACCTAGGAAGGTTGTAGAATCTCTTTCATTGGAGATTTTTAAGAGCAGGTTAGTCAAACACCTGTCAGGGATGGTCTAGATAATACTTAGCGCTACCATGAGTGCAGGGGACTGGACTAGATGACCTCTCGAGGTCCCTTCCAGTCCTATGATTCTATACCACAGGTAGTAGTTCTGCAATTTCAAAACACTTTTAATATTTCTCAATACTGAAATGTATATATTTCAAGGTTTTAGAGGGTGACATAGTATAGGTAAGATGTATTTGTACATGACATACATGACTAAATAAATATAGTGGTAACCCTTGTGTTTCTTTCCCCTATTTTCCCTCCACACAACATTTATTGCTCTCAATTGTTCTGCCTCAACTTATATTTAGTTGTAAATACTTCAGAACAAGGAACATGTTTTTACTTATTTATTTATGAAGAATCCAGCATCCTTTGGGATGCTGTACAAATTAATAATAATAATCCCAAATTCTTTACTATGTTTTACCGAGTCCTTAGTGAATCACCAAAATCAATGAGAGTTTTGTTTCAGCAAGGAATGAGTCAAAACAAAAGAAAGAACTTCAGGATTTGGCTTTAAATGAATAATTTTCTTGATGAGAATCAAAGATCAAATCCTGCCAGTCAGGAAAACTTCCATCAAACTAAATGGCTGAGTAAAGACTGCAGGATATAGCTCCATTACTATGCATTCAATGGGCATTTTTTATGTATGTATATATATTTAGAGAAGCAATGTGGTGTGGTGCAGTGAGCCAGAGGCTCCTGAGTTCTAATCCCAGCTCTTCACTTCATCACTCAGTCTGTCTATAAAATGAAAATAACAATGCTCTGGACATAGCTAGCACTCTAGATATTTTAGAATATTTTAAGCTAACAATTCTGTAATATAAAATCTACCCTACACCCATTGGTAATGTAGAAAAGAATGAGAGTGAATATCTAACATGTAGGTTTTCCCTATGGGCAGAATTCTGAAACCCTCACTCACAGTGAGTAACACTTATGATTGTGAGTAGCACAAGAGATCCCACTGAAGGAGGCTGGGTTCAGGTTTTCTGCTGATGTCAATGGGAGAGCTACATGTGAAGAAAGGCCTAAACCATGGGCTCAGTATCCACTATGTAGATATGATAGGAGAATTTATTCCAAATTTGCCATTTGAGATGGAGAAAGACAGAGCTATAAAAAGAGATGTGAACTCTACATTCTGTGTCTCATAAGAAAATTGCTTTCCCAACACTAAAGCCAAAGGTCACTGGCATAGTGTTGAAGTAAATTGGAATGGTGTTGGGACGAATGTTTCTTTCCATATAAAAACAGAGAGAAGATAAGCGATTGTAAAAGGCGAAGAGGGCTGGGTGTGCCCTGAATGCAGAATTAGGAATATGATGTGTAACATACGTATAGTATAAAAATAGAAATTGGAAAAATCATCATTTATTCTCCTGAGTGCACTCTGTGTTCAAGGTTTTTAAAAATTTGATTTAGACAAACATTCACTTTCCACCTAAATCTTTGTCCATGTACATCAGTCTTATATGCTTTGATTCAATAAAGCACTTAAACCCACGCTTAACTTTGAACACATGTTTAAGTCCATCCTTATTCAGTGACATTTATTAAAGCAAACATTTAAGTAAATATAAAAAGAAGGCTTAGAAATAAATCATCATGGGCCTATCAGTGGAATAATGCATTGTCATCTTGACAAAGAGCAAATTATTAATCTGATAATATAACAGTATATCAAAATTGACCGTATCACATAAGGAAAATTCTGCAAGGCATTGACACTTTCGTTAGTACCAGCGTCTGGTAGTACCACTGCAAAAGGTCATCCTTTTTCAACTGCAATAGCAGCATTGTAAGAATTATGGTTGGCAGATTGATATCTCCTCAATCAAAATTAAACAAAGTGATCCTTACGGGACCAACAGCAGCTGTCCAATCATAATAAACAAAATTCCTCAGTTGATTTCTTTTTCTGGATCTATGTTTTCTTCACCTTTTTCAAAAATTAAATGGAAAAAGCAGGGGCAAAGGGAAAAGACATTTTAGGCTGATTGTGTGTGTGTGTAGGATTAGCTGAGATATGTAGATAAAACTGGGTGTTAGCCTGAAAACAGAGTATAGTGTCAGTTTCAAAATAAATAATGTTAATGGTATTTTCAGGATCAGCTTTATTTCCACATTCAGTGCCAAGGCACTTAGAGTACCCTGTTTTACTCATAACATAATGTGGGTGGTTTTAAAAAAAAATTACCTCTACACATATTTGTTGTTTCTAGAAAGCCTATTACATGTCACTCAAGAACACAGAATGTAGAATTAATTTAGCTAACCTTGATGCTGTTATGATACCAAAACAAAAAAAGCACATTAAGCAACATACTTTTTCTATTTAAAATGCAGAAATAAAGAAAGAAAATACTAGGTATAAATATTCTTAAAGTAAGTGCCCAGAGAAATAGGGTGGAAAGACAATACAAAGTAAGAATTTAACTAAGATACTCTATTTTGGGCCTGATCCTGATATTCTTAATAACCAAATAGCACTTTGCTTCATAGGTCCCATTTACTTACCTGGCACTACTTGCATAATAGGGCCCTGATCCTTCAAAGAGATTAACTTTAAGTGCACGAGTTATAGAGTCATAGAACTGAAGGCCAGAAGGGACTACCAGATCACCTGACTTCCTGTAGATCACAGGCCACCAACACTACCTAGCACCCACACACGAAACCCAATAATTGATATTAAACCAAAGTATTACAGTGCACAGGATATTCAACTATTAGGTGCCACAGGCAGAAAATCGGAGGGACTGAGGTAAATCAGTGCCTCAGGCCCCCACCATGGCAGGTAAATGATTAAATGAGGTATAATCCTGGCAAGTGACTCACACCCACATACTGCAGGGGAAGGGAGAAAAACCCCAAGGTCACTGCCAGTCTGACTTGGGAGAAAATTCCTTCCTGCCCACATATGGCAATCAGTTAGACTCCATTGGGACTACTCACAGGGCATAAAGTTGAGCTTGTGTGCAGGTCTATGCAGGAACATGGCCTAATGCATTACATAATCTGAGTAAAAATATCAAAATCTGACTTTAGTTCTTAGATACCAACTCTGTGCTCAGCAGTGTACATACCACAAAATAAAAACTTTTTTTGTCTCTAAGGCCTCGTTCAGCAAAGCACTTCTAAGCATGTGCTTAAATATAAACATAAGTAAATCCATTAAAGTCAATGTGCTACTCATGCATTTAAAATGAAGCAGGCATGTAAATCTTTGCAGGAAGGGGACCTGAATAAAACAGACAGGATTGGAAAGCCCAGAGGAGTGAATAACTAGGATTTTTAAAACAGCTTATATTATGGACTCACTTCTTGTTGGCAATATGTACTTTTTAAAATTCACCACAATTTTAAAATTTAAAAAATTATGACTTTTTCACTGTTTTTTTTAAATTTTAAGTTAAAACCAGGCCACACAGGATTTTTTTTTCGTCTATGAGAACTTCATTAATGATCTGGAGGATGGCTGGATTGCACCCTCCGCAAGTTTGCAGATGCCACTAAACTGGGAGGAGTGATAGAATCATAGACTACTAGGGTTGGAAGCGACCTCAAGAGGTCATCTAGTCCAACCCCCTGCTCAAAGCAGGACCAATCCCCAATTTTTGCTCCAGATCCCTAAATGGCCCCCTCAAGGATTGAACTCACAACCCTGGGTTTAGCAGGCCAATGCTCAAACCACTGAACTATCCCTCCCCCAAAGATAGATACGCTGGAGGGTAGGGATAGGATACAGAGGGACCTAGAGAAATTAGAGGATTGAACCAAAAGAAATCTGATGTGGTTCAACGAGGACAAGTGCAGAGTCCTGCACTTAGGATGGAAGAATCCCATGCACCGCTACAAACTAGGGACCGAGTGGTTGGCAGCAGTTCTGCAGAAAAGGACCTGGGGTTACAGTGGACGAGAAGCTGGATATGAGTTAACAGTGTGCCCTTGTCACCAAGAAGGCTAACAGCATTTTGGACTGTATAAGTAGGAGCAGTGCCAGCAGATCGAGGGATGTGATCATTCCCCTCTATTCAGCACTGGTGAGGCCTCATCTGGAGTACTGTGTCCAGTTTTGGGCCCCACGCTACAAGAAGGCTGTGGAAAAATTGGAAAGAGTCCAGCGGAGGGGAACAAAAATGATCAGGGGGCTGGAGCACATGATTTATGAGGAGAGGCTGAGGGAACTGGGATTATTTAGTCAGCAGAAGAGAAGAACGAGGGGGGGATTTGATAGCTGCTTTCAACTACCTGAAAGGGGGTTCCAAAGAGGATGGATCTAGACTGTTCTCAGTGGTACAGAACAAGGAGTTATGGTCTCAAGTTGCAGTGCGGGAAATTTAGTTTGGATATTAGGAAAAACTTTTTCAATTGGAGGGTGGTGAAGCACTGGACTGGATAACCTAGGGAGGTGGTGGAATTTCCTTCCTTTGAGGTTTTTAAGGTCAGGCTTGACAAAGCCCTGGCTGGGATGATTTAGTTGGGGATTGGTCCTGCTTTGAGCAGGGGGTTGGACTAGATGACCTCCTGAGGTCCCTTCCAACCCTGATATTCTATGATTCTATGATAATGATCCGATCCAGTCTAGTCTGATAATGGATAATAATAATAATGTAGTCATGGCTATGTTATTCTAAATCAGTGGTCACCATTAAAAAAAAAATCAGAATTTGTCAACTATTGGTATATAGTGGTATCTAAGATACCACAGATTTCCTATACATTTCGAATAAAGCAATAACTTCGGTGTCTGAGAGGCACTGTTGGCAAATGTGTACTTTTTAATGGCTAGTACTACTACACAATCCCCTACAATACAAACTGAAATTAGCTGGTATGAGACTTCTAGTGCAGTCAATATTTTGCCTATTATGAATTACATACATGATCTAACTTTTTTACTCTGCTCTTCTGAACTGTTTGCAAAGTTTCACATCTAACCATATCTATGAATCAGAATTTCCAGTCTACTGGGGCAGTTTTGTGCTGCTCTGTAGAACTCAACATAAACTTTAACATAAATTTTAAACCATCAGTCAAATTCTGCTTTCTTTTACATATGTGTGACTCCAACTTCAGTGCAATTGCACCAGAGTGACTGAGAAAATGGTGTGTGTATATAAATACACATAATATTTGCTTATGTACAATATGTGGTCATGGGACTACAATATGGTGACAAAATTAGCAGCAGCGTAACTTGCCTTAATTTCCATATTACCTGAAAATAATCCAATTTTAAAATGTTTTAAATACATTTGTTGTTTTGAGAAGAAAATACGTGCAGAGGAGTCTCTTAACTTTCCTGCAGAAAACAGCAGTCTCAAATTATTTGTGATTATATCAAAGCTTTTGTCGTTGTGAAATATAACTTTTTGGGAAAGGTCTGTGGCTTGTGTTATACAGGAGGTCAGCCTAGATTATCACAATGGTCCCTTCTGACCTTGGAATCTATGAATAGTGCTACAAATAAAACTAGTTCCATTCACCAGGGGAGAGGAAAATATACCCCACACCCTACTCATGGCTCTGCCTCAAAGACACAATGAAGTCCCGAGTTTGGAATGAGTTCACTCACTTTCACAGAATCATGGAAATGGAAAGGATCTCCAGTAAAAAAAATGCAATATGTTTATTGCTTTTCTATGGTTCACGTAGGAACCATAGAAGCCAGTATAAACACCACTTGTACTGTGCCAAGCACAAACTGTTAATTATTTGCATGTCTATTACTTAAAACCAAATCAGCAGGTGTCCATAATATTTTTAAATGTAATAACTACATAGAAGTTCCCAATATTCATAGCCCTTGAATACTTATTCAAATCGGATAAGAACCATATTTATATAGAGCCAATGGGCAGTGCTGTTGAATAGTTTTCCCCTGACACAGTAGCAATGTTCCGTGGACCCTCTCCAATGCAGGCGGAGGGGAAAGGATGGGGCTTCTGTAAGACAGCAGAATGAGGAGTTCTGGACTAAGATCCACAACCTTAATCTTCCTCTCCTGCAAAGTGAATACCAGTGAATAATATTGAGTTTCTCAAAAGACTTTCTTTCCCTGCAAGCCCAGAGGAATATTAAGCTTCCAGGTCTGTTTATAACACAAGAAAGGAGAGAAATCTAATTTTTTTTATAAAGTTTGTGATTCTACAGATTATTATCCATCATTACTCCCACCCCACCCCCCCCATTGCTTATCCTTCCCTTTAACAAAACCTTCTTTTCTTTATTTAGATGTCATGTCTCTTCCCATGATTTGTGCAAGGTCCAGTTAGAACCACTTAAAGCAATACAGTATAGAAAAGACTATATTTACAACGGCTTCGGATGAAGTTGTCTTCAGCGGCTATCTGTTTTGAATATTGAAATAGGGAAGTACAGAGTCTGAGTGAGGTGAGGTCTCTAAAAGCAATTTTTTTTATTTATCTTGAAACCCACCAATGAATTCTCATTGGACAATTGACAGCTTCCTGGCATCAAACAGGCAAACACACCTGCTTCAAACTACAGTAAGGCCCAAACCTAAGCCTCAGATCTGGACCCACCAAAAGTTTGGAGAAGTTTAGATCCAGCTCCTGATCCAAATTTTATTATTTATATTCCAACAGCTCCAAGAGGACCCAGTTAGGGAGTGGGGCTCCATTGTGCTAGATACTGTCCAAGGGGTGAGAACCATCTTGTCTTTGAAATAACTAGAAACTGAGTATCCATACTCCTCTGTGTTCAACTTACTTTGTTCCTTTTTATTTCCTGTCTCCATCTATTGCTCTTTACCCGTCTCTTCCCACTAGCTTTTTCTTCTTTCAGCTCTTATCTTACCAATCCCTTATTATATTCTTTTTTTGTCTCTCATATTTACTTCTCTTTCATTACAACACTTAAAAAAAATTTCTATACTTTCCTCTTCCTCTCTTGATTATAAAAGTATTTCTTCCTTTTGAAAGCCTTGTCTCCATTCAGCACTGGAAGTCAAGCGACGTTTGGAGAGTGGGAATGTCTTGATAGCACTTTTGCAAAACTGAAAATGTTAAAGAAATCCTTTTGTGCTTTTTTGTAGTGTTCATTAAAAGTTTTTAGAGTTGTTAGAAAACTGAAGAGCAAGCTAATGGTCCAAATTCTGCCTCAATGAACATTAACTTCATCAGTGAAGCCAAGATATAGCTGAGGGCAACTCTACTTGAAAATGAAGTTTTTAAAAGCACAGTACTTAAAAAATTGGTAAAAATATTATTTTCTTATACTTTAAGCATGTAACATTCTAAGTCTCATAAAAGTTGCCACTTCAAATATGATTTGTACTTCAGTAGTTCCTAGAGGCTCCATGCTCATTGCCCTAGGCATTATGTGAACCTTACAATATACTTTTGGTGTTCTAAAACTATACTACTCTTCGAGCAGGAGACCACTGTCCCTTTTTTTTTCTCCACCAGCTGCATGTGTTTCAAGGATCACAGGATCTTCTCATTCCCAAAGGCTAGTGAAGATTAGAAAGAGAAAAAAACGCACTCGTGATGAAATGTTCTCTGAACTCATGCTGTCCTCCCACACTGACAGAGCACAGATGAATGCGTGGAGGCAGACAATGTCAGAATGCAGGAAAGCACAAAATGACCGGGAGGAGAGGTGGCGGGCTGAAGAGAGTAAGTTGCGGGCTGAAAAGAGTAAGCGGCGGGCTGAAGACAGGGCTGAAGCTCAAATGTGGCGGCAGCATGATGAGAGGAGGCAGGATTCAATGCTGAGGCTGCTGGAGGATCAAACCAATATGCTCCAGTGTATGGTTGAGCTGCAGCAAAGGCAGCTGGAGCACAGACTGCTACTACAGCCCCTGTGTAACCAACCATCCTCCTCCCCAAGTTCCATAGCCTCCTCACTCAGACGCCCAAGAACGCAGTGCGGGGGGGGGGGGGCCCTCTGGCCACCCAGCCACTCCACCACAGAGGATTGCCCAAGCAACAGAAGGCTGGCATTCAATAAGTTTTAAAGTTGTAAACTTTTAAAGTGCTGTGTGGCATTGTCCTTCCCTCCTCCACCACCCCTCCTGGGCTACCTTGGTAGTCATCCCCCTATTTATGTGATGAATGAATAAAGAATGCATGAATGTGAAACAACAATGACTTTATTGCCTCTGCAAGCGGTGATCGAAGGGAGGAGGGGAGGCTGGTTAGCTTAAAGGGAAGTAGAGTGAACCAAGGGGCGGGGGTTTCATCAAGGAGAAACAAACAGAACGTTCACACCATAGCCTGTCCAGTCATGAAACTGGTTTTCAAAGCTTCTCTGATGCGCACCGCGCCTTCCTGTGCTCTTCTAACCGCCCTGGTGTCTGGCTACGTGTAACCAGCGGCCAGGCGATTTTCCTCAACCTCCCACCCCGCCATAAACGTCTCCCCCTTACTCTCACAGATATTGTGGAGTGCACAGCAAGCAGTAATAACAGTGGGAATATTGGTTTCGCTGAGGTCTAACCGAGTCAGTAAACTGCGCCAGCACGCTTTTAAACGTCCAAATGCACATTCTACCACCATTCTGCACTTGCTCAGCTTGTAGTTGAACAGCTCCTGACTACTGTCCAGGCTGCCTGTGTATGGCTTCATGAGCCATGGCATTAAGGGGTAGGCTGGGTCCCCAAGGCTAACTATAGGCATTTCAACATCCCCAACAGTTATTTTCTGGTCTGGGAATAAAGTCCCTTCCTGCAGCTTTTGAAACAGACCAGAGTTCCTGAAGATGCGAGCGTCATGTACCTTTCCCGGCCATCCCACGTTGATGTTGGTGAAAAGTCCCTTGTGATCCACCAGAGCTTGCAGCACTATTGAAAAGTACCCCTTGCGGTTTATGTACTTGCCGGCTTGGTGCTCCGGTGCCAAGATGGGGATATGAGTTCCGTCTATGGCCCCACCACAGTTAAGGAATTCCATTGCAGCAAAGCCATCCACTATGACCTGCACATTTCCCAGGGTCACTACCCTTGATATCAGCAGATCTTTGATTGCGTTGGCTACTTGCATCACAGCAGCCCCCACAGTAGATTTGCTCACTCCAAATTGATTCCTGACTGACCGGTAGCTGTCTGGCGTTGCAAGCTTCCACAGGGCTATTGCCACTCGCTTCTCAACTGTGAGGGCTGCTCTCATCTTGGTATTCATGCACTTCAGGGCAGGGGAAAGCAAGTCACAGAGTTCCATGAAAGTGCCCTTACACATGCAAAAGTTTCGCAGCCACTGGGAATCGTCCCAGACCTGCAACACTATGCGGTCCCACCAGTCTGTGCTTGTTTCCCGAGCCCAAAATTGGCGTTTCACTGCATGAACCTGCCCCATTAGCACCATGATGCCTGCATTGGCAGGGCCCATGCTTTGAGAGAAGTCTGTGTCCTTGTCCTCATCGCTCACATCACCGCACTGATGTCGCCTACTCGTCCGGTATCCCTTTGCCAGCTTCTGGTGCTGCATATACTGCTGGATAATGCGTGTGGTGTTTAATGTGCTCCTAATTGCCAAAGTGATCGGAGCGGGCTCCATGCTTGCCGTAGTATGGTGTCCGCACAGAAAAAAGGCGCGGAATGATTGTCTGCCATTGCTCTGATGGAGGGAGGGGCGACTGACGACATGGCTTACAGGGTTGGCTTACAGGGAATTAAAATCAACAAAGGGGGTGGCTTTACATCAAGGCGTATTTCAGGCAGGACTTCACGGAGGGTTCCAATAAGAAATGGTGCACCTAAGTAATTGTTCTTATTGGAACAAGCAGGTTTGTCTGGCCTCTGATTGATACATGGCTAGATTTACCTCGCTGCACCTTCTCTGTGAGTGACTGCAGTGTGACCTAGAGGAATGAGTCCCCTAGATGGGGGGGGGGGGTTGAGGGGGCGGAAGCAAGTGAGTACAAAACAAATCTAGTCTATTTCTTGTCTATTTCTTGTTTTGATCCACTCCATCTATCTTTTACATCTTTGGCTGGCAGCAGACGGTGCAGGACTGCAAGCCATCCACATCTCATGGCTGCTCGGCAGAAGATGGTACAATAGGACTGCTAGCCATCCGAATCTCCTGCCTGCTCACCATAAGATGGTTCAGTAGGACTGACTGCAGGACTAAAGAGAATGACCTGGTCGAGTCACTCCAAATTTAGTCCCTGCGCCCATGTCTGCCCAGGCGCTCCTGATCGACCTCGCAGAGGTGACCAGGAGCACCTCGGACACGATGATGACGGCTACCAGTCCTATTGCAGCATCTGCTGCCACAAGGCAATGGGTTGCTGCTGCTGTGTAGCAATGCAGTACCACGTCTGCCAGCACCCAGGAGACATACGGTGACCGTGAGCTGAGCGGGCTCCATGCTTGCCGTGGTATGGCGTCTGCACAGGTAACTCAGGAAAAAAGGCGCAAAACGATTGTCTGCCGTTGCTCTCACAGTGGGAGGAACGGAGGGAGGGCCTGATTACATGTACCCAGAACCACCTGCGACAATGTTTTTTACCCCATCAGGCACTGGGATCTCAACCCAGAATTCCAATGGGCAGTGGAGACTGCGGGAACTGTGGGATAGCTACCCACAGTGCAACACTCCGGAAGTCGACGCTTGCCTCAGTACGATGGAAGCACTCCGCCGAGTTAATGCACTTAATGCACTTAGAGCATTTTCTGTGGGGGGACACACAACTGAATATATAAAAACGATTTCTAAAAAACCGACTTCTATAAATTCGACCTAATTTCGTAGTGTAGACATACCCTTAGGTTCTATAACTGACTTGTGTTATGTGAGTTTAAATCATCACTTCACCCTTCTGTCCCTCCAGTTCCCCTCCCACCCACCCTTCGTTTGTTTTCTATATTTAGACTGTAAATTCTTCAGGGCAGGGACTGGCTCTTACTATGTGTTTGTATGGAGCCTAGCACAATGGGACCCCGATTTCGTTTGTAGGATCTAGGCACTATTGTAATACGAATAAGAATTAAGTGTTAGTATTTATTTAGCCTTCACGCTTGTTCCAAGTTTTCATTTCAGAGTGACACAATATAAACAGGCAACAGATGAAGTGGTACAAGCCACCACCATTGCAGAGGCAGTGATCCTTGAGGGAGGCAGGTGGAGTCATGACAGATCTACCGTCTTGGAGCATCAGGTTTTTTAGGATATGTGTACATTGCAGTTGGGAGTGAGCCTCCCAGCCCAGGTAGACAGACTCATACTAGTGGGGCTCGATAAAAATAGCAGTGTGGATGGTGTGGCTAGGGCTTGAGTGCCTGGTAGGCTTGAGTGCCTGGGCTGCAGCCTGAGCTGTAACAGCCACATCACTGCTTTTAGCGTGATGACTCAAGTCCCACCAGCACAAGTCTGCCCACCTAGGTTGGGAGGCTAGTGCTGACTTACTCTCAAAGGGAAGCTGCTGACCACTCCCGTCTTCCCCTCCCCTCCCACACACACTAGAGAAAGCAAGGTCATCAAGGTGAGGTCATTCCAAAGGTTTGATTAACCCAGTGGAAAGAGTGCTGCAATAAATGTATTCTTCCATATATTCATCAAAGTCCACAAACATAGTCTATTCAGGATTAGGTAATGTATAAGCCAATGGTTCTCAGTCATTTTAGGTATGCAGCACACTTCTAATAAATTGAAAATACGAAGGCATCACCTTCCTAACATAAAAGCCTACCATCAGTGAATGTCTTATTTCAAAGCAATTATCTTTACTAATTGTCTAAGACACTTCAGGAAAAGCTATAAAAACATATACAAGGTACATAATTTATAGCTGTCAGTTTTCTCCATATAAAAGTCCCTTTTCAATTTATAGTGACACATGAACTGTTCAAAAAGTTCACAGTTTTGGTTTAATGAAATTATGCCCAGAAATTTTTGCCATTTAATTTTACACCATTTTAACACTCATATTTTACTCTCTGTAATATATTCAGTAAAAATAACTATTTTACACCAAAAATATGAAAACTGTTTTAGATAAAGCCATCATCATTAAAAATGACCCAACTTTTACTTAGAAATACTTTCAGAGAAATGGACCTATGTCACCAAAAATTTCACATACCCAAGCAAAATTTGTGGCAGAGATGCCTAAAGAAAGGCAGTGAATCATAAATTTCTACTGTTTCTTCGTATGGAAAGAAATCAAGATTAGGTGATTCCATAGTCCTTCAGAAGGTTTCAGAAAAAATGTATTGATCATAGGAAGCTTTTTGCAACACTGTTTTTACTCTACAGCTGTAATTAAAAAGCATGTATTCGCACTGAAGAGAGAAAGAGAGAAGCTTTTGAAACTCTTAATGAACAAATTCTACAATTAAATCTAACTACTGCTCCTGGCAAAGTTTATCAGCTTGATTTACTCATGCCTATTAAAATGTATAACTTAATTAATGAGATTTTTGTTTGTACCAACCACAATAACTGTGTTTGTGAAACAATAACCTTCCTGGATTGGCAGAAGCTGAAGGCATTGTGGAGGTGATGTTAGATGTCTGGGATGGAAAAAAAACAGATTCCACTGCACTTGAGCATGACCTAGTGGCTGGATCATTGAGTGGCATTTATGGTAGGAACAGAAAAGGCTACTTGTCTACTCTCCAAGCACTAGGGTAATTAATGTGTATGCAGCTGTTCATTGAGGGGTGGATAAAGGGAATAAATAGTGCTCTGGAATGAAGGTGTGAAGATGAAAGACCCACATATACACACAAATTAGCCTGTTGAGACTCATGTGCCTGGAACTTCGGCCCACCAAATGCACTTTATGTTATGACTAAAAGAATATTCTAAGAGACTTAGCACTGAGGTTCAAAACCTGTAAACTGTCTCTTCCTTTCCAAATGACTAAATGTGTGGTCAATTGAACTATAAATGCTTAAAACAGTAAAAAGGTGGACTTAATACTGCACAAGCTGTATCACTATTGCACCAATGGTTTTTTGTTTTGTTTTTTTACATTCTGAATTTTAATTGTATATCATCACAGCTAAACAGCATATGAAAACCTTGCACATAAATTGCAATTGGAAGTATATCTTCTGGATTGTTTTTGTGCTCATCGCAAATATTTACTTCTTCCACAGAGAGGTTTATGACTTACTCTTCGCGCCTCTGCAATACTTCCCTTAAAGTTAGTTAAACGGCAATTTATCTTGGATATCCTGGATGAAGTCTGTAGTCTCTGAAGCAAGTTGAAATTTCGGTACATTCAAACTTTATCAAGGGGAAGCTGTGTGATCAAATGCTAATGTGATTTTCCTCTAGCTTCATAAAAATTAGATGTGTCTTAATCATCATGTACCACAGTGCAATATACACATTGTAGATGGGAAAATATACATTTATTTGACCCTGATCTATGCAAGTAAAACCAAAATGTTAATTGGACACTATGTATTGTGTTTTCTTTACTAATTTTTAACTAAATGCTTTGAAATGTAAAACAAACTTACTTTATGGTAGCTGAAACAACTTTAATATTGCTGTGTCAACAGATTCAGAATGCCTGCTGCTTATGACTGGCAGAGAAAGATAAATATTTCCCACATAAATTTGTATAACCTCCCCCATCTCCTCCTCCTCCATGTCCTGTGATATCAAATGGACTTCTGTATCTTTCCATTTTAGTGGTCAAAACACTTACACTTCCAGTCATTAGAAAAAATTACTTACAGAAGCATTACATTGAGCTACTTAATCTCCCTAAATAGCTACTCCCTGACAGTCATTCAACCACAGAGCATTTACCTTGCTATCCAGATCTGATCCCCAATAAAGATGAAAATCTGAGCTCTGATCTATGTTTTTATTCATTCTGTTATGTTCTGGCTTCATAAATCAAGAGTATTCAAAAAAGGAGTTGGGATATACTTAATGGTTCAGTCACACTTGTCTACATTTCAGTAAGAAATAGCTTGACCCCATGTTGACCCTCAGTTCACAAACTCACAAGCAAAGGGAGTAGGTATATAATTCTGATTATAAATCACTGAAACTTGGACCTATTCCCTTTGCTTGTGAGCTCAGATTTTCATCTGAGAATGTTCTTTCATGCTTCTTCAGGCTGCCAAAAACCATCTCCCTTTAATGCATAAAATACACAACTCTAGCTATAAAGGTACTCCTTTCTGAGTAAATACATATACATCAGTTAAAAATGGACAGAACATATAGAGGGAGGGAGTAAATATTCTAAAAGAAACTAGAATAACATTGTCTTTGGTCCCCATTTCTGAATTAGATATATTCAAAGTCTGGGTGAATTACATGGAAAAAATCATGCACTATGTCATCTCCTGTTTAACTAATGCAAAATTATTCTTAATTGATATAGGTTTCACAACACCACCCTACAGGGTCTTGGAGCCAAATTTATATGCAACCTCCAAGGGTCTGCAAACACAAGGCTGCTTACTGTAGGCAGACTGCAAATACATCACCAAGGGAAAGGCTAGCCTACTGCACAAAGCCACATATGAAGGAAGAGAAAACCTCCACAGCAGGAAGTTGTGGAGCTGCTTGTGGGGTGGAGAGCACATGGAACTGAGCTCCTTACCACCCACATACTAAAACTCCACTGAAGCCAGGTACAATATCTTGTGTGATCTCCTGCAGAAGAAGCTCTCTGGTAATTTTCCTGCACGGGCCTCTGTGCATAAAGCACCAGCTGTGTTCATTTACCTAGAAGTTGAGAAGAAGGTGGGGAACTTTCTGTCCTTCATTGCCTATTTTACTGCTGAGGAATCCCATTCATTTATACTAGGTGACTCCTTCTCCGTATCACAAGTTATCTTGTAATGAGATATATGTCCTGGCTGTTATTCCTCTGTTCAGTGCATCCATAGCAATGTTATTGCCATTAGCCCAGAGAACACACATGAATAGAATCTACAACTCTACCCCAGGGAAAGGCAAGCATGGATAGCTGTATAACGCCATTTAGACATTATAGGGCTGCTTCCAAGCACCCGCTTAGAACTGATAGTTGCTTGGAAACTGTATAGCTTGGGCAGCTGGTAATGGTGGTTTGCTGTGGATAGACAAGTAAGAAAATAAAAAGGATGAGAATAAAACAACCACAAATGAGCAAATAACCCTGATTCATAAATGAGAAAACACTGATCTTGGCAGCATTGCAAAAGTAATATTTTCACTAGAATGAACTGTTCTTGAACAATTTCTCCAATATGTTAGACGCAAACAGACTTTCCTTCCACATCAGGCATGTATGCATATGGGTCTTCTTTTTCCACCTCTCTTTTTAGTTGCAAAAACAAAATTATTGTTGCCAAAAGTTAAAAACAATCCCAGTCTCTATTTGTGTTTGAGTTCCTGTGTTTCCCTCTCATGGTATACCAGAGTAGTGATGCAATTCAGCATCTCATTCCAGAACAATATTTCTTTTTCTGTATCCCTCTCCTTTAGTATTCCCCTGCTATAAAGAAACTCGTAATATTTAGAGAATTTCTATGCCATTTATTCTCAGCACTGGGAATGGAAACAGATTTTCTTCATTTTACCCTGATATTAATAATTATTATATAACACATCATTCAATGACATCCTAAAGCATTTTGCAGACAAACTAATCAGTTCACTCACCACTAAAACACAGCCACCTCTGGGGTGAAATGAGGCAATTATTGAACAGTGATCATCCTTAGAGAAACACTTTAAGTCAGGAAGTATACAAAAGAACCAAGTCCATTTGAAATTGCAAGGAGAATTTAGACAGACAGCTCACAGTTAGAATTTGGCCAGAGTTAATCCCCTGTGTTTTGCAAAAGGTACTATTTAATGACAGCAAACGGTTAGGACTTCTGTTTTACATATCCTATGAGAGAGTGGGACAAATTCAATTCTGATATAATTGGGTAAAACTCCATCTGTTTACACACAGGGCTGAATTGGCCTAGGAACTCTACCAGCACTATACTAAGGATATAGTTCAGTATTGACTCAGAAGCGAGTCAATTATCATTATCCTATAATTATCATTACCCCTTCCTAGGTTCCCAGGTCTGTGATGTCACCAGTTCAAGTCCTAACCCTACAAAAATTGTTTATTTCTCCCTTACCCTGGAAACGTGCAGTGGCAGTAAAATAAAAGGCTGTAAAGGCAGCTACCTAAGGCAACAGAAATACAGTTGCAAAATTATAACCACTCTCTTATGGAAACTATGTTGAAGAAGTTCATTCACTGTATTGCTCTGAAACAATTTGTTACTGGACACTTACTGTTCCACAGATGCTGCTTTTTCACTGTTGAATTATGTTGAAATCTCCATAATTCAGGTTGTGTTGCATTTTTGAAGTTAAAGCAGCATTTAATCCCTTTTGTTAGGTGTGAAAACAAATGTTTTACCTTAACTGAAATGACAACACTTACTCTTAGATATATCTTACATTATCTAGAAAGCTAGCAATAAATCCATCTACTAGCTTAATTTAAGGGTTCAAAGAGAGTCAAACTGATGCTTCTGAAATTTCAGGGCTGGTGCCTAATATTGCCTTGAATCCCTCTTACTCAATGGTTTTCAACCTTTTTTCATCTACTAACCCCTACAAAAATTTTGAATGGAGGTGCAGATCCCTTTGAAAATCTTAGACATAGTCTGTGGACCCCTAGGAGTCCACAAACCACAGGTTGAAAACCACTACTCCAACTTGTTTTCAACACTTCAAGCTTCAGCTAGACGTAATTCTTAACAAACCTTGTGCATAAGATTTTTTTTTTAAATAACAGCTGTTAGCATTCATTACTGTGACCACTTACATCACAACAACAACAATATTACATCAGAAGCCAACATTTAACATTTTAAATTTTATCACTCTGGAATCAAAAATTGAAGCTGTCAACTCTTTTGAGACAGCAAAGAGCCGGCAAGCTCAAAGTTCTACGGAAGTAGTTTCCTGGCTACTGTGGAGCATAGCAGCTCTGTAGGGCAGGCACTTTCCCCAATGGTGCATCTCATAAAGGATAAGGAAAAAAGATCTGCTGCCATGGACCAGGTAAGTTCTGTTTTATCAAAAATGAAGAGCTGAATTCTACTCTAACTTCAAAGGGTGTACCCTATTGACTTACATTTATTTTCTGAAACACATTAGGTGCAACTCCTATTAATTTCCCTTTATTACCTGAGACAGACTCAGAAACTGAAGAATAACTTTATCGAAAGAACAGTTACTCTAAACCTTTGAGCATAACGTTAACCTTGTAAAAGCTGGCATTTTTCAGATATCCATCAATTCATCTCTCTCGCTCTCTCTCTCGATCTATATATAATTATTTATAGAACTGAACAAATAGGTGTCTATAATACTTGGTGAATAAAAAAGGACAGGTCCCTCCCTGCCCTAAGAATTTATAATTTAAAGCCCTAATCCTGCAACTGGTTTGGAGCAGGCCTTGTGGCTACACAGAGCCTTAGTGGAGTCACTGGGGCTCTGTGTGGGCACAAGGATCCGTTGTCATGGATCCAAAGCAGGACTGGGGGCCTAAATTAGATGTAGAACTGTAAAGGATGACAAAGGATCGGGGCAGGAGTATGGAAAGAATTAGAGCTCTAAGAATACAATCCGCAGACGAGCTATTGCACACATACAACCTAATCATTCTTTTTGGAACTGCATATAGAGTTTGAGGGGTTTGTTTGGTAGGTTTTAAGTTATATTTATATGAATAGTTTGAGGAAATAAAGACTGCAATAGGGGGGTAGTGGAGGGATGGAGTTCAACACTGAAAGGAGTGAGAGTTGAGGAAAGACTT
This sequence comes from Chelonia mydas, assembly GCF_015237465.2. NCBI lineage: Eukaryota > Metazoa > Chordata > Testudines > Cheloniidae > Chelonia > Chelonia mydas. The sequence continues at coordinate 54,918,526 of NC_057852.1, forward strand.
GAAAAGGGAGATTGAGTGTGCATGGGATGAGGGAGGATTCTAGGCATAGGGAGATGTCTGCCTGTCTGTCTATGTATTTATATTGTACCCATTACCACAATACCTATAATGATGGCAGTCTCCAGAGGAAGAAAAAAACCCACAGATGTTCCCTATGAGTTCTGCTTAAGAGCTGGCTCCACATCACCCATTAAAAATAAACATTTGAGAGGATGAGATTTTGGATAGACTAATGAGGAAATGACTGAATCATCTAATTGAAAATTATTACTGCCAGTTCCAAAAAGCCTGGGTTTTCAGGATTTTGGCTAGAGTCACTCAATGTTGTATAATAGTAATCCACCACAATTTTTTGCTATGTAATAGCAGTACCTTACATTATAGCAATTTAGTATTTTGTACTGTTAAAAATAACCATGGAAGAAAAGAGTGGCATAAGTTTAAAACAGGGTTTTGTTGCCTATCTTTAATAGTTGTTTAACACAATAATCACATTTACAGTTCTTGAAGGCTAATAAAGTGAACATCATTAAGCATGGTAGTGGTGTGTGGTTACATTTAAGGAAGTAGGCAAATAGGTACAACTCCTCCCCCCCCACCCCCCAAATACGGATCCAAGTAAACATCCTATTTGCTATATAAAGCTAATTTATAATTTCTCACCATTTTCTTTGCAACTATTGTTACTCATCAGATCACACAAGAGTTCAACTGAGCAGCATCATGGAGTCAAACTGTATTTTCCTATGCATATTCTTAAATAGTCTAAAACATTGGGGTCAGGTTCATAGTTTTATAAATTTTCACTTTCAGTGGCTTATTCCATTTAAATTTTCAATTAAGAAACTATTAACAAATTTGGATCAATAGGAAAATTAAAATAATAGGTTGATAAAATGTGATAAAGGTGGCAAAAAATACATATATTTCTAGGGCCACATATAGATATAATCCCATGAGCACATAATACTCTAGTACCTTCTTATACAGCACTGCTTCAAACACATTTTCGATAATGCATGCAATTGGGCACCCCAGATAAAGAAAAAAACAACAAACTGGAAAAAAACCATACAAAATAGTAGATCATAAATTGAAAAAGAGTCAACAATGTGATACAATTGTGTAAAAGGCTAATATCATTCTCGGTTGCATTAACAGGATTGTTGTATGTAAGACAAGGGAGGCAACTGTCCCACTCTACTCTGCACTGGTGAGGCCTAAGCTGGAGTATTGTGTCCAATTCTGGGGGCCAAAATTTAGGAAAGATGTGGACAAATTGGTGAGAGTCTAAAGGAGAACAGCAAATATGATAAAAGTTTTAGAAAATCTGACCTATGAGCAAAGGTTAAAAAAACTGGACATGATTAGTCTTGAGAAAAGAAGACTGACGGGGGACCTGATAAATCTTCAAATATGGTAAGGGGTGTTATAAAGATGGGGATCAATTGTTTTCCATGTCCACTAAAGGTAGGACAAAAAGTAATAGCCTCAGTCTGCAGCAAGGGAGATTTAAGTTAGACATCAGGAAAAACTTTCTATCAGGGTAGTGAAGCTCAAGAACAGGCTTCCAAGGGAGGTAGTGGCATCCCTATCAATGGAGGCTTTTAAAAAAAGGTTGGACAAACACCTGTCAGGGATCATCTATGTTTACTTGGTCCTACCCCAGTGCAGGGGGCTAGATTTGATGATCTCTCAAGGTCCCTTCCAGCCCTACATTTCTATGATTCCATGAAAAGCAAAAAGGATCATTAAGGCCATGTAGGGATTAATTTACATTACAGGGACAGTCAAAGCTAAGAGAATTATGAGTTTGCTGCAGCTGTTCCCATAGAAACCAATGGTACAATGAGGAGCAGGCCCTTTGTATGCATAGTTTGGCTAAAAGACTGATAAGATTGATATGCTAAAAAATATTTGAAGGGCATCAATATTAAAGAAGAAGAAATGTATGTAATAAATTCTGGAAGAAATAGGTAATGGGATGAATGTTATGGTGGTCATTTTTCCTTATACTAAGAATTATTAAACCATTTAACAGGAAAATACTAATCACAGTTTTGACCAATATTTGCTTCATCACCATGTTTATATGTTGCTCTCATTTTGCAGACACTTAAGTGCTTACTGTTAGCCTAACTCTGCTCCCCTTGAAGTCAACGGGCAGAGTTTTACCACAGATTGTAACTAGAGCAGAGTCAGGTCAGCGCTGAAAATCCCACACAACAGGGATCTGACCATCCGTCCCATCTTTGTCTCTGTCAGCCACAGAATTACAGAGCACTAGCTGGCTGCTAGTATTTAAATATTTCCATGAAACCAGATGTCGGAAGGATTTTCTGACAGCAGAATGTACTGGTGAAAATTAAAAACGTGTTATAAACAGACTGACTTTATAAATAGTGTTTTACAAGAACAGAGCTTGCAGACTACTCAGCATTTGAAAAACAGAAATAACTAATTATGGGTTTTTCCATGGATTTACTGCCCCAACAAATAACGAGAAACAGTGTGTCAACACTGATGAGTGACGTTACCCTTTCCTGCTTCCTAAACCTATGTCCCTTAATTTAGGATTTCATCTTCTTTGTTGACTGACAATGAAACATGAAAAATGGTTCCTCAACAAGGAGATGATCTGAATCAATCCAAATGAACAGAACAACAGGGAACTGCCCACTTACATGTCGTGACGAGTTCAGGTGACTAAGCACATATACAGCATTTCTGAACTAAATCTCATTACAGGGGACATTGTTCAATTCTACCTCCATCTAACACAAACTTCCTCTTCATTGGCCTGATCCTCCAAATGCAAACTCACATTTGCAGGATCATGCTCTATAAATATAATGTTAATTCAAGAAACTGAGGCTAGAGAATGCTGTGTATATTTCCTAGAATGAAGAAATTAATCCCAAATCATGTAAATCCATTAGTCATCTGTTACTTCTCTTGTGCCCCTCCTCTGGAGTCTGGGTCACATATCTTACAAGCCAGTCTTACACAGGTGACCCATGGCAGGCTGTTTGGTTATGTGCTATAGCTTAGTCTGACTAATCCAATAGGCCTGCTATTCATAATGAACCTAAATGCATCCTTAAGAGAGCTGATGAAACGTGGACCAAAAAAGCATTGTTTAAAATTGAACCACTAAGCCAAAGATAAGTGTGAGCATTTACAAATAAAGGAGCTAGTAGAGGTACAGAAATGGAAGATAACAGAGTCCATAGGTAGAGATCATGCCCGTGTTCTACTCAGCTAAGGGGAGTCACCCACCAAGCCTTTACTTGGCCTATCTGGATGTTGGGTCTCGGTTTGGGTCCCTCCTGTGAGCACATGGAGGAAAGGGAGAAAGAATAAGTAAAACATTTGCTCTCCCCCACCATGTTCCAATACACTGGCCAGTGTGTCAGAGAGGTAATTTACTACAGTTATAAGCCAGCAATATATTACTCTCCCCACAAGGAAGAGAACTATGAATCCCTGAGTCATAACTGCTTCTCTGGGATGCACCTGGGACAGCTCAGCAAGGCGCTGCCTCTCATTATGGGCTGAGTCCTGGGGACACAATCTAGTATATCAATGAGAAATCCAGGGAAAAACAAGGGAGAAGAGCAGGTAATTTCAGCACCTAATGCTAAAAAAAAATCACTTTTAGGGCTTGCTTTGCAATCTGCACATAATCACAACTTCTGCTGAAATCAATGAGAGTTTTGCCTGCATAAAACTGCAGGATTAGGCCCTTTTATGTTTTTTTTTTATTTTTCTGTTTATTTTAAGGACAAAATGCTAATGAGTATTCAAACAACCAAATAACTCACCTGAACATATTTAGCCCTCTAATTAAAGCTTCATGCAATGGAACAACAACCATAATAGTGCTCTGGTCTATTGTTGCTGTACAAGGATGTGGGGAAGACTGTTGATTACTTGTTTTTAAATTTAAAATGATACTTTAAAAAAACGCTTTATTTTAGGATTCCATTATAATAACTTTTAAACTGCTCTGAGGTTTACCTCCATTGGAATTACAGGATGCCTCCTTGACACTTCAAACACTGGGATAGGACCCTGGACTACAATCCAATGTCTGACATGCAAGTGAAGTACCCTCTAATTCTAACCAAGGTGACCTTAAATCAGCTCACAAACTAGCATTAAAAGGACATTCACAACTCCATTCGATAGTCCATATTTTTATTTTGCTCTCCATAATGACCTCTTGGATACTTGAAAATATATATTTTTTCCTATCCATTTCTTCCTTGTTCATTTTGCAAACATTATATTGTATGTTGTGACTGAAAATTTCTGTTTTTCTGGACCAAGACTAAAAATATTGTTTCCCTTCATTCTTACCCTCTCCATCTAAGTGTAGGAAAGAAAATGCCCTCATTGACCCTGCCAACAGATGCTGAAGATAAAATTTCAGTTATACAAAAGAATGCATTAGACACAGAGTTCATGTGATCAGAAAGCCATCCACTGGGCCACACAAATCACAGACAAGATGAACCATGGTAAATTGTCCCAGGAATCCATTCCCTGTCCCTTCCCACGCACAGTCTCCACCTGAGTAGGTATGCAACACCTGCTTAATTCTGCGCACCCAGATCCGTGGTCACCCATGTAGGGGAGTAAAGAAGGTTCTTGTTCCTCCTTACTTTTTGTGTAGACATATCCTACATATCCAAATAACACAACGTATCCAAATAAATCAAATGTTAGAAAAATCATGAGAAAGCCAAACTAAATCAAAAATAAACAATACAAAACATACCTATACACAAACTCACCTATTCAGGCCAAAACCGTTCGTTACAAGAACGGACAGTTTAGGTAATAAAGGAATTTTACATCATCAGACTCCCTGTGTTTGTGTCAGTTATGTCTCATACAGTCAATCAAAAGCTGACCATCTCTCTCTCTCACAAGTTAAATATCAGCCTTCCATCCATCAGATGGACGACTCTCTCTGTCATCGTACCCCATTCCCATAAGGGGGATGGAGGCTTGTCATTTATGCCCCTCAGACCATTCTGATGTGGTGAGGTGAGAATTTACATTACCATATTTGCCATAAAGGCATTTGTTGTATTAGCTTGTCCTTGTGGCTACATCTGTAATGACTTTTGCAGTGCATCAAGCAACCTTTACAATATGCTTAGGTCAGCTGTGTATACTGTCGCTGTATATTCATGACCAATGCTCTCTTTGCTTCTCCCAGCTGGAGATCATAGGTTTATTTCCTGAGTCTTCTAATCCCTTTCATAATTTTACTGGCTTTGCTGATTTTGGCTTGTCAGATAGTCACTGTTTAGCATCATTGCCTGGCTCAACAACTGTGCACTTGTTGGATAGGAAAACTGTTGTCCAACAACAATATTTTTGCCTGCAAAGAAGCAGGTATTGCTATTAGCAAATTTTGTACACAACAGAGCACATACAAGGAATATAATAAATTCCACTTGTAACCCAGAAATGTCCAAAAATACCCTGAGGTGTCTCTGAAAGGACTGTCCTACTGAAACACTTTTTCACTTCTTTTCAGGAGGGTTTGCTGGAGAGTCAAAGTACTGTAATAATTAGCTGTCAGATAATAGAAAAGAATACTGTCAAAAATATTGCTATTCTTTTGAAAGGTAACACACAAGGGAATATGAGGCTACGACACATCCACCTGGTGTGTTCTAAACAGCATTTTCTACTGCTGTTGAGCAGTAAAGAGCATGAATTTCCTCACTCTCTGGACCTTAAAAGGGGTCAGGACAGCAAAAACAGGGAACCTGAGGTATCAGCTTTCTCCCCTTTTGCACATATTCTTTAAAGTTTCTTGTTACAGTATGCTGCTTCTTTGTGGGCAGTAAATAGAGGGGAAACTTTTATGTCTCTCTCTTTGTTCTGACAAAGGTAAATTTGAAACACATACAGACATTAGAAGACGTTCATATATACAAACTCATGCTATCTAATACACAGAAACAACAGGTAACATTCCCTTTCTTTTAAAATATATTGTCTTCATACAATTTTCTGCTTTCAGAGTTTGCTTCTAAAAGACTTTCAAATACATTTGAAAAAGTGAGAACACTTTTTCTACATAAGGTATACATTAAATCAGCTGAACACTTTACTCCATACACTATATTGATAGAATGATGTCATAGTTTTAATCAGATTTTCCTTTAGCTCTAGAGTCAAATTATTCATTATTACAGCCTTCTGACACAGTTTTACATCCTACCTTGTATCAGTTGCTAATTTAAAGACCACATGACAAGTAGTGGCTGAATGTTCTAAAATTCTTGTTAATAGCTGACACTAAATACACTGAGATCATGGCTTTTTATGCAGTATAATTACTCAAAGTTTCTACTCCATCAACAAAAGGACACATATGAAATAAAGATTATGCACATCAGCAAACATTACTGTCTTTAGCCCTCAGTTTATATTTCTGTCCTTTCAGAATGCTTCTTTAGATAGACATTTCCAAAATTCTGGGTAGGTAAGGATTGCCTTTCATTAGGATCGTATCCTGATTAGGACTGACAGTTTTTCAGAAAGTATATTAAAGCAGTTTTCTTTTTTTCCAAAACAATCAGTTGTTACTCCTGAATTCAAAACACTCAAGAATGTATGGTGAAAATGGTGTATGTTTTCATGTAATCATCAGTCCTACTTTAATTTGCATATTTTATATTTAACTGCCAAACTATAACTAAATGATAAATAGAGACTCCTTAGGGATTTATTTCAATTAAGCTTTTCTTCGGGGTGGTCCTGATATGAGTCAAAACTAGCAAATTGATGCTCAGTTTCCAGAATACCTAAAGTGCACAAAGTAATTAATTGTGTAGCTTTCTGGGCTTTTATTACCACCAATTCATGATTGTTCCACATTTTATTAATTGTTTACATATTTTAAGTACTATATTTCCACATGTCATTTATAAAGGCCTGAGAGATGTGGCCAAGGGAGGATAATTCAGTCGATATGCTCTTTAATTTAGAAATCTTTTCTGGAGCAAGGACTGCGAATAGTGCTGTTTATAACCTTATTTTATGATGTGGACTGTTTTTCATTGATTTTTTTCTTTTGTGGAAATTATAATTAAATGTCATTTTCGCACATTCTGCAGTCTCTGGTCATGTTAGATCATATTTGCAGTTCCAGTGAAGGAAACCATTTTAACAAATTTTACCATTATGCCTGACTCAAGTATTGTACGAAATAGTCATTCGTTAAAAGAAAACTGAAAAATAAAATAAAAGATATTCAAACCATTAATGTAATTATAATGAATACACACTAAAACTTATTTTTCAATCAAATATCATTTCAAAAAGAACAACCACCAAATGGGAAGCTGGTTTCTAGACAAACCTTATGACATTATGCAGTTCAGGACACAGGAAATGTATTAATATTTGAATACAAGGGTTGTTTTATGATAAATTCTTTTACTTTATACGGTGTTTACAGCTGATAGAACGTTTACATAGTAGTTGAAAATCTAAGGCTATCCTTGCCTTTTTCTCACAAGTCACCCAAATCACCTGCAGTCCTTAAATTGCACTTCCTACTAACAAATATCAGTAAAATAGTAACCATGATTGAATGAGGCATTAGCATCATTAATAGTTGCAGGGATAGCGAAATGACAGGTAAGTCATTTTAATACATATTATTGTGCTGCATATTAGTAAGTATTTAGTATTATGACCCGTTATTTTTATGTGACTCACTTGCACCTTTCAATCATCTCACAGGTGATGGTAGTGTTCCTAACTCACATAAACAAGAGCTCTCATATAGGAAAGAACTAAATCTTCTTCCCCACATTAAGAACACTTACTTGTTGGTCAAATTTTTCACTTTACACGGAGAAATACTCCTTGCTGCTGAAATCACCTTGCAACTTCACTGAGGAACGCTGCATATCTAGGTCCTTTCTTTGAATGCCTGGAGGCGGCATTTTAAGAGGAAACTTCTTCATATTTGAGCATACTCATAGTGCGCCCACTACATTATCACGTGGCCTGTTCAGGACCTCTCAAATGGCTCTCAGTGCTATATAGGATTGAGCTCTAAAATTATAAACCATAAGAAGATCCAAAGGGATCTGGGGGTCACAGTGGATCACAAGCTAAATATGATTCAACAGTGTAACACTGTTGCAAAAAACCCAAACATTTCAGGAAAAATTTGGATAAATTGGAGAAAGTCCAGAGAAGAGCAACAAAAATGATTAAAGGTCTAGAAAACATGACCTATGAGGGAAGATTGAAAAAATTGCGTTTGTTTAGTCTGGAAAAGAGAAGACTGAGAGGGGACATGATAACAGTTTTCAAGTATGTAAAAGGTTATTACAAGAAGGGGGTGAAAAATTGTTCTTCTTAACCTGTGAGGATAGGACAAGAAGCAATGCGCTTAAATTGTAGCAAGGGAGGTTTAGGCTGAACATTAGGAAAACTTCCTGTCAGAGTGATTAAGCACTCTCAAGGTCCCTCCCAGTCCTATGATTCTATAATTTTTGCTTAAACAGGTTGTTGTGTATTATAGATAGATACATATTTGTTTTAAAAGATAGTAGTGGCCAACAGGAGGAAATCAGTGTAGTTATATTGACTTACATTGACTTATATCAGCTGAGGATCTGGTTGTGACAGGTATTGCAATCATATGTGATATCTTTGGGGACTGTATTGTATAAAATCTATGAAAGGCTTATGTATGGATTGTGTTTTACACCAAGGGGGAACCTACAGGAACTACAAACAGTATTATCTGTTTATATATTGTCACGATTTATTGAGGAATAAGCCCATGTGTTTATAATGTACCACCAAAATAAATATTTATCAGAATTTCTTTGTCAGTTGAAATGTTATTTCTCCCAATTTTCTAGTTTTTAAAGATCATGGCTTACTTTCTTGTGACAAATGCTAGATAATTTAATATACCATCTTAAACAGCATTTTCAGTGAAACTGAAGAACCAGAAATTCTAAGCTACTTTCTGTTATTCCAATTTACTTAAAAAATTACAATGTGAAGATTTAGAGAAATGGATGAAAAAATGCTTAATGTTGTAACATTATTGTTTTAGCAAGTAACTTATCCAAAATAATAGAATCTGCTAGTCATGACTATTGATATGAGCTTCAAGAAGTATTACTTCCTGTTTGGCATAACTTTGCATCAAATTCCATGGACATACTATGGTATGGTCACTCATCGTTCACATCAGTAATTAGTAACTGCATGGCATTACAAGCAGTAATTTCCATCAATTCAATCTCAGCCAAAAGAAACAAAGATTACTTTTCCAGATAAAAATTAAAACAGCGCCAGTATGTGCTATGATATAAACAGAACAGCCCCTGGCATATTCCATACAGAACAGAAAACATGTGCTCTCTCAAAACTAATTCTGAACACAATACACTTGCAATTCTTAGTTCCCATCTAAGGCAACCTGATACAACTGAAGTCAATGGAAAAAATCCCATTGATTTCAGTAGGAATAATACTGTGACCTATATATGCTTTGAAATATAGTCCAAGCCTATTTCCAGATAAAGGGCCAGATCTGGTCCCTTTGTGACACTCAGAAACTGGAAACTGACCACAACTGGCCAGCAAAGAACCCCAGGAGAGGAGCTCTCTGCTAATCCAACTGTGCTGACTCTGGGCCCTGTGCCTGCTGCCCCCTCAAACCATTAACACAGGGGATGCGTCAGGGTGGACAAGAGACAGACAGTGTGCAAGGCAGAGTTAGCTTATGCTCCATGATGTAAGGTCCATTAGGAACTCTGGCATCAGTGACAGAAATTAGAGCTGCTAACTCTCATCAGGGCCAACCTATGAATCAAGAAGCCAGAGCTGACTATTTGAGGTCCCCTGACTCTTGATCCAAGTTGAGTTTTGGCACAGGAGAGAATCATTCCACTGGTACTAATATGGAATGTGGAATAGTTGTTCTCAATAGTGAATTGAATAATTATATTTGTAAAATGGTATCTACTGGTCCTAAATTTCATATCCAAGTAACTGCAGCAGTAGTTAGTCACCAGCAACTCCAGAACCCCACAGCCCTAAGTGACTATACAGCATAAATAGTATTCCTCAGCACAGTTGATCCAAATACTGGGACTACAGCCCCCCAGCTCTGTGGCAACACTAATTTATTCTATCACCATTCATTCCCATTCCCCCCAACACCCACACTCGCTCCCACATACCACTATGATTCAGAGCTGAAGATACTCACTGATGTAGAATTCATCAGTGCTTATTTCTAAAATTGATGATTTCTGAGGATAGGTTTTCTTTTTGCTATGCTCTGCTATGCTCCACTCACTCTGCCTCAGCTCCCACAATACTGCCAATGAGGTTCAGTTTGGAACGATATTTCTCCATATGTGCCAGGAAAGGAGGAGCTCATAGTGGGCTTCTGTGACTTATCTTCTCTGCTCCCCAGGCCTCAGCAGCTGCACTGTTCCCCAATCAGACAGTTTACACTTCCGGCTCCTCTGTTCTTTGGCTGCAGGCTGGACCCCAGCTCTGGTTCCCTGATCCCTGCTGCCTGGCTCTGTGGTACAGGACAGAGACCATGCACTATAAATACCTTTAAACTCTACCATGTGAGGAAACTAGACAGCAAGATGCAGCTGCAGGCAGTTCCCAGCAGTGAGGGGAGATAGAAAATAGGAGAACAGGTGCATGGTTTCAGCAAAGTGGCAAATTCCATGGCAAAAATGCTGAATCCCATGGCATCTTGGGAAAATGCCAAATATTATAACTGTGGAATCATGGAGGCCATGGAACCATGTCTGAGATGGTTGGGCAGTTCACACCTCTCAGAGTTACTGTGTTTCATGCTCTCTGCAGACTCAGGTAGCTATAATTGCATTGGTTCCACTGAGGTCCCATTTTCAAGGTTTCCGCTGCAACCATAAGGGCTAGGAACAATCTTTAAAAATTAAACCAGAAATTCTGGAGAACAAGTCCGCAGGAAGAAGTGAATTTTGCAGCAAAATCTGCAGGCACAGGACTGCAGAATACTCAGGATCCTGAGTAAAAAGGCCTGATCCTGCTAATATTTAGGACTTGTCTACACAGTGGGGTAATGCACAGTACAGGAGAGTGATTTCCAAAGAGCACTAACGTGTTGCACATTAACTGGTCTGTGTAGACCCTACTAGTGCACACTAACTGTTCACTAGTGCACATTAATGTAGTATGCTAAAGTACAATCAGGAACATTTAGTGCACACCAGCAGGGCCTACACAGGCCAATTAACACTCAACACATTAGTGCATTTTAGAAATCATCCCCGCCCCCCTCACCCTCCGTAGTACACAATATCTCATCATGTAGACAGGCCCTCACATGTAACTTTACAGAGTTAAAATGACTCATTAGCATAGTTGTTGAATCAAGTCTTGATGTGGTAGGAGGACAAATAGAACCCTGTGAGATTAGTCTGTAGTCTACTAGATCTAAAACTTGGGAAGTTTTTCCTGATATTCAGCCTAAATGTTTCCTTTTAAAATTTCATCTTGTTACTCTTGATTATAATCTCTTGTATCACACTACATAATTCATTTTCTCATTGGTGTATTCACCCTTCATATATTTTATTATATTTAGTTATTTTGTAGTATTAGTATCGGCTTCGGATCTTTATAATGTACCCATCCCTGTAGCATTGAGTGCCTGTTTTCATGCTGCTTCTCCCCATCTAATTGTTACTTACCCAAATTATAAAGTACTACAAAAAAGTTTCTGTGAATATTTGTTCAAAGTTTAAAATGTATTCACTTTGAATTTGCTTGACGTGAACATTCTATCAGATGAGTTTTGTCAAGAAGGTTTGCCAAGAGATCCACCTATTCACCCAGCCCTACTGGACAAATTTCAGTCTTACCTTTTACATCATTTCTGTGGCTCTTCTCTGAACTCCCCAATCCTTCTGGTAATTTGGTGCCCACAAATAAATACAATAATCCAAGTGATATCACACTAAGTAGGTGAAATCTGCAATTCCTCCCCCCCATGAAGATGCATTCATATTCATAAAAGATAGAGTTTCCCCATCCCGAATTGCAGCCAATGGGTGCTGCGGGGATAATGCCTGCAGACAGAATCAGCACGCAGAGCCACCTGGCAGCACCTCTGCCTGGGACCCGAGGGACATGTTGCCACTTCTGAGGTAAGCCCAAGGTAAGCACCGCCCTGAGCCCACACTCCAAACCCCCTCCCGTGCCCCAATCCCCTGCCCTGAGCCCCCTCCTGCACCCAAACTTTCTCTCAGAGCCTGCATCCCGCACCCCCTACTGCATCCCCTGCATAAATGACCAATCCCCTGCCCCCAGCTCGGAATCCCCTCCCACACCCAAACTCCCTCCCAGAGCCCACACCCCGCATTCCCTCCCACACCCCAACCCCTGCCTGTACTCTGAATCCCTCGGCCCCAGCCTGGATTCCTGCACTCCAAACTCCTCATACCCAGCCCCACTCCAGAGCCCACAAACCCAGCCAGAGCCCTCAAACCCGCATGCCCCCATTCCCTGCCCCAGCCAGGAGCCCCCTCCCACAACCTGAACCCCTCATTTCTGGCCCTACCCTGGAGCCCGCATCCGCAGCAGGAGCCCTCACCCCATCCCACACTCCAGCTCCCTGCCCCAGCCTGGTGAAAATAAGTGAGTGAGTGTGGGTGGAGCAACAGAGGGAGGGGGGACAGAGTGAGTGGGGGCGGGGCCTCAGAGAAGTGGCAGGGCAGGGTGGGGCCTCAGGGAAGGGGTGGGGCAAGGATGTTCGGTTTTGTGCAATTAGAAAGTTGGCAACCATAATAAATGAATTAATTGTTACAGTAGTTATGTTGCATTTGCTTTCCTCAAACATTTGTTTCACTGAGTTTTGCCAGCATAAATGACCAAGGAAAATTATTTTTAAACTTGAATAGAAATGGAAAGCAAATTGAAAATTTTCTTTTCACAAGTATTTGCATCAGAAATTTGTATTTAAAAGAATTACAACACTCATCCAACCACAGAACATAAACAAAACTGTGTGATTTATGTCACCAATAACAGCTATATAAAAGGCTTAATTTTCTATTTCAATTTTTAAATGGAAAGCCATGCAGTAAATTAAATTTATGAAAGATTTTAATTTAATTATTTCAAATGTAAATGAATAAATGCAACTTGTTCATGGATATTTCAAGAAAAAAGGTCAAAATCTGTCAAATATTAGTTTCATATGAACTGTTCACTCAACTCAAATCACATTAGAGTCAAATAAGGCCATTTTACCTCCCACTGAATTGACTGGAAGTTTTTCCATTTACTTCAAAGATAATTGGATTAGGCCCATTGACAGGGACTATTACCCCCTACTCTATGACATGATGTCTCTTCTATAACTTCTGGACACCATAACAGCTCACCCCTCCCCCCTCTCCCCGGTGGGACTCCACTGTTTATTTTCTGCTCATATTTATAATCTTAATAGTTCCCTTTTAATTTTTCCCTGTCCTCTCTAGTGTATGCAGTACATCATAATTTAGAACCATATGTGAATTAAATTAATATCAGTATGAACTAATTTTAAGAGTAAGTATTCATGAGGCACTATTCTCAAAGGTTTTATTAAAATCTATACTATACTTCATTTTCAGTGTTCCCTTCATCCACTTATGTTATAATTCTACCAAAAAATGCAATAGTTTGTCTAGAAAACTTTGACCTTTATAAATCCCTGGTACTTACTGTACACATTTTGTAAACCTAATATTTTTACCACTATTTTACTAGTCTTATGAAAACAACTTCATAACTGCATTTACATGATCTTTGAAAACCATAACCAAATTTGCTTTTCTCCAACTTTATTGCTCCTATTCAGTTAACATTTCAAAACTAATTGTCATTATTGTAATATATATTTGTTAACAAAATCTCCTAACACATAAGGATGCATATTATTTCTATCACTCTTTTTGTAATTTTCAGATGTTTCAGATACTCTTACCTGATGTTTATCAATAGTTTTACAAGGTTTATATTACTTTCACACTATCCACACTTCTTGTCTTTATTTATTTTTTTGCTTAAGACAGAGGAAGTACTTTGGCCTCACTGAGAATATGAAGAATTCTGTAAATATAAGAGATTACAAAATGAATGGAATGTGAAAGATGATTCAAGCAATGTGATTGGCTAAAGTACAGGGCAGTAATTCTCTAGGAATGCCCTATTCATACCAATAGAAACTACTTTGCTGATAAAAGAAAAAAAATCCACATGCCTATGTCTTTTTTCATTTTCATCTTATAATAGCAAAATGACCTCAGCGTAGAGCATTTCCTGGGGATTAATGGCCGGCTGTGGTTAATGGCCCCTGGCTGAGCCTTGGGACATCCACTCCTCTTAACCAGTCATTAATCTCAAGTAAATGCCCTGCACCTCAATTGTTATTGCAGATCTCTGTTGGAAAAATAAAGTGAGTTTTCTCAAACAAAGTTAAAGACTACTGTGAACCTCTTTGAGTCATCGGGGCTAAGTGTGTCACAATATGCTAAATAGATTAAGAAGTTGTTAGTTCCCTTCTCTTCGACACCATTTTCCAAAACCCCTAAAGAACACTGTTCATGCAATGAGTGTTTGTCTTCCTTTTTTCCCCTCCCAAAGACTTCTTGGACCAAACACACACTACCTAAAATAGAGATATACTTTCGTATTTACTGAGACATCCTTCTAATTTATTCAATTACTGCACAGAACTATACAATTTGCCCCCTTACTAACAAACTATTACCAGTTTTTTTTTAAATCGGGCACTCTTGCTCCATTTCTTTCCATTTTTTCCTAAAATGCCAACAGAACCTTGAAATAACTGCCCACCTTACAAAGCCACCACAGGCATGTTCAAGATCAGCCAACTTTTCTTTCACTGTGATGCCCATTAACCTTTGCATGTGTCGACTAATCTACTGCAGAATTACATGATCACGCATGATGGTTAAAGATAGACAAGAGGATTAGCTTTGATTTCTTTCATTGTGAGTAATTACTAGACCTCTTCAGTGTCCTCGCTTAAGTTTGTACCCCTCATACCTTACAAAGCAAATCTCTAAATACCTTTGTGACCATCAGTAATACTCACATAACAAATGTGTTTAATTGTATAGCTCATATATTATATTTATATATTATATAAAGAACTGTGCTAAAAAACATTAAGGTTGCCAAGCCAATCACTGAAAAGTTAGATTTCAGATGAGCAGCCGTGTTAGTCTGTATTCGCAAAAAGAAAAGGAGGACTTGTGGCACCTTAGAGACTAACCAATTTATTTGAGCATAAGCTTTCGTGAGCTACAGCTCACTTCATCGGATGCAATGTCATAATTAAGGTTGCCTGTGCAACATTAATTAGGCCCTCTTGTGTGTATGTATTATAATAGAGTCTTCAATTTCATGATCATATGCTATTTTTTCCACACATCCCCTGCACACAGAATGGAAGGTGTTCACCTTAATGAGCAGCCATTCTGTATACTTCTCTTCATTGTTCGGTGTGTGGTCCCAGACCTTACTGACTGCACACTATACAAACCCTGCTCCAAAGACAATTATTTTTACATCATCCCTGTGAATTAAGGGGATAGTATTATCTCCAGATGGGAAACAAAGGCACCGAGAGATTAAGGTAAAAAGTAACCACAAATTTTGGGTGGCCAACTTGAAATGCCTGAGGCTCAATTTTTCTGGGTACTTAACAATTTTATAGAACTTTATAAGTACAAAGTGCTAAGGGCGCCAGAACCTTTGTAGAAGTGATGGGGGGCCACAACTGCCAGAACTGGGGGTGCCGGGAAGCGATGCCTCCCCACTTTTTAACATGGCTGTAGTTTAGTGGGCAGGCAACAGTGTCGCTTCCCCCAAACTTCAAGCCTCAGGCAGAGGCAGAGTGTCATTGGCAGGGGCTGTGCTTCACAGCAGCATTGCCTCACCCCCAAACTGAAAGCCTCGGGTAGGCACAGAGCAACACCAGCAGGGGCTGCACTTCGTGGCAGGGGAGCAGTTCAGGCACCATTGCAAAGCACAGTTCCCACTGATTTCAATTGCAGTTGTGAGTGCTCAGCACTTCTGGTTTCAAGTCAGACACCAGATACTGAGGAACACACAATTAGCAACCACCTGTGAAAAGTCTGATTTAAGGGACTTGCCTAGCATCACACACAGGAACTGTGTGGCAGAGGCAGGAATAGAATCCAATTATCCAGGGCAGCATTCAATTGCCTATCCATGAGACCATTCTCTCTCTTTCCTGTAGTGTCTAGGAATTAGGTAATACTCCTTTAAATCGTTTGGGAGACCTAGTGGACCTCCCTGTCTTCTGTTGGCAGAGCCATCAGAACCCTGTCAGAGCAGCTTATACATAAGTAGCTATGTATATTTGTATATACTTAATAAACAGAGTTGTCTGGAATCCAACTATGCCAGTGCAGTTTTGCCATATTCTTAACGTTATGTGGAGAGCAAGGATGCAACAATTGGCAAGGATGATGGGATCCTAAGCCAGGAATACAGTGGGATAGACTGCAGAGGTCTAAAGAAAGCGAAACTAAAACTGCAACCTGCAGCACTGGCATTGTGCATAAACTACTAATAGAAATCAAAAGGAGGTTAAAAATATCTGGCTGCTTGGGAAAATAGACTTGTTTGATAGCTCAATCAAGCACTGGACTACCTATATCAAGAGACAATATATAAAAGCAAATGATATCACTGAACAGAAAAAGTGATGATATAAAACCTAATAATATCAGTTTTACTGAGTATATTGGGGCTCAAAATCTATAATTTGCACTTCAGTTTACCAGCTTCTATTAAACCAGCAGACAAAATACTTGCTGAGACAATGGAAGTTCTACAGAAACAACTGTCCCCAAAGCCCCTGGTGAGATTGCAGAGCATTCCACTTTTACAGACAGAATCAAAAAGAAAATGCAGCAATTCTTGAAAGTGTGGCTGCATTAAGGAATTTAACAAAGCATAGCCAGTATGGAGAGAGTTTAAATGATGTAGTAAGGGACCAGTTAGTGTGTGGTATGTAAAATGAAATAATCCCAAAACAGTTATTGACTGATGCTGATTTGACTCTTGAAATTGCTATTAAAGATGCCAGAGAGTTGCAACACCATCAGATATATGCAACAAATAAACTGGGGGGTCAAGCAAAAAGGACAACATGAAAAAACCTCAAAGGTTGTTTGCTTTTATGGTGGCAAACACTTTCATAATGCTAATGACTGTTGGCTCAAAGTCAAGTCCTGTAGAAACTGCAAGAAATTGGAGCACATGTAGAAGATGTGCAGGTCAGTGCAAGAAGCACAACCACCACCTTACAAGGGCAAAACTAGAGAATTTCAGATTCATTAGTTTACAGAAGGCAACATGGAATCCATGGAGAATGCTGTAGCATCTCTACAGCTGTTTAATTTAGAAGACAACTGAGGTATTGTTTGGATTCCTTTGCAAGTAGAAGGGATAAGATTTAAAATGGAGCTTGATTCAGGGTCTGCTGTTTCTGTAATTTCACACTAGGATTATCAGAAACTACTTAAAAGGGTGAAGTTGCAGAAGACCTCAATACTTCTGAAATATATACAGAGGGAATCTTCGCTCCCCTGAGTGTTGTTATGGTGAAAGTAACAACTGTAAACAACATATGCTAAAGTTGTATGTTTTGAAGCAAAGGGTCATGCATTCTCTTGGCAGAGAATGGCTGAGAGAGATTGAGCTGAACTGTTTGCAGGCTTAAAAAAAATTAAGCACTCCAACCCAAACCAAAAATTAGCTGAATTTTAGTTCTTATGCATAGTATAGTTTGTCTATAGTTTGTCAGCTTTGATTACATTGATACCTATTACTTTTTGTGGAGATGAATTTGCCTGCCATCCTTAGAAGATCACATTGATTGACAATTCTTTTTTCAGCGTCCTACTAGTGGGCATTAGTGTGTGTGTGTGTGTGAGAGAGGGGGTCAACAGATAAGATATAAAAGCTGGCTTTTCCCCTGTAGTAATAGCTCAGTCAAAACCACTGTGTGACACAGTTTTTATTTCAATGAGCACACATGCCGCTCCACACGATGATACAGTCTCTCAGATTTTGTAGAAGCAGTTTTCATTCAGCTGTGTTCTTTCATCCTGGTTATTTACAAACAGTTCAATAAAGTAAAGACTATTTCAAATAATGAATAATTATTAAATTGTTCTTAAAATAGGTATTAGATGGGGGAAATTGCCCATATTGTCCTGTATTTGTCAGAAATTAAAAAATAGCAGAATAGGGATATATAAAAAATTTTTCATTTGGGTCTCTAAGACAGTTGAAAAGATCACATAAGCAAAGAGTTTCTTATTGGTTACGTATCTGAAGAAACTCATGAGCAATATTTAGTCCAGCAATTACATTACAAATTTGAACAAAATGTGCTCCTGACAGACTTGTTTAGGGTTACCATATTTGAACATTAAAAAAAGAGGACACTCCACAGCGGGGGTGGGGGGAAGGGGCGTATTTGCTCGCACCCTCCTTTACTCCCCAGCCCCGCCCCAACTCCACCCCTTCCCCAAAGTCCCCGTCCCAACTTCGCCCCCTCCCTAGCCCATTGGACCCCTTCCCCAAAGTCCCCGTCCCAGCCCCGCCTCCTCCCCTGAGCACACCGCGTTCCCCCTTCTCCCCCCTCCCTCCCAACCGCGCGAAACAGCTGTTTTGCGGCGCAAGCGCTGGGAGCTAGGGAGGAAAAGCGGGCACTCTCTCGAGTGATCAACATTCACTTTCTTTCTCGAATGATCAACATTCACTGTCTTTCTTGAATGATCAACCCTTCTTTGGGGAAAAATAATAATGGCAAAATCCTGGACGTTTTTAGATATTTAAAAATTCCTCCTGGACGGCGATTTAAGAACCAAAAAGCCGGACATGTCTGGGAAAATACGGACATATGGTAACCCTAGACTTGTTGCTAAGAAGAATATGTGATAAAATTTTAGCACAAAATTATCATTTAAGAGAACGATACATATATCTGTTCGAAATAGTAAAATAAGATGACACTTGATACTTGCATGCTGTGGCTTGCCTTTTTTCTTTTTTTAAACACAAATCTCCAGCCGCATCTTCACTGGCCCTCTGTTCTTGCACCTGCATGTTTACACGCACAAAAGAGGTCAGCAAATGTCTAAATATGTGAAAGCATCCATAAAAGGGTAGCCACTATTTGAATATCTTTTATGTCCAACGAAGTTTATAAGTAAATAATAATATCACCATTTTATAGATGGAAAAATTGAGGCAGATGTAACATGAACTGCTGAAAGCCACAGAAGGAGTTAATGTCTGGAGGGGCTCTCAGGCTCATATGAGCCCTTTGTTAAAAGAATGAGCCTTTAAGCCCTATAAAGGCGGATCTCGTCTGTCATTTAAGAGCATTGTCTTCTAGCCCTGATCCTTCAAAGGTAGCCTTGAAAAAGTAAACTGATGCAACATTCTACACATAGTAAAGTCTAGAAAGCTAGAAATTTGAAGACTATAAAGAAAGGAAATACAGGCAAAAGGAGATGAAAGCTTCACTGAAGAAATATACTACACACACTACTTTACAGTTTTAATGCTCTTAAAATTCAATTTCTTATTTCTAAAGACAGCATTAAACTAGGATCACCATCTGTTTAGGTAAGGCTATCTATAATTATCAATACATTGGAATATTTATTAGGTAATAGTCTACAAGTATTTGTCTACATGGCTTCCAAAACCAGACAACAAAGGAGATAAAATGAATCCTACTCATAACTGTTAGATTTAAAATGATTTGTTGAAGTGAACAGTAGACATTTTAATAAATAGGATTCAAGCCACTGCAGCTATGCGAAGTTAAAACAAAACCCACACCCTTTAATTTTAGAAATTATTTAAAGTGGTCAGATATTTTGCATGCTCTGTACACAACTGCAAACATAGTATAGGTCAAACAACATGATCACTTGCTTGATAAAAGTCACTTTTATTTTAAGCAACATGAGAATATTAGCTTGATTTGTTCTAAGGCCACATTGTAAAGGATGCCAACCATTCAGTAGAATAAGACATTCACATAAGTCAACATAAGTTAAGAAGTATTTCAAGAATTTTTGATTAAACTGGAAGCAAAGAAGTCAGTCTAACATTATTAGCCAAGGAGTTTTCACCATCTTTATGAATTTAAATTATTTAAGCCAGTTTCAACATTTGAGGAACTTCCCCAGTCTCAAGGGAGATATTAAACATATACATCAGTAGTTCACAGATTGCTACTACTAGTAGTCATAAGAATCTGCTTTTAATTCCATCCAGCTATTATTTTTTCTTAAATTTAATTGCATTTAATTTCCTAAAAACACCAAAGATCAAATAAAGGAAAAATTAAACTTACTAGTAATAGACAAATTAAAATGATTCACTTCTTTTAAGACCTGAACAAAGGGAGGTACCTCATTATCCAAACTAAAAGGGCAACAAATTGTGAATCAGTTTACATGGTAGCAATGGGCACTTAACTCTCATATGACTGCCTACACCAGTTACACATTGAGCTGAATAATCCTGGAGTCTAGAGAGCTAGGATCGGGGGAAACTAGAGAGAAAGGAAAGAAACAGTCCAAGCAACGGGAGATAATAAACAATTGAGCCCTGCTTGCATGGAGGTAAGAAAGAGATGCAGGCTCATACTGTGGCCAGGAGCTACTGAGATGCTGAAGGGTGGACAAGGAACTAATGTAAATAATCTCCCTGGCCCATCCTTTATAACTTTAAGGGCTACAGTAATCATTCCATGGGTCCCGTGTGGAGAAAGAGAGGAACAGACTAACAGTTCTCTCATTTCACCATGAAGAGGTAAGTTCAGGCAGGGAAGCTGGATGCACTGAAGTTTATTGGCACCATCTTCTCTACCTGAATGACAGCTCAGTTTCAGAGACCTCAGCCAGGAGATGATAAAGGGCCTCGTGATCTATTCAGTCTTCCTGGCTGTCAATCAGATGGAGAGGAATCTGCTCCTCTGCTCTCTCCAAATATTGTCTCTCTTAAGGTCATCCCTCAATAACTCCAGTTACCACATATGGCTTTCAGGATGGACAGGGATTTTGGCTCCAGCCATGGGAGGGATTAGCCATTTAAATGCCACATGGCTGCCTTGGGCAAAGAAAGGCCTTCACCCTCAAGAACTAATGAACTATTTGCAACTGGAAGCCAATCATGTTGTGAATCTGCTGAAGAGTTCTAGAGGACACTACTTGAGCCCATGGAGCTCATTTGTAGTTGTTTATTGAACACTGGGTAAATAATTCCCCCTTAGTTCATTCTGTTACCTTAAAATGGAGGCAACAGCACAGTTCCTCAGATGGTGTAAATTAGCACTGCTCCACTGAAGGTATGCTTGTTCACACCAGCTGAGGATTTGGCTGAAAATCTTTGTTTCATGTATAGTTTCTGATAAATCAATAACTGCGCAACAAAATTTCTCCAGAAATCTCTCTCCAAATTCCAATCAAATGGGTAAAATTGCAACATTCTGCAATTCTAAATCTAGTGTTAGGTGAGTGATACTGTTTGTAGAATCATTCTAGAGGTGTATGTGATTAAACTCTTTCATTTTATGATTTTATCCATATTTCTGTAAAAATTCCAACCAACGGGCCGCACTGAAATGGACATACTTATTGATATCTGGTGCATTTGGAAAAAACTGACATCTGGGGTGCAAAAGGAAAGAAGAAAGGAAGAAAAGGTAATTAATATATATATCAAAAAGGTAATTAATGTATATATCAAAACATATGTATATGAATAACTCTATACATGTTATGCATACATAGATACATATTATGGTCTATTATATACAAAGCTGGTAGCAATGCCTATAGTTAATATTATCTAACACTTTCCACTGTAAGACCTTGTTTTAGTTTCATATAACTTTGCCAAATTTTAAATTCTTATTGAAATTTTTCATGTCAGCTATATGCCTCAGGCTGAATTTTTTGTCTTTCTTTTCTTTTAACCTTCAAAAAACTAGTTCAGTTGTTTCTGAGAATGAGCTTGGGGAGAAATATGTTATTTTGCCAATGTTAAAAAATTCTTACAGCTGTTTGACTGAGAAACTCTTGTACTTCCATGCTTTGGAGAACGGACTTCAGAGGTGTGCTTCAGAGATTGCTGTCTGCCTGCAATTGCTGTTCGGGCACTGGGCAATGGAACAGAGCAGGCAATTGGTTTTCCTGTGTTGTCAATGTTCTTCATGCTGGCACCTTGGTGGAAAAGGAGGAAGCATTTTGTCTTGAATACAGAGGGATGAAGAGATGGGGCAGGTGGAGGGGGTGATAGGAGAAGAGGGGGTTAAGAACAGGTTATGGGGAATAGAAGCAGGTAAAATAGGAACAGAAGGGGCAGTAGGTAAGATATACTAGAGGACAGCTGCAGAGTGGGAGAGGAGGTGGAAAGAGTTAGACGAGTCTATAAACAGTACAGCCTACATCCTTCCAGAACCTGGGATAAAACCCAGATTACAAATCTGGTTGATAAAGCTAATAGCATTGACTTAATATACTTAGACTTCTGTGAGGCATTTGACTTGGTACCACATGACATTTTTGATTAAAAACCTAGAACGATATAAAACTAACAAGGCACACATTAAATGGGTTAAAAACTGACTAACTTATAGGTCTCAAAATATAATTGTAAATGTGGAATCATCATCAAAGGGTTTGTTTCCTGTAGGGTCTTGCAGGCATCAGTTCTCAGCCCTACACTATTTCACGTTTTTATTAATGAGCTCAAGAAAAACATAAAATTCTCAGTGATAAAGTTTGAAAATTATACAACAATTTGGGAAGTGGTAAATAATGAAGAGAGCAGGTCACTGGGCTCAATCTATTTATCTTAACAAAGAGAAGGTTAAGAGGTGACTTGATTACAGTCTACAAAAAACATGGGAAACAAATATTTAACAATGGGCTCTTCAATCTAGCAGAGAAAGGTGTAACAGGATCCAATGGCTGGAAATTGAAGCTAAACAAATTCAGACTAGAAATAAGGCATAAACATTTTAAAGTGGGGGTAATTAACCACTGGAACAATTTACCAAGATTCACGATGGATTTTCCATCACTGGCAATTTTTAAATCAAGATTGGATTTTTTTCCCCTAAAAGATCTGTTCTGGGAATTATTTTGGGGAAGTTCTATGGCTTGTGTTATACAGCAGGTCAGACAACATGATCACAATGGTCCTTTCTGGCCTTGAAATCGATGAATCTATGAACCTAAGATTCCCGAGTAAACCCAATTTTAAAGCTCATGACTCTTGCCCATATAGTGAGCCAGTTCACATAAAAAATAACAGCGTACTACCAATACCAGCTACTCCATTAACTCAAGTAATATCAGCACTATTGTAACCATACAGGGGTCAATATGGTTCTAGCATAGGGGCTAGATCCATGATCCATTTTTTTAAGTTTATCTTTTATAAAATCTAAGAAGTTACATTTTAAAAACTATATAAAAATGTGATTTAGTTGCAAAGTCAAGCACTCAAATTTAGGAAATGCCAGAATTAAGGTTACTCATGCAATATTAATATATTCCCCTTGCACTCATTTACATTATCACAAATTCTTTTTCCACAGGACCTTTGCCTCATTCAGAGCATAGGAAGGACAGTGTTCAGGGAATTAATGAGGCTTGTGTAGTGAATGAAGATGCTGGCTTTCAGACCCCTGCCTCATTTGTTGTAGAAGTTGAAAGGTGTGGAGCAACTGAGGCAGGGGACTGCAGGGAGAGAAATTATGGTCTCATGGTTAAGGCAGCTGAATGCTGCTCTGGAGAATTGCATTCTATCACTGCCTCTGCCAGAAATTTCCTGTGTGATGCTGGATAAATCATTTAAACCACACTTTTCATAGGTGGTCACTAACTGTGTGTTCCTCACTTCTGGACATCCTATTTCAAACACCCAGATTCTGATTTACAGAAGTGCTGAGCAAATGAAGCCAACAGGAGCTGTGTTTTGCATTTAAAAATACTAAGTTATTTTTTATATAGTTGAATGATATAAAAGTAGGGTGAAAATCAGAAAAAAAATGAATAATACTTTTTGTAAAACCTGGGAATTTTTCAGTAAAAATCAGTTCAAACTGAAAACGAAGGGGCTTAAGTACATGACAAAGTGTGCAGTTATAATAGAAACCAATACAACCAAATTTTTATATATATAAAAAAATATATACATTGTATTGGTTTCTGATATATATCATTTTATATTTTTATATCATATATATATATATTTATAATATTTATAGCAGAAACCAATACAATGTATATATTTTGAGTAATAAGGGTGGCGGTTGAAACACCTTCAGCTACTCGAGGTGCAGTTGTACCTGTCTGTTCTTACTCTGTATTATTGGTTTTAAACTTTTATGAAAGCAAACTATACACTTTTTAAAAATTATGCTACTTTAATATAACAACTTTTTTCAAGATAAAGTGTCCCTCTAGTAAAATATTTAGGGTTCCCCCTCCAATATTTAAGGTATTTCCCCCCCCCAATATTTAAGGTAAACTATTGTGTTGTCCTCCTGCTCAAGACAATTGCACAAAGCCATGAAGAAACTGCTTCTTAGGGTAATATCTACCCTTGATTCATATGCGCAACTCGCACTGACATTGGTGGGAGTCCCATAATGGATCTAGTCTATAGCACTTTGTAGTCTCCTCCTTTCTACCACCTTTGTTGTTAAGTTTTATTTTCTGTGCAAATTTGCATATTTACTTTATGTTTTAATTAAGAGAATATTTCTTTCACTTTCATCCATTGAAAATGGTTAGATTTTAGGCATGTGAACCATATTTCTAGCTGATCCCATGAGGCTACCATCTCCTATCGTAATTATTAATGTACATCATTGTAAAACATTGAGCTTAGAATGTGCCCTTTAAACATTGATAAACAGTGTTCCCTGCCACAAAGGTTACATAGTTAAACTGTTTAAAATATTGGGGGGGAAATCACAGAGAAATACAAATGCATTGATATTACTATGGGATTATCAGTGGGAAAAATAAGTCCCAGACAGTGAAATAATACTGGATATGAAGATGGTTGGAATCTTTGACAGACAGTGAAGTGTATTCATTCATGATGGCAACCATTAAATAAATACACACCTAGACAATGTATTCCATTCTGAAAGTTTTTTGTACCATCCTTACTCATGCTGAGTAGTCCTTCACTCACAGAGTTAGTGATTTTAAAAGTTTGTTACATTTTGTACATTTGTACTAAGTTATGGAATCCCCCCTGTTAGTGGCCAGATTTTGCCCCCTGTACTCATGCTTTCTGAGCAGGCAGTGGAACAACTCTTGAGAATAAGTTACTCCTCCAAAAGCATGAGTATGGGGGGCAAAAATCTAGCCACTGCTGGGGGATACCATCAGAAGTGGTCAAACTTACAAAATGTAAGAAACTCCACTGTACAGTAGATATGCCACACGCTTGACTAAATTTTAGGAAGCATGACACAAGTGAATTCCTGTCTTTGAGCACTTTCTGCCATTCATACTAGGGTAAATTTAATCAGCATACCCCATATCCTCTTCAGAATCATTCTGGCTTCTCCACATTCCATTGCCTTATCCAAATAGCCCTATGTCCTGCTTAAAATTGCTCTAATGAATACTGTGTGTCTAGTACACTCAGTAAACTGGTGCTCCTGGCATTTTCCATTCCTCTTGTTTTTTCCATCATGTGTAACAGAATAATTACTGCTTGTTCTCAGTCTTGTGGTACTTTCTCTGTTTTTCAACCTGCACTAATTACTTGATGCAGGTTTTTTACTACCTTTGATTCACCATCTTTTCATATTTTAGTTGTGATTGCATACATTCCTGGTCTTATTTTTCTATTCATCTCCTTCACTAGCCTCTCCACATCCTCCAGAGGCATTTCTTTCTTGGTGTACATTGCCAGCATCCTGAACCACTGCAGCTTTATTTTGGTTTTATTTTTGTTTCTGCATTACTTACGTAGTACCTATTTTTAAGCAAACTGTAAAACAGTCCTTTTATAACACATCCTTCATTAATTCCAGGGCTATAACTTTTCAGTCATAGGATTCAATAATCTTAAATAATTGTATGATTTTTTTTCTGTTTGATTCTTCCATTATTTTTTCTTGCAAAAATATTAACTACAAAGTCAGCTTCTATCTTAACTCCAGACATTGTCCTTCACCTGTTGTCATCTTTACCTCCTTTCTGTCTTCATCAGTCATCACTAGGACATCCAGTGTGAGATACAAAGGTGAGGGGAGGGGGAAAGGAAACAAATTGATGTGAGCAGTAAGAAGTAAGTGAACAGAGGCAAAGAGGAAAGAAAACAGAGAGAAGGATATTGGGGTGCAGAAGTGTGAGAGGTACATCAGATAGCAAAAGGTGAATGGGCAATTGAGGATGGAATGAAGGGGTTAGCAATAAGGAGGGAGAAGGAAGGAAGATGAAAGACAATGGGAAACAGATAAAATATAGATAGCAGAAAGAGTGACTGTAAATGGAGGAGGCACAGGACAAAAACAGAACAGACGGAGAGGAGGCAGAAAACAAAGTAGGTGAATAAGGTAAGGAAAAATATGGGAGATTGTCTGTATCAAAACAACAAAAATCAGATCAATTATTTTTACCAAAATTGGAGATGCAGAGATCATAATGAGGAACACTATGGCCCTGTGTAGAGGGCTTAAGACAATAAACAGAAGGCACATTTTAAAATAAATGAGTACACAGTGAATAGAGCAGTTGTGCTGCTGTGCACTCTAAACAGGAAAAGGGTACATGAGTTATTGCCATTAGTCCAGTATATATCTGCCATTTAAAAGGCAAACAGCATACTAAAAAGGCATGAACAAAGGAACTTATATGCTGTCATATGTTTTTTCTACTACTTACTTTTTGATAACCTGTGCCTTGCAGTGTCTTGCATAAATCTATTAAAACTGGCAGGTCATTACTGTCATCACTCAATGAGGTACTGTAAATGTGTACATGGATATATTGTTCTCATTGCTTTTCTTGATGTTTGCTAAGACGTATTCTGTTCTGTTCCTGCTAAACGCTATATATATTTTTAATGGAAATGGAATACACATCAAAAGATGTGATATTATTGCTTTATGGGGCACTGGTTAGACCTCATGCTCAGTTGTGCTCGTTTTTCCACAGAAAGACTATTATTGAACATCGTAACAGGGTAACAAGGATAAATTCAGCTTTTGAGATTATTTCTTATGAGGAAAGGCATGTTGGCAGCTCCCAGTGACTTCAAAGTGTATCACTTGCGTGTACCTGAGGGTAGAATTTGGCCCATGGAATTTATTTGGATAGAGGTAAAGAGAAAACTTCAAGGTAATCAAATAGAATCACTCAAAATTATAAAAATATGAGAGAAAAAATTATGCTTATCTATTTATACTACTTTGAAATCTATTAATTAAAAGTGCTTTTATGCACATTTTACAGATGGGGAAAGTAAGGCAGAGAGGTAAAGTGTCTTACCATAAGTCACACACCAAGTCAGTGGCAGAGAAAGGAATAGAACCCATGCGGGAAATTCTGGTCCACTGAAATCAATAGCAAAACTCCCATTGACTTCAACAGACCTAGGATTTCACCCCAAGCCTCCAGACTCCCAATCCACTGGCTCTATCCAAAGGACTAGGAATGAGAAACTATTTAGAACAAAGAGAACGGTGAGTGGGGAAGGAAAGGGGGAGGCACAGAACAATCTAAAAACTAAAAATAATCAGGAAATGTAGGCAGAATCATTTCACATGAAGTGTAATAACTATATGAAACTGACTGCCAAGGTTATCAAAGCTGGGATTTGTGTCAGAACTGTGGAGGTAAGGGGAAGTGATGGAAGGAACGAAGAGTTATATATATAGGGTCTGAATGACATCTGATTTTCGGGGAGTTAAATGTGGGTTTTTGAGAGCCTGAAAGATGTGTTATTTTTAGTAAGGCTCTTGCAGACTGTCTTGGAGATCCTTATTTGTAGCAGCAGATACAATTTGTAGACTGAGATTTCTATGCTTCTAAGTAATAGCTTTGGGATACTGAGGCCCATGCTGATGGGAGATGGATTGTGGTGTCTTGGGCCCATCAGCTCCTGTTGTGTGGAAAGAGGAGATTAGGCAGGGTAAAGTTATTGTTTAATAAATAAAATTGTTTATTAGCTATAGGTGGATGGTGTTTGATAACTGTACTAAAGATTCATCTGGATTTTTTTCGAAGAAGCATAGGATGCCGGCTGGCTGTGAACCTATTCTTCAATTCACGTTATTTTATTCAAGTGTAATGGCAAATAAGGATTACACCATCCATGTTAGGGGTGTATAAAACTTGACTAGACAGCACAAAGCATTAGAAAATATACTACAGGAAACAATCCTGCACTGGCAGGGAGACAGACTAGATGATCTAAAGTACTAGTTTTTTCTCTCTCTAGATTCTATGATTATAGTAATACATATGAAATAGTTCTTTGATCATTACATTTACCTCCCAACCAATTAAAGTAATGTAGAAAATAAAATTATTTCAGCACCACATCATTAACCTTGTTTCTAATGCAGAGCTTGTAAAATATAGACGTGTGCTTGCTGTCCTCTATGTTTCCCTCCATCTGAGACCCTGGGATATTAAAGACAGCCTGTTTTCTAATTTTGGAATTATGTACAAAACATGGCCACTGTTATCTAAACAGTTCCCTATAAAAGTTAAACATAGAGAAGCACAATAAAATCTTATCAGACAGATTGGTAAGTAGGACTTGCTAAAATATTTCAACTGCTAAGCAAAACTATATATTCAGCACATGCTGAAGCAACAGTTGGGAGCCTTCAAAATTCTTCCATTCCTACAAAGTGAAATCCACTGAATAACACTGAGTTCCTGTAAAAAAGACATACTTTTTTTGCAGGATCACTGGAATTAGAAACCTCCAGGACAGTTGGAGAAGCCATCATTTTCAGGGTTCTCTGGATTCAATTAATTAATACCCTACAGTTAAGACTGGGAGCATTATCAGAATCGGTCTTAGATATTTCTATAGCACCTACAAGCTAATTTTTCTATAAGTACCTTTTTAATGACAGGTTTCAGAGTAGCAGCCGTGTTAGTCTGTATTCGCAAAAAGAAAAGGAGTACTTGTGGCACGTTAGAGACTAACCAATATATTTGACTAACCAATTTATTCATCCGATGAAGTGAGCTGTAGCTCACGAAAGCTTATGCTCAGATAAATTGGTTAGTCTCTAAGGTGCCACAAGTCCTCCTTTTCTTTTTACCTTTTTAATGGTTGTACTCTGAAAAGTGACTCCATAAAAATGGCACTGTGTGATTACATGATTATTGTCTCTCAGTGATTTTATGACAAATTTCCTATGTTTACAAGTAAAATAATATTTTGTTTTCTAAACACCAGCTGTACAAATTTAGCCTGAAATCAAAAGGTGTTCTTTCTGGCTCATTCTTCAATAATAAAGTTTCTGCATTTGGAACATAAAGTCATAAGCAGTTCTATGATGCTGAATGAGGAAAGGACATAGAAGGGCAGCTAAGAAGCAGAGTGGATTCCCCAAAGTTTCCACAGTGGAGGCAGAGCTATCTGAGGAACCCTTTGCTCAACTGGCTTTAGGACCCAAGTCATCTGCCTCTCCTCTGCAGCTTCCTAAACTTCTGTGCTCAGAGGAGGCCTGCAAAGGAAACAGCATGAAGTGACCCTTATGAAGTTTCCTGGACTGCTCTCTCTCTCTTCCATAAGACTCTGCCCTGGAGGGTAAAAGATAACTCATTAGTAAAATCTCTTGATCATGTGACTGATTCTGCTGAATTAAAATTCTGTATTTAGAGACCTTGGGGTAGATCCTCAGCCGGTGTCAATTGTCAAAGCTCAGTTTAACTCAATGACAATCTACACCAGATCTATGACAATCTACACCAGATGACAATCTGCCCCCTTCTCTTCTAAGTGTGGGTCTCAGTTACCGGTCAGCACAAATATTTTCATATACAGTCCCGAAACAGAATTTCCTAGTGCCCTATTAAAGACAATGGCAAAAACTCCTACGGACTTTAGTGGAGACATGATTTCAGCCCCAGAGAACCGCTCAACTATTGGGGCATTAACACTTTCCAGTAGCTTACCTCATACATACCTCAAACAGGTTTACCTTCCTAAATTTAGGAAATAGACCAGGAGATAGAAATGCAATAAATAAGGGAAGGAAACCACCAATTTAATCTTTTCCTCTTCAACAAAATATTTACTTTAAAATTTAATTCCCTACTGCCATTTCTTGATTATGATGTTAGACCTATATCAGTGCCTATGAAAGATTCTGGGCACTGGTTGGAAAAGAAAGACTTCATTACCAGCCAAGAGATCCAAGAAATCAGAAACTTTTTTCCACTGCAATCAGAAGGAAGCACTGGACACATCTGGGGCATGTACTCCCGATGCCAATAAACAGACTCCCATATGAAGCTGTCAAGTGGAATCCAACTGGTGTGAGGAAACAAGGTCATCCAAGAGAAAAGACAAGTAGCAAATGATAAGGAGGGATGGAAGAGATTAGTTTCCACCCTGTGCACCAACACTGATATATAAAGTAAAAATGTAACAATATGCCATCAATCTAGTCATGGAAATTTGGATATACACATGATTTCACACTCACCATCCAAGTGAGCACCATCACCCAAACAGAACACAGCCTCCCAGAAGATCTGAAAAAAACTGGAGTAGTACGATTGATTATAGTGACTCCAACTGAACCCTAAAAAAACAGCTGTCTCCACATTCCATCTGCACAACCACCATGCAAATATGTGCCTGAATGTCACCTTCTGCTACACCAAAATCAGGCACAAGGATTTTCCAAAATATCTCAGAATGGTTCTAGATCACAGCCTGGCATACCGTCAACATCTGATGGAGACCATGGCCAAGACAAAGACTAGGAACAATATCACCTACAAACTAGCTGGGACCAGTTGGAAAGCAGATGTTCATATCTTGTGGAAAGCCACCTAAGCCCTCATCTTCTGAGCAGCTGAATATTGTATACCAGTATGGGCAGGTATCGTACATGCAAACTTGTTGACGTGCAATTGAACACTGCTGTGAGAAGTGTCAGCCATGGAACATTTAGTGAACTGCTGCCCTCTTAAGATACTTCTCCGGAGGGACAGCTTTGATTCATTCCATGTCACCAGAAGCCATACAGTGGATGACAAAATTTGAAGTTAACCTTTAATATTGCTTTTTAAGTTGCCATACAAAAGAATAAGATGACAGTGTGTGTTAGCTGTTTCCACTGTCCATGTCTACATGCAGCTGGCATAATCTATTTAGCAAGGCCACCACCTTCTCTGGGTGACAATTCACTGCCAAAATACCCTTCTCCATTTCTCATGCCTTGTCTGCCTCCTGGTTCTGAAATGAGAATTGCATTAATGCCAACAATTGGAGCATGTCTTTGCCCAGAGCTGGATCCATATCTTGGCATCAGTTGGAATGAAGGACATGGACAGAAATTTAGAGTGTGCCAAGCCAGAAGTGGGTGAACTGAGAGAACTTCTGCACTGGGGCTCAGGAAGGACAGACAAGTTCTCGCACACCACACCGCAAAAGAATTCATAGAGCAGCACACCTTACCGCAGCATTAAGAACCATGGAATATGCCCCCAGAAGCCTTAACACCTCACACAAATGAGTAAAAGCACCAGTGTGGACACAGCAACTTGAGAATGACTCAAGTACAGCATGCTATGTGGACATTCAGAGCTGGGCTAGGCTAACCCATGTGCTGATCATCTACTTTAGTTCTGCAATAAAGACATACCCTCTGAACTATGCATCTGATTGCTAAGCAATGGCCTGGGGATGCAAAAGGGCCATCGTTGTGCATAATTTTACAGAAATGTTTCATGATCTTCTGTGAAGGGGATGTTAGCTTACATGAGACAACATAACTTGAAACCACACTAGTTGTTTTTTGGGTGGATTAGGACTCAATTATCCACACAACAAGCTTCATGTGGACATGGTGGCTGTGAAATTCCTACCTAAGAAAAATACTCTCTGCTAAGAATCTCCCCCAACCCCAGTGCCCAGGGCTTTGATTCACATACTATATTGATGGAAGTCTGTGTGCCTGGCTACCTGTATAGGACACAATCATTCTCTAATGTCATCATTATAAAGCCAGGTAGATGCCTGCAGGTCCCTTTTCTCTACAAGGCTCTCAGCCTCACGCTGATTTCTCTGAACATTCCTCAGAATCTCAGGCAAAGAATCCAGCTTCCACTACTGCCAAACTGACCCTACAAGATGTAGAAAGCATCCACATCTAGCCATGGCTGCAGCGGGAGACTTTCTTCTTTGCCATGATCTTGGTCTAGAGAGAAGGCCCCCGATCCCTGTGGAAACAGACTACAATACAGAGTATACAATACAAATTGTCCAACGTTGAAGGAATATCCTCCAGTTGCCACTGAAAGCTCCCATTACTCTCATTGGTACTGGAGAGCTAGCCTGTCCTACAGCAGTAGAAGCTTTGAGTACGGGCAGTCCCACTGCAGAATACTTTTGTGATGGCTATTCAACAGACCATGAATCCAATTTCTCTCCTGTGGATTTCCACAGCCAGATGCAAAGGCTCTTTTCAGACCCACCACATTTCTCCTGAAAGGAGCTACTTCTGGAATACTCTTGGCCCCTGGGGTTCACTATTACAGTACCCTGCCTCCGAGACTACTCACAGGAGCCACAACACAATATACTTCCCAGTGCTCAACATCACCAATAAGGTAGCCATGGCTGTTCCCCTTACTAATTACCTTGCACATATCCCATAGCAAAGGTATGAGGAGGCACTTTTTCCTTACTTCCCTGTTAAATGTTACTGTAATCTAGACACAAGCCCTCTCCTTTCCCACTTGTCATCTCTTATGATCAATGAAGACACGTGTCTCTGAATGTACAGAGGTGGTATGTATACTGTATGAACTGGAATAAGGAGGCACCAGAACAGCACAGCGTGGCTTTAGACAGAGCAAGTGTAGAAGTGCACGAAGCAGAGATAGGCAATAAGCTCTGCACTCGGAGACCTTTGTTGGATCTGTGCTTACACAGCTGTATTGCCAAAAATTCGGTTACAGGTAAATATTCTCTTCTTAGGAACTACTACTTTCTATCTATCCAGTGCTTTGAGATCCGTCATGATCGTAACCATAGCACAGATTCTGCTTTTGCTCTCCTCTGTTGAGATCAGGGTGGATAAAAATCAATGATTTTTTTTAAAAAAATTAAAAAATCAGATTTTTTTTATTTAAATTGGATTTTTTTTGATAAAATGCTTTTTTAGGGAAAAAAACCTATCTAAAGATAGTTTTAATTAAGATACATTATAGATCAAAGATATCTCATCATGGAATAGGGATTATAATTCTAATTCTATAGTATGAGACAATATATTCATGTAATATTTAAGAAAAGTTTTGAAATGAGTTCCAATAGTTCATGGATTAGGGACCCAATTGCATAGGGTTCCAGAGGCTTCTGTATAGATTATTTAGGGTAATCTTTCTATCCACCCAATGGGACTCAGTGCTCAGTCTAGAAGATACCATCAGAGATGCTTAGTTTTGCAGTTCTCAAACTGTGGATTTCTGTCTCCAGAGATAACATGCTTGTTAACAGCAAAAATGCTTTTAAATAAATAAACAATATATCAAGGTGAGAAATAACAGACCTCAACCCTATTGTCTCTCTGCAAATTTGCATACACAGAGTCAATCCCTTACCTCTCTCTAAAAGCGCAAAGTTTCAAAAAGTTTAATTAATAGAAGACTGTTGGGGGCAGAATAGATTTGGACAAAGAGAAGAAGTCTGGAGATAAATGTGAAAAGGAGGGGACAGGTAGCAGAAACAAAAGTGAAACTGTTTGAGCAGCATATTCCAGAAGTCTTGAGGTCTTTCTGAACGTAGCCTTCATTGATTTGAGATCTACCACACCATTCTCTCACTAGAGGGAAAAACCTATAATGGCAGCAGGTTCTAAAAGAGACGCAGTTTGGGAATAAGAACCATTCAAGAAATATATGTTTGCTGCTGATGTTTTAAAGAAAGTCACACCAGTGAACTGGTGGAAGTCACTTAAGCATTTGGATTCAGAGACAGTTGAAATGATAATCTCACTTTTAACAGCAGTAGCTTCTTCGACTGGTGTAGAAAGAATATTCTCTTCCTTTGGACTAATTCATTCCAAACTGAGAAATAGTTTGGGATCTGAAAAAGCAGGAAAACTTGTTTTTCTTTTCCAGATTATGAACAAATAGGAAAATGAAGGTGAAGACGACTGAGTTAGCTACAGAAGCCAATATTTTAAGTTTCTCATGTTGACCTGGCTGACATAGTTGATTAAATTTTTGTTTTGTTTTTTAAATATTTCATTTAACTATTTTAGTTAAAAAACAATTTTAACAAAAATAAACCTGATTTTAAAAAACTTGAATGTTTAACTAAATTCAAAAATTCATATGCTTGTTTTGTTAAAATATTATATGTTTGGTGTTGAAGGAAAAATCCAGAATACATAACGTTGTTGTTTTAGTTAAATAAAACAATTTAAATGTCTGTCTGGTGATGTTCTCCTCCTAATACAGCATGGCAAGAAAATCCTCCAAATATTAATGATTAACCTGTTGAATTGGAGATAGTTCACCTCCCAATGACTTCATAAATATCTGCTTCAATTACCTTTGGTAAATGAAATAACCAAACAATCATTCATTTTCTGATATAGCTCTAAAACTAATCTGAAAAGTTTTCAAAATAAATCACTTAAAAAATGTACAGTATGTACCTTCTAAAAATGAAACCTACATCTATCTCTGAGTTGTGAAAAATACGTATTCAGGTTATAACAACCAACAAGAATGCACTTTTATGTAGAAATCCATGATTAAATCAAGTCTTCTTGACTAGTGATTTAAACCAAATCCACCCTGATTGAGATGGTAAGGTATGCATTGCTATTTCTGAATTTCACTCACCTTTGCTCCTCCCACTTCAGTGTAAAGCGAACTTGGCTGTAGACCTTGCTCCTGGCAATCTAACTAGGACAAATATCCAATCTGTGACATGCTGCAATGGTTCTTGGGGTACATAGGACTGTGAGTCACCTTGTTATCACCCTGCCTCCAGTATTAGGGAGTCTTGCTTGTGCTTAACTGGGTGTCAGCTCCCTGACCCCACCAGCCTGTTAGCACTCTCCTCTGGGCTATGCCAGTCCTTACTTTGCCTTGCAGGTTAACAATAGGTGCACCCCAGTCCACGAGTTCCTTTGAAGTATTCCCCTGTAGTGCCCAGCCCCTTATCCACTGATCACTCAGAGAAACACCAGGTCTGCTGTCCCCAGTGGAACAGTACCAGAGGTGAAAGTAAGCCGGTACGCCCCGGTACGGCGTACTGGTAAAAGCCGGTGCACCGTACTGGGGCAGCCCGGCTTCCCCAGGGGGCAATTTAGAGAGCCTGGGGCTCCCAGCAGTGATTGGAGCCCCAGGCCCTTTAAATTGCCTCCAGAGCCCCGCTGCTGGAGCCCTGGGGTAGCGGCTGCAGGGCTCCGGCAGCTATTTAAAGGGCCTGGGGCTCCCCTGCTTCTACCGCCCGAGCCCTTTAAATAGCCGCTGGAGCCCTGCCGCCGCTACTCCAGGGCTCTGGCAGCTATTTAAAGGACCAGGGCGGTAGAAGCAGGGGAGCCGCGGGCCCTTTAAATAGCTCCCAGAGCCCTCGGGTAGCGGGGGCTCCAGGGGCTATTTAAAGGGCCAGGGCTCCAGCTGCCTCTGCCGCCCTGGTCCTTTAAATAGCCGCTGGAGCCCCGCCGCTTCCCCAGGGCTCCAGCGGCTATTTAAAGGGCCAGGGCAGTAGAAGAGGGGAGCCCTGGGCCCTTTAAATAGCCCCGAGAACTCTGAGCTGCTGCTGCTACCCCGGTGGGGGGGGGCACTTACCTTACAGGGTGGGCTGGAGCTGGCTCTGACCCCCTCAACCCCGCCCCTTCCGCCCTAGGCCCCGCCCCTTCCGGGGGCCAGAGCTGGCCCCAGAGTATCAGTAAGTCACTCGACTTACTTTCACCCCTGAATAGTACACACCAGCTTGTATGATTCAACTCAGGATCAGTACCTTGCTTAATATCACAACACTTAGATGTATTTACAATGAAAAACAGAATAAATTTATTATCAAAGATTCACAATTCAAGTGATAATGAGGAAGAGTATTGGAAACAACTGGTTACACATAAAACAAAATCATAACATGCTTTCTAGAAACCAAACTTAACTGTCTAAAGAAGTTTATCTCACCCTCAAAAGTCCTCTGCAGCTTTTGAACAAGATTGGCTGAAATCTTGTTTTCACGTATAGAAACAAACTGCCTGTTCCTGAGTGCTGCTTCTCTGTTCACTCAGCATCTCTCCAATAACTTTATATATAAATGGGCATCCATTGTGTTAGCGTACAATGCTTAATTTACATCCGACAGAGTGACAGATAAATAAGCATCTCTTGTCTGACAGAAAACCCATTTCTTCCCTTCTCCTGGTGACTCATGCCTTGATACAGAATCTAAGAATATATTTTCCATATATACACATAGTTCCTTATACAGTATCTGTACATCTATTTCACAATGGTATTGATGACCAGTGTGACACTGGCTTTTATTTAAGACCTCACATGGCATTCCTTGGTGAACAGAATGTGCAGACCAGAATCAGGACATTCCTGTAATCCCCTTGCCAGCTGACATTAAGGGGTTCTTGGTCACACATGCTCAGTGCTCACTATTGGCATCTATAAAAGCAAGGGACACACTTGTTTCTCCCACTGCTGCTATTGGATCTTTGAAAGTAACCTTATTTCTTTACAACTTTCAAAGGCCACCTTCACTTTGTAGATCTGTCCCAAACAGTCATGGAAGAAGAATCAGCCTACCATGGCCCCATGACAAACTCCCCAAGGGAGACAATGCATCTCAGAACTGAGATCTTGTCAGACATCAACAGTGCAACAGAAAAGACTCCCCCAGCTCCCCAAGACACAGATTGTGTCACTGATGATGAATTCTCTGACATCCAAGAAGTCATCTCCAATCTCCATGTTCCAATTTGTTTCTCTAGGTACAGATTCTGATGTCCGTCTTATGTAAGAAGTTCAGGTGGTGAAAACTATGAAACCCCTTGACTCAAACCATAGCTCTACATGCTACAGTGATGCTGAATCAGTCATGCTAAGCTACGTCCGTCATTCTGAATAGTAGTGCAGTAGTTCCACTTCTTAACTAACTTGAAACAGACCTTGCACCCTCCATGAATGAACAGACACAAAGGCTCTTTTAAGGGCTACCACATAATCCTGCAAAGGAACTATGTCCATATTACCCCTCACTAATACACCCAGTACCCAAAGGAACTTTCCTGACCTTTGCGTTAACTTGTGTGTAGATAACTTGAGTTAACTCTGCAGGGAAGACACAGCCAATGAGACATGTGACATGAGACCTAATCCTCCGCCAACTATGGTTCAGACACCGTCCCTAACTCCTGTAGCCCAATCTAAACCTGTTTGTGTGTGCATGTGCGCGTGTGAGAGAGTGTGTGTAGAGGGTAAGGGAGGACTGGAAGCACCTGCTATAATTAAAATGAAATATAGGCAACAGTTTGGTTAGGAATTTAGTTTGTGGAAGCAATGTTTTCCCTTATGGAACACAGTATAAGGCAGATAAAACATTAGGTCTGGAGCTCACTGATTCTCCCAGCTGGTGTTATTGCTGCCAAGAATGCAGTCTTCAAGGACAGATGGGACAGTGAATATTCTCCTAAAGGTTTAGACAAAGACTCCATTAATTTGGTAACAGCTAGATCTATATAGTTGTTGGTAGGTTTACACACAGGAGGAAAGGTGTGAATCATTCCTTTCAGAAATCACTTAACTATAAGATGTATGAACAAAGAAGATACTTAGATGGAGACATAAGCTGATATGGACATCGGATGAACTTTGAGTAAACTTAAGACCAAGCCACACTTTAAAGATAAAATAAAATAATAAATAATAATAATACATAGCCCAGGATAGGAGAAACCGTAGCAGATGCTGAACCATCTGTTTCTGGACAGTCCTAATAAAAAACATCTTCCAGTTTATTGCATAAGTTTCCCTTGTAGATAGCCTGTGACTTTGCAAAAGAATATGCTGCTCCTTCTTAGTGCACTCATGGTCCAAATTGCTTAAGGTTTCCTGATTCATGCTGTCAGCTATGACAGGAATTCTAAAAGAGCCAGGACTCAAACTGGACTAGAAGGACAAGGTACGAGAAATGACATGCCCAGTCAGGCGTTATCCACAAACCTATTGTCCTGTTTTATCTTCTTAATTATTTTCAAAAATCAGAGATAAATGCATTGAATAACACATTGCTTTAGTCCAGCAGAAAAATATCACTTAGGGAACCAACACCTCTTCCTCATCTGGAGCAGAAGTGATGACAGTTGATGTTCACTTTTGTTGTAAATAAGTGAGCAGTATATCCATGAAAAAATGTTCCAACTTCTGCATGTATCACTTATTATTCACGTTGGACACTGATTCCACTGCACATCATCTGCAAGGACCTTTCCTGGAAAATGTACACCAACAGGAAATATCTGATAATGGATGAAGCACTTCCAGAATTGAACTGCTTCTTGACGTAACAGACTGCAATGAGCTTTCACCTGTTGTTTGATGTAATACATTTCAGTAATGTCATCTGTCAGAACCTGGATTATTTTCTAGCCAGTGTGCAGAAGAAAGGCTTTGAAAACCAGGTGAATTGCCCTTAACTACAGAATTTTATACACAGCCATGGCTTTTGCAAGCTCTCAAATTCTTTTTATAATCAGGTGATTGATTTAAGCACCCCATCCTATCCCTTGAGGCATATATTACAATTACTATCAAATGTTCTTAAGGATGAGCTGTTCTACCCTTTATAGTTCTTTCCATATGTGAGGGAATCCCTAATTTCCCAAGGAATGGTCACTGCAGACTAGATGTTGTCTAACTGAGGTAAGTAGAATATCCTTAACCCCTACTGCAGGGGCTTTGTCCTGAGTCTGGCAAACAAAGTGATTTAAATGTGCAAGAGACCATGAATCCTAGAATCCAAAAGAAAAATACCATTCTTTGTTATTTGTATTGCAGCAGTGTTAGAGGCCCCAACAAAAATTGGAACCTCACTGTGCTAGAAGCTATACAAACACAAGAAAAAGACTGTATTTGCCGTATGGAACTTCATTCTGTGTATTAATTAAACGGGATAGACTATCTCCATAAATCTGTCCTGTCATGAATATGCTATACCTGTCATGTAGTCAATGGTGGCTCTCATAAAAGATGTCTTTGGGGTT
This sequence comes from Chelonia mydas, assembly GCF_015237465.2. NCBI lineage: Eukaryota > Metazoa > Chordata > Testudines > Cheloniidae > Chelonia > Chelonia mydas. The sequence goes on from NC_057852.1 coordinate 54,958,163, forward strand.
GGCATACATGTTGATTTATCAGACCCACTAACTGAAACATATTTTAATAAGAGAGTATATTGTTTGCAGAGCAACATGTACTCCTTGGGCTGATTGGCGGTTTTTATCAGTCAGTCAGTCAGTCAAATATGGCTATGAATCCTCTGGTGCAAGTGGGCTTCCACTTCCAGCAGGCACTTGATGAAGATTCATAGTAGTCCAAAACGTTGCACTTTGTTCTAATAGTGGTCCTTTCCGATACAAAATCTTAGATACTTCCTCCATATTCCCCTGAAGGATGAGTGGAAATATGCATCTTTGAGTTTGAGAGCCCCAAACCAATCCTGTAATTCTAGGAGGGGATTATAGAAGCTGACATCTCTATCATGAGCTTGAATTTGCAGACTCACTTCAGTTTTCTTAAGTCCTTCATATTGGAACCGAACAGTAAATCTGATTGACACAACCAACGACTGCGACAGAATAACCCTCAGAATTTAACAATAATGCAGGCTCAACTAACTACCCTGCTGCTAACAAAACAAAAAGCTAATTGGAAAATGCAATTATGTGATTGTTGACAATAAGTTAATATGAATATGCTTGATGAAGGGAGGAGCAAAGGGTATTCCAACTATCTTGTCTGTGGCAGTTGGAAGGAACTGAAGGCAATGTAACTGAAGATTATTATATAAACTCACACTGCTTGGTCTGTTCCAGGGGGAGCATGTGTGCCGCTCCAGCAAGTATAGCTTTTCGGAGGGTTTTCACTTCAAAATCAAGGGCATTTGTTTGCCTCAGAAGCTGGCAATCTGTACAGATACTTGTTGGAGAAACATTGTTCTAAGTGACAGCAGCATGTTCCCCAAGAGTGCACTAAACACCAAGAAATCAATGAAGTAGTATGGAAGCCTTCAGAGTTAGATTATTTTGACACAGCTGAGTGGATAGGTAGAAATTCTAAAGTTACCAGTGTTTTAAGATAGGGACATCTTTTGTTCAAGTTTTAATAAACTTTTTTAAAGAGATTGGGAATTGTGTTTAGATAGCTGACTTAGCTGTCTGTCTGATATGTAACAGGGGAAGAGGGAGCAGAGGTTTAACTCAATGGCATCCTCTATTGGACACTGCCAAAGATACGATTTGACTAGCAAGTGGTCCTATGTTTCTACCATTTCTTATACTTTAAATTGGTATATCTCTCAAGCTGGTTTATATATTTGGAGGTCAAGCTCCCTTTTATCAGAATTAAATAGAATGCTGAAAACCCGAGATTTAGCATGTAAATATGTTCATTATCACTAAATGTAGTTCTCAAAGTGAGCAGAAACTCAGCTGATGAGTGCTTACTGGGGTTTTTTTACAGTAGAAAGGAGCTCCATTTGGTTCATTCACCATGAAACTTTGGAAAATTAAGTGTTTTAGAGGAAACAGTACTTTCCAGTTAACTCATAAATAGAAATCTGTATAATGTAAATTAATCCTTAATTGAGAAAACATTTACATTTAAATCTTCTGAGAGCAGAAGGATGAGGTTTTGCCCCAATGTCCTCATTGTTTAAATGGGTATATTGCTTATTTGCCTAACTCACTGAGATGTTGTGAACAGGTAAGGAACCATATAAGTGCTAAATATTATTAATTATATTACTAATTATTATTATTAAACCTATATTTTATTCTCAGCTCCACCATACTTCCTGTGTGAATCTGGGCAAATTGCTTAACCTCTCTGTGCCTCAGTTTTCCCCAGCCATTTTCATATCTACAGAACAGAACTGTGGTTTGTGTTTATTTAAAAATAAATAAAGGGGCACCCATTAGGAAGGCACTTGGGTACCTAAGATAAATAAAACCAATCCAGTTCCAATCAACACACCATAACAGACCCCTCTGTTTGGAAACCAGTTTCCTCAGAAGCCAATCTGCAGCAAGTCAGTACACTTACATTAACTGTAATACATTAAAGACTTTAAACATGTACTGACCTTGTAAGAAGGGTTTAGAATGAGGCTGATTGTTTGTAAAGCATGTTGAAGTTCACAAGTTGAGAAGGTACTATAGCATTGCAATTTGTCTTATTATATGGGATAACATTAATTTTTCACCAGTATGAAAGTTCACAAAATAACCATATTCTAACATGAAAATAAAAAAATCAAGAGGCAGTGTGGCCAAGTGGAATTGGGAGCGGCGGGGAGGGGGTGGAGGAGTAAGAGGAGGGGCGGGAGGGGACTCAGGAGACCTTGGTTTAATTTCTGGCTCTGCCACTGATTTATTTGGACAAATCATGTCCCTCCTTATGCCTCAGTTTCCCCATCTATAAAATGGGGATAATGATATTGACTTCCTTTGTAAAGTGCTTTGAGATCTAGATAACAAACACTAGATAAGAGCTAGATATTACCATTATTGGTAATAATGATTTGTCAGACAAATGTAACTCTTCAACTTTATGCATATCTATAAATATTTTAGAATGTGTATTATTCACACAATAGAAAAGAGCTGAAGGGCTAATAGACCAGTCACATTCGAAGTAGGTGAATATTGAAATACTCTACCTAGCTGATTGCTAAAAAGTGCCCTGGCTATTCACTCCCACATGCTTCAGATGTCTCACATACCGGTATGTTACATATCTTGGACCTGCTAGGATTTTATGTTGCTAATGGAAGTAGGACCTTTTTAGAGGCAGTACTTGCGAGACTTTGACGGTGCTGGTTAACACAAGGATTTCATTTGGGGTAGTACTGGCACGGCTAAGATGGAAATATATCAAAATGGTGATGGCCACTGTAGCTTTCTCTATATGATGGGGTAATGTGCTTTAGAGATGTGTTAGTTCTAAAACACACTAATGTGGTATGCATTAATTAGATTGTGTAGACCCTGATGGTTTGCACTAAAGCCCTAGTGTGCTTTAATATAGTATTCTTTCAAACAGCCCTACATGAAAGTCACCAGAATCTATTGAACCGATTAAGGTTCAATGTTAGTGTGCATTACCCACCATGTAGACAAGCCCTGTTTCAGAGGTAGGTCAGGTTGTCAAGGCACTTGGCTAGATTCATCCTAGCAGACCTAGGGAAGCTCACTGCACTCCAATGAGAATTTGACTGCCACCTCCATGGATGTTTCATGCTGGGAAAGTGCAGCTTTAGTACCCACAAAGAAATTCAGTGCTGGCTGCAGCGGGGTATTTGCAGGACTGATACCTCTACTCAGTTGAGTTTCTGGCAGCAACAAAAATTATTCATCAATGAATTTATACTGCCACATTGTAACGAGGGTGTGAGGCAGCATCTGAAGTAACAGAGTCTCAGACCTTTTAGGCCTTTAGAGATTACAGGTGAGAGCCTGTGCTGCATCTCTTAAATATACTTATGCTTTGGAACTGAGACACTGTTTGAAGTGGAAATGTGATTACAGTATTTTAATAAGCTTAATAATTAGTTTAATGTATTTATAATCCTGGACTTTAAGATCTGTGGGGCACAGCCCATGTTCTTGTATTTATTTGTATAATGACCAGCACAATGGGGACCTAAACCTGATTTGAGCCTCTGGGTTCTACTGAAGTATGAATATGAAATAATAAAGTAGATTTGAAAGGCACTGTGCAGTACAAAGGTGATAGGAGGACAATCTAATGGTATATTCCATTTGGGGGAAATGAAAGTTTGTCTTCCATTGTTAAAAAGTGGAGATCCAGGGAACGATGGCGTAAAGTCTGAGCTATTTATACAATACTCAGTGTGGTGATTTCCTGCTCTTACCAAATGTTTAATTCTAACTGAATGAGTAAGAAGTGCATTTTAGTACAACAGTGGAAAAGAAATGTACTGCTGTCAGAAACCGACCAGGAAGAATCAGCTGTGAAAACAGCTAAGAGACTGTTACGCAAGGCTGTTTCTTCTGGTTCATATCCCTTCTTAGCATTTTTAGCACATAGGAATACCACAGCACATGGATGCCAAAACAATCCAGCACAGGCACTGATGGAAAGAGGACCAAAACCCTGCTACCAATGAGGCGAGACATTTTGCAGCCAGAGGGATGGGAACTCCTCTGAGAGGAGATGGCCAACAATCAGAGGAAGTAGTACTAGAGTACAACAGGTCAGCCAAAGACCGACTGGGCCTGGAGATAGGCACTCCTGTGAGTCTCCATCCATTTGAGAGACACCAGAAGGAATGAACTAAAGGGGTTGTGAGTAGTGCAGTGGTACCAAGATCATACAAGATGATTATGCAAGAGGGACAAGTAAGCTGAAGGAACAGGAGACACCACAAGCCGGCAGACACCACACCGAGAGAAAGCCTACAGAGATATAGAGATCATCACAGAACGGAGAGATAGAGAACAATCTGGAGGCCAACTCCTCAGACAGATAGTTTGCTAGACTCGGAGACAGGTGACAGGAAGACAGAAAAAGGAGGCGTGGTTGCCTGTTGAGGAGATCAACTACCTCATAGACAATGGAGCCAGCTGAATCTGTGATAAAGGGAAGACTCCAACATAGGTATGTGCTATCAACCTCTGCCAAAGGCACATGCGGCGTGGGCCTGGGTGTCAATTATTTGTTTTTAATGTTTATATTAATATGTTTGTAAAATAGAATGGTGTTTCACAATTGGGGTCCTATGTAAATCCCGATTTCATGGAGGACATGAAAATCACAAAAATGCCCCCAAACTGCAATTTTTAAAATATTACCTTACAGTGCTGTGCACATGTCTATGTGGAAAACAGACTTCTGTGTGCAAACTTAGACAATGTCAAGGATGGAATGGATTACCAGCAAGCTTAGTCAGTTACAAAGAGGAAATGAATGTCACCTGCAAACTTAATCAGTATTCTGCAGATACACTGACTAAAGTTTGTCAATGAAATTCATTCCATTATTAAAATTGACTACGTTTGCTAGTTACATTCATTCTGTGCATATTTTGTAAAATTCAATACTTTTCCATTTACACTGTCATGAATTTTCTTTTAAAAAATAGTGATTTCCACAGGGCCCTAATCATGATCAATGGAACTGGAGTCCATATTCCATGCTGGGACTGTTATGAACAGGACACTTGGGGAACTGGAGAACAGGTGCAGTAACCTGGAAGCAACTCAACGACATGAGCAGAGCAGTGCACAGGGTTTAATAAAGTTTCTCTGTTCAACTCAAACTTTATTTAACTTCATGCTGCTTTAATGAAACAGGACCTGTAACTGTTATACTTGAAGCTCAAACTCTGTGGCAGGTGAGAGTGTTCACAATTGGATGGGGAGTCAGTGGTAGTGTATACTAGCCAAAAGTAGTTAGGAAGCCCTTGCCTTAAAGAAAGAAGACTAAGGGAAGAGGCACTATTTTTTACATTTGTCCATCCAAGTAATCTATGGATCCGATCTTGCCCTTGTTACTCAGGCCTACTGAGTTCAGTTGATACTGTTTAAGGATTTGGTTCATTATTTTTTCACCACAGGAACTCTCTGTTTCAGCACAAACTGTGGTGTGTAACTGAACAAATACACACGTGCATGCCCTTTGCAGAAGGGATTGGGAGCACATCCTGTGCTGTGCTCTGAGGCTGAAATGTGTAGAAAGGATACCTTTTAATGCTATTGATCCCAGCACAGCTTTCCTGCGCACAGCCCAAGAATGAGAATCGTGCCCACCTGCAACTATTTGCTCCTAATGAACAGAGGGTATATTTCCACTTGGGGTGAGGGGGTGCAATTCCAAGCTGGGGCTAGCTTTCATGGAGCTAGCATGCTAAAAATAGAATGTAGCAGTGGGACCAGGCTAGGCACCCAGAGCATTGACCCACTGCTGGATGGGCTAGCCACCCTCCTAGGCACATACTCAGAGTAGTTAGTCCCTCAGTTTGCAGTGCTGCAGCTACCATTTTTAGCTCTGACTCCATGAGAGTTAGCTCAAGTATGTCTCCTCCAGCTGGGAATCACACTCCCCAACCCCCCCCCCCGAGCTCCAAGTGTCCACTTCCCCTCAAGTTCATAAGGAGCACACTCTGCCTCAGGAAACCTCTGGTGTTATGTCACTTCAATTTCAAACCCAGGGGAGGGATAGCTCAGTGGGTTGAGCATTGGGTTGAGCGTTGGCCTGCTAAACCCAGGGTTTTGAGTTCAATCCTTGAGGGGGCCATTCTGTGTGACAGTTGTTTTGGGGGAAAGGGATAGCTCAGTGGTTTGAGCATTAGCCTGCTAAACCCAGGGTTGTGAGTTCAATCCTTGAGGGCCCTGCTTTGAGCAGGGGGTTGGACTAGATGACCTCCTGAGGTCTCTTCCACCCTGAGATTCTATGATTCTATGACAGCTGGGAAACAGGCACAGAGCAGCACAGTGATGTGTCCAAGGTCACACAGTGAGTCAGTGGCACATCTGGGAACAGAATCCTGGTCTTGTGTCTCCCCTGCGCTGACCGCTAGACCGAGTTCTCCTGGGGAAAAGAAAAAGCTCGAGCTACCTGGCTCCCGGTGGCTCTGTGCACGCATAAGGAGTTGGAGAGGGTGGAGCCCCCGGGGCAGGACCCAGCGGCGGTTAGGTGTGGGATGCAGGTTGGCCCCGTGCTGTTGCACTAAGATGCGTTGGGGTCCGGCTGGGCGTTTGTCTGGGCGGCTGGTGCAGCAGGAGCAGCCAGACTTGGTCTGTCTCCCCCGTGGTAATGTGGGGCGCTGGGGTCAAAAATCAGCAGGCTCCGGCTCTAGCCCAGACCGCTCTGCCCCACTGCAACTGCTGCCGCGGCACCCCGCAGCCAGCCTGAGCCCTCCCCTGCAGGGCGGCGGGCTCTCGCGCACGTCTACCCCGTCCCTGTCCCGTTCCCCCCCGCCCGTCCGCTTGCCCTGCGCGCGAGCGAGCGCGCGCCTTCCCCAGTGCCTCTCGGTGACGTGAAGGGGCGCGCGGTGGCAGCACCTCCCCGCGCGCTGCTTAAAAAGAAGAAAAGAGGGAGCGAAACATGAGAGCCGTAGTGAGCTGCAGCCACCGCCGGCCGCGGAGGAGGCATCATCCCAGCCAGGCGGCTGCTACTGTCCTACCTAGAGAACATCCTTTCTATGGGACAAGTGAACTGCTGCCGCCGCCGCCGCCTCCCACTGCAGCAAGGGTGGGGACCCTTGGCCCAGCTCTCACCACCAGGGCGCAACAGCACCAATTACTAAATCTCTGTCACTTGCACAACTTTAGCCCCACAACTCCTGAGCATCCTCCCACTAAGCCGGTTTTTGTCGGGGGTGGGGGGAGTTCTTTGCCCTTTAGATTTTTTTTTTTTGTTACCATCATCACTCTCCAGCCCTCCCCCCGTTTTGGGGCTGCTGATTTCCTGCTTTGAAGCGCAAAAAGAAAATCCATCGGGGAGGGGGGGGAGGTTTGGTTTGTTTTTTTCACTCACACGGTCCAAGGCATGATGCTGAAGATGCTCCCGTTTAAACTGCTGCTGGTGGCCGTGGTTCTGTGCTTCTTTGAGGGGGATGCCAAGTTTGGGGAGAGTGGTGCGAGGAGGAGAAAGTGCCTGAATGGTAACCCACCGAGGCGCCTGAAAAAGCGAGACAGGAGGATGATGTTCCTGGAGCCTGCGAGCGGAGGGGAGATGATGTGTCGTGGCTTGTACCCTCGCCTGTCCTGTTGCTCCAGGACTGACAGTCAGGGGCTGCTGCACATTGAGACTAAGGTAGGCACCACATGAGGCTTTTTGCATGGATGCAAACTCACTGCTAACCTGCTGGGTGGTGTCTGGTTTGATCTAGCAACATGGGTTTGACCCATTACTGTTTGGGAGGGTGGAGGGGTCTGATCTAATAAAATAGAAGCGTTAGAGCGATCCTGGTTTATTTCCTTGAGAGTTACATAGACCTCTCTCCAGAGCTGTTCATCTGAAGGGAGGCTTAGTCAGTTGGGAAGGTATTTTTAAAAGAAAGTTCTCTCCCTCTCACAAAGAAGGGTTTTTACAAATGTGCGAGTTTCCATGAGATCTTACAAGTCTTACTCATTCAGATCGTCCAGTCTTGCTCAAATCAGCAGCTCGGTGCACTGCTGCATGTTTATTGGCAGTGCCCCTTTCTCACGGAACATGGGATTCAGGTACAAGGACCCTGTGCTGAGGGGATGGTTTGAGAAGAAGAAAGACTTGAATGGCTTTTTTGGATTAAGTTTGTGCATTGGCAACAGTGAAACTGTGAATTAACTTGACGGTGGTTTCTGGTTTATTTTTCTGGGGGTAAAAAAGCCTGTACAATTTTCTCCACGTGTTTGGTCAGTAAAGGATTTGGATAGTAGATGGTGCTGGTGCATCAGAGCTTAGTGATCTCTAGTCAAGGCTCTTGTGTTACACACGATTACCTGTATCCGATGAAAGGGACTCCACTGTTATTGATTCTCACACAGGATGGCATGAGATATTTGCCTTTTCACACTATGTGACAATGCATATGCCTAATTTAAAATTGAGTTGCTTGAAAAGTATCTCATTGGAATTTTAAAATATTTAATTTATGCTTCCTTTAGTAGCTTAATTTCTATGTATTAATGTGTTTGTGATTTCTCTAAGTTGTCCAGATATAATTCTGCAGGATCTTATTGGATAAGCAGGGCAATGATATTAAGTGTGTACACAGAGATGGAAATTCCTGAATAATGTCATTAAGAATCACTGCACGTGAAATAAACAATCAGGTGTCTTCTCTTCCCCTCCACCCCCTTCACTTTCCCCTCCCCAGTTTAGGTTTAATTAAGAATTCCTCAGTTACAACACTGTAGTTGTCAAGGTCTGAGAGACTCTTGGAAAACTTGTGTTTCAGTCTTGCTGGCCCAAGCATAATAAAAAAAAAATACCCAGCCTGAATCGAATTTTTATGCTCAGTTCACGGTAGATTTCACTCCATTCTCATGTAAACAGCTTCTACGAATCAACATATGTGTCTGGGTGGTATCTCTCACTTTGTTTTGTAACAAAAAGCCATATTGCATCATTTAATTTGCTCAAGTCATGCAAATAGGAAAAAATCAATAGGACAAAAAGGGGTCGACTTATCCTCCTCCCCACTAAACTGCTGCCCACACACAGAGTCCTGTTGCTTATGGCAAAAGAATAACAACAACACCATTGTGTTTGTTAGTTGGTTCACTAATGGGTGAAACTGGAGAACATCATTCTCCTTCAGTCCCCAGCTCTGTCCAAATGTTCATGCCTTTTGAGGGAGCATTTGTCCTACCCCCCCTATTCCCAGATGAGTGAGAACAGTCTTACTGCAGGTTTTCAGCTGCAGCTCTCTCTTTATTCTTACCATATGCAGCAGTAGTTTGAGATTCAGGGCAGATATATTTCTTCATGATGTCCAGAGACAGTGTCATTAAGCTCCTGTGTGGTAATTCAATTAAAATACAAAATAACTACATTCAGATAACCTTAAGAGCCTAATTGAAGTGCACAAAAGTCAGACTCAGGACTGGAAAATATGTCCTTAAATCACCCTGTTTGTAATATATAGGTATTGCAGCACATATGTTACGTGAGATCACCCACTGTTTGGAGACCCCTGCAATAGTTGGTTTAATGTGGTGAATTAAAAATGGAGTTAAGACAATTTTGAATTTCCTAGTTATTGTGGGGTTTTGTCCCTTCGCGTTTTTTGAATATATCTTTTGTTTAATTTCTTTGTTTTGTAGATAGTAATAAACAAATCCTTGAAGTGTATGAAGTTTCAAAACAATATACCATAACATCTATTTCTAAGCATTAAAACTAACCTTATAAATATAGATTCATACTTTTTAGTGGATATTATTCCAAAAGGTTTTAAAACCACATTATTTATCCATTAAATGTCAGTGGTTACGGCTATCTTAAATCCGTTTTATCACGTAAATACATATTTAGACAATTTTCCAAAATACATGTCATTTATACTTGATAGAAGTAGTGACCATTCCACAAGAGACATTACAATATCATACAAAAAACTTGGAGGGAACTTTGTAAAAAGTGGGTTTTCAGCACTATATTACACAAGGGCTCCAAAAACTGAACAGGTCTATAATGTGATATAGAGTCATATTAATACACAGGATTGAGTGTCTATGACATTAATAGGAATCTGAACATTAGCTTTTTCTATAGCAATTTGAGCTCGCTCAGCAGGCATTTTCAATTTCAGATTAGCTTCTTGGTTAAGATGCTGTGTGTCAGCCCTGAGACATTTTATGATCAAATTATTGATCTGTCTTTATGATGACAACACTCCCAGTCCCTTAAGCACAGCAAAGCAGCAATAAAGGGCACTGCTTTATCAAACAGACAAAATTAGAATGTCTTTAGTAATATTTTTGCATAATGTGGCATTTAACTCTTTGTCTTCTAGCTTTCCAGAATATCCCCATTTTACCACTAGGTTCACTAAAGCCAGAATCAAATATTGTGACACCAGAGTTTTTGAAGGTTTGCGTATAGCCAGATAGGCACAGAAGCCCTCTCTACCTTGGATGGTTTCACAGCCAAGGCTGTCAAGGAATGGGTGAAAAGAAATTGTTTTCAAGTGTGCCCTTTTACAATCATTTGTTTGCTCTGGCTCTTTCACAAACAAAGGCTATTGTTGAACACATCCAACTAAACAAATAACTCATCTTGGGGTCCCTTTAACAGCTGCCTTGGTACAATGATCTATTTACATATTAGCCTAAAATTGAAACTGAACTCTTTAATGACATAATCCAGCACTATAGTACAGAAGAAACATATGTTCAACCCAACAGCTGAACAACCTTGTAGGCATATGATTTTTAGAAATAATTGCTTGTATACCAAATACAGTTTAATGAAACATCTTAATTCACTGCCATACATTTTTGCTGTTAACATCAAACCCACACTATTTTTTGTCAAATAAAATAAACACAGGGTGTGCAAAACAGAGTGCTATATTACATGTATAGAATTTCTGTGTCTTGTGGGTGTCTCTTTTCACTATTTTTGTTGTTGATAAACCAGTCTTGTAAGCTGTACTTTCCTGTATTCCAGTATTTATCTTACCTTTCTTCTACCAGTCTTACTTGCCTGTGGATAGAGATTAAAGGATGATCTTACAGATGTTGTAAATTAGTCAGCAGCAGGCATAATCATTATTAGGCATGCTGCAATAATGTTTGGAAGTTTTACATGATTTCCACAGCAAACCACTGCAAATTTGATGGTTTCACATATAACTTTTAAAAATTGATACAGGAAATTAGTTTGCATTTCTTTAAGAGACCAAAGATATGGTCAGTTTTAAAGGTAAAGGTCATTATTATATGTTCACTGAAAATACTGTGTTCTAAACAGTGTTTCAGCCTTGGGCTAAATCTGTTTAATTGACTTCAGTAAGGCTATTGATTTATTGAAACCAAAGCTAGAATGATGGCTCTATCTACCTTCAGATAGGTATTTCTACTGCAGACCTCACACAGAGTGAAGTTTTAACATCCTACTATGCTCAAATAGCATGAAACTTAACATAAAAATATTGTGCTTGATTTTCAGATAATTTATTGAGTCCCATTCCCTAATCTTTTGATTAGTTATTATATGACCAAGACACATTCCAAAAATTGAGAGATGGACTCAATTCCTCAAGGACTAAAAATCAAACCTCTCGTGGATGGCAGCTGGTCAGGAGGATTAGGATCCTTTTGTTTTAGCTTTAGCCATTAAAATGGAGGAAAACATTTTTTACTTGTATATTACTGAGCAATTAATGTATTTTCCACAAGGAAAAATAAATTAACTTTTGACTTTTTGTACCTTCCAATAGAACTATGGCAATATGCCTGCATCAGTTGTGGGGTTAATGAGGAAAACAAACTCAATATTTACCTCTCTGATTATTGACCTATGCTTCACCACATACCACTACCACCAACTGTATGCCAGAGCTTGAATGAGATTAGCTTAGAGATGAAGACAGATGATTCTAGTGGACAGAGGAAAGCACTTTGAAGAGTCTGCAAACATGGTGTAGTTTCCTTGGTGGTAAATACACACTCAAAATTGGGCAATTTAGTCCATAGATTAAGAGTGCTCCTGGATTCCTCACTGATGCTAAACTCTCACATGTCAGCATCCACAAGTTGTCTGACCTCTGTGGTTGGCTAGGAGACTCTGTTCCATCATGGTGAACAACGGCCTGGTCTTTGTCCCTTCCCATATGGACTACAGCAATGCAATATACCTAGGCATGAAGCCATCAGCCTGAAGGAAATTCCAACTGGTACAAAATGCGTACTCAGCAGCATGGGCTACCGTATGCACATAAGACCTCTCCTCCACTGGTTTGCTATAGAAGAAAATCAAGTTCAAGATCTTGGTTGTTATCTTCAAGGCCCTCAATGACCTGGGCCCAGCATATCTAAAAGGATCAACTAAAATTCTAGGATGGAGACCGTGGCTGACAACTCTGCTGGTCGGGCATCATGAAACTTTCTACCATAAGGGCAAAGCTCATCTGTGCAGGAAACTGAGCTTTCTTGGGGATTAGTCTGAGACTGGAATGAACAGGAGGAACTAAGGGCCAACACTAATCTCACCACCTTCTACTCCAAGTGCAAAGCGCGCTTCTTCAGCTTTGCCTTCTCTCATACAAACGCGTATCAGTGTGTACACTTAAAAAACAAAACAACCCCATACCAAAACAAAACACTACACTGCGCACACAATTATCTTATTACAGAAAGGACAAGAGAGAGAGCCAACTTCATGTGACAGATGTTAGTCATGTCACTTAATGCGCTGCTGGAAGGCACTCAGATACTATGATAATGATGGCAATATAAGAACTGTACAGAATAGACTATTTAGGGCCTGATCCTGCAGACTCAAACCAGAAAACTCTGAAATTAATGAGGATTCTACCAGAGAAGGCAGGCCAAGTACTGTTCTACTTACTGACATTAGTGGGTCCAATTGAAGCCAATGGGACTACTTTGAGCGACTGCTTGTTTTGGGGATCCTTTGGCAGCACATGGAAGGGTTGTATAGGACATGATTAATTTCATTTTCCTGAAGAGGGTCTGGCTTTGAAAAGTTTGAGAAATGCTTCCTTAATTAAAAAAATTTAAAAAAGTAGGTAGTCATATTCAGAATTAGGATTGCTGCTATTAATATTTTGTATGTGATTTTTAAAATGCCATATTATTGCTAATATTTTGTCTGCCAGATTTAAAATAATAAAAAAAGCACTCTCAGATACATGGGAGCAAAGTTATGTGATTCTTATCCAAAAATAAAGTGATGAGTTCAAAATTATATTACTGGCCTTAGGCATTCTGATGACTGATGAGCTGTCAAACAGCAATTATGCGTCAAATTGTGGGCCAAAAATCTCCATGCAAGTTAATTATTTGATTTACCTAGAGTAATTTAGCAAAATTACTGCATGTTTTCTGAAAGGAATTAATCAATGTTGTTACAATAGAATGAATCACCACAGAGTCCTTCACAGTGTGAAAAACAGTAATATCAAATCCACTCTGAGATCTGAGAACTTGCACGGTAGAAGCAAGATTGTATAAAATGTCTGTAGCATCACTTTTTAAAAAACAATTATATTAGAATTGTTTATAATTATGCTAAATCAGTAATAATGAGATGCTGTGCTTTATGTTCTGATAAGGCCTGATCCAGCTCACAATGGCTGCAGTGAATGCTGGATTGAGCCATAATGTAATTTTGGGTTGAGAGATCAGAAAGCAAACCCTTAGTACCATGTGGTTTACAATAAGTTATGAAGTGCATAATATTACAGACAAATAGTGAAGAATGTGCTGTTTTCCGTTAACATTTATTTTTCATGATATGCCGACATTGCACTCCCCAAGCTCTTGTGTTTACTTATACAAATTATACAGCATGGTGTAGTGCTTAAGTAAGTATTATGCATAATATATTGACTTTCAGGACAAAGTTAAAATTGAATAATAGGACAGACTGTATGTTAAGGAAAATTTCATATTTTCTATTTCTTATAAACAGAAATTACTGACAATCTAAGGCTTTTTCTACCAACAGTTTACATTGGCATATGCATGAATATAATTGCATTGAAAAGCAGAAAATTCAGAGGAACCCCTTTGAGAATTCAACCAAAGGAGGTTCATTAGTAGGCTCACAGTACAATCCAAAGCCTGCATATTTTATAAATACCTGGAGATTGTTTTTCTAATGTGTTCTGACTTTAGAAATTTAGTTTTAAATCTTTAGGTAACTCTTAATCTGAGCCTCTTATGCATGTAATTTAGACTTGGAAGTTGTATTTTTCAGCATCACCTATAAGAGAAGTGGACCTAGGGCCTGTTCCTGCAGCCCTTGCTTATGCCAGTAATCCTTATTTATGTGAGTATTCCCACTGATCAAGAATTACTCACACAATTAAGAATTTGCAGGCTTGATTAGTGAGAGTAAATTAATTTGCATTTGGAAAGAGAAACACTTGCTAGTACTCTAAAATCTGAGGATTTATTGCATGTGATTCTCTTTCATAGTAATAATTTTGCACTTAGCATGGTGACTTAAAATATGGCACTTTTACTGATTCATAACTGTACTGGTTACATTAGCATGATTTACTTACATTATTTCAAAGAATCTTTTTGTATAAGACAGGGAAGTAGGTCATGTGTTTATTTGTCTCTGGTTTGTGGCTTGCAGATATTTTCTGTTACCAACAACACAGAATGTGTGAAGCTACTGGAAGAAATCAAATGTGCACACTGCTCACCACATGCTCAGAATCTATTCCATTCACCTGAGAAAGGGGAAGCATCTGAAAGAGAACTAGCTCTTCCCTTCCTGTGCAAAGACTATTGTAAAGAATTCTATTATACTTGCAGAGGTCAAATACCAGGTAAAAACTATAGCAAAATAATAGACTAAAAAAAGATGTCTAAATTTAAATGCTCTCTATTGCTTAAGAGATATTGGATCAGATCCTGCAGTCCTCCATTGGGAAACCCCCAGAGACATTAAGGAGTGTAGAGTCAGGACCATGAAGGTAGATCTTTCCTATTCAAGTGAATATTTGGGTTTTTTCTTCCCAGCCTCCTCTTGAATTTCTAGAAAAACCAGTGATATATGTTATAACTTTTCAAATCACCCGAATAAGTTATTCTCTGTATTGAAATTTCACTTTGTTCACGCAAAGCATAAAAACAATTAGCCAACCATAAAAAAGCTCTTCTAACTGATACGCTTTTAAAAAGTGAAAGAAAAGAAGCTGTAGTATAGTGTAGGTAGTATAAAGATGTTGAATATTTAAGGTGTCCTTTCCTGGTTTGGTAATCGCATACATTCTTGTTTTTAAACATATGCACCAGAATCAATGCCCACTGAAATCAGTGGGAGTCTTTCTACCGACTTCAGTGCCCTTTGAATCAGTTCCATTGATGCTGTTAACAACATGGGACCAAATTCCACCCTTAACTGACGCTGAAGGGTCCTGCCATAGTCACGTGGTTTACCTTGGCATAACCAAAAGCTGAATTTGGCCCATGGTGCCTGTAGCCATCACACAAATGTCTCTTATCACCTTTACACAAGATTGCCAAAATGCCCTGCAAAGGTAGTTGCATTTTTAAAAAGTTAAAATATTGTCTTAAAAGATTATGTTAAACAACATCATCAGTAATTACAGGACTAAAACATTTATATAATTATGATTGCCCTTTCTTCAACTGTTCCTCTCTCCTTATCCAAACACTGTTGGCACCACAGAAAAAAGTTGAACTAGTGGGATTTTTTTGAGTAGTGAAATTTAAAAGAAAATAATGTAGTTCTGAGTTAGGTAAGATCATGAAAAACTTGCGAATAATCATTTATAACATGAACAGTTCTGTAAAACTGAGCTGTGTAATAGGTATGGCTTTAAGTGGGCAATGCTTTTATTGCTTAGGTACAGTATGTACTTTGTTTTCTTTGAACTCACAGGGATGCAGGACTTTTCTGTAGTGTTCTCTTATTGACTTGCAAAAACATTTTGAATAGAGTTGCTTTTTCCCTTTGGTGTGGTTTAACATGTATCTAAACCCATTCAAATATGAAAATATTATTATTGTCTTTATAAACTACAGAGATGTTTCTAAGGCTTTCTTAAACCAGCTGTTTCTTGCTCTTTATCACATTCCCCAGAGCAAAGCAGAATAGATCATAGTTGCCAAGACTGCCTGCCGAGCAGAGATAACAGAGTAGATATTGTAAACGTTTGGCCCATCCTGGAAGCCACCACAAAGAGTGTTTTTTTAAATACAAGTTTGTAACTAACCCAAATGATGAGTATATTCTGCTGAACATTTACATCATCTTTTCATTAGAGTCTAAGTTTCCGAGAAAAATGCTCTATAGGGAACAAAAGTTAAGGAGGGAGGAGGGGGCAGAGAGGGAATGGGCTGAGCAGCACAGGAGCTACACAGCCTCAGGATCCTCACTCCCCAGATCAACATATGTGGTGATGAATGACAAATTTATTTTTCTACAAAGTTTGTGTATATGTAAAACTGCTGAAGTGCATCAAGATGTCAAGTGCTTTTTGTGACCACCCAGGTTGCCTTGAAAGATAACCAGATGAAAGCATAACTTTAGCACTGGACAGAGCACTGTGCTTTGCAGGAAAGAGCTTACAAGCTAGCTAGAATAGGAGTTTTCCTACATCAATCAGATGCTAATAATCTTTCTAAATACTTGTTCTGAGAGTGGGCTGCACTAACAGAAAGTCGTTGCATACTTATGTCGGACAGGGTTAATTGATTTGTTTGGCAGAGTGGTCATTGGCACATGTATTAATATTTCATGAAGGTATTGAGATTCAGGTCACACTTTGGGGGAAAGTGACCTATAGAATTCTAGAGTGTCCCTCAAAATATACATGTACATTTAAAAGCAAATTCATAGTTCATTTGAGTTTTATAATCCATGTATGAGATCCGTTTCCGCCACTTGAAAGTTTTACAAACTTGACAAGTATTGAAAAGACAAACAAAAAGAACCCACAACCTATGTTTCATTATTTAGATTGCTTGACATGAACTGCAAAGAACAGGTTCGTGTGAGGCAATGTGGCTTGGAGGACCGTGCACAGGGCTGGGAGGTAAACCGGTCTGAGTTCTAAACATGGCTCTGCCAGTGACTCAGTGTTTGGCACATAGCACATCATTTAATTTCTCTCCCTCAGTTTCTCCATCTGTGCAGTGGGAATAATACCCAGCTACATCACAGGGGAATTACAAGGAGTAGTTAGTGATGGCAAAAGTGCTTTTACTCCATAAAGTGATATAGGAAGGTTACGTATTTTATTGACAAGAGCTGGTGAGCAATTTTTGGTTGAAATGAAATTTCAACTTCGGAAAAAAACTATTTCTTTTTGTTAAATTGTAGTTTCATTTTCAGACCAGCTCTATTACTGACTAGCATCAGAAATCCATCCAGTTCTCTCTCCATCTGCAAGTCAAAAATATTAGTAGGTACTTAGCCTTATGGGACTGATTCATTCAGAGAGTGGCTCCACAACTGCTCCATGGCCTGGGGAGAGGATTCTTTTCCATTCGTCCACAATGTATCCTCAGGTTTCAGAGTAGCAGCCGTGTTAGTCTGTATCTGTAAAAAGAAAACGAGTACCTGTGGCACCTTAGAGACTAACCAATTTATTAAAGCATAAGCTTTCGTAGCTGTAGCTCACGAAAGCTTATGCTTTAATAAATTGGTTAGTCTCTAAGGTGCCACAGGTACTCCTTTTCTTTTTAATGTATCTTCAGTGCCCAAATCCAGTAGCCAAGCTGAAGATTTGCTACAAATAAGGGGCCTACACCCCTTCTTTGAATTAGAAATCACATTTTTCTTCACTTTTGAAGCACCAAATGCTATCATGGAAGCAAACTGACATTAGCTGGGGTTAAACAGCTTACCTGTCCCCTTGTGCCCATTATTCTTGTTTTTAACAGAAACTGGTTGAGGTGATTGTGTGCACATCCAGTTCCAGATGTTACCAAAGTCAGAATCTAGATGTGGATTTTTAACCAAGTGGCATTCAAACCAAAATGGTAGAAATGGAGAATAACCACTCCCTGCACTGCAATTCCAGAAGTACTTCCACAGTTATTTGTTATTAGCCGAAAAATGTCCAGTGTGGAGGCTGCAACAGTTCCACACTGCTGCTGGGTGTATGCAGACCCATTACCATACACCTGAAAAATCCACTGGGATTAAGTTGTGTGACCACCTGGCCTGGTAGTCTCCAAAGGTTTCAGCAGGGGGAGTATCTGGCTGGAGTCACCTCAGGAACATAGCTAAGAGTTGAGGAGAGTGAGGTGAGCATATTTTTTGTCAACAATTTCAGATGTGACGCTAGAAAGCTGTTCATTTATACCCCCCAAAAACTTTTCAAAACCCATCATCATAGAACAAAGAAACGACTAAGGGAAGTATTGTTCTGTTTCCTTGTGATTAAAAATATATATATTCTCTATCTCAATGAAGTTAGCAGGAATAAAGTCATTAGGTTAGATACCCAGGTGGCATAAATCAATGTAGCTCCATTTAATTCAGTGGGCTAGCCGTTCATCCTGTGCACAGCTCAAGAAAGAGGTGAGTGGCGTGTCTTCTGGACTTGACCTGTTCCAGGCATGGTACAGGCCCAGGATAAGTTAGAGCAGTCCAGGGGCTGCTTTAATTTACAGCAGGCTCCCCATGATTGTGGTGGGTAAAGGCTGGGGCCCAGATCAGAACCTGACTCAATCAGTCCACTGAAGACTCCTCTTTAAAGTTATAGAAAGAGAGAGGAGGCATCACTGAACAAGATGCCAAAGGAAAAGTTTGAGATGTAGGAGTAACCAGAAAATGATGGAGGTTACAAAAGCTGAGGAAGAATAAGATATCAAGAAGAAGAGCATGGTCAATCAGTTGAAAAGCAGCAAAGAAGTTAGGTTGATAATAGTTGGAGATATAGTAGAAGATTTGGTCAGGAAGATGATATGATGGTGAAAGCTGTTTCAGTGGAGGGAGAAACCAGATTAAAAGAGTCTAGAAGGGAGATGAAGAAGAGGAATTCCAGACAGCACTTGTAGACAGTACGTTCAGTGAGCTTGGAAATGAATGGGAGAAGAGAGAATGTAGTTGGAGAAGTAAGTGGGGTCAAGGATGATTTTTTTTTTATGAAGGGGAAATTAGAGCATACGTTTAGTGTGAAGGGAATGAACCAGTGGAGAATGTGGGATTGAGGGAAAACATTAAGAAAAGGAGAGTGGGGAGTAGGGAGATCAGGATGGGAAGCAGGGAAGAGGTTGCTGGGGCAGCTGGAGTGGTTAGAGGAGGAGAGCAAACAAGAAATCTCAGTTTTGGTGATGAGGGGGAGTAGAGAGGGTGATTTGGAGGAGGAGTTAGAGGGAGAAGAAGGGAGGTCCCATCAGATCTTGTAGATTAAAAAAAATCAGTGATACCCTGACCTTAGTGAGGTTGGAGCAATGGAAAGGTTTAAGGAGGGAAGCAAAGTTGCAAGAGAGGCAGCTCTGGTTGCAACTTTGCAATGGCAGAATTGAATGAGAATGCAGAAGTGGTGCTTCTTGAATAGTGAGGTAGAAGAGCTGTAGGAGGAAAGAATAAATTTGTAGTGGTAGAAGTCAGCATGGTTGTGGGACTGCCATCCATGATGCTCAGCTGGATGAGTTCAGGAGCAGAGGAAGTTGTTAGTGAGTGAAGCCAAGGCTGAGGGTTGGCTGGGTGACCTTGCAATAGGAAAGAGGGTAGAAGGAGTCAAGGGTGATGGAAAACGTAGTGAGATAGGGATGAAGGGTGGGATTGGGGGGAGGAGGGAAATAGTTTCTGAACCTGGAAGCTCCAACCTTTCCTGGCAAGTTTTGGATCCAGACTGGATCGCAAATCCACATGATGGGTTTAGATCTAGATTTCCTGACCTGAACAATCCTCAACTTCAGGGATATACAGACTGGGACCTTGAGATCAGATTCCTCTCTCTTTTTACCATTCATTTTTCAAATATAAAGAAATATAATGTCTGCAGGATCCTAGCAAAACAGGAGAAACTTAGAATGAGCAGAGAAAATTCATCACCACCTGTAAGGGTCTTTAAAAACATAGCAATACATACAGAAATTCAGAGGGTCACACTTTACAGCCCTTAGGCATAAACCCCAGAGAAGTCAGTAGCAGCTGTGCTTTACTAAGGATAGAGTAAAAACTGCAGGATTTTGACCCCTTATCTAATGTAAATATTTCTTTATTGAGACAGTTTTCATATCTGATCTAGTATATGTAATATATGGCAGCAAAAATTTGTAAGTAATGCTTTCTTATTACATGGCAGAATAAAACCTAAGGGCCAAGTTCTGCCTTTTTTATGCATGTGCCAGACTCCCATTGAAGTCAATGGGAATTGCACAGACATCCAAAGATAAATTGACCTTAATTGGATGGAACATATACAGGGTGGGATTTTGAAAAGTGCTCAGAAGCTGGCCTAACTCCATTAATTTCCATGGAGGCAGTTAGACCAACTCTGAGCATTTTTCGAAATACTACCCCATTGTGCACAATTGGAGTTGTCCTTATAGAGACACCATCTCTTTTTGACAACTTAGCAAGTTCATCCATTGACACTGTAGCATTTCAGAGTTCAGTTCAAACCCCCGTTTTTAAAAACAGAGTTATAGAATATGAAAAAGGAATGGGCTTATTGAATGGCAAAAACAAGTTCAGTACATTTCATACTTGCTTACATGCTGAAATACTTCATGATACAAATAGCCACAGGCATAAAGTCAATCACTTTATGTATAAGTAAAGAACATTCCATATGGCATAGGTTAAATGAGTTTGCATCTGACTGTTATTAGAAATGAACATACACTGGCTAAACAGTGTGATCTACACATACTCCCATTTATTCTTATTGAAGACAAAATTTCAGAACAAAGAAATGTGTCCTTAATAAAAATGGCATATTGAGCATGTAGTAATTCTACAGCTCCAAATGTCCATTGCACTTAGCTTGACTGTCGATTGTA
The DNA here is from genome assembly GCF_015237465.2 of Chelonia mydas. Lineage (NCBI taxonomy): Eukaryota > Metazoa > Chordata > Testudines > Cheloniidae > Chelonia > Chelonia mydas. The sequence goes on from NC_057852.1 coordinate 54,979,190, forward strand.
TGTAGAGAAAGAAATTACTAAGGGCTCGGTCATGCCCTCTGATGTCAAATAATTCAACATCAAGATTCTGGATTGTTTTGGGGTCTAGCTTGACAAATACAGAGCCTTGGAATACTGTTCCATGGTTATGTCACAATTAATCTTCACTTATTCCATATGAAAATTCTGTATCTTTTTTCTCATGCATTTCTTGTGCTAGTTCCTATAAATTAGAAACAGCCACTAGCTGCTGATATTTGCTGAATCTCCAAATTCATGCCAATGAAACCTTCATGCCACAACACACAATCACGTGTTCCAAATTTTATTTTCTATAACCCAAAGGCAGAATTTGGCCCATTATTTGGAATGACCTGGATATTTATTTATTAAAGGAGGATGCATATGAAAAGAATACATGATTGTGAGTTGAAGTCCAAAAGTTTTATTGACATAAATTTGGGATAACTGCATTACTTACAAGTGGTGAAGTTATATGAGAGTCATGCTGATGATCCCAACTGAGTGCCAATAAAACTTTTATCCTATATACTGAATCATTATTAATTCTGTATATACCATGGCCCATATCCTGACTCATGCAAAGTCTCCTTTTGCATTGCTCTGGCAGTGCAAAGGGAACTTAAAGATGTTCTAAACCAGACTACCTTGCTGATTTCATTCGAAACCCCACATGCTATATATAATGGGCTAAATTCTGCCTTCTGATGTACACATGAGCTTTGATAAAGAGGATTAAAAATGGGTGAAACTTACTAGAAATAGGTCTATGGGCAGAAAGTAATAGTCTTGCTGTTAACTGGAATATATTAAAAAGTCAACAGCAGCACTGTTCTTCCTCATAGATCTCATTTCTTTTCTTTTTTTCTTTTTGGTTTTCAGACTCCTTCTTTAAATAACCCCAAACCTAAAGAACTCCTTTCAGCTAAAGACAGTTTACAGAACCCATGCACACTTGCTTTAGATAGGCTACAGTATAGCTACAGAGCAGGATGCGGCACTCCCTCTTCTTAGGCCCTGGAGAGTAAAGAACTAGTCTGTGACATTGAACCTCAGGTTCTCCCATGGTAGTGCAGAGTACTCACCACAGAGTTGTAAGGACATCTGAATATAAATTAAGTTCTGTTTTATCCTTAGTCCTCTCTTTTTGAGACTACTGCTCATGCACCAGTTATACTGCCTGTCTTTTGGTGCCAATGCTTCATGAAGTTTTTAAGATATTGATATGAAGTTTTTACACCCTTTTATAAATCAATGGAAAGTACCATCAAGTATTTCAATGGCAGTTAGCAGCATAAAAACAAAATGAAAACCAATACTCTGTAATATAATGTTAAAATAATAATGCTAAGCGTCAGCTATAAACCAAAACAGCAAGAAAAAGTTAAGTTAAGGCTGCAATAGCTTGAGCTTTACAACACATTGTCCTTTATTAGTGGGGTCTGCTGATGTCAACAGGTGCATGGCCACCTTAACTCTGAATTTTCTCTCATGTTTTTATGACTGACCCTTAGTATTATTTTAACATCGTTGTTTTTTTCCTGTTTAATCACATTGCAAATAATGGGTGATAGAAATAGAGAAGAGTAAGCCACAAAATTACTCCATCTTACTCCGTATTACTCCATCTATCTGTGTTTAAAGACAGAACTTTGTTTAAAGTGCTTATTTTTCCACTCAGAATATAACCCATTTGAACATTAGGTTGAAGGCACAAAACCTGCAGGCTTGGCAATACACTAAACACTTTTATGCTCTTTTACATTTTTAAGGGTTTCTCCAAACTACAGCTGATGAGTTTTGCTTTTACTATGCAAGAAAAGATGGTGGCTTGTGCTTTCCAGATTTTCCAAGAAAACAAGTGCGAGGCCCAGCTTCTAACTATTTGGACCAGATGGAAGAATATGACAAAGTGGAAGAGCTCAGCAGGTTCATAAAGATAAATGCTGTTTAATCTAAAAAAACTGACAAATCTTTGTGGTTTTCACAGTGAATCAGCTCAGTCTGTGCTTATGCTCAGCAGCTGTGTCCTCCAGATGTTATTTTCTTCTGCTGCTGTTTAAGTGTCTTTTTTTTAATCACATTAGCTTAGATACTTTTAATATGTAGGTTACTAACAGAGTATTATGAGCCAAGCGTCTCTGTGATTCATATGTACTTCATGTGTGTCATTTTGATCTGAAATTTATTACTAATAGTTTACAGCAGTATGGAAGTTCTCTCTACAATAATTTATTAGCAAATCTGTTTTTATGCATATGGCATTTTTTTCTCCTGTACATTTTCCACTATTGTGAATAAATTGGATTATGTTATTTCAGTACACTTCTCCAAAATAAGGAAAATTTTATCAAATTCTGAAGTCTTTGGGATTTGCAGTGCTTACTTTAGGAGAGAATTTGACTATAAAAAATTCACTTTCCTCTCTGTGAATTTTGCTCTCCCTCCCCGCCTCTCAGATATCAGGCTACTTTACTTTAACTCTCAGCTATATAAAGCCAAATTTTGCTCTTGGCTGTACACAGGTTACTCTCATTGACTTCAGTAGGAGGGGCCACAGTGCATCTGAGGACAAAATTTGGCGTTTATAATTATCCTTGTAATACCACTTTTGGAACCTTGTATTGTAGTTCTCAGGGGCAATGTTATGTGAAGGTTCTGTGAACTGTATCTTTTGCAAAATAATAATAATAAAAAAAGTCTCACTGTTTTTCTCCGATTTCTTTAGAAAGCACAAGCACAACTGCTTCTGTATTCAGGAGGTTGTGAGTGGTTTGAGGCAGCCTGTTGGTGCAGTGCACTGTGGGGATGCATCACATCGTCTCTTTATCCTTGAGAAGGAAGGATATGTGAAGATTTTCACTCCTGAAGGGGACATAATTAAGGAACCGTTTTTGGACATACACAAGCTTGTTCAAAGTGGCATAAAGGTTGGAATTCTTTTTTATTTCTCTCTCATCTGCTTATATTTTAATCTAATTATTTGTTACCCTCCCTGTATGTGCTTTTCATTTAAAATCAAAATCATGGCGAGCAACAGCAATTTTTTTCAGGAAAATATTTTAATTTAAAGAAAAAGTATTCTAAATAGAAGATAAGGAGCAAATATGAAATATAGTAGAGTTCCAACTGATAAGGAAAGGGAGCATAATGAAGGAGTCTGCTTTCCTTGGTTAAGTAAAGGGAAAAGACTGATTATAAGAACTGTATTCATATTTTTCTCTGTGCTTTTAATTGTTTCCTCCCCTTGAATGTACAGGAGGATGTACAGCACCTGGATCACAAAGTTATCTCCACATTTACATCATTTAGGCCTGATTATGCTACTGCTGAAGTTTGCCAAACTTTGGCATTGACTTCAGTGGGAGCAGGCTTGAGCCATTTAAGGAATTATCCCACTTGAATCTTTTGGTATTACCAGTGGTTATTGTAGAAGCATACAGAAGGGGGAGCTCTCACCACACCATCCAAGAAGGAGGGGGAGCTACCCTGTGTTTTTTTTAGCACAGGGGGAGCTGTGCTTCCCCTCCCCATTTCTTCAATCCCTGAGAACTACAAAAACTGCCCATTGTCTGTGGTATAATCTAAAATGTGCAGCACACAACCTGTACCCTAAAAATGTTATTGCACCTCTAAACGTATGCCTATATATTAGTGAATTTTTCTAGTGCTGATCAAGCACAAAGACTACTATTGACTTTAATGGGAGCTGGAATAGAGCCCTGATGATTGGGCAATGATGTGACATTATTATTCCTGGAGATGTTGGTTTTCAAGGCAGTACTTCTAGATATGACAATAAAATCGTGGGATTAGTAAACTTAAGGGAATCCAAAGGCTACAAAGTGATATTTTAGTCAGAACCCATCTATATTTTATTCCAATATTTACTTATGTAAATGTTTATACTGATAACTCAGCTGAAATCCTACTATGTGATATGTAAAATTGGAATTAAGCTTTAGAATCAGGCTGTGCATCAAAGAACTGCAATCTAACTTCATAAAAAGCCTCCTTACCTGAAATAATTCATGGACTTGCTTTGGTGAAATGAAAAAAAAAAAATAATGAAAATGAGCTATGTTGATCTAAAGTATTTATTACACGATAAATAGGCTTTTTGTGCATCAGATACAATGCCAACAGGACAGTTTCAGATAGACCTTTCTGAGACGGTGTTTGGATAATTTTGGGTTTGTTTTGAAACAGAGGAATAAATGCAAAATACAGTAGTTTCTTTTAAAAAAAGAACTAATTTCTATGATTTTATGATTTATTGACCATTGCCTTTGTGCCTATGTGGATTGCCTTCAGCTACTGAGCTCCAAGACAAAAAAGAAGAAAAAAAAAGAAAAAATACACAACAAATATAAAAGGAGCATGTTCTAGTATAATGTGGTGTTCTCAGTGTCTCTACATCATGGTGATGGGCATAATATTAAGGCCTAGTTACTATTATCAGAAATATACTAGACCGGGGTGGCCAACCTGAGCCTGAGAAGGAGCCAGAATTTACCAATGTACATTGCCAAAGAGCCACAGTGATACGTCAGCAGCCACCCAGCAGCTCCCCCAATCCACTCACAGTGCCTCTCACCCACCAGCAGCCCCGCCAATCAGCGCCTCCCCCTCCCTCCCCGCACCTCCTGATCAGCTGTTTTGTGGGGTGCAGGAGGCTCTGGGGGGAGGGGGAGGAGAGAGGAGGCAGGGCCTGTGGCAAAGCCAGGGGTTGAGCAGTGAGCACGCCCCGGCACATTGGAAAGTTGGCACCTGTAGCTCCAGCCCCGGAGTCGGTGCCTATACAAGGAGCTGCATATTAACTTCTGAAAAGGTGCTGTGGCTCCAGAGCCACAGATTGGCCACCCCTTTACTAGACAAAAGCACCACAATTTTCAAAATTGGGGTAGTCTCCCCGGGTCTATATTGAAGCACCCAAATAAGTGGCTTGATTTTCAAGGTGTGCCGAGCACCCAGCAGCTCCCACTAAAATTAATGGAAGTTGCTAAGTGTTCAGCACTTGGAAAATTAGCCCACTTATTTAGGCATATAAATTCAGATTTAGAGACACTAACTTTAGGCTCCTGTTATTTCAAATCTTGGCAAAGTGTTTATAAGTATGAGTTTGGGATGGCTGCATTATTGATGAGTGGTGAGGTAAACACATGTGAGGCAGTCAAATGTACATGATAACTGCAATTTATGACATGGTTCTGCAGTTTATCACATGGATATCACCAAACCATGTGTTGTGAATACTCACACAAGCACTCCTATACATCTCTTTTCACATACATACTGTATACACACACATACTTCACTTGGTTCACACAGTTCACACCCTCTCAAGCAAAGTTGTTACTGGGAATTATAGCAAATCATTATGGGCCTGCATGTGTTTGCATGTGTTTGCATATGTCCTAGAAATACTGCAGCAGTTAGTTGTTGTCTAATGTCGAGACATCTTTAATAAGCTAAATTAAAGGTTTTTAAAAAGGTAAGCAATGAATAGCCAATTCTAAAGCACAAACCCAGACTTAGCTCTTTGTGCCTACATATTGCACACAATGGAACAAATTCTCCTCTTGGTTAATACTAGTACAACTCAATTAATGTCAATGAAAAGCAGAATTTGCCCAAATAAGTACTTTAGTCCACTATTTAGCCAGTGCAAATCAGACCATTAAATAATTTCAGTTAATTCCTAGATGATTTACACCTATGGCTTTCCGGAGAGCACGGTGTTAAAAAAAAAATTGTTAGTGTGATATATTAGGTATGAATCACCCTTTTGTCAAGAATCCTCTCCCCCCGGCCTGTCCAACCTTTCCATAGTCCTGACTGACTCATTCCATTTGACCAATCTACAAAAACGGGGAGGTCAGTCAGCATTACAAAAGTCACCACCATAGAGCCAGTAGTGCTAATTTAGCTGGAAGACTGGAAGCAAAGGAAAGACAAGCAAGAAACCGAAGGCGGTCCAGTTAGAGGGAATGATGGGTGTTCTAGTGCTTTCTGGTGGGTTGGGGTCTTGAATGGGTGGAGGCCTTTTTGCATTCTGCGGAGGAAGAAGGAAGGAGAAATAGCTGGAAGCAGGACACTAGCCGATAGGTAGGGAGAGGAAGGCAGGAGAATGCTGAAAATTAGGATACGCAGCTTAACTGCGCTAATAGTTATATAAAACACCCAATAACTTGAAAAAGTAGAAGAGAATAAATAAAACCAAATATTCCCTAATGATTACTTTAAAACCGTTCTCAACCATTTTTTACAGTGTATATCATTATAACAGAACATCCTGTGGGCCACCTCCCTTCTCATTCCGAGTCACACTAATCACCTTCCTTCCCATTCACAGTTACATAACATCCCTGTGGCAACTACAGACACTGTTCACATATAAAAATAATATCAGGGATAATAATACCTGATTCTGGCAAAATGCTCTGGAAGGGAGCAATATGTAAAAGGCTCTAACATGTTGCACTTTAACTTCCCTGTTTAGACCCTGCTGGCACAATCAAAAAGATATCTAGTTCATGTTAACGTAATCCCTGTTTCAATTTTTTTTAAATGCAGAGTTATTTCTCCAGAATCTTTACAGTCTGCATATTTTGCTAATTAGTGCTTCAGGACATTAGTATGCAGATTGCTGACATCATTGACCATGAATGGTTCAGGTCTGTTGGGCCATTGTAGCTGTGTGTGGGCTGTCTGAATAAGAGATCTCTTCTCTTTACAAGACAAAAGGGGGTTAAACATGTTTAATTCTCACTAATGTAACACTAATGAAAGCGGTCTGTGTACATTTTTGTTACAATGAGCCTGATTCTCTCCTTACAGAGTAACTACAGTGAAATCAATGGAGTTTTAGTAATGAGAAATCAGAATCACGCCCAAAATGTGTAGGTGCAGTTTTTTTCTAATGGTGACATTTTGGCCTTTTTTTTTCAAAATACCAAAAAAATGGAATTTTCTCAGTTTTTCCATCATTTTCATAGATTTTAAAGAAGAAACAACCATTAGATAATCTAACCTGACCTCCTGTGGAACACAGCACGTAGGGTTTTCACCCAGTTACCTGTGCATGTCACATGAAGATTTCCCTCTGAAATGAATAAGAACTGTTGACAATTTGCCTCCCACCCACAGCCCAATTTTGGGTTTGGTGTAACTAAAAAACAATATTTTCACTTTTTGATAAAAATGCTACTGTGTTAGGCTATGTGTGTTACATTTTATTTTTACAACCAAGGTTTAACCTCCCTGAAAACAGCAGTTTAAAAGATTTCTGTTTAGTTTGTATTTATATCTGAAAGATTGAGGGCTTGTCTAGATACCGAGTAACAGCACAGCAAGCCAGAGTGTGAATATACAGAGCACCAGCTTGCCATGCACTAATTAATGGTTTGGACAATGCTATAGCACAATAGACAAGCCCTGACAAACACTAAACTCTAGCCACTATAACAACATTTCCTCCCCCCAACCCTGTTTTTTGTGTTTTTTTTTAAACACATTTATATGGTCATATTTTACCTGGTGAAATGTGATATTTATATAGTGATTGGGTGAATGACAGGTAAGAACAATACCTTTGGAAAGGGTCTAAAACATGGGCTTGATTAAAACAGCTCCGATTTAGAAGGATACGGGCAAAGTTAATGATGGGCCTGATCCCTCCCTTCTGTTTTTACAGGTGAAGTGGAAATGTGGAGGTACTCAGCACATATGACAGCTACAGAACAGCAAATCTGTAGCATCTTATTCTATAGGCTGCCATAGGCCATTCAGAGGATTACTCTGAGGTTGGAATTTTCACAGTTCAGGGCAACTGCACCTGTACCTGTATTTCCCCCTTCATAGTCCAGCAAGGCACCTACTGTTAGGCTTCCAGCTCCCCAGCCATCACCTCTCTTCACTCCTGACTGGAGTTTTTCCAGGCTGTACAGTTCCCTGCTTTACACTGTGATATCCCCAGCAAGCCAGACTGACTAAACAGGCCAGCATCTGCAGTTTGTTTCTCCTCAGAGGCTATGAACAGTTGTACCCATAGTTATGTTATCACACAGCCCTTTCTCAGCAAGCACATTTATTCTCAAGGTGAAAGCATTACAGAGAAAATGTATTAAAAACAATAGAGAACCTATTAGCATGCTAATAAGCTTTTCAGAGATCACCCACATTCCCATCTCCAACAAGGGCTCTGGTAGGAGTCAGTCCTTGAAATTGCACACGGAGGTTTTTCTGTGGTTACAAGTTCATAACCACTTTAGTTCAGAAGAAGAACACATATGCATAGGTTAGCTTTCCTTTATACAGCTTGGGTCTTTGATCTTCAGAGACTGTGAATAGGTAATCAGTCAGACAACAGGTCTCTCCTCAGGATATACCTTCAAAAGGTTGGTCCAGAGGTGGGAATTTGCATTCTCTCTCCCCCAGGTATTTCCTAGGAAACATACTTAACTTTGTCCAAAAATGTCCTGCTTGTCTGGCATACTGTTTAAAATAGTCCTTCGAAGCTCCTAACACTTCCTAGGGTTTACACTATCCATGTTTCCCCCCACGAGAAGTTATGTACAATCCCACAATAATATATAAATTTTGCATGTATAATACAATGGACTGCAAAGCTAGTTGAACTTAATTCAGTAATAAGTTCAAAGATATTGCAGGAAATTGCCATATCTGTCACTGGGATGAAGAGGAGGAAGCCCCCATATGTGGCATGCTCCCCTTGTACAAAGAGCAAATAGCCATGAACATTAGTGGTGGTCTGACTAGTATTAAGACCCTGACTATGGCAGTGGTGGTCAGATCCATGAATAGAGAAACAATGTATAGGTATGGTGAAGCGAATGACTATATTGTCAGGGAATGAGCCATACTGCCAGTGGTACAGAGTGCAGAGGTGTTTTTGCTCCTCTGATCTGCTTGGTGATCCACACAGTGGAGTTTCGTGACCGTGCCCATTTCCCCTTCTGTGAAGCAGCTAGCTTCAACACACGAATGGGATGATCCGGTGGATTTTTCCCAGTTGTCCCCCTGAAGATTTATAAATATAAATGCAAGTTAAACAGAAAAGAATGGTACAACCCATTATATATGGCAAGGGTTCTATTGCACCATCAATTTTTAATCTCCATTGCAATCAATAGGCATTTCTGCTTAAAACTGATGGCACAATATGGTCAAGTGTGTTGAGTGAGGGGAGTTAATTCTGAGGGTTTTAATCAAAAGAAAAGGGGGGGTATTATATGCACTCAGATGTACACATTATGTTAGCATAAGTACATTAAGGCTGAGTAAATATTTCATCATAGCCCAAAGACATACTGCCTAAACCTGTCTTCTCAAGTGAGGATGGTGATGGCCTGAACCTTAAGGAGGACTTCTCAAATACACAGAGACCCAGAATTCATGGGGAAAGAAAGTCCATACCCTGGGGACCCTGGCCAGAAGCACATTCCCAACTTGTCTCTGCAAATCTCTCAACCACTAATCCTCACTGGCAGCGTGGCTGGCAGACATGCCCTGTGTCAAAGTTTGACTCAGACTCACAATTTATCACACCACTCTGTTTTATTAGCAAAGCTGCTCTGCTAATACATTTAGAAGTGAGCCCCCCCCCAAGTGGGGCTTGTGTCTCTTAATTTATACAGCTTGCTGGAGAACAAGTTACAGAGAAGTTACAGACAAAAGAAGAAAAGATTTTAGTCACCACCCTTCGAGATCCCTGAGACCAGTCACGTATCTTCAATTACCTGCCACCCTTAACAATCTCCTTTAACAGCTTCCAGTTAACTTAACTAATTGCCCTTCACACCTTCCATTCTGATGCCTGCTTCTTAGACATGCTGGCTCTATCTTAATTGCTTCTCCATTCAAAAGCTAACTGTCCCTATGTGTGCTCCCTCAGATACTTTGTAACATGTTTTGGCATGCCCTCTCATATACAATGTATCCAGCATGTCCCCTTATACAATGTTATACTTCCACACCTGCTACCATAATATTTCTTTATTTGGCCATCCCCTCTTCTTGTCTTTGGAAGCCTTGGATGGGGCTTAAGGCAGAAGCTGGCCACCTCCAGTATTTTTCAGGCACATTTCATTCTGGCCACAGAGTGGGAACTCCTTGGCTCTCCCACGATATCTATTATGGGGAGCCTCCAGTGGGTAGTGCTTGTGTCAAGGGGCAACCAAGGGACTTGGTGGCAAGAGTGGCCTATCATATAGACTCTTATCTTGTTCCCCTGATTTTCAGCTCCATTTTTTGGCCTGATAAAACCAGTTTGGAGTTACAAAGCAGTATTCTACATGTGTTCCTTCCAAGTTCTATAACAAGGACAAAATTTACCAAGAAAACACGTTTTCTGATTTTTGTCTTGCATTGATTTTCACAGCATAGTTTTATCTTAAGATTTTTTAACTACTGATCATCTAGTCTGACATCTTTCATATCACAGGCCACTGATTTTCACCCAGGTAGCCCTGTTTTGAGCCTAATAACTTGTATTTGACTAATGGATATCTTTCAGAAAGGCATCCAGTCTAGATATTAAGATATCAAGAGGTGACAAATCAATCCATCATTTCAGTTTTTTCCAGTGGTTAATCACCCTCACTGTTAAATATTGGTGCCTAATTTCTAATTTGAATTTATCTGGCTTCAGATTCCAGCCACTGGTTCTTTCTCCATAAGATTAAAGAGCCTATTAGTACCTCACTGTGGCAAATTGCCGGCACTACTATGATGAGTCTCGCGCTTTCTCTTCTTGGGTGGGGGTTCAGGGTACCGTTTTTTGCCCCTGAACTGGGGTATTAATTGCCCCACTAGTGTTGTAGAGGAGGGGAGTGGAGAGAAAGGGACCCAGGCCCGGCCGCTACTCCGGGTCCCAGCCCAGGGGCCCTAGGGATAGCAGTAAACCACTAAAACTAGCGGTTCCTTCCCCTGGGCTACTTCCCTCTCCTGCCCTTCAGCTTGTGGGGCTTCCTGCCCTCCCTCTGAACAAACCAGGTGTCCCTTTACCTAGGGTCTTGGTCTTCTTAGCCCACCGCAGCACTTCTCCAAACTCTCCTCTGCTTCCCTCCAAACTGCTCTCTGCTCCAACACCAATCCACTCTGCTTCAACGCCTCCAACCTGCTCTTTGCTCCAGTGCCAATCCACTCTGCTTCAACTCTTCCTCTTGTCTGATTGAAGCAGGGGGGTTTTATCCTGTGACTGGCTTAAGGTGCTTTAATTGGCTTCAAGTGTTTTAATAAATGTATAGCAAACTTTCTTCCCTCTACAGGGAAGAAGGCTCCCTTCTAACACACTCCTGCTGCCCTCTGGCCATGCTGTATCACAGTCACCATGAAGATACTTATACAGCTTCATCTCCTCATGAAGATATTTTTACCCTGTAATCAAGTCACATCTCAATTTTTTTATTTATTTTTTTTTTTTTTATAAGCTAGACAGATTGAACTCTTTAAGTCTCTCACTGTAAGGCATTTTCTCCAGCACTCAAATTATTTTCATGGCTCTTCTTTGAGCCCTCTCCAATTTTTCAACATACTTCCTAAAACGGACACCAGAACTGTATCCAATATCAGTCTCACCAGTGCCATATACAGAGGTAAAATTACCTCCCTACTCCTAGTCACTACTCCCCCACGCACTACATCCAACGATCTCATTAGCCACTTTTTGCCACTTCATCAACAGGAGACTCAAGTAGGGTTGTCAGGTGTCTGGTTTTCAATTGGAACACCCGGTTGAAAAGGGATCCTGGCGTCTCCGGTCAGCACCGCTGACTGGGCCATTAAAAGTCCGGTTGGCAGTGCAGCAGGGCTAAGGCAGGCTCCCCGGCTCTGTGCAACTCCCTGGAAGTAGCCACCATGTCTGTCCCTTAGATGCAGGGGTGATCAGGGAAGCTCCACGTGCTGTCCCCATCCCCAGCACCAGCCCACAGCTCCCATTGGCTGGAAATGGCTGCTAATGGGAGTTGCAGGGGCAGTGCCTGTGGGTGCGGGCTGTGCGCAGAGCCGCCTGACCACACCTCCATCTAGTGGCCAGACATACCAGCTGCTTCCAGGAGCAGTGTGGAGCCAGGGCAGGCAGGGAACCTGCCTTAGCCCTGCCACGCTGCGGTCTGGGAGCCACCTGAGGTAAGCGTGACCCGGCCAGAGCCCACACCTCAAACTCCCTGCCCCAGGTCAGAACCTACCCCCACACCCTAACTCCCTCCTAGACCCCACACCCCAATCCCCTGCCCCAGGTCGGAACCCCCTCCCACAGCCAAACTGCCTACCAGAGCCTGCACCCCATATACCCCCCCACACCCCAACCCCATACCCCAGCTCTGAGCACCCTCCTGCACCCAAACCCCTTGGCCCCAAACCGGAGCCCCCTCCTTCTTATCCCTGGCCCCACCCGAGAGCCCACATGCCCTGCTCCGGCCCAGTGAAAGTGAGTGAGGGTGGGGGGGGAGCGAATGACAGAGGGGTGGGGGACTGGAGTGAGTAGGGGTGTGGCCTCAGCGAAGGGGCAGGGCAGGGGCAAGGGCGTTCGGTTTTGTGCCATTAGAAAGTTGGCAACCTTAAGCTCAAGTGGCATTTCTCATCCACTAATTGCCCCTAAATCATTTTTATTTTATTGTAGCCATTCGAGGCTTTAATATATATCTATTGATTATGAAGTTATAGAATCAGCAACAGGACTGTATTATAAGCCAAGCAATTCCATTTCAGCCAAAGTGTCTGAAGTAGAAATCTGAGTGAAATGGGTATCCTTAAAACTGCCTTTGCGGAGTTATCACACCAAGTTATATTGTATGGAGATCAACTTTAAAACAAAACAAAACACATAATAATCTTTTAATAGTAAGACTAATGAAAACACCAGAATAAAAGGGCAAAGCCTTTGAGGCCTCTAAGAAAAAAAAAGAAAACCCCAAAAGAGAAAACACATGTCAGTGAAATGATGCTGATGATAGGCTGTTAAGTATATATGAGCTAGACGCCATGATCTCAGACACCTTCTGCTCCATCCCCCGGCTATGAATCTTTTTTCCTTGTCACAATGGCTTAAATTTTAATAGAAAGTTTCCATAAATTTAAACCACATATGTGTCTTCATTTCTTTAAACCATCAAATTACCCAGTAAGACTGTCTTTACACACTTTTATGATTTCAGAGTTTTTGAAGTGTGATATTCTTATAAAGTTCCTTGTAATTATTTTAATGGCCAATACTTTTCTGAAGTTGTTACAGTGAATGCAGATGTAAATGTCGGTTTAATTGTTTTAAGAACACATGCTCCATTTAAATTATTGAATCACTTCTTATGAACACAAAGTCTAGATCTACCCTAACAGCTTAACTGTTCGGTACAAGTACTTTAAGGGGACTGGCAGGTATTAAATAGGTTATCTATAAGGTTGGGAGTCAAATGCTCCAAATATTCCAGAGCTGCTCAGGGTGGCTGGACACTCATGAAGTGAGCTCCTTGCCTCCACAAACATCTTTAAACAGCACCACAGGGTTAGCATGTGAAACTTTTATACTCTATCTCCTTGGTGTCTTTAACTACATGACTACTCAAATAATAAAATATAATACTGTGCAAGATATCTCTACAACTTTTAGATACAAGTTACGTATTTGCAGTTGTTACACTGAATTGAAGGTGCAAATGTACCTTTAATTATTTTGACTATGCCTGATGAGTAAGTCATCTTGAGAATTGAAGGTTATAGTCCTGATTCAGCAAAGCACTTAAGTAAATTCTGAACATTAAGAAAGTGCTAGGGCTTAAGCATGTTCTTGAATGCTTTGCTAAATCATTGCCTGAGGCATATTTTGAGTCCTGAATGGTCTCCACAAAGATCACATGATGACTCCTTTTTTAACCCCTTTTGCATCAGACAAGATGAGGGCTATTTCCATTCCAAACTTTAGCTTTCATCTCTCAGCTGAATTGGCAATAGGGCTGTTCAAAAAATATTACAATAATTTATTATGAGAATACTGGGGTTTGGATGGGGTTTTTTTTTTTTGTTTTTTTCATTATCTTTGTGTTCAAAAGTACCTGAAGAGTTTTGCTCAAACTCTGTGGAAAAAGTCACTCTTGGACAGAAACCCAACTCAGGAAAATTTTAAGATGTTCCAAACAGTTTAAAATGAGGTGTGAAATGGAACCTGTTACTCAACCTTAATTAGAGAAGTTGCTGCCACTTCCATTATATTATAGGCCTATACTATAATCAAATGGCTGACAAAGCATTTGACCAAGATTAGTTAAAACTTGAGAACAAATATGATTTTTTAATAAAATGAGGTTCATCCACAAGTTTACTGCATCATCTCCTTGGTTACTCTGGGACAGACACTAAGTATCCAAAAAGTATTTTTGCATAAGATGTTATATTATTTATAGCTCTTAAATCAAAAGGTAGAATATTATAACTACTTCTAAAGAATCTAAGGAGCCTCATAGCTACTATGAGAATGGGTACTATAGAAAAAAATAAGATAACGCAATAAAGTATTTTATAATCAGTCTGTTTATGAGTAGAATTGGATTATTTGTTATTCTCTGGCTTCTGTGATCAGATATATGTTTGCCCAAAGCTCTTCATATACACCATTGGACAGTGGTATAAATATGTGTGCTTGTTTTTGAATCAGGCATATGGGCCATTTTCTGACCTCAGCCAATGCACATGCTTCCTAGTGATATCAATGGGCCTTCTGCTACTGATAGAGGCAGTAGACACCTGGGCAGAATTCACACACTGATTTTAACATGCAAGTATCACTAAGCCCCTCACCCTCTCTTTTATAGGAATAACTCATGTAGGAGAGAGGAAATTCCAAGCGTCAAAGCAAGGAATTTCCTGTGAATTCTTGCATTGGGGGAAGGAGGTTAATTGCCCCCTTTCATTTTCCCCCAGGAAAAAATGTGGGTTTTGTGTATTAACCCATGGTTTACAGCCAAGAGCTGTAGGAGGCAAGGGAATTGGCACAAAAGAGCTTGCTGCCATTTTGCCATCTGACTTTACTGATTCTTGCAAAAGCCACGATTCTGGTGGCTACAGTCACTATCCCTAGAATCTCCCTTCCCCAGGGGTGTAAGTCTTCCACAGCAAGAGGGCTGTGTTCCTCTGCAGGCATTGGAAAGGGAGTGAGGACTGGAAGAGCCACCTGAGTCTCCTCTCTCTTCAACTTCATGGGGCTACAACTCTGCACCATCATTCTCTGGGCTTTTCTTGGGGGAAGTGGAACTCTCTGCTCCTGAGAGACCAGGCTGCTGTCCGCATGTGGGGGAATTCATGTAGTCCCCTAAAATAACAATGCTATACTGTGAAATACAAACATGCAGCGCTATCCATGTATGCCAGTTGTGCAGGATTTCTTCTTCGGAGCCAGCAATGTAGGTGTGTGGTTTTGTTTGATTCCACAGTTCATACCACCTGGAGTCTATGTTTTAGCTGCTACCTTGCTTCTACATTCTCACCACAGGAACCATGTTAAAACCTCTGTAAGATGTGTGCATAGCCTCGAGGGGAATAAAATCGATGACTAGCACATGACAGAGATACACGGTGGAGTACTGTTTTGGTTCTCTGGAATGCGTCTTGATTGGAAATAGGAGCGTTTTGGCTGTGGTAGGGGACAGGTTGAGTTGCTACTACTACAGCTGCTTTCCAGGTCCTACTTTGTGCCTACACAAAAACCACCCAAAGCACTATTGTTGTGCCTCATCAATCCACTAACAGACTGCTGGGAGGGAAGTAATAGAAACACTCCTTGGCAGCTGCAGGCTGACACACTCCAGCACAGAGCTGAAACAAAGTTACTTCTTCGAATCACATGGGATTCTCAGTAATTCAGGAGGTCAGGATGGGAGCAGGCAGGCAGGCTTTGAGCACGATACCCAACATTTCTGTTGCCACGCCCCATCTTTGACCTGCACACTGGGAATCACAATGTAAAGGCAGAATGCCTTGCCAGAATTTGGATAGAAATTTGGGAAGGAAGTAGTGCCTAGGAGGCACAAGTAGTCCATTCCAAAAATAAGGACAATTTTAAATATAAAACAAAAAGAATGTCACTGTTTTATGAAAACCTTGAACACAAATAAAATATTTTCCCCCTTAATCAGATACTGGACATAAGAACATAAGAATGGCCATACTGGGTCAGACCAATGGTCCATCTAGCCCAGTATCCTGTCTTCAGACAGTGGCTGGTGCCAGATGCTTCAGCGGGAGTAAACAGAACAGGGCAATTTATCGTGTGATTCATCCCCTGTTGTTCAGTTCCAGCTTCTAGCAGCCTTATTTCTAGCAATAGAGTAAAGTCTACACATGCTGCTCAGTAACCACCCTGGAGCCTAAGCATTGTGCATTAAAAGATAGATGGGATTTTTATAAGGTGGTGAGCTTAGAGAGGGTAATAACACTTTTCTGAGGGTTTAAGATAATGTAACTGGATTCAGAGGACTGTAATATTAATCAGTCTTTTAATAGAACGCCTTGTATGGAAAATTACATATACCTGGTTCTCCCATTGATCTTTTACAGAGCACAATTCTGATCCTAAATAAGGATACACAACAGTTCTTTTAAGGAAGCTTGCATCTTACCATCATAAAGCAATGTTGTTTGCATGTAAAATCATTATCCTTACAATTATGAGTAGCATATGCTCAAATGTTCTAGAGCATTTTTTTATGGGATTGAAGTAGATAACTATAACTTAAGCTAGCAATTGTGGGGCACTGCAATGACTTTCAGGTTGTAAGCCAAGCAGATGAGGAATTGTCTGTTTATGCTAAAGAAATTTGAATCAACAAAACATTATACTGTAGTTTCTGTTGATTTTGGGCAATGTTTCCTAGACTTGAGGAACCGAGAGGGGAAAGAAGATAATACTTTATCATTTTACATGCACATGTATAGATTTTAATGTTCTGTGTTTCCTTGAGATGAATCCCATGGTGCCAATTAACCTAACTTATTCCAAAACAATTCTCTGTTTGGAAAGAATAATTTTCATTGTGGGTGTTCCTTGAAATTGTATGCCTCATACCCTGTTATTACTGAGATGTGTGTAGTACAACTGAGTGTGCCAGCTTCTTTTCCATGCACTGTATAGATTATAGCTGTATCCCACACACAGTGCTAGATAATCCCTGTTTTAATTTTGTTATGTGTATAAATCCTTTTTGAACATTTAGCAATTTTAAAAATGTAAAAAGCCATCTTCCTCTCCCACGTCATTTGTTAAAACCAAATGTGTTATTTAGAAGTGATCAAAACCAGTGAATAGCATGGCAATTTTCTAATTAAAAGGAAACTATTGCTTTTTTCTAAAGCCTAACAGGCAGATCATGTTATCCTGCATAAAAAGGCAGCAAGGAGACAAAGTGAGGCAGAAAACTCTGTGGCCTTGAGGCAACAGAATTTTGAACATGTGATTTCCTCTAGGGGGTGGGGATTTGACAGCCCACTGGGGGTAGAAGATGCATGCTCCTCCCCCTGACCCCAGAGATCCCAAAATCCATGTGAAGATCTTGAAGATCTCAGGGTATCCATGAATGACCAGCATGCTCACACAAAGTACCCCAATTTCCAAAATACTTCCCCCCGAAGCACCTCCTCATATCCACCATGGCAGCATGACTCTTAGGTGCCATATGCTTTTTGCAATCCCACCCACAAAACGGGTCATATCTCAGTCCTGTAAAAGTATTTAAAGGTGCAGAGCAGGAAAATCTTGAGAATTAATGCTGACCACATCAAAATTAATTCCTTCTGCTGTTCCCCCATGATCCCAAAAGAGCAGCTTTCCTCGCTCCAACTCCCCTCTTCCACAACCACCAATGGAGCCCCTCTTCACAAAACTCCCTTCCTCTGACAGATTATTGGCCATCTCATCAAGTTTTCCACTGATTTTATCCCCTTTGCACTTAAAATTGGAGAGGGTGATCTGGCTCTAGTTTCATGGTGTATGTAGAATCTTAATTTTTTAAAAAATAATCAGAGCTGATACATGATGTTACCAAAGAAAATTAAAATAAAAATAACTCCAAGAAAATGATGAAACTACTGAGTAGCTGACATTTATTTTTGTTCACCAACTGTCAGTGTCTGCCTGGATTCTCATATTTCCATAGTTTTTAAAGCAATTATTCCATAAATCAATAAACCAATATTCACTCAGATTTAATTTGAGGAATGAAATATATGATCTGTGGGATGGAGCACTGAAAAATACTTTTACACATTTGCTTTTAATTTACAGTAGATATTTTTTCAAAACCTTGATCTATACTCACTGGCACTGAATTACAGTTTCTGAAGTTGAATTTCAAAGATTTTTTTTAAATACTAGCTAAACAATTATCAGTTCCGAACTGAATGCCCTAACTAACAGTCGGGGAGAGGATTGTTCTGTTCTTGCCATTCTAAAAATGCTGGCCTTGAAATCACATCAGCCAATTTCTTGATCATTGTGACAATCCAGATCTATCATTCGGGTTATCATAGGTATCAGAAATTCCAACAAAGCAATAGATCCAACCACATGGGCCCAGGTGAGTGGCAGTAAAGTACCAGGTCATTTTGCTTTTTAAAAACTTTATTTTATATAATTTGATATAAGGAAACTGCCACTTGCCTGCCCCCTACCATCTTTAGATTTTTTGATGACTCTGAGGTCTCATATTTATGTTCTGGGGTGGCCAGTAGGATTTACAGGACTTTAAAAAGAACTTTTAAAACATAATGTCAGGGGGAAAAAAATCCCAAGGAGACTTTTTTTTCAGATCATATGAATTTACCATACAGAACACAAACGTACAGTACCCAATAACTACCGTAGACACTTTTTAGTTTTAGTATCAGGGTGGTCTGCTGTCATAGTGCAGAGACCTCATCTAATCTCTGAAGATTAGGTCACTGAATCTACTTATCTAGGTACTTGTAACACACCAGTCATCATAGTAACTAAGTACAGAGAGACATTTGTTTCCTTTTGCTTTTCAGGGCCTGTAGTATATACAATACACTACACTCAGGGAAATGTAACTCCTGTAGGGCATGTTTTGTGCATTTTAAGGTCCCAACAAACCTACTATAGAACTGAAAGTCCTTTCTAGATAAAAAATAGCAACAGTAACTGTTCTACTACTGCCTCATCCAAAATCCACTGAAATCAGTGGCAGTCTTTCCATTGACTTTAACGGGCCTTGGATCAGGCCCCTTGTGCTGTGAAGCATCACCTGGAAGGATAAAGAGCATTAGAAACTACAGCACTGAACATCAATATGGTTTCCATATTAGCCAACCTTATTCTTCCACAGAGAGTGTAAATTTTAAGGAATTTTGTGGCATTCACTGTGTAGACGGCTGTGTAAAAGAAACTTGGCTTAGCCAAGACAAACTAATTTGTAGTAGCAATATTAATATCCTTTTGGGTTGATGGGCTGTACTTGATTTACTAAAACGTCCATCTTCTACCCTTTTCCCTTCCCCCACCATTTTTAAGGGTGTGAACTACAGAGGCAAGTTAATGTCTGTATGATAATCATTTTGAACTTTTCTTTAGAGAATATGCATACCATTCTTTTAAAGTTTGGATATGCAGCATGGAATATGAATTATATAAAATTGTATGCATCCTAGGGGCATTGTTGAAGATGTGACTGTACAAAACTGACACTCTTTGTCCAGTGTCAGGCAATGTTTAGGCATGCTAATGCATAGGACTAAACCTTGAACACTTTAAAGGTCTGGCAAAAGAAATTATATTTAGGATTATAGCGTAAAGGCAATACAAAAAAAAAAAAGTTGGCAGCTTCCACTGAAGCCATTTCTCCCCCATAATTGGATCTGCGATACGCGATTATTGAGACAGTTAGTGTTGTTTCAGTGATTTCTCAGTTGGGAGAGGGAGAGATCAGCAGACTCTTTTCTGTAAACTGAAGATCTCTACTAAACAAGTCATAAACCTCAAATAGAGCTTAAGAAGCCACCCAGGAGATTACACAAAATCATAAAGGATTGTCAACAAAGTTACTCATGGATAATTAAGAAGCTGATAATTGAAACAATGTAAAATCCTGTTTTGTAGACAAATATTCCCAAGGGCCATGTCAACAATTTTAAACAAGCAGAAAAATCAATATGTAATTGCAGTATTAAGGCCCTGTCTAGTAGAAAGCAGTCTCTGTGGCTCTCCACCCACCCACCCGTTTTCCCTTTTCCTTTAAAAAAAATTAGGGCTTTCCAAGGTTTCTGGGGCAGAGAAGGCCACCGATATTTTCAGCTGGATAAAGCCCCCAGGCCTTTTGGTACTTTATTGTGTGTGGCTATCTTGAATACTTGTTTTTTAAAAATAATTAAAATTAAATAATATAACAAAATTAAATTCAGTCCCTGAAACTTCCAGCACTGCCAACTTTGCTATAGTACAATATTGCAGGGTAATACTGTGTAATGTACAACTTCAAGAAGTTTTTCTTTTATTCTAGTAATATTTGGCTTACTTAATGAATAATAATAAACCAATGGTATAGAACAATTTTCCTTTAGAAACAATACATTCTAATTATTATGCATGTATAGCATATAAAAGACTAAGATGGAAATTTCAGTGTTCAAGGTAATTTAGATGGTCCTTCTATTAGATATCTGAGTGTACTATGCCAAATCTTACAGGTATTTTCAGTCTGAATACTCAGCAACAAGCATTGTAATGGAACAACACAGCCAGGTAACTAGTTGAACACCAACTTCATTAGTTGTAACATCCTAAACTCTGTGTATCCTGAGTCACTTTATATGAATGCCTTTAAACCAGGGGCGGGCAAAATTTTTGGCCCAAGGGTCACATTGGGGTGCGAAACTGTATGGAGGGCCAGGTAGGGAAGGCTGTGCCTCCCCAAACAGCCTGGCTCCTGCCTCCTATTCACCCCCTCCCACTTCTCGTCCCCTGACTGCCCCCTCCTGGGACCCACCGCCCCAAACCGCCCCCCCCACAGATTCCCACCCCCTATCCAACCCCCCCAGCCCCCGATCCCTGTACCCTGACTGCCCCGACCTATCCACACCCCCCGCTCCCTGACAGGCCCCCCGGGACTCCCACGCCCCATCCAAACCCCCCTGTTCCCTGACCACCGCAGAACCTCCGCCCCATCCAACTGCCCCCTGCTCTCTGTCCCCTGACTGCCCCCTGGGACCTCCCACCCCTAACAGCCCCCTGCTCCCTGTCCACGCCCCGGGACCCACTACCCAACCCCCGCACCGTGACACGCGCCACCCCCTTACCATGCTGCTCAGAGCGGCAGGAGCTCGTTTTATATATATAAAACATCTGATACGCAGTAGTGTATACAGCACAAAGGATGGTTTTCTGCCCGTAAACAGCTGTGGAAATGCAGCACCAGATTTCAAAGTGGGTTCAAAAAGTATATTAGTTTGGTTAGAGAATTAACATTTAGCACTTAACAATACCCTGCCATACAGAAAAAACCTCACAGACCAAAGTTTTAAGTCAAAGGTCGTTCAGAGTGTCACTTTGGCAGAGCTGGGACCAAGACCTTGTTCTTCTGACTCCTAGTTTAGAACTTTATTTACTGTGCTGCTGCTACTAGTGCTTCATCTTCTAGTGCGACCTGTGCTGTATCATCCTGAAAACCAGGTGCTTCCTAGCCTGTGCTGCGCAATGCTCACACTGCCATTTGGAAAAAGCGAGGTCCCTCCCATGCTTAAATGCTATTCTCAACTACATGATTCTGTGCTAGATTACAGATTTTTGGAATTAGGATTCCTGTTTAGTTGATTAGAGGTATATGCCCATGATATGCTGTTCCAATACCTACTTTTGGAAACCTTATCATTTAGAACTTCTGCAAACGCTGTTGTTCTAATTGCAGTGCCTTTTTGAAAAGCTCTTTGGATTGCATTAAGCCAAATTAATGTGTTTCCAAGATCATGGTTAGACTAAATGGAGGCAAACAGTTAAACAAATTCCTACTTTCTTGGTTCTTATAGTAGCAGAGGAAAGAAAAGAGTCAAATACATTTAATGTTTTATTTGAGTAAAATACTTCTGGCAAATTGCAAATACACAAATTGATTGATTTGTGTGTCATTAGCACAGACTGTTTTTAGAAATTATTTTTAGCCTACTTTGGTAACATGAACAAAAGTACAACTCTGCTCAAGTATTAATACTTTACTTTAGTAAATTTAACTGAAAATTGTACTAAAGAATAATTACTGGATTTAAAGTACCAAAGAAGTTCAATCTAATATAGACAATTACTGTTGAAGTTATGGGATGCAATAATTGTAGCTGCCTTATACTGTCTTGATGTAAGAAATATAGAAATATAGTATTTCCCTGCAATCATCTTGTTTCACTGAGAATTCTTTTATGGTGAGCTAGATTTTCAAAATGAGTAAAAACAAAAACAAGACAAAAGCAGAAGGGACCCCTGGTCAGCGAAATTGTGTACATTCTTTCAAGTGACATGTTTATGAGTTGAGCAAAAGCAAGGTATCTCAGAGATACAGTGTATGTCATCCTGATTTTTAAAATTGCTATACTGTTTATTATTATACTATATGAAGTATATAAGTTATTATATTATATGAAGTTTATTATTTTACTAGTGAAAGTGTGTTTTCCTCAGGTTCCTGGTCTGCCAGTACTTATTATTTGACATGCCTATTACTGTACATTTTAGACTGATCTCAATTCTAGGGAAAGTCTACTTCTATTTCCTGCTGGTCATGCAAACATCAATTTACAATCTTCCGGCTATGTTTACTAAACACAAATGTAAGTTAAAAATGCCACTAAAGGGACCAGCACATTCAAGGAGATTCTAAATTAAGGCTACTGTTATTTCTTTATCTCATCCCAAAGAGCTTTGATATTTTTTGAGTCTCAGGACAATTGAGAAATTTATGAGACTAATTTTCAATTGTTATGGGACATTCATATTCCCAGGTTGTGTGCACAAATCGAATTTGAACATAAGTATCCAGCAAGATGTTTAACTGACCCTTTGCATACACAACTTGATTTTTGCACATACAATATTTGGATTTGCAAAACTGCATGTGCATTACTTTAAAAATCAAGCTGTATATTCTCTACCAACTCAAGGAAGTGTAAACAGGTGTTTCATATGGATTTTGCATATTTTTAAATTAACTGAACATCACATTGGGCCAGTGTTTAGAAAAACAACTTTTTGATACCACAGACAATTACTTCTTACAATATAGCAGCTTGTTCTAGAGCACAGAAAGGGGGACACTGTTCTTGACATGAGTCCTGAGTTAAATATATGAGTTGATTCAAGAAATAAGTGTGCTTGAGCCACTAAATGAAAGTGACCATAATATAATTAAACTCAACATCCTCCCATAGAGATAATACTATGAGGAATTAATATTGCAGTAAATTACAAAAGGGAAGAGGATTTTTTAATTGGGGAAGTTGGGTCACTGCTTCAGATAAGGCTGGCTCCAGTACACCTAGGGATTTGCTACCTTCTTTTGAAAATTGATATTCAAATAATATTTTCAGTTTGTATACCTGCAAATCACTTCAAAATAGGAGATGCTGCCAGTGTGTTAGTCTAATAGCTGTAAATTGACTTCATGCAGAAAGATCGGAGAGCAGCAGTGAACCTTAACAAGAGAACCTGTAGGACATCCTCCTCCACCAAGGAATAAAACCCTTACAATTACTTTTAATGGGTTGGTTCTTAGAACTCTGCTGTAACAGAAGGAGGATACTTAGATTCAGGTATTAATTATATATCGAAGGAATTCAGTGCTTTCATATTTGATATATTTTTGGGTGGGGGTGTTAGTTTTAAATAAGCCATATACAGTATTGCCAACCCTATGCATTCAGATATCATGAGATTGGCTTAAATATCGTGAGATTAAATAAAAATAATACATATTGAGTTCTTTTTTTCTTTGTCTTCTGAGCCTTTGAGATGCAACTTATTTCACATTTTCAAGCTTCTCTCTGCAACCCTGAGGGCAAAAAAATTACTTTTTTACAAATTGAAAGCTGACATTATACTAAAATCTTTTGATTCTGGGACTATAGGAAAAATTCTAAATATTGAGAGACTTGTAATAAAATAATGAGAGTTGGAAACATTGCATATGTAGATATCACACACACACACGTGAAAACTGTAGCTCCCAGAAATAATAGAAAATTAATTATGTTTAGCAAATGGCTGAATCCCTGACATGCTTTGGTATGTCTTCCTACATCCAATCCTACATTTTTTCCACACACATCATCTTATGCATGCAGAAAGACAGCAGGATCAGATCACATGAGAGGAAAGAGAGAACCTACTGGTTTTCTGGAGGGTATTTGTTTTGCTTTAATCTTCATATGGCAATGGGGAGTTTTTCCATTATACTTAAAACATTTTGTGTGCGCTTATGATTTTTCCTCTAGCATGTCCAAGAACAATTGCAAGGCAACATTTGTGAGTTTATGAATTTGTAGAGGAAGTGATTTTACTACTTTTTAAATATTTTTAGACAGTTTCATTTGTACTCCCCAGGCTACAACAAATTGTGTATGTATATGCCCTGCTACTTTTTATTTTATAAGTAGTTATTATTCTGTTGCTCTTTCTGCTTTGAGAGTATAATTTTTGTTGCTTGGTGATGCAGTTTTAATTTTTATGTACCAGGCATTTCTAGAGAATGAATTCTGTGTACGTTAGTCATTTTGCTTTCAGGAATTGTTCTATTTGACTGTAATTTAGTATAGACCCAATATTTTGTCTCTCTATAAAGGGATTTGAAAACTCAAATACATATGGGTTCATGCTTTGCCTGTGGTGGTAAATTACAGCGTTCAGCCTCTTTTTAGGAGGAAGCATGTCTATGGATTGGATTTAACCAAAGAATAATTGCCAAAATATTGTAATATATTGACTCAAGAGAGTCACTTTTTCTATTTTGAATTTTAGCAAATACAGCATTTGACAAATTTCTATACAAATCCTAAAGATACCATGTGTAGATAATCACATTATTCATCATTATTAAATGTCCAAGTCTAGCAAAAATATAAAAATGCAGTAATAATGACATGAACTACTGCTTGAACTACTTCGAAAAGCAAGTAATGGTGCCATTCATTCATTAAATCCATTACCAGATGTAGCCTTTTGATAAGACTAGTCCAGTTCATCTGTACATTGCATATGTGAGAGGAAGAGATAATTGGCCTCATTCTAAACTAAGTTAACTGATATAAAATAGGATCAATGACAATTATTTCAGTTGATTTTCACTGTGTTGATCAGAATTAGGCCCAATTTGCAAGTGGCTGGATGTATAATTAATGCATATCAGCGTATTTAAAGTGCAAGAGCATAAAGAACCAGCTCTGTGCCATTGGCAGAGATTATGGACTTAATGCTGCAACCCTTGAAGTTAATGTCAAAGCTCCAGTAGGTGCAGGGACCTCAGCGGTGCAGGGTCAGGCCCTCCAGTGACATATTGCCATCGCTACACTGTGAAGACAGGAATGCCACATAGGGGTAGGGAGTAGTGAAAAACACAATTTTTCAAAACGTAGAAAACTTTAAAATAAATATGTGAAAAGACCAAAGGCAATGGCTGGACATTCTGTAGAGACAAAGTATCCCCGAAAAATCTCTCACCTAATTCATGTAAATCTAAGGCCAAGATTTTTAAAAGTGACTACGGATTTGGGGCTGTCAACTTGAGATACCAAAAGAGGACCTGACTTTCAAAAAGAGCTGATCGCTCGGGCCCCTTTAAGCTGTCTCATGTTAAGCACCCAAAAATTGATATACCACTGGTCATTTTTGAAAATTTTGGTTAAAATTCCTTTAAAATTTCGAAGCAGGAGAAATAAGCACAAGCCTGTGGCCATTTCTGTTAACATTTGGTTGGTTATGTTAAGCTATTGCAGTCCATGCTGTTACAAGTTGAGAGATAATGCATGGAGAGTTATGTTTTCTGAATAAAGAAAAGAGATGAGGATGTATTTCCTGGTAAATGAGAATCATTCAAATAGCCTGTGGTGTGACCCTGATTTCCTTGTGCACCCATGGACTTCATCAAAACAGGACCAAGCCCTTGGTTTGTACCAGTTGACAAAGTTATTGCTAAATAGCTACTGTCGTCCTTGTATCATTCCTGGCCTGATTTTTTTTTTAAACACAATTTACAAAGATGGTTTAACATCAGAGAGATTTTATTAATGGAATCCATTCCACCCAGAAGGTGTTCTTTATAACAAACAGGAAACATCACTAACCCAAAGTATGAGCAATGGAAAGCTACATAGATGATGTCACACATTACAAATATTATTTGTACTTGCTCTTTATTTCAAGGGAAATTATGAGAATGACATCATAATGATGACTGACTTTTATTAGTGTTTTCTCTCTGAAACTCTAGACTAACAGTTATAAAGAAAAACAGCTTTTAAATTCTGTACCTGTTATCCTTTTCCAATACTCTTAGTGATTTTATTTCTTATTGGTAAAGTCATTAATATTAAAAAACACCATGGATACTATCAACTTTTATTCCAGTAATTTAACATAAACTTACGTTTTACTATTTTTTGGCAAACAAAATAAAATTATATTATTTAATGCACATAAAAGATAGGAAATGATCACATCTTCTCTCAACTAATTGCTGCTTGGATTGGTTTATGAACCCATAAACTCTCTTGGACCAGTTGAAGCCAAATTTCTTTATAGTGATTTCTTACTATAGAAATAAATTATGCTTTCTAAGTGGCGGCTTGAGTTACTAGGCTTTGCACTGGCGATTGTGTTTCTTCAACTAGGAGAGAAGAGGGCAAATTCCTCCCCTCCCTCTCCACATCCATGAAAATACCTGAATACTGCAGAATCAGTACCACTTTGTTTTGCAACAGGGCAAGATATAGGGAGCCCACAGAGGGGCGCTGACCACCTGCATGCCATGGGTGTGGATTGGGTCTCTGGGCAGGCTATTCATGTCAATGCAGACCCAGTAGTGAGGGGCACAGTCTTGATAGAGGTCCCAACTGCATTAACATGTCCCAGCACACACTTTGCTTATTCAGGCTATATACTGGGGCCAGGATTTGGCCATAATAGCATTCCTGTTCAAATCTCTGTGGTATTTCTGTTGCTGCCTTTATCCCATTAGTGTTCACGTCTGTTTCTCTAAATGTTCATGCCCATTTCAGCAAAGCACTGAAGTTAATGGAACCACTGAAGTGCTTATATTGAAGAACATGCTTACATTCTTTGCTGAAGTGGAGCCTCTGTTTTCCCAAGAAGATTCAGTTTGATAAGAACTGAACATCCAATACCTCTGGACACTTATACAAGTTGGGGCTGTTAAATAATACTGTAATAGTGTTCTCTCACCATAATGCATTATTTTAATATGTAAAAATTCCTCAAGCAAGAGGTGGATTAAGACATAGGCACCACAGTCACCTGTGCTCGGGACCCGGCTCCTGGGTCAGAGGTTGAGATCAGAATCTCTACTGTCATTTTATTTTAAAAAATTATGTCCCTAGTCCTCATAGAGGCAAAGACAAACTTGAACACATGACCAGCCTGAATCGAGCACTCCAGGAGGTGTGAACTGCCCCATTCATCTTAACGCTGAAACCTTCTGCCACCTCATGGAGGGACAAAGGCACAGCATTGAGGTAGGGCCATTGGGCTCCACATGGGTTGTGCCTATGACCCCAGATTATTTTAATTCATCCTACCTGGAATCTGCTGATTTTTTGAAAAAAATTACACTTCTTTCCAATAGCAGGACTAACAAACAAGACAAAGCAACCAAATCAAATTGAAAACTTGTAATAAAACTAGGAAATATTCTCATTAAGGTTTCCATCTTTTACAATATTTAAGATCTTAGTCCTTCCACCTTCACCCGCCCCCCACACAGTCAGTTTCTTACAGGCATATGCCAGATCATGTAAATTTGATCATGTAACAAAAAATGTCATATTTTAAGTGGTAAGAAACATATCTTACCACTGAAAATGACATTTTCTCTCATGCTGACAAATGACTTATTAATTTACAATCTGAAATTTACAGTGACCAAGAAATCTTATTTATTGATAGGGCTTTATTTGCATAATACTAGACTAAGTCAAAACAACCACAAATAAGTTATTCCTGAGGTAGATTTTTATCAGTTTTCTAAACAGGGTTGCAATATTGTGTGCATTGGAACAGTGTAACTTAGATCATGCAACCTTATTAAACCCCTTTTGGAAATGAAGAAAGATGATTTTCAGTGTAAAAGTGAACACACATCCATAATAGATAGTAAACAACTAATCATTGTATCATATGTCACATCAATTAACGTAGATAAGCTGATTAGTGATTTGTTTTATGTAAATAATTGTTAACATAGCACTCTATTTTATCAAGGGTTCACAGGGATTAGATTTGAATTTGTTATTTTAGTAAACTATACCTTTAAATTGTTGACATATAAGTTGTATAAATAGAAACTCTATAAATCTCTTCAAAAATGTGCTTTTTATGTATGACCTTTAAGTCACAGCAATCTGTTGCATAACTCTGCAGGGGAAGTCACATGGTGGAAACCTCATATTTCCTTAAATTTATGGTTGTTTCTTGGTGGTCTGAAAGATTTTTTTTTTTTAAGTTCCCTTTCAAAGTAGTAATCTTACTAAATTGTTTAATGTTTGCTCTAATGAAGGTCAATGTAAGTTCTTATTTAGATTTATAATAGGAAATATATAATGTCAAATAGCAGTGAAACCTTAATAGTAATGTCAGGGGTTTCAGTGTTATGTTTCATTCTAATGAAGTGAAGATAATGCCTTTAACTGCATGACCACCATATTAGCTACAGTCTGTGAAGAAATCTTTATAGAAAGTCTGGTTTAAAAGAAAGGGGTCAGGTTAATTAAAAACAATTATGTACTCTTTACTCTAGTCATGAATTTTCTTCAGTACTATGCCTTTTTGATTGGTAAAACCCGTCACCAGCTCTGTATCACATCATTTTTACTGACCTCACAAGAGAGGTATATCTCAACCAAAAAGGGAACCGAGTCAGCTGCAGTATGGTGTCTTGTTTTAGAACCATTGAAATCAATGGAGCTTGAGTATATGCTTAAGTGTTTTGCTGAACTGGGTTCTTAAAGAACAAGATCTGTGTATCAGAGAGACAAAGTGGATGAGGTAATATCTTTTGTTGGAGCAACTTCTGTTGGCAAAAGAGACAAACTTTCAAGCTGACAGAGTTGTTCTTGTCTAATATCTTAGGATCAACACACAACACGGCAAACAAGATCCCTGTACTCAGGAATTGGTCATTTAGGAAATTTGACCCCAAAAGGACTTTATTTTGTAAAAAGAAAAACATCTGCATTGACAGAAAAATATTGCTTTAAATTAAAAGGTGCAGGTAGGATGTAATTACTCTAATAAAATAATTGTTTATTAATGGTCTCCCATCTCCACAAAAATAGTTAGGATGCAAAATAGAAATTTGCAACATGTAATGGAATAAAAATTAAATATCATTCAGAAATATATAATAGTAAAATAAATAGGACAACCATAATTCAGACAATTCCTTAAGAACTGCAGCACCTACAAAATCCATTGTTTTCATTACTTTGTTTTCCCCAACACCGGAAATGAATGCCCAAGACATAACAGTGATAATCTTATTACATATTCTTAGGGCCTGCCACTGCAAATACATGGTTTCTCAAAGACAGGGGCTAGCTGGTACTACCATCAAGAGGTAGTTTGAGGAGCTGGTGCAGAGGGAAGGACAATAAACTGATCTGGTTCCTTAGGTAGCTGGGATACCATCCATTTAAGGCTTTATAAGTCAGCGAAGCAGATCTTTACTTGCTCCTCTATTGGCAGCCAGTACACAGAATTAAAGTGGACTAGATTTTGGAAGTTAGGGGTATACAGTTGTGTGCATACATTTGTGCTCACCTAATTGCTTGGGGGTGGCAGGGTGGATAAGTTATATGTGCATGAACTTACAAGCCAAGTTGCATGTGCCTACTACTGAAAATTCAGTGCTCTGTGTTTAAAAATTCTCTCCTGACAAGCAAATGTCCTTTCACAATTTGCATTAGCTGCAAATGAAGGAACTCCTTTGTTGATAGCTTAAAGCATAGGGAATAAATATAGTCAAGCTATGTGATGATGAGGGGTTGGGTGACATTTACTGCCAAAGAGCAGGGAGTGAATTTGATCAGAAATGAACTTGGTAGAAACAACATTCTAACCATCTCCAACACTTGTTTCTCCATCGTAAGTGCAGTCAAGGACAACTTTGGCTGTTTTCACAGAGTAGATGCTGCCAGGCACAGAATTCACCCATGCCCATTTGCCAAAATTTCTAGCTGGACTGGGTTCAGCTCAAGCTAGTTTTCACACATCCAAGCTGAATTCCCCTTCAGGCAGGCTTCCAAGAGGATGACAGCCTGAATATAATCCATCAGTCAAAAGATGTACAACTTCATAACATTAGCAGATGTTTTACCCCATGGTTTTCAGTGATCCTATTCATGGATCTCACATTTGTACATGTTGAACAACATGGGGAAAGAAAGGGTGGAATCCTGTGTAACATAATGCAAGACAAGAACCTAGGTATGGACCTGATTTGGCCATTTTGATTTCTTGGATCCTGTCTTCCAGGTACTACTTGAGGCACTGGAAGACAATTAAGGAAATATCTGCAATAGTGTTTAGCCATCATAAGTGTACACCATTGTCAGGAGTGACAAAAACTGCTCACAGATCTGTAATAGCCAGCCTAGAACAACAGACAAAATGTATCAATCAGGTGAACATTCATCACCTTGGCCATCTGTATCATGAGCAGGCTTGAAGCTAGATTGGGACTGGTCTCAAATCTGGGCAGTTTTGAAACATAGTTTGAGTGCCCAACCTATCACCTTTCTCCAAAAAGAAATGTTTAGTAACTGGTCTATAACCAGCAAGGTCAGTAGTTTCAAAGGGAGTTCTCTTGAGAAAAGGCTGAATACTCACTAATCAGAGAGCTTAGAACCTTTCCCTCTCCATGCAAGGGCATTCATTGTTTTCATTAGTAACTGGAGAACCATCTCTCCTGTGGCTTTTCCAAGTCAATGATGGTGTAGGTGGAAAAGCAATGGGACCAAAGATAAGTAGCTGTAGCTTTGTTAAAAACTGATGAAAGTCATCCCAGGTCAAGAATAGACAGAAAACTCTGATCTGACCAATGTATCACCAAGATGTTCAGGACTCTGATGGTTCTGATCAACCGTTCTTACAAATAAGTTTGAGACCAGAGCTGTGCAGGAAGCAGTTTTTCCATCATGTGAGAATGAGAGATTTCAAAAATTTTCCTTTTCCCAAATGAGACAAAAAGTTGAAATCTCGAAAATTATGATAAAAAAATCTGAAAATTTTGAATTGGGTCAATTGAAACATTTCCTTTAGATTTGACCTTTTTATTTTTCCTTTTACTACTATATTATATTCCAAAACAAAAAGTTGTCTCAAATTGAAAAACAGAAGTTTGCATTCCAAAAATGTCAAAACAGGACAATGTCAAAAGTTTTTCTCAACACATTTTTGAAGTAGGAAATTAGTTGAAATCAACACTTTCCCACAGAGAGTTTCAGTTTTGATGAATTGCCATTTCAATGAAAAACATGTCTTTGAAAAATTCCTGACTAGCTCTAGTTGAGACATTGCCCTGGTCATTCACTGATGATTGTCTCAAGACAAACGCACATTCCAGTGTTGTATGTCTGCAACAGCTCACTGAGACACTCAAACATACCCGTCTAATTATTCCATACCCATGCCAGGCCTCACCTTTTTTTGTTTTATAACTATACATGCTATAAACATTCCTTCACCACAACATGCAAAACTATCTTTGCATTCTCAGAAAGAAACATACTTTTCATTCACATATTTTAAGCCAAATCCAAATGGAATTAGTTTTCTGGATGGATGTTTCCTGCATGTCTGCAATTCTCAGCACTGCTGTGGATTTCCATTATTCTGCTAACAACATATATTCAGTGATGAAGAGCAAACTGTAAATTCTTTCCCATCCTGCTTTTTCCATTTGGCATATTTCATAAAAATACTCATGTCTGTCTTCAAATTAACAACACTCTTCACACTATTTTAACTGAGAGCATAAGTAAAATAGAGCTGTGTGACTAGTTCATAGTAAGTAATTTACCTGATGAATTTTGCCTCCTCTTCTGCTCACAAAATATTCATGATCAAACCAAAATTGCTTTGGATTTATTCTTCATTTGATTTTACTTGACAAATTGTGTGCATTTTTAATCTATTGGGTGGATACAAATAATTTGCAGTGTTTGAAATCTGAGCTGATCATTAGTTGCATAAATCATGTGATATTCTTTCTGTTCTCTGGCTGGATGACTAACAATCACAAGATGAGATTGAAGAACCCACTGGGCTTTAAAATCTCAAAGGGAAATAACTTTAAGGAGATTTTGCATGTTAACATTTTCCTTTCTGGACCACACATCTTGCGCAAGGCATCATACTTAGAAATACTGGGATACCCTAAGATTTATTGGTTGGAAGATTTTAAATTTAATTTTGTCTCATCATATTCACAGAAAAATAACTGATGTACATGCACAGTGCTAGCAGCAAAAGGTACAGTGAGCCTTTTCTGGTTTGTTTAATTGAGTTTGTGCCCAGACTCAGGTTTGGGGTAGCATGGCTCCTGATGTGCCACAGCATCTCTCATAAAAATATACAACTTCCAGTGCAAACTGTCCCATGTATAAGTTCAAAATTCATCACCAAGCACAGAACTTTGTTTGCTTTCTGCAAGCATTTGTGAAAATAAAATAAGATTACTTAATGTTTTTGTAAAGCAATCACAAAAGAGGCACAACCACAAAAATAAAATAATTTGTATGAATACACAGTGGTTTTTTAACCTCATTTGTCCAGTTCTCAGTAAAATCCTCCCCATTATTTGGTATGACAAAATGGTGAGGAATACATATACTGTATGACTCTTTGGGGTGAAAATTCTGATTATGCCAAGCATTTGGCAGATCATCCATTGAAAAACCATAACATATGCAATTGAAATATGCTTTGGAGATATATGTCACATCCTTATCAAAACTATGCTGAATGTCTGATGCTAAATATAGGCAGAAATATGCTTCTCCGTGCCTCCAATTTTCTGCAGTCCAAAAGTTCTTTGGATGTTAAGGAATAAACTGGTTTCAGAGTAGCAGCCGTGTTAGTCTGTATTCGCAAAAAGAAAAAGAGAACTTGTGGCACCTTAGAGACTAACAAATTTATTTGAGCATAAGCTTTCGTGAGCTACAGCTCACTTCATCGGATGCATTCGATGAAGTGAGCTGTAGCTCATGAAAGCTTATGCTCAAATAAATTTGTTAGTATCTAAGGTGCCACAAGTACTCCTGTTCTTTTTAAGGAATAAACTAGCATTCAGTTTATTTCTAGAATATGTGCACACATTCCTCAGCTGGTGAAAAGGTAAAGTTTTTTCATATTTCTATGTCTGTGAGCAGCAGGGCTCAGACTTGAAGCGTGGGTCCCTCATCTTCACTGATAGGCAGGATCATAACTTGAATATTCGGAACAACTACAGTTAAGGTTTCATATGCTTTTCCATTCCAGCCCTCATTTTCAAGTCATCTGTAGCTTTTACCTTTCAAACTTTTTTAAAAAAAGTTTAAGCTGCTTCTGAGAAAGTAAAATATAACAAAAACCACCAAATTCTATTAATTATAGTTAAAGGTTTACATGGACACAAATCAGATGTCAAGAATTATAACATTCATAAACCAGGTTTCAGAGTAACAGCCGTGTTAGTCTGTATTCGCAAAAAGAAAAGGAGGACTTGTGGCACCTTAGAGACTAACCAATTTATTTGAGCATAAGCTTTCGTGAGCTAAAGCTCATGCTCAAATAAATTGGTTAGTCTCTAAGGTGCCACAAGTCCTCCTTTTCTTTATTCATAAACCAGTCGCAGAACACTTCAATCTCTCTGGTCACGCGATATTACAACAAAAAAACGTCAAATCCAGACTCCAGCGAGAAACTGTTGAATTGGAATTCATTTGCAAATTGGATACAATTAACTTAGGCTTGAATAGAGACTGGGAGTGGCTAAGTCATTATGCAAGGTAACCTATTTCCCCTTGTTTTTTCCTACCCCCGCCCCCTTAGACGTTCTTGTTAAACCCTGGATTTGTGCTGGAAATGGCCCACCTTGATTATCATACACATTGTAAGGAGAGTGGTCACTTTAGATAAGCTATTACCAGCAGGAGAGTGGGTTTGTGTGTGGGGGGGTGGGAGGGGGGTGAGAAAACCTGGATTTGTGCTGGAAATGGCCCAACTTGATTATCATACACATTGTAAGGAGAGTGATCACTTTAGATAAGCTACTACCAGCAGGAGAGTGGGGTGGGAGGAGGTATTTTTTCATGCTTTGTGTGTATAAAAAGATCTTCTACACTTTCCACAGTATGCATCCGATGAAGTGAGCTGTAGCTCACGAAAGCTTATGCTCAAATAAATTGGTTAGTCTCTAAGGTGCCACAAGTACTCCTAACCTTTTTTTGAACAGCTTTAATGCCAAAATGCGTGGGTGTGAAAAGCAGAAATCTGGTATGGAGATAGCCCCAGTTGAGGAGGAGTGCCTCTGTTCCAGCAGAAATTAGTATTGGTTTGACTGAATGAAGACCCATTGAAATTACGCTTTTCTATAAACAGCACGTTTTTAACAATGACAATGCTAAGCCTATAACGTCTGCAGCTTAAACCAGGCCATGCTGCACATGCATGATGGCTTAGTTCATCTGTGCACTGAAAAAATTCACAAAAGGTGCATACTGAATGAAGAGTCTCTACCCTATTCACTGCACTTCTTGTAAAATGTGTATTATTAAAATGTGCATTTTGTATGGAATGCATTTAAAGGGAGGTGGCTCTGGCAGTGTTCCTTCCTCATTCATTGCACTCCTTGCCTCATTCATAGTATCTAGCCTAAAGACCAGACAGGAGAACCTGTCCAAATGGAAATCTTTGTGCCTTCTCCTTAGTTTTTGGATGTGTGTTTTGTCCATAATAGGCTCCCCACAAAGAACATTGAAATGAATTTCACGTGAACCCACACTCCCTTGCAGCTCAAAAGGCCAAGTTGCTGCTTTTTAAAGACAACAGTTCACAACTAGTAACCAAAGAGGAGATGCAGAAGAGCTTGTAAGGCAGGGCAGTGCAATATCCAGAAAACTACGTGGTCACCTTTCCCATCTACATTTCACTTAAAAGTGGTTATTATTCAGTACCTAGCATTTGCACAAATCAACATTCTGTTTTTAATTTACTCACAGATGATAACTGTTGTTATTCTGTGGTGAATTATAGTCCTAAATTTCCATATAAAGTGGTCATGGTAAAACAGCATGAATTTGTTTTCAATTACTGGAGTCCAAAGTTTGTT
The DNA here is from genome assembly GCF_015237465.2 of Chelonia mydas. Classification (NCBI taxonomy): domain Eukaryota; kingdom Metazoa; phylum Chordata; order Testudines; family Cheloniidae; genus Chelonia; species Chelonia mydas. Next base: position 55,014,790 of record NC_057852.1, read on the forward strand.
GTAGGTTGGTCCATTTTACATAAGCACTGTCAAACTTGCCATGTGTTGCTGCACACACACTGCTCTTTTCTCCTCTCTCAGTAGAGAAAGACTTTAAAATACAACTGATTTCAAAGTCTTATGGGCTTTGTGTTTATATACGTGACAATTTGTTGTTTTTAACAACTCAGGGAGATCTTTGCACTGTAGTAAGATTTTTTTTCATCGTGTACGTTTATTTTTGTAGCTGTGATAGAAGCTGCGATGATCCGTTGAAATATCATACTGTTTAAAATCAAAATTTTATACTGATTGATGACAACGTTTACTGAACTCGTTGACATCTTTCTCCTGTTGGAAACAATGTTTTTTGAAAAAATGAAATGCTTTTCAAAAATAGCATTAATGACAGGTAGAGATGTGTCTTGGATATATGGATAATGGCTAAAGCCTAAGAAGACCAATGCTGTATTCTGTGAGGACTGCAGTCAACTTGGGTCATTGGTAGAATAATTTAAATTGCTAAATGGGTTTAAACTGTACTGTTTGTGTTCCTATATGGGGGGAAAAAATCTAGAAATGGTATTAAAATGTGGCCTAGCAAAAATGTTTCCTTTTTTTGTTTGAAAGGGGTAACTTTTTAAAATGTAAAATCAAAGTTTGTTATGACTGAAAAGTCATTACAGGCCTTTCATTAAAGTGTCCATGCATTAGTGAATATTACTATAATGAGCCAGCTTCTCAGACCATGCCAGCTTTCTCTCTTGGACCCTTCACAATAATTTTATAGGGATAGTCATTGCTATAAACAGAGTGGCAAGACAGGCATTCACCACATAGAGATGGAAAAGACCTATTAGATCATTTAACCCATACTCCCTGCCAACGTAGGGTTGTCCCTAAATTTTTTAGTGCTTACTGCAGTCAAGTTTTACAAGTCCCAATTCATTGGGCTTCCACCACCTTCCTCGGGAGACCAGTTCCACAGCAGAATGGATCTCAATCTCTGGCTACAGAAAGATCACCAGGAGCAGACAGTCTGTGGTGGTAAAGTACTGGGGAATTAAGATATAGGACAGCAGAGTTGCCAAAAAGCTTGGTGAGGAAGTGGGATAGGACAGGACATGAGGGAGCATACTTATTCATTGCCTTCCCTCAATGGTTTCTACTGTTGAAGCACTCAGAGTCGCTGATTAAATTTAAAGCTGTCATTCTCCGCAAGAAAACCCCAGGGAGGACAGAGGTGGAATCACCATCCGCTTTTCCCATAGGGTGAGTGCTGCCTAAGGTTCAAGGGGCCTCTCTGGTGCAGGAAAATGTGTAATTCACATCTTCTTGAACCAACTTTAGTAAATACAGTAATTATCTGGCCTTTATTTTGAACCTCCCTCTTCCAGTTCTGATACCCACTGTTTTCTGTTGTTCCAATTCTCCTAAAGTAGAACAGTATATGAAGTTTCCCAGTCCAGACACAGACCTAACATGGGCTCACCGCCACCTCCTATCAATCACACTCCCAGTCAGATATCTCTCTGCCCAGAACCTCTCAATTATTGGCTGGCTTTTGGCAAGTTTAAAAATTTTAACTGCTTCCAACCAATAAGTGGGAGCTTTGCTAAAGCAAGACCCATGTCTTACTAGGGGAGTGTGAAGGAGGCAATCTGTGGGTTTGTGTTATTTTGGTTTCTGGATTTGTAAATTTCATATACTTTCTTTAGGAAGACTGGAAGAAAGAATTGTATTGACAGGGGACCAGGATTGCCATTTGGATTAAGTTAAAGACTTGCCCAGCAGAACAGCAAAATCTGGACTAGAGGAATTTTTTTAAAATACCGAGGACTAGGACTAGAAGTGAGAGATCCTGCATTTAGTGACTGGTTTCCTCGAAAGACTGTGAAGGTAAGGAAAAGAAAGTATAAGTTATAAAGCAATCAAGGGCATATAAAAGTTTTTGTTCTTGCTTTAATTAAAATCAGAAGAAAAATGGGAACTAGTGGGGTCATTTTTAACCTACTAGCATTAGCTGAGAATCCTTAAAACCCTTGTCTACATTCTCGCTCACTCACTCACAAAAAATTCCTTCTTTATTGGCAAAATTATGATATATAAAATATATAGTATGCTCCTGCTAAATAAAATATACTCCTATAAATACTCATACTCCTCTACAATTCCAAAAAAAAGCCTCCCTCAAACTTCCCGTACAGTTGTTCTCACATAAAATCTTTTCGATTGCATTTCGATATGCCTAATTTCTGGCTTTAAGGGCTCATTTGCAGCTTGCAAATGACATGCAGAACTGGCCCCTAAAATAATTACTGTAATGAGAGTATTGACTCATAAAATTGAGAAATAAAATGTCACCACTGAGATTCTGAGTGAGGCACTCATTTTTGTTTGCATGAATTTTCAAGAAGAAACCTGTAAAATGGTGCCTGAACCACAATTCCATACTTATGTGTGGGTATGACAGCAGAAGAAAAGGTATGGCCAGCATTGGAGGGACAGTGAGAGTTATGCATGTGGTCAGAGAACAGAAAATAACGTATTACAAGACTAAAGGCAGGGAAATATCACAGAGGATCCACGGTAGACGTGGTATTTCTTGACTTTAGTAAAGCTTTTGATACTGTCTCACATGACCTTCTCATAAACAACCTAGGGAAATGCAACTTAGATGGAGCTACTGTAAGATAGGTGCAAAACTGGTTGGAAACCCGCTCCCAGAGGGTACTTATCAGTGGTTCACAGTCATGCTGGAAAGACATAATGAGTGGGGTCCCACAGGGATCAGTTCTAGGTCCAGTTCTGTTCAAAATCTTCATCAGTGATTTAGATAACGGCCTGGAGAGTACACTTACAAAGTTTGTGGACAGTACCAAGCTGGGAGGGGTTGCAAGTGCTTTGGAGTATAGGATTAAAATTCAAAATGATCTGGACAAACTGGAGAAATTGTCTGAAGTAAATAGGATGAAATTCAATAGGGACAAATGCAAAGTACTCCATTTAGGAAGGAACAATCAGTCGCACACATACAAAATGGGAAGTGACTGCTTAAGGAGGAGTACTGCAGAAAGGGATATGGGGGTCATAGTGGATCACAAGCTAAATATGAGTCAACCGTGTAACACTGTTGCAAAAAAAGCAAACATCATTCTTGGATGTATTAGCAGGAGTGTTGTAAGCAAGACATGAGAAGTAATTCTTCTGCTCTACTCTGTGCTGATTAGGCCTCAACTGGAGTATTGTGTCCAGTTCTGGGCGCCACATTTCAAGAAAGATGTTGACAAATTGGAGAAAGTCCAGAGAAGAACAACAAAAATGATTAAAGGTCTAGAAAACATGACCTATGAGGGAAGATTGAAAAAATTGGGTTTGTTTAATCTGGAAAAGAGAAGACAGAGAGGACATAATAGTTTTCAAGTACATAAAAGGCTGTTACAAGGAGGAGGGAGACGAATTTTTCTTTTTAGCCTCTGAGGCTAGGACAAGAGGCAATGGACTTAAATTGCAGCAAGGGAAGTTTCGAGACTGGACATTAGGAAAAACTTCCTAACTGTCAGGGTGGTTAAGCACTGGAATAAATTGCCTAGGGAGGTTGTGGAATCTGCATCCTTGGAGATTTTTAAGAGCAGGTTAGAGAAATGGGAATGGTCTAGATAATACTTAGTCCTGCCATGAGTGCAGGGCACTGGACTAGACCTCTCGAGGTCCCTTCCAGTCCTATGATTTTATGCTTTCTACAAATTATAGAATTACAGATAGGAATCACATCAACCACCACATGCACTGTGGACCCCAGTAGCTGCTTAATAATACATAGCAATACACCCAGTTTATAGCAGGAAGTAAAAGCTACAGCATTCCAATGGATGTTAGCCAACACCAGAGCTAAAAATTCCACTTTCTGGCGGGTTCATTTTGGTCATTAATGTCTCTGGGCAAAATGCTGCCCTTATATAGACGCACAAATAACTCGCACTGGCTTCAGTGGGATTTTTGCATGTGTATCTGAGGTCAAAAAATAACCCTACACATATTTTTAATTAAACTGAAGTTGGAAGATGCTGCTAAATGAAACTGAAGAGATACCAGTGTGCCCTAAAGATGGAAATATTCTTAACTAAAGCGTAAAAGGGTTTATTTGGAACAATAGTAAACTATAAAGCAAAACATAACAAACCAAATCTTCAGACACCTACAAAATATATTGTATTATAAACAAGGAAAAAGTATACTGACATCTTGGTGACAGCTAAATGTTGAAGGCTCCCAGCTACGCCTCTTTCTAGCTGACCCATGCAGCCTGAGTGGTGCTGGAAAGAGCATTGAGAGAGGTGACCGTTGCTGCTAATCAGGTGTAGCTAGCAGCTGTCCCTATGCAGAAGGGCAACAACATTTGCCCCTTCCAAATACCAGCCATCTGAGGCTGCTCTACCAACATGGACACTCTTTCCTGGTTTGCAGCTGTACAGGTCTTCTGAGAAGAGTGGAGGGCTCCCCTGCATCCTCTCCCCCCACCATATTTGGACTGGTCATAATCTGGATCAGAGAGAAGGTGAGAAGAAACACGCAGCTGGTTAAGAAACATTCCCTGCCATATGAATAATTTAAGACCTGAGCATCTTTCTCTGAAGTGTCTGACACTTTTGTAAGTGAATGAAAACAACTCAGTGTTGCAGCCATACAGCTCTCATCTGGTGAGACCAAGCAAAGTCTCATTCAGAGACTAAAAATTCAAAATCCAAGAGTTGGCTGATTTGGATTTACACTGCTCTAAAAATGAACACAGGTATTGGCGGGGACACAGTTTTTTAATAAAACCCCCAAATACAACAGTGGCTTGGCAAATGGAATTTACAGTGATGACAGAGGCAGAAACAGACCCAAGTGTATGGAGGTGTTTGCAATGCAATAGGAGAACGGAAATAGCAGTTTGGTAGGTCTTACATACACACTACACACAACCATGCCATGGACGTAATTGTTTTTCCTTTTGGTAAATATCTTAACTTACAAGTCCTCTCTCTGCCAGAGGCCACTTGAATGCAGATGATTAGAGAAAAGGGTGGTTAAATAGAGTTTTTTTATTTTGGATTGTTGATCCTCTATGTAGTATCTTCCAATCCCCTTCCCATACCAATTCCTGGCTTTTTCTGTCCCTTCTTTTGCCCTCTCTTTCCTGACCTCTGACAGGAAGGCTCCTCATTTCCTCTTTATGGTGAAGGAAGAAAGTCGTGGAAGGCAGTGTGCACCCATGCAACAATCTTGTTACTGGGTCCCACTGCTGCAATATTCAAATTCCCTTCACGTGCTGGGGCCACATGTCTACAAAATTTGCATGAAATGTTGATTTAGTTGTGACCAGGCAGAGAGTCTAATGCTGATGTTGAAGTCTATAGTATGATCCAATAAGGTAAGGAGATTCAAGCAAGAAGAGGCTCTGTTGGTATTTCCAAGGGAAATTGGGGTTCCTAGGTAAATTTTCCCAAGCTGCAGAAGGTATGAGTGAAGCTCTGCGTTTTTCTTGTGTTATCTGTAACCCTTCACTCATCCTTACTTAGTGGTACAACTCCGACAGCTAATGAGAACTGGTTTGCAGAAATCAAAGGCCATTTCCTAATAAGAGCTTTCAGATGATCAAAAACGTACTTAAGTTACTTTACAAAAAACCCACAAAATCAAACATATGGTCATGCAGATTTGCAATGGATCTTATTACATGGGAAATAGATTAAATGAAAGGCTACTAACTGAAGAGATTATACAGAATAGACATTATACAAACAAACATTCTAAAAAATTACTGAAGAAGTGATTTAATACTATGAGTCTAAATATTTAAAAAATATTTTTGACACATACACATGCCATTTTCTTTAAGTGAAAAGATGCTGTTAATTGCCAACTGTTAATTGCTGTTAATGCTGTTAAATGCTGTTAATTGTTAAATTGGGATAGTCCAGACCACAAGTTTGTTAAACACGAACACAGAATACTATTTCACCCCCGTAAAATTAACTGGATTATGGCATATTTTTTCAAAGGAAGCGTTTGTAACTTTATTACTGGAATTGTTTACAATTACACTAGACAAATGACTTGAAAATATATAAAAGAGTCCAATTTTGCACGCTTCAGGAAGTTGCTTAGGTAACTTGTTGGGTTAACAGTTACAGTGGTCGCCCTTAAAACCTCACTGATTTTACCTAAGTTAAATAGATACACATTCTTTCTCAAAAACTCTGCTCCTTGTGTGTGTTCTCAAGGTTGTAGCCACTGACTTGAGACAAAAATACTTTCTTACTGCTCTTTTAATCCTCTCATTACTGCTGAAGCAACACAGCTGAAGTCAGTGGAGTTATTCCAGTTTAACGTGGGCGCAACTGAATTAAGAATCTTTAATCCCAGTGATTCAAAATATTGGAGAACAACTGTCAATTTCCAGACAAATTTACATTAAGGTGGAGTTAGTTGAGAATACTGATCAGTAACTTAGGGATAAAACACATTAAAGGGATGTTGTAATTTATCTAAAATCGAGTATTGCAAACCCATGAATTTTGAGTTAAGGTTACACTTAAAAGAAATCCACACATATTAAGATAAGGAACCCAGATACCTTGCCATGTAGTGACATCATGCAATAACCATGCCTTTGTCATGAAGGTATTTTAATGTCTGGTCCCAGTTTAAACTGAACTGATTTTTAACAACATGTGATTTTTTTTCATTTTTTCCTCTTTATAGTATCACTACATCCAACCTACTCCCCACAAGGGTCACCAAGCACTCCTTGGCTGAAGCTAAGGAGCTGGCCCAACATTTCAAATTGATAGAAAAAACTATTTTTAAAACAAATATATTGCTGGCGAAAAGTGATGAATTACCAGCAAAAGGAGTTCTCAATCAGTCTCCAGAACTGCACAGAAAGTGCAGTGCCAGCTTTTTTGTTATGTTCTGCCAATACATTTCACCTTGTTTTGGATACGCCTTCAAAGGGATCAGAGAGTAGTTTCATATTTCATGGACTCCCTGCTGAGACTGCCAACAAAAGGTGTCAATGGCTAATGCCTGAAAATACTGCTGAGCTTCAGATAAACTTGCATGTGTCATCCCGACTTTGTTGGAGATCAGTTGCAGCCTAGGGGTGATTCAGAAAGCTAGACTGTTTCAGGAAAAGGATGGTGGCAAGTTAGTTCAATGACGACTAAAAGAAAAAGTAAAATGTGGAAATAAACTATCCATTACATTTCTTATTGTGTCAGTTGGCTTGACAAATGCGCATCATGCTCTCAAATTGCCAGTTGCCAAGAGTATGAAGCCTGAGGGGTTGCTGTAGAGTTTGGAAACCAAAAATCCATTACTGAAAAAGAAAACAGATTTTTTTTGAGAGAGAGAGAGAGAGAAAACTTGAAGCCTTGAAAAAAAAAATCAGCAAGACTTGATTACTCTGATTCACAGTGTCAAAATGAACTCCCTACCAAGATTTTATCTGGTATCTCTACCGACCTATTCAACAACATAAAGTGCATACCATTGCAGAAAACTGTATCCTTATATGCACAGTAGGTATGGTTTCAAAAGATATAGGACCTAGAGCAGCTACCAAATTTGAAACAGTAGTTTCGTCAAATAATGCTATTTCATACTGTATTAGTGGCATGGCTGAACATCTGAGAGCAATTGCTTTCCAAAGCCAGGAAAAGCAAATACTTAACAATTCAACCTGATAAGTCAACTGATGTCTCTGGTGCTGCAGAGGTTCTGGCATTTGAAAGAGATGTTTCTTGAGGTTCTGTTGAAGGCAACTTACCAATTTGTAAAGTTGGGACAGGATAAACAAGAGACTGCTTATCTGAGACAATAAAAGTTTTCCACATTCAGTGAAAGCCATGTATTGCCATTTGTGGGAACAATGCCAAAGCAATGACAAGAAAGAATAGCAGTCTGGTCACATGGATGCAAAACACCACACACAGTGCCTCATAGCTTCAGTGTTTCATACACCACCAATTTCTTGTTGCTAAGAAAATGCCTGGAAATCTGTGCTAGATCCTTCATGAAGCTGTTGAAGCAGTGAACTTCATTAAAACCTCTCCACTCAATTTTCTGTTTGTCCTATTCTGTGATGATCTTTCACCAGCAACTCCTATTTCACACTGAGGGGAGATAGCATTTTATTTTATGAGAGCTAAGCAGAATCTTCAAATTAGGAGAAGAATGATCATCAATCACCCTTGCTGATGTCTTCAATAATTCACCTTGGGTGGTAGGCTTCAATTTGAGTTGCCATCTTTGAGCATCTAAATGAGCTGATTCTTCTCTCCAAAGGAAGAACGGGAGTGTCTACGCACAACAGGGTAGAATCATGTATCAGAAAATTTGGAAATCTATGCCCTCTAGTTTGTAAAAAAAGAAACTCAGATTAGCCTTCTGTTTCAGACTTTATCAAGGTAACCTGGTCAAAACTCTCAGGAACTCAAATCAGAATCTAAAATAAATTCAGACCCAGCTTCAGGACTATGTTTTTGATGAACCACGAAAGAGAAAAGGGTGGATTACCAACCCCTTTGTCTATGATGCAGATAACTCAGTAGCACTGACTAGGCCACTGCAAGACAAAGGGGCAGACTTCTCTTCTGACAACATCACGTAGCTGACTTTCTCTAGCCAAAAATTCAGCTGATTTTGGCTGCCTCTGAAATAGAAGGATCCAGCTTTAGTTGTACAAACTATTAAAGCTCTCATCCTACTTTCATCCTTGTTTCTTTAAGTCAGGTTTCTCTTCAGTGGTTGTGATAAAAACAAAGTATCGGAATCTCTCAGGTGAAAACAAATGTAAACTGTGCATTTTCCGAACGAGGCCTCCTGTTGGACATATCGCAGCAGCCAAGGGAGACTCATCCATAGCACTGAATTGCAAGTGTATTTAAAAGATTTCACACTCCTTTTAATTTAGAACTTCATATTCAGTTATCACAGGTGTGGTTATGGTTACAAAAATTTTTGCCTGCATTTGAATGGGGTTTAAAGTCTTGGGGGGAAGATCACAAAACATTTCCTATTACCAGCTCTGAAAGTCTGAAGAATCCTGACCTAAGCTACCAAATAGCCATGATGTAAACAGTCACATATGAATTGAATTTGAACCATTGATTAAAATATTCTGTTTATTTATGTGCTCTTCTGCAAATGACCGTATATTACCTAAAAGGGTAAAACAAATCTATATGCTCTTTTTATTTAAATACAGCAAAATGAAATTTAAGCCATGGTAAATTACATATATTTTTAGAAGCCAGAAGATTAAATTGCCTTCTATTTAAGTACACTGGTATTTGCATTGTCACAGTATATTATATAGATTTGATGCATAACATATAACTGTACTAATCTTGGAGGTAATCATAACAACAAGAAAAGTTGTTTGGAGATTTTCTATTTTTATTTTTAAGAATAACAAAAACCTTTCCACTGAAAGGCCACATATAAAACTATGGTTTCTATGCAGAGAGACCGAGGCTGCTTATTACCTACAGTACGCTAGCTATGATGAACAGACCACCATAGTTGTGACAACTAATGTAGCTGCCTCCAGGGTAAAACAAAGGTTTACATATTACACAAGCAATTTAACTGTTTTCTAAACATATTGCCAAGACAGTGGGAGTTGGCAGCCAACACTGTGTTTTAGGTTTTGGATACTTGGATTAGAAGTGACTGCTGATTACAGACCTTTTTATTTGTCTTCTACGAACTACAAGCAACCTAGTAACCCAGCAAAGAATTCTTCACAGCACTTAAACTGGTCTTCATGGCTTCCCAGAGATTACATACACAAATCACTCCACAAAAGTGGTATAAGAGTCTTGTGCATAGATAACGACACAAGACAATTGTCTTGTTCTAACTCTTAAAGAGTAGCTGAAAGTGAAATGTTTTATAATCCTTTTTGTGCAGTAGTCAAGGAAGAAAGAAAAGAGTTTGGGCAAAGATTATCCATAAGAAAGACTTTTTTGGGGTTCCAGCTGAAACACAATAAAGAACATAATTAACTTCACAATTCTTTGTGTTTTTCATTTGACTGCAGGGAGGAGATGAAAGAGGACTGTTAAGCCTTGCATTCCATCCCAATTATAAGAAAAATGGAAAGCTGTATGTGTCTTATACCACCAACCAAGAACGGTGGGCCATTGGACCTCATGACCACATCCTTAGGGTCGTAGAATACACAGTATCCAGGTACCATTAAAAGTCAAAAAATCAAAAACATTATGCTGTTCAGCACTCTTCTCTCTTTGGTAGTCCTTATTTTTGAAATGAACCGTAACATTTACAATGGGTATATTTAGGTACCTTCAGGAAGTACCACTGGGTTAATTTCAAGCAATAGTTTTGAAACAGCAGTGAGTATATTGCCTCATTCTGTTTTTTAATACACTTTCAATTATCATTTTTATTACAGTTGTTCCCAAATTATCCTGTGTAATATCTTTTGTGACAGCGATTTCTGTGAAATTGTTTGATGTTTTACTGTAGAGTTACAATAGCTGTTCTGTCATTTGACTGAATTTAAGTTTATTGTTAAAAATAGGAAATCAAGAACGGCATGTAGCCGATCAGTGGCTGCTAGCAGCAAGTATCTCCAATTGGCTCGTGATGGGACACGAGATGGGGAGGGATCTGGGTTACCACAGAGAATTCTTTCCCAGGTGTCTGGCTGTGGGTCTTGCCCATACGCTCGGGATCTAACTGATCTCCATATTGTCAGAAAGGGTCAGAAAGGAATATTTCCCTGGGTCAGATAGACAGAGACTCTGGGAGTTGGGGGCAGGGAGGTTCGCAGTATGGGGCATTTGTCACTTGCAGGTTTAAACTAACGTAAATGGTGAATTCTCTGTAACTTGAAGTCTTTAAACCATGATTTGAGGACTTCAGTAGCTCAGCCAGAGGTTAGGAGTTTATTACAGGAGTAGGTGGGTGAGGTTCTGTCGCCTGCAATGTTCAGGAGCTCAGACTAGATGATCATGATGGTCCCTTCTGACCTTTGAGTCTATGAGTCTATTTTTATATCTTCATACCACAGGAAAAATCCACACCAGGTTGATATGAGAACAGCAACAGTGTTTCTAGAAGTAGCAGAGCTACACCGAAAACATCTAGGAGGACAGCTTCTGTTTGGCCCAGATGGCTTCTTATACATTTTCCTTGGTGATGGAATGATCACTCTAGATGATATGGAGGAGATGGATGGTTTAAGGTACAAAACCTGCCAATGGATAGATTCCTTTTTCTTAATTATTTGTCTTCTGCCTTTCAACAATAATTAGGGTCAGACATTTGAGTTCCCCCAGTGTTGTGACCAGTCACCACAAACACAGAGGGACAAACCCTGCTCACCTTACTCATGATACTAAGCATCATTGACTTCGGAGCATGAGTTAAGCAAATAGTCTCAGTACATTCTTGCAGCTGAAATAAATCTTTTCATACATGTGTGTTATCAAAGCATTTAATTATCTGTCACCAGCAGTTGTGATTAGATTTAAACTAGGGCTGTCAAACAATTAAAAAAATTAATCACAATTAATCAGAAGATTAAAAAAATAGTCCCAATTAATTGCAGTTTTAACTGCATTGTTAAACACTAATAGAATACCATTTATTTAAATATTTTTGGATGTTTTCTACATTTTCAAGTATGTTGATTTCAATTACAGCACAGAATACAAAGTGTACAGTGCTCACTTTATATTATTTTTATTACAAACATTTGCACTGTAAAAAGATAAACAAAACAGACTCTGTGTGTGTGTTGGGGGGAAGTGTGGGTGTATGTGTGGGGGGGGAAGTGTGTGTATATGTGTGGGGGGAGTGCTCTCTCTTTAAGCAGAACATTCAAGAGCCTGAACACTTTTTCAGCCAGCAGCAGCTGCTGTCAGCAGCTCTCACTCTTGAGCTAGCAGCAGCACAAGGCAGGCTCCCCCCGTTCCCTGACCCCAGCTCAGCAGCAACTTGGTACATGGGTAGAGGAAGGGGGACACCCCGACATCAGCCCCCTGCCTCCCCCACCAGCACCCCTGACTGCGCAGCTGACAGGAGGCAGGCTCCTGGTCCAGAGCAGCTTGGCCGGGGGCGGCTCCATGGAGTGGTGGGGTGGTGGGGGCAGGAGGAGCAGTGGAGCAGGACAGCTCTCCCAGAACACAGAATGGCCCCCCTCACCCACCCCTAAGGCCAACCCTCATTCCGAAGTCTCTTGTCCCTGGTCGCCTCCTGCTCGCTGCCATAGGCTGTGCCTCACTCCCCGCCCGGCTGCCGCCAAGTCCCGTCTCCAGAGGTGTGCTATTAACACTCATTAAAAAAAAAACAACCATTAATCTGTTTTGAGTTAATCGCATGTGTTAACTGCAATTAATTGACGGCCCTAATTTAAACATAACAAAGGCTCCCTCTCCTAAATAATTTTTTTCCAAACAGGCCAATTTAAAGAAGCAAATGTGCTGTAAAAAAGGTTACAGACACATACCGAGGTAAATCATGGCCCTGCAACAACCAGAAAAGCATCCAGATAGCAAATGAAGCAATCCTATTTCGGGTGCTGCCCCTACAGCTTTGTCCATCTACTTGTCCCTGGTTCATTGTGCTAAACTCCAGTTGGAATAACACTTGCTTTGTCATTTAGAATAATTAATGTATGAGTCCAGATGGAGAGATCTTCCCTCATTAACTGACAGGAGATGCTACACTCAGAGGCCTCATCACCACTCATAGACAAGCAGATGTTCTGTAGCTTTTGCAATAAGCATATTATCAGTGGCAAAACTGAAGAATAATTCCAACATTTTATTTTAAATGTACATACAATAATGGAAGACTGAAACAGATTGAGGATTGGATATGGGGAAGGACAGAAAGCAATTAATTTAAATATTTAGTTGATGCATGTTTTTGAAAAGACATTTTGATAGTATAATATAAAGTTGAGTTATCCTTTTCCCACCCCATCATGAACACTATGAGAAAATGTTTTTGCCTTGTTCTATTCCTTGTGACAAAAGAATTCTGTTCACTACTAGCTTCAACATTTCCTATCAAAGCTCCATTCAAAGTATGAAAGAACTTTTATTTTTTACATAAGCCACAATTAACCTTTGGAGCTCACTCCCACTAGATATCATTCTTGAATCCAAGAACACGATTTAAAACCATATTAAATACACAAACACACACATTATATTGCTATATAATGAGTACATCCACAGTTACCTTAGAGAGGATTAAACATAAGAGGGATGTAAACCCTCATGTTCCAGGGCATAAACCAATTGTCAGGGTTTGAAGGAAGTTCCCCTATTGGCAAGTTGTTTCATAAAGGAGCACTAAGTACCTCCTTATAAACATAATCCTGCCAGAGACAGGATAATGAACTAGATGACCCATTGATCAGTTCAGGGATGGCACTCCCTATGATTCCTATGTTCCTTAAAAGTAATCTACATATGGCTCAATGAAATAAGTGGTTCCCTTTATTGCTTCATTGTAGTACTATATAGATTAAATATATCAGCTGAAGTACTTTTTAAAGTCAATTATGTTATCCTCCAACTTTCTCAGCGACTTTACAGGTTCTGTATTACGTCTGGATGTAGATACTGATTTGTGCAATGTTCCTTATTCCATACCACGAAGCAACCCACACTTTAACAGCACCAATCAGCCTCCTGAAATTTTTGCACATGGACTCCACAATCCAGGCAGGTACGTAAGTTATATTTGTCATTGTTGAGGAGCAAACACTGTTGTGATCCAGGTGCTTCTTAGGCTTGCTAATTCTAGGACATATTCTGCTCTCAGATGTTTTATACATGTTTCTATTGAAACCAACAGGAGCGACAGACATCAGAGGACAGAAATCCGCTCATAGAGTTAGGGTTTTAGCACCCCAAAAAAAAAAAAAAAAGAATTGGAAAGAATATGTCACAGAATCTTGAACAACACCTCTTTGAGATTGGGCCTTTGCACCACATCCATCAGGCCAGGCTGGGACCATAGTTTTGTAACTAGATTTCCTACTCAGGGCTGGATTAACACAGGGTCTTCAGGGGCTGCAGCCCAGGGCCTCGGGCTAAGGACGGGACCCCACAAAAATAAATCCAAAATTCTGTACAATTCAGTGGTCACCAACCTGTCAATCACGATCGACAGGTCGATCCTGGAGCCTCTGCCAGTCAATCACAATCTCCGTGCCACTAAAAGTCCAGTGGTGCAGCAGGGCTAAGGCAGGCTGCCTGCATGCCGTGTTCCCATGCCACTCCCAGAAGCGGCCGGCTGCTGGCACGTCTCTGCAGCCCCGGGGGGAGGGGGGAGAGCGTGTCTCCGTGCACTGCAATGGGAGCTGCGGGGGCAGTGCTGAGGGCAGGGACAGCGCACGGAGACACGCTCTTCCCCCCCCCCCACCAGGGGCCACAGAGACGTGCCAGCAGCCGGCCACTTCTGAGAGCAGCATGGGAACATGGCATGCAGGCAGCCTGCCTGAGCCCTGCTGCGCCGCCGGCTGGGAGCTGCCTGTGGTAAGCACCTCCCTCCCAGAGCCAGCACCCCTCACCCTTTCCTGCACCCCAACACAGCCTGGAGCCCCCTCCTGCACCCAAACGCCCTCTCAGAAAGACACTAATATAACAGCTGTTCTAAGGGAAGAAGTAGGCTATTTTGAATTAACTTAACTATATTCTACATGTTTTAAGGCTGAAATGTAACCACAGAATGGTTTTATGTTAATTAAAAGCCAAGTTTAGTATAGCGTTAATAGCCTCGATGCCATAATTGTGATCATTTTGTTTTAAATTAAGAAAAAGACTTGTATACAGGGGCCCCACAAAATCTAATAGCCCCAGGCCTATAGGAGAGTTAATCCAGCCCTGTTCCTACAGAGCAGTAAAATGCACAGGTTCTTTGTAAGCAGGCCAATCATTTCTCTAGTATGAAATTGGAAATATGGTAATGGGATACAGGAGATCTTCAACTTTAGAGAACTATTGCAAATCAAGGCTGTTTTGACTACAAGTTGCTGCCAGCTAGTGTATCTTTAATAGCACATCTTAAATGGTGGTGTCTCTCCAATGCCTAGTAGATGCATGGCTAAAGAAGAAAAAATACCAGCAACATTTGAGATTATTTCACACCCTCAGAGACCCCAAGGTCTATAGAAGGGCTATAGAAGCTGAACTACAATATCTTCTTGCCCTTCCAGGTAGTTGCTTCCTGACTGAGATGGAGGCACATGCATAAGGCAGTTTAAAGAAGTTTGCACTGCTGCTGCCCAGGCTGTACCCATCTGAGCAAAGAAAGTGTATTGTTGTCAATGAAGCCCTTCCCAGAGCACTAAATTCATTTTTAGAAAGGAAAAAGGAGGATATGCCTGTTTTCAGGATACTGAAAATTTGCTGTATTTCATCTTGATCTGAACATTTGTTTAATGTTCAGATCAATCAGAGGCAGCAAAGTCTAGTTGGCTAAATATGCAGATGAAATGCAGGAACTTTTATATTATATTCCCAGCTCTGCCAGGTACTTATTCTGTGGCCTTGGGCAAACCAATTAGCTATTCCTCAGATTCCCTATCTGAAAAGGGAGATAGTAATTTTGGAGGGGAACAGGGAGTGTAAACATTACATCTTCAGACCATTGTACAAACATTAAAGTATTAGATACATGCTCAGTATTATATTAAGAATCTTTTGATACACCTTTGTACAAAGGAGTGAGTTAAGGCATGGTATATTAGGAAATATTTTAGATGGTTTGATAGCAATAATTCTAGAGTCAGCAGAAGTCAGCTAATAAAGCCAGCAGCAAGCTGCTTAAAACCCTCAGAGGTTTGTACAGATTTCTCATAGTTCAAAAATATATTTGGTAGAAAAAAGGCACAAAATTTTCAAGTAATAAATCATCTTTTGAAGTGGCAGAAACAGAAGTATTTTTAAAATAATGGGAGAGATATCTTGTTAGCTTTAAGAAAGAAAAGAGAACTCAATTAGCCACTATAACTTAAAATGAAGTGTAGAGTAATACAATTCCGAATGGCTGAGGGGGAAAAAAGTGAAACCTTTTCTTAACTGAGAAAAAAAGGCAAGTAGAAAACAAACAGAAACATCTGGTGCAATCTAAACGATAACAAAGAACAGAGGGATTCACATAATTTGTAGTTCAGCAATTGGGGCAGTAATGTTAAAGGTCAGGTCTACACTACAGTTGATATAACTTACGGTGCTTAGCGGTGTGAAAACGCCCTACCCCTGCACAATGCAAGTTTCGCGCTGTCCATACCAGCACTATGTTGGCAGGAGATGCTCTCCCGCCGACATAGCTTCCGCTTCTCACCCAGGTGGAGTAATTATGCCAACAGGAGAGCGCTGTCCTGTTGGCATAGTACGTCTTCACCAGATGCTCTGCAGTGGTGCAGTTGCATCAGGGCAGCTGTGCCAACGTAGTGATGGAGTATAAACTTGCCCAGTAACATTTAAGGCCATGCTTTGAGAAACAGAAGAAATTCAATTTGGTTAAAAAAGGAGTTGTTCTTTGCTTCCTTTCTATGGTCCAACACCCCTATGCAATAAGAATCAAGTTGCATAGATTTGATGAGCCTTACAGAATTAAAGCTAGTTAAAGTACCAATAATTTCAAACATTATTCAGCAGAGCCCAATTCTTGGTGACAAATAGGAAAAAAGTCTATCCATTCTACAGAATGTGTCATGAGGCATAAGGGGTTTTTGTAGCTGTAGTTTTGTTTTTGTTTTTTCCTCACAAAAGTATGAACGCTTTCTTATGCACACAAACTTGTTTTCTCTGTGATCTGGGCACAGTGAATAATATACTCCACAAAAATATACGGAACACAAAGAGAATAGTCCTCCAAAATTTGACCGATATTCTATTAGTAGAGAAATAAGAGTCCATAAGGAGCTTTCCCCTAGTCTTTTATGACTTTTCTAACATGCTTTTTGATGCACAGGTGTGCCGTGGATCGCCACCCAACAGATGTAAATATTAATTTAACAATACTTTGCTCAGACTCAAATGGAAAGAATAGATCTTCAGCAAGAATCTTGCAAATAGTAAAGGGGAAAGACTATGGTAAGTTTTATCCAAAACTATTATGAAAAACAGCCTTCAAAAAGTCTATGGAATAATAAATATGGTAGTATTGCCATAGGAAACTAGGAAAAACCAGATAAAAAGGAATATTGTAAACTTAATAGGAAACCAATGAAAGACAAAGTACAAGAAAATAAAGGAAAGAAAAGAAAAGAAAATGTAAATGATGAGGTCTGTTGTTATACATGTTTGTGACCATATGTGACTGCTCATAAAGAAAATTTTCTGAAAGATCAGGAAGTGATGAAAATGTACGCTTACTCATTCACATGTAACCTCTTAAGATACAGAATTTAAGTCTTAGGCAATGTGCCTCTTGTAATGGAGACTAAATGAGAGGCAAAACAACAGAGCACAAATATGATGGGGGTATTTGCCCCATACTAACCTAGGAGATGATAATGGGACTGAGAAGGGGCCAATTAATCAGATAGGCCACAGGTCAGGGGAATTAGGTGGCCTCAGAAATCCCCGGAATGAAGATGGAGCCCAGCTGAGAAGGAACAGGTGGGGCTAGTATAAAACAAGGAAGCTGGCATCAAAAAGGGGCTGCAGTGAGGGAGCCTGTAGCCACTCTTTGAACATTAGAGAGGGAAGGAAAGAAAACTAGATTGACAGGGTGTAGGGAAAGATTCAGGGAAAGGGCAGCAAGGTTTAAGATGGTACAGCCCTTGGCTGAGTAGAGGATCCCTGAGCTGGAACCCAGAGGAGAGGGCAAGCCTGAGTTCCCTGAAGCCACTGGGAACTGGCATAATCTGGTCAGTGGATGAGAAGACTGCTGGAGATAGTGTGTATGGAGGGACTTTGATACCTGGGAAGGCGAGACTCTAGTGACCCGGCAGGAAGCCATGAAGATAGAGCACCCTGAGCCACAGAGAGAGAGAGAGAGAGAGAGGTGGCAGAGCAAGCAAGCGAGTGGCAGAAGGTGGCATAAAACCTGGAAAGAGCTAATCCCCAAAGCAGCCAGGAGGAGGTGCCCTAGCAGTGAGTGGAACTCTGTTCCAACAACCAAATAGGGAAACTACTGAACACTGTTTAAATTTCAGTTAAAATGTTCAGTTTGGAAATGTATAATATAATATTACTTCACAAGTCATAACATGGCACACAGTACATCAGGAAACTTGGATTTTAAAGAATTGATATAATCTATTGACTTGGGGCTATTATTGCTAAATAATTATCTGAGTTATATTTAATGTTAATGTCTGATGCTTGCTGAGAACACTTGCAAATTCAGACAAAAGCCAGATGACCACAGCTCAGAGCTATCTTCTGCCTATGTTGAACATTTAACAGCTTCTAAATTCATTGCGGTAAAGTGTGGTAAAGTTCAAAGCAGTGTCACTTGTATGGTATCAAGGACTGACCTAATTTCATGGGACATAAGCCATCTAGGTCTTTAAACTGACCTATGTATACCCATTTCTCCCCCAATCTGTACCGTACTTTGAAAGTAGAACAGCTGAGCTGGCTCATACAGTAGTCCACATATGTAATACAGTCACTTCAGTTTTAGTTATTTCACATATTTGGTGTTGTCATTTTATGAATGCCAAGCCAAAGAAAAATGTGGTTTGAAACGGATTTGGTAAACCACTGTTCCAACGGAATTTTGACTGCATCTCTACCGTAGATCAAACTAAGTAATATTGTGGCATGGAATTGTGACCGTCCAGAAGAACTTGCCAGAGCTTGTGCAGTGGTCAGTTGCTTAAACAAAAAAAAAAAATCATAATTTCCCTTTCTCCCTTGTATAATTTCATCCCTTAAAATCGTAATCTAATCTGGGAAATTCAGTCAACAAAGATTTACAAGTGGCAGTCCAACTGCAACAATATTCATGTAAAATAAAAATATCTATTGACTGTGATTTAAAATTACATAATTGTAACAAAATTTGAGCCTGGTTTTAACCTATGTAGTCTTTAAATATAGTTTAATTGCATATATAGGATCATTTACACAATAACATCGTTGAGGAGATTATCTGATATGATTTAACAGTGCAGTTCTGCAAGAAAAAAATGCATGTTAACTGTTGTCAACCCTAGCAGCAGTATAATGGCCTCAGCCTAAATAAGAAACTACAGTCAGCAATACTGATGCATGATACTGAACAGTACAGGCTTATTGCATTAAGGAACTGACCTTAAAAGAAGGAAGCTTTGGGCAAGATTTTCAAAAGCACAAGTCCTGTTGAAAGTCAATGGGACTTGAACTCCTAAATCACCCCTTTATTATTTATAATGCTGAAGCATAAGAGATCCATTCTGTGGGTGAAACTCAAGTCATATAAAAGTCAATAGCAAGACTCCCATCAACTTCAATAGGATAGTTAGGATATGACCCCTTTGGCTCTATTCTTCTCTCAGTCTTAGGTTAGGCTATGTCCCTCTATGTTTATGACGGTGTTTTCTGGTTTCCCTTATGCTCGATTTCCTGTCTTATACATCCTGTACATCTCAACATTGGTGCAATTTAAATGGCAATAACTTTTCTTCATACAGTACTTGCATAATTGTTTTTAATATATGAAATTGCATTTGATCTAATGCTATGGTAGTTACTTTTTAGAAAGCGAGCCTTCACTTCTAGAATTCAAACCATTCAGTAGTGGACCATTGGTCGGTGGATTTGTATACCGAGGTTGCCAGTCTGAGAGACTTTATGGAAGTTATGTGTTTGGAGACCGCAACGGGTAGGTGTCTTAAAATATATTCAGTTATGATACATATAAAGCAACAATAATATTTTGCATGTTTGCATATTAAAGTAGTTCTGCCAGCCTTGCAGTGTGGCAATGCCATAGGGAAATCTCCAGGTTTGGAAACAAGATAGGGACCACTACTTTCTGAGTCATGGCATTCTAATGAATAGCAGCAGAGGTGACATACTTGATCTCTGGAGGAGGTTAAAATGGAGATATTGATCCCAAAGGTTCCTCAGAGACCCCCTAATCCACTCTGATCCTCCAAACACTTATGCCCATGCTTAACATTAAGCACACGAGTAGTCTCATTGACGTCAATGGATCAAGTATTTAAGCATGTGTGTAAGTATTTACAAGATCGGGGTCTAACTGATTAACAGAGCAGCTTTGAATCTTGGTCTCATGGAAACATCAATGATGGAGAAAAAGTAATGCTTTCTGGATGAATGGGTGCAGTCCTGTCACACCAAGCAAGAGAAATGCTTAGTACCTACGTGCAAGAGAAATATTTTACAAAGTATTTTCAGGATATATATATTTACAATACTTTGGGCTCAATTCTGCCACACATAGACACTAAGCAACGTGAGTAAGGATGACAGAAGGATTAATTGTGTTTGTACAATGCCCGCTGGGAAACTATATTGTGATTAATTTTATAGAAGTGTTCATGGAACTACTTACTGCAACTCCCTTTTATTATCTGGACATTTTAAGTTCTCTTTTCAAATGCTATATAACAGTTTGCATTGTATGTGTTTGATTACAGAAATTTTTTAACGCTGCAACAGAGTCCTGTAACCAAACAGTGGCAAGAGAAACCTCTATGTCTTGGCAACAGTGGTTCATGTAGAGGCTTCTTTTCAGGTCACATTTTGGGATTTGGTGAAGATGAATTAGGTATAGTAGAAAAACTCTTATTAAGTTACAAAATAAATCTTACCAAAATTACATGCTGCACCATACAGTATTATAGTAGGTCTTTAATTGTATCAGTCTCTACAGCATAGCTTTTCTTTTCTTTTTAATTCTTTGACCAAGATTGCCATAGTATCGTCCCTCCTACTCTTTAGCATCTATGTAAGAAGCAACAGGGAGAGGTAGCAGAACGGGTGAAGGTCCCTATTTTCAATCTGTGCACAAATGCAGGGGGTATGAACTTAAGT
The DNA here is from genome assembly GCF_015237465.2 of Chelonia mydas. Taxonomy (NCBI): domain Eukaryota; kingdom Metazoa; phylum Chordata; order Testudines; family Cheloniidae; genus Chelonia; species Chelonia mydas. The sequence goes on from NC_057852.1 coordinate 55,035,807, forward strand.
GAAAGGCACAAATGTAGTTTAAGTTCCATGAGCATAAGACACACATCAAAGGGAGGCCAATAATAGATTGAAAATATCTAAATGCCATTTATTCCTCCTGTTTCAGCACTTAAAATTCTCATTCATGCTAACTGGATTTTGCATAAAGACCAATAAGAGATTTTCTTAAATTAATAACTGACTTATATTTGCCTCTCAACACTCATTTAAACAATTAACTATGGAAGTTCAGTGCCATAGTAGGATAGGACACTTTCACCTTAGAAACTTGAGTTCAAATCCTGAATTTGGTGTAAAGGAAAAATGAGTTTGATGATTTCACACTCTTGACATCAAAAGATCATTAACCGCATTGACACAACTGGCAGGAATGTCTTAATAGATGCCAAGGATTTGGGTGGCAATGGGACTGCAATTCAGTACTGAGGTGCTTACTACAATTTCACATAGGATGTTTGCACAGCATCTAGCTCTAGCTGATGCTATTCCTTCGCTTTTATGAATTAATGCACACACCACCACCTTTAGAAAGGAAAAAACTTGGTGTTTCTAGTATATATAGTTTTTAAATCGGAATGGATATTTGTCAGAACAGCCCACAGGCAATTAGTCATCTTTATAACGAAGAGCCTGTCATACATTGCACACATTCACATCACAAAAAATAATTTACATTTATATAACTCCATATTTCAATAGTAAAACTATTGAATGGGCAGATGAAATTACCCCCTTCTTCCCCCCCACTCAAATTTTGAAGTTTTGTCTAAATTTTGAAATTCGGAAATCTTCAACTAGCTCTATAAAATGTTAAAAGTGAAGAATTTGGTTTTAAATTTGCATGACAAAGTTTGTTTCATGTTTCTAGTTTTAACTGGTAAGAATTGTTTCATACATGTTTTCAAACAGGAAAATTACATTGTATTTTCCAATGATGCAAGATATTTATTTCATGAGGTTTTCACCATCTTGCAAATAGAGCTAGATGGTAAGTCAGAGGTACAGCATATTATTAAAGAACACTAATTTACCAGATCTATTTCTTTAACAGGTGAGGTATACATTTTATCAAGCAGCAAAAGCATGACACAGTCTCACAATGGGAAACTCTACAAGATTGTTGACCCCAAAAGGTAAGCATTGCTTTATTCACATCACAGATTAGATCAATCTGTTCATAAGCAGGTTAATAAAAACTACCTGGGCAAAATATAAAATGAATACTCTGTGAAACAGAATAAATTATTTATGCTTCACTTTTCCACGTAGCTCTGGTCATGCAATGCTTGAACAAAAACTGAGGGAAATTCTCAATTCAGGAGGCTTCCTAGCAGCAGATGTAGGAGCCATCAGCTGGTACACACACTCTCACCAAAAGTAACCACTATCAAGTATAATTTAAATGCTACGACATGATTTTTTAAACTGTCAGGGGAAGCCTATATATCATCTTCCTCAATCTCTGGACCTTACCCTACTTCAGCCTAGATGCTCATATTTTGGGCTTATTTGGGTACATTTGTGGCAGCCTAGACTCCCATATTTACAGTAGAACCTTTTGAACCGATCCACACAGAAGATTCAGCTGAGATTCAGCATCACAAGTGCCTACAGTTGAGTATATATAGTACTCACCAGTCTCAGGACAACAAATTCTTCGTGCCTTAGTGACTGGTGCCCAAGGCCAGCGGGTGTGCTGTGCAAAATGATGTAGTAGTTCACATACGGAACTGGTTCAAAGGGTCTGTGCAGTGACAATGACTATATGAGGAACATACACATTTCTCCCCAAAGCATTCCTTTTTTTCTCCTGCCTTGGAGGTCCCACACACAGGAAGAATACATATGAGGGCAGATTCTCATTGATTTCAATGGAGCTATGACAATTTATGCCAGCTGAGGATCTGCCCGATGGTTTCTAGAGATATCCCTGCCTCCAGACAGTAATATGCATGGGTTAAATTGCTGTCATCCACCTCTTCTCCAGGTAAGTTTGTACAATGAACAGTGCACCCCAGAATTTATCTGTGACCAGAAAAGCAAAGGCCATACCAAGGATCTTCTGTTTTCCCACCACCAAATGAATACTCCAAATTGTGTATCAAGTCCTAAAAACCAGCAACTATTTCTAACAGGGCCCCAAATCCTACCCAAATGATTTATAAAACAAAATCCATAGACTCAGTAAAATTATTCTGACTTGTGATAAAAACAGTGATGAAATTAAAATCACCCAAAAAGGTTTTCCGAGGTGTAATTAGCACCAAAAGTAGTACATCAAAAATGAGGAATTATCAGACTCAAATGGACAAAAATAGGCCCAAGTTCTTTCTATACTACCCTGTACACCAGTCAACATATGAAGAAGCAAATCCCTTTACCCCAATTTCAAGTTCTTTACAATGCAACTACTTCCAAGAGAATGATAGGGGATCTGAAAACTGTGCACAAAACCCCTCCCTTCCATACACCAATGTCCAACATCTTGGCACATGAGCATCATTACATTTTAATACATTTAATTTAATACAATGGGGTAATGGGAGAAAAGCAGTTAAAGGGAACTCACCTTAGTTAGAGAAGTGGCCTTTTCTTCCCATGGCACCAGCAGCTCCATCAGACCAAGCCTGTGCCATCTTAAGTGTCTTACACCTCCATCCTGCAAAAACATGCACACAGGCTACAAGATTGAACCCAATGCTAACACAAGAAAACAGGGCAACAACCATTGAACCAGTTGTACTAATTACTTTCACCCAACCATCCTTCAGTGAGCTATTAGAATCATTCATATCTGCCTGCTGCTTAGATCTACTTCAACATGTTTTCCTGTTCACATCAAGATAGTCCACATTTTCATCATCTTTTTACTGCTCCTGTGAACAATTTGTCTTCTAATCAGAGTTGAAATTCTGAATGTTGTTGTTGGTACAGCACATGATAATGATGTGACTGTAGTAATAAATTAATTGCATTTAGAACTATGTTATAGTATACTAGTGACAGTATAGTTCTAAGGGTCTGTGATTAGTATCCCACCCAGATATATTGCAATTATTTAGGAAACAGATGTGACTGCAGTCTGTCAGTCAAGGTTATTATGCATGTTTTATGTATGCTTTCTAGTATTAAAACATTTTTTCCAACACAAATCTTGCTAGCCTCATTTTGATTGTTTAGTCTATTGGTATATGGGTTTAAGTGAATTTTACACCTTAAATCCATTATTAGTATCCAATTACAAGGGGCTGCCTTGTTTGACCCTGGCTTTGTGTTCTTGTTGCCTTGTCTGGTAGGGTGGTCTCAAAATGACATACCTGAAAGACCAGACCTCCCATTGCAGTGCTCCTGGTTAGCTAATTCATGTGTGGGCAGAGGGGGAAGATTTGTGTTTGGTTACTGGAGAAAGTAACCTGAGCGCTATAGACATTGTCCTTGTACATTGGCATACATTTGAAATTACATGGATTGTGGCAAAGTACATAGTTCTTGGACAAAGGAGGGTTTGTTGTTTGTTTTTAACTATCATCGTAGGATTTTTTTTAGGTGAACTGGACTCAGTCCAACATCTTGGCATGTGAGCATCATTACATTTTAAGCATTAGTTTTTCATTCGTTGCTAGCATACTGGTGATCAGGTATGCATTTAAGAAAGTCAAAGCCTTTGAAAAATTTAATGTCTAATGCATAATTCAGTATATACATTTTCATCTCCATACAAATATCATTTATCATTTGTTTCTGATAGTGCCCACTCTGTGCAAGCTGCTTTACACACACACACACACACACACGTAATCCAGTCCCAAGAGTTTTAAGTCTAAAATAAACAAAACTAAGATGAAGTGTAGGGCAAATGACCATACCATACAAATAAAGTTGTCAAGATGGTTGCCTCTCAATAATACAATGTTTCATAATACAGTGCTGTGAAAGAGATGTTAGATATACAGACTATCCTAGTTACCCTCAATCTTGCAATTATCTATCAGCTGTTTCTTGTCAGCACCTTGGTAGAAGTGGGTCTCAGGAGGCATGTGAACATGGAGCAAGTAGCAGCTCTGTTTATCAGCTCAGTGAGAACGTTCCACATGAACAAACATAGCCAAATGGTGGGTGTTGGCTACAAATGAGTAACTCAGAGGCACAGAATAAGCTTCCTCTGCCTGAGGAATATGTTCTGTCCCCGATTCCTAGCAGCAGTTCCACACAGCTACCTGCTACTGCTACCAACTAATGAAGTTACTCTTTTAGCCCAAGTGGTAGAGGTTCATAGTTTGAATATGGAGGAGATCTAGGGTTTTAGCTCTGCTAACTGTAATTAGAAGTCATTATATAACCACCCCATCTGGCAAACAAAAACTTTCCCCACCATTGTGACCTCACAAAGAAATGTACAGTATCAACCACGGCAAAGCCCCATTTCAAAACCTCAGGCCATGTGGTTCCTTTAAAATTCTTCCACAATTGACTGTTTAGTCAACAGCAGAAGAAACCACCCTCATATTAGGATGTGTGGAGAAAATCCAGCAACATATCCAGTGGAGTCGTCTGACCTCACTTTCTAGAGTATGATTGTCTTACATGGCAGTCAGGCTGAGTGAAATCAGAGATGGTTCATTCAGAATTCTGATCAGATAATTCAACTTACTGTAACAGGAGCTGAGAGAGTAGTTATTCTATCTGATCTATTTGAAGTGGTCCATTTTGGTTGAAGCTGGTGAGTCCTGAGTGAGACTTGGTGATTGTGTATCTGTGCAGAAGATCTAAGCCTGTGACAGGATGGCAACATAGCAAACTTGCTAGGCAGAGGCCACTTTCAGGCAGAAAGAACCTGAAGCCACAATCCTTCAGCTTACAAAGTTAGTGTCACAAGGGAAAAGGCTGCAAGTGCAATAGACAGTCAAATCTCTATTTCTGATAGAAGAGACTGAGTAGGTACCCCTCACAGACTGGGGAACATGGCAAAGAGACATGCTATGAGCATTCAGAGTAGCAGCCGTGTTAGTCTGTATTCACAAAAAGAAAAGGAGGACTTGTGGCACCTTAGAGACTAACATGAAAGCTTATGCTCAAATAAATTTGTTAGTCTCTAAGGTGCCACAGGTACTCCTTTTCTTTTTGCTATGAGCATAGAGGATTCTATTGTCAAATATTGTTAGCTGGGTATGCGGAGACAATGAGAACCATTTGGAGAGTTGCCTACTAGGCACACAGTGGTGTGCAGATTTCCTGACACATCTAGACAAACTTCTAGAAGGAGGAGGAGGAGCCTGTGGCAGTGTCATATACTGGTATAAATGACACAAGGAAGTGTACAAGATTGGTTCTGGAAGTCAAAGTTGGATTATTAGGAAGGCTTAAGTCCAAGACTCTATGATATCTTTCTCTCGCATGCCTCTGGTTGCATGTGCTAGGCAGGGGGAACTACAGCATCTCATTGTGCAAATGAGATTATGTGTACAGAGGAGATGGTCACATTGTAGGCACTAGGGAAGGGAGAGGCTAATATGGAAGAGATAATTAAAGTGGAACGAGATTGCTGGCAAGGAAAATCAAGACAGGTAAAATTAAACTTCTAATCAGAGGAAAGCTGACAGATACTGAGCTGCACTCCAGTTGGGCAGAGTCTTCTGGTGAAGATGTCAATAACAGAAGATAAAGTAGGTATCTAATAGGAAAGAAGAGGTCAGTAATTCCAGCTCTGCTAGAAGAAGGATGGGTTGAGGCTAGAGCATCCAATTAGATAATAGGATTTCAGATAAAGAATATATATAAGAATAGGCACATAATCAAAATTAGGGCTTTATTTAGATGAACAGTTACCACACAGTACCCTGGGTGTAAATTTACAGCGCTAGCATGCTGCACATTAACTGTGTGGACCATACTACAGTACGCTAGTCCACTGCGATCTATTCTGCTTTGAAATGACAGTGGGTCAGTATTACTTATCAGTATGGATGTATACCTATATCAGAGTCAGGCATAACTGCGCCCATACAAAAAGGAAGGAGACAGGCAATTTAAAAAAATCTTATTAAAATGGCACTTTTCAAGAGATAATTGGACCCAAAGATTTACCTGTCACTAATATCAGCAACTGAAAGGCTAATGTTGTGCTTTCTTCATGCTTAGAGGAAGAGGAGAATGATTCTAGCATTTACAGAGAAGTAAAACTTCAGCATCAGGTATATTAGTTAAAACAGTAATTAAAGATAGAATTTCCTATAAAAGAAAACTATGCCTCTCCAACCTATTAGAATTAGAGGGTATTAAGGAAAATATGTTGCCATGATATGAGAAGTAAAGTGTTGTCATGGATTAGGACTTGATGAAAAGATAGAAAATAAGGAGTAGGAATAAATGCACAAATTTTCAGTATGACCAGAAGTCAGTGGTAGGATGTCCCAAAGACCCATAGTAAAGCTGCACTATAAATTGATTATCTGAGAAAAGGGGTCATCAGCAAAGTGGCAACATTTCTGGAGGACAAAGTTATTTAGGTTAATGAACAATAGAGAAAACAGGGAGAAATTCCAGAGGGACCTAAGAAAGGAGTGCTTGGTCAGCACACTGGCAAATGACAAGTGCTAGATAAAACACATTGGAAGGAATCGCTTGAACTATGTTCACATGTTGATGGTTTCAAATTAACTAACTCAAGGGAAGCTGCAGACATCATTATGGACAGTTGAATTAAACATCTTTAAACATGTTCTGTGCTTGTACAACATCTAGTACTACGTGGTCTAAATCCATAACAGGGACTCACAGGCACTACCACAATACTACTACTAATAATAATAATAAATAAAATAATAATAATTAACCATTAATAATTAATAAGTTAAACTGTGGAAAGTGCTCTGAAACCATTGTGATGAGTGGCTATGATAGAAGGGCAATGAAAATGGTCAGACATATGGAAAGACTTCCACATATAAAAAGAGGATGTAAAAAAACGACTATTTGATGTAGATACAAGATTAATAAAAGGTGAAATATTGAGATATATATAAAACAAAGAATGGTTTGTAGTATGTCATTTGGGCACTGCCATTTACCCTCATATTACAATAACCAAGAGACATTCAATTAAAATAAACTGAAAGGCAATAGATTTAAAACTGATAAAAGGACTTTTGTTTATTTTACACAATGTACAATTAGCCTATAGAACTCACTACCAAAGACATTTTTGAGCCACAGAGCAGGAGTCAAAAGAGCAAACAAACATGTATAGAGATAACATTGTTTGTATTATTGTAGCCATGGACCAGGACCACGTTGTGCTAGGTGCTGTACAAACACAGAACAAAAAACATCCCTGCTCCAAAGAGTTTATAATCTAAGTAGAAGACAAGTGACAACAGATGGAGACAAACCGGAGTACAAGGAAACAATGAGGCAATATTGGTCAGCAAGAATGGCAGTGCTCTCACCCCAATCATTGTCAAGTTTTTTGTAGGTATCATCATCATCACCACCACCACCACACTAGCTAAGGATACTACCCGCCCACCCCCCACCCCACCCAGCAAAAAAAGAGAGAGAGAGAGAGAAAGAAAACAACTCTTAGGCTATGTCTCCATTATGGACCTTACAGCAGCACAGCTGTACCCCTGCAGCTGAGCTGCTATAAGGTCTCGTGTAGCCGCTCTATGCTGGCAGGAGAGAGCTTTCCCACCAGCATAATTTAACCACACCCAACGAGCGATGGTAGTTGTGTCAGTGGGAGATCATCTCCCACCAACATAGTGCTGTCCACACCGACACTATTGTTGGTGAAACTTATATTGGTCAGGGGACTGGTTTTTTCACATCCCTGACTGACAAAAGTTTTGCCGACAAAAGTGCTAGTGTAGACAAACCCTTAAGCTCTTATGCTTTAGGATCTAAATCAAACATTGCCTAGGGTTAGAAAGAAACTCACCAGACATAGGTATAGAAATCCATTTAAGGAAATCCCTTTCTTCCTCTGAATCATCCAGTATTTGCCATAGTCTAATACATGATTCAACTAGACAGACAATTGTTCTGATCCAGTATAGCAATTCCTTAGTTCCTGTTTATTTTTGAAAAAGAGGGCAGTATCTAATACCTAATCAGGTGCTCCATGGACTTTCAAGGGAGAATACTTCCCCATGCATTATGATTAGTGTTCACAGTTCTGGACTACAGCATGTTTGCAAAGCGTCTTTGGGCCAGGCTGGAGTTGTTTTGAGTTGGACTAGGCCCTAAACTTGCTTAACCCTACAAACTTGTACCATTCAGTTTAGCATTCCTTTTTGACACTCTTCTGCGGTTTATGATACCAGAAGAATATTTACAAATTAATTTATTCCAAACAAAGGATTGTGTCTGGGGCACTTGATCTCATTCAGGCGATTTGAAGCTAAGGTGAACGCTGTTCCCAAGAACTTCAGCTGTTATAGCTTTTAATACAACTGTCTCATATGTCAGGAATTTGCCATTTTCAGAAAAATATAAAAATAATGTTTAAATGTTGCATTTATGAAGATTTTGGTTAATGAGAGATGAGACTAGAAATATACAGTATTAGACCCATTCTCCAAAAAAAGTCTATGTTTGATGGTTCAGAGATATACCCTGAAAGCACTTATTAAAGCTGTCAACAAAATGAGCCATTTTATTGGTGAACCCACCCAGGTGGGCCGTACAATCTCCTTCTATCCAAAACGTTACTATCCCTCTAAGTCATTTAAGAGAATGGAAAGTCAGAATTAATGTCTAATTATATTTAGTTTAGTCTTAGAATGCAAAATTCTTATCTCATTTACCTAGCCACATGCAGTTACTATTCCCATAAGAGACACTAAAGAGAAATTAAAGCTCTTAGTAAATACCAGCCTAGAGAGTTTCACTTTACAGAAGTACACCACAAAAAGTCCTTTGTAACCACTATGGAAAAACTGAGGGTTTTTTTTTAATCATAGCACAATCCACTGACTGTAAGGGTTTTGTTTTCATTTTCTTACTGTTTCTAACATTGGGTATTAAGGAGCTTTCACTTTTTATCATTTTATAAGGAAAAAACAATTCAGTTTATCTTTTGACTATTTTCTGGAGCCTGCAGGAAGCCAATTCCTCTGCCATCCCAAAGAAAGTCATACATAATAGAGCAGCTTTAGTCCAGTAAGCCAGTCTTTGCCAATTCATCAGTCAAAGTGTTATGCAAGTGGCCCCCTAAATTGATAAATTCCCACAGTGCCTGTTGACCCAGCTGCCAAGTGCTCATGCAGCAGGTGTTGTTTTCATGACCACCCTGACAGTAATACAAACTGTTTAGCAGTTGCATTGACCTCTTAGCTATTAACATTGATACAGGCTCCACTAGGGACTAGTTTTCAAACATGACAGAATTTCTTAAGACTAGAGGTCATGAACGAGTATACCATATAAGAATAAATTTTATAGGTTGCTGAGTTTAAATCTAAGAACAGTGAGGTTTTTTTCCACATTATTCCCATGTAGTAAATCTGGAGACAAGTAACGAGCTTCTGGCATGTCTCCCAGTACTTAAGGTATATTTTTATTTTAGAAACTGTACCTGAAGAGATGCAATATTTATTCTGTGACAAGTAGTAAATTATAATGAAACAAACTTATTTTCACTTGCAATTTGCCCTAGAAAAAATCAAAGTTAGGATACATTTTGCATTAATATGTGTTTGTCCATCATTTTAATAACTAAGTAATATTTTGGGTGAAATGTAATTGAAGTGAAATCTTCTCCTATCCACAAAGCAGTGAAACTATCAGAAACCCTTTTGACATCAGAGTCAGGATTTGCATGGATATACCCTATTCCCAGAACAGAGATGCATCTTTTGTTTGTTTTACTCGCCAAGCATTTTAAAAATATTGTGCCAACTTCACCCTTGATGGCACGGCATTCGCTTCAGTGGAATTACATGAAAGCTGAATTTTGCCTCCTAAATTGTATTGCTCCACATGTGCCTGAGTGGAATAGCAACACACATTGCAATTAAATCACTGACTTTCTGCATGTGGTAGAACTATCAAGAGATTTATTAAGGATGCCATGAAATGACAGATTATTTTTATGTGAATTTTCCTTTATTAAAACATGGCTTATATTTGTATTCCTTAACTTGCATTAAATAATAACAGAGGCTGCTCTTCTATTCCTAGTACAGTAATGCATATGTAAATTATTTTACTATCCCAATGTCTCAATTTGCTGAGTATGTCAGACCTTCATCAGACAATGAGTACCCCGAGACCAAATGCAGCTTTTATTCCATGCTCCATATATCTACGATTACACAGATTCATGAATGTATACTTTAACAAGCAAGATATCTAATACTGTACTGTTTATACAAATAGCTCTTTAAGATATAGAGTCTGAAAAATTCTAGTTACATAGTCATTAGCAGCAGCTTTTTTGGTTGACTTCCTAGGAGCCAAATCCTACACACAATCAGGTTACTGGGCTCTGCACTTGAGAGTTTTATAGGGACTAATGGGAGGAGTGAAAGAATCTTTCCCACAGAACATCATGTGGATAGTGAGTAACTCCATGATTACAGCCACCATGTCTTGCAACTTGGAGATTGTGAAGAAGTAGATGATACATGCATGAAGTCACTGACCTTAATCTGGTCCTGAGTCCAAGAAGGGACAGTAGGTCAATAACTTTATGGATCCCCATCTATTCTCCATATCTGCCCCATTCTCCATATTCTATGTCAGGAGACACAGAAGAACTACGTGTGTGAGCAAAATTACAAACATGCTTAAGTGTTGGCATGATCAGGCCCTCAGTCAGTTCAGAACTAATTTTACATTTGTGGGATCCAGTTTAAAACAATTGTTCTGTGCCTGAAAACGTTTGCCTTAAAGATTTGAATATCATAAATTGTAAGTTCTATGGGGCAGGAACTCTCGCTTATATGTTCGTGTGTGTACATGTTCAGCAGTGCTCTGATCTTGAGGAATGCTTTTGGGCTTTACCATAATATACATAAGGAGTATTAGTAAGATTTTTCATATACAACTCAACAATCATAACAGGGTTTTGTTTCACCTGCCTTTTTATTAATCTGGTCACTAGGCACTTTGCCAACGTGAATTTTGCCATCTTCCCTTCCACTCCAGCCCAAGTAACTAGTGATGTGATCAATATTGATGAAGCATGACAAGTACAAGTTTATTGATAATTAATATTAGAATAAAAATCAGAGTTTTATTCACAAGTGTCAACAACAGAGAGAAATATTTGAAATTGCGTAAGTGATCAAACAGGCTTAAGTTGATATAAAATACATGATTTCCACCACATTCAAAAACACGTCAAAAACAGACTCCAACATTAAGCTGCAGAACTGGAATTTATTTGCAAACTGGATACCATCAGATTAGGCCTGAATAGAGACTGGGAGTGATTGGGTCATTACAAAACCTAAACTTAATTTCTCCAATACTAATTTCTCCCTACTGTTACTCACACCTTCTTGTCAACTGTCTGTAATGGGCCACTCTCTTACAAGTTCAAAAGTTATTTTTCCTACCTTGCTATCCTGCTGTTAATTGATTTATCTCGTTAAACTGACCTCACACTTGGTAAAGCAACCCCCATCCTTTCATGCATTTATATCTGCTCCTGTATTTTCACTCCATGCACCTGATGAAGTGGTTCTAACCCATGAAAGCTTATGCCCAAATACATTTGTTTGTCTCTAAGGTGCCACAACGACTCCTTGTTATTTTTACCACATTAGTAGAATACTAAGACGACAGAATTTACCTACCAGTGCTAACATAGATAAAGCTGTTTGATTAAATAAAAAAATCAATTCATGAATATTTTCACAAATAAAAGCTCTGAGTTCATTTTCTGTCATTTGTATGGTCATTCTTTACTTCAAAATATTTCTCAGATAAGTCAGCACATCTTCATTTTTACATGATTCATTCATACATGCAAGCCAGACATTCAAGCACACAATTTTGAGACGCCTTTGGAAAATTTGGCCCACTGTGTCTATCTGAAATTAAGCACACTAAAAAGAGGCTATGGGAAGTCTCTCTACCAAGACCCTGCCTGTGCACTAGCAGATTTTCCTTTATCCCCCCTCCTCCTGCCACCACAAATTATGCTTTTGTTTAATATTAAGCCCTTAAAATGCACTTCTCCTCAGAAAAGGGACTTTATTAAACTGCAACCTGATAATCTATGCATCGTACTATATTTTACTACTATGACTGCCATTATCCATATAAATACCTAATCCTTGTATAAATTCCTACTAAGATCAGACTTCAGCGATAGCCTGTTGAAATGATTGCCACTAGGCTAATTGTACATTGTACAAAAAGTAATTACTTTTACCAGTTTAATTTTTTTCCTTGAATGCCCCCTTCTTTTGACACTATGAGAAACAGTCAACGGGAATGCTCAACTTACCCTGTCCATACAAGCCCATTTTGTATAGTTCCATCGTGTTCGCTCTCATTCCTCTCTAAAAAATCCTAATCTTTTCATTTTCTCCGCACATGAATATTGTTCCAGACCTTGAAATAGTTTTCAGCATCAGGCTCCACGCTATTAATTCTTATATTTTTTTTTTAGATAGGGCAACTAGAGTAGAAGACAGTATTCAGGATAAGGACATAGCATTGATTTGTAGAACACTATAACATTTTCAGTACTGTTTTCCATGCCATTCCCTATGAATCCTAGCATATTTGTTTTTGGTTCGGCAGAGTTTTCATTTAGCTGTCCAAAACCTACCATGTTCTTTTTCCTAATTTAAAACCCAAGAATGTGTATGAGGAGCTCAAGTTATTTCTTCCAACATGCATTGTCTTCTATTTGCCAACATTGAATTTCATTTGCCATCATGCTACCCATTTACCTAGCTTTTTAGATCCTTTGGGAGTTCCTTACTGTCTTCACTAATCTAAGTAATTTTGCTGTACAACCAATCCCACCCAGACTCCCTCTTCAAGCATGCTCCCATTCCAAAAATCAACTTACCCATTTTAATAGCAAGCCTATGGCTGTCCCAGAAATTAAACTCTCTCAGTGAGAATCCCACCAACCCCCAGCTGCTAAATTCTTCCCCGATAACCAAACCCACTCACCAATTTTCCAGCGAGCGATATGTATGAAAATGCATCTGATGAAGTGAGCTGTAGCTCACGAAAGCTTATGCTCAAATAAATTTGTTCGTCTCTGTGGTGCCACAAGTACTCCTTTTCTTTTTCCCCACCACTGGCATCGCTTCCAGATCTCATCCCCACCCCTTTTCATTAACAAATCCACCTCACCCAGCTGCCAAACACTGCAGCACTCATTTAGTCCCAATCCATCAAGTGAGTGCATACTCCCTTCAAGGCACCTGAAAGTTTCTTAGCGTGGGTCACAATATAGCTCAAATAAACAGAAAAGTACACCATGAATGTACAATAAGAGATCAAACATTCAAATGAAAGTTTCGTAGTGATTCTCTCAAGAAAAATACTAGGAAATAAAGTGCTAAAACCGATGCTAATACAATGTTCAACCTGGTTATTTAAACTAAAAATACAGAGGCAACTGAAAAATTAAGGATATGACAACAATATGGGTCTCTTTGCATACCGTCAAGCCTGCATTTCCTATGAAATTATGTTATTCGTTATATAGGTGGTGGGCTCCATCTGTTCTTTGACAAGAAAAGCAAAAGACTTACATGTACATGTTTCACAAGATGCCTGTGGTGGTGCATGGAATTTTATAAACAAAACATATCAATGGAATGGATGTTTGAAGCCATATGACATGTGAGCAGATCATCTATAGTTACAGTATTTCCAAATTAAAATTAAAACCATATTTAATAAATAATAAATAACGACACGTGAACTGTGTAATTACTAGGAAATTCTGCAGCTTGGTTTGCGTTATCACTGGAAAAGATTCCACTGAATCTATATCCTGTAGGACTTTTTAATGTATTGTGTGATGAATATTATGTTCTTATAAGACTTATCAGTTGCCAGAGTGCCTAGCACTTTTTGTAAGGGCTTTTTAAATACTATTTAAATCTAAAACAATAGATAAAAATAAATAAATAAAAAGATAAATAAATAATGGATTCCCTGAATTGCATGCAGTTTGAATTGAAGTCATGTAGAAATATATTTTTCTAAAAAAATGTATTGTGGCCATGGCTACTGCAGAAAGCATTCGAGTAATTTCTTTAGTGGAGAATGTATTTTGTGCTGTTGTAAATATTGAGTGCCATTGAGCATCTAAAATACTTCTAGCTAGAATCTGACAGAAAAATTACATTACATAAAACCTACGACATACAGCATCCTGCCAGAAATATTGGTGCTCAGCAGTAAATGCTTTCTGTCATTTGAACTCGACATCCCTCAAGGTATACTCTCCATTTACACTGGTATCAAAACTACAGCAAAGTTTGATTCAATTATGAACATACAAGGCAAAAAAAAAAAAACCCTGGCGTGTCAAAGGGAAGTTGTAGAATATGGCAGTGATATTGTTAGATATTGCAAAATGGCTGCACGAGTCATAATACACGACATAAAACACCTCCATTCAGAGTGCTCTCTGTAGGTAAAAATCAGAAACCGGGCACTTCGCTAGAGGAAAAGCCAACAGAAACAGGAGGCAGAGATAGATTCTAGTCTGGAGTATCTGAGCACCTACAGGAAAAAGTCACCCAGCAGGACTAACACCAAGTTTCTGAACACACAAGACACAGAAAAGCAGGACCAGTGGAAGTTTAAGGTTTCAACAAGTTATACTTTTAATCAGGAAGAGGAGGAAAAGAGTAAAGACAAAAAGGCTGAGACACCATCAGCGATTGAAGTCCTTTATCTTTGGTACCTCTGCTCTAAGGAAATTCATTAACATCCCATTATTGTCTATATAATCTATCTTTCCTACCGAGTAATAAAATAACCTTTAGTTATCACTATAATTTTAAATATTTAGTATTTTTGTGAAAAATATACCTTTGCACCCTGTAAAGGATGGCACTATAGGATCTCAGCTAAAACATCTAAAAAAAGGACAAGTGACGGAAACCCCATTGCTTTAGACATGTAATAGTGAGCTAAAATTGTACAAACTTGGACTGGCAGGGCAATGTACACGGTGAACTACTGGGCCTTTAACTACTGTGCTTCTCTGACAGTTATGCAATGCCAAAATTTTAATACGGGGCTCCCTTAAAAATCATACAATCATAGGACTGGAAGGGAACTCGAAAGGCCATCTAGTCCAGTCCCCTGCACTCATGGCAGGAATAACTATTATCTAGACCATTCCTGACAGGTGTTTGTCTAACCTTCTCTTAAATGTTTTGCCTTATTGGAAATACATGTGATATTCCTCACCAGACTCCACCATCTTCCTCATCCCTTACCAAAATCACCACTAACTCTGTATTCCCTCACCTCCTAAAGATCCAGGTGTTCCACTCTCCATCTATAAATCCTGGCCCTCTCCCCCACTCAGTATGCCTCCCTGTTTCCACCATATTATGGAATTTTCTCTAGGTGTCTCCCCCTACTTTAATCTCCTTGAACTTCACTGCTTTTTGATTCATTTCAACATCCAGTTCAGAATTGTACTAAATTTTCTTAGCCCTCCAACCTACCTTATTTCTCTCTACTGCCCTTCCAACTCCATACACTCACCTGGTGGCACCTTTCTCTTTCTCGCCACACAACTATTATTTTATTCTCACTGTTGGTGAGAATCTTCTAAAGAATCCCTTAATCTCTTTCAAGTTCTGTCCAAAAATCCCTTTTGTTCCTTTTCTATACTTTTTTCTCTGCTCCTCGCCCATTATTATTTAAGCGTAAATTGTATTGATTTCTCAAGTATCTATACAGAAATCTAGGCAGCTCTTAAAATTTAAACCACATAATTAAAAACCTAAAGTGTTCAATAAAATACTTTGTCAGATATATATTAAATAAATACAATTGTTCCAAATCAAAGACAGTCCCGCAAAAATGAAAGTTACTAACCCTGCCATATGATGGTACCCTAGTTAAATCATCATTCAGCCTCCAGCTCCTCCCCTTATGGACCCCAACTTCTCCAAATGGCTCTGAGACAAGATGAACTCTGCAGTGCATGTGAAAGAATTCCAGGCTGCAACAGACTAAGTGTGGAAAGTGAATTCCAGTACTGAGGATGTTTAGCTCACTTAAGCACTGCTGCTGATCTCAGTAGTGACAGTACGGGCCCAGGGAGAGAGGCAGCCTCTTAGCTAAACAGTTCCAAAACTATTTAGGGCCTTTTAAGATAAAATCAAATTCTTGAGCTCCACCAGGGAAGCTTCTCAGGAGGCAGTTCAACTCTCAGAGCATTGGTGTTCTGTGCTGCCTTCATATGTGGTCTCAATACATATTGTTTAATTCTGTATAATACCTTAGAAGACAGTTTGTATGAAATGATGCATTAGAGAGAAGGTGGGTGAGGTAATATTTATTGGACCAACTTCTGTTGGTGAGAGAACAGAAAAGAGATTGGTCCAATAGAAGATTTACCTCACCCACCTTGTCTCTCTAATATCCTGGGACTGACACGGCTCCATCAACACTGCATACAAAGATGCATTGTACTGTATTTTGCTAAGAACATAAAATGTCTCATCCTTCTTTGAATGATGGTTATGAGAAAATAACTATTCCCTTAGAACCCAATCTTGCTCCCACTGAAGTCAATGGCAAAACTTGTATTGATATATGTGACAGATATTGCAACCACATGCAATATCTTTGGAGACCATATTGCGGTAAGTGTATTAGTAGTTTATGTATTACTATGTGCCAGGGATTGTATGCAATTCCTGGAGAGAGGGTTGCCACAGCTCCTCTAGGAACTAAGAACAGGGGAGAGGTGATTACGGTGAATCACTCAGATTGTAAATACCTCCAGTGAGGTACCAACCCTGTAGGAGTCTTGCATATTCTAGTTCAAACTGCTTTTCCCAGAAACCAATAGACAAAGAAATGGCTTGTGGTATCCAAAGGCTGGGTTTCAATGGACTCAGGGTCTTCTTTCTGATCCAGCAGATGGACAGGACCTTCTGTCCCAGGAACCCCCAACCCTTATGGAAGGGTTGGAAAGACTTGGCCTACTATGGCCCAGTAAGACTGATGGATGACCTCTAGCAAGCTTTTAGCATGTGCATAGGAACTTGTATTATTTTTATATGCTTTCTATTTAAAGTTTTTACCTTAAGAATAAATGTGCTTGCTTAGAAAGAGCTATGTGGTAACTGCTGGCATTATGGTGATCATAGCCCCTAGGAAGAAAGCAAAGCACAGGGGCTGACCTTTAGGCCGGGATATCACAGTGAAAGGCAGGGAGCAGTGCAGCCTTAAAACCACTGGTCAGGAGAGAGAGAGACACACACAAGTCACCAACCAAGAGAGCTCATAACTGGGATCCACAAACCCTAAATGGGTACCCTTGAAGGACCATGGAGGGGGAATACAGGTGAAGTTACCCTGAAACTGTGACAGTTACCAATGAGAAAAGGAGTAGGTCTTTATTAAGAAAAAAGTACAGTTTGCATTCCATGTTCACTGTCAACAGTGACAGTCTGAATGCAGGAAAAGGAATTATATGATTCAAGATAAGGTCTTGAAAAGATTTCAGCTGACAGTATTCTTATAATCCTTTTATGTGAAAAGAGATTTGTTTTCACTTACAGTATTCACATGTTTTCTATACAAAACTAAGCTTTTCTATATGGGCCATTTTAAACTGCTTTCTTTAGAGGAAAAAGAGAAAAAAGCAAGTTTTTTTATTTCACGTGTGAAAGCATTCTCTCCCCTTGACCCTGATTTTAAATAAGTAATTGGCTCGCATATTTTTCTACAGACCTTTAGTCCCTGAAGAATGCAAAAGAACAGCTCAGTCTGCACAGATATTGATGTCTGAATGCTCAAGGCATTGTCGGAATGGGCACTGCACTCCAACTGGAAAATGCTGCTGTAATCAAGGCTGGGAAGGAGAATTCTGCAGAACTGGTTAGTGTTTAGATTCATGGCAATGAGTGAAAATAGCAATTACCTCCCCCCAAAATTGCCTTTAATGACTTGCTGAGATAAAATCTCTGATAAAGCAAATTTACTGTAGATTCTAGAAGCACAGAACAAACAGGCGCTTTGATACCGTGGTGATGTGTGAAGTAGAAGACTCTAGATGAAAGATCTACAATAAGTAATATTTAAGGCTACAATGTGAGATCCTTAAGTACAGCATGTAGAGTTCCATTAATTAATGGCAATAACAGTGTAGACTACAATATACTCCTATTTTACCTTTCAACCATGTTGTAAAATACAAAGGAAATTCTAGTAATATAAATTAGGAATCAGATTTCAAGAGACATGTAGGTGCCTTATTCTCACTGAAATCAAAGGGAATGAGGCAACTAAATACAGTACCTTGAAAAATCTGGTCCTAAATCCCTGACCCTGCAGTCTCCCCCCACATATAATTACCACTGACTTAAATAAGAGTTACCTGCTCAGAAGCGGCTGCAGGATCTGTCCCTTCAATTATTCTTTTGCATACTTTAAAGTCAGCCAGTTTGATGTGGTCTTTTATTAAAATGCCTTTGCATTTTTATTTTATTTTTCCCTATAAGATACAGTGACTCTAGTTAGTATGTTTCAGAGTAGCAGCCGTGTTAGTCTGTATTTGCAAAAAGAAAAGGAGGACTTGTGGCACCTTAGAGACTAACCAATTTATTTGAGCATAAGCTTTTGTGAGCTACAGCTCACTTGCACTCCATGCATCTGATGAAGTGAGCTGTAGCTCACGAAAGCTTATGCTCAGATAAATTGGTTAGTCTCTAAGGTGCCACAAGTCCTCCTTTTCTTTTTAGTTAATATGTTGATTAAAGAGAATTTGATAAATATTTCAGCACAAGATATACCTGATAATTGTAAAATGTTTATAATCCACTGGGGAAATTCTCTGGGTTATAAACTCTGGGTTATAAAGCCGTCAAATTGTTGCCAAGCCTTTTTTTTTAAATCTATGTTCCAACTTTTTTCTGGAACTCAGTAACTTTACTCTGGGTGTGTCATCAAAGGAAGCAAAAGTTAATGAACAAACCCAATCCCAGAGCTGAGCTGATGTCAATGATGGCTCAGACAAGGATGTGGGTATACAATAAAAAGCAAGTAAAACAGATGATGGCAGCACAGCACTAGATGGGAAGAGAATCCCATAGAGCAGCACAAAAAGGCAGACCCTCTGCACAGAAGCCCTAAATTCTGCAAGTCTGTACTCTGGACAGTACTCCTTCCACTTTCCCTGCCCAAAGGAGCTCCAGGAAGAAGCACTCCGATGTGAATCTAATGGGGTGCTTAATCATCTCTCCCCTTCTCGCAGGTTGGGTGTAGGATGATTGATATAGTCCAGTACCTGCAACTTAGGAAAAAGCAAGGATTCTCTCTTTACTACATGTCAGACTACACTTAGCAATGCTGCTTAGATCCCTGCATGGGACCTTGTACCACTAACGTATTCTAAATAATAAAAGTAAGGCAATAATCTGGGAGGCAATAATCTGGTTCTAAGAGGGCCTTACAGTGAAAAATAGAAATTAGTAATGCAAACCAAGAGACCTGACTTTTTACTCATCTATTTTGTCTTAGACATCATTAAATATCATCAGGGTGGCATCATCATGACAAAAACATCTGAATATTTTCATCATAATACTGCTCATCCCAAACAAAGGGCTAAAAAAAGTTACACAATTGCAGTTATTTATAGTTGGTTTGGCTAATATTAGTTGGAACTCAATCTAATGTTTACAGTTAAAAAAACTGACAAAACTGAGTAATAAAGAATTGCAGTGGTAAATATTCAGGTATCTTTTAAATCAGGGGTCCCCAACGTGATGCCCACGGGCGCAATGGCGCCGGGGCAGCTGTGTGCGCCGCCAGGACACCACGCCACCGAAATGACGCCTCCGCCCGCGGCCACCTGAGAACCGCCTGCCTAAATGCCGCCAAGAAGCGTTGCTGTTTCTCAGCGGCATTTCGGCGACAGGGTGTTTGGCGCCTGCCACAGTCTGTTGGGAATAGGAATATGCTATTCCCACAGAAAGGTTGGGGACCACTGTTTTAAAGAGACACAAAGTACCTCAGGCCCACATTTGTCAAGATATTTAGTGATTGACTGTCAATGGGATTTAAGCTGCTAAGTGACTAAATCACTTTTAAGAATGAGATGTAAGCTCCTAAATCAGTTAGGTGTTGCTATAAGGAGCACTGCAAGACCTAAATACCTTTTAAAATGTTGCCTAAGTGACTTAGGAACCCACATCCCATTTTTAAAAGTGACTTTGGGCCAGATTTTTAAATGTATGTAGGTGTTGCTTTGCTCAGCATTGTAATGTCTAACTGATATAGATGCCTAAGTCTCACTGGAAGTCAATGGGACTTAGGTGCTAAAGCTAAAGCACCTAAGTCACTTTTGAAAATGAGATTTTGGCACCTAAGCCAGGGAGAACAATGCCTAAATACCTTTATAAACCTGAACCCTAGATTTCCAAGTGGCTAAGTCACTTTTGAAAATGAGACTGAGGCGCCTAAATCAATTAAACACTTTTGAAATTTTTGCCATAAATCAAATAGCTATTTATTTTCACAATCCATTACTTGTGAGGTCCTCTTAGGAGCATGAAAACAGTATTTATTTCCTTCACAGTTCTGGGTATCCATTCTGCAACTTTTTTTTTTTTGAGCACCAGTTTGGTCTTCATACTCCATACCTGTAATTTTTTTTTATCCTATCATCACAGTCACTGGCGCTAAGTAGCTCTCATGTCATGTGCATGCCTTTGATTTTTTTATTTCTTAGTAAGATTCTCAACATGAATTAGAATATTTTTTCCCCCACAGCAAAATGTGATCCAGCATGTCGACACGGAGGTGTCTGTGTAAGACCCAATAAGTGCTTGTGTAAAAAAGGATATCTTGGCCCCCAGTGTGAACAAGTGGATAGAAACATCCGAAGAGTGACAAGGGCAGGTATTCTTGATCAGATTATAGACATGACATCCTATTTGCTGGATCTAACCAGCTACATTGTATAGTTTCTGGGACTATTTGGATACTACATTTTC
Organism: Chelonia mydas; assembly: GCF_015237465.2. NCBI lineage: Eukaryota > Metazoa > Chordata > Testudines > Cheloniidae > Chelonia > Chelonia mydas. The sequence goes on from NC_057852.1 coordinate 55,056,986, forward strand.
AACGGGCATTTATTTTGAATTCTGTCATTTTAAAAGGACGGTTATCCTGCTATAAACACCGGTGATTCAATTTACTTTTATTAATTTAACTATAATTTCCAGACATGTGCAGATAATTTTTTTTCATGTGTGCATATATCCATACATCGGCATAGATGTATAGATGTACAACACACACAAAACCCCATCATAAGTGTGGTTGCATAACTAGTGGAATTTCTGAAATATATTTCTTCACGTGAAATAGCTTACACAGTGATTCCACTTAAACCACATTTTCATCAAAGGACTCTTATGGTGTCATCATGGATTCTTTGACATCCCAGCAATTTTATGTCTGTAACTATCTGATTATAACAATAAAGAGAGGAGTTTTGAAACATTACTGTACAAACTGCTGGATTTCATTAAATTTAGTTATAACGGTTTTTAAGGTGAAATGAACTACACTATGAGAGAATATTTCTAAACTCCTTAATGCAGTCCTAAATAGGCAATTCATTGTAAGCTTGTAACCTTCACCTTCATCAATGTATCTCTATTACAGAATGTTATGCACTTACTTCTTTATCTGGCATAGATGCAGAAATCTGGTTATCACAACTTAATATCAAAACTGTTTCAAGTGTTTAATAATTAAATTATATCAGCGTATTTCAAAACCAGTCATCCTAGAAGGTCTGCTTTTTATCATATATTTTATTTAACATTGGGCACTGGGTTCATGTTACATATTTATATTATTTTATTTTATTTTTATAATATAGACATCACCTAGATGAAACAGCTTTGCCATGTCCTGTAAAATACTAAAGTTACATTTTTCACCAACTTAATTGGAATGACGGGGAATGAGAGAGCAAACACTCTTAAATGTGTTGTGGATCTAATTTAGAAATGTATCCTTGTGTCAACATGTATTCCTTTACAACGGATGAAAAAGCAACCACCAATCAATCTTTGTAGAATTCCAGCATACCATAAAAATGTTTATAAAAGTGCTTTTCACTATAACAGGATTGCCCAGATTATACATGATTAGACTGTTACAGATTTCACACTGAATGGAACTTCACTGGACAAGAGCTCACTTTAGCAAATCTTGGGTACATAAAATGTCACTTGTACAAAACGTTATATGATGATTATTGCCAAATATGGTTTTAAATGTAAATGTTCCTTGAAGAGTTAACAAAAAATGAATTTTTGTAAATGTATCAATAAATTTGGTGTACATGCTGTATTCAGGTTTTTTAAAGCATTAGTTAATATTTTAACTATAGACACCTTCAGACTGGGGGACCACCCCCAGTCCGCCCCTGCCCCTTGATCCCCCATCATGTGTGGCCAGATCTCAGCGTTCATATCTATCACATATATGGTTTCCTTTGTACTACTGCCTTACAGAAAAACTTACCTACAAAGAGAAAACAGAACAACCACAGTGTTCCCATCATCGCCCTATAAATTGCTGTTCCTGTATCAACAGTGGATAGTGGTTTAAGCAATGCAGTCTAACATATTCCAGCAAGATTTCCCACCCATAAGAAAATGACCTTTATAGGACAGTGACTTGTAACTAATTTTCCATTAATGGATGTTTTCAGTCTCTTATTTTAATACATCTGAAATTTGCAAGGAAAGCATGCTTGATATTTGTCCCGATCTGTGTGAAGAGACTGGCTAAAGTGAACAGAAAGCTACACTTGCCTTCCATATATGATTACTTGGGTTTTAGCTGACCTCATGCCAAATGGAAATTGGTTGAGAAATCTTGGTTGAGTGCTTAGTGAACAATAGTCTGCATTAAAAAGTGCCTGCATAATTTTGCACAATGTAGATTCAAGTGACAGTCTATTCAAAGAAGTCTCAGGATTAAATGAGCATGGAGACCAAATTGCCCTCTTACCCCAGAAAAGGGTGGTCCCTTCTAGTCACACTAACACTTCATTGGCTAAGCAGTGTGACAAATCTTGCAATGAACCCTGCAGTAGCCTGCATCTGTAGGTTAATAGCAGCTCTTTGTCTCCACTGCTTTCTGCCTATAGTCTTTTTACTGAATTCCATCACAAAAAGTTTTACAATTAAAAAAAATGTCCTGACAACCATTTTTGTAAATTGACCTTACCAACTAATCTTCTCTTATTCAACGTGGGTGACATTAACAAAATGTGAACTTCTGGTGAATGAGCCAGCTGTCTAAATCTGTCAAATTGTGCAGTTTTATTATGCATTATACTCTTCATAGAGTCAGCAAAACAAGAATAAAGTTACCGCAGTATTATTTGTAACATTTAAACATCCAACCCAACTAGCACTTTTTTCACTTCCTTTAACAAAAGTTATTCCAAGCTGTAACTTATAGACTAACACGGCTACCCTTGTGAAATCTGTTCATATCAGCAGTGACTCTTGAATATTTTCAGTACCTAACTGAAGAGGAATGATACACCATTTTTACGAGTCACTTTCAAGTTCTTTGAAAAGAACCGAGCCCTAAGTGACCTTATCTATTTTGGTAAAAGACTAAATTCTTCTAGTAAGTAGTTATGCAGAGTCACAGATGTTAGCTTATACCAACAAAATGTCTAGTATCCAGATGGCCCCTAGTTTCTGTTACTGGTGAAAAGAGACATCGGCACTCTATTAAAGACTGAGGGTAAAATCCTGGCCTCATCAAAATCAATGGCAAAACACCCGTTGACATCGGGGGGCAGGATTCCATCCTAAAAATTTAAACATCCATATCAATTTATAAAATAAAATCCATTTGACACATTCCAGAAAGATTGTAATACTTATTACTAAGAACAGGTCTAAAATATGGGGGATGAGGGGAAAGGGGGAGATAGAGAGGAGTTTGTGTTTCATTGCATTATTAAACAACTTTTCCATCCTGTGGAAGCAGGCCTCTCTCCATTAAGCCCCTAAGGGTGTGTAACATAACATGAGGACTGTCCATTAGAAAGGAGATGTTCTCATTAGATGTTTGAACTGCATATTTTTCAAAAGAAATTACACTAAATATTGAAAGGGGTGAGTAAATTAAGGTCACCTTCCTCTCACCTTTTCCTGACCTGATAGTCTAAAATGTTAAAGAAGTTTGACTGCAGAGAAGTGACATGCAAAAATTAAGTTATTTCTGTAGCATTCTTATTGCTAGTTAGGTCACCCTGTAGCTATCTTATGTATTCAGTAAGAGTTTTCCAGCATAAAAAACAGAGCTTCCAAATGAAACTGGCTAAATGGGGCAAACAGCTAAGGAGACCAAATAGGATTTTTTGCAGGTGCTTGAGTTTCTCTCTTCTCTCTCCTGTCTTTTAGTTTAATAAGGTCATTATGAAACACATCCATGCCTTTGTTTCCAGCACACTATATATTTCAAACATTCCTTCAGGTGTCTTTCCCCTCAAAGAGGGGAAATGTATTTATATCAACATAACTCTATTCTAGCTCCCAGCTGGATTGAACCCACTTATATTTCTCATTTTCTCTCTTTTCTTTCCCTTTTCCTGAAAAAAATCGCATACACCACTGATCTGGTGGAAGGTCTAATTTTTGCACATCCATTGAACCATCTTCCCTACTCCACATGTGACAGTATCAATATTTGAGATGCAGACTTGTTCCGTTAAGAATTTGTCATAAAACCAGCCCCAAATTGTTGTACTTTCTAATCACAAAAATCACTAAACTGATTTTTTTGACTTGTCCAACTGCAACTATTAGCCCAAAATTGTCCCTCAGATTGGCACAAAACGTCTTCCATTGATTTTAAGGGAACTATATGTGCCCATCAAAGAGCAGATGTTGGTCCACAGTGTCTACAAGTTCTCAGCGGTTACTGTATTCCATGCATCCAAATATCAATATCAGGGAGAACTATTCTCTACTGGCAGCCATGATAACTTCAGCATCTTTTGCTTCTCCCATTCACTTCTGTTAATGTTGGTGTGATAGCTCTTTCCTCAAAGCAAAGATCAGTATTTCCATGCTGTTTCTGCTCACTATTTTTTAATCCATATTATAGACAGATGCCTCACTAAAGTGGCCTTCCCATGGCATGTTACATGCAGAATTTAAACAAAATACTGGTATTTTTAAAAGTGATACTTTTGATTATTCTGCCTGTAGTGGGGTTTTTTTTGGTTGATTGGTTTGGGTTTTTTTCCACTTCTAATACTGTAGCTTGGTTGCCATCAGTCATTCACTATGGCTGTGGTTCAGGAGTAGCAGTCTCATGTCCCTCACTCTTTAGATCATGAAGCTCGGTTGTCTCACGGAGGTGACCTGCTTGAGCTGGGCTGTTGTTTATTATCCAGTCAAACTGTCAGGTAGTTCAAAAAACAACGCTGGCATCAGCTTCGAAGGGGATTGTTTCCAATCTAGCCATCAGAACCCTCAAATGAGAAACAGAAGGGGATTCCCCAGAATGAAGGAATGTGGATCCTCACAATTCTCTTTCCCTAGCATTGGATTAACAAGGATGACGCTAACTTGCACACCTGTGTGCCTGAGGCCCCAATCCTGCAAACACTTAAGCATCGGAGTAAATTTACACATGTGAGCAGTCCCACTGAGTTGAAGAGGACTATTCACATGTATTAAGTTAGTCACATGCATATACTGTTGCAGGATTGGGGCCAAAGGGAGAAAACTGATGCTGCCTAAAAAGAAATATTGCTCAGCTAAATTTTCACTGATTGTGTGAGTATTTAAGAAGGTATTAGATATTTTTAAAATCATCATTAATGTTAACTAATAGTCTATTGAATTAGTAAAAATATAATCTCTTTAGAAGAACTGGTCAAAAATGAGAAAAATATCATGACAAATTTTTGAAATTTCAAAGTTGTTTCCATTTGGTAGGTTTCAAAATGGATCTACTTGAGGGATTTTTAATGAATTTTTTATCCTAAACATTGGCAAAATGGTTACCAATTTTCTTTATTTACCAAAAACCAGGTTTTCTTAACCATTTTACCAAAAACCTACTTTTTGATTAAAAAAACCCTATTTTGATAAACATTTCAAAAAAAAGTTTTGGGAAAAAAATGTTGAAAAAGTCAACAGGGTTTTGATAAAAATTCCATAATTTTCCAGGGGAGAACTGGAGAATATTTCAATGAATACATGTTTTATTCAAACAATTTTGACTAACTCTACTTTTCAGAGTATATAAGTATGAAAACAAGAGTGGAGACCACTTGAATGCTTAGCTTTCCATTACTTTAGCCTTTCTCTGAGAGCCTGATCTAAAGTCCACTCTAGTCAACTGAAAGACTCCCAATGACGTTAGTTTTAGGATTAATTCCTCAGAAGATATCCACTTACTCAGTGGCAGGACTTCACAGCATACATTATCCCTTCAAGCCTGTTCCTGCAGTCATTAGTCTTGATGAAAGTTTTACCAGAGCAAGGACGGCAGATCCAGGCCTGTTTTTAGGTACAGAGCATATCTAGTCCTGTTTGTGTTTTGTTACAGGTATTGCCATCAGTTATGTGAGGATATTATTCTGTTGTCAGATTTTTATATTAATTTTTTATTTGTTTAAAAATGTGTAGCAATTGACCCATAGTAATTTATTCTCCTTTCACACACTTGTTCTTATCTTAGGTTTTTGAATACATGCAACTAGGCAAGAAGGTAACTAAAAAAATTGCCAATGGTCCCATTTTATGAGCTAACCATAACAACATACTGAAGTGAACCCCAACTGGACATATAAGGTAAAATCCTGGATCTACTGAAATCAATGGCAGAAGTTTTATTGACTTCAAAGGGACCAGGATTTCATCTATTGAATTTAACAATTCACTAGAACCTTGGACACATTTTCAAATATGGTGTAAGAATGCTATACCATTCCAATCAAATCTATGGCCCCAATCCTGCAAACACACAAGTAGTTAACTTTACTACCATGAGCAGTCCCATTGGACTCAACGTGACTACTGTCAGTCATAATGTTAAGCATGGTTTCAGAGTAACAGCCGTGTTAGTCTGTATTCGCAAAAAGAAAAGGAGTACTTGTGGCACCTTAGAGACTAACCAATTTATTTGAGCATAAGCTTTCGTGAGCTACAGCTCACTTCATCGGATGCATACTGTGGAAAGTGTAGAAGATCTTTTTATACACACAAAGCATGAAAAAATACCTCCCCCCACCCCACTCTCCTGCTGGTAATAGCTTATCTAAAGTGATCACTCTCCTTACAATGTGTATGATAATCAAGTTGGGCCATTTCCAGCACAAATCCAGGTTTTCTCTCCCCCCCCTTCCCCCCCCCCCCCCCACAAACCCACTCTCCTGTTGGTAATAGCTTATCTAAAGTGACCACCCTCCTTACAATGTGTATGATAATCAAGGTGGGCCATTTCCAGCACAGATCCAGGGTTTAACAAGAACGTCTAAGGGGGGGGGGAATAGGAAAAAACAAGGGGAAATAGGTTACCTTGCATAATGACTTAGCCACTCCCAGTCTCTATTCAAGCCTAAGTTAATTGTATCCAATTTGCAAATGAATTCCAATTCAGCAGTCTCTCGCTGGAGTCTGGATTTGAAGTTTTTTTGTTGTAATATCGCAACTTTCATGTCTGTAATCGCGTGACCAGAGAGATTGAAGTGTTCTCCGACTGGTTTATGAATGTTATAATTCTTGACATCTGATTTGTGTCCATTTATGGGTGTTGTATGCACATATCCAGTTGTAGAATTTGATATGATATATATTCATAGTAAGATCTTCCAAGAAATCAGAGTACTGCAAATAATTCCATGTGGATTTACAAAAAATGTTCTGACTTACAAGGCAGTATTACTGATGCATTGTCTTGGGAAAGAACAGTGTCACCACTTTACAGCACAACATACATACCTAAGTAGTGACATATACCAAACATGCAATGGCTTAGATATGATGTGAGATTTCACTAAATAGTAAAGAGACTGATCACTCATCCGTCCCCAGCCCACTTCTAAGGTATTACTAATTACTGATATGGGCTGTATACATAAAGGCACCATACTTGCTGTCCTTACTCAAACAAAATTCCCACAGACTTCAGCAGGAGTTTTCTTTACAGAAGGACTGCAGGGTTGGGTTTGAAAGGACCAATGGATAGATTTTATTGTACTGAATGGCCTGTATATATTTCTAGCGATCATCAAACCATGTATACTAATAGAAAACTCTGCACTGAACATATGTGTACTACAACACCTACAGTACATATACTGACTTTTATAAACAAATATATTGGAAAATAACACTAGAAATGTGTTCAAGTCAACAAGATGGTATCACATTGCATGAGATTTTTATTTTAAATTCTACAAACATCCATCCCATTCCGAGTGACAAATGTGGTCCAGTGCATTAAATATTTAAGTGTCTTTGACATTGTCTAGGATATTTTCCCACTTGTTTAGTTTTTCAATAAAAATAAAACTGAAACAATACCAGATATAACAATATTTTAAAATTTCAAAGATCCCCAGGACATCTTGAAATGTTAGAGAAAGTGCATGCATGCACATGAGTGTAGCAGCTGTGTTTGTCTTACCCTCTTTTTATTTTTTATATGGAGAATGTGTGTTGCTACAAAGAGTAGGAAGTAGTTTGCATCAGAAGATGATGCGTCAGTATGACAAACAAATCCAGTTAGTCCAGACATTTCTAGAAGGAGTCACAAAACGTAATACAGGCCCGGCATAGTATAAGCTAGACCCTATTCACACCAAGATAAACAGTCATAACAGCTGGAAACTCAATTGCTGCATTTGCAGTGATCATCATTAACATCAGAGACAATAATTCTCCCAGTCAGCCTGCTATGCCCACATATTTTTTGACAATAACTATCAAATACTGTACATGCATTTTAAATGTGGGAAAATATCTTAGGAAAATATCTCCACTCAAACTATGTTTAAGTATCTTTATATCATATTACTGTACATTACTTAACACCTACAGACCGCACCTATCCAGCAATGCACTGAGCGCTCGAGTAATATTAAGGACATGAGTAGTGCCACTGAAATCATGTGCTTAAGGTGATGCAGGTACTTAAGTGTTTTGTTTGGATCTGGACAATAATCCATAGGTTTATATGTCTAAGTATGTGGTTACAAACCACGATGTGCTATGTGTAATTTCTTTAGGCAGGCAGTATGGTCTAATGTTTAGAGCAAAGGAATTAGAGTCAGAAGCAAGGGTTTCCTTCTTAATTCTGCCACTGCCTCTCTGTGTAATCTTAAACAAGTAATTTAATCTCTCTGTGCCTCAGTTTCTGATCTGCAAATTGGTGATAATGCCAACTTTTGTAAAGTGCTTTGAGCTCTTTAGATGGAAAGTGCTATGTAAGTGCAAAGTATTATATTATTATTGAAGACCATGTATGTATACACACTTATGTAATATATAATATATGTATAATGCATATAAATTCTAACAAATATATGTGTAATATCTTAAAAACGGAACAGTTGTGTCTTGATGAAGTGGTAAATGCATAGAGTTGGATTTATTGTTAATCTGTGGATTTAATTTTTTTTTTTTTAGACAAAAGGATGTTTAAGTGTATAATTACTTTTAATTTAATATATTTATGTACATGCATGCCTGGAGTTCTGGTTAGTAGTGTTATTCTGTGTCCTTTAAGCTAATAAAATATATGAAACCATCTTCTGATCTAATGTACATGTGCTACTTTAAAATTATTTTTGTTCCAGTATTTTTTTAAAATTGTTTATGACTAAATGCATAATTTAAAAATGCATTAAAGTGTTAAAATTTTGGATTGTCTTTTTAATCTTTGTTGTTAAAAAGAGTCAATTAATGCCTGAGTAAAAATATTCATTGAAATGTACACCAGTTTCATTTGTATAAAATCTAATTTGCTTTCATAAATGTGACTTGGAGCGCTGCTAATGTTCTCTGTATGTATCTATACTTTGTTTCCAGATAAATATGAAAGTAAAAGATAAGACCATTTTATTGAACAAGACACCTGTTTCATTGCACAAAGTCTGTATACGTATGTGTGTGAATAAAGGCACAGGAGACACTTCAAATGCATTTGTTTGAGGATCAGTTCATTGGCTAATGGAAATGGTTTTATTTTTAATTTGTTTCATTTATTTAAGATTTCAGAAGAGCAAGTTAATGCAACAACATATGTTATTTAATACTGGATGCATCACTCCCCATATTTTAAATTAAGAGGTCATAAAATTTAATGTAATTTAGAATATTCTCTCTCTCTCCCCTCATGTAAAATGTTGGATTCTGTTTCCACTGAAATCAATGTCAGAACAAATCAATCCTGGCAGCAGGAACAGGCCCAGAATACATGCATTTCAATACAGCAGAGTATTAGAAATGTAGAGTAGAGCAGAGTAGAGTGCTAATTCTTATTTTGTTAATGGATATCCCTGATCATTTTTACAAAATACAGTCGTAATACAACAAGTGGTTTTACCCCTCTTCTCAGTAAAGGTTAGTAGAAGAACTGGTTGAAAGCTTTCAACTGGGAGAAAAAAAAATCAAAATATGTTTCAAGTAAATCAAAATGTTTTGTAATAGTATGTTTATTTGAAATTTGCCATTTTTGATGAAAATTTAAAACAAAAAATGTTGATATAACTACCCTCCCCCAAAATTAATTAAATGTTTTCAAAAGATTTAGTTCAAAATTATTTTTGTCAAAAAATGAAGTTATGAAAATCTTTAATCACATAAAATCAATTTTTTCATGAAATATACTTAACCTTTTTTTGGATCAGCTCCCGTTAATAGCAGAGTTCAATATTGACGTGTCACACTACACTTTTAGCTAAATTTTACTAAATATACCACTAAATGATGTATTATACATAACTTAATAAGGATGTGACACACCAGAGTGCTGGTAAGAGAATGGTCTGTATTTCTTGGCCCCAGGTACATAGCTTGGTTCAGGGTTATAAAATTAGAGACCTCCTAGTCACATGGTAGGAGTCAGTTTCCAGACATCAATGGCTATTATTACATCTTCTCTCTTCTTTGGAAAATTAAATGCAAACCAAATATAATGGCCTATGATTTCAAAAGAGACCAATGATTTTGAGTGCCCAGTTTGAGCATCCTTACCGAAGCATGATTTTCAGGAGGTTCTGAGCACCCACACTTTAAGGTATCTAATTTTGGCACTCAAAAATTGAGGCAGCCAAAAATCACTTGTCACTAGACCAATATGTACCAAAACTGACCACAAACTAATACAGCTAATTAATAAACCATCTGAGATAGGAATTTGGCTCTGTGTAGGTGACATGGCATTACTAAATTGCAACTTACGAAGTAAGAGCTTACATTTTTCCCTTCCTTCTATCAGTGATGTTAAATAGCACTGTAAAAGCGGTTTGTTACTTTTAAATCTTATTTACAAGGTTTAGCCTGCTCTGTGTCTAGTTTTTGTGATCAAACACTGAATGAAGCACTGTTAAAAACAGACATGGATGCTAACTGTAAAGCACAGATCAAAGGGGAAACAAATATAATTTTTTTAATTATATCATCATTTCCACCATTTTTTTTAACCAGCACTACCATTAGTGATGTGAGAGGGTGGGCAGCCACACGGTTAGGATTCAGATCAAATTTGAGCTTTGCTCAACTTTGGATATTTGATTTTACTTCAGCCCCATCTCTGATTAAAAATAGCTGCCGCAGCAATTGTTCTTTTTAGTTTAGAGATGTATACATTTTTGTTCTTAAGTAGAGGAAGAACTTGGGACAAAAAAGAGGTTAAAAGAGAATATGGAAGAGAGGAAGCAATGAAGATGTCAGTGCAAAGAACAAATGGGCTGTATCTATTCTGTTAAAAAGAAAACCAGAAGAAACCTGCAAAGTACACTACTTAATTATAAGTACAGTGCAGCATGTGGGTCTGGTGACATCATAAACCACTTGAGTTTGTTCTTGTAATTTATTAAGAAGTTATGAAAACCCACTGACATATTTATAAGCCTTGGAATTAACAGCTACCTTTCATTTCTTTTATAATATATAACACATGAATTTTACATAGAGAATTATGTACATGCAACTGTATATTGCTAGGCCATAAGTCCATCAAGGGCTTCTGATGACATCCTAAACACCACAGGCCAAATTCATCTCTGATTTCAGGGGGATTAAGCTAGGAATAAATGTGCCCAGATGAATGAGGCTTGTGTGGTTTGCCAATAACAGCAGAACCCCCGAAAGGAATGCAAACTTACCAAGAATACGTTGTCATCATTGTAACTCATCTTTTCAATCCCTGTCCTCCTAATAAGCCTCTCCTGACTCTACTTTTTTCTCTTTTGACCGACACATTTAGCACTCTCTCTCTCTCTCTTTCTTTCCTTTACAGCCGCTTCCTTCAAATGGTGCTGCACTAAGTCTGCCATTTATTTGCAGGTTTCTAACCAGATTAATTATGGCAAAGGGTTTGGAGTTGTTGTTTTTTTAACAAAAAAAATTCTAACTGGGAGATCAGCTCCTGGTTTCACTCTTCTGTAAAAATATAACATATGTAAATGTGATAGAACCTTTAAAATGGCCAGCAGAGTTGGGCTGGTTTGTTTTGGGGGAAGGGCTGGTTTGATTTCATGTTTAATGGCATGCCTACATCCTATGTACATTTCTGATAGAACTGGACAAAAGTAGGACACAGTTTTGGTTTCGCAAAACCTCCTGGGTGGTATTTGTCTTCCAGAATCTGTACCACCCCTCCATTTAGTCTGAGTCCCATTATGTCTGAACTCCCAAAGCTTTGGGATGAGGCAGTTAGACACATGATTCTGATTTTGATCTGCCACTAGTTTCTGGTATTTTAAGTTTATCATTTAGCAATGATGTTGACACTTATTACACTTTGTTAACGAGACCTTATTCCACTCTCCTATTGATCTTACATCAATGTAAGACCAGTATGAGACTTCAATATTCACTTCAGTGGAGCTACTCCTCATTTACACCAGCATAAGTGGAAGAGGAATCAGGCCTCCTTAAGTACCCTGGTTCTCCTCCCACACTGGTTTTACTTCAGTCTGTGTCCATTCAGTTCAACTGAGGTTCTCACAGTTTACCCCAGAGTGGAATCAGGACCCTCGAGTTCACTACAGTTAGGCACAGAATTCTAAGGGCCTTATCTTGCACTCTCTGACATCATGCAAGTTGTGCTATTGATGTCAATGGGAGCAGGAGCAAACCTATAGACATACAGTATAAGAAAACTGAAATGTTGTGATGTCAAAAAGATTTGTAACACAGAGGAGAGGTATGACAACCGCTGATTATCGCTAAATGCAGCCTTCAGACAGATATATAAGCCACTTTCACTGCACCAAAAGACATACTTGCGCCTGAGAGCAGAATTTGCCTCCTACAGTTTCAAAAGAAAGCGCCAAACCTTGGAAAACCTTACTCAGGAGAGTGTTTTTAGGGTCATCACTATGACAGGTGCAGATATAGCCTTCAAGATGCTTTAACTTTCAACGACAGAGAAGTAATAACCTGTGTGTGTGTGTGTGTGTGTGTTTAGTGATTTTAAATGAAAGTTAGAAACAGAATGCCCATGGAGCAGTAAAGAGCTAACGAAAGGTGTAGACACATCTGAATTGGAGCAAAATGTCTGTGATAAAATATAAGATTGTTAGTGCAGCTGCAGCTTTTAATTGCGACTGAAGGCCTTGATCACTCCAGTACAAGGAGGCAGAGAGCAAAGGAAATGGACAAATCAAACTATAAAAGGCTATTTCACATCTATGAATTTAATATAAATTTGAAACTCAAAAAAGTGACAGAAACATATCCCAGGCGGTCTAGTGATTTCCAACCTTTTAATTCACAGTTCAGAGATACCTATTGCTTCTTATGTGTGTGTATATAGGTAAACGTGTATATATATATATATACACACACACACACACACACACATACATACGCACACACACACACACACCCCTATAAGATACAGCATGTACATTACTCTATCTATATCCCCTATGAATGCTTGGACTGAGAAATAGTCATGTACATACAGATGCACAAACAGTAGATTATATAGTTTTTAAATGGAATACATTAATAAAGACAAATGATACTAAAGTGACTAAAATGGGCCAGCGATCTTGGTGAAAAGTATCAAGGTACATCTAATAAACCCATTACCCTGTAGGAAATTAAAATAATTCTACAATATATAGATTGTTTTATATCAAACTCCAAGAGGCCTCTACTGGTTATCATCTCATTTTTCCTCCTACTGTAACTCTAAAGACCTGGTTCTCAATTATAAGGAGACCAAGGTCATGATTTTTGGAAACTACCCTCCACAAATTGAGCGGATGATAGAAAGCCATCCTGTAGAACAAGTCTCTGTTTTTACTTATTTAGGGATAAAGTTTTATCATTCTGGCCACTGGTCCCCTTACCATAAAGACTTAAAATAAAGGGACCATAGCTCTGCTCAAGGGGTTCTCTGTTTTACCCGCTCAAATGATGGGAACAGAGTTGCCCGAGTGCTAAGATTTTTAATGCAAAAATAATTTCTCAGATACTCTATGGAGCTGAAGTTTGACTTAGGGGACAAATTTTAGCCTTAGAGATCTTTCAATACATTTTTGAGGACACTTAATTCTCCTAAATTCTACCTCACCTTCTTTTTATATGCCAAGGTGAGTATTTTAGTAGAGCTTATATTGCTTTTCTTAAATATTGGTCTAAGATTTGTACTTTTCCAGATTATAGATTGCCCCATTTTTGCCTTCAGGAGATGGAGGAACCACCAGCGTACTCCTTATTTTCATGGTAAAAGACCCTCCAATTTATTATAACTAGGTTAGGTATTTCTATTTCTCATTTATTGTCAATATCTTTTAATCGACATAATCAACTACTCAAACAGAGAACTGACAGATATTACCTAACAAGAAGATCTGGCTATGATTCATGATTCTAAATTTGCCTTTTGGTTTTCTTCTTTGAAGACAGGACTTGTTTTTGAAACGTATTTGTACGAGTTATCAAATTCTGTTATGGAAGGCAAATATTCAGTTAAGATTCCAACCCAGGGGAACTGCTATCTTTAAAATAGTTATGGAAAAGTTCCTTCACGTCTTCATTTTTTCCCATGTAAATTTGAAGCATTGGAAGATCTACCTCATTATCTTTTGGACTGTAGAATCTTCCAGAACACACTGGATTTTACCTATTTTATATAAAAAAATAATTTTATTACCAACTCAAAAGATAGCATTTTTTTTACTTTTTTTTTTAGTAGTAATCAAATCTGTAGCAATTTTTGCCCTTATTCAGTTCTGATTGGCATTTTAATGTATTATATGGATGCCGATGTTGGTTTAGGTTGTGTATGGATTCTTTTGTATTTGCAAAAGACATATGTCATAGGGGATTTAATACAATTGAATTGACTTGAAAAATAAACCCACTACCCTATCAGAAATTAAAATACTTTTATAATGTACAGAAGTCATACTTAGCTGCTGTAACTGTTTATGTACCATAACAGCATGATACATTAATGCCTACAAAACATGCTAAAAGAAATGCATTCTTTGTATTTATTCTAAATATTTTGTTACAGTATGGCTTTTCGTTTATGAAGGTAGGCATGAGTACACTTCAAATTACATGGTGTTTACTATGAGATAAAAAAAATCAAATCACTGTAATCTAATAGAACCCAGTATTGTTGGCCCTTCACTTCCGTTATTAGTCCAGAATTATAATTTATCACAGATTATACAGGTTGAAATGCCTAATAAAATGAATGCTAGGACTAGAAAATATAAAGTATAAAATATTATATAAGTATAAAAATATTGCTCGGGCATGTAGGAAAGATATCAGGAGGGCCAAATCGCACCTGGAGCTGCAGCTAGCAAGAGATGTCAAGAGTAACAAGAAGGGTTTCTTCAGGTATGTTGGCAACAAGAAGAAAGCCAAGGAAAGTGTGGGCCCCTTACTGAATGAGGGAGGCAACCTAGTGACAGAGGATGTGGAAAAAGCTAATGTACTCAATGCTTTTTTTGCCTCTGTTTTCACTAACAAGGTCAGCTCCCAGACTGCTGCGCTGGGCATCACAAAATGGGGAAGAGATGGCCAGCCCTCTGTAGAGATAGAGGTGGTTAGGGACTACTTAGAAAAGCTGGACGTGCACAAGTCCATGGGGCCGGACGAATTGCATCCGAGAGTGCTGAAGGAATTGGCGGCTGTGATTGCAGAGCCCTTGGCCATTATCTTTGAAAACTCGTGGCGAACGGGGGAAGTCCCGGATGACTGGAAAAAGGCTAATGTAGTGCCCATCTTTAAAAAAGGGAAGAAGGAGGATCCTGGGAACTACAGGCCAGTCAGCCTCACCTCAGTCCCTGGAAAAATCATGGAGCAGGTCCTCAAAGAATCAATCCTGAAGCACTTAGAGGAGAGGAAAGTGATCAGGAACAGTCAGCATGGATTCACCAAGGGAAGGTCATGCCTGACTAATCTAATCGCCTTTTATGATGAGATTACTGGTTCTGTGGATGAAGGGAAAGCAGTGGATGTATTGTTTCTTGACTTTAGCAAAGCTTTTGACACGGTCTCCCACAGCATTCTTGTCAGCAAGTTAAGGAAGTATGGGCTGGATGAATGCACTATAAGGTGGGTAGAAAGCTGGCTAGATTGTCGGGCTCAACGGGTAGTGATCAATGGCTCCATGTCTAGTTGGCAGCCGGTGTCAAGTGGAGTGCCCCAGGGGTCGGTCCTGGGGCCGGTTTTGTTCAATATCTTCATAAATGATCTGGAGGATGGTGTGGATTGCACTCTCAGCAAATTTGCGGATGATACTAAACTGGGAGGAGTGGTAGATACGCTGGAGGGGAGGGATAGGATACAGAAGGACCTAGACAAATTGGAGGATTGGGCCAAAAGAAATCTGATGAGGTTCAATAAGGATAAGTGCAGGGTCCTGCACTTAGGACGGAAGAACCCAATGCACCGCTACAGACTAGGGACCGAATGGCTAGGCAGCAGTTCTGCGGAAAAGGACCTAGGGGTGACAGTGGATGAGAAGCTGGATATGAGTCAGCAGTGTGCCCTTGTTGCCAAGAAGGCCAATGGCATTTTGGGATGTATAAGTAGGGGCATAGCGAGCAGATCGAGGGACGTGATCGTTCCCCTCTATTCGACACTGGTGAGGCCTCATCTGGAGTACTGTGTCCAGTTTTGGGCCCCACACTACAAGAAGGATGTGGATAAATTGGAGAGAGTCCAGCGAAGGGCAACAAAAATGATTAGGGGTCTAGAGCACATGACTTATGAGGAGAGGCTGAGGGAGCTGGGATTGTTTAGTCTGCGGAAGAGAAGAATGAGGGGGGATTTGATAGCTGCTTTCAACTACCTGAAAGGGGGTTCCAAAGAGGATGGCTCTGGACTGTTCTCAATGGTAGCAGATGACAGAACGAGGAGTAATGGTCTCAAGTTGCAATGGGGGAGGTTTAGATTGGATATTAGGAAAAACTTTTTCACTAAGAGGGTGGTGAAACACTGGAATGCGTTACCTAGGGAGGTGGTAGAATCTCCTTCCTTACAGGTTTTTAAGGTCAGGCTTGACAAAGCCCTGGCTGGGATGATTTAACTGGGACTTGGTCCTGCTTTGAGCAGGGGGTTGGACTAGATGACCTTCTGGGGTCCCTTCCAACCCTGATATTCTATGATTCTATGATTCTATGATTTGTTGTTACTGATCTCTGCTGAAATTATTCCTGATAAGGTTAGTTTTCATGTCTTATCTATTACTACGTGTCATATGCAGATTTGTGGTATTTTGGCGTTTGACTTTGTTTTTCCCCCCCATTTTGCATGGGATCACCTCGTTCATATATAGACAGCGGGTTTCAAACTGTGTACATTTCAAACTGTGTATATCCTTATATGGATATACTCTATGTGTAGCACTTAATGCGGAATCGTTTAAATGTTTGCAGAGATTATTGTTGTAAGAACAGGGTAAAATGTTTGGAATGGCTCTGCACAAAGTATTAAAAGCATTGTTTGTAATCATGTGTGTTGTAATTTCTATCTTTAAAAATATTTGTGGCTGTTGAAAGGCCAAATCTTAGACTACTTACGGAGGCAGAACTCCTCTTCAATTCTGAAGGGAATGTTGCCAAAAAGAATTGCAGGCTCAGGACTGAAAATGGTTGGTTTATGTGGAATAATTGGTCTTTGTTTTATTAATTTGTATTATCATCAGTATAGCCCCAACTTGAAATCATGTCCCCATTATGCTAGGCACTGTACACACACATAATAAGAGACAGTCCCTACCCCTAAAGACCCTACAGTCCAAACAGACAAAGGATGAGATGGAAGACAGTGGCATATAAAGCACCAAGTTATTTTCCTTCATCCCTTTTGCTAGAGAACTGGCAGTCCCTTCACACTGGGTGAGTTTTGCATATTTCCCTAGACCTAGCTGTTCCTGTAGGTTCCTAATGGGGTGAAAATTAACAAATTGGGTTAGTCTTGATTTTTTCCCCCCTTATGACAAGCCCACAAACTCCCCCTTTATTTTGAGTGTACTAAGACATATATAGGATGCCTGTTTTTATTTGGTCCCAGCAGCAGAAGCAGATAATTTATAAGGAGTTTATTGTTCTGCCTACTGGACCTGTAAGAGAAGCCTGAAGAGCTGCTTAAAAGTCACTTTATTCTGAAAGGGATGGTGGAACAAGCCCGGTACTGGGGATGGGAAGCAAGACAAAACACTTACTGTCTGGAAGAGGAACAGTCCCATTTTATAATATTTCAGATCCTGGATACCCCAGGTAAAATCCTGACTCCACTGAAGTCAATGCGGGCTTTACCATTGACTTCAGTGGGGACATGCTAAGAAGGCTTCTATAAAAAAAATAAACCTAGACCCATGAAATAAGTTGTAATTAGGCAGCTAAACTGAAGACATCTTGCTAATGCTGATAAGGGGGATGTGGGGCCAGATTTTCAAATGCATTCAGTTCCCTTTTGGGCACCTAAATGAGGGTCAGATTTTCCAAAGGGACCAGCAGTGTCCAAGAGACACGATTCATTTCAAATATGCATAAATATGGTCCATACAACTTAGCTGACCCTTCTTCCCCCCCCCCGCCGTACTTGAGGCAGGAATGTTAGTCTCTCATTCCTTGATAGTAGGAAGGAGCATTATGAATGACATTTCAGGACAGAGGGCTTCTCCCCCTCTCTGTGACTTTAACAGAAGGCCTGTGCCATAGGGCTAACATTCTGCGCTTCATGTACATTGTTTACTGAAAGAATTAACACCCCTTAAATAGATACAGTTTAAATATTTGCCTCGGACAAAGGCACCAGTGCATTGAAAGCCCTCGTTAAACGAGTACTTTCATGCATCTTCTCAACAGGTAACAGACAGAGAAAGCACTGCTTTCACAACACCCCAGCTATGATGCTTGGGTGTATCTATCAAGATCTATTCAGTGACTACTTTGCACACACTCAATCTAGCAGAAGAAATGAGCGAATGAGAGATCTTTAGTGTCAACCTTTATGTTACTAAATTCTTCAGAACAGAAAAATACAATTCATATTAACAGTTGAGAAGATTGGTGAAACAGGACCCTAACTACTGTTTGTTGCAATGGCTACTGGGGAACAAATATTGAGGTGGCTTGACTGTTGTTTGGAATAGTTATTGCTGGACAATTTGACAACAGTAGAAATCTAAGACTGGACAAGTAGTCTTTTTCAGAGTAATTTCTCTGTACGGTCCCAGATCACATAAAATGCTACTGTAAATAATGTATTTGCAAGCTTTGTCCATATCACTGCCAAAGTAAATTGACTTCAGTTTAAAACAACAGCCTTCTGATGCTAGTGTTTTTAAGTTTCTTCCACCTGCAGCGGTGAATTACACACTTCCTTCCAAAAATCTGAATTAAAAAAATAGAAATTGCTGAACTATGATATTAGCAAAAGTGAATATCTGCTGACCTATTGGTGGTATGCAGAGAGGGCTCTAGCTGCTGTAAAGAGACCTTGATGTGATATTGGGGAGGAGTTTCAGGATAAAGAGGAGTATCCCAATGTCCTGTAGACTAGCTAAGCCGAGACCGCTGCTGACCAGTTACTTACAGTTTGTCTTTCAAATCCAAAGTGGTGATCCTGTCAGCTTCTGGCTGAATAGACTTTTTGACATCTGAATATGGATATATTGTCTAGAATGTACTCCAGCTCTGGTGCAGACAAAGAATTTTCAGCATGAATGTTGGCATGGTTTCCGTCTCTCCACCCCCACTTTATCAGATTGCTTCCTTAGCCCCTCCCTTGAAATTTTAGCATTTCTGAATGTGAACCTAACAAGTCATGTCTTAGTAGAAAGTTCATTCCAGTACAATAGTTTTGCTAGTGCCAGAATCCTACTCTTGGCTTTCTTAAATCAGAATATTTGGAAAGCAGTGGTGGGCATGGTGCAGTTGCTGACCTGCTCCTGGAATTCCGGGTTCTCCTCTTCTTAGTTACATGAGGTCATTATCAACAACACGCTGAATTTATTTTAAGACTTTTCATCAGGAACAAGCTAACAACAGGATTAGATGCACCCTGTTAATGTGCTTGACAAAGGCACATTTTAAAAAATTAAGACAATAATGAACATGTATAGTTCATTGAAATGTCACCGTTCAACCCCCAGTCACAATGAAATGTGTTTTACCTGCCCTGTCAGTCTTGTGATGGGTGAAGCCAAAACTATAAATGAAGTAGGACACTAATCATTTATTAGGAAGAAAGTGGGTTTGGAGTACTACAGAAATATGTACTAGTGGGAATAATATGACAATTTATGGTTAAAGGGAATGGAAATCCTCAAGTTTCAGAGTAGCAGCCGTATTAGTCTGTATCCACAAAAAGAAAAGGAGTACTTGTGGCACCTTAGAGACTAACCAATTTATTTGAGCATAAGCTTTCGTGAGCTACAGCTCACTTCATCGGATGCATACAGTGGAAAATACAGTGGGGAGATTTATATACACAGAGAACATGAAACAATAGCTCACCTTACCTGATCACTCTCGTTACCGTGTGTATGGTAACACCCATTGTTTCATGTTCTCTGTGTATATAAATCTCCCCACTGTATTTTCCACTGCATGCATCCAGTGAAGTGAGCTGTAGCTCACGAAAGCTTATGCTCAAATAAATTTGTTCGTCTCTAAGGTGCCACAAGTCCTCCTTTTCTTTTTGTGGAAATCCTCAAGGAAATCTTAATTCTAAAATATATATCTTCATTTTACTTTCATGAGTGACATACATTTTACAAATCTGGAAGCTGCTGCTATCTTGGGTGTCTGGAAATTGCTAGTGTTAGGCTCAGTGTTGCCTCTTCTTACGAACCAGACAAAGATAGAGCTTACATGTGTCTGTCCCTCTCACCGTACTGTTCTTTTCCTAGTATGGCCTCCAAAATGGGCAAAATAAATTCTCTGCAAATCACAGCTTCCAGTTTCCAAACCACAGTCATCCCAAGATGGTTCTTCTCCAGTACCTGCATGACTGCTGCAGCTGATATTGGAGCAGGGTGGAGTTGTAACCTCCTGACTTTTGTGTTACTTTAACCTCATTTTACTAACAATAAAACTAAACTCTGAACTACATACAGTGGTGGTATTTTACTTCTTAATTCTTCTGACCTGGAATTTAAGTCTCTCTCTGCCATCTCTGCAAAGTTCTACACAGATCTTTCCTCCTTCATTCAATGCCCACTGAACTGCATGTATTAAACCATCCTGGCAATGTGAAAGTAGCAACCAATGAGTCATCCCTGCCTCATTCACTGCACAGCAAGTATAACGGGTAGGTAGTAGTAACCAGTCAGATGCACCAAAATTTAATATACACATGTGCCATATAGCTGCATTTGCTTTGAAACACTGAAAGATTATTTAAATGCACTTGTGTTGGGAAAACAATTACTGCATTGTTAAAAAGTATTACAGCACATGAACCAATTACATGAGCTACTTCTGGGCAAACACTGAATACCTTCCATGTACTAATCCAAAAGGTCACTCATTCGTAAATAAATATATACAGAGAGAGAGCGAGGGAGACATATACACACACAAAACTGTAATTTGCAGAGTACTTTGTAATATTGTGATGAAAATTTCTACTAAACATAAATGTTAGTCAATATTATCAAGCCCCTTGCCTTTAAGATGGCATTGGACCGGGCACAACAGGTCCTGACACTTTCTGATATGCCTCAGTGTCTATTTAAATCTTTCACTTTCTCAAATACCCACTGTATTTTCCACTGAATGCATCCGATGAAGTGAGCTGTAGCTCACGAAAGCTTATGCTCAAATAAATTTGTTAGTCTCTAAGGTGCCACAAGTACTCCTTTTCTTTTGGCCACAGTGCACCCTTGGGCACATAGCCCCAAAACATGCCATGTTTTAAATCTGTAGTGCTAAGACATGGTACAAAGGCTGCCAGACCTGCAGGCCCATTCCACCTCTAACTAAAGAATAAAAGAAGGACCATTAGCCAGCTGAACCTGAAGGATCAAGCTCCTGACAAAAACAGAGTAGGCGCATCAGTTATTCAGTAATATAAATCACTTTTGCAGACTATCTAGATTTCTACACACAAAGATCTTATTTATTTGTGTAACACAAAACTCTTGAAAGTCACCAAAGTCACTAACTCAAAAAAATGCATGTACAGTATTAGAATATTCTCAAATTATCACCTCTCTCTTTGAATCCCTCTCCCAGATCCTCCCTCTACCCCACCAATCTCTCCCCACCTCACACCTCCATCCCACTTTTGGTGAGATTTCAAAGTGTTCACCCATGGACTAGCTTGGCTCCACTCCCATTGAAGACATTGGGGTTTTAACATTTATTTCAGTGAGAGCAGAGTTAGGTCAACGCTGGGTGCTTGTGAAAATTCTATCCTCTCTTCCTCTCCACAACGTCCATCTTGCACTATTTACTCCCATTTGCCCCCACCAGTCTATTCACCATTAATCTTACCACACAGTTAGCAGTGTATGCCCAAAAGTATGCCCATAATAATCTTCCCATTCCTTCAGTGACACAAGCTTAGAATGCCTGTTCGTCTGCTTCTCCCACAAACGACGCCACATTTTCTTCCAGACTTCCCCTACACACTGAATACCTTCCCCGCACTAATCCAAAAGGCCACTATACTCTTTTTAATTTCAAAACTCACAAGAAATCAGCCAAATAATTAAATCTAAAATGAGCTGCAGCTGGTATCATTTTTATTTATTTATTTTTATTTCAAATTACTCTAAACCAACATTGCCCATACAGTTTACCTACGCAGAAGTGAAATTATTTTATCATTACTCTCATCCTCCCTTACCATCTACCTACTGTTTCTTACACTCATTTTCTGTGCATTGTCATAAATTAGATTGTAAACACTTTGGGCTCCAACCCTCCAGGATTGTACTGGAGTCTCCAGGAATTAAAGATTAATCTTTAATTAAAGATAACATCATGCAATGAAACCTCCAGGAATACAGCCAACCAAAATTGGCAACCTTATAAACTATTCAGAGCAGGGATCATGTCTACTTGTATGGTGTCCCACTACTGACCAGGGCCTCTTCTAAGTGATATTTTTAATAGAACAATTAATAAAATAATTAAGACTCAGAGCAACGTTAAATATAGGGTGACATGGATTAGTCACTCTGTACCAGGGCTTGATTGCCTTTTGGGGTCATTTTGTGAATTTTTTTCTGGGCCACAGCTGAATTCAGTTTGGAAATTCACCAATATAGTGTTAAGTGCAATACCATGTCTGTAGAAGGTGGACAAGTCTGTAAGACATGCTTCATATCAGTCCTGATGTCAGCCATGGACATGCACCCTTCCAAAGAAAGGAATTACAAATGATTCCTGATGAAAGATCTTTCACTTGGGGGTTCTTTGGATCTTGTTTCATGGACCAACTGGCCAACATACCACTGATGAGAAATGAAAGAAAATGGCCCAAGTTCCTACTGTGCCTGAAATAATTTTTTTTAAATTCAGATTAACCTAAAACAGTTTATTTCTGGGCAAAGAAAAGAATGAGAAGTTCAGCCCAATATGTAGGCTTTGGGGTTTAGTTTGGGGTGGGGGTGTTTTGTTTTTGAAAAGGGAAGAACAACATTATCCGGCACTGAAAACAGGGGCTAGTTTTTTAATCCTGCAAATTTTTTACACACATGCTTAACTTTAAACACCTGAGTAGTTTCATTGACCTCAATGGGGACTGCTTACGTACTTCAAGTTACGCAAATGAGTAAATAATTGCAGAGGCTGATCTTGAGTGAAAAATACCTTCGCACCTGTAACACGGCTAGTGTGATATAACAGGTTTTTTTCACCTATTGGTGAGTGTGCAAGCTGTGCATCAGATGCCATTGCATAAAGATCACTAACAAGAAATCTGTTCATGTTATATGACACATCTGGCACACTTAATGTGTTGTTTTCTTTGTCTCCCTTGTTTAGCCTGCATTCAAGATGTATCTGTGTGAATGGCCAAACTAAAATCTGGACATTTTTGGATTGCTGTAGTGAATGCTATTTTTTTTTCTTTTAAAAATGTCAGATGCTTCCTGACATGCTTAGGCCCATGGAAATGGAACATATTTTCTCATTAGATTAATTAATGGCTCTGCTTGGGTGGCACAATTTAGTCTAAATTTCCTTTACTTTAGTATTCTGTCATACCTAAAAGGGATCTTATTTTTGTTATGTTTTGTGGTGTCTTTAAATTTTTATGACTTCACTCTGTTTAGTCTATGGGTAATCCTTCTTTTGAAACCTAATGTCCTAGAAAATTTACAGGTTTTTTATTAAAACTGGCACTTTTCACATTTTATGGTCATTCTTGTTTCTTTACTTCTTCTTAGAACTCCATGCAGGTCCTTAAGGTGTAGTTCACAGCTTGGGGAATTTATGATTACATCGTCAAAGTAAACTAAAGCAGTACGATATATTAAACCTGACAAGACGCTGTTCATTAATCTTTGAAATATAGCCAGGTGTGATGTAGTTAAGAGACTTCCAACAAAGAAAAGCTTAACACAGTTCTTACTGGCTCAGCTAGAGGGTGACTTCCCTTACCTCATCTGGGAGAGCTGCTGCCTGGGTGGGGACTGCAAGCAGGGGCGTCATTTCAGAAACATTTGGTCTGGGGGGGGTGGGGAGAAACAGGGTAATCCTTTTCTATGCCAATTTTTCTCAAATCTTTCAACATATGCTCTCTTTTCACTTCCAGGTTAGAATACTGAGCCCTGACTTTCCAAGGAAACAGCTTGAAGAGCTGGGGTGAGATTTTTTGTGCATAAAAAAAACTAAAAAGCGAATTTTAAACAAGCAGAGAAGACGATCACAGGCACTGAGCACAAAACACAAGAGCTGAAATTCACATGTTCCATATACGCTGATCAGTATTAGGCTATGATTTGATCACGACAGGGTTTTTTTAAAATAAAAATTGTATGAGCATGGTGAAAAATGCAAAATTAATGGAAATCAAACAAGGAAATATTTCAAAGCCCACCTGGCATTATTTTGCACTCCAAAATAAAATGTAGTCCCCATTTTTAGTTAAAGCATCAACAATTTAGTAACTGCTGGACTAGAGAACATCTTTGTGAAGCAAACTGGGATCCTCAAGTTTGAAAAATATTTAGAATTTTTAGAATTATTTTTCAAACTCATGAATTTGCTTCTCTCATGACTGTCTGTACATTCTAGACACGCCCCCATCCATGGAACATCCTTCCTGAGCTTCTCCACAAGGCCTCATCCCTTCTATTTCTGCCAAAGGACAAAAGGCGATATGAATGTTCAATTCCCAATTAAATTAAAGCAAAATTAATTCCCCATTAAAGTTAATGGAAATTGAGCATTGATACCCCTTAGATGGCTTTGCAAGTCTCAATCACAATGACTACAAGTAATGGGTCAAGGACCTTCATCATTGTATTTACAAGCAAAAAATTATATTTTGCTCTACCCTGCTGTGCCCTAGACTTTGCTGTATCCATGCAGTTGCTGAAATCTGTATTCTACTGCCCACTACTTCTCCCTATCATTTTGTCATCCTTTTCATTGTGTCCTGTTGGAAATTAGACTGTAAACTCTTTGGTACATAGACCATGTCTCCTCATTCGTACTGGTATGCATTTTGTTCACATTTGAGTGCTGTAAAATAATTGTATAAATAATACATTAGCACTGGGCTATAAAATAATTTATACAAAACTTTAAATTTCTAATTGAATCCACTACACCTGTGTTTCTGACCCTCATTCACTTTCTGCAAATATTCTAGCAAAGGTGAGTTTACTGACCGGAATGATTCACAGAGGAAATTTTTAAGAAAATATTGAAGAATATTCAAGGAAAGTGAATTTTGAATTTGATAACATGAGTATTTACATTGGAAACCAGATTCTTTGAATTATGTTTGTCCAATTGGAGAATAGAAAGATGCCATGTGATCTTTGTATCCAGTCAAAAATAAGTTTGAATGCTGACTGTCTAATGAACATTGCAATTAACTGTTTGCTAACTATCTTCAGACAAAGTCATTAATGTATGTATGTATTTAATGAATAATTTCCAACAATTGCAATATGAGGCTATCTTAAGAGGTTCACAGACTATTTGCAAAGAGAGGTGAAAATCATCAAATAAATTATTCACTACAAAGTATTCACCCAGCACTAGTCTAGGTTCTGTTGCAACTTCCTAAACTAACACTACATTTTTTCCATGTACAGATTGGACATATTCCTGCCTTGGGACTACATTCAAGATGACTTGGCATGAAGTAAGTAGCTCTTGTTTTTGCTAGAACTGTAATAGTGGTGTACAGTAGTCTCACAATGCTTGCACTATGCGGGGCCATTACAACCTTTTCCTACACTACTTGCTGTTGTAGAACAGGAATTTGGCAAACACAGTAATATTTCTAGCTAGCTACATATTTGAGAAGACAGTGATTGTATAACAAATGTGTTCCTCTGATTTAAATGCTATTGACCATAGTTTGGCATATCATGTCTGCAGCCAAATCATTAGCCAAAGTTAACATTGTTGCTGGGTACAACTGTAAGCCAGCTAGCTGGCTAACCAGCATCTGTCTTCATGAGATCACTGAAATGGATCCACCTTTATCTATATTAGTGTTCTATGTATTACTGTTCACTTATTTTAATGGACCAAAGCAGGGGTAAATATTTTGCCATTAAACTCAACTTTCAAATACGGGTGGACCCAAAACCACTATTCCTGTACACCAAACTCTGAAGAAGTTTGGATCCAACTCCAGACTTGAATAACCCCTATCACCATAACTGGACAGACCAAATCCTTAGAGCCAAAAACACAAACCTACATTCCTTTTCAGGGAGACACCAACTATGGAAAATTTCAGAAAGCAGGGAGGTTTTGAAAACAGGGAGTTATTGAGAAACTGTTTTGCATCTTTAACTATGGCCAGGCCCCTGTTGTTTCCATATCCTAAACTGTCAACTGACCACAGCTGAGCTACCCATTCTGGATTATATTTTTAACTAATATTGCTGTTGATAGGATTTTAATATTAAATCTGATTTCTAGCAGGATGACTCCAGACCCTTGACGTTCATTTCCTTCATCCATACATGTTCCAATTCACTGGAAAGAACAGTATGGCATTTTCATTTACTTTGAATTTCTATTGTCAAATTGTGTTGTAATTATTTTATTTAGAGATATGGAATAATTTGTTACAAGATTCTTCTCAATATTTACAAAAATATTGATTTCTATTTATTTAGACACAGAAACTAAAGTTAGAATATTGCAAAAGTTGTTTCAAATCAACACCAAAACTTTGGGGTCAAAGGTTCACTAATTTACTGTATATTTTTGTACTGTAATTTATCTCTATATTTTTGTTGAGTATTTAATAGTTTCTGCAACTAATGATTAATTGTTGATTTCTACATTCTATAGACTCACTGTGACACCAAGTGATGTTCAATGTGTCTGTATGATTAAACTGAAGTTTAAGTAATGTTAGAGTAGACAACTACAGCTCAGAGTACAAAAAAAATAAATTGGGGGATGGGTGTCATTGGGTTATAGTCCTTGGCTTCAAATCCCAGAGTCTTGGGGTTGATGCAAGCAACTCTCTGGTGCCCCTGCACACAGTTTTCCCTACGTCTTGGGTAATGTCTAAAGTGGAGGAGGGAAGTCTCACGGTCAGACCTCCTCAGTAAGAGCTTCTTTTTCTACTATTGCAGTGGAGTGTTCCTCCAGGAAATGGGTTCTCTTCTGCCCCCTCCCCCAATCTGGGCTGCTGGAGCTTTCTTTATACTGGCCCTTTCCCCAGGAACATGCTTGGCAGTGCCAAGGGGTGGCCCCAGTAGTGCTCCAGCCCTTCCCCTGTTTCAACATGGGATTTATAAACCCCATCATAAGGCACAACATAAGACTCTTCTGTTTACACAATCCTTTCTGCAGTGATAGGATTGGCCGAGCCTTGTTTTGCCATAAGAAATGAGCAAGCAAGAATAAAGCCATTTAGAAAATGGTGAAATCTGTGACAAAATGGTAAATCTGACCCTTTCAGACGAACATTGCTCACAAGTTTTAGAAATGGGACCTAGAGGTCATGGCAACAAGCACAATGAAAATGCATTAGACAGAAAAAATTGTGATTCAATTGCATATTTTTGTTCCGATTCATTCTGCAAAGTTTCTGCTATTTGCTTTGTTTCAGCCAGGTTGTAATGAAGTGGCTCTCCCCCAGTTAAAGTGTTAGGCATGTCCTTCTGCAGTATGAGCTTGCACTGTAACTTTGTGTGCTAGTAAAAACCTCCTGCTCCTGGTGAGTATGTACCTCACCAACAGCTCGTTTCCAAATATTTGTGATGAGCTGAAAAGGCTTGACTCTTCTTTGCATGCTGTTTATTAAACTTGTGATCCCTGAGTAATCATATCTGTTACACAAAACAGGTATTCTGACATCCACAGAACTGCATTCATGTCTATTTAGTTTTCTTTAATGCTGGGCAGATGGTGGTTAGTCCATCAGGAGAAATGCATTTAGGGATGAAACTCATCCCAAAGAGTAAGTTACAATGTGTGCACTCCACTTCTTGAAGAAAATATGCACATTTATTAAAATGGAGTGGTATGTAACTTGAAGTGACCCCCTGGGAACTGTTCATACAATATCTATAACAGTCAAATTGTAAGTGCAGGTTCATTATGCGGGTAAATCAATAGCAAGCCAGTGCGGCTTCCTTCAGATGAGATGTCACTTAAAATACAGTACAGCCTGTCTACATAAAACCTCTAAGCGTCTAATACTATGTCAAAGGTAGATAATATTCCAAACAGATATACTGTCCATCCTGAGACTGAATTTAAATCATTTGTATCTCTCACTCCTTTTCTTACCCACCACTCTGTCTACAGAAGAGGACTATGGTTAAGGGCTAGTTTTCATCCCATAACAATCAATATTATGCCAATTCATAATAATAATTTGTATTTATTTAGCTCCTTCTAGCTGAAGAATTCAAAGCATTTTAGAAATATTAATTAATCCTCTTAATACAAATGATGAAGTAAATATTATCACTATTATTCAGAAGGGAAACAAAGTGGGGGGTGGGGGGAGGCCAAATTTTGACCAGATTTTCAGAGGTGCTGAGTACCAGTGGGTCCCAAAATAGCCCACTTAAATAAATCACTAAATATGAATTATGTGACTGAATATGTAAATGCAACTAAGTATGCGTAAATATGTAACTAAGGCACCTATGTTTGAAAATACTGACCTAAATAACTTGCTGGGTGTCACACAGCAAGTCAACAATGGAGCTGAGAACAGAACTCAAGAATCCTACCTCACATTGTCATGCTCAAACCTCTAGTCCAGACTCAATTACATCTTCTCATGCACCCACACACTCTCATTCCACCACTCAGTCAGACAGACTTTTAGGGGGCCTGTGTGATTTTAGAAAGAATCAGTTAACTAGCAGAAACCTGCCCCACCACCTTTTGCAGGTTTCTCAGAACACAGCTGCATGGTTTTAGATAAAAAAAAAATTGAGTTATTTACTCATTCATTCTTGTACACCTCGCTACCCTTCATGTCAAGCTTTACATGAAACCTCAGGTGAACCAAAAGGTTTTTCTAAACATGTGTGCAGGTTTGTCATACCTTATGCCCACAAACTATTTGCCTGCTAAGAAAGCCAAAAACTGTCATGTTTTCAAAACATTAGCTTCTGCTGAAATTGGATCCTTCTCTAAACAGTGTGGGAGGTTAATTAATTTCATTCGATTTGCCTTTACACTTTGATTTTATCTTACATATTAATTTTTGTTAAGACCACCCATCAACTAATTTATTTAATGTAACTTAATCCTGAGTTATCTGATCAATGTTTAAAGATAGGCACAACTACACAAAAAGATGGCTTTTTTTCATTGTAATCATTTGATTACATTCTTATATCATGGATCTTTGTCTTTTTAATATAAACAGTCAAATCAATCAATTAACATTTAAGAAACCAATGTGCTACTTTAGTGGTGAGATATGAGGCAGAAGGGCAATACTTACTGCTGAAAAGCTCTACACAATTTAACATTGCAATCAGTACTCCTCAAGCTTCTAATTCAAGGAAGTAATTAAAATCAATATACCTTTCTTTACAACGGCTGTATTTGCTACTAGTCAAAGGAGTGAAATGTTTTTCCCCCCACACCACATGGACAATTGTTTCAAATAATTATCAATGCTGTAGATATACGAAAAGGAATAATTTTTGATTCTGTGGAAATTAAAGCAAGCATAATATATTATAAAAACCAGGTATGGTGATGTGTCATTTCATCCTGAATTACACACATTTTTGCTTCAAACACCACTTAAGCAATTTCAATTGTTAGAAAAGGAAAACTGCAGTGTTTAAAGTTCTGTGATGCTGCAGAAGATTGGGAATGACAGGTGTTTCAGTTCAAAGGATTGATTAAAATAGTTGGTGCTGTTTGGATATTATGCTACAACCTAAAACACACCAACGCATTCCTAAAACAGTGTTTGCTTGAAGAAGTAACCTCCATTGCAAGGAAGAAACAGCAGGACTAACCCAAACAGCAAAATACATGCTTGTTAAAATATTTGATGTGTAGTATGTTGACTTGTTTTGAAAACTTTTCCACAATGTTTATCATCTTGGATATATTTTCAACATTTCTTTAAAAATATGCCACCTAGTGGACCTCATGAATAAACGCTCAGCATATAATCTGCCAGTGTTTCATGTAGCATTACAGATTGTGCCACTTAGTAGGCTTGCAACCAAGTCGACCAAAATGTGGGCTTCTATCTGACAGACAGCCTTTCAGTGTACTCCCCCTTGTTTCTGGATGGTTCAAGTCATCTGTCTTCCTTGCCCCAGAAGCTAAGAGGTCTGCTTAAAAATAGAAAATAATTGAGACTGTCCTGGCAAAATCTTGTTATTTATGAAAAATAACCTGTGTACTCTAGACTGACTCAAAACCTGTGTAGCACAGGAAACATATGAATGGGGAAAATGAGCTGCAGCCATTTAGTTTCTCTGCCAACTAAACTGCGGGTGGAATCTGCATGAGCTCTTGTTCAGATATGGATATTCTTGAAAATTCTTCCTTAGCCTAGGAAAGAGATATTCAATCAGACAACAGACGACCCATCAACTCCTGAACAACAGGGAAGCCCCCCAAACAACACGAAAGCTTTAGGAACAGCTGTTTGAATGAGTTTGAAGGATGAAGAGAAGCAATAAGATGAGGAATAACTCCCAGCTCAGTCACTTACAACAGAGGTAAAGGAATTTCCAAATACGATTTGGAAAAATACAAAAAAAAAAAAAAAGTATTTTAGTCAGAAAATTACATTTCAGAGTATTTTTTAAAAGTGTATTAAGACAGAATGAGAGAAAGACAGACCCCACATTTCTGTTAAGCAATTGTAACTAATTGCTCCTAAAAATGTAGATTGCAAAGACACGCAGCATGACATTTAGTCAGCAAGTATTTTTTAAATTTTTTTTTAAAATTAGCAACAAAATGTTGTGATTCTTTCAAATGTTATGATTTCCGGACTAGAAACGTCATTTTTATTAGTTTTATTATATGACAGGAAGAATTAAACAAAGAACATATTGCACTGAAGATCAGTCATGAGGAGTGAATTTCATAATAATATGCAAGACATAAAACTAAACAGGAGCCATGTACAGTGTCTAGCAAAATTGGTGCAGGTTTCATTGATACATTTCTCTTAGAACCAGGCCTGAAGTGTACATTTACCCATTAAGGGACCAATCCTCCAAAGTCTTGAGTGTCCTCTACTCCCACTGATGAGTAGAAATTGAAGGTGCTCAGAAAAATGATGGCTTGGGCCCAAATTGACAATTTGTCTGACTATATTACGCCTGTTTTTCCTATACAAACTGCTGAGCTGAGGTATTTTCAGCCATTTTGTCTACAGTATAAGAAAAGTCTGAGGCAGGCATGTGACATCTTTTTAAGACAGCAACCCCACAAGACAATTTCAATGAGTTTCAGTGAGTTTCAATGAAGTCACACAAATGAGGGTCATTCTTGTCAGTTGCCAGCTTGTGCAGATCAAGGAGTGACTGGTTCACATTCTTTTTCCAGGTGCAAGGCACACTCCATTGCTGTCAACCCATTCTCCCAGTCATCACGATCTGGTTTCTTGATGTCCTGCAAAGTCTGTTCACATCACATTGTTACATTATAAACCAAGTAACTGGGTCTACTGGATTTTGAATATTTATTTGCTGCTCTTTGTTACATTTTTTTTTTAATAAGCAAATAGGGAGTGACATTATGTGCCTGGGAAAGTCAAATATAAAAGGCTAAAAAGTTATAAAGCACATCTGTACACAGGGATTCTCAAACTAATACTGTAGATTAGCTCACTGTCCACCATATAACATCCCTGTGGCAACTATGAGAAAAACAATGGGGTTTTTTTAGCTTTTGTGTAATTAAATGTAGCCACTAAGAACAAGGAGGAAGAACCAGTGAGCTCTCCCACAGACTATCCTTAAGTGTTCCATGGACCACTGTTTGGCTAACACACTACAGCTGAAATTGTGCCCTGCCATGAGGCATGTACAGTATGTACATGTACACTCAGACATTTGGGGTTGGGAGGGGGGTTAGCACAGAGGTGCCATCTGCACAGAACCAGCTTTTCAACCCATGTCTGGATTGGCTGCTGCAAAGCTCTGCCGTACACACAGCTTCCACTCCCATGAGACTTAGGCTGTGGTAACTAATATTGAGTATTTGCTGAGGAATAGTAGTGCCGTATGGTCATTTTTTTAAACACGTATTATGGTAGTACCCAAACACAGCAATTGGGACTCGGGCATGGTGTGCTGGGGGCTGTGCAAACATAGAGAAGAGACAATCCCTGTTCTGAAGGGTTTATAATCTAAAAGACACAAGCAGATGAAGGTACGGGATCATTTTAATATTTTAAACAAAATAAACTTAAGAAAAAAAACCCGACACAAAATGTGTTTCTGCAAGAGGATAGAACACATTGAAGGGATAAAAAATTTGCTGCCTCTTTTTAGCATTTATCTTTAAAAATTAAACTCGGGGTGGAGGTGGGGATAACGTTGTCTTCAAAAGCATATATTTGGACTGGGCGCCACATTCTCCACAGCAGATTGGTGGGGCAAACAGCTCTCTCCCTGATAAGATGTAATTGTAGTCAAAGATACCACAGTAAGGGTCACAGGGCCCAGTACAGCTTCAGCAACTGTGGAGCTCAATCACTGTTCTCATGTAGCATCAGTTCCTTTTTTATAAACAATCAGGTGACTAGTAAGACAATGGCTTCCTCTTTCATCTATCATTTTAAGTTATTTTTCAGTATTTAGATAGAGATAATATATGGGACTGATTTCTTTACCAGGAGGTTTTTCCATCATGTTTATTTTTGGTTCCAAGCATTTCTGAGTTTCTTATCTCATGAGTAATGGTATAACGCACAGGTTTTTGAGAGTATGGAGGTAAACTCAGGTGTAACACGAAGAATTACATTCCATTATGAGGAAAATTGCCAAATTACTCAGAACATTTTTAATGGTTTCCCCATACACTTATGTCCTCAGGTAACCAGGCATCCAGTAGCATGTGTACGTATTGCCAGCATGTGTTCTGAGTGACGCACATGTGCATATCGCCTGAGACGCAGAATAGTTCATTATTAAGTAATATTACTGGAACTGAGCAAAACCCAGTTGTAACATTTAAACCCATGTGTGCTAGGGTTGCTTTGAATGGTTTATTCTGCATTCTTTTGAAATGGATAGGGAAAGCTATTATTGGCTCCATATGATCAGAAAGAGTGATGATAGCATGATTTATGAGCAGTCATGCTGATGCAGTATTTATCCAATGATATATTATGTACAGACAACCAAAGATGCTCCTCTAGTAGCACATAAGTGAGGTAGGTTATTCTGAAATGACAACTACATACTCAGGTTGTAAAAGAACTACAATGGTCTTAAGACAATCATGGACAGTAGAGTCATGAAGGGGGCAAAGGAGTTTGATCATTTATACCTATCTTTGAAAACCCATCTCCATTAATCCTAGCATCTTTTCTTTCCAGCTAGTACATCTGGGTAGGCTAAATATTGCACAGTTTGGATGCAGAAATATAGATGCTGCTTTCCAAGTTAGAAGATACCACATTTGTCTCTTGTAGCATGTCACTTGACCACAAGATCATTCTTGGGATATTTTTGATCTTTCCTAATTGGTTGCAATGTGGATTCTGTTTTCTGTTATGAGTTGCACTTTCATTTGTTTCCTCTTTTCAGTCAGTTTCCAGATGTTGTTGGTTATACATTTTTTCCCCGGCACATTGTATCCTTTCCTGAACTTCTACACGATTCCCTTCTGTGTACCCCTCTCCCCACCCCCCGCATTCATCTTATGATCTAAGTCAAGCTCTTGAAACCTGTTGTAAATTAACATTAATTGGCAGTTCTTTTTTCCAGCTGTGTGTATTTCTTTAGAACACATACTTTCTGGGTTTTTTCACCTTCTGTGAGCACATTTTAGAGTCCTCCAAATTGTATCCATTTCCAAGAATAACTCAGGACTCACCTTAACACCTTGTAGAGATCCGTGCAGGGCCAGATTTATAAGTGCTTATGCAGCATTCCAGTGGGATCGGGTGATCCACTGGGACCTTAAAGGGAAACTGCAATTTATTCTTAAAATGTTAGAATCACTTCATATAGTTGCAAACATGTGTAGAACACCAATAATTTCTTAATTTGAAAAATAATTTAAAATGATCAAAGTAACATGAAGCCACCATCTTTCCAGTCAGCTGATTGTTTATGAGAAAGGAAGTGCTGCATGAGAATGGTTAAGAGAACTTCAGTTACAGGCCAGATCCTGAACACACACACACACAAAAATTAATTTGATTTCAATTTTGTGGTTAAGCCCTTAGCTCTGTAACGGACCAAACTAAATCTCTAGATCCAAACAGCCCTGTACTCTGAGAAAGTCAAGAAGGAGGAGATATACTCTTTCTTGACATTTGTCGCAGGTAACCAGGCAGAAAACACCTGGGAGAAGTTCTCGATAGAAGGTCTACAGTGAAGCAGAAGGCAACACACAGTATTAAAAGAAAGTAGCTTTTCCTGTAGTTCTTTACCTTTGTCCAAACTTTCTTTCATCTATAGCAAATAGAGGCAGATCACATTTTGTGCCCCTCATGTTCTGCCAGTTAGGAAGACTGTAGTGGGTGACTGACTCTGGTCCCACATTCATTTTCATCAGTAAAATTTGATCAGTCTTATCTCCAGCATCCAAGTGCAGTTTTCACATAAAGACATCACCAG
Organism: Chelonia mydas; assembly: GCF_015237465.2. NCBI lineage: Eukaryota > Metazoa > Chordata > Testudines > Cheloniidae > Chelonia > Chelonia mydas. Next base: position 55,092,039 of record NC_057852.1, read on the forward strand.
AGTTCCTCATATTTGACAAGGAAATGGAAAGTACTCTGCCAGTCCTTCCCTTGACTCCCATATTCATGCTCCATGTTTACCAGCCAGGCAGTTTCAGAGTGATGAGTATAACTTTTTACTGTTCATTGGCAGAAGTGCATGTGGGGGCTCCTCATTCCCTGGAGGAGAGGTGGAAGTAAAAACCCATGGAGAAACCAGGGAAAACAGCAATGCAGGGAGAAGCTACTAGCCAGGTTAGGCACGGATGGTGTCCCTAGCCTCTGTTTGCCAGGATGGATCACTTGATCATTACCTGTTCTGTTCATTCCCTTCAGAGCACCTGGCTTTGGCCACTGTCGGAAGACAGGATAGTGGGCTAGATGGACCTTTGGTCTGACCCAGTATGGCCGTTCTTATGTTCTTAAACAGTGAAAGACTTGTGGCAAGTACATATATGATTTCATAGTTATTTTTGTTGATATGAAAATAATTTATAATGCTAAATTTACAGATATTGCACATTTATTCAAGGAAGGGAGTAGCAAAATTTGTACTTTCCCAGCAGTGTACCTAAATAGATGTATGCATAAAGAGCAAAATTTGACAACTGTGCATTCTGTCCCTTTGTGCCACATTTTGGAGGCCTTTACAATGTGTTCAGTTTTTAGGGAGTTGACAAGCATAAGTATACACCTCTGTTACGTAGCTTTCATCTTTTCCTGAGGTAAGATGCTTCTGGCAGTCTTTTCATAGTTTACAAATAACAATGTACTCTCTAGTTTGTTGTTGAATATAGCCCCTTTCCCCCAAACAAGTAAAAACAAACAAACATGCCAGTTTCCATGTTTTTTATTTAATTCTAACAGAGCTCACAAATATTTCCTCAGGGAGGGAATATTTTTTTAAAAACAAACTAATGCAATTATCAGAATGACCATTTACCTCACTGAACTGCTTTGCTGAGATGACCTCCCTCCCACCTTTATTCCTTTACTGTGTCATGTTGAATTTACACTGGAAGCAATTTGGGACAAAGTTCTTGGGCCAGGATCCTTAGCCAGTGTAATTTGGTGTAGCTCCGCTGAAGTCAATGAAGCTAGACTAAAGCTAGCTGAAGAGCTGTACTCTTTTCTGTGAAGTGCCTAGCACACTTTTGAGTGCTTAAAATAATAAATTATTTGATGAATAAGTTAATGTCCAGCAAATCAGAAGAGTTCTCCATTTTTATAACATTGAATGAAAATTCTGAAGAACTGTAACTTATTAAGCCAGGTCGCAGCCCCAACAAGACATATACCGGGGAAGTCAATAGGCAGACCACAGGACAAATCCAACACACACACACCCAGATGCTTTTAAATGGACCCCAAAATCTTTTTATTTACTTATTATCTTTTTTTAAACCCTATTTTCTCTGGAGTCTGGACCTTGACTATATCTTGACCAACAAATCTGGACCTTGACAAAAAAATTTTTTGACTACCCTAGTCTACACTTTTGCTACATCAGAGAATTTTGGTTTGAATTCAGTATTCAGAAATGCTTTGGCTCAATTACCACCAAAAGGGGAACAAACTAAAAGATTAGAATGGATTTAAATCAAACTTGTTTTTATTGTTGATTAGAGTAAGTGATTTAAATCACCTTTAGCATTTGAATAAAGAAATCAGAAATGCTCATGATAACATACCAATGTTTTCTGTAACCAGCTGCACATCAACAGTAATTTTGCTGGCCAAGCGTGATGTTTAGACAGTTATGGATCCCTGGGGAGGGATGGAAAAAACAGAGTTCAAATTCAGTTTACTGTGGCACTTATCCCGCCCTGAATCCTAGCCATGTGACCGGCAGTGCTTACTATCACCTTAGCAGGGAAACATGGTAGCTCAGGCATTCAAAGAATACTGTCTATAGCTCATATAGAAGCCAAAAATGTATGAAAATACATTTGTATGAAATTTGTATGAAAATGGCAAATAATTAACTGGAGTCATGTAAGGAGAGGTATCATGTTACTAGCATGGACTTTATGTGCAATTGAGGTGATGAATGTTAATATGGGAGCGACTATAATATCAAGGGACACATCCAGTGCTCTGAGCATACCTCGTGTGCATATGCCCAGATGCGTTAACAGATAGCATTCTGTTCTGCCAAGGAGAAAGAATTGGGAGAGAAGGAAAAAGAGAAGCAAGAGGTGATGCCCAAATAAGCACCACACAGAGCTACAAAATAATCACAGTTCACCCAGTGACATTACTGTTTCATAGAATCATAGGACTGGAAGGGACCTTGAGAGGTCATCTAGTCCAGTCCCCTGCCTCATGGCAGGACTCAATATTATCCAAACCATCCCTGACAGGTGTTTGTCCAATCTGCTCTTAAAAATCTCCAATGATGGAGATTTCACAACTTGCCTAGGCAACTTATTCCAGTGCTTAACCACACTGACAGCTAGGAAGTTTTTCCTAATGTCCAACCTAAACCACCCTTGCTGCAATTTAAGCCCATTGCTTCTTGTCCTAGCCTCAGAGGTTAGGAACAACAATTTTTCTCCCTCCTCCTTATAACAACCTTTTATGTACTTGAAAACAACTATGTCCCCTCACAGTCTCCTTTTTTCCAGACTAAACAAACCCAATTTTTTCAATCTTGCCTCATAGGTCATGTTTTCTAGACTTTTAATCATTTTTGTCGCTCTTCTCTGGAGTTTCTCCAATTTGTCCACATCCTTCCTGAAACGTGGCGCCCAGAACTGGACACAATACTCCAGTTGAGGCCTAATCAGCACGGAGTAGAGCAGAATAATTTCTTCTTGTGTCTTGCTTACAACACTCCTGCTAATACATCCCAGAATGATGTTTGCTTTTTTTGCAACAGCATTACACTGTTGACTCATATTTAGCTTGTGATCCACTATGACCCCCAGATCCCTTTCCGCAGAACTCCTGATTGTTCCTTCCAAAGTGGAGTACTTTGCATTTGTCCTTATTGAATTTCATCCTATTTACTTCAGACCATTTCTCCAGTTTGTCCAGATCATTTTGAATTTTAATCCTATCCCGCAAAGCACTTGCAACCCCTCCCAGCTTGGTATCATCCACAAACTTTGTAAGTGTACTCTCTATGCATTATCTAAATCAGGGGTTCTCAAATTGGGGGCCAGGACCCTGCAGGGTTATTACGTGAGGTTATTACATGGCGGGGGGGGTCGCGAGCTGTCAGTCTCCATCCCATAGCCCGCTTTTATAATAGTGTTAAATATTTTTAAAGTGTTTTTAATTTATAAGGGGGGTTGCACTCAGAGGCTTGCTATGTGAAAGGGGTCACCAGTACAAAAGTTTGAGAACCACTGATCTAAATCACTGATGAAGATACTGAACAGAACCAGACCCAGAACTGATCGTTACGTCCTTCCAGCATGACTGTGAACCACTAATGATTACTTTCTGGGAACAGTTTTCCAACTAGTTTTGCACCCACCTTATAGTAGCTCCATCTAGGTTGCATTTCCCAAGTTTGTTTATGAGAAGGTCATGTGAGACAGTATCAAAAGCTTTACTAACGTCAAGATATACCACGTCTACCACTTCCCCACTATCGAGAAGGCAATGTGATATCACCTCAGCATTTAAGTCATGGCAGTATGTCATCACAACAACATATTAGTGCATCCAAATTGAGCACCTTAGCTTTAGACCTTCTTCTGAAGGTGTCAGGGGGTGGAGACACTACAGAGGCATGTCTCTGGGGAAAAGAAACACCTCCCCTGCTCCTGAGTGATTTCCACTTTCTAGTCCTTGGAGCAGTACTGGTGGACTCTAGAAGAGGCTGTAAACTCAGAGTAGTAAAGAGAAACAATTGTGGGGAGAGGTCTTGGTGCACAGCATAAGAACATACCATAGTTCATGTTCTCTAAGTGTAACAGTAGCCACCAGAGTCAGTGGATGTCAACCACTGGCACATGACAGGGATATTAACCTTCATAACCCTAATGCAAGTCAGGTGATTGGGGCCAGGAAATAAAGTTCAGTGTCTTATCAACACTATTATGTCTGTCATATTTATTACAGAGAGGAGGTTTATTATCTGCATGAGTCAGGACTTACTAATAAAAGACAACTTTGGTACAGCTTACATTATAGTCAAGTTATAGCCCAAAGTACTTTAAAATAAAATAAGAGTAGTGCAGTTATTGTGTATGTAAATATGTCAGCCAATTTCCACAGCTCACTCGTAGCCTTAGAGATTTGAATCAGTTTTATAGAAGGAATATTAGTCAGTACACCAGAAGATTCCCTTCCTTTTTGAAAAGGCGACGGGAATCTTGAACTTTTTATTTTTAATCTTTAACTTTCCCCCAGACAGCAGTAAAAGGGATCCTGATTTATGTCTCATCACAGCTGTGTCCCCATCCCAACAACAGTACGATGCTATAAAGTCAGCAGTCGCTACAACAAGCAGCCCTGGGGGCACTTGAACCATCTTGAACTTAGAGACAAGGATACTAAATTGGGGGACTGACTTTCTCAGGGGATTGGTAATGGTCTAGAGAACTTTTCATCTTTTTGTTACTAGTTCAGATCTATCCCAGGTCAATAATGACCAAAGATCGCTACCACCTGAAAGCTGGTTGGTGACCTCAGTAGAATGATAGTCTCAGTCCAGTTCCTAACCCAGTTGCCCATCATAGCTAAGCCACTGGCACAGCTGCCACCTTTCTTGGAAATGTCAGCAGAGGGGCCAAGGACTGTCTAGGTGCAGAATCCCCAAACTGTAGTCTCTCCAGTTCAAAGTCAGAGCCCGTTGATTAGTCAGTATGCTGCCCGTGCTGCTTCTGGCATGTGTTTGAAAAAAGGTCTTTGGATTATAGAGTTTTTAGTCTGGTGCCCATACAAACACTAAACTCACAGACAGAATTAAAGGAAAGCTAACCCATGCTGGAACCTAGAGTTTCAGATTTATTTTTTTCATTTTAACATACACAAACTCAATATATTTTCTCTCCCGAAAATCTTGTCATCTCAAAATCTGAGACGTGATATTGTTTGAGAACATTATCATCATATGGTCACTGCCTGTCCGCTGTTCTTACTTATTTGTAGAGCTGATCAAAAATTTCCATTCCAAGGGAAATACCAATTGTTTTTTGTCCCAAAAATGTAAACTTCTCTGAATGAAAACTTCCAAATGTTGATTCAGAAATGTTGAAAGGTTTTGTTTTGATATTGTTGATCAGAATGAAATATTTCAACATTCCCAAATCAAAAAGTTTTGTTTTGTGTAGGTTCAACATAAAACTGAGCCTGTCAGCTGCCTAATAGGAAATTCAACTGGGGTTTCTTGGGCCAGCATTCTCCCATCTGGACTGGGCTCCCTGGACAGACTGCAGTCCCAAGATGCACCACGGTGGCTCTGCCAGAGGGGAGACTGTGGTGCAGCATATGTAGTCAGGCATGGGAGCCCAGCTCACTGCAGAGAATGGAAGCATTAGGCACTTTGGAACCTCGGGTAGACATAGATTAACATCAAGCCAACCTGAAACAAAGTATTTCAATTTGGTTTGACATGCCAAACTTTTAATTCAGGTCAACCTTAGCCAAAATGTTTTGTTTAGATCGGAAAATTGAAAAATATTGGTAAAATCTGTGGAACATATTGATATTGGGGAAACCATGTTTTCTGTGGAAAAAAAAATTAAGGAAAATTCCCAACCAGCTTTGTACCTACATACTTTTTCTCATACTTTAGAAAGTACATATATAGGAAACAATCCATTATACTACCACACCTACACTGAATATTCCTTAACGTTAGGAAAATATCTATTTGGAATCACATCTTGGTGCTTTGATAGTAATGGCCAAACTGAATTACTGTAAGTACAAACAGACTAAACCAAGGTGTCTACAAAGGAAGGATAAATAAGCATGTTATAAGGTTAATAAATCTTAGAGGAAGAGAGAGTATATTCATTCACTTTCCTGGTTGCTCCTCAGTTTGGAGAGACAGCTACTTATGTGATGAAATCCACAAGACACCAGATTTGTAGAAGCTCAGAGGGTAAGAAATTGGTAACAATTGAAGGTGAGGGGCTCAAGGCCATCAGTAAATCTCCTTACTTTATTTCAGTATGGGCTTGTGTGACATTCTGAACCTTGTGGGAACACCCTAACCCGCCATGTTCATCCTTATAAAATGATTGTGTGGTATTTAATGCAAAGTTTGTCATGTCAGGTGTCGTTGAAAGGCTTGTGATGCACTGAGCATTGTTGTTACAGTAACTGTTGTTACAGTAATATTATAGGTTATAATTTCATGTATATAGTTATGAGGCTGAAAATGTGTCTTCATGGCTTAAAATAAACCCAGGTAAAAACTCTCCAAGAGCAGAGGGGCAGTTCACACCTCATCAGGGCATGTATGGGACAAACCCAGCCCAGCCTCACAGGAACAAAGGACGCTGGCCTAGGCAGCAACAAAAGGATCTGTTGGACTCTTGAATGAGTCATCCTGCTTCCTTTTGGCAGTTGGGGACTGCAAAGAGGTAATGCTCAGCTGATTTTGAAGGGGAGGGGGACAAAGCCAAGAGAGAAGAAAGAACATGCTAAAAGGGAGAGACGATTGCCATGCTCTTCTCTCTCTTCCACCTACATCTACAGACACCACACCAAGCGACTGAAGCACTGATCAAAGGGGAGAGCCTGGCTGAAGAGCAACCAGCCAGCCTGTGGTGAGAAGCATCTAAGTTTGTAAGGACATTGAAAGTGTTAAGATCAGCTTAGAATGTGTTTTGCTTTTATTTCATTTGACCAAATCTGACTTCTTATGCTTTGACTTATAATCACTTAAAATCTATCTTTATAGTTAATAAATCTGTTTATTTTACATGAAGTAGTGCATTTGGATTGAAGCGTGTCAGAGACTCCCCTTGGGAGAACAAGCCTGGTACATATCAATTTCTTTGTTAAATTGACAAACTCATATAAGCTTGCAGCAACCAGCAGGCATAACTGGACCCTGCAAGACGGAGGTTCCTAAGGTTGTCTGGGACAGGAGGTATTGGCTTATGTCATTTGATTGCACAATCCAAAGAGCAACTTACATGCTAGAGGCTGTGCGTGAACAGCCCAGGAGTGGGGGTTCTCACAGCAGAGCAGGGTAAGGCTGGCTCCCAGAGTCAAGGATTGGAGTGACCTAGCAGATCACCAGTCCAGATAACACCAGTGGGGGAATGTCACAGCTTGAAATGCTTTGTTCTACTTTCTTAGCTATTCTTCAAAAAACTCTTTCTAATACAAAATGGTTTTGCAGTGAATTTTGGCCAGAACACTTTAGAGTTCTACTCTATCATTGACCATTTACAAAATAAAATAAATTTTAAAAAGTAAGCTTGGCCAAATGCAAACCACAAATGAGGAAACCACCAAGAAAGAGCATCCTCACTGCCAAAGCTTAATGTGACCTAATGGGAAGACAACAAGAGGTTAGAATTTGGTTTTATGATGCTTCGTGTAATATTTGGCAATCTGAAGGGGCTGGGTCAATCTTCCTGCTCCTTAAACAAACACTGATTTTTTTTTCATCATCATAATACTCTACATTCTATTCTCCTGTGACCTAAGTCTCTTTCCCACTGGGTGGGTTAGGTTTAGAATGTCTCTGTTCACTTACTAGTGTCATTTGCACCAGCTGGTTCCAGATGTGCTTCACCTCCACCCACACTAGGCTTCGCAGGTCCAGCAAAGTGCAGGGGGAAAAGGGTGGGTGGGGAGAAAGAGCCATGCACTGGCAGCACATCAATTTGCTGGCAGCTTCTCACTGTGTTTATTATTCATAGCACTGGAGGGAGAGTTGGGGGCAGGGTGACTTACACAACATCTTGTCTATGCTGAAAACCAATACTAATCCACACCCCCGCAACTGAGAATCAGATCTGGGGTGGGCCAGAGTGGTCAGTTTTGCTCCAAGTGGATATCAGGGCTCAAGAGACCTGCTGCTCCAGGCTCTGAAGGTCACTTGCCATCCACTGAAAACAAAATAGGGAATGTCAAACTTAGCCCCCCTCAGTGCTTCAAAGAACCAGTATCCATTGCACTATTCTCTATGAAAGATGTTAGCATTAATATTTTTAACTAAAATGAGAGGTGTTTTGAAGTGAGACCTTTTAGGTTCTCTTTTTTTTTTTTTTTTTTTACAGTATTTTTATATGAAAATATTTCAAAAAAGCTAACAGTGCTGAGTTAATATTTTTTCTACTGTTAAATAAAACACGAACAAATCATCATAAAACAATTATACATCTAGGAAAAAAGAAAAGATCATTATACTCCATTTAGCTTAAACTCAATCCTAAATTTAGAATAGAACAAGAATGAATAAGAGTTATTTTTCTAATTATTTTACAGAAGTATATTGCTATTACTCGGATAGCTGTGAAGTGAAACCATAGTTCAAGTGTATATAATGTATATATGATGAGATAACTGGCTCTGTGGATGAGGGGAAAGCAGTGGACATGTTATTCCTTGACTTTAGCAAAGCTTTTGACACAGTCTCCCACAGTATTCTTGCGAGCAAGTTACAGTAGTATGGACTGGATGAATGGACTATAAGATGGATAGAAAGCTGGCTAGATCGTCGGGCTCAACGGGTAATGATCAATGACTCCATGTCTAGTTGGCCGTCGGTATCAAGCGGAGTGCCCCAAGGGTTGGCCCTGGGGCCGGTTTTGTTCAATATCTTCATGTTCAATGATCTGGAGGATGGTGTGGATTGCACCCTCAGCAAGTTTGCAGATGACACTAAACTGGGAGGAGAGGTAGATCCGCTGGGGGGTAGGGATAGGATACAGAGGGACCTAGACAAATTAGAGGATTGGGCCAAAAGAAATCTGATGAGGTTCAACAAAGACAAGTGCAGAGTCCTGCACTTAGGATGGAAGAATCCCATGCACTGCTACAGACTAGGGACCGAATGGCTAGGCAGCAGTTCTGCAGAAAAAGACCTAGGGGTTACAGTGGACAAGAAGCTAGATATGAGTCAACAGTGTGCCCTTGTTGCCAAGAAGGCTAATGGTATTTTGGGATGTATAAGTAGGGGCATTGCCAGCAGATTGAGGGACGTGATCATTCCCCTCTATTCGACATTGGTGAGGCCTCATCTGGAATACTGTGCCCAGTTTTGGGCCCCACACTACAAGAAGGATGTGGAAAAATTGGAAAACATCCAGTGGAGGGCAACAAAAATTAGGGGACTGGAACACATGATTTATGAGGAGAGGCTGAGGGAACCAGGATTGTCTAGTCTGCAGAAGAGAAGAATGAGGGGGGATTTGATATCTGCTTTCAACTACCTGAAAGGGGTTTCCAAAGAGGATGGATCTAGACTGTCCTCAGTGGTGGCGGATGACAGAATGAGGAGTAATGGTCTCAAGTTGCAGTGGGGGAGGTTTAGGCTGAATATTAGGAAAAACTTTTTCACTAGGAGGGTGGTGAAACACTGGAATGCGTTACCTAGGGAGGTGGTGGAATCTCCTTCCTTTGAGGTTTTTAAGGTCAGGCTTGACAAAGCCCTGGCTGGGATGATTTAGTTGGGGATTAGGTCCTGCTTTGAACAGGGGGTTGGACTAGATGACCTTCTGAGGCCCCTTCCAACCCTGATAGTCTATGATTCTATGATAATTAACAGTGTAAATATTTAATTTGCCTAATGAAATAAGAACTGAAAGGCCATATTGACCGAATTTTAGAACAAAAAAATCCATCCCACATGATCACAGAACCCTTTTTACCATCAAGGTGTGCACATAATTTTGAGTAATCATTATTTGTATTTGTTTTTACTGATACCCTTTGTCCTTCCAGCCTTGCTTCCTGTTACTGTTTATTAAATTCCCTTGCATTTCTTGTCTTTAGTTAGACCCCAATCCTGCAAGCTACTCCACATTTGCAAACCCACAAACCTATGTGGAGGTCCCACTGAAATCAATAGACTTTCAAAACGTGCAAGGGACCACCCACAGGGGTCAGCTTGTAGGATTGTGGCCTTCATTTTAAGCTCTTTGGGGCAGAGACCATGTTGCCTGATGTGTTTGGACAGAACCTAGCTCAATGAGGCCCCAATCCCAGCCAGAAGCTTTAGGCACCACCATAATACAAGCAGGGTTAAATTCAGCTGTAGGAAAAGAGCCCACACAAGACTGACACACACTACAGTGCAGTAGGGCATACTTTCACCTAACAACAATCTAACCTTAAAAATTGAACTCTAAGCCCTACCACATCTGTGTTGGTGTTAGTACAGCATCTCTTGTATGAGCTGCTAAATGCTTCAGTACTCAAATGACCATAGGACACTCCAGAAGTGAACTCTGACTGTTTCAGTAACAAGTGATGTACGAGTGTTGCAAGAAACAGAGCTTCACCTAACATGCTGAGAAGCTAGTGTTAGATGATGTAATGATGGTAGATGGAATTTTGTGGGTAAGTGAATGGGTTGTAAAAGGAAGTGAAGAGCTTGTACATTTCAGTAACTGGTTGGCAGAGTAAAGGTATGTGGCTTTATTAAAAGGAAAGGGCTTATTGGGGAATTGCTGAGAGAGGCCAGAGTTAAGCTGGCATGAGTATTATAACAGACAACTTGCAGCAACATCAGTTATTACATCTTTATTGCACAGATGCACAAAGTTTTGAATTAGAAATGTCAGTGGTGGGGTGTTCACCAGGCCAATGACGTCATGACATTTCCTCAAACTACTCAGGCAAGCACGTAGCTTCATAGAAACACTCTTAGGTTTTTTCTTTACTGGTGCATCCACAGCGTAATCCTTCCAGTCCGCACATCTACTCAAGTGAAGCAAACATGTCCTTAAGTCCCATTCTCAATTTGGGTCTCCCCAAAATGTTTGGGTGCCATGCACCACCTTCGGTAAAACTCGACAGATTGAGACCATTTTGATCCTCGTCACATCAATAATCAGATCTCTGTGCAAAAAGCACCTAGAAACTTTTAGAAAATGGCTTTTGTTTCCAGGGCTTATATCTTTGCTCAAATGATCCCAAAGGGGGGTCGTTAACCCTAATCTGCACACCACATTTCAACAGAATCCAACTAAGCACATCAATTTTAGAGGACTTAGAAAAGTCAACCTTTAACCAGAAGTCACGACAGAACCTTAACTATAGTGATGCTGCCATGCCACTATGATAACAGACAGTTCCTGCCCCACAGAGCAGGAGTTGTGCATGGGCTGGGGTGCCTTGGCAGAGCTGTGGGCTACAATGGGGGTTGGGTGCACTGGCAAAACTGGGGGCAGGAAGGTTGGGGTGCACCATACCTCCCTCACCTGAGCCCCCAACCTCTTTCCCTTTTCCCCCGTCTATCACTCTCCTGATAACCCTCCTCCACGCACTATAATCCTAAACTCCTCTTGCCCTATTCTCCCACTTCTCTGCTCCTAATACCCCTTCCAGGAAACATTTGCATGTCTATTTTTTCCCCAAAGACATTCCCCTCTCCCCAAAAAAACTGCCATCCATGACTCGAATTGTAGCAACCTCCAGCCACTCAGTCCAGTCCAGTCTTCCTTTTGTCATAGGTGGGGGCTTGTGATTAACTTATCCTTAGTTATGTTAATTGAAGGGTGATTTCACACCCATCAATCTCGACAAGGTCTGATTCATCCAGTCATTGGCATCTCTCAGTTTAACAGTACAAGGCAGAAGGAGGAAACTACTTTTGGGGGTAGTTGTACCTCATGAACCCTTTGGTCAAATGACCCTATCTCCGCAACCCCTAGTGCAAATAACCCCAAATAACCACCAACCCTACTCTGCACCTTTCTGGGGCACAACAAATTTCAATGTAATCTAACTAAACACATCGATTTCAGAGGACTTAGAAGGTCAGCCATTAAATAGAAATGATGAGGCAACCTTAACTACGGTGTTGCTGCTGTGCCACTCTAATATACCATATTTTAGCCTGGATCCAGAATGCTGTACAAACTTAAACTATATAGCTATCCACCCATTGCAGAAAGCTATGAGTTGAAACTAAGCGTGGGAACAAAAACCTCAGCACAGATGAGTATAGGTATTGAAGAGTATCCTAAGCAAATAAAAGCAAAAAGGGAATGTCAGTATTAAAATGTAATTGAATTTGACCAGGACACAAGTCACATTAACACCCTTACACTTTCAGAACATTCAGTGGAGTACTGATGTGATTCGGGCTGTGGTTTTGCATTGCGTTCAGAAGACAGCCTCTCTGATAGCCCAGTGTTTTTAAACCCACACTAAGTCCTTGGAACGTCAGTACTGGACCAGGAGGAAGAGCAGCACCTGTTGAATTACGCCATACTAACTCCTGCAGCACTTATGAAATTCTTGGGAATCTCCAATGAAATTTCTGACCTGGCATTACACTGGTGAGCTAGTGGCATCTGACATGAGCACAACATAGCGTAGCTGTTATAAAAGACTATTCAATTGTTTTATATATATACACACACACACACAGATCAGAGGATGCAACACAGTTCAGCAGATAGAAGACAGTGGACTTGGATTCTGATCCCTGCTCTGTCATTAGCTCATGGTGTGAAATTAGACAATTACTCTCTGGGGCTCCATCCATTTCTCCATCCATAAGATACTTATCCTTCATTTGTAATTTTCTTTTTTGAGATTTGTGAACGAAGCACACTATATAAGTATATATTATTATTGCTGATATGACCAAAGAAGATGGGGGAAAAACTGTAAGCTTGAAACTGATAGAAGCAACTTTGAGGGAGCAACAACAAAATTTCTGCATAGTGAGCTATTCCTGAGACTCAGCTTGATGCTGTGAACCCTGCCATTATAAGCAATATGTTCCAATAGCTAATGCAACTTGTCCTCAATGCACAGCTGTCTTTACCAACTGGCTACAATGTGGGTGTAACGTACCTGTGGTAAGGTTTCCTTAATGACACTCTGTGAGCCTAGTTTTTAAACATAGTTGCCTTAACAGGCCAACTAAATCACAAACTTAGTACATAAGTATGGAAAACATCCATTTACATAGTGAAAAGCCAATCTGAGACTCCAAATGTGGGGCAAGCAGCTCCATTGATCTCTTTCTTCATTTTTTTGAATATTCCACTAGGATTGAAATGCATAGGATTAATGGGTTTTTATTTCCTTCTCCCTGTTTCCTGCCTTTCCTTTTGTAATTTTAGAGAAGACAGGCTGGGTGAAGGAATGTATCTGTTCTAGAGCTGTCATCTCTCCCTATTGCTGTTTTTTCTACACTCTCTCTTCTCCTTCGCCAACCTTAAGAGAAATAACTTATAATCTAAATCATCTGTTTTCAAAGGGAAATTTCTCTTTGGTGCAGATTCAGTTAGGAATATAATATTTAACTGAAACAGTAAATTACCTGTTTGCATGCTTCTTTGCATTAAGAGCTGTGTTTGTTTGAAAAGAGTTTCAAAATGGTGGATAAGTTTTTATAGGGTAAGCCCCTCCCCTGGCATGGTTTTGCCAATTAGGAGCTGACCACAGGCTGTAAGGACTGAGGTCTGTGCTTAACAGGCAGCTTGGATGACTGAAGAGGAAAGACACTCCTTCTTGGAAAGCTGAAGTCACTTTTCTTTCGCATATAGTTCTTCTCTTAAGGGCGTTGTTGCTGGGGTTTATTTATTTTAAAATACTGAGATAAAAACTGCTCTATACATATTACTTATCATTATTGTATGCAGTATTTCATTCACGTTTATTGCATTTCACTATAAAGGGCTGAAATTTTCCACACAAAAATATTTCTTAGTTGAAAAATGGACTTTTTTCTAAAATTAAACTATCTATGAAAATGTCCCAACATATCCAAAATTTTCTTTGATTTTGTGAAATTTTCTTCTACACTTTTAATTGACATTTTATTGATACTTTTGTCAGAATCATTTTTAAATTATTGACACTTTGAGTAAAGAACCTTGATAATGATTTTTTAAAATATGTAGAAAAATTGTTAGTATAATATTTATTAAGGTTTCAGTAAAGTAATTTGCTCATAACGTTTTGAAAAATGGAAAATGGGTCCACATCAAACCCTGTGAAATAGAAACTATTTTGAAATTTTTCACAAAGTATCTTTTCATTTCCCAACCCATTCTGCTAATCGCTCACTTAAAATCCCTACATCACTATGTGTTGTACCATTAAAAAGTAGATGCAAGAAGCTTCATTGACTGTTCTCTACTCCCTGCTCTTCTTCAGAGTATATGGTGGGTTTTTCCATTCATTTGTTTTTGTTTTATGTGTGTGTGGGCAGGGGGGAAATGAATTTCTCTTTAATAGACCCATTTTCATTTCTTTCAGGATTTACCCCCTTCCAGTTCATGTAAATTTGGGAGTTTAAAAGGAGACTAGATGGTGAGGAAGAATTCTTGTTGCCAAAATGAAACCATGACAATTCTGAGTATAGAAATCAATCAGAGCCGAGGGATTATAGCAGCCAAACAGTGTACAGGGATTCGGATAGCCACAGTATAATTACTTGTAAATAACCATACAGTCTATCTGGGACCTTGTCTACACTTGCGGCAGCACGTAGAGTACATGTAACTACATGCTGCAGGAAAAGGCATTCACACTCACTACGGTGTGTAGCTACACACACAACAGTGAAAGGTTCTGGCAGGGGAGAGGCAAAAGGGAAAGGTTCGGGCAACGGGGTACTGCTGGAGCCTTTCCCTGCTGCCTCCCCAATACCAGAGCTATTCCCTGCTGCTCGAGACTTTCACTGCAACAGGGAAAGCCTCGGGCAGCAGGGAGAGAGCTGGACACTACACGGCTAAAAATAGCAGAATAGACATGGGAAGCACAGCTTAGGCATGTAGAGTGTATACCCCAGAATTCAGGCATGCAGGACACACTGTTCTACTCACCTAAGCTGTGCCTCACTGTCTACTCTGCTATTCATACCAATGCTAGCAGGGCGTGGAGTGTCTGTACACACCACCAGAAGTGTAGACCTACCCTAAGGTACTCAGAAGGGCCCATTACTATAGTATCTGAACACCTCAAAATCTTTAATGTATTCATCCTCACAGCGTCAGTGTGAGGCAGGGGAGTGCTATTGTCTTACAGCTGGAGAACTGAAGCACAGAGGCCCAGTTCCTCAAAGGCATTTAGACTCCTAACTTCCTTTGAAATCAATGGGGCCTGGGCTGGCAAGACTAAGTAACTTGGCCAAGATTTCAGAGAGGTCTGTGGGAGAGCAGTGAATTGAACACAGGTTTCCTAAGTCCAGGACTGTCGCCCTACCCACTGGACTGTACCAGTTCCCCTTCTTTGAGGAGTGGTTGTCATAGCACAAGGATTCCCATGCTGACGAAAGGATAAAGAGCTAACCAGCAGAGCTAGTTGATATGTTTTGAATTTTGACATTTTTATTAACTTTTTTAATGAAATTAAATTTTTGTGTTTGTGAATCATAGAATATCAGGGTTGGAAGGGACCTCAGGAGGTCATCTAGTCCAACCCCCTGTTCAAAGCAGGACCAATCTCCAACTAAATCATCCCAGCCAGGGCTTTGTCAAGCCTGACCTTAAAAACTTCTAAGGAAGGAGATTCCACCACCTCCCTAGGTAACGCATTCCAGTGTTTCACCACCCTCCTAGTGAAAATGTTTTTCCTAATATCCAACCTAAACTTCCCCCACTGCAACTTGAGACCATTACTCCTCATTCTGTCATCCGCTACCACTGAGAACAGTCTAGATCCATCCTCTTTGGAAACCCCTTTCAGGTAGTTGAAAGCAGATATCAAATCCCCCCTTGTTCTTCTCTTCCGCAGACTAAACAATCCCAGTTCCCTCAGCCTCTCCTCATAAGTCATGCGTTCCGGTCCCCTAAAATTTGTTGCCATCTGCTGGACGCTTTCCAATTTTTCCACATCCTTCTTGTACTGTGGGGCCCAAAACTGGGCACAGTATTCCAGAGGAGGCCTCACCAATGTCGAATAGAGGGGAATGATCACGTCCCTCAATCTGCTGGCAATGCCCCTACTTATACATCCCAAAATACCATTAGCCTTCTTGGCAACAAGGGCACACTGTTGACTCATATCTAGCTTCTTGTCCACTGTAATCCCTAGGTCTTTTTCTGCAGAACTGCTGCCTAGCCATTCGGTCCCTAGTCTGTAGCAGTGCATGAGATTCTTCCATCCTAAGTGCAGGACTCTGCACTTGTCTTTGTTGAACCTCATCAGATTTCTTTTGGCCCAATCCTCTAATTTGTCTAGGTCCCTCTGTATCCTATCCCTAACCTCCAGCGGATCTACCTCTCCTCCCAGTTTAGTGTAATCTGCAAACTTGCTGAGGGTGCAATCCACACCATCCTCCAGATCACTGAACATGAAGATACTGAACAAAACCGGCCCCAGGGCCAACCCTTGGGGCACTCCGCTTGATACCGACGGCCAACTAGACATGGAGCCATTGATCACTATCCATTGAGCCCGACAATCTAGACAGCTTTCTATCCACCTTATCGTCCATTCATCCAGCCCATACTTCTTTAACTTACTGGAAAGAATACTGTGGGACACTGTGTCAAAAGCTTTGCTAAAGTCAAGGAACAACACGTCCACTGCTTTCCCCTCATCCACAGAGCCAGTTATCTCGTCAGAGAAGGCAATTAGATTAGTCAGGCATGACTTGCCCTTGATGAATCCATGCTGACTGTTCCTGATCACTTTCCTCTCCTCTAAGTGCTTCAGAATTGATTCCTTGAGGAACTGCTTCATGATTTTTCCAGGGACTGAGGTGAGGCTGACTGGCCTGTAGTTCCCAGGATCCTCCTTCTTCCCTTTTTTAAAGATGGGCACTACATTAGCCTTTTTCCAGTCGTCCGGGACCTCCCCCGATCGCCATGAGTTTTCAAAGATAATGGCCAATGGCTCTGCAATCACATCCGCCAACTCCTTTAGCGCTCTCGGATGCAGCGCTTGTGCTGGACTTGTGCTCGTCCAGCTTTTCTAAATAGTCCTGAACCACTTCTTTCTTCACAGAGGGCTGGTCACCTCCTCCCCATGCTCTGCTGCCCAGTGCAGCAGTCTGGGAGCTGACCTTGTTCGTGAAGACAGAGGCAAAAAAACCATTGAGTACATTAGCTTTTTCCACATCTTCTGTCACTAGGTTGCCTCCCTCATTCAGTAAGGGGCCCACACTTTCCTTGTCTTTCTTCTTGTTGCTAACATACCTGAAGAAACCCTTCTTGTTACTCTTAATATCTCTTGCTAGCTGCACCTCCAGGCGTGATTTGGCCTTCCTGATTTCACTCCTGCATGCCTGAGCAATATCTTTATACTCTTCCCTGGTCATTTGTCCTATCTTCCACTTCTTGTAAGCTTCTTTTTTTGTGTTTAAGATCAGCAAGGATTTCACTGTTAAGCCAAGCTGGTCGCCTGCCATATTTACTATTCTTTCTACACATCGGGATGGTTTGTCCCTGTAACCTCAGTAAGGATTCTTTAAAATACAGCCAGCTCTCCTGGACTCCTTTCCCCCTCATGTTATTCTCCCAGGGGATCCTGCCCATGAGTTCCCTGAGGTTGTCAAAGTCTGTGAAGATTTGTCTGTTTTTCAGTCAGCTCTATTATACTGTGATCATGCAAATCAAACACTCAGAACCAGTCAGAGAGAGCAGGAAATGGCACAATTGGTGTAAAACTCTGTGGTTGTACTTCAATGATTGTACAGTAGCTCTGCACTCTTGTTGATTGATAGAATTCCATTTCAGTATAATGCTACCCGCCTACCTCATGAGAATGCTGTGTGACTTTATTAACTGGTGTTTATGAAGTGTGCTGAGTTCTTTGATCAGAAAGCACTGTAGAAGTAGAGCCCTGCAAATCTGCAGATATCTATGGACTATTTAGATGCATCGGGTGCAGATACAAATTTTGTATCCATGCAAGGCTCTGTGTATAAGCACAAGGTGTTATTTTTATTATTTTTTATTACTTTATTTTTAAAAGAGACTAAACTAACTGAAGATTATTATTATTTAAGAGAGAGCAATGACCAGAAGACAAGTCACCCTAAGGGTACATCAGTGGTTTCCAACATTTAGGGGCTCTTCTACTAGCTTACCAGGCCAACACTTAGCCTATCAGTCAGTGACTTCCACTGTTTCCTACCTCACCTATGTCTGTTTTAATGAAAAGTGAAGATTGGGCTTTCCTTTCTCCAGACTCTTATAAGTCTGGGGTCTATCTTGCAGTGGCCTTTGGCTGCTCCAGAGTGCACTTTCTGAAGGCAGAAAGCAGTCCAGGCACCCAGGGCATAGCAGAGAGGTTCATTTTGAATGCAGAGTACCAAAAACTTGAAAAAATAGTATGGCTGGTATCAATCCCTATATCACCTTACCTAAACTTGGAGACCTCAAAGGGGTATAATAAGATTTGTTTATTGTCCCATTCATCTAGCCTGCCAGGAGCATGGCATAGCATATAATGGGAAGGGTCAGAGAACAATAATTAAATTGCCTGGATTTAAGGTATATAGAGAACATTGGAATCCATTTCAAACTTGGGAATTTTGTATAATAAGACAATTAAAACTCCTGTTCAAAACTCCCCAGGCATAAGCTGTTCAGGGGCATCATAGTGGTACCATAATCTTGTTGGTGGTGGTGGGGTGGGGGGATGGTGAGAGACTGTCAGGAAAGTGTTGAATAGCTGAAGCATTAGGTATTTTAAAATTAATTATATTTTGTGATCAAACTAGCAACTGCAGAGGGGTTGGGGACTGCATTATAGTGCAATAAAAACCTCATAAAACATTAAAACAAACTCACACATCTGCAGACAGATGGGAGGTATTATGTAATACCAGTCATTGCTACAACAACCTCTACCCCACTTGCTGCTGCAGGAGCAATGTTCATTACTAAGGGCCTCTGTGGTTTCTAACTCGCTCTCACTCTCTCTCACATGCACATACACATTACTTACCAAAGCAATGTCTTGATTTAAGAAAAGGGCTGTAACACAGAGATGGACACAACAGTGGTAGATTTGGTGTTACAAACCCAAGACTAGCGCTGATTGGGATCCAAGTCCCATATTATCTGAATCCCCAAAGTTCAGTGGAGGGGAAGGTTAGGACAGTTGATTCCAGCTTTAGCCCATATTTAATGATTTAATAAAGAATAGTCAGTGGGAAAATTCCTGACTTGAACCCTAGGATTTCATTTAATAGAGTCATAGATTCAGAAGGATCATCTAGTCTGACCTCCTGTATAACACACACCATAGAACTTCTCAGAATAATTCCTACAATAATTTCCATTGTTTTTTCTTGGAAAATGTAGCAACCCCTCCATTACATTCCCTCCTCAGACTGCCAGAAAGCATGTGTCTCAATTATATGCAAACATTAGGTGATAATGTGTGAGATGGGCTTTACAGTTTGGCACAAAGGATTACTACAGAAATCCTCCAACAATCAACAATCAGCAATGAGCTGTCCAAACCACAAAGGACAATGAGAGATGAATTAGGAATGCTTAAAAGTTTGTAGCCAAGAAATTATTTGAACACAGTCAGTAATGAATTCTGAGGATACATTAGTGTTCTCCCCTTGCTGTTTTCTTCTCTGCAATATATTCAGATCAGCTCCCAAAGTCCTCAATGAAATAATAAGTTACTAAGATGGGAAAACAAAGTCTCTTTCTAAGTTTTAGTTTCCTTCATTCTTTACTTCTTGTTGACCTACTCTATGATGTGACACAACACCACAAGGCAAAACATCATAACCATTGTTTTCTACAATTGAAAATACAAGTTTATTTTTGCCAACTATAAATTGGGCAATAGCCTATGGAGACAGAGAACTTGTATACAATTATTTGTATGCTGGAGGTTTATACAAATAGAAATTACTTTAGACTACTATAGATTTTCATGTGCAGTTCAGTATGTCAGTGTTATTTATTCCTTTCTCTTTACATTTTACTTTTTAATTTAAAAATTGCATTTATATTCAGAAGAGGTGTTAGATTGACAGCATCAGAAGCTTAAGTTCTCTTTATCCACAGAATACAAGGGGTAGTGGTATTACATGCTTGTGTCCTGCAATATGTCTTTTAGATATTGGCTCCAAGTGCAGGGGATGCATGCCAGATTAGTGCTAAGTATGATGGTGATTTCTTCAATGTGGACATATCCACTAAGAATTAGGCTGGGACAGTGAGTTGTTTCCAACTTTGTAGAATTTTTCAATTCTATGAATAGATTAATAATATGAAATGCATTAGAATGCTACTGAAGACAATCTACAGTAAGTAGTTTGGCATATAGAAAGTGTTTCTGGTGTCTGGATAGACGATGGGTCAACAAGACAAGATTCGTGAAAGGAGAAAGATGTAGATGTTAGGAACAGGCTCAAAATTTACATCTGTAAATGTACTTAGATCATCTCCATCATCATCTCTTTGGGGGTGTTTGTATCTGAAATTTGGTTTTGAAGCATCTCCAGAAGGTGTTTGTATTTGTATTTGTTTATTAAAATTTGACTGAAAAAATATAATTCCATTTCTTATTGAATTTACTCTGAAAATTTAATGGATCCTTCTGGTGATATTTAGGGAATTTCTATGTTTATACAATGACAGGTTTCAGAGTAGCAGCTGTGTTAGTCTGTATTCGCAAAAAGAAAAGGAGTACTAGTTGGTTAGTCTCTAAGGTGCCACTAGTACTCCTTTTCTTTTTATGTTTATACAATGACATGTTTAACGTTTAGGTAGCATTTTTATCTTCAAAGCTTTATAAAACTAATTTATAACTTTATTAGAAAAAAATCAGGCAAGTCCTAAATATTGAATATTACTTTTATATTCAGTACAGTACAGTTGGTTTTCAATAAATGCATTGATTATTAACATTTTGAAGTGGCTAGGAATACTTTTCTGAACTTGAACTTTATGAAGTCTCAGACTACCCCACCTCAGTACAATCTTCACAATCCCCCAGGTTCACCAGTTCATGTTCAAATAAAGTTTTGGATGATGGGTCAAGTCAGTTCCTCTTTTATCCCCAACAGTTTGCTCATTCCTAGACCAACTGGAGAACAAGAGGGAAAGAGGGAAAGAACTATATACATTTCCTCCCTGGGCTACTCCTGGGTTAAGGTTAAGGCATCTTGCTCTTGGCTGAGCCTAATGGCTCAATTACCAAATATAGTCTTACACTTTGCAGTAGGAATCAGATCCCAGAAGCATTAGCATTTCCTGGATGAAGTAGATTTTTTGGACTATTGGTGGTGCATGTTCGATAGATGCTATCAGCAGCATTTCTCAGGACAGTGAAAAAGCTGATAATTAATTGTGGCAGCACTCTAAACCTCTTTTATAAATTTCAGTCACCACGCTGTCCACTCACACATGTTCTAACTACTTCAAACAGAACTATTCTTCCAAGGCAGAAGAGGAAAGAGACCAAAGGCAGAAGAGGACCAGAGATATTCTTTCTTTAGAAATCACACAAATAAAGTTAAATCATCTGTGACTACCACATTTTTGTCATAATTTCCCCCAATGAAGGTATTGTACAATGATGTTTTAATATACTCCTATTATACCACGTTACTGCCATTTACAAGAATTATATATGCTATATTGGGGGAATGCTATATTAAGAAGGAAGTTTCTGTTTAAATGTTTTTTGTTGTCCAATATCATGAACATGTGTAGCAATAACTCATGTCGTAGAATATTAGGGGGGGAAATGCCAGGATAAGAATACATCATCTCTTTGCCTGTTATTGTTGGTCTTGGTCAGAATTTTCAAATCTGGGTGCCTAAAGTTAGCTTTCTAAATCCATCTTTTGGTACCTAAATAGAAGTGGACTGATTTTCAAAGGTGTTGAACAACCCCATATCCCATGGCTTTGGGTGCTCAGCACCTCTGAAAATCTGGCCTCTTCTCTTTAGGCACCTAATTTATTAGCCTAACTTTAGATACCAGGATTTAAAAATTTAGGCTCCTGGTTTCCAGTCTTTCCTCTTGTGATTTTATCATGAGTCCCACAATATTTAGTGTTTTCTTAAATCCCCAGTTCCTGAAATCATGTTATTACATGAGAATCTCAGCTTTCTTTTTTTTTTTTTTAAATGTAATGTGACAAAGTTCCTGCTCTACCTTGGTGGGTCTTGCGCTTATTGGTGGATTTGCTCACCTTGGAGCTTCATGGCAGCCCTCAGCTTGGCCGTTTTTCTGAATTCACAGTCCAGGTAGACTCCTCTTGTGTCTGACCAGGAGTTGGGAGGTTTGGGGGGAACCCGGGCCCGCCCTCTACTCCGGGTTCCAGCCCAGGGCCCTGTGGAATGCAGCTGTCTAGAGTGCCTCCTGGAACAGCTGTGCGACAGCTACAACTTCCTGGGCTACTTCCCCATGGCCTCCTCCCCACACTTTCTTTATCCTCACCATAGGACCTTCCTCCTGGTGTCTGATAATGCTTGTACACCTCAGTCCTCCAACAGTCCGCGTTCTCACTCTCAGCTCCCAGTGCCTCTTGCTCCCAGCTCCTCACATGCACACCACAAACTGAAGTGAGCTCCTTTTTAAAACCCAGGTGCCATGATTTTTAGGTTAAATAAATGCAAAATAATTATTAAAAATGTACTTAGATTCAAATCAATTTGATAGCTTTTGATTCACAATAGGACCCTAGTTTAAGGCCTATTGAAGTCAATTGAAAAGACTCCCATTAATTTAAATGAGTTCTGAATCAGGCCCTAAGTCAGGGGTGGCCAACCTGAGCCTGAGAAGGAGCCAGAATTTACCAATGTACATTGCCAAAAAGCCACAGTAATACGTCAGCAACCTTCCATCAGCACACACCCCCAGCTCCCAGTGCCTCCCACCCATCAGCACTCCCCCTCCCTCCCCGCACCTCCCGATCAGTGGAGTGCAGGAGGCTCTGGGGGAAGGGGGAGGAGTGAGGGCACAACGGCTCAGGGGAGGGGGCAGGAAGGGGTGGAGTGGAGTACCTGTGGCAGAGCCAGGGGTTGAGCAGCGAGCACCCCCCAGCACATTGGAAAGTTGGCACCTGTAGCTCCAGCCCCGGAGTCAGTGCCTATACAAGGAGCCGCATATTAACTTCTGAAGAGCCACATGTAGCTCTGGAGCCACAGGTTGGCCACCCCTGCCCTGAGTGTTTTAATAACTGATATCTGATACATACAATTATTGCATTTTAATTAAATCCATAGGAAAGCACATTTAAGTCACCTTAAAGTACTGCTAACATTCTCAGTGGATGGTAATTAAAGTCTTTTCTAGCCTCTGTAGATAAACCCATATTCCTGACTTAATTAAAATATGGATAGGCTAAAGCAAGTATAGTCACTCACTTCCACTTTCAGTTGGAAAGGGAACCTTTTAAAACTTTATGGTGCAAGCACAATAAGGTCTTTCTATCCCATGTAGGTAATATGTCATGTTTAGTACTCTCTGCTGGAACTATTTATACATCTCTTTAATGTAGAAACAAGAAGCTTAGATTAATTTTTCGCTTTCATCATCGTTTTATATTTTATTCTACTTCCTGGCTCAGGCCTGAAAGCTCAGAATTTTACATTTTTCTAGCAAGTTGCCAGTAATAGTACACTTCAAAATGTTTGCAGGATTTTCTCCAGACACCTGCTGTCAAGTACCACATGTAAGACGCTTATGCAGTAAATGGTCTCTCATTAGAGAGATTTGCTGTATGCCATCATAAAGAAACCTATTTTCTGCTCTAACTTTATACTATATTTTTTTCAGCAGTACAAAAGTGCAAATGATTTAATGTTCAGATATGCTCCCAAAATATGATTTTAACAAATTTATCAACAAAGCTGGACTATTTTCTATTTGTGAGAGAGCAGTGTCAGTGAGCCACAACATCCTAAAGGTGATGCTTATTCCAATTTTTGTATTAGCACAATACACAATGTTACAATGTTCAAAATGTATAAATAGCATCTGCTGACTTGTTTATCTTGAAATACACCATGTTACAGTAAAACCAGTCATGGAATAATCTGAATCCCATCAGAAGAAATTTTGCAAAGTAATGTGACATAAAAAATAAAAATAAATAAACAGGTATTTAAAGAGAACTATGGCTTACATACCAGGGTACAATTCTCTGTTTATTAATTCTGTAAAAATTTTTATTCCAGAGTGTTGATGATATCTGGATTGCTTGTAGATTAAGTTATATGAAACAGATATGGAAAAATGGTCAGCACAAATGTTTATTTCATTGCGCATACTAGAGTAAACATAGATGAGACGCCAATGTCAATGTCCCATTCTCAATAAGGCTGTACCAAGCCCCAGAAGAAAACTCTACTTATAAAGCCATAGAAACATAAGAACTGCCATATTGGGTGAGACCAATGTCCATCAAGCCCAGTAGCCGGTCTCCAATAGTGGCCAATACCAGAGCTTCAAGGGGAGTGTAATCCACCCAGTCTTCCCATCCTGGCTTCTGGCAGTCAGATGTTTAGGGTTGTGCCAAACATAGGGCTGCATCCCTAACCATCCTGGCTAATAGCCATTTACAGACCTGTCCTTCATGAACTTTTCTAGTTCTTTTTTGAACCCAGTTATACTTTTAGTCATTACAACATCCAATGGCAAAGAGTTCCACAGCTTAATTGTGTGTTGTGTGAAAAGGCACTTCCTCTTGCTTGTATTAAACCTGCTGCCTCTTTATTTCATTGGGTGACCCCTGGTTTTTGTATTGTGGTCTATTCACTTTTTTTCCACACCATTCATGATTTTATAGGCCTCTATCATATCTCCCCTTAGTCATCTCTTTTCTCAGCTGAACAGCCCTAACCTTTTTGTCTCACCTCATATAGAAGCTGGTCCATATCCATGATCATCTTTGTAGATGATCTCCAAACCTTTATCAGTTTCAATATCTCCTTTTTGAGATAGGGAAACCAAAACGGGATACAGTATTCAAGGTGTGGGTGCACCAGGGATTTATATAGTGGCATTATGACATTTTATCTTATTTTTTACCCCTTTTCTAATTGTTCATAAAATTCAATTAGCCTTTTTGACCGCTGTTGCACACTGAGCTGAAGTTTTCAGAGAACAGTCCACAGTGACTGTTAGATCTCTTTCTTGAGTGGTAACAACTAATTTAGACCCCATCAATACATATTTGTAGCTGGGATTATTTTTTCAAATGTGCATTACTTTGCACTTACTAACATTGAATTTCGTCTGCCATTTTGTTCCCCAGTCACCCAGTCACCCTTCGCAGTTAGCTTTGGACTTAACTATCTTGAATAATTTTCTATCATCTACAAACTTTGCCACCTCACTGTTCACTCCCTCTTCCAGACCATTAATGAATATGTTGAACAGTACAGGGTGCCAGTACAGATCCTTGGGGTACTCTGCTGTTTACCCCTCTCCATTCTGAAAACTCACCTTTTATTCCTACCCTTTGTTTCCTGTCTTTTATTCAGTTACTGATCCATGAGATGACCGTACCTGTTATCCCATGACTACTCAGTTTCCTTAAGAACCTTTGGTGAACGACCTTGTAAAAGGTTTTCTGAAAATCCAGATACATTATATGAACTGGATCACTCTTATCCATATGTTTGTTGACACCCTCAAATAATTCTAATAGATTGGTAAGGCATGAGTTCCCTTTACAAAAGCTGTGTAGACTCTTCCCCAGCCCATCATGTTCATCTATTTGTCTGAGAATTATGTTCATTGCTAGAGTTTCTACCAAGTTGCTTGGGACTGGAAGTTAGGCTTGCCAGCCTGCAGTTGCCAGAATCGCCTCCAGAGCCCTTTCTCAAATTCGGTGTTATATTAGCGACCCTCAAATCATCTGATTCAGACGCTTCCAGTCATCCATATGTCACTAATTGTAGAAATCCCACAATGCCTTTTTTTAAAAGACAACTTCTAATACTATTGGAGAAGATAAGTACTAACATTTAGTAACCAGTCTGAATCTAATGATGGGCAACGGCAGCATGGCAATGTGTGCTAAGTGATTATGTTGTGGGCCCAATTCTGAGCTCTTTTACTCTGTTGTAAATCATGGCTAATGCCACTAAAGTCAGCAGAGTTACACCAGCCTAAACTTGGTGTAAGTGAGAGAAAAATCAGATCTGACGAGTCCAGCCTGCAAACACTGCATACAGATATACATATATAGATAGATGTATAGATGTATAAATGTAGTTACATAGGGGTAGTTAGGGTGGTGGAAGCTAGGATAGAAGACATCCTAGAATATTGTTAAAGAGAAAAATTGCTCTCTTTAACCTTTGAGGATAGGACAAGAAGCAATGGGCTAAAATTGCAGCAATGGCAGTTTAGGTTGGACATTAGGAAAAACTTCCTAACTGTCAGGGTGGTTAAGCACTGGAATAAATTGCTTTGGGAGGTTGTGGAATCTCCATCACTGGAACTTTTTAAGAGCAGGTTAGATGAACACACATCAGGGATGGTCTAGATAATATTTAGTCCTGCCATGAGTGCAGGAGACTGGACTAAATGACCTCTTGAGGTCCCTTCCAGTCCTACAGTTCTATGATTCATAGATTTCAAGGCCAGAAGGGACATTGTAGTGGCTTCAAGTGTTTTCTCCCAGTCAGCCTCGGAGGGAGGCCACTCTGCCTCACTACACCACCTAGCTATTGATAGTCAATTGGCAGGGGATTACCAAAGTATAGTGTCAGTTAATGGTCTAGGGCCCTGGCCCCTTGGACTGGGGTTGGGTAACCAGCAGTCTGTCATTCAACCTCCCTCGCTTGGGCAGATGGCATCACAGCCAGGTTCTAGCCCTTTGGGCGGGACAGAGCAGTTAGCAATCTTTAGCTCAGCTCCCTGGCTTGGGCAGACCTCAAACACACAGCCTCAAAGGCTTCACCCCTCGCTCCCCATAGAAAATATATACTTGTCTATTAAATTCTTCTATTTTAAAAAAGCTATAGAAAGATTATTAATTTTCAATTAATTTTTAAGACTTTTCCACATAAATCATGCTTTGATGGACATCCTGGACCAGATCTTCAGCTGGTGTAAACTGGCATAACTCCATTGAAGTCTCGTGATCTGTAAAGATTTTCACCAGCTGAAGATCTGGCCCCCTATGTTGGAATCATTGCTGTCTGGCTCACTTTTTAATTGTCCTGTGTAGATATTCTCTCTAGAATCCCGCTCACTATCGTAAGTATAAAAATTGGCATGTGGTAAGCAGTGCAGATAGATCAGCATTAGCTCAGGTAAAGCTGTGTACATTTGGCAAAACAAACAGTTCAGCTTGTACAGTATCTGCTAACTAACCAGAAAAGATTCTTTATTTTTGTAGGGGGATCCTCTACAATTATTTCAGAGAAAGTGAGAAATGTCCCACAGTGAAGCTGTTAGTAATAAGGGAGGGTTGAATTGATTTTGATACATTAAGAACAGACCCTTCACCCAAATCTCAAACCAAACCCCAGACTGTTCTGTCTGCTGGTTCTGTCTTCCCTTCACTCGCAAGCAGGAAATATTAGAAATCCTGGAGTCAATGGAGATCCATTGGAATGGATCACTTGATGATTACCTGTTCTGTTCATTCCCTCTGGGGCACCTTGCACTGGCCACTGTCAGAAGACAGGATACTGGGCTAGATGGACCTTTGGTCTGACCCAGTAGGGCCATTCTTATGTTCTTACATTAATTTATGCTAGTTGAGGATACGGCATCTCATGAGAAAACCTCTTCTTCTTATATTTCCAACCCAATAATGTAGTTCCAAGAACTATTGATAGTCCAGCTAAAAAATCAGGGCCCAGTCTCTGAGCTGTGACAGAGAACCTGGTACAACTCAAGAGGAGGGGGAGCAAATGTAGCTAAAGAGAACGCTGTTCAATCTTGCTTCAGATACCAAAGTCCCCCTGAACACCTCCCAACCACACCCTTTCCCCCCCCCCACCATATCCCCTGAAGCGAGGATTGAGGCGGGTGATGTGGGAGCCACTAAGGTGTCTACAGAACCCAGGGATTCCCCTAGCACTGCAGGAACCCTCCGTTGGTTGGCTGCCTTTAGTGCCTGCAGTGCCAGAGTGGTGCAAAGCAGCTTAGAAGCACCAGAGAACCAGGCTCTATAACTTCGGAATGTACATTTAAATGGACCTTTAATAATTTTCCTACTGCTACTGACAGTCTTCCCTCTACAGGACAAGCGCCCTTATTTTTCTTCTTGAAAGGCTGTATGTGAAGAGGAGCAGGAGGAGGGGGCAGTCCACCACTGCAGTCTACCAGTTCAATAATAGCCAGCCAGTAGCTCAGCTGAGTTTTTTCTACATAATATTAAATAATAAAATAATAACATGTACAGAGTATTTTTTATGTTCAGACTCTTTACTAACAATAATTACAGTAATTAGTAATGACAAGCCAAATCTTGCAGGTCTGGCTCAGGCAAAATTCCCACTGACTGAGTAAGACACAAGAATGTAGTCCCAGTTGACTGGGTCTTCTACAGCACAGAAATGGTCTGAAAGTATTTTAGCTGTGGTACATAGAGCCGCCCTACTTGTAAGTGGACAAGCTGGTACACTGATGTTCACAGATAGCTAATTTTGTTTCAAAATCATTTGGGACCCCAGTTGCAAGAAAGAGCACTTGCATCATAAACCAGCAGAAAATGTGGGTTTGCTATTCCCAAGGCCCTCTTAATCAGTCAGTACATGGCTAACCCGCCACGGCAGTTAGGAAACATGTGCAATCCAAGAAAGGAGGGTGGAGTCAGCTGAGAAGAAATTGTTAGTTGCTCAAAAGTGCAGCTTATGCCAATTCAAGACGGAAAAAAATAAAATAATTTCCCAAAAAGAGGGAGTATAAGTGAAAGTCTCAGTCTGTGCTTAATCCATTTGTGTGGGATTTTTCATTGCAGTGTGCACTGTTGTCTTCTCAGGGTAAGCAGTGATCACCATAGCAATCTCTGCATCACATGAGTCCTCTGGAAACACCGTTTAATAGCATGTGGCATGCATTAACCCTGAAGCACACAGTACCATCTTCCAGACAGGTTCAGACCACTGTCTGATAGGGTTTTTCTTTTGTTGTCTTTAGTGTTTCCTTCAGATCAGATAATTGTTTCTCTCAGAGACAGTATTAAGAGGTGTCAGGTGCAGCCCCCTAGATCCCTATAGAAGGGTCCTTCTCTACACAGATCTCTGGGTTCAGTCATAGGTAGGGACTCAGATTCCACTGCAGCACCATTCCACTTTCCTCTGGACTCTGCAGAGGAGAATGATCTGTGTGTCTGGTGTCTATGCAAGAGAAGTGGAGGCCAGAGAGATTCACATTATTCTCCTTCTGACCTAGCAGAGTGCAACAGGGTCTATCAGGCCTTCTTTTGCCCCCAAAACCCCCGCCAGGAGGTTCCCAGAAACCCTCCCTGCTCAGGCTGGGCTACCAATAAGACTTAGTTCTCCAGATACCTAGAAGGGCTTAGGGCTAGGAGACACTGACCAATCGGAAGCCAGAAGGCTAGTTAAGAAGACTTGCCTGCCCTTTCTCAGGGGCAATGTGGGGTGACATGAAGAGAGAATTGCTCCTCTGTGCTAGTCCGGAACTGCTGGGCCAGGCCTGCAACTGAGAACTTGCCTTTGAAGTTCTGTTTGTTTATTTAAAGGTAAAGGCAGCCAATTTCTGAGCTTTTTATTTTTATTTAGCAGTATCAAGCCTGATGGTGAGCTTACTGCATGGGACACTCTGCCCCAAGCAGGCAAGCAATGCTTGCGGACCAAGGCAGTGAGTGCCTGCAGTACCATTCTTGGCCAACATGAGGCACTATAGAGCAGCCTCATCTGTGACAGAGTTTGCAAAGAAAAGGCATGCACCCTGAGCTACCTCCAGGGTAGAGATTTTCAAGAGGAGAGCCACAGAACTTTTATGGAAGCACAGAGCCTCCATGTGGATACCTAGATGGCCCTGGCCTCTTGCTACACCGCTAGGATTTGTGGGGCTTGTGGACTGCTCAAAGTACTCCAACCTAATGGAACAATGTGGAAAAGTCTGCTTATCATAGAGTCTTCCTCCTCTAAGCGCCATCCCAACGCACAGGACAATCTTACTGCTATCCTTATTTTAAACTTAATTTCTAACTTAGTTTTAATTCATCATAAAGAAATGTCTTTATCTCGAGTATCTGAGGGACATCAGAAATTCAACGGCACAGAATGTAATACTGTCTTTCTCAAATTCATCTGTCATCCATGGTCTTTAGACTTTAGACTTTTCCTGTGTTTCACCATCAGCACCTTATAAGATGAGGTCCTTTGAGCCTTGTGTTGACTGAAAATTGAATTGGCTTAAGTATAGACCCTGTTTCTCTTTTGAGGCCTAGGGATCATTTACCTCTCCTTGAGTTGGACTGTAGTGAATTATACCTGAAATGGTCTAAGATACCAAAGTCTCTTAAATAAAATGTTTATTTCAATCTACTCCTAATTATAAAGTGATTATAATTAGGAATATATTTTCTATTTGTCCATAAAACCAACCAGAGATGGTTTCTTACCTGGCACAAATACATTCCATAGTCTAGGGTCACTCACAGAGTTTTGGGCCTGAATCTGCACTGCATCTCTGACAGTGGCAACACCAGGGAACCATGTGTGTGACTCTCTGATTGTTGTCTGCCGGCCCCAGTAGAAGATAGGGACTACTTTACTTTCTTCCATTAGCATAATGTTTGAAAGGGACCACATGTCAGTGTCAGGTGCACCATCACACTTGCCCCCGCAGCACCATCTTACGCCAGTGGTAGGGGGATGGTATAGGAGGTGGCAGGATCTTCATTAGCTTTCCACCATGCATAGGAATTCTCCCCATCCAAGGAAATAGTCGATGGCTATCTCTGGTCATTTTAAAGCCACTTTGCACCATTTATCCATAGCAGATAGGAGGATCCAGCCCTGGGTATTGATCAATCTATCTAGGTTTTGATAAGATCGCCCATAACTGGGGCATCTGATCATCTGCAAAGCTCCACATGTTTCACATTCTCTAATTCTTTTGACCTTGGAGGGCTGCATGGGACTGTTTTTGGACTTTGTTAGCCTAACTCCTTAGTCTCCTGCAGGGATTGCTTCAGAATAACATGACGTGCTCCCTCCTTAGTGCCTGTCTCTGGCACGTGGTGCATGAGAGACTTGACTGGTGGATAGAAACTGGGTCTCTTATATGACAATACAATATACTAAATGCAGCTCAATAAGGTTGGCCATTAGACAGTTTTATGACAATTCATATAATTGAGACTCTTGCAACTGTCCTTTCAGGCTCAGATCTTGCAAACATTATATATGAGTAATTTCATGTGAATAGTTTCAGTTCACTACCCACATACAGAAAGTTACTCACCTGTGGGTTTGGCAGCATGAAGATGAAAGGGCTGTGCACAATGTTGTCATTTACCAAGTACAGCACTCGTAGCAGTAGTAATATTCTCCACCTGGCAATAGTGATAACCTTGCTTATATTTTAATAACTTCCTTTGTGTCCTGCAGTGGTATCTAGTGCTAAAATAGAGGAGTAGGGTTAAGCAGAGCTAAAACCTAAGGTCTGAGCCCTGCAATGAGCTCCATGGACACAGGGGAATGTCCACATTGAACTCATTGGAGGATCGGAGACTAGATGGGATATCACTGGAGGAATCCTGCAGCTGTTGATTGCAGTTCTAGATTAATTCCCACAGAAGGGAAATTCTACACATTTTACCAAAATTCCTATTTGATTTCTGTTCCACCTTGGTCTTACAAAGGGAAAGCAGTGAAGGGGATAGAATGCAAAAATCATTAATGATCACAGATATACTCTAGCAGTTATTGTCTTTGCTGCCACTTGTTTTTTTTGCTGTGAATTTTCTGCAAAGTGCTATGTTTTTGGCCTCTAATGAACAAAGTGCTGCAGAAATTCCAGCTGTCTCTAGATGGATTGTTTCCTCAGCAGTATATTTCATTTTGTATCGCTTATGTTTTCCCAAATGTCTACCCACTACCTCTCGATTCCCAACTTACGCAGGAATCTTTGAGGGGGTGATGGAGCAGAATGGTGTCATATTGCCTAACCCCTGCACAAACATTTATTTAAAATACCCATATACAATATTTTTAAAAAACTAAATTTTGATCTTAAACTTTCTTGTGGAACGGTCCAGACACTTATTCTTTAATTGACAAAAAACTAATTTTGCAAGCTTTTATTTTTTTAATATTAGCAAAATGTCCTAACAGTGTCCTTACTGTAGTCTTGCATGAAAGTAATCACTTTTCTGTACTTTTCCTATGACAAATTTATTCTTGCTATATGCTTTTATTGGCTGGTTCAGCTGGCACAGCTTGACTGACAATGAGCCAGAAGATGTGAGTTTAGGGAAAACTCACAGCTCTCTCAACCGTTGGCACAGTGGAGGATAAGTGCACAGCAGAAGTGATGCATTCAAGCACAGCCCTGGGCATTAATATTGCCTGTCTGCCAGCCAGCCAACCGGTACCACTGACACTGGATGTAAAGGCAGATGTTCACACCCTTGTAAATCAAAGTAAGGTGTTAACAATTAATTGGAGAAGAAAGATGAGGCAAAGTGTTACAGGTATTCTTCAATTGCTAGAGCAAGTGAGCCGCTGCTCTCTGATCCCACTTTTAACAGGTGAAATGAGTTTTACAAATTAAAATAACTCCTGATCCAATTTAAGAATTTTCTTAAAACAAAGCTGTTATTAGGAGGGAAGATTATGGAGTCACTGTGGGCAAAATAAGGCAGCTAGATTATCATGATACAGGTGATATTTTATTGAGTGTTTATATCTATGTAAGAAAGTGTGCGTCTCAGACATCTGTAACTTCATGTGCTACTGCCACCTGAGCGGCTCCAGAAAAAAGTCTGTTAATCACCATTTTAATAATCTCTGCTTTTTGCAAGTGTAATATGATGCCACAGGAAATATCAACCCTGTTGGTATTGGGTGGCACAATTTTATCCCATCCCTACTCTTCCTTATCCTCATTCTTCTCCCCTGCTAGCACTCACAATATATTGTATGGTTTCAGAGTAGCAGCCATGTTAGTCTGTATTTGCAAAAAGAAAAGGAGGACTTGTGGCACCTTAGAGACTAAATTTGTTAGTCTCTAAGGTGCCACAAGTCCTCCTTTTCTTTTTGCGAATATATTGTATGTATGGAATAAAGGCACTGGCCACCTTTCCTTATTCAGATTTTAAGCAAGCAACAGGATGTATAGATGTCCCTTCCTGCAGTAAATATGACTCACTGTGTAACTATAACCTCTCATGATACTAAACCATAACTTATTACCATTGCAGAGAAACATGAAGAAATGAAGTAGATAAAGAAATGAGGGAATGGCAGTCACCACACTTTGAAATTCTCAGACCTTATATTTTATTATTGTGGTACCATAATCAATAGACCTTTTCTAAAAATGTCTTGGCCTAAAGTAATTAATATAAATACCCTCAGCATGCAACTCACCCCCTCCAGAGACCCTAGGCACTGCTGAAGACCCACATAAGACCTGCAAGACAAAACTGGGGCTTAAACGGTACATAAGACCCTGTGTTGGCCCTCTGTTCAGTGGTATTCAACCCTGCATGAATAAAATATGTCCCCTCCCAAATTCTCAGTTAATTCTGAGGTATCACCTAATATAGAGTGGGAAACCATATCATTAATTACAGCAAGGGAAGATATTTTGAACTAGTGATATGTTTATGCGTTACAATCATAGAATGTAAGACCAGAAGGGAACAACAGACCATCTAGTCTGACCTCTCCTATATCACAGGCCACCAACCCCATCCAGCACCCGCATTAAACCCAACAACTGAAATCAGATCAAAGTATTACAGCCCGCAGCAGATTAGACTATTATATGCAACAAGCAGAGAGTAGGAGGGACCGAAATGCACCAGCGTCCAAGGTCCCTGAAATATCAGGGAAATGATCAAATGTGATATACCCAGAAAATCCTGACAAGTGGCTAGGGTGACCAGATAGCAAGTGTGAAAAATTGGGATGGGGTGGGGGGGGGGGTAATAGGCGCCTATGTAAGACAAAGCCCCAAATATCGGGACTGTCCCTATAAAATCAAGACATCTGGTCACCCTACAAGTGACCCACATCCAAATGCTGAAGAGGAAGGCGAAACCCCTCTGAAGTCACTGCCAGTTTGATCTATCGATTCTCAATAAATAGATGCAAACTCAAGGGAAAGATCAGATGTGATCCAGAGCAGCCTAAATCATCCAGAAACTACTAACAGTGTTGTGGACACAGCCCTTTGTGAAAACTGTGGGTGTTCTGCTTCTATAGATTTGAAGTGGCTTCAACCAAGAATGAATCTGAGGATACATCAAGATAATAGTAATAATAATACTTGCTCTAATATAGCTCTTTTCATCTGTGGATCTCAAGGCACTTTACAATCTCTAGTGAGATGGCAATCCATATTCAAATCCTTTCTCCACCTCAGGTGGAGGAGTGACTTGAACCAGGGGTCTCCCAAATCCCAGGTGAGTGTCCTAACCACTAGGCTAAAAGTTAGCCTAGTCTGCTCTGGGGCTATTCTGCGCAAGTTCGCCTACAAGTGCCCAGTCCAGTATGTGAGATCTGAGCACACTTACTAGCTCTGGCCCGACAGGCAAGTTAGGCAGAGGAACACCTATCTTCACCCAGTTCATGAATCATCCCAGGACTTAGGCATCTGGATGCCTGACACGGATAGCAATGGATGTGCCCAGAAGCAGTAACATTGACACTTTTCAGGAAAAAATGTAGGTGCCAAGTGATTTTTAGCCATCTATAGGGTTTAGCAGCAGCTGAATGGGGGTTTTGTGAATCCCAGTGGCAATGATACTGGGACTTAGGCACCTAGAATGGCAGTTAGCTGCCTAAATCCTTTTGTGAATCTAGCCCAGAAAGGCTAAGTAACTTGCCCAGTGTCATGCAGGAAGTCTGTGGAGGAGCGTGGAATTGAACCACAGCCTCCACAGATGAAGGAGACACCTGGAAAAGAAGCAAGACTTGCACTGAGACTGTGAAATGCAAAACAATGATAATACTAGGTGAAGGGCTAGTGTGATTACTAATAATAATGTATTCACTTATTTACCTATTTAAACAAGAAGACTTTTAAATTGTCTGGAAACATCAAACTGGGCACTAGCCAGCCTACGTAGTAGCATTGTAATCCCAGACGGGGTGCAAGAGATGGACAAAACAGACAAATGGGTTGAAAGAGGGTGGGAGGATAATGTAACAAAATGAAAAGAGTTTAGGAGAACAATGACAGGTTTCAGAGTAACAGCCATGTTAGTCTGTATTCACAAAAAGAAAAGGAGTACTTGTGGCACCTTAGAGACTAACCAATTTATTTGAGCATAAGCTTTCGTGAGCTACAGCTCACTTCATCGGATGCATACTGTGGAAAGTGTAGAAGATCTTTTTATACACACAAAGCATGAAAAAATACCTCCCCCCCACCCCACTCTCCTGCTGTTACCAAATAAGCTATTACCAGCAGGAGAGTGGGGTGGGAGGAGGTATTTTTTCATGCTTTGTGTGTATAAAAAGATCTTCTACACTTTCCACAGTATGCATCTGATGAAGTGAGCTGTAGCTCACGAAAGCTTACGCTCAAATAAATTGGTTAGTCTCTAAGGTGCCACAAGTACTCCTTTTCTTTTAGCAGAACAATGGATGTCTCAGTTGACCAATTGTCTCACAGGGTGATTTATAGAGGGATTTAGAGGAGGACTTTGACTTTTCATCTGTGACTATCAGACAGACACTCTAGACTGGGTTTTCTTAAAAAAACACCTCCTCCCTTTCCTAAATAGATTCTAGATATGCTACTGCATTCCGCAGAGCATCCCAGGCAAACACAGGGAATTCTTAAAGCAGGTTTGCTTTTTGTTCTTTGGCGAGGAGGGGGAAAGCCCATCTTCCAAATTAAATGTGAATTCAATTTGAATCAAGGAGTTTGGGTGACACATTGTGTCCATGGTTTCCAGAAAGAATAGTGGTGTTCAGAACTATATACATTTGACAGGAGAGGGCTCAGATACGTAGGCAAGCCATTTAACAGGTTGGGGAATAAAGGTCCTGTCCGGCTTCCACAGAGTCACAGAGACTTTTCATGGACTTCAGTGGGAGTTGTATCAGCCCTGAAGTCTATCTCACAGGAGAACAAGAAAATAGATTCTGTGTCCAGAGGCTGGGGTTCTTCCAGGAACTATCAAAGAAGACATGGACAGAGGAACATGTACAGTAAGATCAAAGACATTTTCTCTTGCATCACTGACCACAGGAACCAAAATGAATATGACACACAATTTTGACGTGCATAGGTCTCACTGTACAGGATAATCAGCCAAGAGACTCAAGTTATTTAATAATGTGTATTTAAAATCCAGTAATGTGGTTGAAAATGAATGGAGAGGAGGAAAATAAGTGGATCTTCTCCAAAAATATTTTCAAGTACACAACAAAGTTAAAAGTGGTAAAAATTAAAAAACTAAGCTATTTGTGATATCTTTGAGAAGTGGGAAATGACAAGTAAGTTTTTGCGGTAAGGAGTTTATTTTAATGAAATAGCAGTGAAAGAAATGACACAGTGGAACCATTTTGTGTGGTC
This sequence comes from Chelonia mydas, assembly GCF_015237465.2. Lineage (NCBI taxonomy): Eukaryota > Metazoa > Chordata > Testudines > Cheloniidae > Chelonia > Chelonia mydas. Next base: position 55,128,755 of record NC_057852.1, read on the forward strand.
CTGTTCATATTTCCATTGGATAGCGAGAGTGCTGAGTCCACCAGAAGCTTTGATTGACAGCCAAATCTGACCAAATATGATTTTAAGCTAAAATATTTATTCAAAAAATTGTTTATTATTTAAATTTCAAAACAAGCATAGCATTCAGATTAAGAACTAAGCTCTCACCAAATTTTATAGAATATATCCTTACTATGGTTGTAGATTAAGTCTAACTCTAAACATTTTCTCAGTGTACTGTGTTGAGAAAACAGTTTCATTTTGTTAAATTTTATTTCTTAAAAAATACTAGCACCCATCCCTCAGAAGGTTGCTATTTAGGGGCACAGCTGTACATTTTACCAAGATGCTGAATACTTTAAGAACTGAAACCTATTAAATATATAAATAATATATTCAGCCTGACTCTTCTCTCACTAGTTTTACAGTGGTGCAGCTCCATTGATTTCATTGAAGTTACTCCTGATTTACACCAGCATGAGAAAAGAATTAGACCCTAAGGCAGGGCAATGCAAGCTGCTGCATCTGGGGAAAAGAATCCAAATGTAGACGCCCTGGCATAGGCATCCGGCTCTTGAACTTCTGGAGATTATCGCATGCGGCTCGGAGGGTCAGTAAGTTTGGTCACCCCTGTTATAGTGTTTCTTTATGTACGTCTGACAAGACCATGCATACTTTTGTTTAATTCTGGGCATCTCAACATTAGGAAGATATAGGGAAACTGGGGAGAATTTGTGAAAAAGTAGCAAATTTTTAAAAAGTTACTGTAGGAAGGAAGATTAAATATGCGCAGCTATATACAAACACATGTACTGGAAGATTAGCTGGGCTTGGCTAAAAGATGACTAATAACTGCCTGTGAGTATTTGTAAACACCAAGGTCTCATTTGCAGTTTAAGCCGAAGTCCCACACTGGAGGTGGTATAGGGGGACAAAACCCAGCAAGTGCTCGCAGAGTGTGCAGCCACTACACCAGTGTGCCTTTTGCAGTGCATGGTCCTTCAAAGAGAGCCACCTCAGAAGGCCAGTGTGTAAAGAAGTAGAACCATGGCCTTCCTCCCTTTACATCTGGATTATTCAAGGTGCTGAACAACTCCTGGAGGTGCTGAGTGCCTTCAATTTACATGGGCTTCAATAGGAATTGAGGGCACTCAGTCTCTCCAGGAGTTGCTTAGCACCTTGCAGAATCAAGCCCTTAGGTCTTGTTCATATGAACACCTAATCTGTGGCAAGATGGGATGTAAATCTATATCAGGCTATCCTGCTGCTCACTAAGTGTCAGTGCGGACCCTGATGCCACACTGTAACAGTTCCCTATCATGCTTTGATCTACCCCACTTTGAAACTGAAGTAAATCAAGAGCGCACTGGGGAACTGTTAGTGTGCAGCAGGCTAGTGGGGTAGTTTTACACCTCAGCTTGCTGTGCACTAACTGTTCATGTAAACAAGCCCTTAGAGAAGGTAGCACCACTGTGGGTACATTCCTTTCCTGTCCTAAGTGCACAGACTGCAATCGTACGGGCCTTTCTGCAAGACTCCAAAGGGTGCAGGGCACAATTTTACCTTAAGGAGGAAGAGGAAATGTTTAAGTTTTTGGCCATTAGGATCGACAAGATAAAATTAAGAAAAGGTACATTTAGGCTGAATGTTAGGAACAATTTCTTAACGGTGAGACCTATGATCTGTGGAATAGTTTTGAAAGGGAAACAATAGTTGAAACCCACTGCCTGAAATATTTGAGTCTGGTCTGAGCAATATACAGGAGAATATACTCTAGTGAATAATTCTGCACTGGTAGGTACTGCACTGGATGACTCAATAATCCTCCGTATCACTAATTTCCATGATTCTTTGTCACAGGAGCTGTGTCCTATCCATAAACATTATCTTATGTGGGATATTGTACCTCTGGAAACATGCCCAAAAGAATACAAGGGTAGGGTTGTAGACATTTGAAATATTTGATTTTGTGGAGTAATTTCCAATAGTAGAAGTTCCCCCTTAGAGGGTCAGGGTCCTATCCTGCTCCACAGGAGTGAATGGGCGCTTTGCCACTGACTTGAGCGAGAGCAGGATTGTACCCTGAAGATGCTATATAGAAAAAGGAATACACATCATGCTCTGGGTGGAATGTTTCTTAGATTTGAAAATATTTTTAAAAATTAATAAAATCCTATGCTACATATCACTTATTAAAAACAAATACTTGAAGATTTAACCTTTCAGCGTCCAGTAGTTTTTAGATGTACTTTAATTTTAATCTATTGAATTTTTAATGCAATTGTAAAAACATGAGGTCAGATCCTCAATTGGTGTACATCAGTGTAGCTCTAGTGAATTCACAGTTGTCATGTCATTGAATTTGCATAGCAGCAGAAGTGAATTTTCAACATGCAGTGCAGATAACTGCAAGATATTCAAAGTATGAATTTATGTACAGTGCCGAGTGTTTATGTTTTTAGTGTTTGTATTTCAGATCCACGTCTCAGCTTTCAATGAATATATTTTCTATAGCATTGCATTCTGTAGCCTCTATGTGCTCTCACATATAAAAAATAGCTGGGATTTTTAAAGCCAATATCCTTAACAGTACTTCAGACCCTTATGAAAAATTCTATTAATTTAGTTTACTTTTTACTTGTGAGGGCTCCTCAGGGCTTAAATTGAAAGAGAGCAAAGTGGGCTCAATACAACTGTTCTGTTTTAGTGGAATACACACAAGAACAGGACAGAAGGGAAAATTCTTTCAGTTAAATGGTTGCTCATCAAGAGCCTAGATTATTACTTTTTCACAAGTTCACTGGTTGTCCTGGAATATGTTATTAAATGTTGTTTCAAGAGGTGGGTAGGAAGTGCTGGAATGGATATCAAATTATTTTGTAGGCTGCTTACTCATCCACTGCTTGTAGATTGAAAATGAGATCAAATTCAAGTACAGTATATGTGTTTCAGAGAATATTGAAATGAAATAACTGTCAACTACATATTTTGTTTGGACAGATTCTGCATTCTAGTTTTTGTACTACAGCTCTAATATAGCCAATAATATAGCCTCAAACAATTTGTACTCAGGAAAAGCAGCTAACTCCTTTCTTTAAACATTTTATGTAGACTTGGTTACCCTGCAATTAAAGAAATGTTCGTTTTTCATTGTAAAACCCCTTTTGAGGGGTTTTCAGAGGTTTTGAGGAGGTTCAGATAATTGAATTTACATTTTCTTGAAATGTTACAGTTAAACCATTTTCTCTGGTTTCAAATACTTTTTGATTTCACTAGATAACCATTAATATTTAAAAATACTAAAATTTCTGTTTGCCATAAATGTGATCTGACATGTTTTTCTATTTAAATTCTATGTAAAAATAAAGTAAAACTGAGTTTTTAACATTAACAAGTACAGAACAGTCTCAGAATGTCTAGAGAATTGACATGTTATTTTTGCTCAGATTCTAATAGAACTTAATAAAGCCAGAGATCTAGATTCTATTCTCAGTTAAAATTATGTTAAACCAAGAATATTATTAATGATGATGGTGATGACTGTAGCACCTAGGAACCCCAGTCATGGGTAAGGACCTCACTGTGCTAGGAGCTGTACAAACCCAGAACCAAAAGATGGTCCTGGCCTAAAAAGCCTACAATCTAATATGAGACAAGAGACGACAGATGGCTACAGACATATTGGGGAGTACAAAGAAACAATGAGACAATATTGTCTATACAGAAAAGACAGACACAGGGTGAGGAAATGGGTATAAAACACAAGCAAATGTGACAGCAGCAAACATCATGTTAGTTCCATGATTTATTTTCTTTCTTTTTCTTTGTTCTTTGTTGGAGGGAGGGAATACTTAGGAGGGGAATCAGCTTAAATCAGGGCTTCACAAACTGGGAGTTGTGACCCCTCAGGGGGTCACGAGGTTATTATGTGCGGGTCGCAAGCTCTCAGCCTCCACCTCCAAACTCCGCTTTGCCTCTGGCATTTATAATAGTCTCCAATAAAAAAAGTTTTTAATTTATAAGGGGGGGGGGGTCACACTGTGTGCTTGCTGTGTGAAAGGGATCATCAATACAAAGGTTTGAGAACCACTGAGCTAAATGGAAAGAAAAAGGAAGGGATGAGGGAGACAAGGGTAGAGGAAGAGAGTGGCAGGTGTGGAGTAAAGCTGGGGTGAAAAGACTATGAGGGAGGGGGAAAGTTGGCACAAACAGCCAACCAGGACAGGGCAGAGAAAGTTTGGACTGGAATGTCCAGAGTCCAAAGGTACCACCTTTGTTTGCTTCTGGTCCTATCGGCTGGAGTCTCTGTCTGGTTGCTTTCCTGCAGTTTCCCTGCAAGGTCATAGCCCAGGGATGGGGAGGAGACAGTCTAGGTTCCAGTGTCCTTAGACTGGGGAGTCTCTCCTGCATAGTTCTGGGTCCAAGGGGATCCTGGGAAGATGGGTGGCCCCAGTGAAAGGCCTAAGCACCATTTAAGTCTCATTTGAGACTTCAGAATAAGGCTTACATGGTGCATAGACCTTCAGCTCTCACTTTCAACAGGGATGAATTTCAACCTGTGAGTTTAATGAGTATTAGAACCCAGATTTCCAGAGGTGAAATGTATTGACTCTTCATGCCCCATGGCATATGTATGGAATTTGCTCCTTATGGAATTTTGTATAGTAAAATGTGCTTTAGAGTGAGATTTTCAAAAAGTGCTCAGTGCTGATCTAACTCTGCTCCCATTTTCATCAATCGGAACTCTACTATTGACTTCAATGGGAGTAGAGTTAGGTGATGTTTAGTGCTTTTGAAAATGCCATACTTACTCTCTCTTTTTCATATGTAATTCTGTCTGGATTTGTGTCCTGTCTTTGATAGGGTTAACAGCATTCAATATTAGCACCATTTGCACTGCTTGGATGTTTTTGCTTATATAAAAACATGTTACAGTTATGCACTTCCTGACTGGCTGCTCAGGTTGTTCATTCTTCTTAGGTGTGAAGAAAAGAAAAAACCTGTCACAGGTAATTGTTAGGCTGATTCTTAAAGCAGCTTCTTGAAATGTCAAATGCTACAGCAAGCATGTCAGGCAAATGATTACTTAAATTTACATTATGAAAGAGAATGTTTAATGAGACTTTATAAAAACACCTTACAGATTTAAATAGGCATTTTTTAAAGTATTCCACAACCAACAATAACAGCGACTGGAAGCCTCAGCAGACCCATCCTTCCAGGGCTAATTATATACCCTTAATTTTATAGAGAGTTTAACTGTATTTTAGGTTATTACCTCATGCTCCAGAAAACATCTCAGTATTTAATAAAAATGAGGGTAGAACACCAATGTAATTAAAGTATTTAGCAAAATCGTAAAATAATTATGCTGCACTATAAGTGAGTGTTTAGAGTTCATTTGCCTTTAACATGTACTCTGTTATGTTATAGTAGTTCATAACTGTTCACTGAATCAATATTTAATATTCATTTACATATATTGAGAAAACATGAGAATGAGAGTCCAAAGGTTGTACCTCTACCAGCCGTGAACTGACTAAGCAAGTTAGGCTCCTGAAACACAGCATCATGCTCTACTTCATCTTACTTCCATTCATTCTGGAGTGCCGAAGCCCTCACTCAGGCAAAACTGACTATGGAAGCCTTATTCCTTCCATGCTTAGTGACTCAGTTACCGGGGAGTAACTCCAGAGTGACTCCAATTATTTCAAAGGCGTTTGGGGAGTTTTATTTGAGTAATGTCTGAGTAAGGATTAGACTGTAGGAATTCAGAATTCATATTTAAAAGTAAAATAGATTATCTCCAAAGTTAATTAGGACACCAAAGCAAGACAGGAGCAGCAAATAGTGACCCTCTTATCCAGAGTTAGGGTTGGGACTAGATTCACAAGGAGAACTTTGGCATCTAACTGCCAGCGTAGGTGCCTAAGGCTGACATTTGAGTGCCACTGGCATTCACAAAACCACCACTCAGCTGCTGCTTAATACAGGCACTTATAGTCCCTAGGCCCCTAAGTCTCCACCAGTAAAGTCCCATAGGTCCCTAAACATCTGCTGGTGGGTATGTGCAAATCTGCCTAAATCCTGACACTTCCAAGCAGTTTGGTGACCAACTCCCAGTGGGATTCACAAACTAGACATTCCAATAGGCGTGCTCAGAACAGGGACTTGCTTCCAGGACTCCGATCTCCAAGGTGATTACCTCTCTACTTAGCTACGTGAGGGTATTCTATGGTCGGTTTCTCTCAGTCTCTGCTGTTGAAGCTGTTCCATTGTATATGGAATACTGAGTCATTGGGCCAGAAAGAGCATGAGAATGGCTCGGTAACCAGTAGTTAATGCACTCACCTGGAAAGTAGGAGATCTTAGTTCAAGCCCCTGCTCTAAATCCATCAGAGTGGGGATCTGAATCCATTTTTCCCACATCATGTATGAGGGCCTTAACCACTAGGCTTTTGCATATAAAGCGAGAAGGCACCTCCACCTGGCTGTCTATTTTTGTGGGTTAGGTGTTCTCCAAGTTCAGACACTTTTCGGAGAACTTAGTTAAACTTACTTTTATATTAAGTTGTACTTGCTTCCACATCAGTCTCAAAAGGTGGCCGCTTGGATACTGGCTCAAAGTGACAGTATATTTTCCTTCAGACTTCCCCGTCCCATTCCCATGGCCAATTAAACAAAAGAATCCAACTCTCCATTGCTCCTTCCAAGATGCTCTTTTATGGTTGAACTTGACTTGCTCTTTAATGAGGATATCCAAAAAGTCTCTAAGGTTCCTTAAGAGCCACAGCATTGGGTTCTGACTCTTATTCATCTTTGTTGCTTACAGGACATGGTGTGTTTGTGCTGGCATTAATAGGCATTATCAATGCCTTACTTAGAACCCAGTTCTACCATCCAGACTCTCAGCAAATGGTGCAGTACCCTGTAACTAGTCCAATTTACTTCATGACATGTTAGTAAAAATGCCTGAGCCTTTTCTACACTGTCCATTTAGGACTGACACAGCTGCACCACAGCTGGCTGTGGCTTTAAAACTGATCCTAATTTTTTGAGTGTTGACTCACCCTTATAGTGAGAACTTGATTCTCCCTTAAATTAGATCAGGTTGAGATTATTTGCTGCCATGCATGTGGTGATTAATAGGTAGCTCTCCATGGTGTTCAAGTTTCTTCAGTCACTGATTTACTACATATTGAAAAGCTCATGCATTTTACAAGTAGATTTTGGCATTCCAGATACTTGGCTGCTCACAGTCTCTAGCGTACAAATTGACCTCAAGCCAAAATTCTGCTGCTTCAGGTGCTCCCTCTAAAGTCTCACTTCACAGATGTGTCTATGCTGTAACTCAGAAAAGTATCCTGACAATCACACCTGGCCTGAAAAAAAGCAAAATACCCCTTCTTAAAAAATCCTAGTATATTAGTAGGCCAGCCAGGAACTAGTATCATATGATGGGCCATTTAACAGGTCTTTCCCGCCTGACCCACATTCTCAAAAAGGAGGTGATATACTGAGTGAAGAAAATAGAGAGAGAAGTAGAACTTTATAAGAAGAGATCCTTGCCCAGATGCAAGACTTACTTAACTTTTAAATCCCTCATTATTAACGCATTTTTTTCTGGGTCACAGCACAGACTAATTCTCAGATTAAGCAGAAAGTTGCCTAGATAGTAACTATTTTGTTAAATCAAATATCTATCTTAGTACTAGGCATAGTGCCTCTCATTTGGGTATGCTACCACTATTCAGTATCCAGAACTAAGACGGCTAGCATGAATGTTTGGTCTGTTCTTCTACAGTTGTTTGAAGACTGGTTGTGCTTTAATCTTCAGAACTAAATGCTATAATTTAGAACCCTAGGAGAATACTGGAAAGAGAAAAGTTTAATATTAGATATTTTAGTATTGGGATAATGTACTAGGTACTTCTGAGAAGGAACAAAAGCCTGTACTTAGAGGAAGGAATTAGACAAAATACTATCAGTAACAAAGTTGATAAAAATATATTACATTTTCTGATAGATAAAATAAATACTAGTAAAATGTTCAGTCTGAATTTTAAGAGCAAACACTGAAGTGTGGTTTTCTTCAGTACAGTGATTTTGCTGTTTTACAGATGTTGGATTCTGCAGTCAATGGGAGCTTTGTCCATGTAAGGATTGCAATTGCAGGATCAGGCCTGTTATGAAAGCGATATTGGGTACTAAATTTGGCTGGAAACATCTGTTCAACCAGGCCAAAGAAAAAACACAGTTTGTCCCTTCATTTTTCACTATGTTATCAGCAAAGCTGTATTTTAGTAAATATAAAGTATTCACACTGAAACCAAAGTAATGCATGCTGTTGCATCGAACTATATTTCACTGTTTTATTAAAAATAACACATTGGTTTTAGTCAATCAGATTGAATAAATGGCTGAACATTACACAGACAAAAAATTAAACAGAAAAGCAAGCAAAACATTTCAGGCATTCACGGAGACAGAGTTTCTTCCATCATACTAGCACCAGATTTTCAAAAAGTGGCCTCTGGTTAGGAACCTGCAAGTGCAGTTTTATACTTCTAATTACCTGTGGGTTTAATTAAAGTCCCTTAGGCATGTAACTACTTTTAGTTGCATTCAGGTACTGCGACGTTCAAGTGGAGTTAATTATTCCTGAAAAGTTGTCTGTGCGCCCAGTTAAAGCTGGACGGGAAATGTTGCCTGATATCTGAATTACCTAATGTTGTATCAAAATCTATTGAATACTATCCTTGCACTTTGTAAGTTAATACTTAAAGTACTGTGGCTGCAAATCCAGTGGAGGCAGGAAGAAATGGAGAGAGATTGTTTCCAGATCGAACGTTAGATTTGTGCCTCTCTGTGGAAATGCTGATACTGAGCAAACATCTATTGTGAAAAAAAATCCAAACCTATTCATGTTATCCTATTGCTGCAAATAAAGGATTGTTAACCTCATTACTTAAGCATAACACCAATTTGTGGAAGGAGAAATTGAAGTGCTACTCGCTGATACATTCTAAGCATGTCTTAGAAATTGACAGCAAGAAAGCAACTGTCAACTGAGGGTGAGGACTTTAAAGCTGAAGGTGGTGGTGAAAATGACTTTTCAACTACATTAATCTCTTCTCCTGGAACTTTGAATATTGATAGCCAGGTTCCTAACACTCCCCATCTCAGTATTCTGCATATTGGTATCCACCATAAGGACCCCTTCCTCTGTTATGCTTGGATGAAAAGTATCAGAGCCATTAAACTGTATGAACTTATTTAAGAGTATGTGTGGGCACCACACTTTAGGAAAGATATGGACAAACTGGAGAGTCCATAAAAGAGCAGCAAAAATATAAAAGATTTAGAAAACATAATCTATTAGGAAAGGTTAAAAAAAACTCTTGAGAAAAGACGACTGAGGGAGGACCTGATAACAGTTACATTAACAAATATGTTAAGGGCGGTTACAAAGAGGACAGTGATCAGTTGTTCTCCATGTCCAACAAGGCTAGGACAAGAAGTAATCTGCAGCAAAGAAGATTTAGACTAGAAAGTTTCTTCTAATATCTAACTCTAACGATAGTTAAGTACTGGAATAAGTTAACAAGGGAGGCTGTGGAATCCCCATCATCAGACGTTTTTAAGAACTGGATAGACAAACATATGTCAGGGATGGTCTAGATATACTTTGTCCGGCCTCAGCATGGTAGGATGGATTAGATGACCACTCAAGGTCCTTTACAGGCCTACCTTTCCATGATTATTTACATGGCATCACATATGTGCAGGGTATGTTAGAGACAACTTTCTTTTTAAAAAAAATGATAGCTTCTCTGTCCAAGGAATTACAATCTGAAAGCCCAGTTTTACTCTCACTGGCATCAATGAGAGTTTAGAGTTGAGTCCAATGAGAGCCCTAAATTGGACATAGAACACATGGAAAGCCAATAAGCAGAGGGAGGGATGGGGTGTTGGAAGGTGTGGGTTCAAACAGTGAAAGACCATGAGATAGGCTTTGTTACATAAGTATGCCTCTTGTTAGTTCCTTTTTCTGCGCTTGCTGCCACCTCCTGCCCCTTTTTTATTCTTAAGTGTTCATTAAAATTTGCTAACAGAGTCTGAAAAGAGGACAGGAGTGGATGGCACTCCTGTTACTCTTCTTCACACTTGGTTAATACAATGAAATCTGCATCTGGAATCCTTCCAACAGGCAATGCTTGTCTTTAGACAATCATTTTCAGCTATCCCCAATGTTTCCTCTACAATTTCATTTGACTTTAAAGATTGGTGTCATGGGGCACTCTACTCACTGCTAGGGGCACCTCCTGGTGGCCACATCTGGGGTGGCCCACCCTTGTGCTCCTCGCCCTTTTATCTCTCTCTCACTCCCTGAGACTAAAGCTACTCCATCTTCATGGCTTAGCCCTCCCGCCAGATCACTATACTCTTCCGCTTCCGGGGTGGCTTGGGGTGAACACCCCATCACACAAGCCTCTACTAAGAACTGATTTTTGCTGATAGCTTTGAAGTATTCAGGAACACTTTTTATACTGCATTTTATTTTATTTATATTTATATTTAGTAGTTTAGCAGTCTTACATTTGATGGGCCCAATTGCCCCATCTGTTGGACGACACATAGTATGGAAAAAAGTGGAATATGCTCTGAGTGCTTAATATAAGTGGGCAAATTATCCAAAAGCAATTAAGTCCTAATATGCTGTCCCATGAGTAGGCAGTAATGCACAACAGCTGAGCACAAGTCATAATGGCTGAAAGTCACCCAAGAGCAGGGAGCTATCTCAGGGCCTATGCATCACAGAAGGGCCTATCTGGAAGGATTAGGTGGCATTTAAGAAGTGCATAGACCTTGCGTTGGTTCCCCTTTCATTCACTGTGCACAGAAAAATGGGGAGTAATCTGGAAAAACAGGACATGGCTACAGCCTATAGGACAGTGATATTCCAAAATACTACATTATATATTATACTAATACAAAATACAAAATAAAGGGAAGTTATTGTTCTTGCAGAACGGCTCTGTATCATTGACCCAGAGCACAACTGATATAGCTTATGTAATAGGTGTTGCGGCAGTGTAGATTAAGACCACACATGGCAATCCAGGAAAAAATGAAAAGTCAGTTCAAACCCAGCCATTGTTACACTTGTACGTTATATTAACAGGACTGAACATCTGATCTTCTAGCTTCCAATTATAACACAACGGCTATTATGCAATTATTTATTATCAGTACACAAGTGTGTGGTTTACTGAAAGCAGAACATGTTGGGGCAGCACAAATAAATATCAAAGGGAGTACTCTCCTAATTTTATTATTCATTTTCATAGTCAATTAAATACCTCTTTCTTTCCCATTACCGGAAGCTGCTACAGAATTTCCACCAAAGAGGTCCAGCTTGCCATGGAGTGAACAGGTCTTGAGTATAACTTAGAAGTCTGGTCATAGGCTACCAAGCTCTACCACATCTGAACATGAGCTCCTAGTGCAATGCTGTGATCAAAAGGGCAATGTGATCCTTGGATGCATAAACTGGGGAATACTGAGTGGGGAGGTTATATTACCTCTGTATTTGGCTCTCATGTGACCACTGCTGGAAAACTGGGTCCAGTTGTGCTGTCCACACTTCAAGAAGAATGTTGAAAAATTGGAAAGGGTTCAGAGAAGAAGAGAGAAAATGATCAAAGAATTGGAATACATGCCTTATAGTGATAGACTCAATGAGCTCAATCTGTTTAGTTTATCAAAGCGAAGGTTGAGGAATGACTTCATCATAGTCTATAAGTACCTACCTGAGTAACAGAACCATGGTAATAGAGAGCCCCTCAATCTAAAAGATAAAGATATAACAAGATCTAATGGCTGAAAGTGGAAGCCAATTCAGACTAGAAATTAGGCACCTTTTTTAAGACTGATTAACCACTGGAACAATTTTCCAAGGCCTGTAGTGGATTCTCCATCACTGGCATTTTTAAAATCAAGACTGGCTGTTTTTCTAAAAGATATGCTGTAGTTCAAACAGAAATTAATTCAGGAAAGTCCTATGGTCTCTGTTATGCAGAAGGTCTGACTGGATGATCAAAATGTTACCTTCTGGCTTTATAGTCTATGAATTTATAATCAGAATCCTGCTCATTAGTAGAAGATGACCTGAACCATGAACTTTGGAGCTAAACCTGAACCTCCCCCTCCAAAGTTTCAGAGGGTTTGGCTCCATTGTTCAAGTCTATTCGTGATCATTAAAAGTTATCATAAAACAGCTTTCAGTTTAGAGTTTCTAATAGAAAAGCAAAACTTCAAGTTGTTGGTGAAGAAGTAGAGCAATCTACAGGAAAAGAGGGATTAATGAAGTCAGAGAAACACAAAAATGCAAATAAAATCATTTAAATTGAAAAAAACAACAACCTGTTAACTGCTATTTCCTCCTCTCCTGGCCACATTCAAAATGAGAAAAAAATTAATTACCAAAGATAACATTTAACAATTTAAGTTTTAACAGGATGACATTTAACAAGAGCCAAAAATTATAATGGTATTAAGACATTCCAAGGTTGTTTTACTTGTTCATGTATGTGCTATTCAAGTGGCTGAGGGCACTTGGTTTCATGGTGCATTCAAAGTACGTATTAACAGGGTAGCACAAAGGAGTATCTTAAAGTTACATTTACTGAGTCACTTAATCTACTTTTTGGAGGACAAAAGATCAAGCATATTCCTGTTAAATCATATGTGGCTACCAAAGACAGCATAATAGCTGTTGCATTTTCTTCCATACAGCCACTCCGTAGAAGAAGATAACCTCTCCCTGTACCATTTTATAAAACATGGTGAAATATCAATATCAGTATTTTACTGACCACTATCTATGTGGTCAGTAAAATACATCGAAGGCAATGTAACACAGTCCAAACCAAAGAAGTCAGTTCAGCTTAACTGTATTAGCCATAACCTTGTCCCAATTTTTTCACACATTAAAAAGTATGCAACATTCATTAGCTGTACTGCCACAGGCGTGCTGACAACTTGTGAAAATTACCAGGACCACTGATACAGCAACATGCATAATATTAACTCCAAAAAATAGACCAATAAATGTTGTTTCCTACGTTATCATTTTCTATTGTGCTAATTCCCATTTAAAGAACTGAGCTAATCCAAATGATCATTTTTGCACAGTTTTTCAAATAATAGTTGAAAAATCTTTAAATAATTCAAACAATTTCTAAAAGATACATAGTGATCAAGAATAATATGTGCATTTTGGAGTGAGCCCATTTAGTATTTGGGTATTTAAATGTTGGAACAAATTAATTCCTATTTCTTTGAGGTTGTCATTTACAGAAGAGAGAAAGATTATGATTCACTTCTAAGAGTAAGGAATGATGATTATTAATATGCCTATTCTTTTAAACAGTAAAATCATGTGTGATGATATCTTGTCACTCAGACCACTTGATATGTATTTTGATGGCCATGGCCCAGTTCAGGAAAGCATTTAAGCACATGCTTAAGTCCATCCCTATTCAGCAGCGCACTTAAACACAAGCATGTGCTTAAGTGCATTGCTGTATTAAGATGACCTGCTGAATCGACGCCTAAAAGATTCATAACTTAACCCTAACCATCCCAATGAAACATCAAAGAGGAGAGTTCTGTGTTGTTGTTTCCCGTTCTTTAAATAACACTTTTCTCTATAAGGGATGATGTGGACCTAGCTAATTAATTTAACAGAATTCTTTCCAGAAGAATAATACCCAGAATATTTTCACATCTGTAGGAACGTTTCTGAATGGAATAATGAAATAAATAATAGCACTTACATAGAACTTAATATTTTCAAAGAATTTCACCAATCGCCCTGTTCTCTAATTTGTATTAATAACAATGAGGAATCCAGGTGTGGAGGGATCTACAGAAACAGATCTCTCTCCATGGAGGAGGAGGGTACCATTCCTCTTCCTCCCCACCCCGACTTTGTGGAGCCCCACAAAACTTACATGGAAAGCTTAATAGAGCCCAAGCTATAGGAACTTTTCCCCAGATACAACACCTGGGAAGCAACAGCCAGAAGGGGTTCCTGCCAGCACCACTCCATTGAAGCCATACTTAAGACAGAGCCAGGAGTACTGATTGTGTGTGTGTGTGTGTGTGTGTAAGGGTATAGTGCCTCTTCATGGCTCCAATTTTGAGTGGTTTTTCCACAGAAAGTGTCCAACCACTCCCAGAAGATAACACTTGGGAGCAAACCCCAAGAGGGATTCCTTGTGGAATTTTTTTACAAAATAAGCTTTTCATGCTGGAGAGGACAATCTGGCCAATAATAACAACACTGAACACTTACACAGCCCTGAAAATCTGACTGTCTCAGATACTTCATAAGTATTAGGGCCAACATATTGATAAGGGAGTGCTTAAAGTTTGGTTCCTACGTTCACATTTAGGCACCTAAATAAGTGGCCTGATTTTTAACAGAGCTGAGCATGGAGCTCTCTAAGTTTGTTATTCCCACCACTGTGGTATTTAAGGTCACAGTGCTACTCCCACAAAAATAAAGTTTGCATAATATCCTAAAGAAGTATAAAACAAATACAGTGTTTACCCAGTTATTCCCAGTATGCGAGAGACAAAGTAGGTGAAGTAGTATCTTTTATTGGACTAACTTCTATTGGTGGAAGGTACAAGATTTTGAGCTACACACAGAAAGAGCTCTGTGTAGCTTGAAAGCTTGTAGCTTCTACCAACAGAAGTTGGTCCAATAAAAGATTTTACCTCACCTATCTTGTGTCTCTCACAAAATAAATGTGATATAGAGCTTCAGTTTGGCCCCTCATTGTGGTTTGTTTGTTTGTTTGTTTGTAATGCTGTGGTGAAATTACTGGTCAGGAGGAAGTAGGGATAACCAGGGTAAGAATAAGTGTTTAAACTGACAACCTTGCTTCAGAAGTGCCTGTAAAAACAATGACGGACAATTCACACTTCAAACAGCTGCAATCCTAAAAGCACTCTTGATCTCAAGAGTGGTGTGAGTTTGCATGTCAAAAGACAGCTTCGTGTGTGGGAAGAAGGGCAGGAAGAAGTGCTCTATCTGCCTTTAAAAATCCCACAGCTGTCTGTAGATAACCAAAGGTGTGATGACAGATCTTCTGGAAAGTTTCAGATGCACTAATATCAAGCTTACCACTTACAGACAGAACTGTTTTTACATATGTTCTAGTCATACTCCTGTTGTTCTCATGTGCATGAAATACCTCTGCAACAATTATTACTGAATTACCCTTGTCAGTGTCTTCCTTTCCAAGATCAGATAAATGCTGAAAGTCACAGAAGATGACAACAAAATGAAAATAATACAATACAGTAGTTTCAATTTTTCACTGGTTTGGAGCTGTGAAAGCTTGCTTCCTGTTGTACCTCACTGACCAAGGCTTGCACAGTACTGTAGTGAGGTGGGACAGGGAGGGTTTATACATCTAGAAAAATAAAGTTTAACAAGAACTATGAGAACTAAATGCTGCTAAATGATAGGTAGGAGTGTCCATATGAAAGAAAAATATGCAAACATACATGATGCACTCGGAAGAGAATGGATCTATAGGTCAAAGCTAAAACGTAATCGGCTGGAAGTCAAGGAACTTAGAACATGATTTGTCAGATGTGCTGAGCATCTCAACTCAAGCTGACATCCATGGGAACTGAAAATCTAAAAAATCAGGCTTTTCAAACAGGAATGGTCACTCAAGTCTCTGAGGCACTGCAGTTGCCTTTCTTGCTGCTGCAAGCTCTCACTTCCCCTGCAATCCCAGTCAACCCATCACATTCCCACCTTCCCGTTTCGCCTCTCCATTACCACTGTTTTGAACTCTTGCTCTCTATCCTATCTTCCTTCTGCAGCAACCTTGCACATCCACACCTTGCTTCTGCAGCAACAGACATCTGAGAAGAGCCTCACTCTTATATTGGAAGGCATTACCACGTGCACCTTCAGCCTTAGGGCAAGTACATCTGTGTGGGCAGAAACTGTGTCTGAAAGCTGTGAACTTCCGACAATTCCCACCAAAGTTGTGGGAACTCAGCATCAGACCTGTAATCCTTAAAAGGGCAGCGTGAGTCATAAGCCGTGTCTCAGCATAATGTATTAAGACTAATTCACCTACATTTTCATCTTTCTAAAAAGATTCAAATGCTCCCGTTTGTCCCAAATGACAAGGAGTAATGTCCACGTGACGGGTATACATTTGTAAGATGTATGTCAAGAATGGACTCCCTGATAGAGCATGCTCTAAGTGTTATAGATGTAGACCCAATCTCTGTTCTGAGTTACACAGGTGTAAATATTCAGTAAACCAGGTGAAGTCACTAAATTATACTGTTCAAGATTTATTCTAATGTAACTAAGATTACAATTTATGCAACAGTATTTATTTTAAAAGGACCAAAATGCAATACAAGAAACACGAAAATAAAATGCATTTTATGTCTGAAACATATACCAAACTCCATTACTGCAAAACTAGCCTTTAGAGTTATAATGTTAGTAGAAAATTTATTTCACAGGAAAGAAAGGACTGGGATTTAGGAGATCTGGGTTCAATTTCCAGCTATGCCACAGACTTCCTGTGTACGTTTAAATAAGTCACTTAATCTCCCTGCGCTGCAGCTCACCATCTATAAAACAGGGATAATAACACTTCCTTCCTCCTACTTGTAGCCTACCTTTTTCATTTTGGCCATGATCCGGCACAGACTTAATACATGCTTCATTTTCAGCATGTGAATAGTCCCATTCATTTCAACTGGACTATTCATGTGCTTAAAATGAAGTATGCGCGTAAATCTTTTCAGGATTGGGCCTAAGTAGAAAAGGTGGAGAGAAAGGAAGTAGTATTATTCCTGTTGTACAGCTGGGGAGCGGCAGCAAGACTGTAAGATCTTTAGAGCAGGGACTGTCTCTTACTATGCATTTGTACAGAGCCTAGCACAATGGTGCACCAATCGCAGTGGTGCATCTAGGTGCTATCATATGATACAAATAATACTGATAAAAATAAATTGCTAAGTGATTCTCTTTGGACTCTCATGCCATCATGTGCCAGCAATGCCCCTCTGCCATGTACATTGGCTAAACCAGACAGTCTCTACGTAAAAGAATAAATGGACACAAATCAGAAGTCAAGAACTATAACATTCAAAAACTAGTCCGAGAACACTTCAATCTCTCTGGTCACTCGATTACAGACCTAAAAGTCGCAATATTATAACAAAAAAACTTCAGAAACAGACTCCAATGAGAGACTGCTGAATTGGAATTAATTTGCAAACTGGACACCATTAAATTAGGCTTGAATAAAGACTGGAAGTGGATGTGCCATTACACAAAGTAAAACTATTTCCCCATGTTTATTTTCCCCCCTACTGTTCCTCACACGTTCTTGTCAACTGCTGGAAATGGCCCACCTTGATTATCACTATAAAAGGTTGTTTGTTTTTTTTCTCCTGCTGGTAATAGCTCACCTTACCTGATCACTCTCGTTACAGTGTGTATGGTAACATCCATTGTTTCATGTTCTCTGTGCATATAAAATCTCCCTATTGTATTTTCCACTGCATGCATCCGATGAAGTGAGCTGTAGCTCACGAAAGCTTATGCTCAAATAAATTTGTTAGTCTCCAAGGTGCCACAAGTACTCCTTTTCTTTTTATAAACTGAGGGTGATCCATAACTTTTCATCTACACACATAATCCTTTAACTCAAGTGTGTTGGTGCTTTTAACTCATGTTGACTGGTCCATGAGGGGCTATAGACTATAGCCTGAATTAGCACAACTCATAAGCTGGTAACACAATCACTCTGTGCAGTTTAAATACTATTTTGAAGTTGGCTGCTCCCTCTCGAACTAGACTAATTCAAGGGAAGTTAACTTGAGTTATCTATACACGAATTAACTGCTGTGGAGATACAGCCTAAACACAAGTTGTTTGCCAGTTAAGCTCTCAACTCCTACTCTCTTTGATGAGTACACTGGAATGCGTTACCTAGGGAGGTGGTGGAATCTCCTTCCTTAGAAGTTTTTAAGGTCAGGCTTGACAAAGCCCTGACTGGGATGATTTAGGTGGGGATTGGTCCTGCTTTGAGCAGGGGGTTGGACGAGATGACCTGCTGAGGTCCCTTCCAACCCTGATATTCTATGATTCTATGAAGTGTTAAATCAGGCATCCTCCTGTGAGAATTGACTGATGGTGAGTCTTTAGCTTATTTAGTCTCAAGTCCCAAACCTCAGTGGCATGTGCACAAAAATGAGATCACTTTTTAGTTAAATTAAAGGCTTTTTTTACTCTGTCCTGCTGGCAGGAAATGTTTTAACAAGAGCTGGTCAGAAAATGCTGATTTGTCAAACCGGACTGTTTTGTGAAAACAGATTGCGTTTACCAATTTTTCATCGATTCACCTGCAAGGTTCCTGGAATCTTGTCTGACAGACATGTTTTTGTCAGAAACAAAACGTTCTTGTGAGTTACCTACTAACTCTCTGGCAAGCTTCTGGGAGCCCAGGCTTTCAGAGTCTATGGTGCATGGTGGGGCTTATCCATCACTCCACATCCAAGGTTTCCAGATCTGGTTTACCAGATTTGTAGTCCGGCTGGCTCTCTGGGCTACCCAACTACCAAGTGGGTAACCCTGGAAGCCTGCTGGACTGGAAGTCCTTGTGTCATAGTGCTGCCCTAGAGAAGCATACCCTGGGGGTCTGAGTAGCTGCTAAGTGAAATAAACATTCTTTGTCAGTTTCACACCTTCATCTGCACAACAGCGGTGAAACTGACAGGAATGTCAGTCAGCTGTTGCCATGGTCCTGGGGAACTGATTTCCATGTGTCTGTGTTTCCAAAACAATTTTTATTTTAAAAAATTTGGTTTAATTCCAAATTGGAATGAAAAAGCTTGAATTATTAAAATTCCCACCAACTGGAAATCACTAGTTTTGGCCAGCTCTAGTTTTAACTTCTGGGATATTTCACAACAGGCATTAAATTAATTAAGGGCTCCTTTTCATTTGAATTCAAGAGATTCTTAGGACTTCCAATAATGATTTCTTAGGACAGCTGAAGCTTAAGTCTTTCCTTCCAGTGTTACCTTAAATTTCCAATCTTACAATAGTACCCAAAATGTATTCACTTCTTTCCCAATACAATATCTATCCTGACCAATATAAATTTTGAGATGATGAAAGATAAGCGAAGGGTGAAGGAAAGGAGTAAAAGATACAGGAACAGTGGTCAAGGTGATGACTGGCATATGTCTTGTTAGTTTAATTTATTAGAGTATATGTAAACTACCCCCTACTGCTCCCTATGGTTTTTCCTTTTGCTTTGTCAACTGCTATTATTTTTGTTATGACTTTGTTTTTATTTTTTAACTGTTGCCTGCTTTCAATAAGAAATAAAATACAAGACTCCAGCTAAAATTACAAAAAAGCCATATGTTGTTACACAGTTTAGTCTGAAGAATGGCATCATCAAAAAACATAACTCCCACCAACACTCAGTTGGCAATTCTGTAAATTGCTTAGAATACCGTAACCTAACCTCAATTTCAGGATTTGTTTTTGATACCTTGCCTCAGATCAAAAATTTCCAGCCATAATGGAATCTCTGATCACTCTCTCATTGTACATGAAGACAGTGCACTAGCACAAAATAACACCTTTTTAAAAATCATTATTTCCTTAGATGTGGAGCATCAATCTAATTTTGTATGGTCAACATGAAATTTACAGCAGAACTATGAGGCCTACTTAATGTATCTAAAACTACAGTTCCCAGCCAGGAATGCAACCATATTTGAAAACAGAGACTTAAAGGTTATGGCAAAAAAATGAATGAAACACAAATAAAAATGAACGTTCACTCTATGAAGCTGAGAGGCCTGATCCAAAGCCCAATGAACCTAATGAGTTTTTCCATTGATTTCAGTGAGCTCTAATCAGGTCCACATGCAGCAAATTACTAGACGGTATTTTTTAAAAAGCAAAACAAGTTTATAGATGGGGTTTCATCTTGTTTGACGTCACCATTTTTTCTATATTGTTTCATTAACAAATCAACAAAATAAAGAGCAGTTTGTTCACCTTTTACAAATGAACCAGTACAGATCCTTCCCTCCACTTTCTACTCATATATATTAATTGCTAGGGACAATAGAGTATCAGCTGCTCTGACTGGGCTGCAATAGATCATCATGCAACACAGGTGGCCTCCTAGCTCCACCTCCTGTCCCTGACAGTACTACTCTGGGCATCTACTTAACATACAATTCTTTAAAATGTTATAACACTTGAAAAACAAACAGCTGGCTGCACTCCTTGCTTCAGTTTCTTGGACAGCATGCTGCTTGGTAAGTGATCAGATTTTGATACTGCTACAGTAATAACAGGAAATCATCTGTTAAAATGTTGGTTTCCAGTTGGAGAGGAGTGCCAGTGTACAGAGGATATCTGGCTTTATAGCAAAGGCCTGTAAAAACAGTTTGAGGTTATTTATGGGCCTACAGGGAAGGCTTTGTGATTGAAGCTAAATATAAGTACCCTAAATATGGAGGTACAATGCATTTGTGCAAACCCCTCACAATGACAGCTGTGAGACAGGCAGTCAGACTACTACATGATCATCTGTGTAGAAAGAAATGTTTATTTAGACCAAGATGTCTGCTCCCTAATCAAAATTACTGAATATAGGAAAGCAACCAAAGCTTGAGATATGGGGATACACCTATAAAATATTGCTTGAAACATCTTTTAGAGAAAAGCATAAATTAGTCAAGAATGACAGTGTAGAATATTAGCCCATTATTGAACGTTAGCTGTAATATTTAGCACAATTCATTGTTAGACACATCACTTTTATAAAGATGCTATCAATATTTGAGTAGTCTCACTTCGTAAAATTGGCTCTCTATAAACCTATAAAACAGTGGTCCCGAAACTGAGGGATGAGCCACCTTACCAGGGCACGGAGGAACGTTTGGGGGGACATGGATGGGCCTGGGCCAGCCACCACAAGAGGCAGGGATGGAGCACCACCCAGCCCCACTCCACCCCCAGCTGCATCCCCACTCCGCCTCCAGCTTCGGCCCTGTGGCTCCACTCCGAGCTCCAGACCTGCTCCCAGCCGCGCACTGCCTCGGCTCCAGCCCCAGGGCCCCATTCCCAGCAGTGGCTCCTGAGATAGGCGATGGGGGAGAAGGCACAGACAGGATGTGGGGGGCACGACTTGAAAAGTTTAGGGACCACTGCTATCCAACAATGCAGAGATTATATTCTAACAAATGTGAGTGTTCTGCATTGTTCTTTCTAGGATACGCATTTGTGAGTGTTTTGGTTTTTTTGGTCTTTTTATAACCCTCTCTCTATCTCCCATGTACTAAAGTTATTTAAGTCCAACAATCACTATATTTCATCATCTGAACTTTTGGGCATGCTGTTTGTTTTGGAGGTTTTTCAGATATAGTAAGCCAAATACTGATCTAACAATATTGTGGTTTACAGTGTAGTGTCCTTACTCCCAGAACGCATCACACTAAGTTCTGCAAATGTTTGTTACTTTAAAATGACCAAACACCAAACACACAGGAGGAGAAGCAGCTTATTGACCAGCCTGTTGGTGAAGTATGTTTGTCCACAAAATTAAAGAAGAAATAATATTTTGAGCTAGCAAATTATCTCCCATTATCAACTCTTCCAAATTTTCAATATCGCCTTGTAAGGTAAACACAGCCAGTTATTGACTTTCTCCCTTTGTTGGTGGAATTCTGTATTTTTCAATGAAAGGTCACAGAAGACAACTAAGAGGCTTGATGCTTATGCCTGGGGCACAGATTAGTGTCTGGAGTAAAAAAGTGTTATCCCTGTTATTAGTTTTTACCCAGTTATACAAATTCAAATTCATTAGTAGTCAACATAAATTTTAGAAACAATTTCTAATATTGCTCAATATGTATTGTGTGCTCCTAACATCCTAATTAGGTTTGTCCTAGAACATGAGAATGTTGATGCCTTTTTGGATGGTTGGTTATGAAAAAAAAAATTATACATATGGGCCCTATCAAACTTTGCCATTTTCATATCTACAGAACAGAATGGTGGTTTGTGTTTATTTCAAAATAAATAAAGGGGCACCCGACAGGAAGGCACTTGAGTACCTAAGATAAACAAAACCAATCCAGTTCCAATCAACACACAATAACAGACCCCTCTGTTTAGAAGCCAGTTTCCTCAGAAGCCAATCTGCAGCAAGTCAGTACGCTTACATTAACTGTAATACGTTAAAGACTTTAAACCTGTACTGACCTTGTAAGAAGGGTTTAGAATGGTCATTTGCATTTGTTTGCTTTGATGCTGCATATCAAAGAGCAAGAAAAAAAATTTGTAATGTATAATCACAATATTCTTGCATCTATACAAGGGCTTTCAGCCTATAGATCCCAGATCACCTCAAATTTTTACTAAAGTATTGTATAAACTTTACACAAAGAATTATGTAAACCACCACCATGTAAACCACCACGCATGTAAGTGCAGCCACGGCAAGGAGTGAAATTTAACATTACTGTTTAGCACTGGTATAAAAGGTTATTACATCCATTTGGACCTGCAAAAGGTACAGAGGGTGGCAGGTAGGGTAGATCAATAAAAAAAATCATATTTTTTTTCTATTTAAATCGGGTTTTTTTGATAGGTTTTTTTCCCTCAAAAAGCATTTTATCTAAAGATAGCTTTGAGCTATAATGTATCTTAATTAAAACTATCTCATCATGGAATAGGGATTATAAATTCTAATTCTACAGTATGAGACAATATAGTCATGTAACGTTTAAGAAAAGTTTTGTAAATGAGTTCCAATGGTTCATGGATTAGGGACCCAATCTTATAGGGTTCCAGGGTTCTGTATAGATTATTTAGGTTAATCTGTCTACCCAATGGGACTCAGTGCTTAGTCTAGAAGATACCATCAGAGACGCTTAGTTTTGTAGTTCTCAAACTATGGATTTGTGGCTCCAGAGATAACATGCTTGTTAACAGCAAAAATGTTTAGAAAGAAAAAGAAAGAAAGAATAAAGGTGAGACATAACAGACCTCAACCCTACTGTCCCTCTGCAAATTTGTGTACACACAATCAATCCCTTACCTCTCTCTAAAAGTGCAAAGTTGCAAAAAGTTCAATGAATAGAAGATTGTTGGGAGTGGAATAGATCTGGATAAAGAAGGAATCTGGAGATCATAGACCCATAGAATATCAGGGTTGGAAGGGACCTCAGGAGGTCATCTAGTCCAACCCCCTGCTCAAACCAGGGCCAATCCCCAACTAAATCATGATAAATGTGAAAAGGGAGGGACAGGCAGTAGAAACAAAAGTGAAACTGTTTGAGCAGCATATTCCAGAAGTCTTGAGGTCTTTCTGATTGTAGCCTTCATTGATTTGAGATCTACTTTACCATTCTCTCACTAGAAGAGAAAACCAATAATCACAGCAGGCCATAAAAGAGACCCAGTTTGGGAATATTTTAATGAAGTTCCTCTACCTGGAGGTAAGACAGGCATGTGTGAAAAATGCAAACAGTGCAACAAAGAAATGCAAGGCCTGATCGCCCGAATGAAACAACATCAGGAGAAGTGATCCTTCTCAGGAGGAAGCTACGTTGAAAAGATGATGAAAGGAACATGTCTGAACATGCAGGATCTTCAGGTTGGTAAACTTTTTTCTTTCATACGTCTTTCTTAAGGACTGCCTGTCTTCCTTCTGGACTATTCTTGAATTCTTACATTTGAGCAAAAAATATAGTTGTTACTCTATGGTACTATCATTTTAGATGCAGTTGTGATAAAAAATAAATAGCTGAAATAGGCAGATTTTCCTTTTACAATTTCAC
Organism: Chelonia mydas; assembly: GCF_015237465.2. Classification (NCBI taxonomy): domain Eukaryota; kingdom Metazoa; phylum Chordata; order Testudines; family Cheloniidae; genus Chelonia; species Chelonia mydas. The sequence continues at coordinate 55,152,695 of NC_057852.1, forward strand.
CTTTAAAGTAGTACTGAGTGTCAGGGAATGCAATGAGTAACACTAAATGAGCAGTATGGTAAGAATAATTAAAATAATTGCATTGACTTATTTTGTTTAGGAGAATCCATCCTCAACATACAGGATTCTGAAGACTATCCACCTTCAAGATCACCATTTTCTATAGTTTCAGAGTTATCTGCCAATGATAGTGTTTCAGTCACATCCTGTATGTCTAATAGCCCCAGTGTATCTCCTGTAGCAAAAAGAAAAAAAAATCTCCATCATCCAGAAACAACCGTGGATAACAGGTTTCAGAGTCATAGCCGGGTTTGTCTGTATCAGCAAAAAAAATGTGCGAGTACTTGTGGCACCTCAAGTTTGTGATAAGAACCAGCAGATTACAAAAAGAGGTAGCTGATGAAAAAATTGCCCAGTTTGTTTATGCAACAAACTCTCCTTTCCGTATGATTGAGAACCCACACTTCATTAACATGGTTCGGTCATTAAGACCAGGATACAGTCCACCCAACAGACCAGGTGTCTCAGTCAAATTACTAGATAAAGTGTATGAAAGAAATTGAGCAGTGTGCAAAAAGGTCTAGAAGGTGAAATTGTTAACTTGAGTCTTGATGGGTGGAGTAATGTCCACCATGATCCTGTTGTATGTGCTTGTGTGACAACAGAAGAAGGGAATGTCTACCTTACAGAAACAATTGATGCAGCAGGAAATGCACACACAGCAGAATACTTACAAGAAGTAGCAGTAAAAGCTATAACAAACTGAAAAAAAATTCAAATGTCTAGTACGCAGCTAGGTCACAGACAATGCTGCAAATGTATCCAAGATAAGAAATTTAGAAGAGAGTCCCTAGCTAATAACATATGGTTGCAGTGCTCATTTGATGCACCTCCTAGCCAACGACTTCGGTGTTCCAGAAATAAAGGCTAATGTTGTTGAAATTGCAAAATACTTCCGTAACTACCACTTTTCAGCAGCTGCTCTGAAAAAAGTGGGAGGAACCAAGCTAACTCTCCCACAAGACATGCAATAGAACTCAGCAGTGGACTGGTTTGAGCACTATATCAAGAACTGGCCTAATCTGATGACAGTTTGTGAACAAAATTGTGAAAAAACAGATGGTACTGTCACAGCCAAAGTTCTCAACATTGGGCTTAAGAGACATGTTGAACACATGCTGAATACCCTGAATTTTAACAAAAACAAACCTGATTTTAAAAAACTTGAATGTTTAACTAAATTCAAAAATTCATATGCTTGTTTTGTTAAAATATTATGTTTGGTGTTGAAGAAAAAAATCTAGAATACATAACATTGTTTTAGTTAAATAAAACAATTTAAATGTCTGTCTGGTGATGTTCCCCTCCTAATACAGCATGGCAAGAAAATCCTCCAAATATTAAAGATTAATCTGTTGAATTGGAGATAGTTCACCTCCCAATGACTTCATAAATATCTGCTTCAATTACTTTGGTAAATGAAATAACTAACAATCATTTATTTTCTGATATAGCTGTAAAACTAATCTGAAAAGTTTTCAAAATAAATCACTGAAAAAATGTATAGTGTGTACCTTCTAAAAATGAAACCTACATCTATCTCTGAGTTGTGAAGAATATGTATTAAGGTTATAACAACCAACAAGAATGCACTTTTATGTAGAAATCCATGATTAAATCAAGTCTTCCTGACTAGTGATTTAAATCAAATCCACCCTGGTGGCAGCATACTCAACAAAGTTGGAATCTGGCTAAGACACCAAGGCTGATGCCCCATTCCACTGTTGCATGAATAAAAGTTTTCCGCTGTGGGGGCAAATCCTGCCACCTACGTGGCATGGAACCATGGCTAACCCTCTGCAGCTCCAAGTACATGTCTGGCTGTGGCAATGCAAGAGCATATGGAACAGGACTGGGCTGTTAGATTTAATACTACAGAGTCTATTGGTCACTGCCTTCTGTTGAGCAGGAACACAAGCTTCTGCAGCCTAAAGCCAGAAGGGTCTGATTTTCAAAAGTGTGCTAGTTAGGAGCACAAGTCCCACTGAGTTTCACTGGAACTTAGTTCGTAGTTCACTTAGACACCTTTGAAAAATCTCACCCATATCTCATCCAGGCTCATCATAGTGTTCACTTGCAGCCACGAAGTTGCTCTACAATCCATGGGGATGATTTATAGAGTCAGTGCTGATTTTCAGGATTTGTCCCTTTTTGAACGGGAATTAAGAGTGGGGAAAGATATATGTTAATGATGTACGTAATAAAACATAACTTGGTATGACTATAATACACGGCAGAATGCTGCAAAGGAAGTTTCCTGAAGCTAAGGAACTGTAAGTGCTGCAGAATACGTGTTCATGATTACCTTTAAAGGAGCTGTGAGGCCAAGAAGGGTAGCTTTATAGCACATAGTAAGGATGCATTCTGCACTCTAATTTATTTTCCATAAATTTTTTTCAAGAGTTTATGAAATATTTTAAGGGCAGTGCATTTTTAATAAATATATACCTCTCTCGACAACTATTAATTAACTGTTCATAAAATAACTGGATAAGTTTGCCTAATCTGTGAGAGAAAAAGTAATCTGTAGAATAAGAAAATGGAAAGAAAAAAGTATGTTGCATCCCACAGTATATTTGGCATCTTTGATATATTGAACTGAACAGGGGTGCAGAGCAAGTATTTGACACTAAATGTAATCTATGTCACTGGCTGAAACTTGGTGAATGACAATAGTACCTCATCTACCTACCACTGAAATGAATGGGAGTTTTATCTTTGGCCAAACCAGTTTTCTCCTGAAGTCAATATAATAATTTTCTTTTCTTTGTCCATGGTTTGCATCCAATCTACTACCAAATAACTGACGGGACTTATGGTTGTGAACAATAGGTGGGTTCTTTAGTAGGAATAGTAGCCTGAATTCAGGACTGGGGTAGGAACATGCCAATCTGGTGTTTCTAAATTACTGTCCATTTCATCCTTTGGGATATTAGATTCTTTTGATTTTCAACAAGCATGCCTCTCGCCTATCATTATTTGTTGAGTAAAGAGCTATATATATCACAGAAGAAGAAAGTATCCCTATGTAAGGGACTGCATATTTTAAAGTGGCCGTCTCCTGCAAACAAACACCTACTATGAAGCATGAAATCAAAAGGACTACCCATAGCAGTTTGCACCAAAATCCATAGTACGTGTTTGCAGTAAGATAAAGCACATAAAAGCCCTGTTTTGAGTCCCACACTAACCTTTGGGAGTTATTGTTCTCAGAAAAGAAAATGTATTTTGTATAAGACAACGGCAAAAGGGAAAAACAGTTATCAACAAGAATACCGAGCTGCCCTCCATACAAAAGGCTATAATTTTGTCAAGATATTTTAGGAACATCAGAACCCACAAGTGGAATTATAGACCTTAGGTCTAATCCAAAACCCACTGAAATCAATGGGTATCTTTCCACTGATTTTAGTGGGCTTGGGATCAGGTCCGTAATGGGGAAAATTCATTCCTAATGTTACTGCTCTAAAGGCAGCAGAGTTCAACCAGAGGTTAATTTGCACTTTTATGGTAGCACATTTAATGTAATATACAGTTACATAAAACTGATCTCAGTGTTACATTTCTGATCCTCCTTTGTTTTACCTCCCTGCTCCCTTCACTCCTGTGCCTTCTTTCCTCTAGTCTTCACCCATATTTTCTTAGTCTCTTCTCACATGGCCTTGCCCATGCTTCCCAATTTAATTTTAATTTGCAGTGTGATTTTCAAATGTTTTGTCCTAATTTTGCTCCCATTGCAATCAATAGGAATTTACCTGTGTGTTCTATTTTTTTTTTTTTGGAGGGATGGATGGAGGTGGATAAATGATGACCGCTTTTAAAAATTCAACCCATATATATCGGATTTTAAAAGGAAGATTGTTAGTTTTCTGGTCTCCTTTTTTTTTAATCACAATGTAACCACCAAACAATAACAATGCAAAAAAAAAATTTTAAAAACAAGATTACATGCTTCCATTAGTTATAAGTAGGCCATGCACAAGTTTCTCGTTTGCCTTGTGGCGTTTTGTATTTCAAAATGGCTTATCTTTTTTCTTCTAAGAAACTCCATAACTTAAGTATAACATTGCTCAGACTTATACAGATTTTTATTTGAATTCCTACTATTTTATGTGATCCATGGGACTTCAAAGGGTGCCAGGAAGCAATGCTAAGGAATGTTGCCTGTGCATTCCTGGCATGTCTGTTGTTACATTAGAATGATGTAATGGTTACGTTATATCTGTAAAGACAGGACAATATAAAATACAGTTAGAAATATTCACTTTCCTTCTAGATTATCAATTCTTTTTCAGTTATACAGAAAAATGAAACCTACATCGAGACCTATTAGAATAAAAACTCAGTTAAATACATTTCTCACCAGAAACAAGACATGCACAATACCACAGTGAAGTCCTTTCAAAGACACAAAGAACCCTCTTAAAAGAATGTACATCCTGTACCAAGAGAAAAATACAGTAGTAATAATCCATTAAAAATACACCTAATTAAAAATACAGCTTTTTTGGACTGACCCAACCAAAATATGAAGTCATACAATGAAGTATTCTAATGCATTATCAACAAATGGAGAAACCACCTGGAAAAAAAGAATATACATGTTACGTGCACCACGATTATCCATTTCATAGCAAATGAAAGGAGAAAGTTCTTTAATACATCTTCTGAAAATCTAAAAAACTCCTACAGCCTTTGTAAATACAATTAACAGAAAATGTGACTATCGAAAGCAGATTAGAAATCAAAAAACAGTGCAACTCAAAACGGATTAAAGTTACACACAAAAAACTTAAAGTATATATAGAGAATTCCACAAGAATGAGACCTGTCAATTTAACCGGAAAAGATATTTGAAACAAAACTGATGACAAAATCACTTTAATTGTTTCTTCATAAGATGATTCATCTTATAGAGCGATACATCATGAAATCAATTGTTGTACATCTAGGAAATTTACCAATAGAGCTTTCTTCCACTGGGGTGTACACTTTAATTTGTCTCATGTGAGTGTCTCTTCCATTCTGATGATTGGCTAAAACAGCAATCTGAATCATAAATGTTCGAATAGGCTTCTTATGAGAATCAGTTAAAGGAACATGAATCCAACCACTCGGTTCCACTAATTCAAGTTGCTACAAAAAAAAAAAAAAAAAAATCAAACCGTTTTAATCCACTTAACATGAATTACCACAAATATTTAAAAAATCTGCTCTATAGAACATGTCAGATTTATCGACATTTGAAGAAATGCAGTTTAAAAACCAATTTGAAGAAATGCAGTTTAATAGTTCAAGCTAAATTCCCTGCTGGTGTAAACAGGTGCAACTCTATTGATTTCACTAGATTTGTGTATGCATTCCCCAGCTGCAATTTGCCCTTTAGTTGATGCTTTGCTAACTTAAAAACAAAAAATAAATTGAAAATATCAGTAAAAAGATTGATATAAAAAGTTAATATTAGTTAACTTAGTAAAAAATGTTAAATTAAAGCAACATGGTTCTAATTCTCACATGTAATACACGTATCAGAAAGAAATTGGGACAAAATGTCAACCTATAAAGCTTCTTTCAATTTGTTTTAAAATTTTGTTCCAGCCAATCTGAACTCTCAAAGGATGGAATGAATACCTTATTTGGATTTTTACATAAATCCACAAGAAGTGAGGATTCCAAAATTCCACAGATTTTTGTGGGGAGGGAAGTATAGCAGAGACTGAGGATAGGTGGAGGATTTCATGATGACATGTAATGTGCTATCTGCCAAGCTCCATGACTGGTGTCTCGGCATTCCAGTGAGGTCAGTTAATCAGATCTTGGTATGACAACCTCCATTTTAACTTGGCATTGACAATAAATGGAGTAATGTCCAGTATAGTCGTTTTTCCTCTAATCCTACAAAAGCTGATGTCAAAATGCGCAAAGAGTTATCAGTCAAAGTCTAAACCATGTCATCTATGGTCAACATGTGGAAATGGGGCAAGATGCTATGTAAAAAGTTGGGGAACAACTTATCTTGTAGCTACCCATCCTCAACAAAGCACAACTCAAAGAACTACGGAAGAATGTTCAGTACAAAGAAGTTCTGAAGTAATAAATACTCCAGAAGCAAGCAGAATTCACACTGCTAAGCAAATGGAGGTCTATATTACTAGCATGTTTCCACTGTGGATGATTTGTGTTTTCAGTAGCTCAAGAGTACTGGCGTTCTCCTGAAAATGTTATGTGAATGTTAACCCCAATATGCATTAAAACTTATATTTTGTTCTGATAGGTTTTCTACAGACAACACATAAGAACTGTTTCAGAGTAGCAGCCGTGTTAGTCTGTATTCACAAAAAGAAAAGGAATACTTGTGGCACCTTAGAGACTAACAAATTTATTTGAGCATAAGCTTTTGTGAGCTACAGCTCATAAGAGCTGCCACTTCAGAGGCACTGCTGAACAGTCTTGGGCAGGGCGAAGAACCCTAGACTGTCCTTGTAATGTTCAGAAACAACTGAACCAACATAAAAGCTTTTAGTCATTATTTTATTTATCTAGATTTCAGATAAAACCCACTCCTGCTAATGGCTGTAGGTGCCCTAACAAAACCTTCACAATATGATAAACACAATGAAATCCTAATAGCCAGCCAGACACCTCCTTTTCACTACTGCCTCTTAGTGGCAAGCATGTTTTCTGCCCTTTCTAAAAACTCTATAAAGCAAACATATTTTGCACATGTAACTTTGAATTCTTTGCACACACCAACTCAACAACATATTATTAGGACAATCCAGCATGGGGAAGCTGTTCGTGGCAACCTAGAAGTCAGTTGGGTCACACAAAGAATTCCTGCTGTCACCAGGCTGCACAACATATAAATGGTTAGTTGTTAGAAAAAAAATGAGTAAGTGTCATGTCCAGGAGGAATGCCACTCCAGCATGCTTGAGTGCCAGCTGGAAAATAAATAAATTCTCTCTGTCTTTTATTACAAAGATTTTGTTGTAAACTCTCCGAGATTCCATCTCTGTGGAGTCTTTCAGAAACTGTCATTCCACTCCTGGAACTGTTTGGGGGAGCTTATCTGAGAGATCACCTCTGAAAAAGCTTGCTTTTGTGGTGATTCTCTGTTTGTGCACCCGCAGCCAAAGACTAAAGTATAAATGAAGGTGCTGAAGCCATGAAAGCAAAGATTTTAAATTTCATTTCATACTGGCCCAACACAGAGGAAAAATATATCACCGTCTGGTCTGCCTGCTGAATCCCCAATTTGAGATACATCCATTTAGTTCAGATATAATCTTCACTGTTGTGGAAGCTACCATTCCATACGCTCAGGGTCAAATCCTAATTCCACCTTCAGATCTACAAAAGGCCACAGTCAGCAGAACTGGAGAGTTTCTACAGTGCAGAGGAAGGGTGTGTGTGGGTGTACATATAAAACTGTGTAAGTGTGCACATATACTATATGCAAAACACTATGTTAGAGGAATATTATGGCTGCAAAGTCAAGGACTCATGTTAGGAAATGCCAGAATTAAGGTTGCCTGTGCAATCTTAATTCAGCCCCCTTGTGTGAATGCATTATGACAAGTCTTTGTAATTACATGATCACATACTATTTTTTCCCATAGGACCTGTGTCTCATGCAGTGCACACGAAAGACCTGCTCTAGAGATGAATCAGGGGTGTATAATGAAGATGACTGTTGTCTGTAGGATACTTACCTCATTTGTTCCAGAAGTTGGAAGGTGTGTAGTGAATGAGGCAGGGGATTACAGGAACAAAATGGAGGGTCGCATGGATAAGGCAGTTGAATGCTGATTTGGGGAAGTGGATTCTACTCCTGCCTCTGCCACAGAGATCCTCTGTGATGCCTGGCAAGTCATTTAATCCAAACTTTTCAGAGGTGGTCACTAATGATGAGTTCCTCAGTTTCTGGGTGCCAGACTTGAGATCCCGTGGTCTGATTTGCAGAAATCTGGGGCACTCACAACTGCATCTTAAGTCAATGGAAGCTGGGCTTTGAACATATGAAGTGCTATATAATACGAAATGCTTTGAAAAATAAGGTCCTAAGTATCTCAAATTGGACCCCAAATTAGTGGTTACTTCTGACATAAATCCCTCTGTGCCTCAATTTCCAATCTGTAAAATGGATACAATAATGCCCGCCCCTTCCCCCATCTCAGGGTTGTTGTTAGGATAAATTGTTTATGAAACACTCTCATGCTACAGTGCTGAGCCCCATCAAAACCCATGAGGAAATCAGAAGAAAATAAAATATTGAACAGCTGTCATTAATTGAGCACAATCCATTCTGTGCACTGAACAAGACAGGAGTCCTGTGGAAAAAACAGTGCACAAGGGGGCCAAATTAAGGTTGCACAAAAAACCTTCATTCTGGCATTTCCTAACTTTTCAGTGCTTGACTTTGCAACCTTAACATTCTTTGAATGTAACTTTGTGTATAAAGTTGTAAAGTTTTTTAAAACCAAAACTGACACTCAGAAATGTCAATTTCAATTCAACACTCAGAGCCAGGGAGCCTGCCAGCTCTGGGTAGCCCTGGCTGGAGCTGTGGCTCTCCAGGCTGCTAGACTCCTTGCTTGAACCCCACGGTCAGGGACTTCCATGGATTCCAGACTACTGTGCCTACAGGCTGCCCACTTGTGGGGTAGGACCCAGACCTATGGGCCCTGGAAGCCAGTCCTAGGACTTCCAAGCTCCCAGCACTGCAGCAAGGACCCTGCAAGCCCTGAGAGCCATGGCTTGAGCACTCAAAGCCCCAGGAGCCTCCCTGCTACAGACCAGAGAAACCAACAGCCTAGAGTCACAGCTCAAACCAATATGACCCAGGCTGCTTCTGTGGAGTGAGCAGATCTGACAGCCCCATGACTCCCTGCCACACAGCCTAGCAACACTGGGAGTTTCAGCTGCAGTGGAGGTTCCTAGGGCAGCTGCCACAGAGCAGGGAACCTGCCAGAATCATGGCACCTGAAACAGAGAGGTTCACCATGGAAACCTGCCTGGGTTTCAACTAAAGTTTTGTCAAATCTCTAATAGATTAGACTAAACATTTCGCTTCAGCAAACTGACATCTCATTAGTCTGAAAATTTCTCACCAACTCTACCCAGCCAGTCCCAATCTCCACTCCTCAGGCCTCTCATTCCAGTCTCAGTCTCCTTGCCCAGCAAGTCTTAGACTCCCCCTCTGGACTTCCCATCCCAATTTCCTCACTGCTCCAAGTCCCAGTCTCTTTGCCTAACCATTCTCAGTTCCCACCTCACCAGCTCCTTGTCCAACTAGTCCCAGTCTAATCCCCCACCAGTTCCTAATCAGATCTATTTCCCCCCACCACTTTAGCCTCCAATCACCTTCCCTGTCCCCGACCTCTTTGTCTGTTCCCACTATGTCCCTATTTCCCTCCCCAGGCTCCCATTGATAATCTCATTACTCCACCCCCTTGTCCCAGTCTCTTGGTCAAGCCAGTTCCAGGCTTCCCAAACACCCCAACTTCCAGTCCCAATTTCTCTCTTCCCCACCCATCAGTCTCCAGTTGCAGTCCCTTCCCTCCTCCCCCAGGGTCCTTGTCCCAGTCTCCTCTCCTCCTCCCCTTAGGTTCAGATCTTGTCCCCCCCTGCAGTCCAATTGGGCAGCTTTTTCTTCCATGCTGCCTGGGGCCCAACAGGCTCTCAGTTCAGGTGTCTGGACCCAAACTCAGCATGATGCACAGCAGCCCAGAGCTGTGATTGCAGGGAAATCCTTCTCAGTCCCAGGCTGGAGCATGCCCAATGCAGACAGAATCTTCAGGGAATTTAGCTGCTAAAATCTAAGAAACCTCTACTGAATATGTGCTAACTGCAATTTTTCACAGGCTCATAACTTTTCCAATTTTGGACAAATGTTCATGAGGACATGAGAAGGCTCAACCCTGCCACCAGTGCACCCTCCCTAACAAACTTCAAAGCCCTGCACCAAAGCTTGGAGGTGCTAGAACTTCTCAGTGAAGTGGCTGTAAAAATTTTGTTAACACCGGCAAAAAAAAAACCAAAAAACAAAAAACAAAAGCATTTCCCCCTAATCTTGTTCTTAAAAACAGTAACTATTTTAGCTGAAACTTTGTGGACAGAAAAAAAAATTCAGCCTGAGGCAAACACCTACCACAGACAACTTCAGGCCAAGCGGTTAAAGTTTGGCAAAAAAGCTATGAGAAACTGAAAACTGGCTCTTATAATGCTATATAATAAGTAATATAATGTAATAAAAAGAATAATAATAATATAAAAAGTGTCAGGAAACCTTAACTATAGGTGTCGCTAAAGCTCCGCCTATAATAAGAATTTATAGCTGTTAACCTGTCTCAAATGACTTCATTGTCAACTGTATTATATGTGAGCAATAAACACCTATTCATATGTTCTATTTCAAATCAATTGTGCCAAGATTATAATTCCCTGGGAACCACTGAGTCACCAGCAAAAGTCCATTGTAAATGGCATTGTTGTATATTAAGTGATTTCCTATAATTTTTTCCCCAGATGCAGGCCATTCACTAAATCAGATTTAAACAGCTTTTCATCACAAAATTAAATGCCTTTGGGCAATTTTAAAATGTCTGCCAGAATGACTAATTACATAACAGATTAAAAAGAACAAAAGTTAAATCTGATTTTAAATCTATTTAGGTGTGTCTCACTGAAATATAAAATAAAATAAAAACTGAAAAAAAACAGCAGTTACAAATGTTGATTTTAAATATTTTTAATTCAGTGCATCTCCTCCATCTCTTTCTAACCTGCTCTACAGTGTACTGATTGAAAAGATATTTGAAATATTAAAATTTGTGAGATGGTTGGCAGTTGAGAAAGTATAAGAAACAAGAACTAAAATAAACACACAGTACAAGGATATAAAAATTAAATGGCAGGTCAACCTCACTGCTTTTGTCCTTTTGTGTCCTGCTCTATACCCTGATCAGTCTGTCTCTTCTGTCATCTTTGCTTCCAAGCCACCTCTGATTTTTCCCATCCACCTGCTCACTTCTGCCAACACTTTAGAGACACATATGTAATAGCAAAAAATTAAATATATCAGAAGCAGGAAGCCTGCTAAACAACCAGTGGGCCACTGGACAATCGAGATGCTAAAGGAGCACTCAAGGACAATAAGGCCACTGCAGAGAAACTAAATGAATTATTTGCATCCGTCTTCATGGTTGAGGATGTGAGGGAGATTCCTAAACCAGAGCCATTCTTTTTAGGTGACAAATCTGAGGAACTGTTCCCGATTGAAATGTCATTAGAGGGTTTTGGAACAAATTGATAAACTAAACTGTAATAACTATTCACCCAAGAGTTCTGGAGGAACTCAAATGTGAAACTGCAGGACTACTAACTGTAGTCTGTAAACTATCATTTAAATCAGCTTCTGTACCAAATGACTGAAGGATAGGTAATGTGACGTCAATTTTTAAAAAGAGCTCCAGAGTTGATTCTGGCAATTACAGGCTGGTAAGCCTAATTTCACGACTGGGCAAACTGGTTGAAATGCTAGTAAAGAACAAAACAGACACATAGATGAACATCATTTGTTGGGGAATAGTTAACATGGTTTTTGTAAAGGGAAATGATGCCTCACCAATCTACTAGAATTCTTTGAGGGGGTCAACAACCATGTGGACAAGGAGGACACAGTGGATATAGTGTATTTAGATTTTCAGAAAGCCTTCAACAAGGTTCCTCACCAAAGGCTATTAAGCAAAGTAAGTAGTCATGGGATAAGAGGGAAGGTCCTCTCATGGATTGGTAACTGGTTAAAACATAGGAAACAAAGGGTAGGAATAAATGGTCAGTTTTCAGAATGGAGAGAAGTAAATAGTGGTGTCCCCCTGGGGTCTGTATTGGGCCCAGTCCTATTCAATATATTCATAAAAGATCTGGGAAAAGGGGTAAACAGTGAGGTGGCAAATTTGCAGATGATACAAAACTACTCAAGATAGTTAAGACAAAGTCAGACTGCGAAAAGCTATAGAAGGATCTCTCAAAATTGGGTGACTGGGCAACAAATTTAATGTTGATAAATGCAAAGTAAGGCACACTGGAAAACATAATCCCATCTATACATATAAAATGATGGGGTCTAAATTAGCTGTTACCACTCAAGAAAGAGATCTTGAAGTCATTGTGGATAGTTCTCTGAAAACATCCACTCAATGTGCAGCAGCAGTCAAAAAAGCAAACAGAACGTTGGTAATCATTAAGAAAGGGGTAGATAATAAAACAGAAAATATCATACTGCCTCTAAATAAATCCATGGTACGCCCACATCTTGAATACTGCATGCAGATGTGGTCGCCCTGTCTCAAAAAAGATGTATTGGAATTGGTTCAGAAAAGGTCAACAAAAATGATTAGAGATATGGAGCGTCTGCCATCTGAGGAGAGATTAATAAGACTGGAACTATTCAGTTTGGAAAAAGATAACTAAGGGGCACATGATAGAGGGCTACACAATTATGACTGGTGTTGAGAAAGTAAATAAGGAGGTGTTATTTACTCCTCATGACACAAGAACTGGGGTCACCAAATGAAATTAATAAGCAGCATGTTTAAAACAAACAAAAGGAAGTATTTTTTCACACAGTGCATAGTCAACCTGTGGAACTCCTTGCCAGACGATGTTGTGCAGGCCAAGACTATAACAGGGTTCAAAAAAGAACTAGATAAGTTCATGGAGGATAGGTCCATCAATGGCTATTAGCCAGGGTGGGCAGGAATGATGTCCCTCGCCTCTGTTTGCCAGAAGCTGGGAATTGGTGACAGGGGATGGATCACTTGATGACTACCTGTTCTGTTCATTCCCTCCGGGCATTGGCCACTGTCGAACCACAGAATCCTGGGCTAGACGGACCTTTGGTCTGACCCAGTATAGCCGTTCTTATGTACTCTCACACTACACTAATGCATGTTATAATTTTATATTTGCAAATCAAAACACAAACAATATAAAGGACAATGAAATTGTATTTTCCAAAACATAATTAACCTGATTCTTCACTGTCTTCCATATTTCATAGTTATTTACAATTGTATCAAGTGTTTCTGAAATGCTACCACTGTAATTTATTGCTGTTCTTCACCCAGCTGGAACTGGTGTAAGTGACGATGAAAGGTGTGTAAGGCACTGCAGAATTAGGCCAAATATACTTTTAAAAGTTTTAGTTTAAAATCTACAAAGATGATGAGATGTAAGCCCAATATTCTAAGAGCAATGTGTTCTATATTGGCTTTGCTGACCTCATTCTGCCTTAAGAAATCCAGCCTATATTAATCTCTTTGATTTAAGAAGAGTATTACTACAATAATTTTCCCTCCAAAAACAACGCCACTTAATTAAACCTATTAACATTAACCTCTTAATTCCAAATTTACTTTGTATAATTGGGGAATGGAGTCAGAGAGAAAGGGGAGTCCTTAAGCAACTGGAAATTGAGGAAGAGCTGAGCAGGTGGAGTGTGAAGTGGAGAGGAGATGACAGTGGAAGAGGAACTAGGGAAGGGCAAATGGAAGTTGTCAACAAGAAACAGCTTGCTAACTGGTAGGAACAAAGAGAGAGGAGTTACTCTCTGGCCAAATTTTTGGCCAAAAAAAATTTCAAAGGACTGCTACAGATATTTCCATCTCAGCTGGTTCCAACACATGGGGTTAAGCTGTTTTACTGCTTTCTGTAGTGACTCACCCACAGAAACTAGCTAATACATCAAATAAGTTTCTGTGGGTGACAATTATCCAATTCCTGATTACTCTGATGCGTGTGACACACTAAATCAGGACAGGGGCTGAATGGAATCCAACTCCCATTCCAGTGAGAGACTTGTAGGCTACAACACAGCCCCTCCGTGGTCACTACTCCAGCACCGATACTGGAACAGCAGTCACCCTGGCAAGCACTAGTGCCACTAGATTTGCATAGTCGTTGATCCCATACTTCCTTCCCACCTTGTTCCCAAACCTCCCTCCCTTTGTGTTGGCTTGTTAAAAACACTGCACAAGTCCCAACTCCATTTTCTGTAACAACTGCACTCTCGTCACAATCACAGTTCAGGGCTCAAGCAGTACAGAGCATACCTTATAACAGTAGTCTGTACCATGGGTTATTTTTATCCTATAGATCCCATCACACAGTCCTTTCTCAGGCAAAATGCCTATGAACTACAGAAGATCCTATGTAAGTGAACCCCTTCTTTTGTTCTTGATCCCCCATTTAACTTAAACACTAGGAAAAGGGAAGAAAATTATCTCATTGCCATGCTTCATATATACTATCTTTGATCACTTCAGAATGTTCCATCAATGAAATTGCTACATTTGCTTCCTCTTTTCTGGTGTACCATCTATTTGTTTACCTTATTTTGGGTAATTAATATCCTTGAAACACTGACCTATTCCTGTTCCCTCTTCCATTTTTATAAAGAGTATCAACAGCACATATAATAGCTGTGGAAACCACACTTTTTAGGTACTGTGATACAGCATGTCCAGAAGGCAGCAGGAGAGTGATATAGGAGAGATATGTAAGTCCCAGGATGAGGAGAAGCCTTATTCCCTGTAGAGGGAAGAAAGATTTCTATAGATTAATTAAACGCACGTGAAGCCAATTAGAGCACCTGAAGCTAGTCACCTGATAAAAAACCTCTGCTTCAATCAGCCAGGGAAGGAGTTGGAGCAGAGTGCAGTTTGGAGAAGTGCCGTGGCTGGCTAGAAGACTAAGACCCTAGGTAAAGAGACACCTGGCTTGTACAGAGAGAGAGGGCAGGAAGCCCCATAAGCTGAAGAGCAGGAGAGGGAAGTAGCCCAAGGGAAGGAAGCACTAGCTCAAGTGGTTTACCACTATCCCTAGGGCCCCTGGGCTGGGACCTGGAGTAGGGGATGGGCCCGGGTCCCTCCCTCTCCACTACCCTTCTCTGGGTTACTAGTGGGACAGTAGATACCCTAGTTCAGGGGCAGGGAACTGCACCCTAACCCCCCCCGCCCACCCCCCGCAGAAGAGGAAGCACGAGATCCATCATAATAGTACTGGCAATTTGCCACAGTACTGAGACACAAACTGGATGCTATAAGCACACTCGAGAGTGATTTTATGCTATGTCATAAAGTGACACAGACATGACACTGTGGGTACCTTAAAAACAACTTTGAAACTTTCTGAGAGACTTGATTTTGCTTTCAACAATCTGCTTCATAAAGCAGTCAAAATGGCAGCTTCCTATTTGATTCTTTATTATAGTCTGAAACTTGCACTATTTTACTGATTTACCAATCTTTAAAATTAGATGTAGCTGTTAGAGTGATCTATATTAATTGATCTTGCCTATTTATATGCTAATTATTATCAGGGAACTTTAAAAAAATCCAAGCTTTTCAAAGTAGCAGGCGTTCTCAATCAATAAAGCATTCTTCCAGAAAGAGGAAGATTAAAAATCAATCCCAGAGGGAATAAATCCTATTTTCGGAAATATAAAGGTATTTATCAACATACAGAATCTCTCAAATATGACAGTGATCAAATACGGAAAAAATTCCTTTTCTATTTAGCTGTGATTTCCTGTTACAGTGCATATAGCTCTCCATAATAGTGGCAGGAAAAAAGAAGGCCCAGTCCCAAAAAAAAAAGGTGATTTCCCCCCTTCCCATAACTGCCATGCACCACAATGTAGCTACCAGGATTTAGCTTCACCAGGCTTCTGCATAATTCCAGTACTGGAACTGTCAACACATGAAGTAGCAGATTCTGGACTTCAGCCATCTCTTCACTTAGGAAGGAAGAGAACCAGTTAACAGCAATGATGCACCAGTTCCAGCAAACAGTGAAGCAGATCCAAGAGAAACTTCAGAAGTTCCAAGTGAGTCAAAGGAGGAACACCACAAGAGCAACTTAACAAGCAACACAGAATCATACTCAAAGAACCCACTGTGAAAAGCAAGCTCCTTTTGCTCTAGTGAAGCAACGACCACCTAAGGAGGTGACTTTGTGGTCATCATCAGTCACCTCCCTTAAAATGATCAAGACATCTCACTTCAGTCCATTAGGTCAGAGGAGCTTTCTATTCACTCAGGCCGGAGTTCCTGAAGAGTTATGGGGAAGGCAGTCCTGTTCCAAAGAACTTTCAGTAGTGGCTTTAGCAGTAATTAAAAAAGAACCTACATTAGCTGCACTAAAAACTGAAAACAAAAGTGCTAGATTTAAAAAAAAAAATCAAATTTGAACAACGTCAGAAGAGTAGAAGGAAAGAAGAGTTGAATAAAACAGAACATGCTGGAGAAGAGAGAGGGCTGAAAGAATGAAGAAAAAGCATGGCAGAATATTCTTGATAAAAATTTCTAATGACTGTCTCTTCCTTCAAACCACAGACTATTCAAATGCAGGTTAAAGCATAGCCAAAAAGCACCAGTGCCTATGTACCAAAAAGTTATGTCTAATTGGGATAAAATAATGACAAAAATATATAAACAGAATGACAAGTGGTCAATGAAGTTGACTGATATAACATACTGTTACATATTTGGCACAAAAATAATGAACACAAGGCCAAAGAAGCATGAAGGTTAACTAGACCAAGGAGACTTTATCTTACAGTTTAAGTGGACTCAAAAATGTGCTTATATTATGGAGAAGATATTCAAAATGCCAAACAGCTTGTGCATACAGTTTCTGTAACTTTGGGCATACAAATCACATGCAGAGTTTTTGCCCCTATCACTTCCCCACACAAACAGTAATAGCTCAGAATCTCTTGCACTGCACTACATTTATTCATAGATATTAAGGTCAGAAGGGACCATTATGATCATCTAGTCTGACCTCCTGCACAACGCAGGCCACAGAATCTCACCCACCCACTCCTGCGAAAAACCACCCACTCCTGCAAAAAACCAAACCTCCTTATTTAAAAGTACACAGTGTACCTGTACAGTGCATTTAAAAAAAATGCATGCACACTGACTCAGTGTCAATGTATAAGAAGTTTCTTAGCTCACCAAAACAAAGACTTCTACAACTTCTCACTCATCTCCGCTCCACGCAGAAAAAATCCCATGAAATAGACATTCCTTGTTACGTGCCCAAAAGATCAACATCTCTAGTTCAGTCAGAGCAGAGGACAAAGCTCATTCCAGACTTGAGGCCTTTCACACTGAACCCTCAGCCAAGAGGCAGGCACATCTAAAGATTCTGAGCCAGATCCTCAACTGGTATAAAATGACAGTTTCCATTAAGTCAGTAATAATTTACTTCAGCTGAGGATCTGGTTCTTTAAACCACCCTCTGACTGGTTACAGTAGGACAGCAACAGTCTCTAAAGTAAACAGGACTCGAACCATACAGGGCTTTATGGATCAATATTCCATGAATGGTACAAAGAAATTGAATCAGGATAGTGTAGGCTCTGGAACAAAGATAATTATATAAGCTCCCTACAGAGGCATCACTAAGTAAGCTTCAAAGTGAATTTTGCACATGTAAGTCATACAATTTGTGTGCATAAGCTGTAATAGAGAGAAAACTGCATAAAGAACAGTTACTTACACGAAAGTAACTGTGGTTCGTGGAGATACCGTTAGGGTGGATTCCAGTATAGACATGCATGCACTTCATGCACGTGAAATTGGATATTTTTGAATTGCAGTGTCTGTCAGGTTTGCACACAAGCCCTGTGGTTCCCCATGCTCTTGTCTAAGGGCATAAAAGGTGAAGCGGTTCCCTTGCTAGCTGGAGAGTCTGAAAAATAAGGATGAAGGCAGGTTGCGGGATACATACTAACTCCCAACATCTGGGAGAACCACTCTTCCTTCTTTGAGTATGTGTCATATGTACCAGTCACTGCAGTGGGGATTCACAGTACCCTTCTGAACGTGGGATGAGGAGTATCAGCTGCATCAGTCAAAGAGAGATTATAGTACTGCTCTCCCAGCTAGGGAAGATGCCAAATCCACTGTATAATGCAAATGTTAGTGGCACATTTCTGAAGCAGTCAGAGGATGTTGCTTGAGCTCTGGTACAGCAAGCCTTGATGTTCAGTGGGAGAGGTACACCAGCCAACTTGTAACAAGACACACATCGTGATGAGATGGTCTGATCTTCAGAACTCCCAGTTATAGTCAGAAATACTGGAGAGAACCTGAACAGTTTGGTTCTGTCAATAAGGTAAAGTAAGGCTCCACAAACGTCCAGTGTACGTAACTTCTCTCCTAACATAGTGTGGGGCCTTGGGAAGACAACAGGCAGGTTAATTGATTGATTCAGATGGAACTGTGAGATCAGCTTGGGGATTAATTTAGGATGAGGTTTCAACACCCCCTTGTCCCTATGAAACATCACGTAGGGAGGGTCAACTATAAGTGCTTGGAACTCACTCACACTCTCAGCCAAAGAGATAGCAACTAGGAAGACAGTGTTCAAAGTGAGGTGAAGTAAGGACTATTATGAAAAAGGCTCAAAGGGAGGCCACAGGAGTCTCAAGAGGACAATGCTGAGGTCCCAGGCAGAAGCAGGTTCTCTGACTGCTGGGTAAGTATGTCACAGACCCTTAAGGAACTTCAACACTATCAGGTGAGAGAAGATGGAGCACAACTGAACAGGTGGATGGCATACAGAGATTGCTGTGAGGTGGATCTTCATGGAGTTGAATGAAAGGCCAATGTATTTCAAATGCAGGAAGTAGTCAAGGATCTTAAATCTGCATAGGGTTCAGGTTATGCTGGACTGCCACGATAAGAACCTCTTCCATTTAGACAAATAAGTCTTTCTAGTGGATACCTTCCAGCTCTGTATCAGGATCTCCTGGACTTGTCTGGAACAGTCCCTGTCCGTGGTACTTAACCAACCAACATCCAGGCTGTCAGATGCAGAAACTTTGGATATGGAAGGAATAATCTGATTGTGGTGCTATAAAATCAGGTTCAGGCAGTCTGGGAGCTGAGTAGGTGTATAAATGGATATCTACGATAAGTGTGTCAGTCAAAATTGCCTTGGCCAGTAAAGAGCTATGAGAATGATCATGGCTCTGTTTCATTTGATTTTGGATATCACCCTGGGGATCAGAAGAATTGGTTGAAATAAGAAAGGGGGTCTTGATTTCACTGCAAAAGGAAAGCGTCTGGTACCAATCCCACACTCCTGGCCCTTCTGGAACAAAAGTTCTGACATCAGGCATTGTCCTTGGTAATAAACAGGTTTATCACCCAAATCCCCCAACAATGAAATATCAACTCGATGATGAACCTCCAAAGGGACCACTCATGACTGGTCACAGATTGTCTGCTCAGGAAGTCCCTGGGGTTGTTGCTGACTCTCAGAAAATGAAGAGGCTTATCCTGTGCTGGTTACACCATGTCCAAATTTTGATGGCCTCCAGAGAGGAGGGCAATAAGCAGGTACCTCCTTGCTTGTTTATGTAGTGCATCACAGATGTTTTGTTCATCAGAGTCTGCACTGTAGAATTTCATACAGGACAGTCTGATGGCTCTGAGTTCTAGGACATTTATGTTAAATCCGGTGTCTTCCAGAGACCAGGTCCCTTGCATTTGTAGGTGGTCCCGACCCATCTCTGTGATTTAAGTTCTTGCAGGGGAAGGGCTGAGAATGGTATCTCCTTGGATGTTTTTGGGTTCTAATCACAATGTCAGTTCTGTGAGGACATGAAGTGGAACAGAGATCTTCCTGTCCTCTGGCAGCTCACCAGAGGGTAGACTGACCTGAGCCAGGGGAAGTGTTGCAAGTAACCTCATGTACGTGTATGCAGATATATGGCCTAATACTCCAAAGCAAATCTATACAGTCGTAGCCAGGTTTCATTTTAAATTGAGTAGAAGCTGTAGGTATGCTCTCTCCAACCTAGAATTTATTGTAGTTCCTATGAGCACTATTGTCTGTGATGGGATGCAAGACTATTTATGTAGTTCACTAGAGGCCCAGCTGGGTGAACAGAGCAAACATATTCCACCATCTTCTGATGGGAGCTGTATCTGATCAGTCAGTCATCCAGATAAGGGTTAACTTTAGGGTCCTGTGTTCTCAGGTAAGCCACTAGCACACGGCATTTTCTGAAGACTCATTACCATAGAGAGTCTGAATGGCAGTATCTTGTACTGATAGTGAGTTGGCCCCACTGTGAATCTCAGACACTTCTTGTGGGCCATGTGGATGACTATATGGAAGTATGTATCCTGTAAGCTGAGAGCAGTGAACCAGTTTTAGGCCTGCAGAGATGGACTGATGGCAGCAAGCATTACTGTCCTGAATCTGAGGTGCTGAATGTATTTGTTCAGTTTCCTCAGGTCTAGAATCTGACACAGACTCCCCTTCTCCTTTGGATAAGGAAGTATTGGGAGTAGAACCTCTTCTTCCCATGTACTCCGAAGGAGCCTTCTCTATGGCTCCTGCAAAAAGCCACGAGGCCACTTTTTAAATAACAGGGTCTCATGGAAAAGGTTCCTCAAGAGGGATAGGGAAGTGGGTTGGTTAGGGGATAAGGTGTGCAAGTTCATAGGGTAAACATGGGTGATGATGTCCAACATCCATTTGTCCAGTGTGATAATGGAACAAGATCTTTGCCTCTCTGATGATGCTGGGTGAGCAATGAAGGCCAACAATGGGACTCTCTTGGGATACTGGGACCTCTTCCTTGGCAGGTACTCATGTTGTTGACCCTGATGGTAGGACAGTGTCCTCTGCGAGGACTGGTACTTACATTGCTTTCTGTAGGGTGCTGGTGCATACATCCCCAGCAACCGTAGCCTACGAATTTTTCAGGGAATGGAGCTTTTCACCCCTTCTTTTGCTAAATAGTGCTATCCCTTTGAAGGGAAGGTCCTTGATGGTGGCTTGCATTTCTTTTGGTATTCTGGGCACTAAAAGCTAAGGGGCCCATCTCATGAGAGTCACGACCACCGACCTTGTCTCCGTGTTGGCTGCAACTATGGCTGGCTAAAATGTTATTCTAGTGACTCTCTGGCCCTTTTCAGAGTAACAGCCGTGTTAGTCTGTATTCGCAAAAAGAAAAGGAGGACTTGTGGCACCTTAGAGACTAACCAATTTATTTGAGCATGAGCTTTTGTGAGCTACAGCTCACTTCATCGGATGCAGAGAAAGGCCCAGGACCTGGATTTCTCCTGCACTGCTACCACCAGGGACCCTGGATTTGTGTGTGTGTGTGTGTGTGTGTGCGCGCGCGCATGCAGAAATGCTCGAAGCCCTGTGGGGGCACTTGATATCTTTTCCCCTATTCATTGAGATGTGGAAGAAACAGTGGTCAAAGTTTGCCAAAATTCCTTTGCCAGCTCCAATATTCCCTCACTGATGGGGGGAGCAATTCTGGCTGGACTCGTAGAACTTAGTATATAAAAAAGCTTGTGGGACATCTCCTGTATGGCTGTGGTTTCAACGTCCAGGGTCTCTACAACGTGGGATAGGAGTTCATAGAACACCTTGAAGTCATCAGCCACTGCAGATGGAGATGGTGTCACTTGCCTCATCAGACAATGAAGACTAGTCCTTCAGTGGAAACAGCGGTTGTTCCTCCACTATCTCCAGCATGTGGGAACTAATGGCAGGCTCTGGTGTTGATACCTGCCTAACAATGCCACTGGAGAGTGCGATTTCATCATCTTCCTGAATGCGCAAGAGGGACAGCTTCTCTGGGACCACCTGTGATGGTGGTCTCCAATAAGGCCAAAATGGCAAGCTGTAGGGGTACTGGTCTGGTTGAGGTAGGCTGTGCCATTTATGCCTCACTTGTTTTTAGTGAGAGCCCTTTTGTACCATTCTTGGGGTCATTCTCTGAAGCACCCCTAGTTGCTGCAGGTAAAAATGAGTAGCTTGGTAAGGGTGAAGAGGAGCAGATCTCTTCAAATAGTGGTGTAATTGAGTGACATGGCCTCTGTACTGGTTCTGGTGCTGGTTGCCACTTCAGTGAGGAGGATGTCCCCAAAGGGGACATTGATGACTCTGTGAGGACATCTCTCAGGTTCTCAATCAATTCTGCCATTTACAGCAGTACTGGTGCTGCAACTCCTTTCTCCTGTGCCAATCCCATTTTGGCAGAGGACTTGGAGGCTCTGTTTTTGGAGGAGTGATGTTTTATGTCCTTTTAGGATGATCCCGTGTGGTGTTAGGAACGATGTTTGTACTCAGTCTGGCTCTGGCTCTCAGCATCACGTTTCTGGGTCCAGAGCGGCTTCTTTGCTGCCTTCTTTTCACTACATAATCCTAATGCACGCTGCCAGCGCAGGAGAGGCAAGGGCCAATGCTGACTCTTGTCTCTGCTTTGATGGTGATTGTTTCCTCTGAATCTGAAATGACCTGCATGGATCAATCAAGGAGATGTAAATTGAGCCAAACAACATCCCTAAACATGCAGGTCCTTCAGAAAAACAACCAGCATACCAAGCATCTGTCTGGGTTCTGCTCTCTCCCAAGAGGAAGAGGCATCAGCTTTGTACATCAGTTAGAGGGATCAGCCCATCACAGGATTGGGAATGTTTGAGCCCTCATGGTTTTCAGCTCACCATGAAGTGTGGTGGTTGGTGTGAAGTGCTTCACTCCATTGTAATGGAGTGCATTGGAGAGTCTTCCACTTTTTTTTTTTTTTTTTTTTGGTCGAACATAAAATTTGGGAAAGGAGGGGAAAAAAAGATGAATGTGAGATTTCTTCACTAAATTATCTGAAAAAAAAATTATAGTAGGCTGGACATTTGCTGGGTTCTCTCTCATTGCCACACGTGATAAGAGGGCACAGGAACATGAGGAGACACAGGATGCAGGCATGGCCTCAATAGACATCACTATTCAAAAGACTATGATCTCACATGCATGAGGCACATGCACACCTACAGTAGGATCTAAGCAGAGACACACTCAAAGCAGAAGCAAGTGATTTTCATGTGTACAAAGAGGCCATGTCAAAAGGTAATATGTAAGAGTACACTATCAAGCTATGGTTTATTTCATGTGCTACTAGCTTCTTTGGGGGCAGGGAAAAGAGAAAGGTAGGGGTAAGAACAAAAGTGCAACAAGATTTTATGCCTGTTCATCAAAGTATAACCTATAATAATAACAAAATATATTTTGACAATTTTTAGAAAGACGACTAGCAAACTAAATTTACTATTATTACACCATTATACATGGTAACAAATGAAAAAAGTGACAGATTTTTGCAAAAAATTAAACAATTACTATAAAAACAGCATTGCATGCATTTTTTGGAGACAGCCTTTTGTAAAGGGGGTGGGGAGAACCCAAAAGTTGGCAGCCAAAACATATTTTGTATAACTTAAAATAGCATCGCAAGTCACCTCACTTTGGACTGTCTTTTAAAATTGTGAAATCATTATTGACAGCCATCTGAGAGACCTCACAAGCATCCGGGGAACAGTTAGTTACCAGACTTGAGCAACAAAAATCTGTCATATTAGTGCCATAAAGTGACTGTGTGCCATAAATCAAGATTACAACAAGCTCTCTGAAGAGAGTGAATAAGCAGCAAAATTCTGACATCAACTCAGAGTGGAACTTTCTTGGGTGGCCATTCTGAAAACTTTAAATTTCAGTCCGTAAAACTTTCTAGCTTTGTGGTTCTCTCACTTGGAGAGTTCAGGAAACAACATTCATGACCTGCCAAGAGATGCTCACATATGGTCAGTGGATGTGCAGGACTTCATCCCAACTTTAAGAGTTTATTTATCTAAAACGTAGGTGTGTAAACATGACAAATATGTTTTAAAGAAGTATTTCCTTGAGTATTCTCAAGTCACTTTTGCCTAATTAAGGTACAGAGATGTGGAGACAGATATAAAAATCTAATAAACTTCAATATTCTAATTTTCATAGTTCATTCCAATAAGCCACCCTCTTCTCTTCCCACACTTGAATATTTTAATTATTACTTAACATTTCCTTAGTATACAGCATTAGAAGCCAACACACCAATAGGTGTGTTCAATAGGTGGATCAAGATTTTTCAAAGCTTCGTGAGGGATTTGAACTCCAAATTCCTAATAAATTAATGCGATTAGGACATTAAAATCTCCTACGTGTCACTGAAAATCTCAGCTGCAGCGTCCTGCATTTTGCACAGGAAATTCAAATCCTCTTTATGTTATTTCTCGTGTTGGGTAGTAGCTCAGATTAGAAAAAAGACACCTGTCTGTATTGGAAAAGAAAACTGTTTTCATCACAAACCTTAGCTGCAAGTTCATACTGCACGACTCAGGTCCACTTTGGAGAAAAGGAGAAAATGTGTACTTAATTTCTGCCATCAGGTATCCATAACATATTGACACAAACTGTGTGTACACAAGCATGGTACACAGGTAGACTGTGGCCTACTACGGTATGTCTACAGAGCCTGTGGAAGTGAAATTCCCAGTCTGGGTCAACAGACTCGTGTTAGTGGAACCTGCGCTAGTGCTCTAAAAATAACTTTGCAGACAGTGCTTCGAAATTGCGGTTCGGGCTCTGAAGCCTAGGAAAGAGGGTGAGCTTCACAGGAGACTGTGAAGAGATATGGAGAAAGAATGGGACTGGAGTAGCTATCAGTCCTCCCTGGTTAATTATGAAGGACGACTGTATGGCATGCATCCTAGAAGATAGGGGAAGATAAGTGGAGTACCTGTGGGCAGTAAATGGAGAAGCCTTTATTTTTATGTAGTTAGTGATTTTCAACAAAATCTCATTTTAAGACAATCATGATTTTTTGGGAGGGGAAAGGAGTCTGACTTACCATTCTTGAATGTTTGGGATAGGTAGTTCCTTGCCTCAGGAACTAGGACTGACAGCAAAATCTCAAGCTTCAGGTTCTATTCTAGTTAGGAATCTAACTAGCAGTAGCAACAGTCACATCACATTTCCAAAGATTGCAAGGTAATAAGTTATTTCCCAGCAATATTTTCTGCAGTAAAGGTTTGCAAAATTGTTGAAAAAACTGCAATTTCCTATGTCTCCAATTTCCATTTGTTCTGTTTTTAACATACATAACGGAAACATTCTGTTTATGAAAGTGCAAAAAAGATCAGCCCATAATTTTCATTCAAAATTGTTTAGCCATACCCAGGAAATCTGTCTAGACATAGCTAAGGTTAAATTATACAAAGTGAACATTTGAAAAATTGAATATGCAATATTAAAAATTCAACCATTTTTAGTGCATAAAAATCTAGCCACATTGAATTACAAAATACAAGTGGAGAGAACACAGAACCTTAATTTATATAGCACTTTTCATCTGAAAGGATCCCAAAGTGCTTCATAAATAATAAAACCCAGAATATCACTGAAATGCAGCCACTTCTGGGGTGGAAGCCAGCAACAAATTCAGCAGCCTTAGTAGGTAAGAGAAGGGGAAGATCTGAGCTAGAACAGCAGAGCGAACCTCTGTTCTTACTAACTGTGCTTGAGATCCATATAGAGTAGAAAGCAGCTTGATATTTTTCTCTTCCAAATGACGTGCACACACAAACTATTTGGTACTCAGTTTTCTCTTCTGGAAGGATGAAGCTTTGGAATGATCTTGCTGGGATTCAGTCAGACTTTTGACCAGTTTAATTATAAGCATTTTGTGAAATGTCTTTAAATTAGAGTAAGTGACATCTGAATGTTGCCAAGTCAACCAGCCTACTAGCGTAGAGGCAACATGCCATTCTGTTTTGCAAAAACTGATTCTGAAGCAAAGGATTCCTATTCCCTGGGCAAAACACAGAACTGACATTTCCTAAAGGAGCTGCACTTGTTCTAAAGGGGGTTTGCTTGGGAGTTTTATCACTTTTCACAATTTCTCCTGTCAGATGAAAGCCCCCAAAATGACTACATAAAGAGCTTGAGCCACATTCATTATTGGCATAAGCAGGTGTATTTCCACAGAAATTAGAATTGTTCTGGATTACATCAGTAGTAAAGTATCTATAGATGAAAGAGATGGAGTCAGCTGCTGGTGACAGAGATATGAAGATTCAGCTGGGATGGTTGGAAAGATTGATGAACTCTGCAACTACCCAAATTATTTGTAGGGAGAGAAGGTCTATGCCAACTCTGAATAAGCAGATTCAGAGAAGGGGAATTATAGGTGGGTCAGGGCAGTTGGCACTAAATCTGCATTTACTTGAATCCAGTGTCCATGATCTCCTGCACAGAGAGGCTGTGCTCTGGTCACAGAGGTATTGTGCCGCAGCCCCACCAACACAATTAAATTCCAATTGCTCAAACTGTATATACCTCTGCCAAATCACAGAATCTGTTACCTTTACTTTAGAACAAGCATAATTTCTCCTACTGCAGAGCATAGCTAATTTCCCCTAACAAAATAAACCTGATTCTTTGGATGTAAGTTTCCATTTCTATTCTGGATGATCCAATTGTCTTGGGTCTGGGCCAAGTGGACCTTATTACTTAAACAAAGAAAAAAAAATCTGTGCTTAGTTGAAAATGTCCTATTTTTCATTACACTAAGGTCCACAGATTCACTACAATTCAATATTCATAGCAGTGTGCTTTCCAGGTGGGAAGCTGGACTACCCTTTAAATATGGGCATCCAAAAGGAGACTGGTTCATTAACTGATGGAGCTCTTTTAAAAAAAAAAAAAAAAAAAAAAAAAAAGATTCTCTCTATTCAGCAGTTGAGGGCATGGCCAACAGACAGTGGGATCTTGATCTCTGCCAACAGATGATAGAGTGAGATGTGAAGGTGGTAGTAGGAGTTATACGGGAGTAGGCTGATGTGAACTCTTGTTCACTGAACTCTTGTGCTGCATACCCACAGGCTTCACTAAGCACTGAAACTTTGTTTCTGTGGCATCACTTGTTTTCAGTAACAATCATCTTTCTCCTTTGTTAACATTCTTCTGAGATGAGACCTTGTATCCAATATGATGCATCATCAGCTGTGGCCCATGATTGACTGTCTTGGCACCATATTTATCATAAATCCATGATACTCCAGAAACAATATCATTCTGTATTTGTTTTAGTTCTTTTGCTGTGTGTACAGCAGAATTTTCCAGAAAGAGACAAAAGTGAATTTCCTTATTCTGATCCTGAAATAGATCCTGGGAACACTTGTCAAATCAAATGGTAGCATTCCCCCCACTTCCCCAACTCCGATCATTACCATCCATATGCAAAGCAAGAAAATTGTCTGTGGAAATATAAATGGGAATCTAAAAAAAGCCTATTTTACAGATCTATTCAGATGTTTCAGATGGAACTGTGCTCTGCTTGTTACTGCTTCTCTGATGCTAGAAATAGGACAGAGAGCAATCTTTGATGGGAAAGAGGGTAAATTGCTCTGATTTGAAGTAGATAATTCATATCCTCTTATTTCCATGAGCTGATTGGGAATGGGACAAAACTGTGCCTGTGATCCTTGCACAACTCCATATAGTATCTGTGATGGGTCTGATCACAGAAACCCCTTGGAGACTGTCACCTGATGTGCTGAGACTACCTCTGAGCCCGTTTTCCCTGCCAGCTTGGGACTTCAAAACCCTGCCTTGTTGAGCAAGTCACGCTAGCCTGCTGCAAACACAGATCCAGGTCTAAAACACATCCACAAAGCTGAAGACTTAACTGAAAACAGCTTAAGAAGTGCTCCTGTTGGCAGCAGATACCCAGTTCCCAATGGGATCCAAACCCCAAATAAATCCATTTTACTCTGTATAATGCTTATAGAGAGATATGCACAGCTGTTTGCTCCCCCAGGCATTAATTACTTAGTCTAGGTTAATTAATAAGCAAAAAGTGATTTTATTAAGTATAAAAAGTAGGATTTAAGTGGTTTCAAGTAATAACAGACAGAACAAAGTAAGTTATCAAGAAAAATAAAACAAAACACTCAAGTCTAAGCCTAATACGTTAAGAAACTGATTACAGATAAAATTTGACCATTAGAGATGTTCCAATAAGCTTCTTTCACAGACTGGACTCCTTCCTAGTCTGAGCCCAATCATTTCCCCTGGTACAGTTCAGCTCAGGTGGTAACTATGGGATTTCTCATGACTGGAACCTCCTTTGTTCTGTTCCACCGCCTTATACAGCTTTGGCACAAGGCGGGAATCTTTGTGTCTCTCTGGGTTCCCACCCCTCCTTCTAAATAGAAAAGCACCAAGTTTAAGATGGATTCCAGTACCAGGTGACATGGTCCTGGGAGACCCCAAGTCTTCATTCTTCTTGGCCTGACTCACAGGAAGGCTTGCAAGTAAACAGAGTCATTACAACCAATTGTTCTAGCTGATGGGAGCCATCAAGATTCCAAGCCACCATTAATTGCCTACACTTTGCATAATTACAATAGGACCTCAGAGTTATATTTCAAGAATCAGATACAAGAATCCTATACAAATAGGATTACCTCACTCAGTAGATTATAAACTTTGTAATAACTTACAAGAGGCCTTTTGCATGAAGCATATTCCAGTTACATTATATTCACACTCAAGGACAAGTCGTTGTTTTTACTCATTAGCATATTTTCATAAAATCATCTGGAGTGCAACGTCACAGTATCCTCTCTGGATAATGTCCAGTGACCTCATTTTGACCAAATCTGTTGGTAGCCATTTGCTCCCAAACTGAAAGAGCACGACACCAACTGGAGGTGGGGGAGGGGAAAGAGAGTCTAACTTCAGATAGGGTTGAGCTACTGACCTTGTCTCAGCACTCTGGCTTGGTTCCAGCTATCTCTTGTAAAGTGGTTTTCTATCTTGTACTTCAGGGACTGTTTCAATATGCCATGTGACCTGTAGTCCCTTCTATAGCGTCTGGCAGGAACAAGGATTGTAAAACCACTTTTCTGAGGACTCTGAATAGCCTCAGCTTTTTATAAAGTTTCTCCCTGTAGCACAGAGAGCTGGGAACTGATTTGCCTACACCTTTGATATCAATACTAAGGCCCCATATACTCACATGAAACAGATTTATGTCACACACTTTCAAGGAGAAACCCTTAGTCTTCTTTTACATTGAGAGGACCATACTTACAATACTGACCACTCATGCTAACACTGCTTGTGAAAGCATGTGGACCGTGTCAAGTATATTTCATACATTTATCTTTGTGATAACGCTGATGTTTTACAGGGCTTTCATGCCCTGGCTGCTTGTGAAGGGCCTGTATAGTGAGGAAGTCACTCTTTCAGGTTAAAAAAGAACCCTCTCTCAACAGAAACCCTGAGTCCCTGACCACCAAGGAAGATAGACACGTTTACGTTTGGTAGCGACACTAGGCTGAATCTGGACTAATAGACATTGACGAACTTTATGTCCTTATAAAATGGAGGCCAAGGGAGCTAGAAAGAGGTAAATGGGGGGGTGGAGGGGGGGGTCAAGAGACCCCTTACTGTTTGCTTGTTCTGACACATTTGGGCTGTGTTGCCACTTCATGGCCAGATACTGCAGGGAGGAAGCAGCAGTTGGGAACAATAAACTGGACATAAGGGGATAGATACTTTCCTAGTCTGTTAGGTAAGGCAGGAAATCTCCACTCTTCTTATCTTCCCAGAGAAGGGATAAACCACTACAGCTTGTCTAGGACAGCCACAGACATCCTCAACATAGTTACACACTACTCTTCCTGAAAGTCTATCCTCTCTGTATCTGATACCCCCGCCCCTTAACTCCGATTTGGACAGCTGGCTTTCCTCCTTAAAAGGAGGAAGAATTCCTAGGTTGGGTGAGTAACCATGCCCAGAGGAATCAGGAACGGTCTTTAGTTTGGCTTTTTCTGTGTTAATGTGCCACGCTGTACTCTGAGAAAGTGAGCAGGGGAATTGGATACTGAGGATTAGCTGCCATGCTGAATTCACTGAAACTGAGCAGGGGAACCCGTGCTGATTATATTTATATCCCCTTTGGGAGTTTGTCCCTATGAGCTTGCGTCAGGGGAAGGAGTGAAATGGGGCACAGACACTGCTCCAAAAATATTTCCAAGGGACTAGCAATCTCCTTACCCTCAAAGAGAATGGTCTTATTACCTTCTCTTCCCAACAGGGGCTCCCCTTATGGGTCTTCCAGAGAACATGCCAGGTTTCAAGAGCGAACTGCATGGGATCCACATAGACCAAATGGGTCTACATCTCAATCTGGGTAGAGAACTCCCTGGGGAGGGTCTGTTATAGAGATGACAGCAGGGGGAGGCAGCAGAGCATGACTGCCCATTATTACACTATGTGGCATTGTCAGCGTTGAGGTGGCTCAGCTCCACAGTCAGAGATGGCAGTTGCTGATGCTACAGGGATCAAAGTGAGATTTCCCATTTGGCATGCTTCCACTTGGCATCACTGCTCCAGTGCAGATGGGGAAGGAGCTGCTTGCCGCTGGAGACAGTTTTTCCAATTGCCTTCCTCTGTTGCCAGGAACTGACAGGTCTGGTTCTGCCCCCAACCTGCATGGTGTCTGAAGTACCCATTTTAATATATCTGTGGACCTTAGCACAGAAGAATAAGATGCATGTACATGTGTCAACACCATAACTAAAGAGGTTGTGAACATATAATAGTGTCAGTGTAGTCACTGAGTTGCATAACATCTACTCTTGCTGCCTTTCAAAAGGCGTCCCACAATGCCCCATACTGCCAGTTAACTCGGTGCAAGCGCTCCTGGTGATGACATGCAAAAGCAATTTAAATACTAAGGTGGCTGTAACTTGTACATGTAACTTAAGTTGACTTTATTTTGTAGTGTAGACTTGCCCTAATATCCTGGGACCAACACAGCTACAACAACACTGCACAGAATCATTTGTCTTTGGCAGCTAAGCTACTAAAATGACAGCAGCAGTCAGTCAGTCAGAAAAATGGATGACTATAATACCTTGAGCAGCAAGTTAAATCTGCTTTACCTAGCTTACCTAGCTTAGTGTTCTCCATTATTGGTGAGATAGTTTTTCTATTTGATATTTTATGAACCTGAGTAGAAATCCAGAATCTGCTAACACACTGGACTGAGTGGTTTGGCTGCCAATGTCTCTAACAATATGCTAAAGAGTGTAACATTAAAAATGAAAACAGGCACACACAAAAAGTAAAATGCTTCAATTTTAAAATAAACTTTTATTATAAGTGCCTTAGAAACTACAACTGGGTCAGATCTGACCAAATCTGGGGTTTATCTCGTCTGAACAATATTATAGAAACCATTCTATTTGAGCCTGAATGCTAGAACCAAGTATCAGTTGCAATACCAGATGCATTCATGTTATTTTAAAATATAATCTACCAAGATACACTTTACCTAAAAAAATTTAAATGAGATTTGACATATTCAGTTGGTAAGAGTTAATACTTAAATGTCTCTTTTCCTGCCATGCCCACAGCCCACTGCCTCCACGCACACACACTTCCATGTTCTCTTTTCAAGCAGAAAAGTGAGGGACATCTGGCCCTTTTTAATATATTTATTTATATCACAATTGATATAACTTTTATTTATATCACACAAAAAACTCTCTACTTGCTTCTTTACTTTTGAAGTGTTAATGATAATCTGTGGAAAGAATCTTGTGAGCCTACCCTAGTCAACTGTAAACCAGAAATCTCTTCAACTTTTAAGACACAGGGACTAACAAATATCCTATACCACTGCACTCTCCAAATACACAGAGCCTTTATTCCAAGAAGAACTTTCAGTAAAAAATGATGTGTGAACAGCAGACACTGATGTTCACACAAGCATACTGCATACAGCCCAGCAGGCGATTTTTCTGTTTTTTTTGGATTATACTCTGAAGGTGCTGGCACAATGGAATTTCAATACCATAACTGCTTATTTGTCTATGTGCCAGCCTCTGAAATAACAGGTAAAAACCAAACAAAACCAAAAACCACAAAAACAAAACAAAAAACACACACACACAAAACAAAAACCCCTCTCTTTTGAAATTTATGGGAATCACAAAATGTTTTTAATTCTCCAGTTTAAATGATGTAATTTATAACCATGACACAAACAGAAAAGCAGCACAAAAGAAGGGAAAATACAGAAATAACATAATGTTCCCAAGGTTCAGTTTACAAGGACCTCACACAAAGTTTTTTTTTTTTTTTGCAACTCTTACTAGAAACAGTATTATTTGCTAAAAATGAAGTAGCTGCCAAAAGCTATGATCCATCTAAAGCAAACATGTTTAAGATGGAAATAGAGTGTTAATGCTGAAGAAAGGCAGAATTGAGTACACAAGATTTCTCTAAAAACTGTTGGAGACTGCACTACACTAAGTTTGTTTTTTCAGCTTTTTGATTGAAAATTGATTGCATTTACAGACAGAATTCTTAAATTATATAGCTACACTAAAACAATAACAGAAGTAATCAAATCTCAAACTTTCTAATTAAACCTTTTTTTCCGTCAGTAGGTTATTGGGAATTCAGCACTAGTCTTGGTTCACATGATAGAACAATGGGAAAATTTTCCGAATGGTTGAACGCTAACTCTGACAAGTGTGGAGAGCCAACTACAATACATTATATGGTAGCATAACCTGCCACCCACATTGCTGAGAGAACAGCTTTCAAACACATGCATTGAGCTGTAAAACCACAAAATCCCTTATTACATATTGTCTCTTACTTTAGGTAAAATATACCATCTTTTCCCCCCATTTGCAGATCTGTGGGGGTTTTTTAAAACTGTCATCTGTTAAGTTTATTCAATAGTTAGAACAGTCTTTTACAAACTCTTTCACAAATGCTATCTTGCCTGTTTTGTTTTTACACAGGCAAACAAATTATCACTGTCTTACAGTATACAATGAAGTCTGACGTCTTCCACAGTTTCCCACAGCTTATTTAGATATCTGGTGCTGTTTCTTTCCATGTGACATTAACCAACCTTCCGTAAAATGACAAAAGTCTAACATAGGTGGCATCTATATAAAACAGATTTAATTTTTGAAGTCTTATTTCTGGGATGAAATGCTTTTGTGCTTTCTGATATTTTAATGAAAAATACACGATCAACAGTAATAAAAACTCAAAATTATGTTCTTGATAGGAAATGTAGATGTACTGTATTTACTGTGATTATTTTCTATTTCTATCCAATTCAAATGATTCTTGGGGTTACACTGTCATAGGACGTATGGTTCTGGATATTGGTACACTCATGTAAATTGTCAGCACTGCAGAATGACAAACATACTCCACCCTCATTACAACACACCGTGATTCCCAGCCAAGAATTCTTGTCCTGTAAGAACAGGGTGCATTACAATAAAAAGCAATCCAACAAGACAAACAACACAAGAGGACTCGAGCCATAGCAATGTTAACTACAATTGTTAGGAAATATAGCTCTGACTGGGGAAAGTGAGCTATTTAATGATTTTATGAATGTACATGACTTCCTCGCTACAAGAAAGATCACTTAAATTTTTGCTGTGTACAAAGCCTGCTCAGTTAATGATTTTGCCCCATGTTTGCTGATTGAATAACAGCATTCCAAGATAGTTAGATAATATACAGTTACTTCTGGGTTTTTCATTTGCAACTTTGTTGGCAGGGGGAAATTTTATTTGCAAGTGTTTCTATTATACTGACAGGGTCAGTTAGTACAATGAACTATTGGTCATTCTGTCTGATAGCTCAGTGGAGTATTCAAGCGGGCACTTTCATAACCCACAACTGAATGCAGCCAGTTACCCTGGTAAACATAACAGCACTGACTGTCCATGGGGATTTAACCATATTTATTTTGGTCACATACAAAGGTAATGTGATTTTTTTTCCCCACATTTTGACACAATACTAATTTAATTGGAGATAATTTTAAATGCTTTTTAAAACAATATTGATTGACTCCTTTAGATTTAACAGAAAAAGTATGTGGATGCTTGGGTACAAAAGCATTTATTGGTCTTTCTTGGAGTGCCAGGAGATGGCCCACATTGTCAAGGAAAGCTAAAAACAGCGTCCTTGGTACATCTTAGTGATGAAATTAAAAAAGAGGCACTTTCAAGGACTCAAAAACATGATGGATGTAGTAGAAAGGATTAAAAGCTACAGATAAAGCCCCTGAAGATGTATGCCTTAACTGAGTGGCAGATACACAAGAAGAAAATATAGAGAATAAGGGGAGGAGGGAGGAAGTAGTACAGAGGACAAAACAGGATGAACACAAATACATAACCAAAATAAAGACATTTTAACTACATGGGGCAAATTCATCCCTGGTGTAAAGAAAGATAACCTACCTTCTGTAACTGGAGTTCTTCATGATGTGCGGTCCCTACCTGTATTCCACTGTGGGTACGCATGTACTCCATGCACTTGAGACCAGAACACTCTTGCTAATAGCATAGGCACGGACCAATGGACACGCTTTCCCTTCTCTGCTCCGAGAGTGGGGGGGCGGGGGGGCGTGCAGGACTCTCCAGTTCCTTCACTATCATGAAGCAAGTGTCTTGATCCAAAGCAGAGGGGGAGGAGGACAGGTAATGGAATATAGATTGGGACTACACATCTTGAAGAACTCTAGTTACAAAAAGCTAATGGAGGCAGGTAACCTTTCTTTTTCTTCAAGTGATGGTCCACATGTGTATTACACTGTGTTACTGACAAGCAGTATTCATAGAGGAGGGTGTGAGGATTTCTGCCATATTTATGACTGTAGAACAGCTGACACAAAGGATACATCAGCTGAGTACGCTTAAGCTAGGGCATAGTACCTTGTGATGGTCTGAACAGAACTCCACATCTCTGCTTTACAGATAACAAGGAGTGGTACCTCCCAAAGCAAAGCTACCAAAGCAGCCTTTGCTCTGGTGGAGTGGACCTTCACTCTGCAAGGTGAAAGCACATCAGGTAACTGGTAACAGAGCAAGACAGAGCCCAAAATCCACTTTAATAGTCTTTGTAAATAAAGATTATGGTTACCCTTTCATATGTTCCAATAGGGCTACACAGAGCCCAGCCTAAAAAGGCATTGATCTTTGAAATAGAATGCCAATTCCCAATATATGTCCAGGGAATGGAGACTGAGCCTCACTGGTGGTATGAGGCTTAGGAATAAACAGTCACAACCCGGGACATAGGTAGTCTGGCCTAGCAGTCAGAGCTGGAATCATGGGCAGTGCGACTCCTGCATTTGGGGAAGCTGGGTCTGAGTGCCTGAAGCGCCCTAGAAATGGGGGGGGACCCCCCACGGCACTCAGACCGTGGCCCCATCCTGAGGCTTGCCCCCACTCGGCCTCCTCCCACAAGAGGCCCATGCTCCACCCCCCCTCCACCCCAGGCCCCACTCCCGCTCTTTCCCCTCCCCCGAGACCAAAGTATGCCCCAAAAGTAAAGTCGGACTTCTACATTAATCAGACTATATGCCTCGCTGTGTGTCAGGAACCAGGACCTGCAGCTGGGTCTGGGACTAGCTAGCTGCCTGTGACAGGGTATATCTACCACGCACTGACCGAGCTGGGATTAACCACCCACTGTGGAACGAAGAGGCCATGCTCCTTCGCCCCTGGAGACAGGATATAAAGGAGTGTGGCTCAGCTCAATCTGAGCTGGCTCAGGAGGAGAGCAGATGGATGCTGCAGGCTCCTGCCAGGGAGTTGCTAGGGTTACAGGCTGCAGAGGCCAAGCCAGTGGGATCAATGGCGGAACCCCAGCTGACCCTGGAGAATGAAAGTGAGCTGGACGGCAGTCACCCCCAGGAGAACTGACAGAGCAGGAACCAAGGGTAGGAAGTGCCTGTTAAAACAGGAAACAGAGCCGGAGCTGCGGACTACCACTTTCACAGGGCCCTGGGTTGGGACCTGGTGGAATAGGGTGGGCCTGGTCCCCTACTCTGCCCCATACCTACCGCAGGGTGCAGGCACAGCCCCTAGGACTCTGGCCGCTAGGCCATGCTGCCCTGCTTTATAGGCTAGGACAGCAGTACATTACTCTAGTCACTTAAGCTGTAACCCCTTATTTGCCGCGTGTGACCCAGCATCCGATGATAGGGTGTATCTACCTTGCGACAGTTGAACATCGATTGACCAAATCCCACAATTGACTGAAGCATGTCACCAGACCTGCTCTTAAACCTAGAAGCAGCACGTGGCTAGCAGCTGCTCAATGTTTATGCCCAGAGCTGTTCCTGTTCCTACCTTGCTCCTGTCCTGCTCCACTCCACTTCAGTCATGCTCCCCTGCTTGGTTCCTGATTCTAACTCCTGATTCTTGGCTCCTGGTTCCTGACCTCTACTGCTCCAACCACTAGGCATGACCACCTGACAGAAAGCTGCCAAGAAAGGCCAAGGTTTCCAACCCCCAGCAGTTCTGATTACTCTGACCCACCAACCTGCTACGCCTTCCCCACAGCCTGAACCCATGCAGATTGAGCCGCCTCTCTGGCTTGAGAAAAAAACATTTTAAGCATCAGGCCTATACGGTGGGAACCTAGGACAGTTTGCATTGAGCTGACCTGCGAAGGCCCATTATGCATCCCAGTCAGGAAACGTCAAGCCACCAACCCCTATCATGGAAGTGGAGGACTGGAAAGGACCTCAAGAGGTCATCTAGTTCAGACCCCTGGACTCAAGGCAGGATTATGTAATAACGAGACCATTTGTGTTCCATCAGGAAGTGTCTGCTGTATTGCATATTCCTGGAAGGTGAACTGTTGGTGGATTCATCATCAGATTACCCTATCAATTCTAAA